>NC_081155.1:38247624-39497624 GCF_012432095.1 Onychostoma macrolepis
ATCCACTCTTTTGTGTGCATCCTTGTGATATTCTTTTGTCTTGACTGTCTCGTTTCTGAAAAACTGAATGATGCAAAAACACAGCAACTCTAAGAGCCCTTGCTCTTGTTTTATACTGCAATTGTTAATGTTTAGAGAAAGTCCTTGGGGAAAAATTCAGTAACTCGTCAATAAATGTTTGGAGAGGGTTTTGTGAGGTTTTAAAAACTAGGCAGTAAAAGAATGTGAAGTCTTGAATGTTTTCAAATGAATCTGGAAATACAGAAGTACAACCCAGTGCTGATGTTTGAGTCCAGTCCCCTGCCTAATCTATATGGTTCCTTTCTACCTATGTCCTAGCCACAGACTGAGTCCAAGGTGAATGGCACTGCCCTGTCCTCCCCCTCCACTGCCTCTCCGAGATCTGACACCAGCCTGGCCTCACTGCGTGTGGCCGCAAGCCAAACCACAGAGACGATGGGTAAATGTCCCTAACAACTTCAGTTTAACCAGTTTAAACCTAACTCATTAAATAGATTTAACTTGTTTTGAAATTTTTAAGCAGGCTAAATAATAATAGTCAATGAAGTATATTAGTACATTGCATATTGATCCTTAGCCTGTTTTAGCCACAGAATAAAAAATAAAGTAATTGCGACTTTTTATCTCACAATTCGGACTTTTCTTGCAATTCTGAGTTTATATCTCGCAATGTTAAGAAAAAAGAACTCAGTGGCGAGTTTGTAACAAGTTTGTTCCAAGACGCAAACTCTTTCTCAGAATTTTGAGAAACAAGTCAGAACTAAGACATAAACAGAAGTCCGAAGTATAAACGGCAAGAGAAAAAAGTCTGAATTTTATATCTCACAATTATGACACAAAAAAGTCCAGACTGTGAGACAAAAAGTTGCAATTACCTTTTCTATTTTATTTTTATATTTATTCCATGGCAGAAACTTCCATAGAAATGGAATATATGTTGTGTAAACACAATATTTTTTATTATTAATTCAAATAATAGGCAGCGCATTGTCTTCCATTTTGGTGTATCTTGAATTTTTCTGTGTACAAGTAAATGCTAGTCATTAATGCAATCTCTTCTATCTGCCCACGGTTAAAAATGTATTAATTCATTTCTTAATTTGACTAGTTTACTGACATGCATAGTAATTATTATGTTTAATAGCTGTACTTGTGAAGCTGTCATTGTATGACTTGGCTTGAAGCCCAGGCTGGTTTCAGCAAAAGATTTTCAGAACGGATAAAAAGAGGCAATGTTCTTATCTGTGCCAAACAAAAAGGAACACAGGGAGCTTTTATTCACGTATGGACACAAAATAAGTGTTTTTGCCCTTAACTGCTAGCCAACATTTTATTTGTTGTCTTTTGAAGAAAACACGGTCCAACAAGGTTCCAACAAAAAGTATTTGAAGAAAAAACACCAATCATTTTATAAGTGCAGTTTGACATTTGCAATTCAGGTCATCTATAATGCCTTCCTATAGTGTACTTACTGCCTTTATTTATTTCACCCCAGATATAGAGAGAGAGTATCTGGGGAGAATACAAGTAGGGAAACAGTACTTATGTTTTTAATATATTGAGATTATAGAGGACTTGAGTAGTTGGCATGAAAAGTGTCATCGGTGTTGTGCAGTGTGATGTGTTTACTAATTCTCACAACATTTTCTAATCCTTGTTCGATTAGTATACATTTTAATGATTCTTATGCTATATGGGTCATTTCTGCTCAAAAACATATTCATCATACCACAAGACCATTTGAAACAAACTGCTAGCAAAAGGTGCAAAAAAATTAAAAATAAAGCCAATTTCAGCACCTTAAAAAATACTCTTTTTTTTTTTTACCTCATTTTTTTCAAATCCTTTCTATTGTTATGTCAATGGCCCAATAGCTTAATATGTTTCTTCTTACACATTATAACCTCTTAGTTACTGTTTTATCTGTGTAACTGTTAATTATTTTGTACAGTTCTTGTTTGTGTGGAACTAAAACCAGTGTCAATTTATTTTTAGAATCATTCTTGCTGTGACAACTATGATTCTGATACACATTTAAAAAATGTTACGTTTTCTTTACATTTTGGAAGACTTTTGTTTTATAATGGCTTTCTTTGATGTATTGCATGAGCCTAACATAACACTTTTAGTCAATTTTTTTTTTTTTTTTTGGTAGTTATTTTCTTGTGACACGCTAGTTCTGAAAAAAATAGCTTTTTTTGTAATTTGTAATATTTACCAAAATGACCTCAGTTGGACCTATCTCTGTTTTGTTATTGCTGATTTTATTGTTGCTTAATTTATTACAAAGTTAAATGAAAGGCTATAGATTTATAGTAAGTTGTGAAATATATATGATTATGTGACATAATACATAAAGAGATCTTACTTTTATATTTCCATCGTTTTCTTGACAAAAAGACAACAACTCAAGATAACTTTTGTCAAGATCACAAAACAAGATGGTTTACAAGTATGTGTTTTTCCTTTTGGATATTTTACTTTGGTCGGTTCTGCTTGAATGTAAAATTGACTTTTATTGAGCCAAACTTGACTGCTTCAATGCTTATTTCTTCTCATTTCTCATACATTTGGCATGTGTTATGATGTTGAATGAGATTATCCATAATTTTTAAATCTTTAATTTGTAACATTGACTATTTGAACTCTGTACTTCCATTTGAAGTACACTGGTTGTTTCTGAATTTCAGTTGTTAGAATGACAACGTTGTAGATAAATGAATGAAGTTTTAAATGGAAACATTTTTTATAATGCTCTCAGACATTGGACCGTATTATACTGTATATGAGATTCCTCAACATCACCTTCAGTATTATCCTCTGAGTCAATAATACAGGCAGCAAACACCGTCTCTGTTTGAATATGAAATGTCATGGGCGGCAGGACAACATCCAGGGTTTTTAAGGTCAGTTCTCAGTTGTAATTGGTTCACTGCTGTGTGTTTCAGGTGATGATGAGCTGTCCAGTCCCTCCCAGGATGCAAGCACTGGATTAGAGGACGTCATCGAGCAGCTCAACAATTCCTTCCCGCACAGCCAAGGTGAGAATCCAGCTACACTGTCTGCTATAAACACTTCTGTTAATCCAGCAAACTGATGCAGATAGTCTCAAATTGGACCAAAAAGTATGTTTTTTTTGTTGTTTTTGCATTCTTATTTGCTTCAACACCAAAAGAAAAAAAATCCACAATAGTGCTTCTGACTTTCCATTGATTGATTTATGTTGGTCAGAACAGAGAAAAGTGCCAAAAACAGGTTATCACAGTCTGTGAATGCATTGCATGCAAGGTGCCAGTAACTGCAAATTAACAGTTATTTTAAGATCTAATACTATTTTGGATTCCTTTTTAAGCAATATGGAGAAAAATATTATTTTGCGACGAACACCACCTGTAAATTTCTCTGACCCACTGCTTTTCTACTCTTTGCATGATTAAATTGCTAAATAACACTGTTTCTACTTCCTGCTATAAATGGATGATGGGGGACTTTTTTCAGTATAGTAAAATATTAAAAAACGACTTTTAAATTACAGAATAAGTCTTCAACCGTAATTAATCAAATGCTAAAACAAAGAAATTATTAACATTGATGTACATTCTTCTTAAGCTGTTTCTCTTTTTAACAGGATATGTATTGTGAGAAGCACAGAATTACAAATGCATAACAATAAAAAAAACTTTACGTTTATGTAATTAAAGTAGTAGCTGTCAAACGATTAATCGCATCCAAAATAAAAAAATTTTGTTTGCATATGTGTGTGTGTGCTGTGATTTATTATGTATATATAAATACAAACATATGCATGTATATAGTTAAGAAAACTATTTTTGTTTATATATTAAATATATTTATATATAATATAAATGTATATGCATGTAAATATTTCCAAAATATATGCTGTATGTGAGTGTATCTATATATACATAATGAATATACACAGTACACACACATATATAATGTAAACAAAAACTTTTATTTTGGATTCGATTAATCACGATTAATCATTTGACAGCACTAAATTAAAGCATTAAACACCATCGTGTTGCATCCATTGTGCTTGCAGTACAAATCCTGTTTAGATTCAGTCCAACTGCCTATCCCTATTCCAACTTTACTGATTTTTCTTATTTCCTGTTTTCCTCTGTGTCTAAGGAGGTGGACGGCTAAACCCATGAGAGGTTAGTATCCTTACTAACCCTTTACTCTTTTCACTCTTTTCCAGCCTTACTTATTCACTTTACACTATGGTTTAAAGAAGTTTCTTAAGTTCGCCAAAGCTGTGTTTATTTAGTCAAAAATACAGAATAAAAAGTAACATTGTAAAATTACTGTTTAAAGTAACTTTCTTTTTCTATTTGAATATATTTTAAAATGTAATTCATTCCTGTGATGCAAAGCTGAATTTTCAGCAGCATCACTCCAGTCTTCAGTGTCACATGATCCTTCAGAAATCATTCTGCACTTGCTGCTCAAGAAACATTTTGATAAATAGTTGTGCTGATTTTTTTTTTAAACAACTGATGTTTTTTTTTTTTTTTGATGAATTTATCCAGTTTTTTTTTTTTTTTTTGGATGAATACAAAGCATTTATTCATTTTGTAGCATTATAAATGGTCTTCTGTCGCTTTTAATCAGTCTCATTTAAAAAATAGACTCACAAGGACAAACATACTCTGTTCCTCTATAGAGATGTATTGGTAGCAGCGCTGCATAGTGCATTTAGTGTTAGATTGCATTTTCAGACACTGATGTCAGATTTTGTTTTTCATCTCCCGCAGGTCCTAATGTGGGAAGTCTTTTCCACATGGTTGATAACATTGGACATGCCATGGAGTCGCTGGTTAATGTAATAACTGAGGAGCAGGATTTAGACTGAAGATGTCTTCTCCTAGTTGCATGCTTTTGTAGTGTCAACAACTGGACAGGATATGTTTACAATGGGAATATAAATAAAAATCTATTTTTCTGAAGGATCGCGGTTCCACATTGTAGATTTGATCTTTAGTAGTTTCAGTAGTTTCTTACAGCGAGTCTAGAATTGTTTATTAATTCAAAAAAGGTTTTTAAACTTCTATGCAATTGTACAAAAATAGAACGACAGGTATGTGATAACATGTAACATTGCGTGCCATGTCTTTGTACAGAGTGGAGCGCATTTTTAAAAAAAAAAGTGTTTTATCTAAATGGGTGACTGAGTATACGCAGGGGTGCTTTATCGACTAATTTTGTTTGTAACAAAAAAAAACAAATGCATATTAAAAGGCAAGCCCGTTATACTTGTGCGTGTGTTTGCGTGTGCGAAAGAGTGTGTGTTTGAAACATGTCTGTGTGTGTCTGTACATGTTTTTCTGTATGTAACCCATCCCGTTCAACTACTGCAACTATCATGCAAAGAAAAGACATTTGTCATGATTTTTTTTTATTGTTATTAAAGACGTAATGATTAAGGTTAAATACTGTCTACCTCACAGATATTCCCTTTCTTCATGCTCTGTCTGTGCTTATTAATGGAGCAATAAGAATCATGATCATAGTATTTAAATAATATTGACAACTCTCATGTTAGAGATTTTTTTTTTGGAAGCTTGTTTCCACCACGGAATAAAAAAGAATTACTTTTTGTCTGAATTCTGACTTTTTTTTTCTCAGAATTGTAACATAAACTCATAATTGCAATTGAGTTGTGAGATTAAAAAGTCGCAATTCCCGTTTTTATTACATGGTGGAAAAAAAAAGAAATTGAATTGTGAGATGTAAACACTGAATTGCGAGGAAAAAAGTCTGAACTGAGTTCGTATCTCGCATTTCTGACCTTTTTTCTCAGAATTGTGAGGAAAAAAGTCTAAATTGTGAGATGGAAATGTTAGAAATGGGCTTGCGTTCCTTACAGAATGAGAATTGATCTAGTGTTTAAATCATATGGTGTTAGTTGAATTTCCATTTCCAAGTAACAAATAAAAAAGAGAAAAGTACATCCAATCCACTTTACAGAAATGTTACAGAATTGGGGTTAAGTTTAAAACTAAGGAGTAAGAATATTTGCCATTTTTAATGATTGAGCTCTAATAATCATAAATGAGATGTCTAATTGAAAATTTAATCTGGGGTTATTTATTGTCATTGACATCTATACATGCTAGCAAACAATAGCACGGAAAATCCACTTTTTACGGAAATGTGCAAATTTACAGAAATACACCTGAGATGATGAAACGAGACAATTCCGCTTTGCATTGTTCTTTAACGCATCCGAGTTTGTTTCTGTGTGATTGAGATGTTTATCATTTTATTAGACCTTTATGCTTTGTGTGAACAAATATATAGAAATAAATGATCATAATGTATATGTATGCACAACCGTGGAGATGAGCATGTCCAGAGTACTGCATATTTATTTCTGAGATGTGCTATTTGATTCTAACTCTTGTTCTGGAATCATACATTTTATTTGTAATTGCAAAAGGACTATTTTACCAGACAATGAAATGTAATTGTGGTTTTCTTAACTTGCCGCTGCATTAGTTGATAAAAATGGAAATACATTTTTGCCACCGTTTGTTTGTTTGTTTTATTATGGATTCACTGTGCCACAGTGCAGGTAAACGATGGCATTATCATCTGACATACTCAGCAATATTTCAACTGAAAATATGTTGATGGAATTCAATTTTAGATATTAAAAAGAATGTCAAGCTACCATGTGGCTTTAAAACCAACCTGATGGCTTGGTGTAAATATGTGAAATGGGTAATAGAAAATAAAATAAATGAACTGAAGCAGCTAATTAATATCCTCAAAAGCACTTGATTTGATCGGGGTTGGTTCTGTACTCTGCAGGTAAGTGTATCTCCAGGAAGAGGATTGGGCACCCATGATTTAACATCTGTCAGGAATGTAGATGCATTGTACAGGTGCATCTCAAAAAATTAGAATATTGTGGGAAAAGTTCTCTTTTTTTTTTTTTTTTTTAACTTCTTTCAAAAAGGAATTTTCATATATTCTAGTTTAAATTTTGATGATTAGAGCTCACAGCTCATGAAAGTCAAAAATCCAGTATCTCAAAATATTTGAATATTTCCTAAGATCAATCCAAAAAAAAAAAAAAGGATTTTTCACTCAACACTTGGTCGGGGCGATCAGCCTGTGGCTCTGCTGAGGCACTATTGAGCTTCAGCTTATCTGTATTGTTGGATCAATTGTTTCTCATCTTCCTCTTGAAAATATCCCATAGATTCCACATGGGGGTCAGGTCAGGCATGTTGGCTGGCTGATCAAGCACAGTAATAGCATGGTCAGCAAACCACTTGGAAGTGGTTTTGGCACTGTGTGCAGGTGCTAAAGTCTAAAGTGCAGGTGCTAAAGCTATAATAAATTAAACATTACCTTGTCATAATAGTGTTTTATAATTTATACAGATAACGTCTCGGTTACGTATGTAACCCTCGTTCCCTGAAGAAGGGAACGGAGACGTCACGTCGGATGACCGACGAATTGGGATCTCGCCAGAGAGACCAATCCACTTCGAGTGTAACTAAACGAGCCAATGGACATTGGCATGTGATCATTGCATCCAGCTGCCGCTGATCACAGCGTGAGTATAAGAGGCAGCGGGTGCACCGCATTAATTCATGCTTTCGCTGAGGAGCCGAGCCGGTGGCCCGGCCGCCCAGCGGTGGTACAGCAACTGTGGCGACGGGACGTGACGTCTCCATTCCCTTCTTCAGGGAATGAGGGTTACATACGTAACCGAGACGTTCCCTTTCAGTCGGTCACTCCGAGTCATGTCGGATGACCGACGAATTGGGATCCCTACCAAAGCGCCACAGGAGCTGCCCCTTCCAGTGCCCTGTGTAGGCCTCCTGACCCTTCCTATAAGGCAGACGATAGGACCGGGCTCTACACAGAGAGGATCAACTACTGTTGTTCCTTGGGCAACCCAGACAGTAGGACTTGGATAACACTGGGAAGCGTGCCCTTCCATTTGGAAGAGGCACACTGCGGAGTCACCTCCTCCCAGAGGGGGTTAAGTGGCATTTAGACATGTGAAGTGACCCCGTAGGGCCCTATTGCACATGGAAGTCTCTGAGATGGCTTAGGCTGCATCATTAGAGATGGCAGAAAGTGGTCTGCCAGAGGAAACACGGCTCTAATAAGCATACCGTGGAATACACATATGGGATCCCAGCAGAGTCTCTCATATGGGCACTAGCCTCACATCAGATTTCAAGAATTCATTGGCTGGACGCCGGAGTGCTGGAGGACTCGACAGGGTTTGCCTGGTTAAGGAACTCTCTGGAGAATTAGGCGAAAGAACGCCGCAAGCCGACTCTGAGCCGGGCCTCTCAGTGCCACTACCCGTTTGAGGTGAGAACACAGGAGGAAACCGGTTCGACACGTAGGCTATAAAACCTAGCGAACTTGTTAGGAGTCGCCCAACCCACAGCTCTACAGATGTCTGCTAGCGAGGCACCACGAGCCAGCGCCCAGGACGATGCGACACCCCTAGTGGAGTGAGCACACAACCTGAGCGGGCAGGGCACACCTTGTGCTTCATAGGCCAAGGTGATGGCATCCACTATCCAGTGGGCCATCCTCTGCTTGGAGACAGCCTTCCCCTTCTGCTGTCCTCCGTAACAGACAAAGAGCTGTTCTGAGGTCCTGAAGCTCTGAGTTCTATCCACATACTGTCGCAGTGCACGTACAGGACAGAGCAAAGCTAGGGCTGAGTCTGCCTCCTCCAGGGGCAGCGCTTGCAGGTTCACTACCTGGTCCCTGAAGGGAGTGGTAGAAACCTTGGGCACATAGCCGGGCCGGGGCCTCAGTGTTGCACTGGAGTCAGCCGGCCCAAACTCAAGGCATGATTCGTCAACCGAAAATGCCTGCAGGTCCCCCACCCTCTTGATCGAGGCCAACGCAGTCAGGAGTAGGGTTTTCATAGAGAGAAATTTCAACTCAACTGACTGCAAAGGCTCGAAGGGGGCAATTTGTAGGACTCTTAGCACCAATGCCAAATCCCAAGAGGGTAGGGAGGGAGGCCTAGGAGGGTTTAACCTCCTGGCCCCCCTAAGAAACCTGACAACCAGATCGTGCTTCCCCACCGACCTCCCCTCTACGGGGTCGTGGTGAGCGGAAATAGCAGCAACATAAACCTTAAGGGTGGAGGGGGACAGGAAAGCACAGCTCTGATTGAACATCTCCGGGGGTCCTCACGGTGAGAGGAACACCATTCGACGAACAGGTTCCACTTCAGCGCATAGGCCCATCTTGTGGACGGTGCTCGTGCTGAAGCGATAGTGAGAGCTACCTCCTGGGGCAGATCACCTAGAACCTCCGCGTCCCGTCCAGGGACCACACATGGAGTTTCCACAAGTCTGGACGCGGGTGCCAGAGGGTGCCCGTCTCTGAGAAAGCAGATCCTTCCTCAGAGGAATCGGCCAGGGAGGGGCTGTCGCGAGAGCATGAGTTCCGGGAACCAGGTCCTGTTGGGCCAACATGGAGCCACTAACAAGACCTGCTCCTCGTCCTCCTGATCTTGCACAGTGTCTGTGCTAGCAGGCTCACTGGGGAACGATATTTGCGCAGGCCCAGGGGCCAGCTGTGTGCCAGTGCATCCGTGCGGCGTTGCCTCGGACAGGGAATAGAACCACTGGCAGTGGGTGGTTTCTAGAGACGCAAACAGGTCTACCTGAGCAACTCTGAACCGACTCCAAATCAGCTGGACCGCCTGGGATGGAGTCTCCACTCCCAGGAGTGCCGCCGAGACAGCTCGTCGGCCACCTGATTGAACACTCCTGGGATGTGAATGGCACGAAGGGACCTCAGATGCTTCTGACTCCAGAGGAGGAGGTGGCGGGCGAGTTGCGACATGCGACGGGAGCGTAAACCGCCTTGCCGGTTGATATATGCAACGGTCGCAGTGTTGTCCGTACGGACCAGAACGTCCTTGCCCCAAAGGCGCCCTCAGAGGCGGTTCAAGGCAAGGCGTACTGCCAGCAACTCGAGGCAATTGATATGCCAACGCAGTTGGGGACCCGTCCACACCCCTGACACTGCGTGCCCGTTGTACGTGGCTCCCCAGCCGGTGGCCGAGGCATCTGTAAATACCACAGCATGCCTGGATACCTGCTCCAAGGGCACTCCTGCCCAAAGGAACGAGGGATCTGTCCACGGGCTGAAGGTTTTGCGGCAGGCCGGTGTAATCTGAACCTGGTGAGTACCGCGTTTCCACGCCCACCTCGGGACTCGGCCATGGAGCCAATGCTGAAGCGGTCTCATATGGAGCAGACCGAGCGGAACTATCGCCGCAGCTGCAGCCATATGCCCCAGGAGCCTCTGAAAGAGTTTCAATGGGACCGCCGTCCTGCCTGATAAAGTCTTGAGGCAGTTCAGCACCGACTGAGCACGTTCCTGGGTGAGGCGTGCTGTCTGGTTGACCGAATCCAACTCCATGCCGAGAAAAGAGATCCTCTGCGTTGGCACGAGTTTGTTCTTTTCCCAGTTGACCCGAAGACCCAACTGGCTGAGGTGCCTCAGCACCAGGTCCCTGTGTGCGCACAACTGCTGTTGAGACTGTGCAAGTATGAGCCAGTCGTCGAGGTAGTTGAGGATGCGCACACCCCGTTCTCTCAAGGGAACAAGGGACGCCTCTGTGACTTTGGTGAAGACGCAAGGCGAAAGGGACAGCCCGAAGGGCAGGACCTTGTACTGATATGCCTGACCCTCGAACGCGGATCGCAGGAATGGCCTGTGTCGCGGGAGAATCGAGACATGAAAGTACGCATCCTTCAGGTCGATCGCTGCAAACCAATCTAGGGGACGGACGCACCCAAAAATGCGTTTCTGCATCAATTGAACGGCATCTTGTGAAGTGCACGGTTCAAAACTCACAGATCCAAGATCGGTCGTAACCCACCGCCTTTCTTGGGCACAATGAAGTAAGGGCTGTAAAACCCCGACCTCATATTGGCTGGAGGGACCGGCTCTATCGCATCCTTCGCCAGCAGGACTGCAATTTCCGCACGCAAGACAGGGGCATCGACGGCCTTGACTGAAGTGAACCGGATGCCCCCGAACTTGGGGGGACGCCGGGCGAACTGAATCGCGTAGCCGAGTCTGATGGTCCACAGGAGCCACCGAGACGGACTGGGGAGTGCTAGCCAGGCTCCAAGAGACCGTACCAGCGGGACACTAGAACCTCCTTCGGCAGCTCCACCGGCTGCGGAGTGCTTGAGGGGTGAGGAACTCCTCTTGGGGAAGCCCTCACCATAACCCTCAGATTACCTCTGACTCCACCGGATCCAGCGCCACCCCGGGAACGAACACTGGATCGCGGTAGAGGCAGAGGGACTCCGCCATGTTTGACATAACAGAGTCTATTGTGCAACTCCGAGATGGTCATGTCCCCACAAGAAGAACATGAACCATCCACGAAAGCTTTCTCAGCGTGCTGAATGCCCAGACACGTGAGGCAGCGATCGTGACCGTCCTGAGGCGCCAGGAAACGACCACACCCAGAAACGCACGGGTGATAAGACATCTTTAAAAAGACGCGATCACCCGTGTTACTCTTTTAGAGAAAATTTGCTCTTTATTAGTGCTGAAGCACGCAGGGGAGCTGGCCACCACACACTCCTAGTGTGACTGCCTTCACGGGAATCGATCTCTTTCTCCCGTGAGACCGCGACCACCGCTGCTGCGCTGTAACACCCACTCGCAGGAAAGGAGAGCAGCAATAATTCACCGCCGCTCGGCTCCGAAGCGAAAGGATGAATTAATGCGGTGCACCCGCTGCATCTTATACTCACGCTGTGATCAGCGGCAGCTGGATGCAATGATCGCATGCCAATGTCCATTGGCTCGTTTAGTTACACTCGAAGTGGATTGGTCTCTCTGGCGAGATCCCAATTCGTCGGTCATCCGACGTGACTCGGAGTGACCGACTGAAAGGGAACTGTTTTATATGCCAATAAAATATAATAACCATATTAGAGCAATATATAGGCTGACCTTATTTATAACTTATATTAGCGCTTTATCATTAAAATAGCATACAACTCTCTCTCTCTCTCTCTCTCTCTATATATAGTAGGCTATATGCATAACTGTATTGTAATAATATATAATATTGTGCGCTATCTGTCACACCCACTGAAGGCTCGTCAGTAGATCATACATGCTCTGATAGCACTGAAGTGAACTAACCCTGGAACATAACCTGCTCCGGAGCAGGTTATCTTCAGAGAGCAAGTTACTATGGTTATTTACATACCCTGAAAGTAACCTCCGATTTTGGAACCTCACTTATCCTCAAACATATCCAGGTATGTTACATAACCTGCTTTTTGGAATACACCCCAGGTGACGTATGCCACTACAAAAGTGAAAGTAAGAGATGAAACGGAGAAAACAAAACAACAGATGATCAGATTTTCTTAGAGCTCTAAGAGCTGCATTTTGGATTACATGAATGCTTCACACTTCTGTAATTTAATGGTGAGGTAAGTTACACTGTAACCATTTTGGGCAGTGCTGGACCTGTTTATTTCCAACCACAGTAGTTTCCCTGTTTTTCCCCTGGTGGTCACGAATTTTACTTTCCAAGAAGAAATGTCTATATATACACGCAAATGAGTGGTAAAAAAAAAAAGAAAAATAATGTTTTAATGAAAAATTGTGTTTGTCGTTCTACATGTAAATTAAAATTTCTATCAATATTGACATTTGACAAATAAAACTAAAATATTACCAAATTAAATATTGTTTTATTAATTATCTGCATTTTTATCATTTTGACTTTCATCCCATGTATCACGATTTTGATGTTTTTTTTGTTTTGTTTTTTTTAATAACCCCATCTCAAAGAGGAAGCTGTTGAGTCATATTGCTCCTGGTTCCTCTTAAGCACATGACAAACAGACACTGAAGCTTAAAAGCTTCCAGCCACTGCTTGCCCCATCAGTGATGTTGTCAGTCATGTTTGTGAAGCTCAGAGTGTTGGCTCTCATATTCTTGGTGACCAAGGATGTTCACCCCACCTACGCTGGTCAGTATTGCTTGCTTATTTATGATTATGATTATTGATTTAGGTAACCATTTAAAATGAAATATGGCATATATTTATTGTATGTTTATTTTATATTAATAGACTAAATTATTTTTGTTGCTGTTTGCTTTTATTACTTCTATTCATTTAAAAGTATTCTTAAGAATGACAAAATATTTTATTATACTATAGTGTGTTTTATTAATTTCTCCGTAATCATGCAGTATCAAAGGGCCCTAAAAGTAAGTTTGTGTGCATATATATATATATATATATATATATATATATATATATATATATACACACACACACACACACACACACACACATACCTACATATATGACAAATTACACTTTCCAAGCAAAACATACAATTCATAAATTTTAAATGATAAACCACAGATAAGCTGTTAAGTGGTTGTCTGGTTGTCAAAGGTTTGTGGAACATTACCATATAATGTGATGAACTGCGCCTGTGGTTCCTCTGCTATAGGACACTTGTGTGAAATTCAGAAGAACTGTCTTCACACATCTATTAAACACCGACCTGACTTCAAATGATTAAAAGTACATTTTACAGTAAATTTTTTTATAGGATCATTTGTTTGCAAATGTCAGTTCTTCAGAAATGTTATTTAGTGCAGCGGCTTTCAAACTGGGTCACGACCCACTGGTGGGAAGCAGACAGGAAATGTATATGCCGCACAAAGTGTAAATATGTTTCAAAAGATTTATGTATTTGCATATATCTGACACCTTCACGCTATCCAAGATGTAGATGAGTTTGTCTCTTGATCAGAACAACTCTGGAGATATTTAGCATTACTTCACTTGCTCACTTGCTTCCCCTGCAGTGAATGGGTGCCGTCAGAATGAGAGTCCAAACAGCTGATAAAAACATCACAATAATCCAAGCAAGCGAAGAGCTGCATGTTTGTTAGAAACAAATGCATCATTAACTTTTAAACCATGATTTCCATAATCCATAAAAACATTTCCTCTAGTGAAAAAGTCCATCCTCTGTTCTCTTCTCACGGTGAACGGTGCTTCATTTGTGCATATTTCTCTCCTGATTCAGACAAGATGACTTTTTCTCTGGAAACAGCAATATTACAGCACCAGTCTGAAGTTTAAAACATCTTAATGATGGATTTGATTCAACATGCAGCTTTTCACTTCACAAGATGTTAGATGATGGACTGGAGTTGTGTGGATTACTTATGGATTACCGTGATGTTTTTTATCAGTTGTTTTGACTCTCATAATACTTTATCATTCGTAATCCCAATACTTTATGGAGACACTTTATCAGATGATAAAAGCTATGTAATGTATTATTGACAGTGTCATGTTGTTTTACTTTAGAAACAAAACTGGCTGCACCCCAAAATGTGAAGGTGACCGCCATCAATATGGCTACGGTTGTCGAATGGATTTCTCCACACAATCCTAAGAGTAACGTGACATACACAACAAGATATATGTGAGTACACTCAAAATACATCTGAAATAATCCAATACGGAAGAAAAAAAAATGAAACTGCATGCATTTTGAAATATTCCCATCTCAGTGTGTTTATTCAGCTATGAAAAAAAAAATAAATGCACTGAACTATTGTTCTGCTAGAATCTGATACTTCTGAGTTTTTGCAGAAGTTGAAAAGAATAGGCCTATTGTGCGAACAAAATATTTGCCTTACGTACTTACATAAATAGTGTGTCCTGTTGTGTTTGTCATCGTGTCCATGTAGCCTGAGAAAAGAAAACGCTTCCATCTGTGTGAACACCAAAGAGCTGAAATGTGATGTAGAAAATCTGCCATCTGTATTTGGATGCTACATTTTTCAAGTGCGGGCAGAGTATCAGGGGCTGTTCTCTGAGTGGGTTAATGCAAGCGAATTTTTACCAAATAAGCACAGTAAGTGTGAATCAGCTCTTAGTTTACACTATAGACACTGTTGTGTATTTCAGTCAATATAATATTCATAAATAATAATTATACAAACTACTTTGCTCCAATGTAGCAATCATAGGACCCCCTACTGTGCATCTTGCCATCCAAAATAATACCTTGGATGTGTACGTCCAAGCTCCAGTGCTGAAAGTGGGCAAACTTGCGGACCTTTTTTCACAAGTGTCCTACGTCATCAGATATTGGACCGAAGGCTTTGAAGAGGAGGTATAAAATGCTTCACAACTTTAGGAAGTTTGAATCCCCAGACAGCTGTTATACACTTCTGTTCATGTGCAAGTTAAGATATATGATTATGCTTATATATCTTAATTCCAGCAGAGTCATAAACTAAAACTAAAAAAAAAAATGTTTCTTGAAAGAAAAATTAACTGTAATATAGCGAAATATAAATAACTTATTTCAGCTAGTTGATGTACTAAAACTAAAACTGAAATAAAAATATTATTATTATTATTAAATATAGAAATGTTATTTTTAAATGCTATTTTCAATAACATTTTTGTTTTTATATAATATAAAATAAATCATTTTTTTTTTTTTTTTTTTTGGACAATTTAGTGAATGGCTTATGCTGGATTGATAAAAAGACACGGTTACACTGTATTTTAATAGTCCACTTTAGACATTCTACTAACTATAATTAACTTTGTAACTACATGTCAACTACATGTGAACTAATTTTCATTCATTTGCAACTACATGTCTACTAACTCTCAGTAGGGTAGGTTTAGGGCTAATAGAATAAGTTGACATATACTTGCAAAGTTTCTCATAGTTGGTATGTTTTATGTTGTGGACCCATCAAAATAAAGTGTTAGAAGATATTAAGCAGACAGATTACTAATACTCTAATTACTGCTAGTTGACATGTAGTTGCAAAGTTACTTACTGTTAGTAAAATGTCTAAAGTGGACTATCGAAATAAAGTGTTACCAAAGACCATTTTAATTATTTATTTTATTTTATTAAGAGCTGCCCTACTGAAAATAAAAATAATCATTACATATAACTGGGGGGAAAAATGTTTGCAGGTTTTATTCACAAATTCAAAGTTAGTGTTTTAAACGCGAGAATAAATTAAAATAAATACCATGTTGTGAAGTCAAAATGTCAAAAAGATCTGGGGCCCGGTTTAATAAAACAAGTTTACCAAATAAGCCAGGCTTATTTCAGTTAGTCTGTCTTATTTTGAACCAAATCAACTGACAATAAGTGACTAACTGAAATAAACCTGGCTTATTTGGTAAACTTGTTTTATGAAACAGGCTCCTGGTGTGAACCACAAACAAATAAATAAATATTTCATACTCATCTTCAAAATAATCATAAGATGACCTTTGTCCCTGTAGGCAATAGAGAAGATGGTTACTGAAACTTCAGTTGTACAACTGAATATTAAAGGACTGCAATCCTGGAGCAGATACTGTGCTCAGGCAATGGTGGTTCCCAAAGGCTACAAAAACGGCAAACAGTTCAGTGCTACCGTGTGTGTGAACAACACACCTGGTAAGTGTGCCTTTACCTGTGACTCAGAGTATTTCAGACAGCCCTGCAATTAATCAACTAAGCAATTATCACATAATTATCTGTTCAACAACAACAACAACAAAAAAAAATGGAATAATGAAGTAGTTAACAGTATAGTATACTATATAAAAGTATAGGAAATATTGTGATTTAATATGATTTCTGTCAACAAATGATGCCCTCGGTCAAATGTATTCGGTCAAATTTATAAAATATGCATTCATTCAAGACAGCAGAGTTAAAGAATACAGATCTCATTCGAGTCTTTTGTTAAACTGATAAGCAAGGTTTTTTTTTTTTTTTTATCAACAAAGTGATTTAAAAGGACTGTTTTTAAAAGAAGCTTCAAGGTGACTTTCAGGTGCCAATCTTCCTCTCTGTGTGTGTTTGCATTAGTGCTCATCAGCTGTGTGATTGCTGCTGCCATCCTTCTTCCTCTGTCAATCCTGGCCGCCTGGCTGATCTATAAAGTGTACAGATTCCTGTACCCTAAAACCAAACTACCAGAACTTCTCAAGGTATGTGTCTCATGTGGTTCCACTATGCTTTATATGTGTAATATACACAACTTTTCTTTATCTGACCATAAAAATGTGCTATTTATATAGAATGTTATTTTAGTATTAAATGAGATTTATTTTTATTTTGAATTAGCATTTATTTGTATATTTTCATTTTCATCGTTTTTATTCTGGCTTGTTTTAGTAATTTTTATGTGCTTTATATATATATATATATATATATATATATATATATATATATATATATATATATTTCTGTTTAGCTTTAATTTTATTTTATTTCCGTTTTAATAATATAAGTACTTCAATTTAAACAATGACTGTAAAAATAGTTTTGAAGCTGTAAATAAAGTTTATTGGAGTACATTTTATAAGAAAATACTTTCAGATACAAGAATATGTCTTTTACTTCAAAATTTCACGTTTAATTCAGTGTATTAGTTGCAAAAACTTCATTGTTTATAAACCATATATTTATCATATGTTTCTTTCTAGAATTTATTTGTACCAACATTTTGGAATGCTGAGGCGACCCAACATTCTGCACACCAGAAAGAACAGCATGATAAAATCAGTGCCATATCTGAGGAAAGTCTACATGAAGAGCTCAGCGAGAAAGCCAAGATTTCAGAGGACAATGACTCTGGGTTGACGTCTGTTCTCGCCCCAATTCAAGAGGTGGAAGAGGACTACAAACTCCTGATGCACCTGAAACCTGCACCTGCACCTGCTTTTTACCCAAACCATCTCTATCCATTATGCTTTAAAAACTCTCTATTCGCTCATTTAAACCAACCCTGCTTCACTAGCATTCAGCCTAGTTACTACAACCTAGCAGACGCAAGCTCCGAGCTGAGCCACACTGACTGTGTTTGCTGAAGTCCCCAACAAGCTGAGATGATCTTATGATTTTCTGCAGTAAATATACAAAATAATTTTATACGACTATGCAGTGGTGCAATGCGTGGCTGTCTGTTGAATGTATATAATTTCTCACATTGTTTTCTCATGCTAATAACTGAATGCACTTTCTAAGAAACTTATATCTTTGTATGTCTATAAATGGTTACATCGTTGTTGTAAAATAGTGAATTTTTCATAAATAAAACTGAGTTGAGTTTCTCTGATTTGAATGATTGAGTTGAATTACACTTCTCAGTTGGTCCAATTAATTTAATTATAACAGTGTTGTATGATGTTTTTATTTTATATTATTTTATTTTATATTAAGAAGGTACAAAACCTCAACCAGATTTCAAAGATATACCTCAAAAATATTAAATAGCATTTCCCATTATTCTGTTTTTGTAACTCAAACAACAAAGAGGTGTATAACTGAATACAGTTATTAATTAAGTATAAATTTGTGCTAATATTTTGGTTACACACACACACACACACAAGTTAATTATTTTATTTTATTTTCAAATGCATATACAGAAGTTAAAAAAAAATTGTTGGACCTTTTTGCTCTTTGTAACCTCAGCGTCTTTTGTTGTCATGGTGACGGGATTGTTGACTTGACCTCAATGGAGAATCAATAGGTACGTTCTTTGAGTTTCTAGTGAGTTTGATTCAGGTAGAGTTTAATAAACAAATAAAAAGACACTTAATCCAAAGGATTTCAAATACAACTCTTCGTATAATGGCGACGTTGCGCTGTTTACAGTAATATCACCCTTTGACGTCCTTTACGTTTTGAAAACAAGCTGTTGGGAAACATGGGAAATTTCGCCAGTTATTTGCTCTAATAAGAATAATTTCATTTAAGTTATATATGTTAAAACTGTAAAGTTAAGGAGGAGAGATGGGAATTTTAATCATATAACACATATCCACAAAACTATAAAATGATAAAAAGTGCATTTGAGAGGCAAGTTAATAAAAATAACATGGAGCCGACATTATGTCTAACATGGCTTAAGGTTAAAGTGTATGTGAATGCCAGATGAAAAATACAATATTCTATAATAATTCTACAAGGAATTTGAAAAATGTTGTTTACCAGAGTACAAGACAAAGTATTGAATGCCACACTGAAGGATATGAATGGCATGTCAACTATCCGCTCATAGGTGTGGATTATTTGTTATGATCAAGAATCTCTGTGAAGTCCAGCTGGCATGGAGGTGGTTCATTCTGCCCCGAGACCTTCTCCAGGAGCGTAAAGAAGAAAAACCTGCTTCCTCTCAGCCAGCTGCTGGAGGACACCAGAGAGAGTGGAAATGTCCCCCATCACCTTCTGGAAACTAGTGAGACCACTTTTTCTAATGTTTGTTTCTTAAACATTAGACCTGTAGCTTTCTATCAGGCTTATGAAACTGATAGACTTTTGTTATTTCACACTGTCTTTGCATGTTTATCTTTTAGGGGTGTTTGCCAAACTGAGGAGTAATGGTGTAGTTCAGGCCGAACCATTGGAACTGCATTTCAGTGGTTTTGAAGTAGGAAAGGATTACAGGAAGAATCTGGTTGGTTTTTCACTTCTTGCTAAAAAGAAATAGAATTCATATTTGGTGTGAAAAGTTTTGTGGAATGTTTACAGGGCTCATGTCACGGTCAATGTGACCCAAAACAAAAAAATCATTTTTATTGCTAAAGATTTCACTGGAGACTCCATTTTCTGAAACACTTGGCCAAATTTCCGCTGATAGTACTCTGCGGTCGGAGGGAAACATCTCATGGGTTGTAACTGACAGAAAGATTACAGAAGGGGAAGAAAATGGGAGGAAGTATGATGTAATGACAAAAGCTGTTGTTGTTTGTTTTTTTTTCCCAAGAAACTTGTCAATGTCTCCTCGGAGGTGCTCAGTGTCCACATTTTACCCCCTTTGACAAAGCATTTCCAAATTAATTACACCAAAAAGGTAACCAAATATTACTTTTACAGATGGGCTTTAAAAATTGTTTATAATATTCCTGATTAGTTTAGTTTCGGAACTCAAACAGCAAAGGTGAATTGAATAAAACCTGTCAAAAATGTTTGGGCAATGTATTTTATTTATTTATTTTTTTAATAAATTCATTATATTTATCATAAAGAAAATAAAGCTAATTTTAGGACTATTAAGATGGTAGTCTTGTTTTAAATGCAGTGCCGTCTGGTTCCGGGTCTGGCTTACACTGTTACAGTGTACTTCCAGCCAGATGAGTGGCGTTACTTTTCTGATAACATCAGGATTCACTGCAAGGTACAGAAACATGTTTTCGTCTGATGTTTGCACATGCAAATTCTGACAGGACTTAGAACAGCTGTAACGTGTGTGTGTGTGTGTGCGTTTGTGTTGTTTTCAGGGTGAGGAGAACTTACTGGTTCCTGTTCATGCATATCCTGTTATCAATGATCTTCACATCCCATCTCACATTAGCCTTCCCCCAGTGCCACTTGGGCAGAGGTATGCAATGATTAACATATTACACAAATAACATGTGTAAAATAACTGTATGTTAACATTTTTGTTATAAAACTATCTATGATATATGAGTGTATATACACACTACTGTTCATGAGTTTGGGGTCAGTAATTAGTTTTTTAAAGAAATTAATACTTTTAGTTTGCAAGGATGCCTTACATTGATCAAAAGTGACCAATAAAACTTACAATGTTACAAAAAAATATTTTTAAAATCAATGATTTTCTTTTGAACTTAAGGCTGCGGTAATGGCTGCAGAAAATTCAGCTTTGCCATCACATGAATAAATTATGTTTTAAAATATATGAAAACAGAAAACAGGTATTTTTATATTTCTAATATTATTTCACTATATTTCTGTTTTTACTGTATTTTGATCCAATAAATGCAGCCTTGGTGAGCTTAAGGGACATTCAAAAAATCACTCACCTCAATTTTTAAATGGCAGTAAATATAATAAATAAGATGGCAATGATATGATAAAGAAAGACATGTTTAGTTATTTTTCCCTCTGTTGATATGTAAATGAAATTGTGAAAATATATGATTTTCTTTTGCTTTTATAGTGCCAGTCATGTGATTCCACTTAGCTGCAGTTGTCCAATAGACTTCGAGTTCCAAGTGCACTGCCTTCAGCCCCATAAGGCCTTCACTGTAAAACCACTGTCAGGTAACTAGATTCTTTCACATTTGACATATCTGCTGTCAGAAAGCAATGTGAACCAGTATAAAGGCATAAATATTGATATAACTCTAGTTGGTGAGCAAATATATACTAGAACAGTAGATTTTACATACTGTTATCCATATGCTAAACAGGTATTATTCCAGCAAATGGAAAGACTGCGTTAAAAGTGACATTTACACCTCTGCGATACGGTACGGCTGATATCACACTGCAGCTGGTCATCTCTCAGTTCAACTCTAAACCTGTCATCTTCACAGTGACGGGTTCCTCATCTCCATACCTGCTGCTCAGGTAATACACAGAAAAAAAAAGTCAAAGTTTGTAGTGCAATAGCAATGTAATATACTAAAAACAATATGCTAAAATACTCATAGCACTTTAACAACCACATAGCATCATCCTTAATGTAAAATGTAATGTAAATATCTGAGTTTAGATGCTATTGCACAAACAATAATGACATTTGCTCTCTCTGTGCCTCAGTAAACCTGATGGAAATGTCGAGGATGATGATAATTTTGGTGAAGAGTGGAAGACTTCTGATGGAAAATCTCCAGCTGTTACATCCCATCATAAGCTTAAAATGGCTCCCTCCTTGCAGAAGGTAATCTGAAGCTTCTATTACTTCAATTTTGAAAAGATCAGGTTCAATCACAGTATATTTTTGTGATGGGTTGGTGCTGCTCTAGCTGGAGGACAAGCCAAGCCATACTGTTTACCATCAAAAATATTGGTCTTTCTAGCTGAGCAAGACAACCTGCACCCAGAACAGAAAACACAGTCGTGCTGTTTTTTTTCAACAGGGTCTGAAAAGTTTTAAGCTGTACAGATACAGGAATTTGAATTAGCTGAGGTCAATTTCATTTTTGCCCGTTAAAAAGCAGTAGCTGAGAGGTTTATGTGAGACTGAATTACAAATTAAATTTTATTGTTTGCACACTGAGCTTCCTGAATTGAATTTGAATTGATACCCTGCCATCCATCAAATGTGGAAAACACATACACAGAATTACACTTATAAACCAGCAAAGCTTTTAGCTGTGGTATTGTTTAAAAGTAATTTCTATATTATAATTTCTATAATACAGTTATAATATATCATATTAAAATATATGGTAACACTTTATTTTAAGGTTTCATAATACAGAGTAATTACCTGATTAAGTACTTAGTAGTATTCATTGTACTTATATGAAATAAAATGAACTTACCATGTAACTAAGTTATGGAACAGCCTGTACTTACAGTTTGTAATTATGTAGATGTAATAGGCAGCTACTGTTACACATATGTAACAGACCGAGTCTGTTACACAGCTACTTGTACACTTAAGTACAATCTTGATACACTTTATTTTAAGTAGCTTATGCCTGTGTAATATTCTGTAAATATAATGTAATTAGAAAGGTGTTACATGTATTTAAGCTGTGCAGTGGTGGGTTAAATCAAACTAAGGTGCAGCTGGATATGAAGTACACTTAAGTACAATCTTGATACACTTTATTTTAAGTAGCTTATGTATGTGTACTTACATTTATAATTTATACAATGTAATTATAAATGTATGTGTACTTACATTTATAATTACATTGTATAAAGTCTGCAACAGAACACATATGTAACAATCTTTTGGTTACATAAGTAGCTGTGTAACAGACTCGGTCTGTTACATATGCGTAACAGTAGCTGCCTATTACATCTACATAATTACAAACTGTAAGTACAGGCTGTTCCATAACTTAGTTACATGGTAAGTACATTTTGTTTCATGTAAGTACAACGGCTACTACTAAGTACTTAATTAGGTAATTACACTGTATTATTGACACCTTAAAATAAAGCGTTACCAAAAATATATAATGAAATGATGAGTGTTGGTAATAATAACAATAATAATAATAATAATGTTTGTACATAGAAAAATTCAAGCATTTGTTCTGGTTGAACTATCATGCAGCAATTCATCATGCATACAGTCACATTTTTCTGTTTTTACTCTTACAGGGCAGCAAGAAGAAGACCAAACCTGATCCTCAGCTGCAGGTTTCCATCACAGATATCACCACTCGTGCAGGACTGGTTAAAATGCTTCTCCAGCCACAAGACAAAATGAGATACAAGGACCTCCGGGAGGGTAAGAACACCATTTCTCATTCAGTGGGCCTCTGAGGTGCAAGTTAAGAGCTAAAACCCAGGAAATTAAAGTTTGGCAAAGGCTCGGTGTCTGCGTGTTGGAATGCTGATATCTTCTCCAGGTTTTTTTAAACTGGCATTGGACAGCCAGCTTCAACGAACAATGTTTTTGCTCCTACAAAAGACAAAGAGTTATGGTGGTCCACCAGCATCAAACCTGCACCTAAAAGCAAAAACTTGCTCGGACCAGCATGGAAATTGATGCTTATCTAATCTGGTCCTTTCAGAAGATTGGAGCTTAGATAATAATAAATAGTGCTCCATTTTATAGTCTCCCAATTACATGCCCCTTTTGCAAGTTACCCAACCTGAAAATGGCCTTTTGCAGTCGTGCTTTTCTTGACTTCCGAGGCCATTCTTTAGCTCACATGTACCACTTTATTTTGTGCTGCCCTCACCAGAGTCATCACACTGTATGTAATTCTAGTAAAACCAGCAGTGACAGCAGTGGAGTTAAAATAACCTTTTTACCCAACTCTCAGCAACATTTCGTACCCAATGTGGTGTGTATGATGTCAAATATGTTATATATCCTGAATAACAAAAACACAGAAATCCAATTTTAACAATTGAATCAGATTTTAAACCATACATGAACACATTTGGATTGGATTTGTACTCAAATATAAATCGATTTGACCACAAATCAGAGTTATTTAATGCAAGATACCTGTGTGTTTTATTTGTTGAAGCCATGTCTTATACCAAGGTTGCAGACCAGACAAGAGAGATGAAAGAAGCCACATTTTTAAAGAAGGTCCAACAAAAAGAACAGAAAGCCAAACATATCTGCTGGTGTGTTGCTCCATGTGATTTATATAACATATGACATAGATATTCTGAGTTTACAAACAATATTATATGGTAAACTAGAAACCCTTAAGACTAGTGTGTTTTATCCTTAGGCAAGTTGATCTGGGTGATGACCCATGTTCAACAGACCAGAAACTTACAATTTTGAAGGAGCAAGATGAGGCTCTTGCTGCATACAAAGTAAGCCAATGTATTGGTTTAATTCATATTGAATATTCTGTGCCACTTTCCACTGAATGCTCATGCTTTTTACGTGAATTTCAGCTAAAATACTGTGGTGAGTCGGTGGCCTTTTCGAGATCTTCAACTAAACTTTCCTCACGGCGAGTTTTGCGACATGTTGGACAGGTACATGAAAGTGTGACATTGAAATATTTGAATAAATTAGCATTTTTCTTATTGAAGTCATGTTTCTAGCCTGTAACTTTGACGTAGTTTGTGTCCCAGTTTGCATACTTATTGCAAGTATGTACTGATGGCAAGAAAGTATGATAAGCTTATATCATGAAATTGCAACTTGATACTACAGTACTGTTTGCATGTAAGCATTATCATCTAGCTCCAGTCGTTATCTTTAAAATTCATATCTTTTAGACGTATTTAACAGCTCTATGTTATAGCTCCCAGAATGCACTGCTGTTTTCAGCAGCTATGGCACTGGCCGACTGGAGGTCAGACAGAGAGCGCTCAGAGTCTTCCAGCAGGCTGCTCGAAAGGTAGCATAACTCATACCTCTGCCTTTGCCTTGTTAATTTAATTTGAATGTCATTAAACTATTATTTAACACATTACTATGATGCTTGTTTACCACTCACTGTGCTGATTATCAGCGCTTGTAAATAAAATGCTTGACTGTACTAATAAGTATAATAATGTTACACTGTGTTTTGTTTAATTGAGGTTGTTCTTCAATGTCGTATGAACAAGAGACTGGTGTCACTAAGAGAGCTTGTTCGCAAAACCAGGAGTTTGCAGGGAGACAAAGAATCAGGCGAGTCAGGATTTTTCTTTTAAGAAACTAATACTTGTATTCAGTAAGGACTCATTAGATTCAAAAGTGAGAGTATTGACTTTTACATGTTTACAAAAACAATCCATTTCAAATAAATGCTGTTCTTTTGAAGTTTCTATTCATCAAACAATCCTTACAAAATGTCTTGAAAAATCATGGCTTCCACAAAAAATATTTTCAACATTGATAATATATTAAATTTTTCTTTAGCACCAAATCAGCACCTTAGAAATATTTCTGAAGACGGGAGTAACGACTGATGAAATTTAGCTTTGCCATCACAGGAATAAATTACGTTTTAAAATATATTAAAATAGAAAGCCTTACCCCAGACTTTTCAGAAGTAGTTTATATTGTTATTACATTGTCGAACTAGCCATATCATCTAAATATATATATATATATATATATATATATATTGATATTCTTCTGTTGTTTTGTTGTAGATGGGGATGAGAAGCCATGTGTTTTTACGCTGACACCAGAAAAACTTTTGCCCTTCACCTTCAATACATTTACACCTGATGACCAACCCGATGAACTTGTGAGAGACTGCTTATGGTTATTGCTTATGTATACTGTAACTCTGATACACTTTATAATTGTGGTTTTACAACAAAATCTAAGTCTCTTAAAGAGGTTAATTTTGTTTAAACATTGCCAAAAAGTTTCAGTTCAACGTTTGAGAAGGGTAATGTCGGCATATTTCGTGGCGTTGAGGATGAAGTTGTGTTGTGGTTTTCAGGCTGTGAATGTATTGGGGCATGTTCCTGTCAGAATGCCTGAAGCGGATATGAAACTCACAATTCCATTATTCAGTCTAAAGGTACGGGAAGAAAATGCTTTTTCCCACTCCTTCACCTTCTGATAGGGAATTTTTTGTCTTATAATTTATTTCCAAAAATTCCTGAATTACTGTAAGAGGCAGCCTTTGGCTTGAAATGTCAAATGTGGTATTGTAAAATGTCTTAATTTGCGGAATATACGTAAGAGATGTTCTTACGTGTGTGTAAGGTTGAGTGGCAAGCCACAAAGAAAAAACAGGAAGTGCCACATGAAATCCAGTTATTTATCCAAAATGGTGCTGAGTATAGTATAATAGTATTGTTTAAATAATATTTAAAAGCATAGTTCACTCAAAAATTACAATTCTGTCACATACTCACTCATGTGAGTGACTTTATTTTTTCTGTGGAACACAAAAGAAGATATTTTGAAGAATGCTGGTAACCAAACAGTTTTGGTTGCCATTGACTTCCATTGTATGGGCAAAACAAACAAACTAATATCTTTAAAAAATCTTAAAAATATATATTTTTTTACTTTTTAGGTGAACTATCACTTTTAATTCTACATTTCATAAATTTTTTTGAGATCCATTCAAAAACATGAAATTGCCCCTTTAACAGAAACAAATATTAATTGGAATGAGAATTGCACATCTTTTCTGAAGGTCCCCCAGCGTTACAAACTGATGGGTTATCAGCCATTATCTGTATATGATGCAGCAGCAACATTCATTCCTCCCGACCCGAGTAGGACATTACGCACCGGCGCACAGGTAAACATGCATATGTGTTACTTTCAGCCATTAAAGTTTTTTTTTTTGGAATTCAAAGTCTGTATCAAAAATAAGTCTGAGAGCAAATCTAATTATTGTATTTTTATAGGATGAGTTGTTGCCTGTGGTGACATGTACAGCTGTAGATCTCAGTGAAGATGAGGAAGATAAGAAACAAGAGGAAGATGATGGATCAGATCAAGATTTAGGTCCCACACTTAGTTTCAGTGCACCTGAAGCACTCCTCAGACCACCCAACGCCCACCCTCTCCGGATCTTTGTATGTTTTTTGAGTCACTTATCATGATCGTGCCCATACTATGAATAAAACAGGGTTATTGTTGTTAAATAAAATTAAATATAAAAAAACAATAAAAAAAACATGTTACTTGAAATAAATAAACATTAATGGAAATTATATTATATATATATATATATATATATATATCAACATTTCTCAATGTTCTCATTTTCTCAATCCTCATTTAGTTTACCTTGAAGTACTAAAATAACTAAACTAAACTACCTAAAACTAAACTAAAACTAAAAAATTAAATAAAAATAAAAATAAAAAAACTTAATAAAATAACAAAAACACAACAAAATTTCTAAAACTTTAAAGTTAAAATAAAAATAGAAAGATACAAAATTATTAAAAATTTTAATAAAAAATGATAATAATGTGTTAATGATCCTAAAATAACATATATAGGTATATATAGCCTGTCAGTTCTGTAGTATTTTTTTTCTTCATGTTAAAAGTGTTGAATTATTATTTAATTCAAGACATGTTTGAAAATTGCCCAGTCTTAATGAATTAATGTTATCTTTTTATTTTAATTTAGAATCCTGCACCACATGTTTATGCCTTCAAAGCAGCTCCGCTTTACCTGGAGTGTGACCTCGACTTTCATTTGTGTCCACTGCCACGATACACCATCCCTAAAGGCGATGCCGTGGGTGTGCATCTCCCTCCAACACAGAAGAAATTGCTAGATAGAAAGGTTTGTTGAGAATTTTTATAGAAAGAGACATTTTTGCACATCGCAATTTGAAACACTTTCACAAAAACAAAGTGTCTATAAGTGTGTCTTTAAAATGAAGTTTTATAGCTGGCACTATTACCATCTGAAACCATTAACATCCAGGCCTGAAATTATTTGTTTTATAATATTCGGTTACACTATTCGGTGTCCTTGTTACAGTGTAATTATATTTTTAAGTTCTGAGTAATATTTATTAACTACATGTACTTACTATATGGTTAGAGTTAGGATTAAGGTTTGGCTTAGGGTTACTCTCATGTAATTATGCATAATTTATTGTTATTATAATAGTAAGTACATGTGACAAGGACACCTTAAAATAAAGTGTTACCGAATATTCCATAATGAAAAAATTATTTGTAAACCCTGTACGCATTTACTTAAAAATATCAATTGCAGGATATAATAAAAGGGATTATGACATGGAAGAAGTTTCCCTCTGTGGCCTTGAGCACTTTATCCAATATCTTGACTATAAGAAGCGACTGCGCCCCACATGTGTAAGTACTGCACACACACACACACACTCTCTCATTTACCTCTCAATTACACACTAGGGTTTATTTACACATGCAATCAAACAAGTCCAAGTCTTGCAAAACTCTTTTCTATCTAGGTCTGACCCCTTCGGGATCGTCCTGCTGCCTTTGGAGGCTCCTCCAGCTCTTCGGGATCTGCCCGACAGCATCAGAGACGAGATTCAAGCTGGAGTGTAAATACAGATTAGCCACCAGCTTCAATAACCCCTTGCCTTTGATTGTTTGTCACAGCATTTACAGATTCATGATGGTTTGATCTCTCTGGCAGGTCCGAGAGCTCAGATCTTCGTCTCACTCCTGAGATGGTTGAGGCAGAGTTCGGCCTGTCTGAGAGATCTTCAGCTACATCTATAAAAGAGGATGGAGATGAAGACAACGGGTCGGTACAATGGGTTATCAAATCATTGAGACTTGCTAATTGACTTGCGTTTATCATGGTCATGTTGAGGTTCATGTATGAATGAATAGAAACATAAACTTAATCTTTTTGTCTGCAAACCTCAGAACTCCAGTAGCAACAGTCGCCCCTGCAGAAACAGCCATGAGGTGAGAACCATCACTTCGAATTTTACATGTTGTAGCACATAATCCTCATATAGATAAGGCGATTGCTGAAGTGTAAGCTATAAAGCAAATGGGCAGTTTTATGTCTGTTCTGCAGTTTTGGCATGTAGGGGAAGTTGACTCCAGCACATTATTTGCCTTGTTGTTCAGGTTGTGAGGTGAGATAAAGTTTCTTCCTCTCTTTTGATCTCAGAGACACACGTGAGCAGCCGTTGGCATCAACACAGAGCAACAGACTGGGACCAAAAGTGCTGGGTAGATTAAAAGAATTGAAATCCACAGGCAGAGTCAGCTGTGCTTCATCATGTGACAGTAAATAGCACTTTTAATCTGCTAGGTTTATGTGTGCCTTTATGCTTTAGTAATTCTTTCATAACTAAGTGTTGTATATTCATATTCTGTTAATAAGCACAACTAGAACAATGCAATGGACAGTGAAATGCAGTGCCAGCTCAGGTAAACCTGCAGACTTTAGCAAAATACAGTGACAAGCCACCAGATGGCATTAAATGTCTGACACATGAAACTCAGCAACTGTACCTTCTGGTCAATATTTATATGGGATCTTCCTTTTTTTCATGAGTTCTATTAAATATTTTGTTTCTAAACACATTTCCCTTATTATTATTTTTATATGTGTATAATTAACATATAATTTATATTTTTGTCAAATCACCTGCCTTGGTTTAATACACAGCCCTTTTAAAAAATGCAATGTATAGATATATAAATATACATTACAAATTATTTGATACTAATGGGGATAAAACATTCATTTTGGAAATTTTTTTTTTTTTTTTTTTTACTTTAATAATAGTAATATAATAATCCAATTATATTCCAAGTTTGTGCAAATATTTTTAATCAAATTTACATCAAAATGTTATTTTTAAATCCTAAAATATTGTTTATTTAATTTATATATATATTTAAATTCATTCAATATATAAATTCAATATATATTCATTACAAATTAGACGAGCACAATACCAAGTGAAACATTAATTTGGAAAAATTATACTTTTGCTTTAATAACAGCAGTCCTCAATTGGGCATGAATTCCAAGTTTGTTCAATATATATATATATATATATATATATATATGTATATTGTAATACATTTTATGCTCCTAAAAAAAAAAAAAAAAAAACTTTTACTTACAGACCTCACTGTATGTTTCTTGCAGATATTTTCACCAACATGACAACATAATCCAGCATTTCCTTGTGTCATTAGATTCAGTGAGAGGCTGATTATAAGGAAGACAGTGATGTGGCTTCAAAAACAGAGGCAAAGGAAGCATACAAGCTTTCATTTTACACAGTCTGCTGTGCACTCAAGCAAATGCCAGCCCAAGTCTATTCTTTCTGACAGTTTCTCATCCACAACAGTTTTGATGCACTGCTCTCACCTCCACATTTACCTCACAATAGCAAACCGCTGCTTGAATCCTGTCCCTGGGGAAAGAGGGAGAAAAGGCAGCCCAATTAGCACCCTGTGTTGCACAAAGTTCATGGTAGGTTGACACCTGACAGCTGTCATGCCGTTTGCATTACAAGCTGTTTTTGTAATAATAACGGTGATAATTCTCAGCTGCTTTCCATAATCGACACTCAAATCTCTGGACCTGGAAAAACAAACATCTAGATTATATTACATTACAAATCTATAATTAAATCCATGAAAATATTTTAAATAAGCCTGATTGAATGACTCAATATGTGACCAGTATTTTCTTAATCAGTGAGTAGTTCAAAACTAAACTGAATATAACTTAATAAAAGTAAAAATGCTTATAGATGTGAAACTATACTTAGATGCTGATATCTAATTTCTTGTTACGTGTCAGTCTCTCTGTGTTCCTCTCAGGAGTCAACCCTGCAACGTTTGCATTTCCAACACAGCTCCTTAACTAGCATTTAATGCTTGGTAGGTCTAATTGTTGGGCTACCGGCCCCCGTGGAGAACCCACACTGAAGTCATAGAGTCACATTAGGGGCAAGTCTGAACAGGATCTTGCCCACAACGACTGTACAGTATGGATGATTTGTAGATCTTTTTACCCACAAATCAGTCCACAGTGGACACGATGTTAGGAAAATTTCTAAAATATTTTTTTATTTAATCCAGCACATATACAATTTTTCATTAGCTGAATGAAAATAAAATATACATACAAGAACCGAACATGATGGACTAAAATGGGGGCCTCCATTTTATTCTCAAGTTAAAAATAAACTTACAAGATGTTCTGCTTTGGTATTCATGCTCGCTCAATGAAAGCAAAGATTTGATATCGCAGATAATATTGACTTTTGATATTACAGACAAAGCTTAAGAGCAATTGCTGAGAACTTCTTCGAAAATTGCAACAAAACTGAAGGATATTGTGTGTATTTACCAAAGCTGGTTCAAAATCACTTGCAGCATGACATCTCACAGAGAGTATAGCTGCACAATAACCCTCCTAAAATTAAGTTTAGGAATCACACTACCTGAAATTCAGACACTGCAATACTTAATAGCAACAGCATCAGGACCCAAAATGCCCAAAAACATAAGCATGTTCTTGGCGCATTGTTGTCCGAAATTACTTGAAGACGACCCTGCATTAGTGAGGCTGAAACTGTCTGATCTGTCATTGTTTACATGCCTTCACAAATTAGATTAGGTCTTGTGAAATGCCAAGTCTCTGACTGAATCATCTATAAATAGTACACGTTGCTGCTGTACTACTTTGAGATCAAGCAATTCCTCTCAAATGATGCCAGATTCCTCTATATGGGTAAATGTGTATCAGTAATCCTGAGACATAGTGTAAAGTCAGTCTATTTTGGCGTAGAACTATTTGTCCTTCTTATCCTCCACGACCTCGGACAAATCCTCCTCCCTAAGAGTCTTCACTCTGGCCTCCATGTTGGTGATCCTCTGTTTGATCTTGTTCTGGCTGGATGTCCAATCTGCCAAAAGACGAGCGAATTTGGTTTGCATCACATCTAGATTGGTCTCCAGGACAGTGACCTTTTCCTCCAGATCCTTCGGGTCTGCACCAGCATTAGCCGCAGCCTCGTCAATGAGATTGTCTTTCATCAGAATAGCCCTACCTTTCTCCTCTAACGCCTTTTTGGCTTCTGGGTACTCAGTTAACGCCTCCATTAAGTCATCTTTCGAGAGCGCAAACAGATCAGAGTATCCCACGCTACGTATGTTAGCAGTCCTGCGGTTACCGGCTTTACTTCCTTTGATGCCAAGGATGCTGATCTCACCAAAGTAAGCACCATCGCTGAGCACCACAAACTGCGTGACACCATCATCCGCCACCACAGCTAGTTTGCCTTCTTTGATAATGTACATTTCCCGCCCAATGTCTCCCTTCTTGCAAATGTAGTCACCTGGACTGAAAACCTGTGGTTGAAGTTTAAGCACCAGCTCAACAAGAAGACCCGCTTCGCAGTCCTGGAAGATACGCACCTTCCGAAGGGTTTCCAGATGCACGTTGATGGCGATCTCCGCCTTGAGCTTGTCTGGGAGGTTCTTGAGCACTTCCTTTTCATCGCAGGTCTTCTGTTCAGTCCAAAGGTAGTCGAACCACTTCACGACACGGGCCTCCAGATCTTTGGTGACCTTTCGGAACTGCATGTACTGCTTGATAGAGTCAATCTTGGCCTGGAACTCTGCGCGGGATGCATTCATGTTGGAAATCATGGCACCGACGTTACCAACAATGGTGGCAAAAATGAGCACGCCGATGAGAAAATCAGAAACGACAAATAAATACTCAATGTCTCGGACAGGCGGTGGCGTTTCTCCGATGGTGGTGAGTGTGAGAGTGGACCAGTACAAGCAGTAGATGTACTTCCTGGCAAGGCGGCCAAACTCAGGGTCGCTGATGTTGGGGTAAACCCAAGTGTCCGTCCCAAAGCCGATTGTTTTTGAGATGGCGAAAAAGATGCAGCCATTCCAGTGGATGATGATAAGGATGTACAGGACGAGATTGCTGATTCGGAAGATGTTGGGGAAGTTGGTTCTGGTTTCAGTGCGGTCAAAGAACTCAAAAAGACGAGCCATTTTGAAAAGCCGGTTGAATCTCAGTTCGGGATTGTTGTAACCCACTTTCAGCATCAATATGTCTGTTGGTATCATGGAGACCACATCAAATCTGAATTGCGGTGACTTTTTGTAGTGTTCCCACAGCTTCTTAGATTCTCTCACTAGCAAGCCTTGCTCCAAGAAACCTGTCAAGACAATTTCATTGTCATGTACAGTGTTTACAACATTTTTTCCCCCCTGTATAGCAGTGATTTCAGAAGTTAAGTAGTTCTAGTAATGCACGTTCTTCAATAAAAGAATAAAATAATTTACATTTTGATTTTATACATTAACTGTAACAGTTTAATTTAGAAATTGTTTAATATAATATTCATGACTTATTCATTTAAATTCTTTTAAATCACCCCATGGAAATTTGCTGAGGCCCCGTAGTTGAGAACCTCTGCTTTAGAGGGAATGTAGTTCATTTACTGTTATAGTTAAATATGACTAAAGTGAACACAAACAGTGACTAATAATAATCTCACCTGTTCTTGATCTCACAAATGTGTCAATATAGTAGATGACATCGGATGAATAGTCCAAAACTATCCATAAGATGGTGTAATCGTCTTGCAGTTCATTAAAACAGGATCTGTTTTTTTAAAAAAAGTTTAAAAATAAAAAAATTAGCACTGTCACCAAAAAATAACACCAGATCATTTATTTTAAGTACAAAATATGATGATACATATTGCTACATATAGTTTTCTTGTTTGTTTGATAATTAGCTGTAATATTCATATTATTTTAAATAGTAAGTAATATTTAGAATTAATAATTAAATATAATTGCTAATTAATTAATAATAGTTTTAATACTAATATTTTAAAATTAAAATATCTCCAAAGCATTAATATAATGTAATAATTAGCATGCATATAATATAATGGATATAATAATATATTATTTTAAATTTAAATGTAAAAAATATAATATATAAATTTACCTGGTAACAAGCATCATTAGGTTGTAGAAGACAGGTATTGCTACAATGGTCAACCAGTGATAGTACATATCTGTCGCTGGATCCATAATCCAAACGTGTTTTCTAAAATAAAATAAAATAAAAAAGGACACAAATTTACTAAGTTCTGGACTGAACACATAACTACATTTAATTGCATTTAAATTGAGTAAAAATACTCACGGTTTCTCCTCTTCCTTCTTTTTATCATCTTTTTTCTCATCCTTTTTCTCGTCTTTTTTCTCATCTTTTTTCTCATCCTTTTTTTCGTCTTTCTTCTCGTCTTTTTTCTCCTCTTTCTTTTCATCTTTCTTCTCATCCTTTTTTGGTTCTTCTTTCTTATCATCTTTCTTTATCTCCCTGTCATCCTTTTTGCTGCATTAAAATGATAATTGTTATTTAGGAGGTAGCAAATAGCAGAATGTACTTATAACGTAATAATATTTAACTTTTTCACATACTCATCTGTATTGTTGCAGTTGTTCATATTCAGTGTTGCAAGAGGCCAGTGATTTGCATTGTTGTTGAAACTGTGAAGACAATGATATTGTTTTATTCCTGTAATTTGATTAGAGTTAAAATATGAAATACTAAAATAAATGTTTAATATCAGGCCCAGATGAAATATGGGATTTTTTCCCCACATTTTCTGCTCTAAATTTAGGAGGAAATGTATATTGGATTATCAATTGGATTTAAATGGATCTGCTAAATGGATTCAAATGTGTTAAACAGTGTCAAATGGAGCTGACAGTACTACATTCTTACTGGTAGCTGAAAGCATTATCAAATTAACCAAAATTTTTAATAAATGAACAAGGAAGAACTTGTGAATTATGTATTTTCAAATTCTGTGGAGCTATTATTCTGTGGGCCCGCACAATGTGGGACTTTATATAATGCATTTCTGTGTGTTAAATTCAAGCAGGTAAGTCACAGGACGAAGAAATGAGTGTGCGGCAGACAGCTGGGGATTATAAGGTCACTGTCAGCACATCCTCTGTTGTTGTCTTGAGAAACACACTTAATCTCACAACAGATCACGGGGCATTTCATTAGGGCTGATTACGTTTCCTCTCCAAGTATTTCTGATAATTAGCTGCACATTTAGTTTAATGAAATTGTGCATTCATGTGGGGTTTTTTTTGGGGGGGGTTACTGTGTACATGCTTGCATTTTCACTCACTTCCTCTTGCGCAGTTGGTCCTGTCCTGTGTCGTCGCATGATGCATCCATTTGCTCTGCCATGTCTTCAGACTCCTCTGTTATCATAACTGAATCACTGCATTCTGAAGCTTTACATTTGGTGGATCTTCCTCCAGACCTCAGGATGAAATGGGACATCCTGAAAGTGAAGGTACAATAATTTATTAAAATCACTTTAATTCATAAACAATCCTCAAATTTCCAAAAAAGCAAAAGATCAAATCACCTGCTCATTAGTCCACAGGGAGGCTGATCACTGCAAATGAGACAAATATACCAAATAAAATATTTGACATGCATTGAATGTGAGAATTGTTCAAACTAGATGGCATATGTTTGTGGCATCTCCTCTGACCTTTCCCCTCTCTCGATCCATTCAATAGCTGGTTCAGGAGTGAAGGCGGATCTTTGTGAGGGGTATGATTGTTCTGTGCAGATTTTAGCCATTGTATTTCCTGTTAGGCCATTCACTGCAATTAGATCACATCTGGAGCCTTTGTGTAATCACTCCTGTAAACTGAAATGCATTTTCATTAGTGGACAAATGTACTTCCACTTGCAAAGTGGTTATTATCCATTCTGACACAAACAATGTTCAAATCTGTGAATAAACAGTATTACAGTATTAAAGTGGTGCATTTTCACACTGCTGCACTTTGACCGTTTTTGTCTCACAAAGATTAAAAATAAATCCTTGTTCTATTTTAAGAAAGGATAGAAGGATAATGGACCCATGCCAAATAGATGCAAGTGTTTGCTCTATAAATAGCCACTGTAGCTTAAATTCCACGTGGAATCAGTGGTGTCTTCCAGGAAGATGAGCTGTTTTAAGACAAAAAGAGCCTGTGGTTTTGCACAGGACATTTCTGATTGAGACAGGGAGGTTAACATGGTTCTTCTCTCCCTCCTGCATGCTATAACTGGGGATTCCCTTAGCCAAACATGCTAAGCAATCTTGCAAGTGCTTGAACTTGAGAAGCATCTCATAAAAAGCTTCAATCTCACTGAATATTTGTTCGCACTATATAGCAATTCTGACAATGCCTCTAACCAAACAGTTGCTGTTTTTTCAAAGTCCCATGCATGTCTTAATTTGAAGCCCTGCTAAAAGGCCGCCTGAGAGATCTCTTTTAGAGATGAAAACTTACAAACCAACAAAATTAAAAATTCCTTTAGATCTCACATAATGTCTAATACAATTTACATTCTACAGTTTAGTTTTGGACAGAAAAAGGTTATTGAGCTTAATCACAGATCTGCCTGAGACATCAAAGCTGGACAGACTTACTGTTAAATCCAGTTTACCTTTACCTTTGAGTTTATATTCTGTGCGGATCCATAGCCATAACTTTTCAAGAAAGTGTATATATATATATATATATATATATATATATATATATATATATATATATATGTAACTGTATATATATATATATATATATATATATATATATATATATAACTGGTTCCCATCTGTACACCAAGCAGTGTTGATTTAACACTGGGGAATCTACCAAAATTGTCTAATTTGTAGACTATATTTCTCATCTGCCAACGAAAATAGCTCCAAAAGAGGTTAAAATTGTGTCGCTACGTAAGTCTGAGAGACTAAACGCCGGTTTGGGATAAAGTACATTTGTGGAACGGGGCGACATAGATTTTCCTTCCCTGCTCAAAGCGTTCTGTGATCAATCAACTGTAGCTCCACTCCGGATTTTCCATTGAGCCTGGTCTCATGAAAATGCGTATAAATAGTACGAAAAAAAAGTAATAAAAACGAAAACTCGTGGTATTGATACGCAAAAATGGACTTTGGCGTATATATGATACGAACGTGTTTGGCCTGCATATAAAACGCAGTTTTCGCGTGCATATGATACGAAATTTGTTGGCGTGCATATGATACGCAGTTTTTGCGTACATATGATATGCATTTACCCCACAACCCTAATCCTACCCATCGCGTAGCATATACACGCCAAGTCCATTTTTGCATATCAATACCACGAGTTTTCATTTTTATTTGGCGTACTATTTATACGCACTTTCATGAGATCGGGTTGTTCCATTTCCCCTATGCACTTGCATTAAAGAGAGAAACCCCGTCTTGAGCAGTAGCCTACTGTTTTTTTTTTTAATTATTTCCTTTTTTCCCTTTTTTAAACGAGCAGGTCTCATTCAGTGGTGGTATTTTATTTTTATTTTTTTACAAAGTGTTGCGGACTTGTATTGTCCTACTGTGTAATTTATATTGTATTTGTCTTTTGTGAGAAACCGCATATGGAAACAAGACACTGAAACAAAATTTCCCCATGGGGATGAATAAAGTTATTACTACTACTACTACTACTACTACTACTACCACTACTACTACTAATACTAGCCTACCGCTAAACACCAAAGAAAACGTCGACGCTCAGATTTTCAAAAAGGCATCGAACTGCAGGCAAAATCCGACATCTCCGCGAGAGAAAACACTGACACTTTGACTTTTATAAAACCCGCTCTTTACCCCCGACAAACTCTGCTCCCCATCTAGCTTTACTCTGAAAACAGACAAGCGAAGTGATTCAGAAAGTGAACCGTCCTGTTACAGGCTACTATTATATTACATCTGGGCTCGTGGAGCTCCGCTTGACCAAATCAAAATTGAGGACCAAAACTAATACTACAACAGACAAACAACAAATAAATAAGAGTTAAAACAATATGTCTGGGAATTCAACAAACAATTAAATAACTGCCACAAAAAAGAAATGAGAAAATACTTTGATAGATCACACTCACTTTGCCTGAGCTGATTTACCTGTAGCGTTTAGTGAGGATCTGCATAAACTCCGGCAAATTATTCCACAGGACTTTGTTCTTCACATCAGAGAAATCATATTCCACAAAACTGTTCAGGTTCAGAAGTATTCACATGATTTGAGCATTGTTGCAGAAACAAACAAACAAACAAAACTGTATGCTGTGGAACCCAAACGAAGTGTTAGTAGTTGTCGAGTAGCTGATGGCACGTCTCTTTCCCTGTCCCCACGCGCACCTGCCAAGAAAGGTGACAGTGTTAGGCTGCGCTGGCGGAGAACATCCAGCTACTCCTCCCCACACCCCACCTGTCCACTAATAACACTCTGGCACTGAGAGTATGCTCAATTTAAAAGACTTTAGAGTCCGAAACATTTGAGTCTTACAACACAGCACATAAAATAAATAAAATGCTGTGTTTACAGGATGCTGTGATCATAATAGAATCCCCTCTGAGTCAGATGAGATCCTACTGGATAAACTGAATACTCTTTGATACTTAAGAGTCATATTCATTATTATTATTATTATTATTATTATTATGACCATATAACCATGCTGTTTTGGAACTTCTAAAAGATTTACATTTGTTTTTGTGCAGTGCTGAAATCCTATAAGAAGAAAAATCCCATCAGGATCAATTAGGATTTGTTCCAGTTAATTCCAACAGGAATCTTTTAGGATTTTTTGCTAGATGATTATGATTACTCTGACTTCTATAATGAAGCTATTAGCCTAGTTAAGCCTAGATCTGTTAGTTTATGAGTTCAGGTTATATAGCTACTCTTACATACCATGCACGATCAATATATATATATATTAGTGGTGGGCCGTTATCGGCGTTAACGTGCTGCGTTAACGCGAGACTCTTATCGGGCGATAAAAAAAATATCGCCGTTAATCTATTCTCAAAGTTGGGTTGGGAGCTGGGTCTATACTACGCAAGCTATGATGACTTTCACCTGATATTTTAGCGCGGATGTATACCTAGCAGAATTGCACTGTAGGGGCGAGAACGAGTCTTCGAACCTGTGTGTATGCGTGCTAACATGGATGCAGCTATGAAGCAGCCGGGTTTGCTTCAGGGAAAATGTATTTTTAAGAAGCTTCCCAATGAAGATCGGCAAGTCATTTCTGTCTCTACGTTACATGGTCACGCTCTCTGTATCGCGCGCACAGCGGAGTTCCGCCCCGGTTCGCACACACACACACACACACGTAAGCGCACACACAAGTAAGCACACTCCCACTCCTATTTGTAAATATTAAGCCGCAAAACGTCTATTTAAATATGACTTCTGCGTGTCTCTGTGTTAATGTATGGCGCAAGACGCGCGGGTTTGTTCACTCATACAGAAGCGCGGGAGGCTTGCGGTGATATTAACGTCTGCCGTCTCACAAAATGAGGACATAAATACATGAACAACATCTCCAGAACTGCTCTGAGAGTCACTTCACGAGCACTCGAGCGTTTCATTTGAGAAAAACTATCCTCATATCATATACACAGAAACGTAAAGGTATTCACGGCAACCCGTCAGAAAAAAAAGTTCGGTTTCACTTGAAGACATTGGGCAGAACATAATAGGCTACTACTATTAAAACTATTATAACCTTATCTTTAAGGAATAATCATACAATGTCTTCAATGTTATTATCAATATTAAATTCTTGATGACTGCTAGTTGTTTACTACTAGTAGTGAACTTATTCTGATCTACTTGGCAGAATTCAAATGAGCCATTTTAATCTAGATTAATCTAGATTAATTCCAAGATTAATCTAGATTAATCTAGATTAAAAATTAATCTATGCCCACCACTAATATATATATATATATATATATATATATATATATATATATATATATATATATATATATATAAGTGTATTAATTCCTAAATTTGTATGTGTAGCCTATGTATCTAAATTGTTTCAATTCTACTTTTTTTTTCTTTTTTTTCTCAGGTTACCGTTCACACCATGAACGATAGCGTCCACACCAACGGATGATAACGTTCTGTTGTGTGACATCTATCGCTTAAATGCGTTGAAGCAGGATGGATTCTGATTGGCTGTGAATGTTTTTATCTTCCATTAGCTGGGGGATCATTCTAAAGGTGATTCCAACAATATAATTCCGCTGTGTCATTTTACATTTAGAACGATTTTTAAAACTATATCTTTCATTATAGTAGTCTATATCATCCTTGGCCTTAATGCTAGTCATTATGAATCTACATACTTGTCTTCTTAGGTAACCTGTGTTGGGCCCAGTAAACGTAAACCAGTTAGTTGCATGTGTTAAATAGTTTGAGTAGAGTTTATTATGCTAACTCAGCTTCAGTTAATGGATTTGGTGCTGTAGGGTCAGCAGCCCATGAAAATGTATGGCTTCATTTCTCATAGAAGTTGTAGCAAGTTTTCCATGTTGTCTCACTTATGATTTAAGTTAAAGTATTATGGATAATGAAAGGTTCATATTTTGGTTTTGGGAGTCCCCAACAACAGGTTGACATGCATGCAAGGTCAAAAAACACTTTCATTGTCATATAATATGCATTTATTTTTTACCTTACTTGCTCAACGACTCCCAAATGATTCGTTTAACAATTCGTTTTTTCCAAACCCCTCCTTTGCGTGACGCGGTGAAGGTGATTACATGCCTGTAATGCCTGATAAAGCAGCGTTTGTGTGCAATGCTGCTTTGCCTACAGCGTTACCATGGAAACCGCTATTTTACCGCTCCAAAAGCGGCACTAGTGGCAAAGAATGAATTAGCATTTTCATTCAGACCAATGCGAAAAGACCAACAAGTGGGCGGGCAATATGCTAATGATTCATGTCGACGTCAACGTGAAACGGCTTGAGATTCGTTTTAAAAACGACTCGTTTCAATGATTCAGACACGACTCTTTCTTTTGAGAGACAATAACTTTATACACGGTGCACTTTCAGATTTATAACTTTGCAGGATGTTTTCATTTACTTAGAGCTGTGTTACACACTGCATGAAAGGTCATTTTCAAAAATCCATTATAGGGGCACTTTAATAAATGAAATTTTCTGTTTGTGCATTTAATAAACTGTTATCTTTTTTCATCGTACTATGGCAACTAATATTACTACCAAGTTTATGCTCTACAGTTTGTGCTCCTTTAACCTTTGTTAACGCATTCTACACTGTCCTCCAGCCTCAAACTGAGTCTTTATGGCTTGTGCAATACACCTGTAAGCATTCCTCTAGGAACCTTGCACACTGCTGCTTTGCCACAGAAAGATCAAGTCCTGACCAATCCTCTGAATCTGCTGGGTTTAGGAAGCCTTTTGAACAGAAGTCGTAATCTGGGTTTACCCACTAATGCGCTTTCTTGGACTGAGTCTTAAGAATCTGTCAGGTGTATCTATCTATCAGTATTTCAGTCTATAAATCTTTCTGTCTAACTCATCGCATTTCCTTCAACAAAGACAGTAAACGCATAGACAGAGAACGAAAATGTTTCTCTGTGATAAATTGTTCATCATATTACTGTGAAAACATAAATATCAAATCACATTACGGTCAAATTATAAATCTATATAATAAACAGTCAGCACTATGGTTATCAGTTTGTTTTGCAAAGCTATTCATTTGTTAATTAACTCAACCAGATAATTTTGTAAATTATGCAAGTTTTAGTTTCATTTGAATTTTATATGCAGTTTTGTGATGCCCATTATCACTCAGAATTGAACTGTCCCATAAAAACTGAATTAATCAACAATGTTTCAGTCTATTGCAGCTAATGCCTCCAAGTAAATCTGTTATAGCTACTATCTGTCTTGTTGAATGTCGTGAATATCAATATTTCAGATCTTTGCTCATGAAAATGTCTCATTTGTTGTGACCCCCAGTGTGATTTTTGCTGCTGATTACAAGCAGTCATTCTCAGACAGCACAGCCGTCTTTGAGAGAGGATAAACCATCATCAATGAGATTATGTTTAATCTTTTGATGTCAGACTTCAAACAAGAGCGGCAGAGCAAACGCTAGTCTCTAATCACTCTGAAATGATAATGAAGCAATTCCATTGGAGAATTCAAAATGAGAAGAGAACTAGTCCAACATTTGTACAATTATAGAGACATTTTTCTTATTTGAGTTAAATGTTGATTGCCATTCTCTGCTCATTGTTTTAGTTTCATTTTTAAATAATTAGCTTATAATGATGTTCAAAGCATCACTTTGATGTTTCAGTCAGGTATATTCCATCCCAACTACTTTGTTCAGCTAATCAGACTAGTTCATACTGTCACTGTAGTACAATAAATTATGTTAGTTGTATTGGGAATAATTACACATATTTTTCTCTAGTTTTACATCCACTGAAATTAAAATCTGCCCAAAAAAACTCCAGGTGTGTAGACTTACCTGAAGTTTATTTAGCTTTTGCAACACAAGTGTCCTCATAAAAACAACAGATGTGAAAAAAATAACAAGTACATATTCAATTTACATGTCTTGTAAATACTGTATTAGAACTATACTAAGGTGTTGTTTAAGTCCAGTTAAGGTTCTTGGTTTTCTAATGACTGCTATAACGCAAAGCCGTTGAGCATGTTAACATCAAACATCTCCAGAGATGGCTCTTGTTTACAGGTGCTGTTGATAGTCCTGGTCTAATTGCTGTACTGCTGTGTGGTTATAATTGTTTAAGTCCCATGACTCCTTACGTAAGTTCACACCTTTATAATTACTGAATGCCTCCTAAAAACTAAAAAATAATAACTTTTAAAAAAATAATTAGAATTTATTGTCATTAAAATGTATAATACATCTAAATGGGTATAAAAATATATACTTATAAATCTGTTCAGAAAGGCATGGTTATTTTACAATCACTGAGATACTATACCATTTTATTTTAAATATTTTGCATTAGTTTTTATTTACATTTACATTTTTTATTTTCATTTTAACTTTAGATCAAGTTTTAGTAATGTTGTGTTTTTGTCATTTTCTACATTTTTTATTTTTAATTGTAGTTGTTTTATTTAAGTTTAGATTTTCTGTTTTCATTTTAATATTATTTAAAGTTTTAATCATGTTGTTTTTAATGTGTCTGTCTAGTTTTTATTCATTTTAATTTTTATTTTAATTACTTATTTTAGTATATTAAGCTGCAGTCCGTAAGTTTTGTCTCTTTGTTGCCATCTCTGTTTGAAAACCTGGAATTGCATTTTTTTTGCGGAATTATCTTCCTGGTGTGGGTTGTGAGTCAGAACGGCTCCAGGGGATGAATCTAATGTTCTCTTCCATAGGTTCACTCAACGCTACATAGTTATGACGCATTGGGAACGTCCTCTGGGTGTGCCGATTGTCTGAAGCCCTTATAGAATCACACCAATTCATTGGCTGATGGCGCGGATGCCGTCTTCGACGTTCTTACATCGCCTCCTTATACTTGCGAATATGCCATCTGCTCCTCAGATTTCTCTGCCTTCACGAAGCGGCCATATTAGCCCTTCTGTTGCGATTTTTCTGGCCTGATTTCGGATCATTTTTCTTGGGATTCTTCATTTGCACTTCAGCGATTGCAGTAGTGGAACTCTGTTCTCTTTGTGGTGAAGTGCCATGGAGTATTGTCGCTGTCAACCGTCGTGTCCTCGCTTCATCGCGAGCGACGACCCTCACAAGTGTGTTAAGTGTATTGGTTTTTTGCACACGCGAACGGCAGTTTATGGCTTTTCGAAATGTAAAGTCTGTGAAAACTTCCGTCTCAAAACCCTAGGCTCGTGGTATTTGAGAGGGAGTTATCTGTTTTTCCCCATTGCGCCCCAGAGGCCGCTGAGGCCCTCCACGAATCCGTGACCTGGGGCTCAGATGTGAAGCTCGAGACGATGGAGAGAGAGTTTGAGGATTTTTTTCCAACTCTGAAGCATGGCCTTCTGCGGCCTACTAGGAGCTCATGGACGTGCTTTCGCACACCACTGAGAAGCTCTCTGTTGATTGGCCCGACGAGCCCCGCGAATTTCGGTCGTCTAAACTCGAGCGGTTCCTTAGTGGTCCAAATTCAAGGCCCGAATGGAGGAAACTACCATTTTTCAGTGATCTGCATCACGAGATCTCCAGATCCTAGAAGCAGCCTGGAGCTGAGAGCCGTCTTCCTGGCACTGATTCACTCTCTCCCCTCACTCAAGGGGTGTCATGTGATTGTCAGGATGGACAACACGGCCATGTTGGACCTCTTTGCGTCACAGGAGTCTTCCCAATGTCCACTTTGGTTCTCTCTGAGTTCCCCAGCACCTCTGGGCATAGATGCGTTCGCTCACCTGTGGCCGGACCTGAGGCTGTATGTGTTTCTGCTCGTCAAGCTGGGGCAGCCGCTACCACCTTAAGGGTTTATGTTGCAGCCATCACCGCTCGGAGAGAGCTGGATGAGGTTCCCCTGGGGAGACATCGGTTGGTCTCTGCGTTTATGCGTGGAGTCCGGCGTCTCAGACCAGTACGCCCCTTGGAGTTCCTTCTTGGGACTTATCAGTCGTCCTGGAGAGCTTAATGGAAGCCCCTTTTGAGCCCCTGGAGTCAGCTCCAGAACGGATTCTGACTCTCAAGATTACTCTTTTGTTGGCACTAACGTCTTTTGAAAAGAGTTGGGGATTTGCAAGCTCTCTCTGTCAGCAAAATGTGTATGGACTTCGCCCCGGGTCTGGTCAAAGTAACCTTACAGCCTAGGCCTGGCTATGTTCCCAAGGTTTTATCCACATCATTTCGCTCTCAGGTGGTCACACTTCACTCTTTCCATCCTCCTTTTGCTTCAGGTGAGGATGAGATTCTTCACATGCTCTGCCCTGTCCGAGCTTTGAAGCTCTATGTGGACCGCTCCAGCCATTGGAGAAAATCTCCCCAGTTGTTGGTATGCTTTGGTGGTGGCCGCCATGGGCTTGCCGCATCGAAGCACAGAATTTGTCACTGGGTGAGGGATGCTATTTCGCTGGCTTATGAGGTACGTGGTCTTTCTTCACCTCTCAGCGTTCGGCGCATTCTACTAGGAGTGTGGCTTCCTCTCAAGCTCTTTTTAGATGGGTCCCCCTAGAGGATATTTGTGTAGCGGCAGGATGGTCCTCTCCATACACTTTTATCAGGTTCTATAACTTGGATCTTGACACGGCTCCGTGTTCCCGGGTTTTATCCACTTGAACCAGCCGTGTATGCTATCTGGTTCGTAATCGGGCCAGATAAGGCAGCGTTTTTAGCTTGCCATGTTTGGTATATTGTTCCCAATGCATCATAGCTACGCAGTGTTGAGTGAACCTATGAAAGAGAACGTCTCAGGTTACTTGTGTAACCCATGTTCTCTGAATAGGGAACGAGACGCTGCATTTGCTGCCTAGCTCCTCACGCTGCCGACAAGCGTTTTTTTCGGCAGAGAAATCTGAGGAGCAGATGGCGCGTTCACCAGTATAAGGAGGCAATGTAGGAACGTGGAAGACGGCATCCGCGCCATCAGCCAATGAACTGGCGTAATTCTATAAAGGCTTCAGACAATCGGCACACCCAGACAGCGTTCCCAATGCGTCATAGCTACGAAGCGTCTCGTTCCCTATTCAGAGAACATGGGTAACACGAGTAACCCGAGACGTTTTGAAGAGTATGTGTGGCAGTCAATCACCACACCTACGTCTTGGAATATATGACCCAAATAAGAATTTTCCCTGTATATTGCCATCTGAACATGTAAGTAACAAGTCACATTTGTTCTGACCAACTGAGGAAAAAAGCATTACCATAAATCGTGCTACCAATGGTGATTTAATCTAAAGATCGTTTAGCTCATATCATATCAAACCGTGCAAATTATTATTATTGTTATACTTTATTCTCAAATTATTAATGTTAACAACATCAGCATTGCGTGACTATGAGTATAGTGTGCATTAGTGTGTAGATTTCAATTTCTGTACAGTCTAATCTAATTGTCATGCCATTCAAATTTCATATTAAGAAATTCTTTTAACCCCAAAAGCAAATTATGCTCCCTTCGAACTGGTTTTCTTTAAAATACAAATCTTGTGTAATCCCAGGCTATCTGTAATCAGAACCACATTTAAAACTGGAATATAATTTAATTTCATTCACATGTATTTCATAAACACATAATCCTTTCTGGATCACAATCCGCCATCAAAATGATACATTTAATTGTTGCTGTGAGAAAAGGTGATCCGCCACCTGCAGGATCCTCACATGCGATAGCCTAGTAGCCGGGACAATTTCTTTATGTTTACAGACGTGACATAATGACGCAGTGCCATGCTCGAATTTCCCGCGAAAACCTACCCGTACCACTCAAATTATAAAACATTATTATAAGCTAACCGTTGTGAATTGGGCTAAAGTAAGGCGATAGTTTTGAACACTGACTGGCTTCACTGACTTCAGATCATTTTTAACCAAAAAAAGTTACGGACTGCAGCTTTAAGTTAAAATAAAATGTTTTCAGTTAATGTTTTGTTTATTTATTTATTTATTTATTTGTTTTATGGTTTTAGTTTCAGTTAACTATAATAACCCTGGTTTGAAGTCTATATTTTTCTGTATTTTTAATTAAAGATACATCCCATATAGGCTACTGTTTGAAAGTTTGAGGTCAGTATGATTTTTGGTGCATTTGAAAATCTCTTATACTTAATTTATTTGATCAAAATACAGTAAAACAGTAATATTTTGAAATTACAATTTAAAGTAGTTTTCTATTTGAATATATTTTAAAATGTAGTTTACTCCTGTGATGGAAAATCTGAATTTTCAGCAGAAATTACTCTAGTGTTCAGTGTCACATGATCATTCAGAAATCATTCTAATATGCTGATTTGGTGCTCATTTGTTATTATTATCAATGTTAAAAAAAACAGTTGTGCTGCTTAATATTTGTGTGAGTACCCTGATATACATTTTAAAGGTATTATTTGATGAATTCATAAGATTTATAAGAATAGCATTCATTTGAAATAGAAATGGTTTCCTTCCTGAATATTTAAGTATTTAACAAAAAAATATATATATCACTGACCAACAAACATAATGTAGCCTATATATAGCATATGCATTATATCATACATCAAGCTGGCTTGTACTCAAGCCTTTTTTTTCCAAGTCTAAATGAAAATATTTTCACATCACACACACAAATAGATAGCATGGAGGCCCCCTGCTGGTCGACAGGCTACACTCACCACAATTATATGCATAGTGCAAGTATTGTCCTGCATAAGCAGCCGCAATTACTGTACATCACGATCCACTTTTGCAGTCCTAATTTTAAGACCCGTTTTTTTCTCTTTGCCATGCTCATATCCATAAAGAAGCCAGGCTCAAATGAATGGCATTTTTTGAAATGCACACTGATTATTGATTAAAATTTGCAACATAAAGCAAAATCTTCCTAAGGAGATCAAAAATATTGCTCAGCGTTGCCTGAAAATAAATCCACCCTGTTCACACAGCTGTCCATTTTTCCTCAGTTCACTTCCGGACCACACGGAGGAGAAAAGCCCCTGTTGTCTTCTCCTCTAGCCCATCACGACATCTCATTACACACACATGTCATGAACACCCCTGTGCAGCATCACAGCCTCTGAGTAAATGAACAGACCTGGCCTCAGTCATGCTAATGTGAATGTCAAGCTGTTTTGACATTACTCATTTTCCTGAGTGTGTTGCTGCTGCTGCTGCTGCTGTTGTTATTAATAAACAGCCGTAATGTCTCTGTGACGCTGCTCGCACGAGCAGAACAGCTATTTTAGGGTTCCTCTGACATTGCTCTGACTTTGCAGCAGCATGTTATTGAACCGATGAAGCAGAGTGAGAGAGCAAAACTGTCTCATTTAGTGCTCCAAACCTGGGTCATGTGTCCACTCTTTAGAATGAGTCTGTGCCGATAGCTTATGGTGTTACATGGCAAAAAATAAAAATAAAAACAAACACAGTGCTCTGGGTACATGAATGCGATAAAGACTAACATCAGGATTCATAGCATGTGTGAATATATTATTTCTGCTTTCGGTGCACTGGAAGAGATGATTCATGCTCCCATGATGATGTATGCATGCTTTTTCAATTTTGTTGCCAGTGGTTTTCTCTGAGGAGGAAATGCAGACAGCGCCTCCTCAAAAATCTTGAGTAAATAACCGTGAAATAGCCCAATAATAATACAAATAATAATAGCCAGTAGTGTCTAAAATTTAGGGAGAACAGCATTCTTGGTTGTGGGATTGATATATACCGTCCATATTAAAGCTCTGTAGTTTTTATTAGCAAAACATAAGGCAGTGCAATACAATGATAATTGAGAGATACAAATAAACAAATAAACACTCCTGGAAATCTTATATGTGAGCCTGGACCACAAAACCAGTCTTAAGTCGCTGGGGTATATTTGTAGCAATAGCCAAAAATACATTGTATGGGTCAAAATTATTGATTTTTCTTTTATGCCAAAAATCATTAGGACATTAAGTAAAGATTATGTTCCATGGAGATATTTTGTATATTTCCTACTGTGAATATATCAAAACGTCATTTTTTTGCACCCTCAGATTCCAGATTTTCAAATAGCTGTATCTCGGCCAAATATTGTCCGATCCTAACAAACCATACATCAATGGACAGCTTATTTATTCAACTTTCAGATTATGTATAAATCTCAATTTCCAAAAATTGACACTTATGACTGGTTTTGTGGTCCAGGGTCAAATATATTTAATACTTAGATTTGAATGTGATTTTTCAAATGTATGAATGATCTAGGTATAACGTGCTTCAGTCCAGTTAGTGTTCATCCTGAAATATTAGTAACAATATAAAAGTAATATTTCAATATAAAAGTATAGACACATGTACAGTACCATGACCTGAAAGGACATGTTTAAAATTATTGTATATACAAGTCAAATCACCTTTATTTATACAGCGCTTTATACAATACAGATTGTGTCAAAGCAGCTTTACAGTGTTAACTGGAAAATAATGTTTTAGTGATACAAAATGTATTCAATTTTGTTGTAAAGCAGCTCTGTAAAAAGGATAATAGTTAACAGTCAGTGTTATTGAATTTGCGGAATTATTAATCAAACGACAGAAGGCATGTACTATATAACAGATGTTTTTATCATTGTTATTGATTTTTATGAAGTAAACATATAAATACCTTTTATACTGTTAGTTATATTACAAGACAAACACTTACTGGACTGAACCACATTATACCTTATTCATACATCCTTTTTAATAAAAAAAAAAAATAATGCGAAAATTATCATATTAAATATAATAAATCAGACTTTTGAGTTCCCATTGATTTACAAGCTATTAAAATGTCATCTTTCTGTTTGGGGATATAAATATCAGCAAAGGCAAGAATTGTATTTATTTATTTATTTATTTGCATCTAAATAAAATGTAGGTGTTTTTTTTATTTGTTTTTTTTCTCTCCTTCATATTCTTACTGCAGTATATACTATATGAGTCATAAAAGCCTGATGTGTATTTTTACATTTTGGCTAAAGTTTCAATAAACTGTTCCAACAAAACGAAACAACAACAACAAAAGTACAAAGCTGTCACTGGAGTGGTACACAAATTCAAAGGTACCTTTCTGAAAGTGTAGTGTAATGTAAGAGTTTCTTCAGCAGAGAGTAGCTTTCGCAGATGTGTGTTTATGTCTGTGTAAGAGATTAAAACTTTCATGCTTCATCGATCCTTTGGCCTGGTCAGCTTGCAAGTTAGGGGGAAATTGCAGCCTTAGACTGGAACAGTTTGTTCCTTTTTTCAGTTCCAGACTGCGGTTCAGTCAGTGATATTCATCCCTCTGTGGAAGCTACTGATAAAGTTCTGCCACGATCAGCATATGTTTAGCTTTACAACAAATGTCATCATGTCATCAAATTACAGCACGAGACGGGGAGGAGAGGGGCGACTGACTTCTTCAGTAATGCCAGGAAGATAAACAGCTCTTGTTTAACTAAGTAAATCCACAGGACCAAAATGAAAGGTAACAATAACTGAACAACAAAGCAACCTAGTTGTAGACTACAGTTTGTATTATATTAAGCAGTACAGTTATGTGTGTGGATTTATACACTCTCAGAAATAAAGGTACAAAAGCTGTCACTGGGGCAGTACCTTTTCAAAAGGTACATGTTTGTACCTAAAGGGTCCGTTTTGGTACCTTAAAGGTACATATTAGTACTTAAAGTGTACATATTTGAACCTAATGGGTACAAAAGTGTGCCTTTTGAAAAGGTACCGCCCCAGTGACAGCTTTTGTTTTGTCTTATTTTTGAGAGTGTGTAGATAAAACCTCACTTTGGGAATGGTTTTATTCTAAAACAGTGAAAGTCAATAAAAATCTAACAAAACTTCCCACTGGGTCATTCAAGGACATCCTCCCTCACTTGGATTCAAACCAAATTATTTCAATTTAAAATTTATTTATAATTTATTTTTATTTTTTTCCCCAAGGACATCCATCTACATTCACATTGTAATATCATCTTACTAGACATATTAGCGGGAGATATACAGTGACAACTTTTTCTTTTTTTAATCCAAAAGCGGATGTCCTTAAATAAATAAGATGTGTGTGTTTTAAAAATTTGATCCAGTTAGCTGTACAGTGGTGCCACTGTTGCCACAGTTCTTCTGGATTTAGTCTGTCTCAGTTTGTTCTGTTTCTTCATGTGATTCTGGACAGACTGATGATGATCAGATCAGATCTCTGTGTGGAGCACTGGCTGTTGTCAGACTCCTTGTACAAACAAAAATCTCACTGGATTATTACAATTAATGACAAAAATGAACGTTTGGAAATGTAAATGATATTTCCTACTGACAAACTTCAGCAAAAGATAGAAATAACTGACTTTAGCTGGTGAAAATAGTGTTCTGATCATTTTGGCCACCACTGTATATAAAACAAAACACTAAACTATGCCCTTATTTAGATAGCAAAGTAAATTTGTGTGTGTGTGTGTGTGTGTGTGCACGCACGTTTTTGTGACAAATGAGGACATAAATTTGTATAATGACAAGGGTATGACAGGTATTACAAAGGAGAAGGTGACTTTTCAGGACATTACCCCATTTCAGGACATTACTTTTCAAAACGCTTATAAATCACACAGAATGGAGTGTTTTGAAAATCTGAAATAGCACAAAGTCTCCTGTAAGGGTTAGGTTAGGTGTAGGTTGGTGTAGGGCAATAGCACATACAGTTTGTACAGTATAAAAACCATTACACCTATGGGATGCCCCCACTTTTCACAAAAACAAACTGTGTGTGTGTGTGTGTGTGTGTGTGTGTGTGTGTGTGTGTGTAAAGGGACAAAAGACAGGCGACGTAGCATGCCTGAGTGTGAAGGAACTAGAGGGCATTTGAAGGTAACAGTTCCAGTTAAGTTGTAACCCAAGATGGATTATATTCATGATGTAAGCACTAGACCTTCCCAGAAAAGACAAGGTTTTATAAATAGCTCAGGTGCATGCTCAGCATGGTTTATATAGCCGCCTGTATATTTCATATTCTATTAATGCTCTTGTTCAGAGCTGATGCACGTGAGAGGGAACAACACTCTGCCCAGGCAAATTTTATTGGGCTGTTAAAGATCAGGGTCAATCATGAGTGCCATTGATTTGTTTTACCAGGGGGAATGTCCTAGAAAACACATCAATAGAAATAAAAAAACAACATCTTTATCGAAGCAGAAGAAGAAGATACAAGAGGATTTGCGTTTATTCTTTTATTCATTGGACAGTGCAGCATGTATTGTTTGCTGAGTCTGTTCTCCCCCATCGCTGCTAAACCATCCACACACACAGGAAGTGAACATTACTGCTTACTCGAGCTTAATATCATATTCCACCCACAGAAAGATTCAATATTGCCACTCCATTGTCTGTTTATTCTTTGTCGTTAGAACTGATAATATCTGAATAATCTAATATAGACTTAATGCAACAAAAGCTGTGTCAGTACAATGACAGTATCACTTCACCAGTGTTGACTTTGGAGAAAAGCAAATCCCAAAATGATTCTATCCGCCCAGAATTTTATTGTAATAATGTCCAAATCAATTGGAATGGTTTCTAACCAGGGAGATAATGATCTTATGTTTCTGTAATGTGATCTGGTCATCATGACTGTTTAGCCCTCTATTTCACAATGTTTCCTCTGAGTAACAAACCAATTTCATGCACGCACATGATGCACATAAAGTGAGTTAATAATGAAAGAATGACTTTGTATAAACAAGTAAAAAGCTTCTTTTAGTCACTACATTATGTGCTGGCAGTCATTTAAAAATCAATGTTGCTACCTGCCCTCAGATAAGCACTGTTGTTGATTTTTCACCCATCAAAAGGCTTGATTCACAGTTATTAGTGGGCAAACTTTGGTTTAGAGTTATATCCAGTAAATTATTTTTGCAAGGAATTAACTATATCTAGAATGGATATGAATGCAACCATATTGCACAAAGATAATTATGTTTTATTTAGATTTGTGTGTGTGTGTGTGTGTTTGTGCCTGTTTTTCTATTCAGGTGGGGACTTAAACCTGAATATACACAGACTCATGGGGACTCGTGTCACCTAAATTGAGGTCCCCACGGGTAAACAAGCTAATAAATCACACAGAATGAAGTTTTTTTGAAAAAATGCAGAAAGTTTCCTGTAAGGGGTAGGTTTAGGTGTAGGGCAATAGAATATACGGTCTGTACAGTAGAAAAAGCATTATGCCTATGGAGAGTCCCCACAAGGATAGCAAACCAGACATGTGTGTGTGTGTGTGTGTGTGTGTGTGTGTGTGTGTGTGTGTGTGTTATCCATTATTAAATTATCTATGTAAAGTAAACTGTTTATTCCTGACTGTTTGCATAGTAAACTGTTTGAAATGCATAGTATCTATAGGCTATACTTTAGAATTAATAGCATGTGTGTGTGTGTGTGTGTGTGTGTGTGTGTGTGTGTGTATTATTTCAAAGGGTGAAGAAGTGTGCAAAAATAACAGTAAAGAGGTGCACCTGGTGCTTATTCAGCCTTATAACTGCCATCATAAATCAACAATTGCATCTCTCCCACACAGAGATGTTTCTTTATGGGCATGTTGTGGTAACGCAGGCAGGCCTTACAGGTGCCTTCAGATCTGCTTCCCAAATGTATGATTATATTTGACTACAAACTATGCATTGTTTTTGTATGTACTGTATTTTTTAATCAGTAAAAGGACTGGCAACTTCAAACTAAAATTAAATGAGCTTTTTTATTTAGTATTATTTTTTGAAGAGTTTATTTTAAAAAAACAAAAACTAATTACAAATGTATTAAATTAATAATTTATTAAATTAAATTAATAAAAAGAAAGAAAGAAAAGATGACACCAAAGTATACCATACTCTATTTGTAGAGTAAAGTCCCAGTACTGAGGCTGGAGAAGGACACAAAAAGCGTTGTGCTGTCAAGCACATCCGTACAATGGGAGGAAATGCAACACTACTGTTATTTCCTCTAGCAGTGATGGTCCAACTAAAATCAGAACACACAGTTCACGAAGAACAAAGATCAAATCTGTGAGATATCTCAAGTAGATTGTTGTGATATCTTGCGAAATGTTTAAAATTCCATCCTTATATTATTTATGCATTATTTTGAGAAATTACAGTACATAGTTCCTGTCAATACAATGCAGCTTTTAGAAAGTGTTTTATTAATGCAAAATAAATGATTGAAGCATTATTTCTGGCATGCTGGATTGCCACTCAAAGAAGTGCTTCATTCATGCATGTGAATCGACTGTGACATATCTTTGTGATGATGATTGATATGTGGTCCTTAAGGGCCATTTAAGTAATGAAAAGCACTTTGCATCACTTCAAATCTGTGTAATTACCATTCATATTCCTCTCTCACACACAAATGCATCCTATTCTGAAGTATTTTCTCACTGTGAGACTCACGTTGACATCACACGTCTGAGGAGATCAGGTGGCTCTGCTTGGCGCACACAGATCCTCTTGGGTGCAAAAGCACATTTTTAATTCATCAAGGACCTCATTAGTTAATCACCATCAAAGATCAGCCAGTGATACGATGACAGAGCAGGTAGAATCGCTTCCAATTCCTAGGTGTTCTAACACCTAAAATTCTAATAAAAAAGAAAGTTTGAGAATATCTTGCCAGGAGTCTGTTCAGTATCTCATCCCAGAAGGCGCCTGATGAGAGCCGTCTTCAGTCTCATTTGGATTCTCTCTTTTGCTCTTTTCTGTCTGCACTTTAACTTTTAATGTCATCAGCTGGAGTGTCTGCCAAATACATATCGTGATTAAAATGATTATCCACAGTGTGGATAAATAGACTTACAATCCTCCTGTGCAAATCTTATTGCAAATATGCAAAGACATTTTTGTAATCAATAAACAATTAACAATATTGTGTTTTTTTATTGTATATCCTGTGAGTTATATGTGTATATGTATAGAAAGAAGTGTTTTATGCTCACCAAGGCTGCAAAAAATACAGTAAAAACAGATTTTTAAAAATATATATTCAAATGTAATTTACTCCTGTGATGGCAAAACTAAATTTGATCCTTCAAAAATCTTTTTTTTTTTGTGGAAACTGATGCATTTATTTCAGATTCTTTTCAGAAGCTGTGATACATTTTCAGATTCTTTGATGAACAGAAATTTCTAAATAATTATTTACTTTTGTAACATTTCTTTTGTAAATGTCTTTACTTCAATTTGATCCATTTATCCTTGCCGTCATTGCTGATTAAAAGTATTAATTTCTTTCAAATAGAAATGAATAAATAAATAAATAGCAGTAATATTACAGTAATAGTAGTAGTAATAATAATCATATATACTAATATATACTAGATACTACTAGCACCAGATACATGCTTATAATATAATGTACTACTACTAATAATAATAATCTTAATGAGCATTCACTTTCGAATGGTAATGTACATGCAGAATGTTTAATTAACTAATAAGTGTTGATTAAACAGAGTGAAAGAGATCGTAAAAGATCATCTAGTTTGCCAGTTCAATTAGATATTTTAACATCTCAAAAAATACTTGTATGGAATAAAAACAGCACAACTTTAGAGTCTCAGCTTTATTTTGGTAAGTCTTTTCCAGTTCAGTTTCAACATGAGAGCTTGTGGGACTCGTGAAATTTGACATTTCTGATGTTTGACACTGATTGCGCACACCTACAAAACATCCCGATGGACAGGGTATTACTTCTGATCAAATCTAGAATAATCTTAATGGCTTTGGCATTATTAACATTCATGACGAGTTTCTGCAGAACATGAGCATGTGCAAGAACAGAATATTTAAGATCACCACTTAATAAATATGGGAATTTGGAACATTCGACCATGCCGTGTGACGTCTTCAAGAAGAAGAAGAACGACAAGGCAAGGAAGAAAACAAAGATGTGAAAAAAAAACGTCAAAGCTAGCGGTTCCCTCCACACGTGAATGACACCATAAAACCAAAGGCAACATCTACATTCTGTGAAAACGAATCATTAAAAGAGAAGTACAATCTTCTCCCTACATTGTAGTGATTTTAGGGAAAAAAAAGTTCATCACCCACCTAATACACCTAAAAGATGCAAAGATAGAACATCAATACCCCCGAAAGGCAATGTTAAGAGGCCAGTGTATTTCCATTAAGTAACTATACATATATGTAGGCACGTTTGACAAATGAAGCTGAATCACACACATGGCGTGGCTCGAAACAACCTACATATGCAACTACTGTGCACTTTCTAAATATAGGGAAATCACACGAGGCAGCAATACAATACAAGAGGGACAAAACAGTGCTGGCTACATCGGTAGAGGAAATGTAATTTACAGTAAAACAACATGCCCCTTTGATCGTGGACACTTCTCATTCGGTAATAGAATAAATATTTTATGCTATGGCTAATCCTCCAGGCGTTTACATTCTAACCCTAGACTGAAAGCAGAAAGCTTGAAGTAAAGAGTACAGACAATGTTAGGTCCCACATGTGTAAGATGGTATGTTGTTTTAGACTAGTGTTTTTAAATAATCTTTTCTTCGCTTTGCTTTTCTTTTTTTTGTTTTAAATGAATCTCTCCTAAACTAAACTGGCCTCTTTCTGACATGAGACACTTGTACATTCAAAAAACATCCCCTCGGTTAAACACTGTGGAAGACCGGTGAGAAACTTCTCTGTGGTGCCTTTGTATCTCAGGTCAGAAGAGGGGCCTTAGTTAGCCTTTAAATAGGGAGAGAGTGGAGGTACTCTGTTCAGAGGTCATGATGATTTGGTCATGACACCAATTTTAACATCGAATCGTCCCTGGTAGCGATCCTTGTCGCTGTAATAAATGTTTTCCCCAAACACTTTGCACTCCACGCGGATCTCCGTGTTCAGGGTGATGTTGACGAACTGGATGGCCACCAGGGGCTGCAGGTAGTGAGAGTGCAGGCGCTTCCCGTAGTAGGGGTAATACTGAAGGGGAAAGCCTTCGCCGATACCGTAGTACTTCACTTCGCCGAGCTTACCTGCATCCTCTTCTTTCTGCAGGTGTTTCAGAGGAGACCAGAGAATATGCACTGCCAGTTAGCAACATCTTACAGAGCAAATAAGAGTATTCAGTGAAGCAGCGAACTGATCGCTCACCTTGTTTGTGCAGTGGAGAGGAATCACGTTGGGCTGGACTTTGTGCTTTGCCTCCTCTGGAATGCTTTCATTTGACGATGGTGGCTAAAAGAAAAATAATAAATAATTTAATAAAAACAAATTAGACTTGCATGCAACATGATATGGGTAGTTGACGTATCGATGTGTCCTATGGTGTGACCTCTAACATTGAAGATAAACCACTCTCATGCTATTTGTAACTCTAAGAATGAAGATACATTTTTCTCATGTTATTTGTATGATAAGGATTTTTTTCTACATTTTTGCTATGTCACACCATAGGACACAGTCCAATTTTTATTTGTCAACTACCCATATATATATATATATATATATATATTAGTGCTGTCAAACAATTAATTGCGATTAATCACATCCAAAATAAAAGTTTTTGTTTGCATAATATATGTGTGCGTTCTGTGTATATTTATTATGCATATATAAAGACACAGACATACAGCATATATTTTGAAAATATTTACATGTATATATTTATATTCATATAAATTATATCATATATAAATATATTTAATATATAAACGTAATATATTTTTCTTACCTATATATACATGCATGTGTGTGTATTTATATATATATATATATATATATATATAATATACACAGTACACACACATATATTATGTAAACAAAAACTTTTATTTTGGATGCAATTAATCATGATTAATCATTTGACAACACTAATATATATATATATATATACTTTGTTAGAAAAATGTTAAAATAATAAACAACAACAACAACTAATACTACTACTACTATTATTATCATCATCATTGCTATTGTTAAATAAAATGATCAATAAATGATTAATAATAAAATAATTTGTAATATATTGTAAATAATAAACATTTAGCAATTTGCACTGGCTACCAATATCCGCTTACATAAAATTCAAGGCATTGTTGTTTTCCCACAAAACCACCTCTGGCTCTGTACCGCTTTCCCTAAATTCATTACTTCAGACTTATGTTCCCTCTAGAAGCTTGCGTTACGCAAGTGAACATCGCCTCATTGTTCATCCCAAAGAGCCACAAAATCACTTTCACGGACTTTTAAATTAAATGTTCCCTCCTGGTGGAATGACCTGCCCAACTCAATCCGAGCAGCTGAGTCCTTAGCCATCTTCAAGAATCGGCTAAAAACACATCTCTTCCATCTTTATTTGACCCTCTAACTCTAGCACTCTCTATTCTAATTCTATTCTTTAAAAAAAAATTATTAATAAAATAAAAAATCTTATCCCTTTTAGACTTGCACTCTATTCATTTACTAACTGCTTGTTTTCTTTAAAAAACAAAACAAAAACTAACTAACACTAGCTTCTCTGTAAGAATCGTTTTGTATTCTATCTGTTTTCTTTTTATTTATTATACAATTAGCAAAAGCAAAAAAGGCCTCTAACACTAGCCTGCTCTATTCTTTTTCTATTCTGTCTGTTTTCTTTTTATTTATTATATAATAAAAACAAAAGCCTTGCTACGTGTTCTACGTTAAGCTAACTGAGACTTGTTATAGCACTTGCATATCATTGCTCTTTTGTTGATTTTGATTGCTTCCATTGTCCTCATTTGTAAGTCGCTTTGGATAAAAGCATCTGCTAATTGACTACATGTAAATGTAAATAATGAACAATAAACAAATACAATAATAATAATTTGTATTATTATTTTTGCTGTTATTGCATAAAATGTTATTATTATTAATTTATTATTATTATTAAATAGAATGATCAATAAATCAATAATAATAAAATAATTGGTCAAATTTTGTAAATAATGAACAATAATAATAATAATAATTTGTATCATTGTTTTGTTATCGCAGAATATTTAATTATTATTATTATTATTATTATTAAATACAAATATCAATACTCAATAATAAAATATTTCGTAAGAAAAATAATAAATTGAATGAATGAATTAAATAATTAATGTAATTCTTGAAGTAACCACAAAAAATAAAACAAGTCAGTTGATATGGAATAGCAAAATAGTATGTGTATATGTACATAATACTGTAAATACTGTAATACAAGAAATTATTGTGAAATTATGCATTATAAAAATTAACCTTTAGTCAGTTAATTCATTGTCTACAGAAATGTATGAGGCAAAATATCATTTTGTGAATATTGTTGTATGGATTTAACAAACCTTGGGTCTAAAGTTCACAATCCTGTTGAGCTTGATAATCAAGCAGGGTTTTCCATCTGAGAATCCAAAATTACGATCCTCAATGCCAGAACAGGGTCCTAGCCACGACCTCGAAAACTGGCATGCCTTTCTGACACCCATGTCACTCTCTAGATCACCTCTATTCTTGTATTCCCCGGGTTGATCTGTCAAAAACAAATTATATATATATATATATATATATATATAAATATTTGTGTGTGTGTGTGTGTGTGTGTGTGTGTGTGTGTGTGTGTGAAATTCTACATATTTAAAGAAATATGTTCTCAAAGGGATGTGAAAAAGATCACATGAGAGCACATCCATATTCATTTGGGACTCAAGTAACAGAAAACAAATGTGTAATCTGGTACCTCCACAGTCCTCAAACGTCATCATGTCCGCCTGTTTTTCTGTGTCATAGGAGTCTAGGAATTCTTTCATGGCTTTGGTGTATGTCCTGAAGGTATCATCATCATCCGGACTGACGATCAGCTCACCCTTGTCTGAACGTGGGTAGTGAGTGAGCCCTGTGCACAGATTTAAAAAACAAAACAAAAAAAAAAACACAAATACAAGGAATTCATTTCTTTGCATTTTTGGAAAGACACATTTGTCAGACAGTAAATCTTTGGACTTTCATTTGACTCATATGTATTAAGTCTTTAAATGTCTCAGTCTGTCCCTAATTGTTCTTTGGAATATCAGCAATCACTGTGCAATTCAGGGGAATTTTGTCAAGTTTTGATAAAGTTTTCATAATTTCACATCTAATATTGCTTAACCTCAGCTGTTTAGACTCTCCAAAACGTTGGATGATTCTTACAAGAATTTGTTTGGCAAACACCTTTACATTATTCCTTCAAGTCTAAAACCAATTTCATGCTTGACTCTACATCTAATAAGCTTTTAATGATCATATTTAGAGATAAAAATGTACAAATACATTTTTTTTTTTACTTTATTTGAAGGAATAAGCAAAATAGTGCAACCATTATTTCACTTTAGAATTGCATGAATCTTCTCAAAATAACTGCACAAAATATTAGCAGTTAAAAGCTGGTGAGATTCAAATGCACCTGACAAAAGGACAATGCTTATCTGAAGAATCTGTTTGATTACTGAAGTGGTTCTGCATTGCAAACAAAATCAAATTGCATCTTTTGTAGCAGAATCACATGTGAAAGAAAGCATCCTGAAAACAGTTTTTAGTCCACAAAGCTTGAACGCTCCTGGTCTCGCAATGACTCAGAGATGTAAATAAATCATAAAGGAACATGCTGTGATTCATAGAGCAAGAAAGAGAATAAATGCTCAAATCTTTGCAATGCATGTTTTGGATCATTCATGATCAATTTCCCTAAATAAGCCTTGCTAAGAAAAGAGGTGTCAGTTTTGTATGTGTCTGAAAGGTGTCTGACACAGTCAGTCTGTTTCCCCTAACCTCACATGCCTTCTGTTCTACCAAGAAAACATGTGAAATATATCAGCTGTGACGTAAAATGGCCAGATTATCAATTCCCACGAGCCCAGCACTCTCTTAGCCCTTGATCTGGTCTCTGAACCCACCAAATGTTTGTCAGATTGATCCAATCCTTCAAGCCTCATTTTAAACTGCAAGAGGAACAGCGACTCTGACAGGAACAGCGAGTCCAAGCCCTCATCATGGTACCAGATTGGTTACCGAAATCGATGACCTTAAGTAGGATGATGTGCTAACCTTTCAAACCCCGTGAAAACTAAATTATTTTTTGTGGCTTTTAACAAATTCTCTACCAGGAAAATTAATCAAAATATTGACTCATGTGTGCATATACATATTTTGAAAACAAAACTAGTTTTTTTTGTGGCTTTTAAAAAAATTCTCTACCAGGAAAATGAATCAACATATTGACTCATGTGTACACATATACATATTTTTGTTCAATAAAATGTTCTCTTGCATAAAAATGTCCATTTTGCCAAATACCACTGCCATTGACTAGCAATAGCAAGTAGCATGTTAGAGTTTTGCTAGGCTTTAACTAAAAAAAAAAAAACTGACCTTTTAAATCCGTTTAAAATGACTCAAAACTCTCTGATTCAACAGAAAACACTTTAGAAAAAAAAAGGTGTAGATACAATTTTCACTCTGAATTTGCTAGTAAATTTCAATTACTTACTAAGAAACAGCAAGTAATGTGTTGAATTAAACATGACATTTTGAAGTAGAAATACTAAAATAGTATTTCCTTGTAAAACATACTCCACAAATTATTTTTAAATAAAGTCCGTCAAATTATTTCATGAAGTCTTCAAAAAAAGTATAAAGACCAATTCTCTATTACAACATTTCTGGTTGTAATTTTAGTCCTTTATTATTTATTTATTTTATTATTATTTTTTAAATGATAGACTTTACATATTCCAATAATCTTTGTTTTAGTAACAATTTCAAAAATGTATTTTTACACTGTAGGAAAGAAATAAAGCCCTTCAAATTATTTCATGAAGTTTTTAAAAGGTGTAATAAATTGAAACTAAAAAGACAACCTATTTTTTTTATAATACAAAATTAGAAAAGTGCCATATTTTGATGTTTTTTAAATTTAAATTTTAGTCATAATATTTTTTATTTGATAAATTATTAATTATTTTTGAAATGATAGACTTTGTATATAATTTCACCCCTGCAGTTCTATCATAAATCCCTAAGACTTCACAAACCCTACGATATTACTTCAGCTTACACTCGCAATGAATTATACGAAAGATATAAAAGACAGGACAGCCGCTGCAATAGAGCTGTTACCTGGAGGGGCTACTCTGTCCTGCCAGGTGGGTTTGTAATCGCTCAGGGTGAGGAGGAGAATCTGGATGGTGCCGATAAAGATCCCAGCCAGGCAGCCATAAAAGATGAGATAGAAGAGGAAGATTTTTGCTGTGGAGAGAGAGAGAAAGAGAGAGACAGGATATATTTCAGTATGTGGAGACATTTTGTGATGCTGTAATTGCATTTAATGATTCATTCTTTTTGTTTTTGATCATTTCATATTTGAACTGATGGTTGAAAGTTTTATGCTGTATAGCAAGTGTGTTCTTTCCTTGGAGAAAAGACAATTCAAATAAACACAAAATGTTTATTGGAACTATAGTCTTATTTATACGTATACAACCTATATTTCTAGAATAGATGCATAAAAGAAAGAGTTTTATTGGAAATGGAGCAATCTGATCCCAGGAAGCCCACTGATGCTACATCAAACATGTGAATCTGCTGACACCATACCAGCAATACAAATGTCCTCACAGTCTGTCCCCAGAAAATATAGAGGTGCCAGCATGACAGGACATGATGAGTAATCTCAATGTCTCAAACATAAACAATGTGTATGGGCATCGCAGTGCAATGGAACCAGTAAGGTCATATCTTACGTTCTTTCCCAACCAGTCAAACCAGTCTGTTCACTTTATCCCATAATAATTCACAGACACCCTGTTGAGATGATGCACGTTCAAATTAGTTCCAATGAAATCATTACAGTGCTAAACTATATTTCAGTTACCCATGCGCAGTTAGGCAAGGGCACAAGGTCTGTGTTGTTTCCAGTGGTGCATAAAGCAATGTCAGAGGGTCACCGGAGCGAATGTCAACGTATTAGATGATGCAATGGCCATCAGAAATCTCAGGAGATGGACTGACTTCTGGGTTTATATGTGTCCTTGCTCATGTAGAAGCTAATTATGCATTGCTTTGCAAGCGCACGACGACTCATTTTGGACACCCATCGTCAGGAACTTTACACTTAATAGCTCTTGCATGGATTTTATGTCCACACTCGACTGGCTAGACACATTCAATAGATACTCTGAGATGAAATTATATGAACTGGAAAGCAGATTCTGTTCTTTAGCAAGACAACACAGTTAACTTTTGACATTAGGCAGGCTACTTTTGTAAAATCGAAGGCATCAATTAGAAACTGTTGCTACCTCAAAAACATGACGTCAAGATTCAGTGCAACCTTAGATGAATCAGTCAGACCCAAAAGACTAGGCCTTTCACCTTGAGTCACCTTGAACAATGATGCATTTTTAACCCTTTCCACGTGTATCACGTTAATAATGACAAGTATGCTAATTAAATGACATGCTGATTGATTTCATGGCAAGCACAGACATGAAACAAGCAGCTTTTTAACAAACACCTAACCTTTTACCTTCTCGTTATTTGTTTATTTATTTAATTATTTCTGAGGAAAATCATTTTATTAAATTTCATTTTAGCAGCGAGCAGCAAAAAATCGAACTGATCAATAATCTGAAGCTGTCCTTTGTTGACCTTTGCTCCTCTATTAGCATCGCTTTCACGCACAGCGTTCGTTATACATTCATATATATTTATATTTAGGAAGAAAATCGAAAACACATACAGCGTGCCTAAAGACCGAGTGGTCTCAACGAAACAGGTGGGATACGGAGAACAGCGACAAATAAGCCTACTTGTTTAAAAATGCTTTGAACTGCCAAAATGCATCCATTAACACGGCAAATCGTGAGTTGGGCATGTATATGGATGTATGAAAGTCCGCGAGACATTTGCTGCAAAGTCAAATCACACAGGTTGCATCGTGACCAGACTGGCAGTCAGTCTATCTGTACCTGCTGCTATAGAAACGGCGATGACAGGTATCACAGCGCTGTCCAACGTGCTGAAATCGAGCTATACTGTCAGTATGACATCTATAGGTTATACTTACACCAACTACCACCGGTGCGTCCCAGAAATTCCTTCTTCTCCGAATCCCATATAAACTTCTTCCATCCTCCATCATCTTTATTTTGAGCAGGCATGGTGTACTGTAAGGTTTTGTTTATCCCCTTGGGCAGCGAATTCCCCTCGTGTCTCCTTTCTTGCCTCCTTTAGAACACTACACCCCTTCCTGGAGCACTATGCCCACCGTGACATGGAGCCGTACCCGGCTCTCTCCAAGGTGCCCCGCGTAATATATCCAGCGGAGCGCCTAAGTCCCGCCCACCGCCACCCAGAGCAAATCAGAGCCCGAGCCTCCAATCACGTAACACGGTCGTGCAGCTCACGAAATTGGGGTGGGAATCACTTTACAATAGCGTTGCGTAGAAAGACGTAGAAGCCGCTGTAAGAACGGGACAGGTTGAAGGGAGTGATGTAAAAACGCATGACGCAAGAAGTGGGGGAACGGAGCTAGGATGCCCGACGGCGCTGTTTTTAGGCTTTTCAGTCAGTTATATTTAGACAGTGCATGCAGATGGATGAACATATGCCTCTTTACACTGGAAAATGTTTTCATTATTATGTCATAACAGTCTGTTTCCTTCTGTCTATTAAACTTGCCATAATACCAGTTTCTGTCATTTCTACTTGCGTTTTAAGTTGCAGCACGGTTTTCTTCTATGCTCATTCATTTCAAAATGGTACAAAAAGTGCAATTTGCAAAGTGCTTTTACTTAAACACCTCTTTGATTCTACTTGTAAAGTATCTGGAATGAACAATAAAAAATAATAAGTATGCAGACAAAGGTAAACTACGTGGACCAAAAGTTTGAGGAAAAAAGTGGAGTGGAAAATGATATAAGATGGGGGCAGTCATAGCCTAATGGATAGAGAGTTGGACTTGTAACCCAAAGGTCGTGGGTTTGAGTCTCAGGTCTGTCAGGGATTGTGGGGGGAGTGAATAACCAGTGCTCTCTCCACCTTTAATACCACGACTGAGGTGAGACCCTTGAGCAAGGCACCAAACCCTGAGCTATTCTGGGTGTGCGTGCACTTGGATGGGTGAAATACAGAGCACAAATTCTGAGTATGGGTCACTTCACTTCACTTATGAATAGGCACTATATTTGAGCTAGTATGAGAACATTTGAATGTCGTTGACCATCACAATGAATTCCTTTGTAAGAAAGGTCAGATGTTTTTAGTTTCACTGAAACACAAGTTGATCTTTGTATCATTCTCAAATCATGCTGGAAAACAAAATCAAATAAAGTTTTACACAAGCTAATATTCAAAAGACAGACATGTCAAAGGAATTCTGGAGATTTACATTTATTCATTTAGTCTAGCAGACACTTTTATCCAAAGCGACTTACAATTGTGGAATACATCAATCGATTCATCTTAAAGAGGCACAGTTTCAGGCATCACAGATCACATTAATTTTTAGTTTTTAACTATGACTATAACTCTGCTGTATGGTTAGAGCACTGCAACAACTCCATAAAAACACACGTGCATACAGAAGTGTAGGAATGTGAAATGAAGGATGATTTGAAAAGATAAGAAAATAGGAAGAAAGGGCATAGAAGTTTCTAGAAGGGAAGTGATATTGATTGCTACACCCGTACGAGTGCACAGAGGTGCATGAACACACACCCACCCACCCACACATGCACCCTTGACCAAGCACTGAGCCACCTTGGAACAGTGTTTACATGTATACAGAGCGTAGACTGAATCACAAATACAAAAGAGGCAGAGCCGTCAATGTCAAAAATGTCAAATACGGAATTTTCAAGATCACATTTGTCAAACTCAAGGTGAGTTCATAATGAGACACTAAGCACTAAATCATTCTCTGACAGTCCACATTATGAGAATTTATGGCTGATATTCCTGACCACACACACACAGAGATGCAGGCTTTGTTCTCTCTAATGTGTAACACCTAAGACACAGTTTTACAATTTACAGTTGACACCAAAAGTCCTCATTCTAAATCTGAGTCATATATAAAGAAAAGGAATTAATATTATAATGATTAATATAAGATATGCTTTTGTTTAGTAGGCATATATATAGGCCTACATTTTAACCTCACATACTTTCTCTGTCCTTCATCTAGTATGGATCATCAATGTAGGCCTGACATTGATCTACTTTACTCATATCCTGAAATAATCTCATTAAAAATAGAAATACTGTAAGAGTTGTATATGAAAAAAAGAGAAAAAGGACAGAAAGTCTTTTCTGGCTGGTGTCCCAACAAAGAGTTGTAGATCAGAAGATAAGACATCGTCACACCAAACACTGACTTCCTCTGCTGATGTTCCAGGTGATATAACTATTTTAGATTACTCAGCAAAGATGTTGGAGGAATGTGAAATTTAATATGGATGGTACAGATTCATTAGTAGCCTAAGCACTGTAATGTTTAAATGAATGAGGAAGACACAAGCTTATTCAGATGTAGTAAAAACGATGCACAGGGATTCAGTTGGTAAATTTTTAGGGACACTTTTTTTTTCTTTGGAACAGCTCACCAAAAAATAAAAATTTGCTCAAATTTGTAATTCAGGATGTATATGAGTTTGTTTCTTCACTGGAACAGATTTGGAGAAATGTAGCGTTACTGTACATCACTTGCTCACCAATGAATCCTCTGCAGTGAATGGGTGTCGTCAGAATGAGATTTCAAACAGTTGATATAAAAATCACAATAATCCATAAGTAATCCTCACGAATCCAGTCCAACTATTAATGTCTTGTAAAGTGAAAAGCAGCACGAAACAAATCAAGGGCAGTTTAAATTTAAACCATTATAACCATTATAATGTTCCTTCAATGAAAAATATGCTTCCTCCCCTGATGTCCTCTCATATCAAAAATCCATAGAAATATTTGTTTAGAACTATTTTGGAGTTCACTTGTAGTCCAAACTGATAAGCAGTGCTTAATCTGTGCATATTTCTCTCCTGATTCAGGCCAGACAACGTTTTCACCAGAGAAAGAAATATTATAGATAGACATTGGTGAGCAAGTGATGTAATGTTACATTTCTCCAAATCTGTTCCACTGAAGAAATAAACTCATCTACATATCGAATGTCCTGTGGATAAGTAAATTTTCAAGAAATTTTCTTTTTCTTTTTTTTTTTGCATGAACTATTCCATTAAACTCCAGAATACTTGATTCTGATTGGTCAAGTACAGAATTATGTGGTCAAAATAATAATAAAATACAATAAATAAATAAATAACGGTTTCGTGTCTATCATTTTATGTTATGGTCTCTTTCTTCTCACTTAATATAATTTCTACTAAAGTAAATATGTCATGTCCATCTATTTATTTAATTTGTAAGTTTCCATATAATAAGTGGGATAATGTACAGTCAGCTGGTCATTATTGGAATACAATCTCAGATAATTTACTGATCATCCTGTCTGGGTTTTTGTTTTTTTTGTTTTTTGCCATAATGACCGACTTGACTGTAAATGATCCCTTACATAGATTATCTTTGTTATATAATATCTCTGGGGAATCAACCACATCCTTTCTTGCATATTTGCCTTGACAAGGAAGGCCTTTAGTGCTTGCGCCGAATTTGAAAGCATGATGAGTGCACTTCTATTCCATTATTTCACACTAATGCCATGTCCTGGAGGTGCTTGAAGGTGTTTTTGTCTTCCAAACACCTTGAAGCATCTTCAAGGACCCTCAACATGAATAAACATCTTTTTTAAGAGCATGAAGTAAGTTTGTCTCTCCATCAAATAATAAGTCTCGTCTGTCACCACAGAAGACACTCGCTGAGTCACTGCCTCTGTTGCCATGGCAACTAGCTCAACGGTATCTATGTACGATGGGCTTGGAATTTACAGGAGCACCAAGAGAGGTGCAAGAGACTCATCGCAACACTTCAGACAGATGCTTTTTGCCGCTTTTCCCATCCAGTCAGTCACCATAGGCAAAATATAACAGGATTCCACTCCATGACCTCATTGTTTCAAGCTGTGTCTAAATGCAGCAGTGGTCGTTGCTAAAAGTTTAATATAGAAATGAGTTATACTTAGTGGATCAATATGGAGATAGCATTTTTGCTAATGCACGATATGCATGCACAATAAGGTGTCTTTTGGTTGTTAAACTCCATCTGGGTTTACAGGACACACTAATGGATACTTATTTTGTATTTCTTAGTTTTTCAGAATGTGCAAGGCCTTTTTAAAGGAATAATTCAGCCAAAATGTTACATTTGTGGAACTTTACCCACCTTCAGGCCATCCAAGATGTAGATGAGTTTGATTTGGAGAAATTTAGCATTACGTCATCAATTTGTCCTCTGCAGTCAATGGGTGCCGTCAGAATGAGAGATCAAAGAGCTGATCAAATTCTACCAACATATTTGTTTATAACTGTTTAGGACTGCTTGATCTGTGCATTTTTCTCTCCTAATTCAGACAAGACAACTTTTCACTGGAGAAAGCAATATTATTGATAGAGGACTGGTATTTTAGCCAGAAGAAAAGACTTGAAGATAAAAATAATGATTGATTTATTACAAACAAGCAGTTTTTCACTTCATAAGACATTAATCGATGGACTTGGGTCATGACAGTTATTTGTGGATTAGTGTAATGTATTTATCAGCTGTTTGGACTCTCATTCTGACGGCACCCATTCACTGCAGTGGATCCATTGGTGAGCAAGTGATGCAATGCTAAATTTCTCCAAATCTGTTCTGATGAAGAAACAAACTCACCTATATCTTGGATGGCCTGAGAGTGAATAAATTTTCAGGAAATTTTCTTTTTTTTGGGTGAACTATTCCTTTAAGCTGTTTTTTCAATGCCAAATTTTTCCTTGACCTCCAGATTGAAACAAAACGGTAGATATGACCAACAGACCATTTCAATGTGATGTCAGTGATGTTATTGACCCATGAACATTTCCTGCTTGTTGTCAAAACGGTAACAGGAGGCAATTCAGTCGTGACTAAAGTTAACATGCTGTCATAACTTGTTTTTTATTAAAATGTGGATTCTCTGAAGTGGTATAAATTGTAAAACTGGAAAGTCAGGACCGTTGCATATTTGATCGTCATTATTTACATCCCTCAAAATGGTCTATATGATAGAAATACTGTATGTTATTTAGATTATATAAAAAAAGCTGTACTAAAGAAAAAAGCGTTTAAGTTTAAAGCAGACGTTCATATATGACCTTTGTACAGTCCACCCACAAGAGCTGTTTTCATGACAGATTCTTAGATAGAGAGGTTTGTGGTGTACAGAAGCGGTTTGTATATACCGTAAAGCTGAGTCAAGCAGTATTAGCATGTGTTTAAGCAACATTTCCTGCATGATTTTAGAGATAATAGAACATCCGTTGCCGTCAAGGACACCGCTACACATCAGTCCCCTACCAGGTAGCGTTGTTGCAGTATTTACTGTTGCAGCCTGCCAATTTTCAGCTAAGCCTAATTATTGACTGAAGCACTTCTCTTCTGGGAATATCTGTCTGCAATTCCTTGGAAAGTTTGTGGGAAAATAGGGTTTAAATACTAACAAGACAGAATGTGACAGCAGGTATTATATACATTTTCCAAAAGGTCAGTTGGTAATTGACAGTTCTGATTTGCATACAGCATCACAGTAAACACTTCTACAACCATTTTGTTCATCTGCAATCAAAACAACAATGTGCTATATATCTTTCTCACAAAACTGCTGAGTTGTCAGTCGTATGATGAATTTATGTCTCATCATAGTAAATGACTACTGCAACACTTTCGTTTGGTTCTCCTCCAGGCCTCAATTGAGCAGGTATGGGTTGAGAATTTATATATTTTCTAGCTGAGTGACCTCACTAGCAGGGCGTATGTACTGTATGTTAAGGTGACCTTGTCTTGTCTTAAAGGCTTCCTGCAACGCTCCTGCTCACGCTCTTGTCATCTGCTGGTGGTTTCTGGTAACTGCATCCATCACTCGACTGAAGGTCTACTGCTACTGCAAATTTATGATACCAGAGTAATTAGGTGTATACGAGAGATCTGACTGACATCAGTATCTTCAGTGGGACCATAGTGATTTTTACATGGATGAAAATGATACTGTGAGGGATAGATTTACAGTCTTATCAATGGCGTTTTGCTGTATAAAGGTCATAGCTTACACGTAACTTTCAAAACTGTTTCATTAAAAGTCTTTTGGAAAAATGTTTTGTTAGCTGAGCAGACTGCTATGTTGTTAAACATCAGTAAGTCTGAACACACTATCCCTCGAAGCCTTGTACTCATTCTTGTGGAAAAAAAACAAAAAAAACTATTCAGTTCAAAAACTTGTTTCTGAAAATTTTGACATTAGAATAGAAGTAAATTTTGTTTGGGTAGCAACATTCTTTTGAAACAACACCAATGTTTCTTGTAACACCCTGAACTGTAAAATGACCGTAAAAAATTAAAATAAGGTTCACAAAATAAAAGTTTTGACAACAACAAAAAAGTGTATTAAATGAAAAAAACTCACATTTGAGATGAATAAATGGTTATGTATGTCACACATAATCATTTATTAATCTGAAAGGTAAAGTTTTTCATTGTTGTCAAAACTTTTATTATGTGAACTGTATTTTCAGTTTTTTTACGGTCATTTTACAGTTCAGGATGTTACAAGAATGTTATAGGATGTTAAGGATGTTATAATTAGTCTGAACAAAAACAAGTAATTAATATGAACAAATACAGAGGTTACAGTGCTTTATTAAAGGGATAGTTCACCAAAAAATGAGACTTCTGTCATTAATTACTCACCCTTGTGTTGTTCCAAACCCGTAAGACCTAAGAATTGTTGAATACAGTTGTTATTTTAGTTTTTTGCACACAAAATATCCTCGTAGCTTCATAAAATTACGATTGAACCACTGATGTCTCATGAACTATTCTTGGTATCTTTCTGTTCCTTGATCGTGGTAGGACCCTTAATGTCTGTGGAGGGTCAGAAAGCTCTCGGATTATATCTTAATTTATATATCTTAATTTGTGTTCCGAAGATGAACAAAGGTTTTACAGGTTTGGAACGACAGGCGGGTGAGTAATTAACTCATTTTTGTGTGAACTATTCCTTTAACAGAGGTAGGATTAAGAAAATGCCATCGAAACCTTTCTAAAGATCGTCAGTTTCCTTCAAATATACATTAATTTAACCCCACTGAAAAGGCAATGGATTTACAGGCTCCACCACAGTGATTCTCAACCAGGGGACTTCAAGATGACTTGAGATTATTTAAAATATAATAAAACAAACATTAAAGTAGGTTTGAACATCATTTTTTCTCTTTGAAGGACCAGGGTTCCCATTGTTTTGAAAAACAAGCATATACTCTATGCGTATTTAACCTAGAAGAGTCATATAAATGCATTGAAATTGTTAAACTCCATGGGAATTTTTTTTATAGTGAATGTATCTGTTCTAGTTTTGATATATAAATATTTTATCAGGTAGAGATTACATTTTAAAAAATCCATGTCCTTAATCCTGATTCAGTTAAAACAACTGGGAAAGTCAAGGGGCCTTTGATTATTGATAAGGATAGACAGACCTTAGGGTCAAAAAGGTTGAGAAATCAAGCGTAGCATTAGTTCTGACAGGTCACGTCAGTCAAGCTTGCATCAGCTGATCCACATCTACCTACAGGAATACAACGCCTATTACAGCATAAGGTCCACTCAGGATTATTCAGCAGCTCTGCTCAGGAGCTAATTACCCTCCTCCATCCCCAGCTCCTCCTTTCGTCCACTGTCAAGACTTGGCCTTTTGATATTCCTTATTGAATAAGACCCCTATATCTTGAATTATGTTGTTCCATTAAATTGCCATTAAGAACATTAATCATATCTGCTACATTTGGTTCTGTTCTGTTTACCCTAAGGGTGTTATCACTGCTTTCCCTGCTCTTATCCATGCTAGGCTGCGTGGATGGGCAGGAAGTTTTTGCCTGAACAAAACCATACCACCAATCTAAACTGTATGCTAATTGTCAATCATCTTTGACAATAGTGGTCCTGACAGAACTACTGTTCTACTAGTGATTGCATGCTAAGATGAATTTGACTGTTCGTAGTTCAGAGGCAGAATGTGTACTTTGCTGCCTGCGATATCCTGTGTTCATTAAATAGAGTAAATTAATTTTTAGTCCTACAATTTATTTAAATTTAAAACTTTTTCTATCTACTATAATGACTCGATCTCTAATGGTGTAATAAGCATTGTAATAATTAAATGTACCTTAAATTTCTTTAGATCATTTGACATCAACTGTGTACCCAAAATGCTCACCTAGATTTCAGACATCCGGGAACTCACCCTTTCCATTCACCTCAGCCTGCAGGGGAAAACTTTATGGCGCCCTCCAGTGGTGTATTTATGCGCAGGGTCATGTAAGGCCATAGTGTGCACAAAAATACGGAGCCCCGCACATGACATGCAGGAAAAAAATAGTAGGCTAAATTGTGTGCACAATTTACTATTTCTTCCCTCGATTTATAAATTGTGCACACGATGTATAAATCGAGGGAACAAATTAGTCAATCGTGTGCACTTTTTAGTAAGTCGTGCGCACGATTTATTGTTTTTTTCTTGCATGTTATGTGCGGGGCTCCGTACAAAAACATGAAAAAAAAACAAAAAAAAACTGCTAATTTATATTCAGCATTTAACGTTACTATGCATGCTTTTTCTCAATGCAGGTCTTCATCTGATACAGTGTGCATTCTGGAACTTATTTAAACAATGGCTTGTCAAAACATGTTTACAACAGCTTTTAAATCACCATGACAAAACAGACCAGTTCTTCCTCTTCAGAACAATTGTGTGGGCACCTGAAACCACAAAGCACTCATGTAATAGAGGAACACTTTAGTTTCTGACAGTGACATTGAGATAAACTTGTGCACGACAATATCTTCCAGCTATTTCTATATTAAAGGGACAGTTCACCTAAAAATCATAATTTACTCATCCTCATTTTGTTACAAACCTGTACGACTCCTTTTCTGCTGTTGAATGAAAAAATAATATTTTTAGCATCATTGTACAGAAAAAAAGCAGCTTGGACATTGTGCTAAATTTCTACTTTTGTGTTTCACGCAAGGTTTGGAACAGCACACTGTAAGTTTAAGTAAATTACTTTTCAATTTCATGTGATCTAAAGAGCAAATAGGCGATATCATCAAGGGATTTTGCAGTCAAGTTAAATTTGCATGAGTCATAAAATAATCCCAAACTAATGAAGTTCACATAAGCTCTTGTCCCCAGTGACATGGACAAGGGTAAGCTAATTTATTCATATCAAGCATATGGCTCCCTGTTTCTGTTACTTCTCATTCACACTTGTTCTTATTTTATAGATATGTCTACATTTTGAATCGGAATATATAAGCTCAGGTTCCTCAGGATAAGGTGGTCTCCTGCCTTTAGTGCTGTGAGATCGAGTTGCATTTTCTAGTGTCCTTCACACTGCATTAATTGCTGTGTCTGCATTCGTCCTTTAGAGAACAGCGCTCTCTATTGCTCTTCCTGTCTCATGCACCATCCCCCTCGCACCCCCACCAAACTCACACGTGCAAACACGTGCACGGCTCCTAGCTACAACATGGAAAAAAAGCATGGGGAAACCAGGTGGGATAAGCAGGTTTACCTTACGGTGGCGGCACACACACACTTTTGCATGCAGATTGCCATGCTATTTTTGGAGCCAGTCAACCTGTGACTTCAGCATATTAACATGACAGAATACTTTACATAGAGCAACATATATTTCAAATATACTGAGAAAGAATTGTATTTCTGTATCTCTAATGCATCAGTGTGGAAAAGGACAGAGGGAGACAGAGAAGAGAATGGAACAGAGAGAGTGTCAAATGCCACTGAAATGAATTGGAACTGCCACTGCAGCAATTTAAGGCTTGACCTTGAAAGCAGGAGATGATGGGTTGGTCACGTTACCAAGGCAACAAAAACCTGAAATGGAGATCATTTAATTGTACTTTAACAAGTAAATCATAAATGGCCATACAATATAAAATGATTACTAGAAGTCATTGATAATATTATTCAAATATTGTATTAAAATGTAGGAACTCCATTATATCATTGAGAATGCATTGTGGGAGTGGAAGGTCACTGACACAATTCCTGTTTCACTGGGTAGTGTAGTTCTTCATCTGGAATTCAGCAAGTAAAAGTGATGTTTTGTAAAAATGAAGATGACATCACAATGACAATGGGATTGTGGGAATGACAATTTAACTTTTGGACACCTGCCATTGCGCTCTATAAAGCAAGCATGTTGCGCACACATATTAGATCAAAAACCACATGTTCTTAAAACTAAACATAAAAATGCAAACGAAAGCACACACATCAATCTCAAATGGGTGCTCGACTAAAAAACAAGTAGAAAAATTAAATGTAAAGTAGGCAACACCACAAAGCTCCAAAAGTATCAAAAATGTATTTAAAATTTTTGATACTTTTGGAGCTTTGGTGTTGCCGACTTTACATTTAATTTTTCTTAAAACTAAACATGACTTTTATGGCATCATACCTGTACTTTACTGTCTGCTTCAAATTAGCTACAAATTGCCGTTTACACTGCAAACAGTACATTTGAATACAATTTAAATTTCATAAAAGTTAAAGGCAAGCAATGGTTAAAGCAATTTTAAATGTACCTTGTTTTAAGAATTCTATATTTTACTAAAAAAACAAGATAAAAGCCTTGATTAAAAATAGAATTTTCAAGTGTATTAAATAAAATAAGTAGTAAACAATAGCTCTGGCATGTTCTATAAGAAAACTGTCAATGCTATTTAAATAAACTTTGCGCATGGTCACGTGTCTGTGTGTACCCTTCAAGTGCATAACTACATAAAGTAAAAAAAATAAAATAAATAATAATAAACTTTACAGTTACATTTGCAATTATTAATTAAATGTGACCCATTTTAACAGCATGGAAGTAAGAGTGAGACTTTCACAAGACTTCTCTCTCTTAATGTTTACTTTATTATTTGCACTCACAACTGCCAACTATTTCAGTACAGTGGAGTCATTTAAGTCAGGTGAACGGGTACGAAGTCCGAAATACATAAACCCACTCTTTTCTCATAGCACGAGTCCTTCATTCTCTGTATCCAGTTCTCAGCTAAAAATAAATAAATGAAGTAAATAAATAAATGTACCAACACAACTCATTTCAACACTCGAGATAATACAATTTTGAAGCAGATCTATTTAGCATATGGAACCACATCATTATAAATCAATTGCATTTAACAGTCTTTGTCAAACAACTTGCGTATACAATGTTTGTATTGCAGCAGTCTTCCATTAAAGTTCTAAAGCAAAATTGAAAAAAAGTGGTCTACGTTCTCTATGTAAATGATTGTGATGCGTTTATGAGCTCTTTTGACGGCACCCATTCACTGCAGAGGATCCATTTGTGAGCAAGTGATGTAATGCTAAATGCCAAATCTGTTCCGTTGAAGAAACATACTCCTCTATCTTGGATGACCTAAGGATGAGTCAATTTTTTCAGAAATTTGTCAATTTTGGGTGAACTATTCCTTTAACTAAAAATAATATGCTATAGACGTATTGTTCATTGTAAGTTCATTTTGACTAATTTAACTAAATGAAACCTTCTTGTAAACCGCTACCCATAAATCTTATAAAATGACTCAAACAGCTATTTGTTGCCATGCATGCAGCAAGCACAAGAACACAGAATTCCTATTCTATGCTGTTCACATCTGAAGAGAGTGTGGGCTGCAGAGGTGAAGTGTGACATCTAAGATTTGAGACAGACGGATGATTCAATGCCTTGCCTGCTTGATTTAGTCAGCATGTAGGATTCACTGAAAACGGGTTTAAAGGGGATTAACAGGTCTAATTTAGCACAAGGGAACAAAGTAGTGCATGTGGTTGTCATACACCCTTGATTCCTGATTTAGCAGCAGTAGAGAGAGTCTGGAAGCGTGTGCTGCTTAATGACCCTAAAGTTTTTATTAAAGCCCAGCGTAGGATGATGCAGCTGCACTGCAGACTCAAAATACAAAGATGTGAGATTACGAAATGACTTTTGTCCTAGGAATCCATGTTATTTTGACACTAATTTAATAAATGCGTACATTGACATTAGTATTAACATTCTATCTATCATTGTGTGTCTTCTCTGTCCATATAAAGGGCAAAGTCTATCTGTTCCTGCGTGTCAAGGTTGTTTCAACCTTTGCCCACTACATGTGTTCATCTGATCTCAGTCTCTAATGCAAAAAATGCAACAGCAATTTAGCCTATACAGTGCAATAGAATGTTAGTTTTATCAAATGACTGTTAGTTTTATGTTGGATTTTAAGGGGGTCATATCATGAGGAATCAAATTATGCCTTAATCCTTTGAGGAAAAAAAAAACTTGTAATAGAAAAACATTGAGTCCTTAACAATATCCATAACATTTCAGTTTGATCTTAGTCATTTTTGTGGCACATTTTAACACAGATTATTTTATTGCGACGCAAAACATGCATCATGTAGGAAGTAAAAATCTATATTAGATACAGCAACAGGAAACGCAGCCTGTGAGTGAGCGAAGCCAAAGAAAGTTTCTTAAAGGCACAATAACAAAATATATACAGTTAATTCTATGGATTAGAATTTTTTTAGTTCTTGAAAAACTATTTTTTCAATAGTTGTTTCAACGGTGTTTCAATAGTGACTGTTTTGGCACACAAAATAAAACATTACACAATCTAGGCAACACAACGTAGGCACAACTCCAGTAACTTTTTTTAATTATTATTCTTATGATATGACCCCCTTAAAACTGAATAATTATAGAAATATTAACTATGGATCAGACAACACACACTACAATATACAATCAAGAACATGTGAATTACAATCAATATTATATCACAATTTTACAAGATAAAATATGAAATGATTATGAAGTGCTTAAAAACAAATCTCTATTTTACACAGACAGAGCATATTTGTTTGATCTATATAACATGACTGATGTGTGCAAAATGCAGATTCATTGCTTTTACAGTAACACAGCAAAAGTTCACCGCTCCACTCGTCAGAATAAGTGGCACTTCAAGACTGCTGCACTTCCTCTTCTTTCTGCTTGAGTTGTTGGTTGTACCTACACACACACACACACACACAAACACACAATTACAAGGTGCATCAAACCTTTTAAATGCATAATTGTTTAGCCAAAGCAATGCAGGTGCTGAAGGAACACAATAGGTTGCTGGGAATATATGTGCTGTAGTAAATTCATGCTTATTCTGCAGCGGTCTCTCTCTCTCGCTCTCTTTAACTGTTATGCTAAACTCTCCAATTCACCTTCCACTGGACTTACTAGATGTGGATATACTGTATAAGAGCCACGTAGCCTTTCTCAAAACTCATGTAACACAATTACAGGGCACCTTCACAATCTTCAACTGTATTTATGCTCGTGGCCATATATATATATAGACATAACCAATATCAATTTTTTTAAAAATTTTTATGTACATAAACAGAATATGTTTCAAACATCAATTGATTTCATATACCATCGTTTACCATAAATATCTATGCCAGGCATAAGCAACACTGACTCTCAAATTCACTGTCCTACAGAGTTCAGTTCCATCCCTATTCAAACACAACTGAAAAAAAATAACACCAAAGACTTGTCTACAGTGTCTACATTAAAATTACAGGCAGGTGTTTGAGACTAGGGACAGAGCTGAAGGACAGTGGATCTCACGGGCCAGAGTTCCCATCTCTGGACAATGCTGTAATATCTTATGTAAGTTGAACTGCAGTGTTTTTATAATGTGTGCGCGTAGTAGAATTAAAAAATTTAAGGAATCAGTGATCAAAATTTTAAATAGTGAATACAAATTTAAAAACAAAAATAAATGAATAAAAATCAGTCTACAAACAAACTATTTTAAATATTTCATTTAAATTTGAATTAATTTAAATATTTATATAAAAAGTATATTTAACAACTGCAAAATGCATAATTCATAACATGGAATCAACCAATAAACAATGACTGAACTGAAACACACCTTTTTGATACACATACATGTCTGCCAACAAAAGTAAATGTTGGTAGTAAATATGCTGTAGGCCTAAGGCCAGTATGATAAAAGGGGTTTTGTAGTCTGAAAACAATACGTAACAAGATGTTATTTGAGGTTTAATTAAAAAAAAAGAAAAAACTCTAGTCAAACTGTCAGCAATTGTAAATAATTAAAATGACTTTATAAAAATATATTTTTAAAAAGTCTAATTAAAAGATGTAGTCACTGTAGTAGCTTTTTTGATCCTGCCACCCCAAATGAGATTATTCTAGACCTGGGGTGTCAAACTCAATTCCTGGAGAGCTGCAGCCCTGCAGAGTTTAGTTCCAACCCTGCTCCAACACACATACCATGTAGCTTTCAAATAAGCCTAAATGATTAGAGCAGCTGGATCAGGTGTTTAATTAGGGTTGCATCTAAACTCTGCAGGGCCTCGGTCCTCCAGGAACTGAGTTTGACACCCCTGTTCTAGACTTTCTGCCAATTAAATACTTCTAAGGCCCCATTTACACTAGTGCGTTTTTGTTTTAAAATGCATAACTTTTGCTACGGTTACGCCTATCGTTTACACTACTCCGGCGTTTTCGAGGTCGTTTTAGTTTGAAAACTCTGGGGTTGTGTTTCAGTGTAAATGGACCAAAAGGTTTTGAAAACGATGGCGTGGCTGCCCACATTGTCTCTGCGTATCCTTGACGACAGTGTAAACAATAACATCATGCGCATTATTGTACCCATAGATGCGTATGGGTAGATTCCCCCATTCGACCGCTCCAAGCACGCAGACGCATCCGCCATCTAAATAATAGGGATCTATCTTTACAAATCTATGGTTGTACCTGTATGAATGGTCATGTAATGTGCGTTGCGTTTTCGGTTGTGTAATTTAGGACTATATTGTCTGCTTTAACAGTTTCATGTTTTTTTGTAAGTATCTTGTTGAACTCCACACCATTGAAATTGAAAGTCATTTCAACTTAACCCTACTCCACTAAGCTCATCACCTCTGTGTATTTACTGATGGTGGTAAACAAAGCTGACCTTAGAACAGAACTCATAATGACTAACCTCCATATTCTCGTGAGCTGGATGCTTCCACACACGCCCAGAAAGAAGTTCACAGCAAACAGAGCCCAGTTCTTAGGGATGATCACCAAGCAGTACCTTGACCAAATTAATCCTGCAAAAAAAAAAAAAAACACAGATTTGCATTAAACAATGCGGTGTTTATATAAAAACCACATTGCAGAATCAACTATTTTTGTAGGCAAAGTGGATTAAGGCCTTAGTCTTAGTATGTTGGTACTTATATAGGTCAAAACTTAGGCCAAGACCATGTCTGAATTGCTGAATCTAGTATGAGAAATTTTAGAACAGTTATGTTAATAAAAAAAGACTACCAGTCTCAGAAATGAGATCAAGAGAGAATATTTTCTTGACTGTCAGATAGGATACACTGCTCAGATATTTAGTTTCCTGGGTTCATTTCAGCTTCTATTTTCAGCCACACTAGTCTCAGGTTACGATGAGGCTTTAGATGAGATTCTCATCTACAGGACACTGACAACAGCTACTGATGTAGATAAATCTTGACAAACTCCATCAAGCATCTCTCTGTCGCACATTAAAACAAGTACCTGTGGCTGTAATGACGCAGGACTGAGAGACACTGAGCTTTTCTGGTGGCCGGGTCATATCAGAGAATCCAGCCACAACTAAACCCTGCAAGAGGAAAGAAAGAGCAAACAAGGGTGAGCTTGCTCGAAGGCCTTGATCAGCAGGTAAATCCATGATATGATTGCATTCATCACAGCATTGCAACATTTCAAATTGCAAAATGTGTGCTGCCAATTTGCATAATGCCATGTTTGTTTTGCTTAAAGGGATAGTTCATCCAAAAATCATTACCGCCATCATGCCTTTTCAAACTTGTATGAGTTTCAGTCTTCCACAGAACACAAAAGGAGAAGCTTAGCAGAATGTCTGAGTTGCACTCTTCCATATAATAAAATTATGTCGGTCAAGCTCAAAAGAGGACAAAAAAGGCATCATAAAAGTAGTACATTTGGCTTCAACACCATATTCCAAATGTTCTGAAGCCATATGATTGTTTTGTGTGAGAAACAGAGTAAAATTTAAGGTGCCAATCACTGAATGCCTTGAAAATCTAAGCCAGGTGTGGTCACGTATGCTAAACCTATGCCAGGTATAGTCCTTGTATAGAAAAAGCAGCAACATTCTGCAAATTTTATGTTCAACAGAAGAAAGAGTGGGTTTTTAAATGCATGGGAGGGCGAGTAAATGATGAGCTATTCCTTACTGTAACTAGTCATTTTCACTGCGTTCTCTATAATTAAGTCAAACACAAACATCCAAGGTCAGGACGTTCTACAATCTAGCCTTAGAACTGCTACCATGTCAAAAAATAAGACATGATGTGATGTATTTTTATATTTGACAATTTCAGCTGTGAGAAAAACCAAACTCATCTTACCCATTTAAAAACAGGTGCCCAGAAGAAAACAGTCTTTGGCCCTGAGGGGAAAAAAAAGAAAAAGATTACGTTAGAAATTATGGCAAGTGCTACAGTGTAAAGCACTTTTTTTTTTTAAATTGATGCTCTGAATTCCACAAAAATTGAGAATACACTAGTGGAAAAAGGCTTGGGAGCAGATATGATCCACCTTCAAACGTCATGCAGCCGTATATGATAAGAAATAATCTTTTAGTCAGAGCAGGAGGTGTTAGAGTCGGCTAAGCAATGTCCAACATGTTTACACAGTAAATTAAAATTTAGCTTCAACAGCACATACTGTATAGGCACCAATGTCTCCATCAGGTCTAAGTAGTGATGGAGACCTTCAAACAAGACTTACATCAGTGAGACTTCACATAAGACTAGCTCATTCAAACTGTCCAAAAATATTTACCTAAACACTTAAAATATCTTAATTCAACTGCATTCATTGAAAGATATCAAACCAACTGCATATGCAAACAAAAAATGCTAGAGCTTAGCACTAACAGCATGGTCCCATGGTGATTTTAGTGGATGTATGACCTTCATATAAGTAGTTTACAGATTTACTCAATTGTTTTAGTAAATGTGTGTTTGTGCTTTCATTCTTTAAAATAAACAATGCATTTAATGTCTACTGCATTTAATTGTGCCTCAAATGAGTATTCTCAGTATATGGCTGAGAAAAATAACATGGATCACATTGTGGAGATAATCTAGAAGAGAGAATTCAGGTGCAACACACATGTAGGCCTAATTATATAAACGCTTCAAAATTAGATTAGAATATCATTGCAATATTTGACAATGACCGACTGCTAGTGTATGTCTTCAGACAGATGCAGAGTAATGTCTTTACCAGCAGGATGATTGTAGAGAGGTCTTAATTTAGGCGGCAGCTTTAACTCGATCTTGTCCAGGGTACGGTGATACGTCGCTCTCAAACCACCGGAATAAAAACGACATGATTGCAGTCGTGAATAAAGTCTGCCGCTGCTCATGTTCATTCTCTGCAGTGACAAAAAGCACGCGGTCGATAGGAAGTTATTCGGCGCGCACCTTCTCTCTCTCCACCCTCCGAGACTACCTATCACAATGTCACCATCACAGAAAACACGTCTTGGTTGCCAGCGAGTTTACGGAAACACAAACAAGGAGATGCACGTGAGACTGATCTTGAGAATTATTGTGAGAAGCCAATGAATAAATGGATTATTAAATAAAAGACCAATCTCTCAGCCTACATTTATTCTAAAATGGGCTCGTTGGATCTCTTCAAGGAAAATGTGGTCACATGGTCTATTAATAGGTAATGTCTGGTGTAATATTAAAGCTCATGCACTGGTGCCTATCATCATAAAGTAGGCTACTGACGGCTTCCGTCCAGCAGATGTCACTGCAGACAACGTGAAAACGAACCGGGTGAAGATAGAATACATTTGAAGAAACGGCTTATCTTTTGTTAAAGTCTTTAAACAATTCATTAAGAAATGGCATGCAATCTCTCGCTCTCTTTTCTTTTTAAATGAGCAATATTGTTACTACTTCAGTTGACCGTATTAGTTGCTAATACAATTTTGGCCCATTTGAATGAAATTTTAAAAATGATAATAAAATACGTCGTCTTTTTTCTATTGTTTTCATAGTTGCTGAAAGGAAATGACTGAGACGTAGTTTGACCAATAGCGTGCAAGCATTGTACATAATCGACCAATCGTGGCGTGCGAGAGGGTGGGATCTACGCAGTGTTGCCAATTTAGCAATTTTGTTGCTAAATTTAGCAACTTTTCAGACTACCCTAGCAACTTTTCTTCCAAAAGCACCTAGCAACAAATTTAGCAATTTTAAAAATTTATTTGGCAACTTTTAGCAACTTTTGATAAGTGACTCAGACAATAAAAAGACACACATTTTCCATCCAAATTACACAAAAATAAAACCAAAGATGCCTAGCAGTACACACATCACGTGAATTGAGTTAGCAGCTATTTGCAATTCTTCATTTTAATAATAATAATAACTGAATAATTGTTCATTTATGATACACTTTGTTAGTACGCTGTAAGAAAAATGGAAAAGATAGGCTACCAGTAATTTTCCATTATCCATTGTAAACCTGTAACCCGAAAACACAATGCGTAATTTAAAATGCAGGTAAAAAAACCAATACGGAAAATTCTTTCATATTAACATAGTAGATTGTGCCCTATTTTTTACAGAATTTTCTTGGAGTGTAGCATACTAACTACTAATACACTGCTGTTGTTGGTATTACTAGTTTACTAGATATAAAAAAAATTAAATTAAATTAAAAAAAAACTTAAATTGTAATCATTCAAAAATCTGTAAGTGTTCAATAATTAAATGTATTTTAAAATACAGTTATTTATATTTTAATATTATATTATGCATATTATTTTACAAACAAATCTAAATTAACATATTTTTGCTTAGATTTGACGTTATGACACAATTTTGCGCCATGATTACGCATAGACGTCATTGCGCAATGACATTACAACATAATTTAGCAACTTTTAGCAACAAATTGACCTTCCTTTAGCAACTTTCTCTGAAACTTATTTGGCAACACTGCTACAGAGAACGGTCAAAGTAATAGAAATGCACCGATTTATGCCAACCTTTCAATTTTGTTGCTAGATTTAGCAACTTTTCAAGCTACCCCAGCAATTGCTTATCCAAAAAGCACATAGCAACACATTTAGCTATTTTAAAAATGTATTTGGCAAATTTGAGCAACTTTTGGAAAGTGACTCAAATTATTAAAAAGGCATGCATTTTTCCACACAAAAAGAAGACATTATTGAACAGCTAGGTACACATCAGCAGCACATCAGCTGGTAGAGAATTGGAGAGAGATGCCTAGCAGTACACACGTCATATGTGAATCAAGTTGCACTTGTTCAATAATAAAGATTCATTAATTATACATAATTAGGTACACTGTTGATCATATTATCTCAAAAATCAATCTATCTCATCTAGCTATCTATAAAAATGGAATGTGTAATTTAAAATAGGTAAAATACTAGTGAAAAATTAACACAGAAAAGTTCTTCATATATTAACACATACACTGTGCCATATTTTTTTATGGACTTCCCTTAGAGTGCATCATTTAACTTACTACCAATACACTGCTTAAAACTCTAATTGTTAATTATGTGTAGTTTTAGTTATTTAGAAAGTACATCAAATGTGATTGTTCAAAAATGTGTAACTTTTCAATAATTCAATGTAGGCTAAATAAAAATGTGTTTATATTACTTTTGCAAATAATGATAAATATTTATTTTTACGAACAAATCTAAATGAACATACTTCAAATTATATTCTTTGCTGAGATTTGAGTAATTTCAACGTGTATTCTACGCAATGATACAGTTTTGTGTCATGGTTAGTTCATTTAGCAACTTTTAGCAACAAATCGACCTGCCTTCAGCAACTTTACCTGAAAATTAGTTGGCAACACTGATGACATGTTAGGCACATAAGAAATCATAACTTTTGCTTAATTAGACAATACACTACCTTGCCAAAAGTCATTTTAGAAATCAGTGGCGCTCGCTGTATGTTCACATGTCTGCTATATTTACACAAGATAAAGTGAAACTTATTTATTCTATGTGGTTACTATGGTGAATAAGAACAGAGACCTGTCTTCCTAACGTTGTCCTGTGCTATATGGGTAAATGAAACAATGATAAGATGATATTTTGGATATTGCCTTATGAAAAACAAATCAATACTCTTCTGTGACTGAAAAATTAACAGTCCACATATTTATGAATTGCACGTGATATGTGGTTGTTTGTTGTTTGGGTGTAATACATTGGTATTTTTTATTTTTTTCATTCCTTGAGAGAAGTTCCCTTTTGATACCAGTAAATAAACATGTCACTGCAGTAGCCGTAACAGTAACTTGTTATGCAATGGTTTCTGTTTGGGGAAAACAAGCCACATTTGAATGGTAATCATTCCTGAATCTTGATCATAAAATCTTAACTTTAACCCTTAAAGTGAATACAAAAATTAAGAACGAGGAAGTTCAAATTGGTATCTGGGAAGTTATAAAAAGATTTAATAGAACAATTAGAATTCTCCAAAATTAAAAAATGAGCTGAAAAAAATAAAATAAATTAGTTTTATTCCCAGGTTTTCCCTGGGAATGTTGGTACACTTTAGAATGTTATAGTCTCAGTGAATCAGTATTCATTATCAATTTCATTACGGTTAAATCAATATGCATTATAAGCATCAAAAGTTTGAACAGAAAAATAAAGGTATATCCATATTAAGTTTTTTTCAGAGCAAGCCTGTTTACTCATAAATTTAAAAAAAGCGGCTTTTATTTTGACAGGACTAAATCGAGAGTCTGATTTGATCATGTGCTGGGGAAACGGGTGAAATCACGGAGTTTACAGTAGGCTGTGTAATTTATCTCTTGTCATGTGTTCTTGTGAAACGCATGATGAGTGCGTTTGTCTTCTGCGTTATTCTTATCTTCTTCATAAGAAAACACAATGACAGTACGGCGTCGGTCTTCATGCTTGAATTTCGCAGGAATAGTCACCGCCTTTTCACCGGATTTATAGTGAAACCTCGGGAAGCTCGTCATTCGAGTCTTCAGAGGTTAATTTACATTGTTAACAGATGACTCAGTCGCTTTTACACAATAGAGGAAATATACAGTGTATTATGGATATTATCTGCCATCATAACATGACATGACGTGCATGAATAAAAGCGGAAGTGTTTTAGTAACAAGTCGCGTATGTGTTTTTTTTTTCAGTGGAAAGTCCGGGATAACCCTGTTAGAAATCCCTGATATGAAAGCATTTACAAGGTATCTGAATAGATAGATAGACTATCACAAACTATAAAGATAAAGAATGTAACAACACAGCAAATATATGAGTGCATTAGCTGGAAGTGTGTCTTGGTGGAGGCACTGAACCAACTAACTATTCATTTATTGGGGGTGTACATTAAAACAATATTTAAAACAGTTTACACAAAAATATTATTGTATATGGCAAAGTTTTGTTTGCAATAACAAACCTGATCACTCCAAAAAAAAATATATATATATCATGAGGTGCCGGTTTTCTGTGCAACAATAAGCCCAATATTGTAAAAGCCCAAATACTTTTTTATGGCCACTGCAGCTTTGCTGGAAGGAACTAAATCTTTGAATTCAAAAAGCCTAATGAATATATATATATGTATATGGATATGTATGTATACATACATATACATATGTATGTATAAATAAATAAAGCAAGCAGGCATTGGTTCAGATAAACAGTATTTTTTATTACAATGTCAAATTCCCCTTGCTCTTCTAGTGGAAATTCCCTAGATAAGCTATATATATATCTACTCATAGATAGAAGCCAGACAATCATGCTTCGTCTTCTGATCATTTTAAGTTTCCTCAGAGGAGGTCGGTAATTGACTCCTTACTCATATGGCTAAATCTGACACTGCTCTGGCTGGATGTTTCTAAACTGGATGGATATGGCGGGAGGTTTATAACAACATTTTTTTTCCACAGCTTATCTTTCAGATATTGTAGCTCAAGGAGACACAGCTGTTTACTTCGGACAGGATGCTTCATTCTCTTGTGCATGGTCAGAGGCGTCCGGTGTCAAACAAGTCACCTGGCAGCGGGTGCGTGATACGGAACCGGTACAAACTCTGGCTACATTCAGTGACCTCTTCAAGGAGCATGTGGATGATCAATACGTCGGAAAAGTCACTTTCACAGCAGCGTCAGTTAATTCAACGTCCATTGAGATCAAAAACACAACATTTGAAGACGAGGCTTGCTACATTTGTTCCTTCAAAGTGTATCCATTCCAACCTAAACGACAAACCTTGTGCCTCACTGTTAAAGGTAGGCTAAATACCTGCAAACATGAAAGCCACAAAGCTTTTAATATAGATTTTGAGTCAAAAACACAAAGATCGGCTAACAATGGAAGATTTTAACACTGTTTTCAAGACTAGGGCATGTCAGTTTGAAATTTTATACAATTTCCTTTTGCCAAAACAGTGGTTTTATATTTATATATGTTATATTTTAAAACTGTTTTAAAATTTATTTATGAATGATTACATGTTTCATTGATGTTTAGCAGTTTTGAAATGTCTGAAAAGCAATTAATGGCAGCTTCCCAGTGTGACAACTTACCCCATATACTTTGACAATATTCCACACTATTGGGAACAGAAGGTTGATAAGAGTTAAATGAACTATAGGGCAATAACAGTGAAAATATTTAATAGCTGTTTTTAGTCAAGACTTTAAGTAAAAAAGTAAACCAACCCTGAGAAATATTATCTGAACTAAAAAGTGACAACTAGCTCCAGTCTCCCCTAATTCGTCAGTAAAGTATACAGTACATGTTGTCCAAGTAAAAAACAAGCAATCTCATCCAAAATAATGCAGATATGCCCAAACTGGTAAGGCATGGTGTGAATTAGAAGATATACTCAGAAATCGGTTTATGAATAATAATCACATCTCAGTGCATGACCAAACACTGTGTACAAAATGCAACTGAAACTTTCACTCAGTTTCTAGTTCTATAAAAATGAAAGGAGTACATGCAGCCAGTTATCACTTTTTAGGGTGTGGTATTAAAAAATTGTACATAATTAAGTCATTATATTGCTGGTATTTTTGCAGGTATATCAGAAATAACAGCTTTAGTGAATCCTGCACCCAGTTCTGATCCAAATGTTGTAGTCTCATGTTCAGCCACTGGTAAACCGGCTCCAACTATCCTCTGGAAATCTGCAGGGAAAGAGTTGAACAACTTTTGGTCAAGTAATTTCACGACTCTCAACAAAGACAGTTCAACCACCATTACGAGCAACCTCACGCTTCCACTGTCACAGTTTCATGGGAAGTACGTGGAATGTGTGGCTCAGAGTGGCGGCATAGAGAAGAGCGACCAAATCTATGTGTTTGATGAAGATTATAAAGGTAACTTGATTTGACTTGTGAAACATAAGTCATTTGAGTGGTAGTGACTTAGAAGATTTAAAACTACATCAAATAATCAAACAGTGGCAATATTGTTAATTTCAGAATTAAGCTAAAAAATTATGTATGTGCATATTTTTAAATAAAAATATTTACACTCAATTTTTTTTTGTTTGTTTGTTTTTTGTTTCACAGAGAATAAAGTCACAGTAAGAAATTATATAATTCCGATGCTGGTCTTGATTATCATCAGTATTGTCATTTTCGTCATCTATCTTCACACTAAGTTAAATGGTAAGCAGAAAAATGTTACACTCTAGCTATCAGCACCGTATTTATTGTCATGCAAAGAACATCATTATTGTGTATAGTCATTATTTATTTATTATTTTTTTCAGATAAACATCACAAATCTGCGTATATGGCTTGAACTACTGTGCAACTGTCACTTTATTCAGTATTTATGAATCTTTCTGATGCTACTTTTGTCAGCTACTATAAAAGTCACTTCATGTTTACATTTGTGAATAAGCTAATTTTTAAATAATAGTATAAATAATATCTGTTCACCTGAGAACCTCTGCATTTCTCCACAGTTTCTACATCCTGAGTCTGCACTTTAAGTTCTTTCAACCTTGACATTCAGTATTATTTACTGTTGTGAGATTTTAAATAATTCTGTTACAGCTGTCTGTCTTAGAGTAATATGCTCAATTTAATTTTAAGCAGTAAATCATTTTGTATTTATTTACCAATTCAGAACTTGTATATTGAATAGAATAGATTTGTTTGTTTTTTGTGCATTTATTGTTGTTGTTGTGTGTGTGTGTGTATGTGTATGCAAAACCTTTTGTATAAATGCATTTTGTGTGGTTTTCAACAATTTCATATATGTTGAATATATATTCTTCTTATCTATACTATGTATAGTCCCTAGGTGTCCATATCCATTACTGAAACTCTTTGAGCCAGACATGAAAACGTCTTTCCACTAATTTACAACAAACTGACATGCTGTTCAGCAAAGCTGCAGGTCATCTGTCCATAATGCTCAAAGTTCTATAATAAAATATTCTTGTTGGACCCAAAAGTACATTCCTGAATCATCAATCACTGAAGACTAACCCACCACAAAAAGCATTAGAATAATGCTTTCATCACTGTTAGAGAAAGCATTCCTGTTCAAATTCCTTTGTATCCTTTGCATATTCACAAGCCATTCTTCTATGTTTTGGGCATGCTCTAGCACTAAAAGTACACTATACAAATGAGAAGGACAGACCTTCTGATTAATACAGGACATTTTCTCATGTGACAGTGACACATGTACAGTAGTATGTTAGGTCATATCCAGTGACAGTCATTCCAGTGAGTCGCACTGGAATTAGGTATTGATTTAAATTCTGCAAGGAAAATACCTAAAGTAACCACTACCCCCTGAAATGTAAAATGAAAAAAAAAAAAAAAAGTCACCAAAAACATAGTGCTTATTTTTTCTTTATATATTTATATTTAGTCATTTAGCAGACGCTTTTAACCAAAGCGACTTACAAATGAGGACAATGGAAGCAATCAAAATCAACAAAAGAGCAATGATACGCAAGTACTATAACAAGTCTCAGTTAGCTTAATGTAGAACACTTAGCAAGGTTTTTTTTTAATTATATAATAAATAAAAAGAAAAACAGATAGAATGGAAAAATAATAGAGCTTTTAATATTAATTTTAAGCTTTTTCTTAATCCATATCTAACTTTGTGTAACAAACATTATACTTGCCTTATTCACATTAAAACCGGGCACATTAAAGGAATATTTCACCCAGAAATGAAACTTTAGTGAAAATGTACTCACTCTCAGGCAATCCAAGAAGTAGATGAGTTAGTTTCTTCATCAGAACAGATTTGGATGAATTTAGCATTACATCACTTGCTCACCAATGGATCCTCTGCAGTGAATGGGTGCCGTCAGAATGAGAGTCCAAACAGCCGATAAAAACATCACAATAATCCTCAAGTAATCCACAAGATTCCAGTCCGTCAGTAAACATCTTGTGAAATGAAAAGGCTGCATGTTTATAAGAAGCAAGTTCATCATTAAGACACTTTTAACTGTAAAACTTCACTTCCAGCTAAAATATGAGGATCCGTTGGTGAGTAAGTGATATAATGTTAAATTGCTCCAAATCTGTTCCAGTGAAGAAACAAACTTTACATCTTGGATGGCCTGAGGGTGAGTAAATATTACTTTACTGGAAGTGCAGAACACCCAGCACTTCCTTCAGCACTTGCATGTTTCACAAGGCATTGGTCCACTGGATGCAAATTTAATAAACAAATTTGTCCATTAACAATTTGGCATGTTAAGTACATATAAATGCTAATCAAACTCAATAAATATATAGGCAGCCCACAAAAGTAGTTGTTTTGTTCAAGTTCATTAGCCTTCTAGTGGATTTTGAATAAACCACTGATAAATACAACCAACTACCTAGTTTTAAATTATGTTAGCAAAAATAAATATTTTTTCTTCCTGATATATATAGTTTTTTTTTTTGGCTTAACGATTAAATATTTCATTCATAATTAACAGTTAAATAATCAAAGTGGAGAGATTACTAGTAGGCTATTTCAGACACTTTATATTTGTGTATAATTTTCTATAAACACAATATTATGAAGAATGTCAGACTCTCCAAAATCATATCGTAAAGTGGTGTGGAATGCTGAATCTGAATACCCTGACATGAATGCACACGACATACTAGGGGTGGGCGATATGGCAAAAATATAATATCACGACATTTTTAAGAAAAATCACGATTTACGATTTTATCACGATTCTTTGTCATGTTGGTTTTACTATTTTGCAAGTTGTCTGAGCATTACAGCCAAACTAATTTCCCTATTATAAAGACAAAACCTTTCAAGGTAACAAAAATTTTAAAAAAGAATGGCGGATATTTAGGCCAAAGTGGGCGAAGATAAAAATCTTTGTCATTATTTTATCTTTGTTATTAAAAAATGAGAACAAAGATACACATTACAAATACACATACTATACAAATAAAACAGTGTTTTATTTTCAGGTACAATAGGTGTATTTAGCAGGAGCATTCGAGAAATTGAATCAACAAATATAAAAATAAAACACTATATAGATTTATTCCTATTAAATCAACTGTATTAACGTTGTGAGTGATTTTTCTCTTTGTGTTTTGGTGTTTTATTAACATTGAAGGAATAATTAACCCTAAAATAAAGAGTTTTATATTTATACCATCATTTACTCACTCAAAAGTTTCTTTAAACCTGAATGAGTTTCTTCTGCTGAACATAAATGCTATTTTGAGGAACATGGAAAACCAAACAGTTGCTGGTCCCCAGTGACTTATTCCATAGTATTTTTTTTTCCTTCTATCAAAAGTCAATGTGGACCAGATACTATTTGGTTACCCACATTCTTCAAAATATCTTCTTTTGTGTTCAGCACAAGAGAAAAAATTAATACAGGTTTGGGACAACATGCGAGTTAGTAAATAATGACAGAAATTAAATTTTAAGGTGAATTATCCCTTTAATGGCAGTCGGCAGCATGTTCAGTACTGCTCCTTTAAGACATGTACGCATCCGTTTTCTCTCAGCTGTTTACTTACTCATTTTAGACATAAACAAAAGCGCACGTCAGACCAACGCGTGAATAAAACATTTAACCGGCAAGGCTTTAAAGCAGATCCGAATAATGTACAGTATATTGAGACGGAGGAATAAGAACTGCAGCTGATAGAATGTGCGCTGTAGCCAGGGCCGGGTTATCCATAGACGGGATTGGGCGAGTGCCCTGGGGCACCAGCCAGTAAGGGGGCACCAAGTGATTAAGAAAATAACTAGACCTTTAAAATATTTTTAATGTTTTGTATATATTATTTTGCTGGAAGAGTTGCAGATGCATAGAAAATAAACAGTTAATGATCCAATGTATACAGACAGAATATAAAATATATGCATGCATATAGAACTGCGATTGGGTCAGGCCACAGTGTAATTGCGCCCTCCCCCAGTCAGAGTCGAGCCCGCCAATTTATAATATTCAATTCATAATGGATAGGCAGCATCAGCGTAGCAGTTGGGCTAAATGTAAATTAAAAAATGAGAAAATATCAGGGCACATAGCCAGGCCTCTACAATGCGACTGAAAAGTACTGCGTGCAACTATCAAAACATACCCGATCAGCATTTGTGTTTGCGCTCGCTCAGGGAGCTTCAAAGGTTTCTACTTGCGTGTTCGCGCAGCGTGAGTAATGTGTCGCAGACATTAATTTCTTGAATGCAATGTTAATCAGAATCCACTCACTGCTCAAAATACTTTTGTTCATTGCTGAGTTATGCAAGCTCACAAATCCTCTCGTTATAACAAACAAAGTGTAGACAGGGTGTAAATAAGAGATTCGTTGTGCAGTGTAGAGCGCTTCATTGATTATTATGGAGCTTTGTGAGATTGCGATGAACTGTGACAGCTTTTAAAGATTATAGGGGAGTTTGCAAATGTGATATCAAAAATAAGTTATATAAAGTGATGTACATTGTATGAATTTAACAATATTTCCCGATTTTGCTCTATTTCGTAAAGGAAAATAGTTCAAACAGTCACAGCTGAGCCGCTGCGCATCTCCATTCAAATACAGCGTTGTTTCGTTTATGAATGAACCTGCGTTTTTAAATGAATCTAGAGTCAGTGATTCAATTATCCATTCATAAAGACAGTGCCTGCGTCCCAATGTGCATACTATCCATCCTAAATTCTATGTGATAGTAGTCATTTTCAATACTATTTAGGGCAGATAGGGTGGATAGTATGCACATTGGGACGCAGGGAGTCACTTGCTTCGTTCCTGAATGAATCAGCCGTTCAAACAAATCAGTTAAATGAATGATTCAGTGATAAAAATCAGTGACTTGCTGCCACCTGCTGGCAGTTTTATTTTTTAAAGTGTCATAGTTACTTAAATCATTTCGATCAAACAATAGTTCTATATTCAAAATTTTATATTTAAAACATTAATCTCACAACATTGTTATGAATTTAAAACATCCATCCCACCTCTGAGCCTTTGTAAATGTCTGTAAATTTACCTTCATGCCACTTTTGTGTTCTGTGCCACCTTTGTAGTGGAAACTGATTTTGTTAATATTGATTTATTTTGATTGGTAACTTATTCTTATTATTCTACCTGTTCTTATTCTATTTTTTTTTTTATTAGACATTTTGGAAAAGCTTATAAATATGGACTTTTGAATTTGACATAATGACATACTTTTAATAAAATTAGAGAAAAAAATTGCATTGCACAAAAAAAAAAGAAAATGCCCTGTAAATCACTTTAAGGAGTCAAATATCACCTTCTAATGGGAAAGCTAATTTTGTTATTGATCAGAAGGTGCTCCTGAATTTTTGAGGGAGGGAGGGGGGGGGCACTTCAAATGTGCTCACCCTAGGGCACTACACTGTGTTAATCCGGGCCTGGCTGTAGCGCGATACTACGATATTTCTTCAAAACCAGATCGTGGAGACATTTTTATCGTCCACGATCAAAAATCGTCATATCGCACACCCCTACGATATACCAAAATACATTAAATGAGACAGCAAAAACAAAAGCCATTTCAGCATTTCTTTCAGTTTCTGGGAAATACTACTGTTCCCGTTTAACATCATGATTCATTCCCAAAAGTGTTGAGTCATTTTACGAGCCATAAAATATACAATCATTTGTTTATATAATAACAGGAAACTCCAATAAGTAGGCTACTTCAGATGCTAAAGTTGGCAAATGATTAATTTAGCTACATAAATGAATGAACTCTTATACATCGGTCTATATTGCATTCATATTTCAGAAATGTCTTATAAGTCATTAAGTATAAGTTAATTTGAATGTTTAGTGTACCCTATGCTTAGTTTACTACTTCCGGACACAAAAAGGTCACATAACTCGTGATTGAATATAACGAGAAGACACAACCCCCGGGAAACCCTCAAAATGTCCTTTAAACCAGCAGCCAAACGCTCACAGCCGGTAATAGCGTGTGGGAATTTCATACTTTCACTATCAGCGTGGCCGCTTCACCAGTCTATATAAGCGAGCTGTGTCTGCTTAAAAACAGACCATACCAACCATTCGACATGTTGTGTCTACTGATCTTAATTTTAAGCCTCGTAAACAGAGGTTGGACATTATTTTATTTTTCACTCAATACATTACATTTCTTTTCGAGACAAAACTGTATAAAGTTTGTAACCTAGTAACTTTTCTTTTCGCAGCTTTTTCAGATATTGTAGCTCAAGGAGACACAGCTGTTTACTTCGGACAGGATGCTTCATTCTCTTGTGCATGGTCAGAGGCGTCCGGTGTCAAACAAGTCACCTGGCAGCGGGTGCGTGATACGGAACCGGTACAAACTCTGGCTACATTCAGCGACCTCTTCAAGGAGCACGTGGATGATCAATACGTCGGAAAAGTCACTTTCACAGCAGCGTCAGTTAATTCAACGTCCATTGAGATCAAAAACACAACATTTGAAGACGAGGCTTGCTACATTTGTTCCTTCAAAGTGTATCCATTCCAACCTAAACGACAAACCTTGTGCCTCACTGTTAAAGGTAGGTGAAATACTTGCTACAACCATGAAAGCCACAAAGCTTTTCTCTCAGATTTCGAGTCAAAAACAGGAGGATCAGCTAAAAATTTTAATCAAAACATTGAATCATGTTTTCAGGGCATGTCAGTTTGGGTCAGGCTGTCACATAAAAATATCTTAATTCTATACAATTTGCCAAAAGAGTCGTTTGATATTCATATACATTTTAAAACTGATTTAAAATGGATTTAGGAGTTATTTCATGGTTATTTTGATAGAGCTATTTAATGGCAAGTTCCCATTGTGACAACTTACCCCATGTATTTTGACAATATTCTATACCATTGGGAACACAAGGTTGATGTGAGTGAAATGAGCTGCATCTTTTTTCAGAGAAATAACAGTGAAAATGTTCAATAGATGTTTTTTAGTCAAGCTTTTTAAGTTATGTGTCTACAAAGAAATGTACTTTCAAAAGCAAAACTACCCTGAGAAATATTCACTGGACTAAAAAGTGACAACCACTCTCCCCTAATTTGTCAGTAAAGTGTACAGTATATGTTGTCTAAGTAAAAAACAAATAATCTCATCCAAGATAATGCAGATATGCCCAAACTGGTAAGGGATGGTGTGAATCAGCAATCTTAATAATGGCATCTCAGTGCATGACCAAACAATGTGTTCAAGATGCAACTGAAACTTTCACTCAGTTTCCAGTTCCAGAAAAATGAAAGGAGTACATGCAGCCAATTATCCATTGTTTTTGTGTGTGGTATTAAAAAAAAAAGATTGTACATAATTAAGTCATTATGTTGCTTGTATTTTTGCAGGTATATCAGAAATAACAGCTTTAGTGAATCCTGCACCCAGTTCTGATCCAAATGTTGTAGTCTCATGTTCAGTCACTGGTAAACCGGCTCCAACTATCCTCTGGAAATCTGCAGGGAAAGAGTTGAACAACTTTTGGTCAAGTAATTTCACGACTCTCAACAAAGACAGTTCAACCACCATTACGAGCAACCTCACGCTTCCACTGTCACAGTTTCATGGGAAGTACGTGGAATGTGTGGCTCAGAGTGGCGGCATAGAGAAGAGCGACCAAATCTATGTGTCTGATGAAGATTATAAAGGTAAGAGGTTCAACATGGATATCGGTTAGAATAGAATAACTATTCTATACAGTAACTTTCTGCCTAATGTAGTCATGTTGATTCAGTTATGCTACATATTTTTGATTTGAATAAAACCAGTTCATTTAGATGTTACAACATGAAGCACATTTTTAGATTTGCTTGACAACACTGCAAAACCAATTAAGATACATTCATTATGATGACATTTTGACTGCAATACTTTTTCTCAATATTGAATACATTTTTTTTTGTCTTACAGTGAACAACGTTACACCAAGAAGTTACATCGTTACAATTTCAGTCCTCATTATCATTACTGTTGTGGTTCTTGTCATTATTGCCATCTGTCATCACACCAGACTAAAGAGTAAGCAGCAAAATCCATCTATACGACTAGATGAAATAGGCTAATACAACTGCAACATACTGTCATCTTTTAAGAACAGATCTCAATAGCAAACTTATTTAATACATTATTTCATTTTGCTTATCTTTTTTCCCCCAAGGAGCTATTTTTGGGATAAAATCTACTTATGAGGAACCCCTTAATGCCACAAACGAGGAATGTTAACTCTGCTGCTACCTCATAGTATGGATTTTTGCTCATGATGTTTGTTAATATGAACTTTTGGGTTGTAAACTGTGCATTCCATGAAGAAATCATGAATTTCTTGTGTAGTATTTATTTAATTTATTTATGTTTACTGTGTAGTATTCCATTGCATTAGTACAGTTAAAATACATAATATTATTTCCACTATGGTGGAGTATTTTGATCACAGAGAATTATTATATCATAGACAGATGATATTTATTCTGTAAGTTTAGATTTTTAGCCTCATGTATTTGCACTTTGACTCATTTGAATGTACTGGCATGCACTAAATAATTTAAAATTGTGTCTACTTGTGGAGTTGAGTCTGTGAAAGTAATTTATAAATTCATAAACGCAGGCTCTACACCAGCCTTGATATTTTCCCACAATCCTTGATGTCACACTTCAGCGGTACAGTACTGTTTTGAGCAATGACAGTGATTTGGGGAAGAGAAAAGCATTATTACCCAATACAAACAGATAAGCTAAAGGGTGAAAAACCTAGTTTTCAGCAGTCTGAAACAAAGTGAAAGTTATGTCATTATTGGTCACAGAAGCTGTTTTATGGTTTCCTGCATGAAACTCTAAAGGCTGCACAGAGAGACTACTGCTATTGTTAGTATTTGTACTATTATTTGTTGTTGACTGCAACAATCTTAATAGAGGTACAAGTGTATCTTGCTAGCAAAAAAGTACTGTAAAGTAAATCATAAAAGTATAAACAAACATTTATGTTGTTGAAAATATTTCTGTGTGATGTATATGTGTATGTTATAGTATGTGTATAACCTAAAATATGTGATTGCACTGAATTAAATTGTGAACTGTTGAATTCAATGACTGGTTTACTTACTAACATTTTATTACACTGTACTTCTACCAAATGTTTAAACCCAAAAAGGTAAAAAAAAAATAAAAAAAATAAAAAACAGGACAAACACAGAAGGTTTATGCAGGGTACATACTGTAAATTATATCAACAAATTAATGTGACACATACGACGACTAAAAATATATGACATTGCAGATTGTGAAAGGAATAGAGGAAGCTATTCAAATTGTGAACAGAAGGGGAAAATGAATCAAGTTATGCATGATTCCTGTTAAACCTACTGCATAAACCTACTGTAAAGTGCTTGTGCTGCATTTAACCACCACCAGAGAAAATGTAGAGATTTTGTTCCTTCAAATGACCAACTCAAAGCTTTGAAACAGCACTTTGTTACACCTTGTTTTCAGCAGGCATATCCTCTGTCTAAAGTGATGCATTGGTGCTGCATCTGCAAAGTTCAAAGGAAGTCATCTTGATGTGGTAGCGCTTCAGACACACTTTAGGTAGCCATATTCAAGTTAGCCATTTCCTCTGACTGACTGCGCACATAAACATGCAGATCTTTCACCCGACCGTTGCGTTTCTTATTATGTTTGTTCTCTGCAGTCAGCCAACTTCAGCAGGTAAGTCTCACTCAATTCTCAACTAAGAATATTTATTTATATTTAAAATTTCAAAGTCTACTCCAGTGCAATATGTCACTGACAGCAGACACAGCAGCATTCAGGTTAGCACATTTGTTTGTCATTTTGGTCGAAGTAATTTTTCATTTTGATTTGATTTGCACTTTTTATGGGCTAATACAAAATATTTCCCATGTGCAGTGATAGTGAGATACCCGCGTGAACCGGTAACACAGACTGAAGGTCTTTCGTTGTCTCTGAAGTGCACGGTGGAGTATAGAAAAAAGGATTGCGACATTGAGGCCAAATGGTGGTATACAAACAGCTATGAGCTTTTGCCCATCATGGATCCGAACACATATCTAATCACAGTAAATGAAACAGAATTAGAAACAAAGAAGCTCAGGCTGAGGAACATTTTCCTGACAATCAGTTCCTTGAAACTTCAAGACAGTGGCCTCTACCAATGTGATGCCAAATGTCTCGACAGTGGGACTCAAGCAAAAGGCCATCTTGTGGCTGTCAACATCACAGGTTTGAGCTGAAAAAACATTATTTTGATTCTTAGGTTGTTGTATATTACAATGCTCTTGATTGTGTCACTTGTTAATGTGATGTTTTTTCTACAGCTGATCCATACAAAGGTCTGAAGGTCTCAACATGGAGCGGCCAGTTAAAGGCAGATGCAGCTGCGCTAGCATTTAGCACCATATTATTATTATTAAGGTGTTATTAAATGACGTTGTGTTTTCAGTATGGAGCAACACAAGGTATCAACATATGAAATTCACTGTTATTGCTAATGTGACCAACTGTTACAATTGTATTGTATTCTAGACTTGGTCTTGGTTTAAGTTCTTACAATGTGACAGTTTATGTACCTAAAAAGTTGTTATAGAGTTGGTTACCTGATGATTCTTTTTTCTTAATCATTGCCATAAATTGCTACACTGCTGTACAAAACTGAGTTTTATTAGACTTTTACTTTATTTTGTGAAGGGGATAATGCATTGCACAGCCTGTATGCTAAATGACCTGTTGTGTTACATTAATTTGAACTGCAATACAACATTTCAGTGCAGTGGTCCAGGCTTGTGGCTGAAAATGAAACCAAGCTCATCTTGCCAAACAATAGATGAGCCTCTACAGGTGTAATAATGCTTTTACTGGCGAAATGTGGTGAACAAGTCATACTCTTAGGCAGAAACAAAGTCATGAACACAGTGAAAGCACAAGCAGTGTAACGCATTTTTTGCATTTGACAATAGACATGATACAATTCTCTTTGTCACAGAGAATAACTATATCATACACAGATAATATTCATACTGTTATTTAAAATTTTCAGACTTAATCGAATGTAAAGCCATGCAAAATTCAGAATTAGGAGATTAACGCAGAATTGTGAGGTAATTTAAATAAAATCAGAATTGTGTTTAAAAAGTCCTAGTTACTGTTTTTATTTTGTGGTGAAAAAATAACTTTCAGAAAAAAATAATAAAAATCAACTGCGATATGTAAACTAATATTATAGAGAGCAAAAAGTCAGATTTGTCATGCTATAGACTCAGAATTGCGAGAAAGTCAGAATTCTATCAGAAAAGGTCAGAATATCTCACAATTGTGACGTATTGCAACAACAACAAAAAAAAGATAAAAATAATTGAAAAATTGAAAAAGGGATGCTTTGTCTGATCTAGCTGAAAATAATGCATTTAAAGCTATAAGCACGTTAGCAGTAAAAGTTGATGGATGATTCCTGTACAAGGTCTAAATCTTGTAAGTGCTTATGCAGCATTTAACACAACTTGCGTATCAAACCACCACCAGTGAAAACCGAATACAAGTTCATTTTGAGATTTTGTTCCCTCAAATGACCAACTTGAAAATTTAAAACAGCACTTCGCTGACATGTGATCTGTGTTCTTCATAATGGTTGTTTTCACCAGTCAGCTGATTTCTCAAGCAACTAAGAATATTTATATAAATTTTATATGTCAGAGTGTACTCAGCTGCAATATGTCACTGCCAGCAGATGTGGTAGCATTCAGTTTAGCACTTATTTGCTGTGAGGGTTTTTTAAACACTGCACATAAATAAATTGGACACATTTGTTTGTCATTTTGGTGTTACATTCTGCTCTTTTTATGGGCTAATACAAAATATTTCCCATGCGCAGTGGTTGTGAGATACCCGTGTGAACCGGTAACAAAGACTGAAGGTCTGTCATTGTCTCTCAAGTGCACGGTGGAGCATTTAGCACCATATTATTATTATTATTATTATTATTATGGTGTCATTAAATGACATTGTGTTTTCAGTATAGAGCAGGGGTGCCCAACCCTGTTCCTGGAGATCTACCTTCCTGCAGAGTTTAGCTCCGACCCTAATCAAACACAACTGAACCAGTTAATTAGGATCTGAAGGAGCACTTGATAATTACAGACAGGTGTGTTTGATCAGGGTTGGAACTGAACTCTACAGGAAGGTAGATCTCCAGGAACAGGGTTGGGCACCCCTGGTATAGAGCAACACAAGATATCAACTTATGAAATGCACTCTATAACTCTGCTAATGTGACCAACTGGACTTTTCTTGTATTCTAGACTTGATCCAAAGTCTTGGATTACAATGTGATAGCATATGTAGCTAAAAAGTTGTTATAGAGTTGGTTACCTGATGATTCTTTTTTTCTTTTTCTTTAATGGTTGCCATAGATTGTTACACTGCTGTACAAAATTGAGTTTTATTTGTCTTTTACTATATTTTGTAAAAGGCATAAAGCATTGCACAGCCTCTGTTAAATTATTTGTTGTACATTCATTTGAACTGCAATGGAACATTTCAGTGCAGTGGTCCAGGCTTGTGGCTGAAACTGAAACCAAGCTCATCCTGCCAAACGGAAAATGAGCCTCTACAGGTGTAAAACTGCTTTTACTGGCCAAATGTGGTGAACCAGACATACAGTTACCTAATTTTCAGAAAAAGTCATGAAAGCACAAGCAGTGAAAGCACAAGCAGTGTAATGCATTTTTTTTTTTTTGCATTTGACAATAGACATGTGACAGTAACAGTCAATAATTATTACTACCAAAAGGGGCTGAATACTAATTTGCATAACAATGCAACATCATAAAATTATATAGCTACTGCACTGGTGATGGTATGCAAATAAGCCATTAAACCAGTTTTAGGATGTAAGTAACCTCAGGGCATCTGGCACACTTTTTTGGGTAAATGCTTCAGTTAAAACATAAACATAAAACAAAATTTACTTAGACATGCAAAAAGAGTGCAGATTTGAATGCAAACCAAGGTATTTTTAAGGGTTATTTGAAATACTGCCATCTACTGGATATCAGGTGTCTTACAGAAGTCACTGGAAAACATATATTTCTCTCTACCTGGTCTCATGGCATTTACGTACCTAGGTGCACTTTTTTAGCGTGACATGAAATACGTACCAATAAGTACATATCACTGCAGTTTCCAAAATAAATGAACACTTTCACACAAATTGACAGAGTTGCGATTAATAAAGCGTAATTTTCGCACAATTACTTGAAGAATATCATGCTATGACTTCAAAACAATATTAATATGCTGGGAGATTTGAAAACTGATGCGTTTGAACGTCAGCATCGCACACATCCAGCTTCATATCTATGGGTTTTCATAGATGATAAATTTGTTCGAGACGAGAAGCACCGGTTCGAATCCCGTGTAACTACGGTTCAACAAAGCAGTTAAAATCTGCATAAAATGAAGTTCAAATGGCACAGTTGCATCAGCTAATACGTTTTTATATCAATGTTGCATTTGTTAACACTATCGGGTAGGTTTAGGGCTGGATTTGGTGTAGGGCAGATTTCCAACACGATAGAGCATTAACCTTTAGCGACGCTCGGCTCGCTCCAACCTGTCCTCCAACCAATACGCCCGTATAGGTCGTTTGTCCAAATCCCTGAAATACGACCCATCAGAGCGTATGCTACAATTGCGCCCCTATCCTATCGGCAACAGGACATTTTCATATTAATGTTTTGTACTCTTTTATCTGCGTCATAGTTCGGGTTTCGTGTAGCTCGGTTGGTAGAGCATTGCGTTATACGGCGATATGTAATTACGCGATCATGGGTTCGATCCCAGAGAACGCACGCGCTCATAAAATGTGCACTAAAAATCCTTATTTTGCATGATTCCTGTAAGGGGTAGGTTTAGGGGTAGGGTTAGGTGTGGTCATTCGTACGAATTAGCCACCTAGTAAAATATGTACGAATACTGTGAGATCGGTGTAAAAAGTCCACATATTGCATTTAAATAAACACGCATTTTGATTGGTAATGACAGTCATACGTCATATCATGACGACAGACGCAACACGAGACTGTCATTATTTTTACGCGCGCTAGAGGGCGCTTAACTTTAAAACGTAAATATAGGTCGTAATAAGGGCTTGCACAAACGACCTATAGGGTCGTTTTGTTGGAGGACAGGCTCCGACAGTCCAAGGATATTTGAATTCTGAACCGTCGCAATACGTATCTGAAGCAACGTAATAAAAAAAAAAACAGCAATACGTACCAATATGTACGTAATAAAAACGCGCCAGGGTTTACATATTGAACCTGTGTTTTAGCGCCACTCAGTGGACATTTCTATTTGAAACTGCGGCGAAACGTGCAGGAAGGTACGTAAAACGGTGTCGCACAAAAAAGTGCGCAGAGGTACGTATTTTTATGAGACCAGGTTGATTTCTCTCCTTTCTTTGATGTATTCAACTCATGCACCCAGTAGCCTGATTAAAGGTGTTCCTTTTGTGGCCATAATAAACCTGCTGTGTTAGCATTGCATTTCTGCCTGAGATGATACGGTTGACAGGTTGGAGGAGAATTTAACATCAGTAGGCTATTTTATATAACCAAGCACACGCAACATAAACAAGGTCTGATGAGCTTTTAAATGAGTTTGGAATAAAGTGATACATTGTCATTATGAGGGGGTAAAGTGACAGATGACAATCACTCTTTACATTCTATAATTGGCGATTTAGTGGCTTTCGAGAGATGTGAGATTAAGTGCCTCGTACGGTCCGTTGACTTCCTCTTTCTTTTCCTGTCAGTGTCTCTCCCTATTTAGTTCTCCCTTCATGGTGACCTTATCCAAGAACTAGGCCAGGTAATTCTGTGATTTCATTTTTAGTTAGTCTTCTATCTTGAGAAAACACTGAAAACTCCCTCAGTCAAAATGAATATATCTAATTACTAAGGTTTTAAAGGAGTGCTATATATTTCAAATGATTATATTTCACAGCTGTTCTTACTTTCTGCGTAATGCAGTCAGGTTAGTTCAGTCATGCTAAATCTGTTATCATGGATTTTATGTACAGATATTAGTTCTGTCACTATAACACTATAACAAATTCCTTGTATGTGTAAACATACCTGGCAATAAAGCTCATTCTCTCATTCTAAATAATATTTTTGACACAAATAAAACCATTTTAATTTAGGGGTTACAACATGAAGCATATTGTGGCCTGACAAACAGCATAACCAATTTTATTCGCTCATGACCTTTGTTAATATGAACTTCTGAGTTCTAAACTGTGTTCCTTAAAGAAATCAAGAATTTCTTGACTAGTATTTATTTAGCCTATTATGTTTACATTACTGAATAGTATTCCTTTGCATTAATACATATTTTTATCACTGTCAAAATATTTTGATAACAAAGAATAACTGTATGATACACAGATAATATTCATACTGTTATTTTAAATTTTCAGGCTGATACATTTGTGAATTTATGAATTAATCAAATGTAAAGCCATGCAAATGTCAGTGGGAGATTAACGCAGAATTGTGAGATATTCTGAGAACTGATTTCAGAATTGTGAGATAAAAAGTCCCAATTACTTAATAAAAAAATAAAAAAAGAATTTTCAATATCTAAACTCATAGTTTAGAGGAAAAAAGGTCAGACTTTCATGCTATGAACTCAGAATTGCACGAAAGTCAGAATTCTGTCAGAAAAAGTCAAAATATCTTGCAATACTATATATAATTTTTTTTATATATATACACACACACACACACACACACACATATACATACATATATATATATATATATATATATTGAAAAAGGGATGCTTTGTCTGGTCTAGAAAAAGGCAGACTGCGCTAGCACTCAGCGCAATATTATTATTATTATTGTTATTATTATGGCGTTATTAAATGACATTGTGTTTTCAGTATAGAGCAATACAAGGTACTGTATCAACTTATGAAATATGTGACCAACTGGACTTTTCTTGTATTCTAGACTTGATCTAAAGTCTTAAGTTCTTACAATGTGATGGCATACGTACCTAAAAGTAGTTGGTTACCTGATGATTCTTTTTTCTCTAATTGTTGCCATAAATGCACTGCTGTACAAAATTGAGATTTATTAGACTATCACTTTATTTTGTGAAAGGGATAATGCATTGCGCAGCCTGTTAAATGACTTCTTATGCTACATTACTTTTAACTGCAATGGAACATTTCAGCGCAGTGGTCCAGGCTTGTGGCTGAAACTAAAACCAAGCTCATCTTGCCAAACAATAGATGAGCCTCTAAAGGTGTAAAAAATGCTTTACTGGACAAATGTGTTGAATAAGACATAAGTTACCTAGTGCAGAGACAAACTCATGAGCTCAGTGAAGACACACGCAGTGCAATGCACTTTTTTTTTTTTTTTTTGCATTTGACCGTGGACATGTGATACAGTTGCCAATGTAACAGTCAATAATTATTACTACCAAAAGTCACAGAATGCTAATTTGCATAACAATGCAACATCATAAAAGTATGTCTGCACTGGTGATGGTATGCAAGCAATTCAGTACACCAGTATTAGGATGTATAGTTTACCTCAAAGCATCTGGTACACTTTTTTTTCAGTTAAAACATAAAGATAAAACAAAATCTAAATAGACATGCAAAATATGTGCAGATTAAGAAATACTGCCATCTACTGGATATACAGTATATCTTATATCAGATGTCTTCTAGAAGTCACTGGAAAACACAATATTTCCCTATTTTTCTGTGATGAATTCAACTCATGGACTCAGTAATTAAAAGTGTTCCTTTTGTGGCCATAATAAACCTTCTAAGGCTGTGTGAGCATTGCACTTCTGCCTGAGATGATACGGTTGACAGGTTGGGGGAGAATTTAACATCAGTATTTTACATAACCAAGTACACGCAACCTGGAAAAGATCTGATGAGCTATTAAATGAGTTTGGAATAAAATTATTCATGGTCATGAGGTGGTAAAGTGGCAGATGACAACCACGTTTTACGTTCTATCATTGGAGGTTTAGTGGCTTTCAAGAGATGTGAGATTTAATGGCCTTTTACGGCTTGTATGGTCCGTTGACTTCCTCTTTCTTTTCCTGTCAGTCTCTCTCCCTATTTAGTTCTTCCTTCGTGGTGACCTTATCCAAGTACTATGCCAGGTAATTCTGTGATTTCATTTTTAGTTATTCTTCTTAAGAAAACACCGAAAACTCCCTCCGTCATTTTCTGCTGGTCACTCAATACCAAAATGACTAGATCTATCTGTCTGTCTGTCTGTCTGTCTGTCAAACTCACTATCTATCTATCTATCTATCTATCTATCTATCTATCTATCTATCTATCTATCTATCTATCTATCTATCTATCTATCTATCTATCTATCTATCTATCTATCTATCTATCTATCTTCCCATACTTCCCCTTGAACGACATTGCGTCTTGAAAAACAATCTCCTTTTTTGTTTTCAAATTACTGGCAGAACAAACAGGGATACAGCGGACATTTCACAGTGCTCTGCTTATGTCACGAAAAAGTACAGGCAAAAAATAATACTGGTATTCAAATTACTAGAAACCAATGGGACAGAAACCTATATCGGTCATTCCTAGTATTCAGTACCTTTTGTGTCCCCAGTAAAGATCACTATTGCCTTAAAATGCCAAGCGATATGAATTTTAAAGCTGTTTTAGTCATACATAAAACCAATTTAACTTTAAGCATATTGAAGTTGATTTGTTTGTTTATCACATTTTCATATATACAACACTTACTGGTATAGATTCAAATTTCAAGTTTAAGAAGTAGTATATTTAAACTTGATGAGTAATGTTTTACATATTATTTCTTATTTAACCCAGCTCAGACCAAAGTGATGATAACAACATCTAGTCTCAATGAAAATTCATTTTCAGTATAAAAATGCATTGCTTTAAAAAGTAAACCTTTTTATAGACTGTGTTTCATAAATTCGCATTGGTTAAGCAGCAGTTTGACTAAAATTATTAATACGGTCCCTAAACCTTTTCACTAAACTGTTGACTGAGGTAAATCCACTGCCATGTGTATATTTGGTTGTCATTCTGAGGAATCTATAAACACTCGCTCACCCTCTCATTTATTTGTAATTAGATGTCAGTGTGATAAACCAATCTCATTCCACCAGTTCTAGCCCCACTTTACATGCATCCAAATTACACCCAGGTTTAATGTATTATTTAATAGAGCCGTCCAGTGCATTTCAAATACATCACTTTGTCAAATGAGCAAGGAGGGCTTGTCCATTGTTAATGTGGCTCATAATCAGAGAGGAGAGGTAGTGGAGGTGTGGGTTTTATTTTAGTGGAATCATTTTAAGCTCTATATCAATTATTCATTTCCGGGAATGCTTGTAGCAAGCAACTGTGGATAAATTGCCATAATATATTATCAGGATGTTTAAAATAATAAATCCAAAGGGAGTGTAAACCATATATTTAAAGGAAAAGTTCTCTCAAGAATGAACATTTCTTCACCTTCAGATCAGTTTGACTGTTCTTCATCAGAACAGGCTGAGTAAACCATATTATAAAGGAATAATTCTCTCAAAAATATTAACATTTCTTCACTCCCAGATCAGTTTGTTTCTTCATCAGAACATCTCATTCTGATGGCACCCATTCACTGAAAAATATCCATTAGTGAGTAAATGATAATGACAAATGTTTCCTAATCAGTTCTGTTGAATAAACAGATTAATTTACATCTTGGATGGTCTGAGGGTGAGTACATTTTCAGCAAATGTTCAATTTTGGGTGAACAATTTTTTGAAATTGAGATTTATACATTATCTGAAAGCTGAATAAGCTTTCCACCTAAGTATGGTTTGTTAGGATATAGGACAATATTTGGCTGAGATACACCTATTTGAAAATCTGGAATCTGAGGGTGCAAAAAAATAAGAAAAGAAAATTGCCTTTAAAGTTGTCCAAATTAAGTTCTTAGCAATGCATATTACTAATAAAAAATTAAGTTTTGATATATTTATGGTAGGAAATTCACAAAATATCTTCATGGTACATGATCTTTAGTTAATATCCTAATGATTTTTGGCATAAAAGTAAAATCAATCATTTTGACCCATACAATGTATTGTTGGCTATTGCTACAAAAATACCTATAGCTTATGACTGGTTTTGTGGTCCAGGATCACATTTGTGTTGATTGGATGTGGTATTTCAAAAAGAATACTTCTAAAGCACACATATACAATATACAATGTCAGTTCCATTAGATACAGTTTCAAACAAAGTGCAATTTGCAAATAAAAGAGAGCTTTTCTGGAGTGTTTGCTTATACTATCTTTCTTTAGCAAAATATAAAATCAAGGGATACCTATTTTAAAGCAGCAAGATTCAGGCGATTTAAGTGTGCCTTCAGTGTCTTCCGAGGGACACTGTGCATGTAACTTCCTACTTCCTTATCACTGACGCTAATGAATAAAATATATGAATTTTCAAAAAATATTCACTGAACACAATGAATAATATGTGCTGAGTTCCATTAAATCTGACAGTCTATAATGTTATGTTTCCAACAAAGCACCATCTATGGATAATGAAACCTCAGTAGAATTTCTTCCGATTGGACAATAGCTTGCAGTAGATGTAAGGAGGAAGAATGGCCTATTCCTTTGTGAAAAGGGAGCAAATTTATAATTTATTATTACTTGAATAGATGGAGAGGGAACTGGGTAGAAACAACTGCTACATGTGGATGTTCATAGATAAGTGTACTTATGCACTGAGGTGCTTTTATTGCAGTAATAAACATTCCCCAGGACGAAAGCATTTGAAGTATTCGTCATTTCACTGAGTGTATTGCAAACTTATTTTTCAACTTAACCACTGGGTAAAATATTTCGGTAGCACTTTATTTTACAGTACATGTACTTCCCTGGTACATACATGGTAAATATCTTGTACCTACAGGCGAATGAGTGGTAACACAAGGTACTTACCTGAAGTGTATGTACTAACAAATAAGAAACACGGCTGTACTTAATGCATGGTATAATTAATTTGTAAATACAGACAAGTGTGGTAATAACGGTCACTTATAGGTAGTGCCCGTACATGGTAACTAATTAGATACTTTAAAAAACGTTGGGTTATTTACTGTACCCAATATCTGGGTTAAACATGTTGGGTCGCTTTGTTGGGTTATTCCTATGTTTATTGGGTTATTTCAACAACAACGCAACCAGTTGGGTTAAAATTTAAATTCAACGGTCGATTGGTGCAGCTGCGACAGATGATACAGTGGTAAATTAATATGTGTGCGTAATGTTTTTCGTTACAAAGTGTCTTCATGCCCTTACACAATAATATTTCTGTTTTTCCTACGAGTTTGTTTACATCTCCCCTGTCGACTGAAACTTTAATCCGTTTTTTTCTGCACTCTTGACTAACGACACGAGCGCTTGTAGCAGATCGATTTCAAACGTATAAAAAACGGTTTCCTTACTTTTTCTGTTCGTCTCGACAATTTTGGGGGAATTTTTTTTTTTTTACATACATTTCAGATATTAGGCAGAAGCGCTCACCTTGAAGACCAGCGGAGCCTCTTCCGTGGTGTCGCGTCCACTCTGACTGAAGGTATGTCGCCTTTTTATTCAAATTTAATGTCCTTTCCCCAGGAAACTACAGTGTAAAATTAAAACACCATGAAACACGCAGAAATTAAGCATTTTATTCTCTCTAAGTTGCTGGTTACCAGAGCAATCGTGTAGTGATTATTTTCACCAACAGAGGGCGCTGCGAGCTACACTGATTACACGCGCCGCTTCTTCAGCCACGAAGAACTGAACATGGAAGAGAGCGGTGCATTGTTATCATCAATTATCAAAAGATACCGTTATCGGTTTCAAGGTATAGTCACATACAAACTGTTAATGTTAAATTAAATTAAAACTGACTGTATGTACCATATTAGGGTCTGAACAGGATGCTGGATTTTACACAATTGTAAACGTTACTGAAATGTCCACTGTTAAAACCTCATACGTCTTAACTATACCACTTGGATGAAAGTGCGCACTGATGTGGATAAATGAAAATACAACTAAATAATTGGACATGCAACTATTACATTTTCAGAATGTAATTACATTTTATGCTCAAAAAGAGGTTTAAATGCAAAATAATAAGGCGAATTAAAGATTAATTTCCAAAAGCACAAACATATAATCACATTTGAAAAGTTCAAAAAGTTTGTATTATATATGCACTGCATGTAACAGTTTGTGAAAATGAAAATATGATTGTACACTAGAACTTGTTTAGAATATTTGTTAAGTAGTTTATATTTGTTTTATTTATCATGTTCTCATATTTATTTTTGTAATGTGTTTGTGTGAAGTCATAACCTTGTAATAATGTAGTACTGTTTTAATCTGTTTGCTATTTGGAATGATTTATGTTTAATATTTTTCATAGTGTGATTTTTGGTGTACTGTATTAAAACCAGTTAGTTAATTAGAATAATATATGGAACCCACAAAACCATAAAAAAATGCATGTCTCTGTTTTTCAATTGATAGATAATAACAAGTGAGATTTTAATTATATTTTGAACACTGAAGTAGGAAATGTAGTCATCTTATGTTAATGTTTGATTTTAACTGTTCCATTTCTTTGTTAATTTTAGATTACTCTGGACTAAGGTATATTATACCCACATGTCAGGGATAGATAGACTTTGAGCTCTAAAGGGCATGGAGAGATGAAGAGAGCCTTGGTTGGATCTTCCGGATATTTCTTCTGGTGAGAAAACCCTGCTCTGTATTTCATGCCAAATTGTAATATTTTACATTATGTACTGACAAGCACACCAACACACACTTAAAGGGTTATTTCACCCAAAAATAAAACTTTTTTTCTCATTTATTCGTCCTCATGTTATTCCACATCTCTATGAGTTTAATTTTTCTGCTGAACACAAAATATATTTTACTTTCATAGTATTAATAAAAACACATTCTACAAAATCTTTTGTGTTCAACAGAAGACAGAAACTCATACAGGTTTGGAACATTTACATTTACATTTACATTTATGCATTTAGCAGACGCTTTTATCCAAAGCGACTTACATTGCATTCAAGTTACAGTTTTTACATTTTATCAGCTCTTGCTTTCCCTGGGAATCAAACCCATGATCTTGGCGTTGCTAGCGCCATGCTCTACTATTTGAGCTACAGGAACAACTTCAGGTTGATTAAATAATGGCAAAAGTTTCATTTTTGGGTGAACTATTCCTTTGAGCAATTTCACACAAACAAGAGTACTGTGAAGGTGTTTTACATAGCTGAGTTATAGGAGAAGTTTACTTACAGAATAAAAATTTCCTGATAATTTACTCACCCCCCATGGTGGCCAATGGTTTGAAGGTCCAAACTACAGTTTAAGTGCAGCTTCAAAGGGCTCTACATGATCCCAGCCAAGGAATAAGGGTCTTGTCTAGCGAAATGATCAGTCATTTTCTTAAAACAATAAACATTTATATACTTTTTAACCACAAATGCTTGTCTTGAACTAGCTCAACCTCACACATTACATAATCACACATGCATGACATTGGTGGAAGTACCGACCCAGTGTTTACAAAGTGAACGTGCAAAGAAAATCAAATGCCCTTTACAAAAAAGGTAAAACAACAATGTTGGACGATTTTGAAGTTGGAGGAGAAAATTAGATGGGAGTTCTTCGCCCTACCCTAACTTTTTGAACCGGAGTACACACATGAAGAACTAACCATACGTGACCTTTTTTCAACATGATTACGTAATGCATGAAGACACACATGCGCATCACAGAGCTAGTGTAAGACAAGCATTTGTGGTTAAAAAGTAGATAAATGTTTGTTTTTTTTTAAGAAAAATGACTCTTATTGTTTGGCTGGGATTGTATAGAGCCCTTTGAAGCTGCATTCAAACTGCAGTTTGGACCTTCAACCTGTTGGCCACCATAGAAGTCCACTATATGGAGAAAAATCCTGGATTGTTTTCCTCAATAAACTTAATTTCTTTGTACTTAATTTGAATTCTGAAAGTGGACTTCTCCTTTAAGGCTGCTTGTGCCAGCTCAAAATTCACTGTATAGATGCAATGCAGCATAAAAGGTAAACTAAATTCCAGCTCTGACCCGTTTCAGAATCTGAGTATGCGCTTGTAATTCTGTAAATGCATTTATGCCCTTCTGAGAGGCATTAAACAGTATTGTAAAGACACATAAATGCCACTTTCAGAAGTGCTTTTGTGCCATCTTTATAGTGTGAATTTGGCATTAGACTCTAGATCAGGGTTCCTCAAATCTTACCCTGGAGGTCCAATCCACTGCAGAGTTTAGCTCCAACCCTGATCAAACTCACCTGTCTGTGATTTTCTAATGATCCTGAAGACATTGATTAGCATGTTCAGGTGTGTTTGATTAGGGTTACAGCTAAACTCTGCAGGAAAGTGGATCTCGAGGTCCAGATTTGAGGAGCCCTGCTCTAGATCATGTATGAGGCCACAGATAACCACAGCCTGCTGATATAGAGTCTAACAGCACGATTACGAGTGTGATATAGCTTTTACATAACTTAAATTTCATTCAGTATGTCATTGATACACTCACATTACCACCCACTAGCAAAAATTCGCACACCTGTCTACAATGATACAAACACAACTCTTGGAACACTCGGCTAATCAAATTGATATATAACAGATATTAATCCATTATTACAACAGTAAGAAATCAAATGAAAAACTGCTACCATGGCTTAGAAAAGACCCCTCCCCCCATTCATGTTTGGAGTTTAATCTATTGTTTTTTCTATTTAAGTTGGTCTTGGAGATTGCATTAAAGTTGCAGTAAAACCCTGCCAGATATCCTCCTTCATTGCCATACAAAGTGGGTAAGTTCATCATTTATGACAATACATTTTTGGGTATTATTTGATCCGATGTATGTGTGCATATTTACCATTTTAAATATCTGTTTAAAGGTCGGAACAAATTTAATTCTGTATTTGAAGGAGGAGGAGCAACCAAGGCAATTCCCTCATAATCAAGCCTTCATTATTGTGGGAGAAATGGCACTGAAGCAAGGCCGTCTTTTTTACAAGCAGTTGATACATGCTTTAAATTATTTTACATTTGGAACATTGAGTATCCCAAACCTGTTGCAGCTGTAATTGCATTGTCTGTATTAGCTTTGTTCTGTTTGTTTGTGAATTTATATTTATCTTGTAAACTGAAACAATTGCATATAACCTAATGTGATAAGGAAATAATTAATAACACAATTTCAACCAGTCATTTAATTTAATAGAAGTATTTGCAACTTTTAATGTAATGGAAATAAAGCATTTTCCATATATTTGTATGCTGTACATTATTATTTATTTACATAGCAATAATAATAATGATGATGATGATGATAATAATAATAATAATAATACCAGGATGGTTAAAACATTTTGGCCAAATAACCCAACAAATTAGTTATTTTATAACCCAATGCATTGGGTAAAACTTATTACCCAATCCATTGGGTTAAAATAACCCAACATTAGGTAGGTGCTATAGTAACCCACCATTGGGTTATCTGTTGGGTCATTTTTAACCCAACTATTTTTAGTGAGTACTTACTAATGTATATGCATGGTAAATATGTAGTACTTACGGACAAGTGGGTACAAACAGGCACGTCCTTACAGTATCCATATATGGTAACCAATAAGACACATTACTGCACATACTATTGATATGTACATGGTAAATGTGTAGCACCTATGGAAAAATGTGGTATTATGTGGTAACAAACAAGACACATACTGTACTTGGTATATACAGTACTCTTGGTAAGTCCGAACCTTACCGAATATCAACAGGACTGTTTTACAATTGCTTCCCTGCTAAAAAAAACAATACAATAGAAGCCCAATAGAAACCATCACAGAAATTCCAGTGGTTTCCATTAAAATACCATTATGAACCATTAGCTTTTTCCAGTAAAACCATTACAAAATACCTTTTTCTAGTGTGTTTTGGGCATTTTTCCAATAGGATTTAACATCCCACACTCTCAGAAATAAAGGTACAAAAGCTGTCACTGGGACGGTACCTTTTCAGAAGGTACATGTTTGTACCTAAAGGGTCCATTTTGGTACCTTAAAGGTACATATTAGTACTTAAAGTGTACATATTTGAACCTAATAGGTACAAAAATGTACCTTTTGAAAAGGTACCGCCCCAGTGACAGCTTTTGTACCTTTATTTCTGAGAGTGCACCAATAGAATCCATCACATACCAGTAGACACCATTATAGTTTCCATTAAAACCAATGCAATTCCCATTAAAACCATTAAATCCATTACATTTTCTATTGTGTTTTGGGCAGGGTTCTACTGTTTTTTTTTCAGCAGGGTTGTAGGACTGTTAATGCTAAATTGCTCTCCACAACAGTGTTTAAAATGTTTGAAAGTCCTATTTTTGATGACGTACATTCCTGATATTTATGTGTGAAGACAGATTTTATTTTGGAATTATACAGTAGCTACCAGACTCACTTGCAACTCCTGATTGTCATGTGTCAAAATCCCTATTTAAAAGGACTGTGCCTGCTAAGACACTATGCAGTGCTCCACAGTTACTGCCGTGTTCCCAACCAACTTCCACAGCATGTACCAGGAGGACTTGAACTTATAGACATCCATAAATTGTCAAAGTTTTGGCAAGCACATATCATTTCACATTAGTTATAATGAACATACACTGTATGTTTGTGCCTGTTATTAACCACACTTAAGTACTACACATTTACCATGTATATACCATTAGTCAGTATAGTAATGTGTCTTATTATTTACCATATACTGACACTGAAAGTGACCGTTATAATACACACTTGTTCGTAAGTACTACATATTTACCACGTGTACACCAAGTACAATATGCACTTAGTATTGTTTGTTACCACATACCACATTTTTCCATAGGTGCTACACATTTACCATGTACATATGTACAGTAATGTGTCTTATTAGTTACCATGTACGGATACTGTAAGGACGTGCCTGTTTGTACCCACTTGTCCGTAAGTACTACATATTTACCATGTATATACATTAGTAAGTACAGTAAAGTATCTAATTAGTTACCATGTACAGGTACTACCTGTAAGTGACCGTTATTACCCACACTTGTCTGTATGTACAAACTAATTACCATGCATTAAGTACAGCCGTGTTTCTTATTTGTTACCATACACTTCAGGTAAGTACCTTGTGTTACCAATCATTTGCCTGTATGTACCAGGGAAGTACACGTACTGTAAAATAAAGTGCTACCAATATTTCTCTTTCACCAAATTAAGTAATACTGCAGCAAACTGCAAAATTCATCTTGCAAAAATACAACTAAAAATAGAAATAATCCCTGGATTTACTACAGAGCACAGTTTTCCAACCGGAAAAGAGTTGTTAAAAGTAGGAGCTTATATCCTGCATTTAAGTAACACACATTTGTTTGTCAATCAAGGTGGGGTCTTTTTGCATACATTCACACTGTTTTTATACTGCACTAATTAAATTTTGTATCCTCTAACCCACAGCCAGCCATATACCTTATACCTTCACAGAAACCTTTTGCCCTTTTATGGTTTGTAATTATGTTTCGCCTGGACTGAATGCAATCAGTAAAACCTGAAATTACCACAGCTAAATATGAAAACAGCTAAATGTGGGCATACACTGAAAAACCTTTGGTGTAGAAACATTTTTCACTTATTAAAAATTGTCACTGCTAGTAAATTTCACAAACAATTACAGAATCAAAAAAATAAAAAATAAGTAGAAAAACCTAAATTAATAAAAAACAAACAAACAAACTCTCTGATACTGAACTACCTAGTTTATATTTTCTGAAAATGTATTTACTATCAGGCCATCCAAGAGGTAGATGAGTTTGTATCTTCATCTGGGCCTGTATTCACAAAACATTTTATGTTACCACTAAGAGTTCTCCTAAATAGCAGTAAAAGTTTTTAGCTAAGAGTTTTCTCTAAAAAACCTATTCACCAAGCTGCTGAGACAAACTTTTACTAAGGAATAGAGAGCAGTCTTAAGCTAAGAGTAAGGGGGCGGGGTTGACCTCGTTGCTATGGATGATGTCAGCATGCTTACTAACTATGCACACAGTGTTTGGCTGATAGTCTCTGTCAGAGATTTATTCATAGAAATATTGTAGAGCGCGATATTATGTTGCCATATTCAAATAAAGGTTTAAAAATGAAATGTTAATTGCCACATTCAAATAAAGATTTTAAAATGCAGGCTAAGTGTCGCTAATCAAACAAGTATATGTTCGGTTGGTTCAGCTAAATGTCAGCCTCTTGCATGTATGCTTCTCGTGGCGGATATGCATATAAACAGCTTTTTAATTAACAGAGTAGAATAATCATGGCTGATAGTAAGACATGCAAACGTAAAAGAAAACCAAGCTGGATGCAAGAACTGCTGTTACTTCTTGCCCAACTGGTTAATGAAAACAAGGATATAATCAATGGAAAATTTGGAGTTGGGATAACCTCCAAACCCTAAAGGTGATACCTTTTTAAAAGCTCATTATCAAATGTTTCTAAAATGTTTATATTCTGAGGCAGATTGCCGGCAACAGAAATTTTAGGATAGTTGTGAGTTGGTCTTAGTGACTTAGGAGTCCTCTTCACTACTCCTAACGTTTCACAGATTTAGGAGCTAGTTTTAGCACTAAAACACTTTTGTGAAATACTCTTAGAGCAAAAATGTAGGAGTCCTAAATTTAGGACTGACACGCCCACTATTTTTAAGATTTTCTCCTAAATTGGCAAGTTAGGAGCTACTTTTAGCCTTAAAATGTGAATACGGGCCCTGATCAGATTTGGAGAAATTAAGCATTATCACTTACTCACCAATGGATGCTCTGCAGTGAATGGGTGCCGTCAGAATGAGAGTCCAAACAGCCAATAAAAACATCACAATAATCCACAAGCATCCACATGACTCCAGTCCGTCAGTAAACATCTTGTGAAATGAAAAGGCTGCATGTTTATAAGAAACAAGTTCATCATTAAGACACTTTTAACTTCAAAACTTCACTTCCAGCTAAAATATGAGTACCTGCTTTACATAAGAAGTTGCCTCATCTAAATCAGGAGAGAAATGTTTACAGACCAAGCACTGTTTAAAGATGAAAACAGTTCTAAACAAATATTTCAGTGGATTTTAATGCAGGAGGACAACAGGGGATGAGCTTTTCCACTGGAGGAGGCATTATTATGGATAGTGGACCGAAACCGACAGTTTAAAGTAAAAACACCTTAATGACAGACCTGTTTCATGCAGCTTTTTGCTTCACACGATGTTAACTGATGGACTGGAGTCATCTGCATTACTTGTGGATCATTGTGTTGTTTTTGTTTTTGTTTTGTTTTTTTTAGCTGTTTTGACTCTTATTCTGACGGCACCCATTCACTGCAGAGGATACGTTGGTGAGTAAGTGATATAATGTTAAATTGCTCCAAATCTGTTCCAGTGAAGGAACAAACTTTACATCTTGGATGGCCTGAGGGTGAGTAAATATTTTAATTTTATTTTAATCTTTCCTTTGACAATGCATGAGAACTCATTTGTTTACTTTACTGGAAGTGCAGAACACCCAGCACTTCCTTCAGCACTTGCATGTTTCACAAGGCATTGGTCCACTGGATGCAAATTTAATAAACAAATTTGTCCATTAACAATTTGGCATGTTAAGTACATATAAATGCTAATCAACTCAATAAATATATAGGCAGCCCACAAAAGTAGTTGTTTTGTTCAAGTTCTTTAGCCTTCTAGTGGATTTTGAATAAACCACTAATAAATAAAGCCAACTACCTAGTTTTAAATTGTTTAAAAAAATATTTTTTTTTATTTAACTTTTTTTCCCCCTGATATATCAAAGTTTTTTTTTTTTTTGGCTTAACGATTAAATATTTCATTCATAATTAACAGTTAAATAATTAAAGTGGAGAGATTACTAGTAGGCTATTTCAGACACTTTATATTTTTGTATAATTTTCTATAAACACAATATCATGAAGAATATCAGACTCTCCAAAATCATATCGTAAAGTAGTGTGGAATGCCGAATCTGAATACCCTGACATGAATACAAAAAACAAAAAAAAACCATCACAATAATTCACAAGAAATCCACACTACTACAGTCCATCAATTAACATTTGTGAAGCGAAAAGCTGCATGTTTGTAGGAAACAAATCTATCATTTAGACGTTTTTATGTTCAAACAGTTGCTTACGACTTTTTAACAGATTTTCATTGTTGTGTTGGGTGAACTGTTCTTTTAATCCGGTAAGTTATTTTACCACATTGGGCCCTATCACAGGGCTACACCCGGCGCAATGCGGCGCCAGGCGCGACGCAAGTGTTTTTTGCTAGTTTCAGCCCGACGCAGTTTCCATTTTCACGTCCTGCGCCACGTTGATTAAATAGCAAATGCATTTGAGTCCATTTGTGCGCTCACGGGCGTGCTCAAAACACATCCATTACTCATTAAGAGAATAGGGACAACCCTTTTAGACCATGCGCCGGGCGCGCCTACCGTTTTTCCCGTCATGAAAAAATGGATTCGGACACGCCCTAAGTGCACCTGCGCTGTGCGCTATAGACCATGCGCTTAGATCGTTAAAATAGGGCCCATACTGTTGTCATGTGTCAATGTGTTGCTTTTTCCAACAGGGAAATGGTGCATTTATTTTCCTCCCTCAGTGTTTTCAGGACATAAAAATGAGATTTGAATTCAAGAGAAAGATGTAGATTTTGTTGAGGGCAGAGAGCCCAAATACATCTGATAAAATTAGGGAAATTTCCCTTTGATGATGGATTGAGCTGAGACAAGTTATGTATTTAATGACTATTTAATGGTGATGATTGTGAGATCACAGTGGGACTCTGTAATGTTTCTCTTGTGTTCAGGTCCTCAGCTAATAAGGACAAAATGGGTATTGTGAATCACAGCTATGCCTTGAGGCGGCTAGAAGAACCACCAGTCAATATCCAAAAATTACAGTTATTTAAAATATATAGCCTAACTACAAATAAAACAATTATTTAAATGGTTTGTAGTTAAAAAAAAAAAATGCCTTAATGATAGATTTTATTTTTACAAACACATGGCTTCTTCACTTGACAAGACATTAATTGATGGACTGGAATCTTGTGGATTACTTGAGGATTATTGTGATGTTCGTATCAGCTGCTTGGATTCTCAATCTGACGGCACCCATTCACTGCAGAGGATCCATTGGTGAGCAATTAATGTAATACTAATTTCTCCAAATCTGTTCTGATGAAGAAACAAACTAATCTACATCTTGGATGGCCTGGGTACATTTTGAGCAAAGTTTCCTTTTTGGATGAAGTATTCCTTTAATAGGTTGCATTTTATTTTATTATAATTATTATTTTAAATAGTAGAATTACTATTTAAAGCATTACATGTCTTGGAAAGGACTACCTTTTGAGGCTTATTTTGGACCTTGACAGTTCCTGGTCACTATATGGTTTTGTGAAATGGAAGAATCCAATGCAGCAAAAACATTCTTCAAAACATCTAATTTTGTGTCTATAGCTACGGATTCGGAATAACAGAATTTTCATTTATAGATGGATCTATTTCTGGAACAGATTGATCCCAATAGTTAGGAGGAATTGAATATTGTTGCAAAGTCATCCCTAACTCCAACATTTAAGAGTTAAATTATAAGAAGGGAAACCACGTAAGTGTTAACCAATAAAAGAAAAGTTGTAGCAATTCAAACGGTTGTGTGATGTCAAGAATCAAGCGCCACAGCAGCATCCCTCAGTCTGACACCATGACAACCGCAGCGCGCGAACGCTGGAATCTTTGCAGCTCCCGCGAAGCCCAATACGAAGACAAGATGCCGCCATACGCGTGCGAGACGCACTTGTTTTTTTGAAATATTCCTCGCTCCGCACTTTTGGAAGAAGACGTCGGAGATTCGCAAAACCACCTGTATCTAGCGTCCGTGGGCAATGTGAGTTAAACAGCCTTTCTGCTGGCCAAACCTTAATATTCCTGTGCCGTAAGAACTGCGCTGGGTTGAGTACACTGAAAAAAGCCGCGCGTACAGGAGCGATAAAATGCGCATTGGAGTCAGAGATGCTCCTCATGGCGTTTACGCGTGGAGAGCCCACTGGGGCGTGTTGTGCTGTGCGTGTTAATGCATGTGTGAGAGAGTGAGAAAGGAAAATAAAGGAAAGAAAAGAGGCTCGTACATTCGCCGCACGCGTTCCACTGGCTCTACATGGGGAATATGAGGATCTCGGGAGGACGCCAATGATAAATAGTATTTCAGACTCCCTGTCACATAAGAAGACCACCTTCCTCAGAGACCCCTTGTTTGATACGAGGGGCGATTGAATCTCCATATAGTAAGGCGTATCAGGTAAGCGACGCCATACGGGGATTCGTTACATTCGCATTGAAGTTTTAAAACGTCTTTTGTCGAGCATCATTTGATGCGTCGCAAAAGTGAAAGCGCTCAAGCGCCTTCCTACCTACATCTGCAGGTGTCAGTGCGTGCGTTTGGTCAACAAGAATGGACATACCACGCAACTGACCATGCAAACCTGATCTGTAAAGTAAATGAAGCGTTTTTTTAATGCAGATTTTAATTAATTTGGGAAGCTTTATGAGATTTGACTGCCAATATTAAGACCATGAATAGGTTGAGTTACCACAACATTCATGTTCTGTTTACTGAAAGGGTCTTCTAACAACTTAAATCTTTTGTTGTAATGGTCTATTGGGGATTCAATCTTAAATGATCCTGATTACTGCATGGATGCTTGATGCTGCAGTGTTGGTTTGAGTTCAACTTCGAGATCACACGATATTGATTTTTGGTGACTATACCAATATGCATTATTATTATTATTTTTTTAATGTAAGCATCCAATAACCAATATGCAGAATAGATTTTTAATTGCTTTATTTTTGTGTGTGTTTTTTTTTAAAATACGATAATGAATGAAATAATACAACAGCATATACATTCCGAATTGAATGTTATTATTGATGATGATGAAGATTATTTATTCAAAACTGTTTGCAATCTAGATGGTGGCATTTAAAAGCATTGATGCAATGCATTAAATAAGTTTCTCCAATTGTAAATATAATTTTTGGCTGCTTTTCCATAGTGATCAATCAAATGGCATCATTTACAAATAGCAGAGATCTAATAAGTTGAAAAGACTGAATATCAGGATAAATATTGGTCAAACTAATCAACAGTCTGTCTGTATTCAAAATGCCAGATTGTAATGGTTATGTAAAAAAAAAAAAAAATTCTTTAATGCATGTAAGACTTGCTAAGAAGGCACTGCTGGCTACAGGATCATTATTGATACCCGCTGCTCTCTGAGGGCTTAAGATTGTGATCAAAGATTTATACACTTGTTCCAGGCCACTGTTACTGTACGTGTGGAAAGAGAGGTTAGGAGATAGACAGGGGTTGTCCCAATAGATTGTCCATGCTCATCGCCTCAAGGGAGCTGAGGGAAAAAAACTGGTGTGAGCAACACTATTAGGTATGTACAGTAAATGAAGCATTTTTAATGCAGATTCTTAATGAACTGGGGAAGCTTAGTAATATTTTAAAGGAAATTGTCACAAGGATGCAAATGATAGTTGCATCATTTATGATCTGGGTAGTTAATAGGGTTTAACATCTTTAGATTGTATTGTAATGGTGTGATGGGTTCCATCCTCTAAAACAAGTCCTAAAAGAGCCTAATGCTGCAGTGTTTGTTCAACGTTTTAGACTGTAATGGTATTGTTAACAAATATCATTCTTTTTGACATGATTTTCTGAATTTGCAGAAAATTTACTCATCCTTAAGCCATCTAAGATGTAATGTAGATAAGTTTGTTTCTTCATTGGAACAGATTTGGAGAAATTTAGAATTATGTCACTTGCTCACCAATGGATCCTCTGCAGTGAATGGGTGCCGTCAGAATGAGAGTCCAAACAGCTGATAAAAACATCACAATAATCCAAAAGTAATGCACATGATTCCAGTCCATCAATTAACATCGTGTGAAGTGAAAAGCTGCATGTTTGTAAGAAACAAATCCATCAAGGCATTTTACCTTTAAACTGTCGCTTCTGTACAAAATACCATAATCCATAATAATGCTTCCTAGAGTGAAAAGTCCATCCCCTGTTGTCCTCTCACATCAAAATCCACTGACATATTTGTTTAGAACTGCTATGGACTGTTTTCGCTTGTAAGCAGTGCTCGATATATGCATATCTCTCTCCTGACTCAGACGAGACTGTTTGAAGTTAAAAACGTATTGATGGATTTGTTTATTACAAACACACAGTTTGTGGATTACTTTACTTGTGAATTATTATGATGTTTTTATCAGCTGTTTGAACTCTCATTCAAACTCATATATATATATATATATATGTGACCCTGGACCACAAAACCAGTCTTAAGTCGCTGGGGTATATTTGTAGAAATAGCCAACAATACATTGTATGGGTCAAAATGATCGATTTTTCTTTTATGCCAAAAATCATTAGGATATTAAGTAAAGATCATGTTCCATGAAGACATTTTGTAAATTTCCTACCATAAATATATCAAAACTTAATTTTTGATTAGTAATACGTATTGCTAAGGATTTCATTTGGACAACTTTAAAGCAGTTTTCTCAATATTAAATTTTGTTTGCTCCCTCAGATTCCAGATTTTCAAATAGTTGTATCTCTGCCAAATATTGTCCCATCCTAACAAACCACACATCAATCGGACGCTTATTTATTACTTATTTAATTTTATTAGTATATATACCACTTATACAAAATGTTCCATGCAGTATAAATGCATTTATACAGACATTATGAATCCAGAAATAATGTTATAACATTAATGTTTTTAACATGAAATTGAGCAATGAAATTATGAATAGAAAAAACAAAGAAACAACAAAGATATAAATTATGAAATATAGAAAGTTTAAGACTGTTTGTTGCTGTTTTGAAGGAGCACCAGAGCTGGTTTGGATACTATGAGTCAGTGCTGTGGCATATTTTAGTACCATTTTTATGCTGCATTATGTCTTTAAACAGACATTGGATGTGTACAGTTACCTTAAGGCTACAGGATAATACATGATATCTGTCCATCTCTGAGGGCTGAGGAGTGTGATCCCAGTGTATACACTTGTTCCAGGTGCTGTTTTGAGTGGAAACAAAAGGGAGGGAGTTGACAAGGTTTGTCCCAAATGGACTCTCCGTGCTCATTGCCCTAAGGGAGCTCAGGGGAAAAAAGAAATTGGCGTGAGAAACACTATTAGGAGGTGACAGAAGAAAAAATATTTACTGTATAACGTTCGGTTTGTTGGTGTATAAGAGATGCTTTGAGTTTATAAGCCAGGGTTCATTTGGACTAATGTCTCTGGGGATCAATTTAAACTTGTCCCCAGTTTTTCATCTCCAGGGTTTTAATGAAATTGCACAGGACCCATCAGGGTCCAACCTTTCAAACCCTTGATTATAAGTGAGTGACCTAGCCTCTCAAATAAGATTACATCGCTTAATGGTGCATTACATAAGATAAACAGATTTGGGACTTAGGCAAATACAGGTGTGTACTCACTGGCCTACAAACGTCTTCAAAAAAGTGGATCATTATGCTTTTCTCAGAATAATCATCAAATCCTTAATGTACGGTGCACCTACAAGGATGGTAAAGCCTTCAAAAAAAAAAAGGAGTCTTTGAAGGACAAAGACTAACAGTGTGTGAGAGTGTAGAAAAAGAGTGAAGAAAAAGTTCCTTGGGGAGGAATATTTAGTATATTCACATAGCTTTCAAAATGAATGTACAGTGAGTGTTTTATAACAGATGCCCACCAAAGAAGAGTGTTTTGGAGAAGTTTGTGAGTTTATGTACATATGAGCGACAGATGCTCCAAATACAGACACGGTAGCTTGTTCTGACAGAGCAACTATTCACTGATGGCATCGACCTGCCTTCAAATATCTGAGTTTCCACATATTCAGATTGCTTTCATTTTTTTCATTTGTATTTTGGTGTGTTTAGTGATTCTGAATGGATCCATTTAGTAGTTTATACTGTAAAAAAAAAAAAGTTGAGCAAACTTACAAATTTAAGGCAACCAGCTTCAGCAGATTTTTGAGTTCTCTCAACTTGTTGTTGAATAAACTTAAAACAACAAGTTGAGAAAACTCAATAATCTGCTTAAGATGGTTTGTCCATCTTTTTATTTTTTACAGTGTATGCAGTCCTTTGGCATCTCCCTGTAGTCTTGTTTGGTATGGGAGGTTGACCTGTGCTTATTTGTTAAAGTTACTGTATAATTGAGCTTTATGCACTTTTAAGTATTTTTAAGATATAAAGAACATATGTAGTGACATTTTTGCAAAGTATGTTTACAAAAAAAAAAAAAAAACTGAATGTTTAAATCTGTCTTGAATTTGTTTTGTTTAAAAATAATTACATGGAACTGAAAAGTAATAACTCTAGAATACAAAGGTTTTTGTGAATAGAAAAGGTTGGGGGTTCTTGCAGTATTGATTCGGGGAGGAGGGGGGCCTTAGAGTAAAAAAGGTTGTTATTTTGTCACTGTGGCATCATTCAGGACAAGAAGACTTATTGGTTAGAAGTAAAGCACAGATTCTTCAAACAGTACAGTGGTAAAGACAGTTAAAAAGCGGAAAAGGAAGAAGGAAAGAGAGAAATAAGGACAAAGGGATACAGTCAGATGTACTTTGTGAGAAGATAATAAATCTAATAGAATTGCTGGGTGTCTGGTGACTTATGCGGTGACTGAGTGTTTGAGACCAGCAGAAGTCAACTCAGGCCCAGACTCATACACGCTGCTTACGTGGTTTACATCAAATCAGAACCCATTAATGAAACCGCCAATGCTCTTTAGCAAGAATATTGTGCCATTATTGGAAATGCAAAATGTACCTACTGTTATGGTAATGATAAAATTCATTGGATGCATTGTTGGATGTGATTATTGTCATATTTACATCTAAAGATCAAATGATTGGTCAATGTGATTTCAAAATAGATCCTTTCAAATTTTGTCTATTTGGGATAACACAAATTGGTACTTTTTTTTACATTTATATAATGGTATTTTATTTATTTAATTTTATATTTATTATTGACCTTTTGTTAAAGCCTAAAAAACTGACCAGTCCTATCTAATCGAGTGTTACTATGGACTATACTATCAGACAAGCTTTTGTAAGTAGAAGTCCTCTGTGTTAAGATTGCAAATTTATTTTTAAATCAAATTTTACGCGAATGATTCAAAAATATAGTAAAATTTTGCTTTGTAGCGAAGAGAGATCTACATAACTGAAAGAAATGGTGTAGTGCAAAAGCCAGTAACTTACTCAAAATCTTTAGTTCATCTCTCAAAAGTAAGTATTTATGTCAATTAACATATCAGTGCCATCAGAATGAAAAGTCCTTGTATCTTTGTTCACAAACAAACTTAGTCAAAATGCTTAGTGATGTTGTCAATATAACAGTGCACTCTGTTAGTATTACCTGATGTAAACTGGCAATAGTTTAGATGACAGTTCTGTATTGAAATGCACAAGACTGCACTTCTCATATATGCCATACAGTATAGCAATTTCAAAAGTACAAATTTACATATTACTGTATGTGGGATATTGATTGAAAGAGACTGTTTCAAAATGTTTGAATAATTGAGGATATGGTTGATCTCCCAATATTTAGCTGCACCCTTCAGTCATTGTAAGGCCATGATTGACAACATAGTCCACAATAGTGGCCCTTATTTCATCTGACATGCGCCTATGTCCTTGGCCTCTTCTGCCTCTTCCTCTGTTTTGCCTCTGTACCCTTCCACCATGCATCTTTACTCCTCTTCTTCCTCTCGGCTGTTGACCCTGATCGTTTCCTGGATGTTCATCCATGGTCAGAATTTGTAACTCTTGTGTTGTCCTCTGTCTATATGCTTTCCAATTGAAGGTTCATGAGATGCACCTTTGAGCTATTTCAGAGAACTGGTTTATAATTGGTTGATCTATATTCTCTTCATTAGTGAAAGTCAAGATTCATGGCAAATTTACAAAAAGTCTAATAGAAATGTGTAGAAAATATGCTTGACAGTTTATGACAACTAGATCAACCATTTTGCATTTAATGACTTATACGATGAACTAATAACTAGATGTTTTGAGGGGTAAGACTATAGCACAGAGAACTGTATAATACATTTTGAGCAACATGATATTAGCAACTGAAAATGTAGGGAAACTGCAGACAAATGTACATAATCAGTTGCATGAATGTACCAAAACAATCGCAACTTGTTCAAAAGAATGAGAAACTGCTTTTATGATGTGCACAAGTGACTAGATGATGTGGAGGTTGAACAAGGAGTTTTGAAAATTTTATTTCTGGTCTGAGAAATGCACCAAAGTGTAAATTAAATTCAATCCTTACATATTACAGGGATGCCGTAGATTTCCCCTTTGTTCAATAATCAAATAAACACTTCAAAGTTAATGCCTTGGAATAAACTATATGTCAGCCCTCTATTAAGTACTGCATAACATCGGTTAGGACACCTACATTAACTCCAAGGTAAATTAATCTGTCAAATTAGGCTTTTTTCTTCATTCGACAGTGATAAGTTCCCTTAAACACAAATGGCAGATAAAACACTTTGCAAAGCCACACTTCAAACTTTTGACTAATGTACAGTAAGAATAATATCCAATAAAAACCTACACTGCTTATTTAAAGTAAAAAGTATCAGAAAAGTATAAATAAAAATAGCTGTAATGTACAAACCCGATTCCAAAAAAGTTGGGACACTGTACAAATTGTGAATAAAAACAGAATGCAATGTGGAAGTTTCAAATTTCAATATTTTATTCAGAATACAACATAGATGACATATCAAAATGTTTAAACTGAGAAAATGTATCATTTTAAGGGAAAAATAAGTTGATTTTAAATTTCATGGCATCAACACATCTCAAAAAAGTTGGGACAAGGCCATGTTTACCACTGTGAGGCATCCCCACTTCTTTTTATAACAGTCTGCAAACGTCTGGGGACTGAGGAGACAAGTTTCTCAAGTTTAGGAATGGGAATGTTGTCCCATTCTTGTCTAATACAGGCTTCTAGTTGCTCAACTGTCTTAGGTCTTCTTTGTCGCATCTTCCTCATTATGATGTGCCAAATGTTTTCTATGGGTGAAAGATCTGGACTGCAGGCTGGCCATTTCAGTACCCGGATCCTTCTTCTACGCAGCCATGATGTTGTAATTGATGCAGTATGTGGTCTGGCATTGTCATGTTGGAAAATGCAAGGTCTTCCCTGAAAGAGAAGACGTCTGGATGGGAGCATATGTTGTTCTAGAACTTGGATATACCTTTCAGCATTGATGGTGCCTTTCCAGATGTGTAAGCTGCTCATGCCACACGCACTCATGCAACCCCATACCATCAGAGATGCAGGCTTCTGAACGGAGCGCTGATAACAACTTGGGTTGTCCTTGTCCTCTTTAGTCCGGATGACATGGCGTCCCAGTTTTCCAAAAAGAACTTCAAATTTTGATTCGTCTGACCACAGAACAGTTTTCCACTTTGCCACAGTCCATTTTAAATGAGCCTTGGCCCAGAGAAAACGCCTGCGCTTCTGGATCATGTTTAGATATGGCTTCTTTTTTGACCTATAGAGTTTTAGCCGGCAACTGCGAATGGCACAGTGGATTGTGTTCACCGACAATGTTTTCTGGAAGTATTCCTGAGCCCATGTTGTGATTTCCATTACAGTAGCATTCCTGTATGTGATGCAGTGCCGTCTAAGGGCCCGAAGATCACGGGCATCCAGTATGGTTTTCCGGCCTTGACCCTTACGCACAGAGATTGTTCCAGATTCTCTGAATGTTTGGATGATATTATGCACTGTAGATGATGATAACTTCAAACTCTTTGCAATTTTTCTCTGAGAAACTCCTTTCTGATATTGCTCCACTATTTTTCGCCGCAGCATTGGGGGAATTGGTGATCCTCTTCCCATCTTGACTTCTGAGAGACACTGCCACTCTGAGAGGCTCTTTTTATACCCAATCATGTTGCCAATTGACCTAATAAGTTGCAAATTGGTCCTCCAGCTGTTCCTTATATGTACATTTAACTTTTCCGTCCTCTTATTGCTACCTGTCCCAAATTTTTTGGAATGTGTAGCTCTCATGAAATCCAAAATGAGCCAATATTTGGCATGACATTTCAAAATGTCTCACTTTCAATATTTGATATGTTATCTATATTCTATTGTGAATAAAATATAAGTTTATGAGATTTGTACATTATTGCATTCCTTTTTTATTCACAATTTGTACAGTGTCCCAACTTTTTTGGAATCGGGTTTGTAAGTAGAACACTATTATTTTACCTAAATATTTGTGTGTGCTATGTGTTTTTATGCTTTGTATGCTTTTTGCTTCATGTGAGACAAGCTCTTGGTGTGGCACATGGATTTGCCTTAGAGTGCTCCAAATCAGTCACGTTTGAGTTCCCATGCTGTTTAGGATGCTGCGTTAGAAGCTCGCTAGGTTGTGGAACAGAGCTGCAGACACACAAAACAGAAACTTTGATCCCATCTCACATCGATGACACATTCTTTAGACATGACAAAAGCATGGCTTTGAAGTATCGCCTAAGTTCACGGAGCGGAGAGTAACTCAACGTGCCTGGCATATTAAACTCTCACACCGATGCTCTACATCACTGCCACAGCGTCTCCATATGTCACGGCGAACAGCTCTTAACCCCCGAAAATGACTCACAAGATGAACTCACTCATGGCTTATACTTTCCCGTAATTATCGCTGCTACTGAATTAAAGAGCCTTTCCATAGACCAGCGAGTTTGTTGACGTGGATAAATGATAGAAAACTGTGTGTGCATGTTGCAAACGCAGGGAGACTATGGGTTGATAATTATCTATTAAACTAAAAGGTTAAACTGGAGACAGGCTGTTGGAAATATATCCAGGTATGACTTGGGGATTAATAAGAAAAGAGTATCTGTTGTACAGAAGCAGGACTGGCTTTGCAGGATGCTTTGGATTCATGCAGCCAACTAATGAAAAAATAACAAAGCAAAGAGTGTTAAGTATGGTGTATGTATAGCTTATCCTCACCACATAATAGTCAATAATAAATGCCTCCAAGAAGAAAAAACAACACATTTCAGAATTTGCAGCCATATCTGCCAGGGAAGTCGCTAGAAAATAACATATTTGAGCATGTAATAGAAAGCAGCTACTTCACAAAAAATACATTTGCCCCTTCCTGCCTGTCGGATAAACATTGGAGAAGCAGATCTGGGCTTTTCATGTTTATACGTGAAGCATGCTGGGAAGAACAGCCATAGTCTTTCCAGTCTTTGCATTCTTTACACTCGACAAGGTGAAGATGTTTCCGTGCTTGTCTTTCGTAAGTTTGTTTTGGATCACGAAAGATTGCAGAGCTTAGCTCTTCATGCTATTTTAAAGGCTTCCCAAACATCCTCATGGGTTTGCTCCGGGCTTTCTGACATGAGGGTGGAGCACACGGGTACATTTGCTAAAAGGAAAAGATATAATGGTGAGGCAAGCAGTCGCTTTGTGTTGTTAGAGAATCTGACAGGAGGAAGCATTTTCCTTCCTCTCAGACGTATGTTAAATTTTCATTGTACGTCTGCCTGTCAGTGTTTGTTAGGGTTTGTCGAATGAGTAATGGCAAAATGACTGAGGTTTCCTCTAAATGTTAACTGTAGGGCATGACAAATTGACCACGATGATAAGTTACAACAGCAGAAAAACAACAGATGGTAGAGAAGGAAAGTTTGTCAAGAGAAACTCTGTTAACTGTTGTTACAGTTTTTCTCAGTCGCTTTGGTGCATTTCTCGAATCATCCTTAATATTTGCAAAGAACTATATGCATTTCTCAAAACAATTCATACAAACAGCACCGCACAATGGATTTCCTGCAAAAGCCTGTAACTTACTCAAAATCGTTAGTTCATCTCTCAAAAGTATTTATGTCAATGAACATATCAGTGCAATCAGAATGAAAAGTCCTTGTGTCATTTTTCACAAACAAGATAGTCAAAATGCTTAGTCATGTTGTCAGTATAAAAGTGTACTCTGTTAGTATTACCTGATGTAAACTATGGAAACAGTTTGGATAACAGTTTCTGTATTGAAATGCAGAAGGCTGTGCTTCTTATGTATGCTATATCCTTTCAAATGTACAAATTTACACATTACTGTATGTGGGATACTGATTGAAAGAGACTGTTTCAAAATGTTTGAATAATTGAGGATATGGTTGATCTCCCAATATTTAGCTGCACACTTCAGCCATTGTAAGGCCATGATTGACAACATGGTCCACAACAGTGGCCCTTATTTCATCTGACATGCGCCTATGTCCTTGGCCTCTTCTGCCTCTTCCTCTGTTTTGCCTCTGTATCCTTCCACCATGCATCTTTACTCCTCTTCTTCCTCTCGGCTGTTGACCCTGATCGTTTCCTGGATGTTCATCCATGGTCAGAATTTGTAACTCTTGTGTTGTCCTCTGTCTATATGCTTTCCAATTGAAGATTCATGAGATGCACCTTTGAGCTATTTCAGAAAACTGGTTTATAATTGGTTGATCTATATTCTCCTCATTATTGAAAGTCAAGATTCACTTGCACAATTCATGGCAAATTTACAAAAAGTCTAATAGAAATGTGTATAAAATATGCTTGACAGTTTATGACAACTAGATCAACCATTTTGGATTTAATGACTTATACGATGAACTAATAACTAGATGTTTTGAGGGTTAAGACTATAGCACAGAGAACTGTATAATACATTTTGAGCAACATGATATTAGCAACTGAAAATGTTGGAAACTGCAGACAAATGTACATAATCAGTTGCATGAATGTACCAAAGCAATCACAATTTGTTCAAAAGAATGATTTCATTTCTGATCTGAGAAATGCAAAGTGACTGAGAAAAAAGTTTGATGTTCATTCAGGCCTTTACCAGGTTGTACTGAAGTTGCTAGACTGTTGCGAAGGTGTTCTGAGCACTTTGCTAAAGTGATTTAGGTGTTTCCTTGAGCATTTCTAAGTGGTTGCCATGGTGTTCTGAGTGGTCGCTTAGCAGTTGCTAGGCATTTGCTAGCGACAGACAGACAGACAGAAAGACAGACAGACAGACAGACAGACAGATAGACAGATAGATAAAGTGAAAGTGACGTGACGTGACATGTGGCCAAGTATGGTGACCCATACTCGGAATTTGTGCTCTGCATTTAACCAATCCAAAGTGCACACACACAGCAGTGAACACACACACGCCCAGATAGATAGACAGATAGATAGACAGATAGATAGATAGATAGATAGATAGATAGATAGATAGATAGATAAACAAAGAGATGGGTATGTAACCAGTGGGTATAGAGAGAAATGTTAGAGATCTTAAGGTAAAGATGAAAAATGCTACAATTTCACATATTCATCTTTGCAGACAGGTTTACTGCAGACTGTCTCTTTCTAAACACACACAGCACAGCACAGCAAGGAGTTTAATTGGATTACAGTGGCATAAACGTGCCATCCTTCAGAATCTGCTGTTTTGTAGCCTCTGAGATGGCATGCTTCAATTTCTGATGCCTCTAATACCCGTAAATGTTTACGCCATTGCATGGCATCCATGCCAGCCTGTTCCTTTAGTTACGACTGAAGCTATATGTGTCAATCTCCCTGCTTCCTGTAATTAAAAAAAATAAAAAATAAAAAAATTCTGCTAAATGACTAAATGTAAATGCAATGTAAGATGCAACTGTGCTGTGCCAGGCCATTTTTAATTTAATTTACTCATCTCAATGGACCAGACAAGCCCAAATGATTTCTTATAAGTGTCTGTGTTTGATTCTCCTGAGGTTTCTCCTGAAAGATCCATACTCTCTGTCTGATTCAATCTGGAATATACTCGTCGATGTATTGATTTAATCAGTGTACCCGTTCAGACCTCGTCAGCGGCTTTTCATTGATCGTACAAGTTAAAGTTATTTCCCCTCAGAGCACAGTGTTTCTTTTGTGACCTGTTTTTCTTTACTGTGGTTAAAAACAAAGGAAAAGCTATTTGAGCAAGACAATATTACAGTAGGGTTTCAGAAAGCTTGAGACTACTAGTGTTGTTAAAATGATGCTATTTTGCATTTTTAAAATAATATAAAATAAAATATCAGCACAAAACGTTAATTAAAAGTTCATCTAAAAGATCTAAAAAATAAAATTATATATATATATATATATATATATATATACACACAGGTGCATCTCAATAAATTAGAATGTTGTGGAAAAGTTAATTTATTTCAGTAATTCAACTCAAATTGTGAAACTCATGTATTAAATAAATTCAGTGCACACAGACTGAAGTAGTTTAAATCTGGTTCTTTTAATTGTGATGATTTTGGCTCACATTTAACAAAAAACCCACCAATTTACTATCTCAACAAATTAGAATATGGTGACACGCCAATCAGCTAATCAATTCAAAACACCTGCAAAGGTTTCCTGAGGCTTCAAAATGGTCTCTCAGTTTGGTTCACTAGGCTACACAATCATGGGGAAGACTGCTGATCTGACAGTTGTCCAGAAGACAATCATTGACACCCTTCACAAGGAGAGTAAGCCACAAACATTCATTGCCAAAGAAGCTGGCTGTTCACAGAGTGCTGTATCCAAGCATGTTAACAGAAAGTTGAGTGGAAGGAAAAAGTCTGGAAGAAAAAGATGCACAACCAACCGAGAGAACCGCAGCCTTATGAGGATTGTCAAGCAAAATCGATTCAAGAATTTGGGTGAACTTCACAAGGAATGGACTGAGGCTGGGGTCAAGGCATCAAGAGCCACCACACACAGACGTGTCAAGGAATTTGGCTACAGTTGTCATATTCCTCTTGTTAAGCCACTCTTGAACCACAGACAACGTCAGAGGCGCCTTACCTGGGCTAAGGAGAAGAAGAACTGGACTGTTGCCCAGTGGTCCAAAGTCCTCTTTTCAGATGAGAGCAAGTTTTGTATTTCATTTGGAAACCAAGGTCCTAGAGTCTGGAGGAAGGGTGGAGAAGCTCATAGCCCAAGTTGCTTGAAGTCCAGTGTTAAATTTCCACAGTCTGTGATGATTTGGGGTGCAATGTCATCTGCTGGTGTTGGTCCATTGTGTTTTTTGAAAACCAAAGTCACTGCACCCGTTTACCAAGAAATCTTGGAGCACTTCATGCTTCCTTCTGCTGACCAGCTTTTTAAAGATGCTGATTTCATTTTCCAGCAGGATTTGGCACCTGCCCACACTGCCAAAAGCACTGAAAGTTGGTTAAATGACCATGGTGTTGGTGTGCTTGACTGGCCAGCAAACTCACCAGACCTGAACCCCAGAGAGAATCTATGGGGTATTGTCAAGAGGAAAATGAGAAACAAGAGACCAAAAAATGCAGATGAGCTGAAGGCCACTGTCAAAGAAACCTGGGCTTCCATACCATGCCACGCCAAATTGAGGCAGTAATTAAAGCAAAAGGAGCCCCTACCAAGTATTGAGTACATATACAGTAAATCAACATACTTTCCAGAAGGCCAACAATTCACTAAAAATGTTTTTTTATTGGTCTTATGAAGTATTCTAATTTGTTGAGATTTGGTGGGTTTTTGTTAAATGTGAGCCAAAATCATCACAATTAAAAGAACCATAGACTTAAAATACTTCAGTCTGTGTGCACTGAATTTATGTAATACACAAGTTTCACAATTTGAGTAGAATTACTGAAATAAATGAACTTTTCCACGACATTCTAATTCATTGAGATGCACCTGTATGTATATACTGTATATATATGAATCTCAGAATGTCTTAGTATTTGGCATCTCCCTATTGTTTTTAACACTGATTTCAAGATAATGGACTTTGTAAGTAACATGGTCGATGTCATATACTGTGTATGATTAAAAACCTGTTCTTTTGTATAATACTTCAAATCATGGTACTGTAAAAAAGTTTCAGATCATATTTTTTTATTATTGCAGTAAATAAATCAATAATTTTTGGTAGATGCTATGGAAGGAAGTATCACCGAGTTCAGGCACTCCGGAATTGCTCCCAGTCCAATGAGAGAAACGTTCTCCACTTCAGATGGATCACTAGGGATTGTCCTGCACACTTAGTTTACGTCTAATTTATCAGCTAATGTTTGGCCCAGTTTATATTCTAATGATATTCCTCAGAGATAAGCAGCCCTTAGAGGACTGAGAACCACAGATTAATTACACAATTAAACCATCTGCGATTAGACTGCAGAGATAATTGCTCGGTCAGAGTAGTGCTTTGTAGTGGAGTCACTGGGGCTGTCAAGCGCTTGCCTTCCCTTTATCTTCTCCTCAGGGTTAGAAGCAGGGTAAAGTTTATAGGAAGGGTCATTGATTGTTAGAAATCATTATAATGTACAGCAACCACATGAAAGTAAAAGAAGGCTGAAGTAAGAATTGCTTTCTTTGCTGGTCTATAGGTAGGATATACACTGCATGGCCCATTTGCAGGTTTAAGGCCCGTTCACAACAAGAAAGATAACTATAATGATAACTATAATAGCATCCACATCAATGCACAATAATCATAAGCACACAGTTTATCGTAAGCATGCTCTGCAATTATGATATCTGATGCTTCATGCTTGAGCTTTTTAAAGCAAGATGGATTCTGATTGGCTGTCAATCTTTTATTATTCATCTTCTGAAAAATAAAATGTTCTGAAAGTGATTCCAACAATAATGTTCCTCTGTGTTGTTATCATTATAGTTTGGAGTGAATGGGCCTTCATGAAATGAAAATTTCTTAGGGCTATTAATATTTATAAATGCATGATATAGATCTGGGCCCATATTCACAAAACATCTTAAGGTTAAAAGTAGCTCATAACTCGCCAATTTAGTAGAAAATCTTAAAAAGTTGTTGTCAGTCCTAAATTTAGTATTTCACAAAGCGTTTTAGCACTAAAACTAGCTCCTAAATCTGTGAAATGAAATGTTAGGAGTAGTGAAGAGGACTCCTAAGTCACTAAGACCAAACCACAAACTATCCTAAAATGACTGTTGCCGGCATTTTTTGGAGGTTATTCCAAAAAAACCATCAGGTTTTAAGAGAAAACTCTAAGCTAAAAACTTTTACTGCTATTTAGGAGAACTCTTAGTGGTAAGATAAAATGTTCTGTGAATACGGGCCCTGATTCATAAACATGTTTTAAATAGGGCTGCAACAACTAATTGATCAAATCGCTTATAATCGATAATGAAAATCATCGACAAGGAATGTCATGATCGATTAGTCGCATCTGCCTCACCATGCACAGAAAACTTCTGCCATTCACGTCAAATTATACCACTGAATAATGCATTTCTTCAAACAGAGTAAGCTACTTCAGGAAAGGTGCACGATCCAAGTTGCCCAAAACATGCGAATGCTTAATTTTAAACTTCAAGCTAATTCATTAGCTTAATGTTTAACATGGCTTGTCCTGTCAGGCACTTTGACAGATGCGTATTTTTAATGTGTGATATGATTCCTCAGCGCAAAACTTTTAAACTTTTATTTTAGGTTATCTCCTTATCTGTAAATGTTACATGTTCACGCAAGTGTTACTATTTTGCAGCATGCTCATCTTGACAGTTTGAGTTAAACTTCAGAATTAACTGAACAGTGCTTCAAACTGACTGAATGTAGTAAAGAGGAAGAAAATGAATATGCAGCGCAAAAATATCTGAAATATCTGTTATTGAATGTTAAATTTAGCATTTAAAACCCGAATTCCGGAAATGTTGGGACGTTTTTTAAATTTGAATAAAATGAAAACTAAAAGACTTTCAAATCACATGAGCCAATATTTTATTCACAATAGAACAAAGATAGCATAAAGGCCTTTCCACACTGAGCGCGATGCAAAAAAGCGAGGCGAATCGCCTGCGAATGTTGCTTTCACACCGAGCGGGAAACGAATGTTCGCCTTCTGCTAATTCAAGCCTGCACGCTAGGTGGCGCCGACAATGCATTTTTCTTCATGTCGTGTATGTATCTCGTGTGGTTTACATTGTCCGTTGCTCAATATACAGCATTAAATTAAGATAAATAACTTGTTTTTCTTAATCAGAAACATAAAATATCCATAATGCTTACAAGAATACATCTGAAATAATTAGAGGTAGAATATGCATCAAGCTACATTTAAAATGTATGTAATTATTAATGTTTTTCCTCAAAACCCACTTTAAATAATCATCGAGTGCTTGTAATAACTTCCGATTGTGATCTAAAATGGATTTTGATTCTATAATGTGCAGACATGCACTCTTTGTTTGTTTTATAATGGACTGATTGATACCTGCTTGTCATGTGTCATAAACATCCTTTATTGTTAAAAAAAAATAACATGAGCTGCATAAAACATATATAGAAAACCTGTGTTCATAATTATAGGTCTATTTGCTTTCATATTTCATGTGTAGAAAAATATTTATCTTTTTTATATATGGAAGGGCAAGAGATTACATGCTTGACAGGTCTAGAGTGAACGAGCTCTGACTCATAAACACTCGCGCTCGTGGAAGATAATGTACGGTGCTCTTCAGATCACATAATTCAGTGGAGAATTAATAGAAATGTTATTCTGCATAAAGAACATGTGAGAATAGTCTGTTCTTAAATACCAACAATAACAAGAACTCAGCATTCACTCTCTTCTCTCTTGCGGAAAAAGTCCTCTACTTCGGCGTTTTTGCGCTCTTGCTCAATACAGAATTCTGAGCTTTTAGCAACACCGCGTCGACCTTCTGGGTAACAGTAGTTGCTCTGGCCACGTTATGTAATGCTCAAATCTTATTGGACTGCCCGTGTTTTCGCTTTTTGAAACTGAAAACATTCGTCGGACTGGACGAAAAAAAAATATTCGCATTCTCGGTGTGCGAATGTTCGCGGCCTATGTGGAAGCTTCCATAGGAAGCTGTTGTTTTATTTCAGTGCGTCAAATTCGTTTCACTTCACTCAGTGTGGAAAGGCCTTAACAAATATTTAAACTGAGAATTTTTACAATTTTATGCACAAAATGAGCTCATTTCAAATTTGATGCCTGCTACAGGTCTCAAAATAGTTGGGACGGGGGCAACAAAGGGCTGAAAAAGCAACACATTTTGAAAAGATTCAGCTGGGAGAACATCTAGCAACTAATTAAGTTAATTGACATCAGGTCTGTAACATGATTTGCTATAAAAATGGTGTCTTAGAGTCTCTCAGAAGTAAAGATGGGCAGAGGCTCTCCAATCTGTGAAAGAGTGAGTAAAAAATTGTGGAATACTTTAAAAACAACGTTCCTCAACGTCAAATTGCAAAGGCTTTGCAAATCTCATCATCTACAGTGCAGAACATCATCAAAAGATTCAGAGAAACTGGAGAAATCTCTGTACGTAAGGGACAAGGCCAAAAACCTTTGTTGGATGCCCGTGGTATTTGGGCCCTCAGATGACACTGCATCACTCATCGGCATGATTCTCTCTTTGACATTACTAAATGGGCCCAGGAATACTTCCAGAAACCACTGTCGGTAAACACAATCTGCCTTGCCATCTGCAGATGCCAACTAAAGCTCTATCATGCAAAAAGGAAGCCATATGTGAACATGGTCCAGAAGCGCCATCGTGTCCTGTGGGCCAAGGCTCATTTAAAATGGACTGTTTCAAAGTGGAAAAGTGTTCTATGGTCAGACGAGTCCAAATGTGACATTCTTGTTGGAAATCACAGACGCCGTGTCCTCCGGGCTAAAGAGGAGGGAGACCTTCCAGCATGTTTTATCAGTGTTCAGTTCAAAAGCCAGCATCTCTGATGGTATGGGGGTGCATAAGTGCATACGGTATGGGCAGCTTGCATGTTTTGGAAGGCACTATGAATGCTGAAAGGTATATAAAGGTTTTAGAGAAACAGTAGTAGTAGAAGAGTCCAGGTGCTGAATTGGCCTGCCTGCAGTCCAGATCTTTCACCTATAGAGAACATTTGGTGCATCATTAAATGAAAAATACATCAAAGACGACCACAAACTCTTCAGCAGCTGGAAACCTATATCAGGAAAGAATGGGACCAAATTCCAACACCAAAACTCCAGAAACTCATAACCTCGATGCCCAGACGTCTTCAAACTGTTGTGAAAAGAAGAGGAGATGGTACACCATGGTAAACATGCCCCCGTCCCAACTATTTTGAGACCTGTAGCAGGCATCAAATTTGAAATGAGAAAATTAGTTTACTGAGAAAAATTTCTCAGTAAACATTTGTTATCTATGTTCTGTTGTGAATAAAATATTGGCTCATGTGATTTGAAAGTCTTTTAGTTTTCATTTTATTCAAATTTAAAAAACGTCCCAACATTTCCGGAATTCGGGTTGTAAAAGTCAACATGTAATTCAAGCATTTTACGATTTTAACTGTAAAGGGATAATAGCGTGTAATTGTATATCCATTTAAGCCTTTCCTTACATTTACAGAATAAAGAAATTACAGTATAACAGGTTTATGTAATATGCAATGTGTTTGTTCATGCAGAACATTCGTCTCATCTGTTAACACTGAGTTTGTGTTTTTATTTATTATCTTCATTATTATCTCCATTTTTAGTAGGGATTTAAACTGTCCTTTGTCCATTTGTCTATTTAAACTCTCCATTTAAACTGTTCTTTATACATTATGTGCTTTATTTTGCACATAATGTATAGCATAGATATCGATATTTTCACCATACAGTATGTTTATAGCATTCAGTTGGCATGTCTGTTTGAAGGACAGCATTCAGCAGCATGTGGAATTTGTGTATGTTGTCAATAAAATAGAAAGGCTTTTTAATCCGATTAATCGATTAATCGAAGAAGAAGAAGGAAAAAAATCAATTAATTAAAAAAAAAAAAAAAACAAATCGGCCAACTAATCGATAATCAAAATAATCGTTAGTTGCAGCCCTAGTTTCAAATGACAAAACTATGTATTGTTCAAAATTAAGACCTAAGTGGAACATGTCCATAGTTAATGTTACCATAAACTATTGTTACTAACCAAAATCACCATGGGACTTAACATTGTAAAATATAAAAAAAACAGAGCTGAGAGTACTACATTTTTATTGGTAGTTGAAAGCATTATCAAATTAGCCAATTCAGTTTATATACAAATACGCAAGGTACAGGGGATGTGTTCAACTTTGTGAATGACAAATATCTCAATTCTACGGCAATCGGCAGAGCTTTCATCTGAGTTCTGTAGGAACAGTTTCCAAGTGGGAATTCTCTGTAGAAAAGCATGTAAAACTCACTGTTCAGTTCTCACAATCACTGCAATCTTTGCTTTTCAGTCAGAAGAACCAGAATAACACAATGGTTTATTTTTTTCCTAAAAGCAACCAGGATCCATTTTGAAAACAGTACTGATCCTGGAAAGGTCTGCCTGTACCATGTGCTTATCCAGTATCTAAAAATTTGCATTAAGGAGCAGAAAGCTGTGTGGGTGTACCAGCTGCAGTGGGGGCAAGTGCACTGATGTGTTCACCAGCATAGGATTAACATGGTGTGGATATTTAGAGATGCTGAGAAAAAGAACTCGGAAAAAGAAAAAGTTGAGGCTATTGTTTGGTAAAATCATTGTTGGGTACCACAGAATGACTTTCTTTCAATATACGATGTGTAGTTGTGATGTAACGGAAGTAGGGAGGAGGCTTGGTTTTATCCATTGGTGGTTGATTGGAAGAAGGCATATCTGAATGTGATCTTGAGGTCAGCTGCAAAGGTGTGTTCTTGGTAGGTTTGGTTCAGTTAAAACCAACTCTAGTGCGAATGCTCTATTAGAGAAGTTAATTTAAATAAGTGAACACTGCCATCTGAACTTTAGTGCACACAAAACAAGCAGACTGAGACCTACCATTTCAGGGGGTCCATTTCCAAACAATCTCTGGTGCAGTTTGACTGATATATGAATGCAACATAGTGTGAATTTTGTCAGCCATTTTTAATTTAGTCTTAGTCTTTTAAATTAGTCTTAGTTTATTTAGTCACCCTTGTCCAATTTTTGTTTAGTCAAATTTTAGTCGACTAAATGTCTGAGCATTTTAATCTTGTTTTAGGCAATGAAAACTTAGTCACATTGTCGTCATGCTGTATAATGGTTAAATTAATAAAACAGTAAGAGCAAGCAACATCGATCTCAAATGGGTGCTCGACTAAAAAACAAGTAGAAGCATATTAGAAATGCAAAGTCAGCAACACTAAAGCTCCAAAAGTATCAAAGAAATTTATTTAAAAAAATTCGCATAATCAATAGAATGTGGACTTGTAATAGTAATTCCAATAATGTTTCTCTATTAAAACGACAGCGGTTGAGTAAGTGCATTTATTCAGCAACTACAATCGCAAACAAAATAGTCGAGATCTCATGATAGAACGCCGACTGACTGACACTTTCATTTAAGCCGAAAATCTCACATGGATATTGCTAAACTCTAGCTTACTTGTTTGTCTGTGTTTTCAGATCATCATCGGTGCTTCCGCAATGAAGAGTGAACGTGTGTGCATGGTTGCCAGATTGCAAAAATTAAGCAGATCACAGGGCAGAAAATGTATCCTTTTAACAGAGAAGCTCTGATTTAGGGATTTGAACTCTTGATATCTTGCAACCACACACATGAAAGCTTGTGTAGTAGAGTCATGCAATAATATTTTGTCTCTTTTTTTATCGATGAAAATAAAAATAGATTTTGACAAAAATAAACATTTATTTAGTTTTTATTTTTTTTAAATACAGTACATTTTAGTCTCATCTTTTATCGTCAATGATATTGCATGTTGATATAGTCATCGTTATTGTTTATTGACATTATTGTCGTCTCGCCATCGTCCCATTTTAGTCTTGGGGAAAAAAGCTTGTCAATTAACTTTTTTAATCATATTTTTTGACTATCTAAAAAGAAATTAACACCTATGTGAATCAAACATGAAACAAAGACATCTAAACAAACCAATAAACGAATATCATGTCACAAGATGCGACTCTTAAATTATATCAGGTCAGTATTATCCGATATTGAGAATTTTGGTTTCGGATCAGTTTTGACAAAAATGGTATTTAGTCCACCTAGATTTTAGTGGACTAAATGACTGAAGTCCAGCATTTGTCACCAAAGAGAAGTAATTTCAACAGGAGTTATAACATTTTGATAAAAAAATTACAAGCTCAAAAAAAACATGCATGGATAGTTCCATGGATCTTAATGAGATCCATTAAGGAATTAGATTTCTGACTTTAAGTGCAAAATGCAGTGATTCAACAGAAAGTACATAGATGTATAAATATTGAAAATGACGAGCTGAAAAAATGCTAATAAATTAAGTCAGAATTCCACTGTAGTTCCCCAGAAAAAAAAAAAGTAGACATTATAGAAAACATGACGTCTAATTTATGAGTGGATTAGGAGATCTGCATCTATTAGACACCGGTTAGACCCCATAATGTAAAATTCAATGCAAAGTGTGAATTGGGTGCTAATGAGTCTGAGTGTGCTGATAAGTGTGTGTGCGCATGTGAGGTGTCAGTTGAAGCGAGACCATATGGAAGATGCCACCTGGTGTGTCTGTTCATCTTCTTCAGAGAGGAAGATCAAAGCAAGATGCAACATCATCACAGACTCAATCTCAGTAATTACTCGAGTTCTCTCAATTATTCTGAAATTAGTGGGATATTTTTCACTCACTGATCGGCACACTTTGGAATTAGTTGAGATGAACTGTCAAAACTGGTAAACTGGTAAATCCTTTTGAATATTTCACTGGTTTGCTTACCAATAACACTAAATGCCACTAAATGTTATCCGTACACAGAAAGCAGAAAAACAGAAATAGCAAAGAAATAATTGTCCTGACCAAAGAAAGCAGCCACTTTTGTGGCGTTTCCTTAAAGGCATAATCTAGGTTGAGTTTATGGGCCGCATCTGTGAAAAGCTGTCGATTACCACAAACAAGAATTTCACCCCTCTGTATAAATGAATGATAAATGCATTCATAAGTATATTATCATAATAGCAGCCTAGCAGGCAAGCGGGTCTGCAATAAATGTTTAATGTTTAGTATTGTTCACCAACACTAGGGTAAACGTACCTATTAAGCTCACGTACCCATTAAGCACACTTCCATTTTTGAGATCAGATTATAAAAAGAAAAAATAATTTATTATCCTACTGGATGTCTTAACCAATTGATGTGTTTGTTACTATATACCTCCTGTAATTTCAAGTCAATCAGATCATTGCACACTGAGATATGAGTCTCCATGTGTTCACACGGTCTGGCGGCCATTTTGAAAGCTGTCTAAAAAGTTTTTTTTTAGATGTTTAAGCCTTTATTTTGGGTAAATTTCACTACTTATTTTAAAATTAAGAGATTAATGTTCAGACTTTTGCATATTATAACCTGGAACTTGGATGTGGGAAATAATTACATTGGATCCAAAAGATAGTTTTGCAACACAGCGCAGATGCTACAGAACACAGTTAGCTGACTAGCTGTATAAGATTGTGTGCTATGCTAACATATTACTTCACAGGCATTACTGGCTTGCACTTTTACATCCGTAATATTATAAATTGACAGTTTATTGCTGGTCTGTCGTTTTACACTGCTGTAATTTTTTAAAGATTTCATATTATTTTAAGGTGAGCTTAAAGGTTGCACTACTATGAAAATCACACAGCTTCAGCGTGACATCAATAAGAAAAAGTATCATTTCATAGATATTGTTAATAATAGTTGTTCATATTAAAATATGTATGAACTTAATACATGACCTAGACTATTTATTTAGCAAAAATCCTGTCATTTTAATAAATATTATATTTTTTAAATATAATATTTTTCTTAAAATAAACAAGAATTTTTAATAAAACATGACGTGAGCTTAATGGGAACAAGGGTGTGCTTAAAGGGTACAAAAATGTACCCATTAAGCACACCTAGACTTTTTGCATTTAATTATATCTTAATTGAAATGCTTTTGTCATTTAAAATAAAATAAATAGTTTTGTGTGAGAGATTAATATTTTATTTTAACATAACTTTTTGTACTGAAACCAATATCTTGTGCACTAAAAATGTCTCAATGTAGATTTTGGTACATATCAAGATACCAGGAATATCATGGGAAGGATGTAACACAACACAAGTAACCGTATAGCACTGTTTACATGGAGCCAACAGCCAAGTTTTGAAAACTACACCCACAGGAATTACACTAGTAAGGCATATTCAGAGGTTTCTGCAACTAATCTCACTTCAAAATGATTTTACAGTTTATTTACCTTCAAAGCATTGCCAGATACTGTCCATAGACAGTGGCCAAGTAAATTTAACATTTTACATGTACAAATATAGTGTCATTGTCTAAACACAAATCCTTTTGAAAACCACACATTTTGTACATATATTTGTAACTGTTTTGACAACTAAATGTTAAAGTAATTGATTCAAGTAAGCAGTCTGACGTTGGGTCTGTTTGGAATGTATTAATATTTTGTTTAAAATGTAATATTATCTTCGCCTGTTGTTTTAATATCATAGTGGTTTGATGATGTTCTGATACTGAATGTTGATTGGCTTGAATGGTTTACATCTGAAGTTGATTGGTTTTGTATACAGACTAGGGATGCAACTTTGAAGCAAACAGCATTGCGTCATTTCAATATCAATTCTAATTGGTCGTTTAGAACAGGGGTTCCCAAACTTTTCAGCCCACGACCCCCAAAATAACGGTGCCAGTGACTCGCGACCCCCACTATCCTCGGAGGTGGATAAAATATACAAACGTTGCGTGCAATGGCGCACATGCACCAATAGGCCTATCCAAACATGCGCATAGCCTAATGACAACACAAAAAAACACAACTGTCTAACAACCATATAATTTTTTTATAGTAATTTACTCATTTGTTTAATTTCAACATTAACCGCACCTAATGAGATGGGTGGGCACAATGCTTGGAGCACAGCAAGTCCATTCTTGGTTTAATTTTGGAGACCGCCACTCGGAGATCATCCTCCACGTTCAGTCGCAACCTGTATTTATTTTTAATGTACGTGAGTGCCGAAAAAGTCTTTTTGCACAAGTAGGTACTGCAAAACGGCATCAGTACATCCATAGCGGCCTTGGATAGCTGTGGGTATTCCCTCTCGACTGAAATCCAAAACTCAGCCAGCGTCTTGGAATTAAACACTGTCTTCAAGGTTCGGTCGCTTGACAGTTCAACCAATGCGTCCTCCAGGTCAGATGTCAGATGATTTGCCCTCGTTACAGTGAATGGTGATCTTATCCAGTCGTATTGTTCTGGAGCTGTTTCCTCTGGGAAATACCTGTTAAAGTGTTCCAGGAGGGCTTGAAGGTGGGTAGTGATAGACTTCTTCACTATGTTAACACTCAGTTTGTTTTCCTCCATGAATTCGTCCAGCTCAGAAAACATATCAATCCTACCCATTTCAACTTGCTCAGTCCAGCGCTCAAGTTTTCTCTTGAATGCGTGGATTTTGTCATTCAGCGACATGGTGTTTGTGTTTTCACCTTGCAATGACATATTAAGTCCATTCAGTTTTTCAAATATGCAAGCCAAATACGCTAGCCTTGTTAGCCAGTCAGGATCACTGAGGTGGTCAGTGAGCTGGGACCCATGCTCCATCAGAAATAAGGCGGCTGAGCACATTTCCTCGCGAAAGCCACCTGACTTCTGTATGGAACAGCAAGCACTCATGCTCCGATCCCAGTTCGTTACAGAGAGTGGCAAACAGTCTGATATTGAGTGGACGCGCTTTTATATAGTTGACCATTTTTATCAAAGTCTCAAGAACACGTTTAAGTTCTGGGTCAAGTGTTTTGCTCGCAAGAGCTTCTCTGTGTATAATAATTTTACGTGAGGCGCCACTTGTAAGACTCTTGCTTTAAGACCTTTCTTTTTCCCCAGCATCGCTACAGCACCATCTGTACACACACTGATGCACTTGCTCCAAGACAGTCCATCTTCTTTTAGTTTGTTGTCAAGTTTTGTGAAAATGTCCTCGCCTGTGCACGTTCCCTCCAGTGGCTTGCAAAACAGAATGTCCTCGTTACATTTTCTGTCAAAACTGTATCTGACGAATATAAGCAGCTGGGCAGAGTTTGATACATCTGTGGATTTGTCTAACTGTAATGCATATTTCCCTTTCTTCACTCTGTCCACCAGCTGACACTTTATGTCCTGGGCCATGTCGGAGATGCGGGCAACAGTCCCGTTAGACAGCGGCACTGATTGTAGCTCACGGACCAGTTTATCCCCATGCATAGCCCGACTTATAGCTATAGTAGCGGGTTTAATGAGGGTTTCCCCGATCGTATGTGGCTTTTTTGCCTGTGCAATTAAATATGCCACCTCATATGATGCCTGTTGAGCTTTGGTGGGGATTGTTGTTTGTTTAGTTAGGACTTTCTTTTGGCCTTGTAACTCTCGCTCCTTTCGCTGGAAAAAATCTATTGGTTTAGCAGCAAGAGAGGGGTGCTTGGTTTTCAAGTGTCGTAGCATTTTTACAGGCTTTAGGCTTTCATGTGCAAGCACCTCAGTGCACACAACACATTGGGGATGTTGTACTTCTTTGACGATGACGCATGTGAATCCATACTGGATAAATTCCTCTTGATACTTTCGACATTTTGAGTAAGGCTGATCCGACTGCTTATGGATGTCCTCTTTATGCACACCCCGGTCTCTTTCCGTACCTGACATTGATTGCCTTTCTGATGGTGGTGCTTCTCCGCGTTCCTCCGCTGGCCTCTCTGCTGGTCTCCCTGCGTTGTCATTGGTCGATATTAACCAATGTTTCATTTCAACAAAAATAATATCCTAAGCCTAAAGTGAAAAAAATTACCTACGTGCACATATCAGAATGTTTAACGTGGTGCTGTAAATTGGTTTGCTGCAACTGACGCTATTGCTGTGTCGTTAATCTGTCGTAATCACCTCAGGGGTCGCGATCGAACGGAAAGAAAATCGAAAGGCTGATGGCTTTTTTATTTGCATGTTTTTTAATGTAAATATTAACTATTTTTTATCTTTTGTTAGTTATGGATAAAATGTTATTTGTAATAGTTTAAAAAAATGTTTTGATTTCTGGAAATCATCGCGCGACCCCTACTTTGGGAACCACTGGTTTAGAAGACAACGCTTCATGCTGTCAGCCTTTTTTGTTGATCTGATAGATTATAACGTGTCATTAATTATATGGATTAATGCTTGGGATTTGTGTCATTTAAGGTGAAAATGCTTTCTGGAGTTTCTAGCAGATTTGAAGACAGGATTATGCACGAATTTGTCACAACATTTGTCGCTACCTACTGGCAAAACAATGTTGCTTGCAAAAAGATTTGCTGAATGAATCAATGAATGAATCTGAACCAATCTTTTTAGTGAATGTGTTTATAAGATTTGACTTACTTATGAATCAAAATATCCTCGACCAATTTAAAAATTGCAAAACAATTACATAATGTAGCTTTAAGACATGAATCTGATTCTGATTCAGATCACATAATTAATCCTTCCATACACTTTTCTAACAGACACTTCTTCTCTGTATAAATATGAGTGACCTTAAAGACAGACCAAATTATGCAAATATTAGTAAAACAAGGAATGTGATAATGATTCAAATTATCACTGCACTCAACTCTCAGATGACATAATTATAAAATATCAACTCTTCTTCACCTTTTTCTAAATGACTTCCCCTAAACAAAAGTGTCAATAGAGTGCGATAACACCATTATGTTCACACACACACACACACCTGATTTTGCTCTATTTTTTTAAATAGTGTAGCAAATGTGGCCAAGCTGAATTACTGGCACCACAGTTTGATGACTGAACATAATAACAGAGCTAGCTGTTGCTTGTGACCACATTGTGGCCATTAAGAAAAATGACTTGAGGCATCAGTCACTCCCGGAAACCTATTAAAAAGTAATTCCAAGTAAGTGTTTTTGCAGATGTAGTGAACATTAATGTTTACCTATTAATTTCTCATATCTGTCTACAAGTACACTTTTTTTTCTTTTTTTTTTTTTTTTATCTCTGATTGAATTTTCCTCAGGTTAAAGCATCTTTTAATGCATTTCAAGATCACTGAAATTACTTCTGTGGAATGATAATATATGTATTTCATAAATGTATACTATTTCCACTGCCAAACAGCAAGTAAGCTGACTCACTGTTTATCAAGTGCCCATATCCTGTTTGTTAGTGAATGTTAAATTATTACAGCTTCTCTGTTTTTTTTTTTTTCTTCTACCAGCATCCATCATGAATCCCATGTCACATCTATACTACAAAAAGAGCAGCTACTCTCCGTACCGGGACCGAATCCCTCTACAGATCGTCCGGGCGGAGGTAGAGCTTTCCCCAGAGGAGCGTTCGTTCCTTTTGGCCGTGGAAAAGGGTGACTATGCAGGGGTCCAGCATGCACTACGTGAGGCGGAGGTCTACTACAATATTGATGTCAACTGTGTGGATCCATTGGGCCGCAGTGCGCTACTAATCGCTATTGAGAATGAGAACCTTGAGGTGATCGAGCTGCTTCTGGATCACGGAGTGAACACTGGAGACGCTCTGCTCTACGCCATCCGCAAAGAAGTGGTGGGAGCTGTAGAGTTACTGTTGTCCCACAGGAAACCCAGTGGAGAAAAACAGGTCTGTATGTGTGTTGGTGTTTTATATGCTTTTCTCAGCTGAAAAGAGACACTATGCATTATTATTCATTTCTGTCATGGCCCAGGCTGGTTTACGCTATCTTGTCTAGACTTGGTCTGACGGTGTTGGATAAGTCAGTTAAGATGCCTGAGAGTGATACCAGCACAAAATATGCCATACTAAACTTTTAACCTGGTTTACACTGTGTATGACCAGGTGCATTGCAGCAATTTTCTCCATAAGGAAATTGACTATAACTTGATAATAACTTAATTATAACATATGAGCTTGAAAGTTGTTAATCAATTATATATTATTTTGTTGAAGCCATTTTTTTAATTATTTAAGCTTATTTTTCAAAGTATCATGTTTAACAGCAGAATTCCTGGTGAAAAACTACATTTCCCATGATGCCGCTAAAGAAAATTCCACCAATCAGAGAGCCATGGTGAGCAAATTGTAGCAAAAGAGCAGGAAACCACAGTGAAGCACCGTGAATGATGTGATCAAGTCTTACAGTAATACGCCCTCAAAATACTTTGATTTTGTATATATACATATATCAGAGGCGCTTCTCCTCAAAATATTGGATGAGAAAAAAAAATTGTAGTACAAAAATAAAACAATGCAAATATTACATTATAATCTATTATAGTCTATTTAGTCTATATTCATTATAGTCTATCTCGCCTCCCCTGAGCCCATTGAGTTTTAACAGACCCCTTAAGCATGTGGTGAGATTGTTGGGGTAATTGAGAATGAATGGAGGAAAGTCACGAGAGAGTAGGCAATGCCTCCATCGCAATATGATTGGATATGATCTACTTATGACTGGCTGTGATTGATTGGTTCATGTGATAAATCCTGCCTCTTGTGTTTGTGCACACTCCACGTTCGCGAATGGGAATATTAATTTTAAAAAGTAAACAAACAACTCACACACTTAAATATAATCACTTTGTTGCATCAAAATAAGACTTGAAATGGCCTGAAAACATGATCCGTGAGAGTTTTTAGCAAGTAATCAGCTTGGTAAAATTGAACATAAATCTCTGTCTGTGATCAATATTTACCTAGCTTTGATGACCAATGATCCGAAAAATTTAAAAATGGTAAAAAGTTAAATATTAAAAAGCATAGCTTAACATAAGTTCACGAATAAAATATATTGTTTAAATTGTTACTGAAAATGCTTATTGTACCTGGTTAGAACTAAAGGACTTTAATGATTCAGTATATCAGCCCTTCCTCAAATAATTATGATTCAATGCACTTTTAAATTTTGACTGATTCTTTAAAAAAAAGAACTAATTCAAGAGAGTCATTTTGTGCATCGGATTCAAGAGGACAACGCTACAGAACCTTTGTATTTGCATTATTCCGTGTCTGTAAGCTCATAATTCAGCTAAACCATAATTCCTCTTTCTGTGGTGATGTACATTTGTTTGCAAAACAAGAACGCTTTCATGGTGTGGTTCTTTAGTATAGCATATTATCCACATCAGTGATAAAATGGACTTTATGATCGTCAGTGGCCCTGAATGTCATTAAAATAATTTGATATAAGTACTTTTATAAAAAAATAGAACCTATTCTTGATTCCCAACCCTGCACACCTGGTTAGGACACAGTACATATAAATATAGTGCTTGCATATGTATTTTGTCAGTGTCTTCCTACGTATGCAATGCCATATCGCTGTTTGTGTGAACAGTGTGTATGCAGGTGGGAACTGTTCATATTTGTGGTTGTACTCTATGTGCATGTGTTCGGATGAGTGGGCGTTCCAAAGCTAATAGAAGAGATGAGATGGCAGAGATTTATCTTTCAGATTTGATTTTCACCTCACGTAGCACCACAAATCTTTATTGGATTGCATTTTGTTATCCTCTAATCTTTCCCCTCATTCAATGGTAAGATTAACCTGAAAAGCTTGCATTCCTGTATTCTCATAGATCGAGTTTTGCGGCATGCTTGATTTGGTGGCCAGTGGAGGATGAAGGGGAATGTAACTTCAAGAGAGTTCCACTAACATACACTGAAAAAGGGCATGTGACAGCAGTATTCACTGTGAACCGAGGTTCAATTTGTACAGCGTGGTGCCAGAAGCACACAAAAGCTATCAATATGAATTTATCAGTGCTTGAGGTTGTGAATGCCCTTTTTTAAGGAGTAGAATCAATGATACATATAGAATCACTCTCATCTACAAGTGAATAGCTGATGTAAAGCTGAGCAGGAAATGCAGATTCTGCAGAAACTCATTAAATTATTTTTAAATGTTTTTTTTCATATACAGCAATTCTGTTGAGAAGCCTTCACAGTTTTTCTTCACTTAAAAAATATAATTATTTTGCCAAACTTTATTCAGTTGTGGAGAGGGGTTCTTTAACATCAAAGTAATTTGCAAACTCGTGGCAATTTTTCACTTTTTCAGTTCAGTTCAGTTCTCAAGTCTGTAAAGTTAGCATGTGTGATCTGAACAATCAGATCTATTTATACTTTATCAAGTCATATGTTCTCTCTGGACAAGGTACTCAACAGTTCCACTTTTCTCCATAAAAACACCACCCTAACATATACTCTACCGAGTCCCATAATAACTGATCATTTAAACACTAAAAACTCCAACTTTTCTCATTTTGCACAAAACACATTAAATAAAGCTTTATTTCATAATTTACTCTCCCCAGCCAGTCCCATGCAAAGCCTGCTGGAAACTCTGCCCAGTTTCAGTAATGCAGTGTTACTGCCAATGAAAAATATTAATTCTAAGGATCATTGGATTGAGTAAACTTCTGTTTTTCAAATTTAGACAGATTGCATGGAGTAAAAATAAATTGTGATTGTTCAAGAGCTGTATTGCATTAGCGTGTTTTAATTATGAGCAAGCAGGGTTTTTTGTGTGTTTAATGGAATATAATTTTTTTACATAATGTCAAATTATTCTTTTAAACTAAAAATGACTGGCTGTTCAATGTGTCCCACCCTAATTTCCTGTTTCAATAGAGAATAATCAACACAGGAAAGAAATCTGATCTTTTTTTATTGATTTATGAGGTCTTTAAGAGTTGTGGTGCTGCTGGCTTGCTTACAAGTGTATTATGTACTGTGAACATTGTGAGTTATTTACTATAAAAACGTTTTTGGTTTGTTTATAAACACAGAGGGATGAGTTGAAATCATTGTTTGTGATTATCAACAGGATGCCACACATGTGGTACATAAACGTTATGTTAAGAAACTGTGATTTCAGTGAGTTCCAGAATGATTACATTGTTCACATAACATATATAAGTAAACAAAATGTCCCCAAAATGCTGCCATATTATGATACCTTTATTTCGACAGGGCAGTAAGTGGGCAGGAAGCAAAGTGAGAGGGAGAGGGGGGCGGGATCGGGAAAGGTCTTCGAGCTGGGACTCTAACTCGGGATTATATATGTCTTGCACTGCCCACGAGGCTATTGGCACCGACTTATTTGGCTTTTTAAACTATGGATTGTTGTTATTATTTCCATTTTATATATCAAACATGGTTTAACATGGTTATCGTTTGTGCTGGTTAAAGCAGCGTTTCTTAATGGAGGTTTGTGTACCCTTGGGGGTTTGTTAGTTGATGAAAAACGAATAATGAAATTCAATGTAAAATTAAAATAAATAAAAATGGCTGCACAATTAATTGAAATAAAATAATTGATTGTCAAATCAAAGATGGCAATGCAGTTGAAATAAGTTTAGAGTCTGTTGCATTAAGTAAATGCTCCTTCTCACCAATCTCTGTATGTGCACAGTTTAACTTGCATTTTGGGAATGCAATGTGAGCTAGGTTCACTTTATGTACATATTTGCACAATTTCCAGCATTTCTGTGGATAGAATTTACAGCATTTCACCAGTATTCCATCAAAATAAAAGCGTAAAGATTTGAATTTTTGAAAGTGAAAATTTGAGACAAAAATATTGGCATTATAACTTGCAGTGTAAAATAAGTATCAGACCTATAATTATCAAATATAATTTTTTATTTTACAGGAAAATTGTAATTTACAACAGTTCAAAATTTAAAATAAAACGCTAACTAAAGAAAGATTATCTGTTTACTTGTGTGTCATGTGATCATAAACTAACATCAGATAAACATAAGCTTGCGAATGTGATGATAAATCATTAAAATATTAACTTAAAATCTCAAGCAAATATTTTACGTCTAAGGAGTTCAGCTGCAAAATGTGTGGGAAGCCCTGGGATAGAGTAAATATGTGGACAGATGAATTATTTTGTAACTATTATTATTCTACAGCTTCACTGAGTTCCACTGGAGCAGCAATGATGTTTATTCAGCTCCAGGTAGCTTTGTTGCTCCCTCTTGGATTAGACGTGCACACTTTTATGAAGTGAAGTGCAACATCACTAATACGGTTCAGAAGAGAGGCACAGGGTTCCTATACTTTTGATGTTAGAGTGAACAAGCGTTAGGGGAAATAAAGCCGGTAGCCAGGTTTGTTCTTTTTGCTTCATTATTTGGTTTCCTAAAGTGAACTTCGTTGGTGCAGATACATCAAGTGAGCTTGTTACGGGAAGTGCCGTGGGGCCTAAATTGGAATCTATCCCATGTACCATGTGCCCGCCCGTTCACAGAGCATGGGCTATTTTGCATTGCTATCACTATAGCAACCCTTGCAGCCACTTGGGAGTTCTGGGGGAGGACTGTTATACTAATGGACTGAAAATAAATCTCTAAATAAAATGCGTTTGCAAACCTCACTTACTCACTCGCTGGCTTGTAACACCGACGTACCACAAATCATATTTCCATAATGTTCTCATGGCAGATATGGCTGTCTTTATGATAGGATTGAGTATTTCGGTCATATACTGGCACTTAAAAATGAATTAATGGTGTTATGCATATGATATGCTTTTAAGTATGTGCTTGTGTGTTTACATGCAGTCATCTGCTTTTGAAAGTACAGCCCTTGACTCCTAAATGAAGGTAAACAATCAGGATAAAAAGGGAAGGAATTACACAATGGTTCGTGGTAAAGCATATGAATGAATGTGGATGTGATGGATGGGGAGAAAAGGTACAAACGGGGTGAAAGACAGAAAGAAGGAGAAATGAAAGAGAGGAAAGGCTCTAACTGGCTTGTGGTTCATCTTTCTGACAGAGTTCATCTCCCTCCATGGCACACAGCTGCAAGAACAGCTTGATATATATATGCAGTTTTCTCCTCCATCATCAGTCGTTTTGTCTGTTCACTCATGCTGTAAGCAGTCTTTCTCTCAAGTTTCATCTTTCATGCTCTTGTGTTGCATCTGTGTTTGCGAGGAAAGGAGTGAAAGACAGAGGAGGCAGGGCTTAGGACTGTCTCACATCATGTTCTGGAAGTGCCTATGTTTTAACCAATTCTCTTTTCTGTCAAGTGAGCATTTCTTCCTTCATCCCTGAAAATATGCATCAATATAAAGCTCCAGTCTTGGCTACTCCTTCTGACCTGTGTATTGTGTCTTTGCTTTCTGTCTCTATTCTGTTCTCTATTCTGTTCTCTATTATATTCTATAGTTGATTTAAAAAAAGCTTTAATTACAAACTTTTAAGTATGAAAAATGATGAGTCTGATTCAAAACGATAGATATACATCAAGAGGGAGTAGCGGGTTCGAAGCAGTTTCGTGAACCCTTTTGATTGACTCCTTATAAAGAACCAGTTCGTGACAATCATTATTCGGAAATTATTTTTCATGTTCGTTGCTGATTGCAGCTCGGAAACGATAATATCAAAATGAGACTGGATGAAATGGCCACACAAAAAACTTCTGTTCAATATGATAAATACATTTTAAATTATTGTTGCACACTGTTATTTTTGTTGCATTTGTGAGTATTTTAGTTCCACTCTGGAGCCCTTGCGATATCTGAACACTGTTGAGATCTGTTTGCAAAACTTTATGCTGCAGACTTCAAAAAGGTAACTGACAAATATTTGACAAATTAATTATATTAATTTATGTGAATTAATTATAACATTTCATTGCATAAAAACTGCCAAAGTCTTCATAAGAAAAGAACGACACAAAACTGCTGACGTGTTCCTAACATGAAGGTGAATTTGTACAGTGCAGTTCTTGCTTTAAAGGTCCCATGGCATGAAAATTTCACTTTATGAGGTTTTTTAACATTAATATGAGTTCCCCTAGCCTGACTATGGTCCCCCAGTGGCTAGAAATGGCGATAGGTGTAAACCGAGCCCTGGGTATCCTGCTTCGCCTTTGAGAAAATGAAAGCTCAGATGGCCCAATCTGGAATCTTCCCTTTATGTCGTCATACGGGGAAAGGTTACCTCCCCTTTCTCTGCTTTGCCCGCCCATGAGAAAATGAGCTACTACCGTGCGAGGCGAGCGCAATATTTTTTTTTCCCTCGAGAGACATCATGGCTTGCAAACGAGCGAAGCATGATAGTTGCTCAGTGTTTGGATGTACAAATGAACACCAAAGTATTTTTTTAGTTCCTTCATCTGAGCCTATGGCTAGCATTAGCTACATGATAATAACTGTAACAGCATACATAAACAAACCAACTAAAGTACCATATCCAGACACAATATTTTAAACTAACCATTCGGAGACGTCCTGCTGTAGCCGCTGAGTTGCAACTTCTTCATCCGGTGCTTCTCCATCCGGATCAGATTCTGGGTCAAACTGAAAAGCTTGAATGACTTCGTGTCTATGAGCCCTTGCGATACATCCACTGTCAACATTAGCGCATGGTAGCGCAAGCTGGTTAAGGCCACACACCCACCCTCCACCTTGCCCCGCCTCTCTCGTCCTTAAAGCTACAGACACAGAAATGGCACATCCTAAGGAAAGCTCATTGTGGGACTGGCTCATAGTGGCTGAAATTCTGCACCAAGGTTGAATTTCGGGAAACAGACTTCAAATACAGTATTAGGGACCACTTAGGCCTATATAAAAGCATCCAAAAAGCAGCATGTCATGGGACCTTTAATTAATTTATACAGTTGGGTCTTGCTTTAAATGCTCCACTGCTAAAATACTGAAGTCAGTCGACCTCTCTAATTGTGTACAGTTGATGGATGACTTTTTGTTTAATCAACCATTCTGCTCCACATGTACTCAGAAGAGTTTGAGATCTTAATGTTAATGATAAAAGACTGTAAAAATGCTACAGCAGAAACCTGTTATTTGGTAAACGGTCTTTCCTTAGTCTATGCAGTGAAAAACTTAAATATCTAATGGGACATTTCATGTAATTTTACATTTACAGTGAAAAAACGTAAATTGACATTTTTCAGAATTCAATTAAATAAATCCAAAGTTCTGTTAGAAAACTCTAGAAAGCAGAGGCCATTAGGTTCTTACTAGGGGTGTCAACGTTAACGCATTAACGCATGCGATTAATCCAAAAAATTGTTCTGTTTCCTTAAACTAGTTTGTCATGGATTTCTTTATTTCAACACATTTACAGGTAAATCCTAGTATTTTAAATTTGCGATTAATCATGATTAATCACAGTCCACGAGTGTGATTAACGCGATACAATTTTTTAATCGATTGACAGCACTAGTTCTTACTCAATCTGACATAATTGCATCAATATTCACTTGCCAAAGCTGATTGGTTTCTTTTCATATCAGCAGGCAGCAGCCAATGAACTTGCTGCTCAACATTCAAATTCTTGGCTAGTGCTTGCTGTAGCAGTTGTAGAACACTTCAGAAACCCTCCACCTTCCCCAGCTCCACCTGTATAGATTTGCTGCAGGGTGATTTCATTATATATTTGCGTTGTTTCATACAGTGTATATCGAGGGGTGAGAACCAGAAGGGCGTAAGTGACATTTTTGGTGAAATGGAGATAATATACAGAGCTGGGTAGATTACTTACAAATTGTAATCCGTTACTGATTCCAGATTACATGACAAAAATTGTAGTCAGTAACATAATCCGTTACATTACACATTTTAGGTAATATTATCAGATTACTTTTGGATTACTTTTAGATTACTTTTGACAACTTGTTTATCAAATTGATTTAAATAGGATTATCTTGTACCATAATGATGTAAAAAATGCAAAGAGTACGAAAATGTGTGCATTAAAAAATGAAGTGCATTACGAATATGAAAACGAAATGAAGTGCATTAAACATTATATTACATCAAGGTTTCCCAAACTAGGGTTTGTAAAGGAACTGCAGGGGCTCGTGAGTTTAATGAAAAGCTAACAATTTAAAATTAAAATAAATCATTTTAAAACAAAGTCCCTTTCAAGGAAAGTCTCTTCACTCGGGGGCCATATTTGCAACGCCTCCGGGCAGCTCATACAAGACCAAGTCCTATCTTAATGAATGGGTGAATCCTGAAATCTCAAAAACTGCTTGCTGAACTCGCAATTAAATTACATACGTCAAATCAGCAACACAAATCTGAAATTAATTGCCCCATGAATGTTGTTTCTTAAAAAGCTTATTTTTCAGGCTAGACCAGCCAATGCGCATGCACAGTCATAACGCGCTTATGACTGCGCATGCACATCGGCTGGTCTAGCCTCAGGTTTCTATGGGAACTGGAGATTCTAACGGGCGCTGAAGTGACGCAGTGACTTTTCCAATCAGTGATTGGCTCTTTCATTCAGAAGGTGGGACTATTCCTCCTTATTGCGTGTTGCAGTTTCTCCCATTCATAAGTATAGGAGTGAACAGTCTTTGTATTTCTATAGACATTCCCTGCGTCCCAATGTGTATACTATCCACCCTATCTGCCCTAAATAGTATTGAAAATTACTGCAATCACATAGAATTTAGGATGGATAGTATCCACATTGGGACGCAGGCACTGTTTTAAAATAGCAATTAAAATAAAACACTTACTAAACAAATATTAAATATTTTTATTTATCTCCATGCCATGTAACCATTAATTAACATCAAAGAAACTGTGAACATGCAAATGTGATACTTAATTATTTAAATATTTATTTTAAAATCTCAGGGGTACTTAAAGTATATACTTAAAGTATATTTGGCGAATAAGGTTTAGATGACAAAAAGTTTTGGAATGCCTGCATTACTTGGAATATATGCATTTGAATGAATTTGAAAGACAAAAGCCTTCCAAAGACATAACATAAACCTGAAATTATTTTTGTAAATCCAGTGCTTTTGCTTTCGTTTAGTGCCTTTTTCTCACTGACCAGCTGAATGGTCAGTTTGTTCCCCATTTAATCTCATGGCTGGTACAGCAAGCAGCTGGGATATTAGAGAGCTCATTTGTGGTTTTTAGTTCCTGTGAGCAGAGCTGGCTGCACTCTCGTCCAGTCATCTGTATTCTGCTGCTTCGCTTTGTAGTTTGTGTTTACATGCTGTGTGGGTTGGTGGATTGCCATACTGATAGACTCTCAGCAGCTTGTGCAGGTGTTTTTCACACTTTCGTTCTTGTCCCCTCTTTTTCAGGTTCCATCATTAATGATGGACGCCCAGTTTTCCGAGTTCACACCTGACATCACTCCCATAATGCTCGCTGCCCACACAAACAACTATGAGATCATCAAACTCCTGGTCCAACGCAAAGTCACCATCCCTCGGCCGCACCAGATCCGCTGTGACTGTGTGGAGTGTGTGTCCAGCTCTGAGGTGGACAGCTTGCGTCATTCTCGGTCCCGTCTCAACATCTATAAAGCGCTTGCCAGCCCCTCTCTCATCGCCCTCTCCAGCGAGGATCCCATCCTAACTGCCTTCAGACTGGGCTGGGAACTGAAGGAGCTCAGTAAAGTGGAGAATGAGTTTCGACAAGAGTACGAGGAGCTTTCTCAACAGTGTAAGCTCTTTGCCAAAGACCTGCTGGACCAGGCACGTAGCTCCCGTGAGCTGGAGACCATCCTCAATCACCGTGATGACCAGAGCGAGGAGCTGGACCCGCGAGAGTGCCGAGACCTGGCCAAACTCAAGCTGGCCATTAAATATCACCAGAAAGAGGTGAGGAGACTTCTTGTAGCTTCTTGAAAAAATAATTGTTGCTGGTTATTTCTATCCAGTCTAATGTCAAACATACAAATAAATTAGATGTTCCCAAGGTTTTGTACAGTTTCTGTAAATTGATGCTTTTGGGAAAAGTGTGTATCGCTGAGTGATTGGCTCTTTTTTGCAGTTGCATCACAGATTTCCCTTCAAAAACTAAAAGAAAAAAAAAAGAAATAATCTGCAGGAAATAACGAAGCCTATATTTCCTTAATTTGCATAATACATTTTTGTTTTCATTAAAATCAGCATAAAATAAAATCAAAACAAATATACCTCAATATAGTATAAATAGTACTTTTATTTTATTTATTTTACATTAATTCTTGCATTTATTTAAATTACAATTAACATTTAAGTTATTTTTAAACAAATTAAGTTATGTATGTAATGTCATTTAAATAATGTATTCTTTTTTTTTACATTACAGTACTGAGAAGTTTTTTTGTTTTTTTTTCCATAATGCTTATGAGAAATGGGGTGGAGGATGTGCTGAATTATCATGAAAATAACAAAATTTAAATTGATTAATTTTCAAATTTTAATTGTCCAATAATAGTCTTTATATTTAATACAATTCAATTTTGTCTGATTATGTGGTGAAATATGATCTGGACATGTTTTTTGTGTGGTGCACCCAAATACACCAAGAAAAGTATTTTTTGTGCTTTATAAATTTGTAATTTATGCATTTCTGTCATATAAAGATGCGGTATAAATGCATCAAATTTGCATCACCAATGCAAAATTTTACTTGAGCAGCTAAAAAATGCTCAAAATACTAGGGTAAAGAGTTGCATAAGTCCACTCACTTTTTTTGCTATTTAATATTCTGCAGACCCTTGGAATATTTTAGAATGTGTTGTTCCAAACCTAAAGCTTTCCCTCTAAACTTTCTGATCCACGGGGGGATACAATGTATGCTGAAGACCAGAGATTTGACGTGATTAGAAAGACAGGAGATAGATACAATGGGAAAGAAGCACTGGGCAGATGATAGACACTTGCTCTGTTCCAAGACCTTGTGAGCTGCCACATTGCGTATTTTCCTATAGGCAGCTGCTTTCTAATTCAGCATCCAATAGTCTTGGAAGAGATTTGAAACTCTTTAGGGAATATCGATCAATGCACCAAATAAATAGTGGTTTGCAACTGATACTTGACTTAAAATTGATTTCAAATCACACAATTATCTAATAAACATAAAAATACATCACACACAAATGTTGGGTTGAATGTTTTTTTTATTTTTTATTTTTTTTAATTACTCTGAACCATTTTGATACTTCTCAAGTACTGAATTAAATATACAGTTATTTACAGTATAATCTAAATTTCTCTACTCATCTGCCATCTTGGATTTTTTTTTTTTTTTTTTCACTGAATGCACTGCTTGTCGCAGTGCATTACAGAATTGCATTCTCCACAAAGATACATGATGTTGCCTTAGAATTTGGCTAAAAGAAGGCAGCATAATTAAGTTTTTAAGCCTACCTTTTGGAACAGCTTTCATACTGGAAGCGCTCCAATGATGCTTTAAAATGCTACCTCCGTAGGCAGATCACTATGTTTTGGGGGGAAAAAAGCAAGGGAATGATGTGCTAGGTAGAATACTTGCAGCATTTTGTTGAAGCAGGCAGTGTATTTTAGTTGTACATATGCAGCAAAGAAAGTACCGTAGTATTGAGTTTGAGATAAACTTAAGCAGCTGCAACATATTTTAAGACTTGCATTTGAATTTAAATTTCTTTCAGCATTTTGATTTTGCTGCTGTAAGTCATTGTAATACAACACGGTATTAGTGTCCAATTAGGTGTATATATTTCAGCCATTCTGCATGAAATGTACACTTTTTTTAAAGAAAATATGTATTAAATGGACAACTGTGAAAACTTTTACAGTACTACAGAAAAAAAATCAGTTTATTCAACTTTCTATCAATCAAAGAATCCTGAAGAATCCAGCAGCACAACATTAATAATAAGAAGACGCATTTCTTGAGCACCAAATCAGCATATTAGAATGATATTCATCTGACACTGAAGACTGGAGTAATGATGCTGAAGATACAGCTTTGCATCACAGAAGTGTTTTATTATTTTACAGTTATTTTCATTTGTAATAATATTTCACAATATTACTGCTTTAGATGTGTTTTTGATCAAATTAATGCAGCTTTTGTGAGCATAAGAGACTTCTTACTAACCATACTATTGAACAATAAGTTGCAACGTAAGTTATCCAGGAAACAAACTGGCATATGGGTTACAATGGGACTAAAGTTATAAAAGGAAACATGCAAGGTTAATCTAACACTTACATTAAAGGTTATAAAGATCTTCAATCAAACAATGTGAAAAATACCAGCCATTCCACCAAAACAAGGATAAAAACATTTGGATGATGCATGGGAAACCATCTCAAGTTACATTTCCTTGCTTTACACTCATATTTTAAAAACCGTCTTTGGCTTTCCAGGGAGATTCCAGTCAACTTTTTCATTCTGAAACCCAAATGGTCTCGTTGCAGAACTGACACATGCGTCAGAACGTCTCGTTTCTCTTCCTGTCAATCAGAGGTGATGCTGGCCCTGACCTGCGAGACTGCTCTTCCAATTAGCTCTAATTGTTTTGTGTGCCTCAAGGAAAGCTGCTGTGAATACAGATCACAATACTGTACGTGTACACACATGGGAAAGATGGTCAAGACAGATGTGGGGCTTTGAGCCAAGAGATGCTATACAACTGAAAAAGAGAGATGAAGACTCTTATGAGCCCATTTAGTGTGCCTTTATATTTGTAGTGATTAAAGTTTTATAGAATGAGATTAAATATTGAGAAAAGGTTACCAGCGTTATGCTCCAGATTTCGCACAGCAATTTCTCTTTTCATTTGATATGAGAATTAAATGAGTCAGAGAAGATGATGCTGTAATAGTAAACAGGGTTGAAAGGGTGAAGAGAGTGCAGGGAATCAAATACATCTGGAATAAAGCTACACAGGCTTGCTTGAAACATTACTCAGGGGCATTGTAGTGACAGACTAGAGCCCTGCATTTCGGCCCGGGCCCGACGGGCCCCGACGGGCCCCGCCTTCGGGCCAATTTTCACGTCAGAGTTCAGACGCGGGTCGGGCCTCGGGCCTGTTTTAGGTTTCTCTTTATTTTTATATTTTAGATATCCATCAATTAGTGATGAAAAAAAAAAAAAAAAAATTGCCGCACTGGTGGAAACAACAGGAGACCGCGCTGCCGCGTCTGTCGAGAGCGGCTCGACGGTGTTTGTCCTGCAGCAGCAGAGAGCTGTCAGCGCAGCTGAAGAGTTCTGCGTTCAAAAGCTCGCAATAGGCTAAAGCTTGCCGCAAAGCCCCAGCAAACATAATTACCATGAATGTGTCCGGGAGAAATAGTAAGGAGATATTTGAATTATTTAGCCTACTAATAAACTAGTGTTTTCTGAGTCCATTTCGCAAGGATGAAGTTGCTGACCCTGACTTGCCGTCTCCTCATTAGACACGCCTTTAGAGAGAAATGCATCTTTATGGATTAAGATAATAAAAGTTTTTGTTTTCGATTTTTTTTTTAATTTCGTTAAGTGGTAATTTAATGCTTTCTATAGATATATTTATCAGAAAGTACATTATGTTTGTTTTCTATGTTTTATAAAAGCACGTTTTGTTGATATTGTGAGTGCACACAAATAAAAGTAGACCCTTTACAGTTCCGAAAGATGTATTACTCTTACCTTTATCAGAAAAAAATTACAGCGTAGGCTATTTTAAGTTGTTTCCACTGAAAAAAAAAAAAAAAATGCAAGTGATTGCCCTGGTGCCTCCATGTCCTGCAGAGCGCGCTTTAGCTTCCACAAACTTGGATATAGGCTAGCGCACATTATTATTATAGCGTAGGTTTAACGTTTAAACATTGTTATATGCTTGAACTGTTTTAGTATATCTATAAATTTTATTTTAGGCAAGACGTGATGATTTGAGAAGGCTAAATTGATCAAACATAGGATCAGCTCACTGTCTGCCGCTGGCCGTTACTTTAAAAAACAAAAATGTATATTTAACAAACAAAAATGCTTCAAACGGTTTTCTAAATTAACTTAATGAAAAAACGAAACGAAATATAATCATTTTGCCATTACATACAAAACTGAACTATTTTAATAGCCAAAACAGTAGTATAAGCTGTTTTGGGAGAAGGGGTAAAAAAGACGGGCTCGGGTCGGACTCGGGCCGGTAATTCTGATGAGCTGTCGGACACGGGCCGGGCTAGGGCCTGAGTGTCTCGGGTCAGGTCCGGCCTAAATTTGAGGCCCGTGCAGGGCTCTATGACAGACAATGCTGCTTATGGATTTCATTATACACTCACAGGTCTCAGGAAGAGCCTTTGCATTGCTTAGAGCTGTCTTTAAATGGGACCATACCGGTTCTGCTCTTTTGTTGTTGTTACTGCTAAAGGATTGTACAACCTTGCACACAAACGTCAACAAGACTTGCTTGGTTTGTGGATTTTTCATCTTGAAGATGTAATTATTGCTGCATCTTAGGCTTGGGAATTGGAACAATCTTCAAATATTTTGTATCAGTGTTATTTAGTATTATTTAAATCCTATTATAGCGTTTGTTACTAATTTGAAATGGCCTTTATTTTTTTATGTGATTAGTTTTTGTTTTCATTTTAGTTTCCTTTTTAGTAACTACGTTATGTGCTTTTGTAATTTTTGTATTTTTATTTAATTATTTTTTAATATTTCTATTACTTAAACATATTTATTCAAGGCCATGTATTAATATTATTTTATTTTATTTGGTTTTATTTTTAGATTTTCATTTTTCATTTTAAGTTTAGTATTTTTGTTTTGTGATTTTTGTCATTTTTATTAGATGTTATTAATTTTTAAAACCTGTTTTAATTTGAGCAATTTTACTGCGTCAACTCATTATATAACTTATTTTATTTCAGTTATTTTCCAAGGCAGCATTGAATGTACAGAATAGCTACTACTACTGTCAACTCAAGCTACTGTCAAATGTGCATTTCTGAGAGACAAAAAAAAAAAAAAAGTAATATTATTAATACTGCAGCCTGCACTGCAAACTGTGCTGAAGATATGTGTCATCAAAGTCAGGGAACACAAACCTGTGACTGGAAAAGTGTAAAGAATTTAAAAACATGAAGTGTTTGTCATGTTCTGACTATAAAGAGTAGTTTAAAACTTTGGTGTGTAACTCATTGTTTGTACTATGAACATGAATGAAGCCTTGAATCTTGTGATCAGGCTTACAATTTTTACCTGGCAGATGATTAAACTGGCAAAAAACCCATAGGTGTAGATAACAGATACTATAGGGCCCTCCTACACTTCTTCTTATGTTGTTCCCTCATTATTCTTTTCTTCTCTTGTGCCTCTCCCCCTCACCTCCTGTCCTTCCATCATCTCTTCTTTTCTGTAATTTAGGAAAGTTGATTTACTGCAGGGGAACATCAGCGCAGTCAGCATCCCCCACCCCACATCTCGCTCACTCGCTTTTTGAATCGATAAGGATTACATACCCCATATACTCTGAGCAGCGTTTTGCTCAGTAACTGCTGTGCTTCAATCTCCTTACCTCGCCTCTTATCTGAACTGCTGCTTGAACGCAGCACTGTATTCATGTGCATCGATAGACGCAACTGCTGCTGATAGAACTGGAAGAAGTAGGCTTTGGCCAGTGTTATTGAATGGGACTTCAAAGTGGTTGAGCATTTCAGTGATTTAAAGTCACCAATAAATCAAAATTAACCACTCTTATTGTTTTATGGAATATTGCAGTGTTTATTATAAATAATATTGCGTCCCCGTAATATTTAATCAAAAACATTAACTTCCCCTCCCCTTCACATCAACATCTCTTCTCTGTAAATGCTATAAATATTATTTTGGGATAGGACTAGTGATCCACTGATTTTTTTTATTTTTTTATTTTTTTACCAACTAAAGTTTTCATTTTACTTTGGTATTTATTCATGTTGTGTGCATTAAATAGATGCTCACACAGTTAAAATGTGTCATGGGAGAAACACTAATTAAACATCAGTAATTTTGATTGAACCTCCAAAATTATTTCAGTGGAAACCAGAAATTATTTATATATACAGTATATATATTTATTTATTTTATTTTATTTTTTACATTTTTTTTTGTTTTGCTCGGCTGAATATTTACAGTAGCCAAAATTTTGTGTCACTAATTTCAACATTAAATAAATTACAAGATTTGAAACACACTGATTGAACTCACTTTAAATCTCTTGAATGCTCAATTCTGATGGGTCATTCACAGTTGTTTTTTTCTTTTCTTTTTTTTTTTTTGTGGATTAGTATTTTCATGACATTTGTGTTGGTGTACTGATTTAGTCTTGATTTAGTTTGCGATAATGACTTCTTGACTATACATTTTCCCTTACATATTACATACTTACCTGATGGCTCTTAATTACTTTGTGTTTTTTAGCTGCAGAAAATGTCAAACTAATTACAAATATCATATCAAACATCTCAGAATAGAAACGTACTGAGACACAGGCAATTACCCACCCTTGTGTCCTCTTAAAAAAAGAAGAAAAATGTAGCAGAAACTGCATTCTTTGAGCCTGTCATGCTCTAAAAAGGTCAAAATAGCATCATAAAAGTCTGTTGCCTTATGATAACATTGTGTGAGGAACAGACTGAAATTTGAATTGGTCCCCATGCGCTTTCATTGTACAGAAAAGAGCAGCTCGGACATTGTGCAAAACGTTTGCTTTAATGTTCCAAAAAAGAAAGTCAACTGGGTTTGGAACAACCTGAGAATAAGTAAATTAATTTTCATTTTTGTGTGACAAGTGGCAGGCACTCGTTCTTCTTCACATTGGATACTGGAAGAACATTGGATATTGCCCTGTATTTTTAGTTCTGCTTCCTGCCGGAGGAATTGCTCGCTCTGTTCTCACTGACGGCACCCTGGGACTACAGTATGCTCCCTCCGCTCTCTCTCTCTCACAGCATCTCTCTCGCTCACTCTTTCTTACTGATCCAAGTCAAACACACAGATTTGGGGGTGGGGGGGAGGACGAGAGATAGATAGAAAAGACAGCGAAAGTAGATCTGACTGAGAACAAATTGTTGCTGAATAATACAACACAAATCAATTTCTCACTCTGCCTGGTCGGCAGGTTGATCGCTCCCGGCCAACTGAGCAGCAATGGCTGCTTTTGTTCTGATGGAGCGAGGGAGGAGAGAGAAAGAGATTTATTCTTTCTCTCTAGCACTCTACTGCTCTATTCTGCTGTTTTGGACCTTGTGTGTAAAGTCAATCAATGCTTCTCTGCTTTGATGACTTGTTTCGTTACAGGAATCCAAGATAAGCTGTGCAAAATAGTTTGCTTTAGTTTTTGGCCCTTGTATTCATAGTATAATAAAGAGATTATAGGAAATTATTGGGCATGTGCTCAGATGTTTGAGTTAAGTGCATAGTGTTATTTTATCATTATTCATGTACAATTATAGTACTGTGTTTATAAATATTTTAATTGAAATTTAGTTTAAGTTGTAGTAATTTTGGTGTTATTTTTTTGTCATTGTTTATATTAGGCTATATTTTTCTGTTTAGCTTTAGTTTTTCAATACTTTTTATTTGTATTTTAATATTTTAAATGTAATTTATTTTTCTAGTTTTATTTTTAGATTTAGTTTTAAACTGTAAAAAAATATTTTTCAAAGTTGTAAATAAAACAATGATTATTCAAGTATGTGTATAGTTGTAGTTAACAATAACAACACCAAGCTGTTACATTTTTCCCCCTTTGAGCATGTTTTTAACATTTATAAATTATACATTTTATAGTTTTAGCCTTTTCCACATTAAAAAAAAAAAATATTACCTCTAAAGAAATACCAGTATTTTTGGATGCTTTTTAAAAAATATAATGTACTTACGGTATTTTAACCAGAGGGGATTGTTGGATACCAAGGATATGTCTATGAAAACTAACCAGATCTTAGACACGTAAAAATGATTTTACAAAGTTGTAAATAAAACGCTGATTATTCAAGTATGCTTTATGAGAAAATACCTTTTCAGTTACTCTACTTTAAAATTTCACATTTCCAATTTTTGAAATTATTATTTGTGAAATGATATATATAGTTTTATTTAACAATTACAGCACGAAACACTAAGATGTTACATTTGTTCCCCCTTTAATCTTGTTTTTAACATTTATAAATTATACATTTTATAGTTTTATAGCCTTTTCCACATTGTATGCTGCCTGTGATGGCAACATTACGCACTCTCCTGATACTCAAAATATTGTGCAATCATGTTTTATCATTTAATAGTACAAACTTCCTGTGCACATTTATCTTACTTATGATGCCATACTCTGTTAAAAGTTGCATACAGAATGTGCTGTTTTGCTCATTCATATTTCCATAAAACATTAATATGGGCTGTAAATTGGACTAAGCAGGAAGGATGAAGCAGGGGAAGGAGCCAAGGAGGTAACAGGAAGCTAAGAGGCAGAGAGACAGAGAGCTTATTCCAGCCACAAAAAAAAAAAAAAAAGACGATTTTCTGGCTACAGTAACATCAGGCTTATCCCCGGCAGCTTGTGTGTGAACTGGAGTTTCAGCCCGCTGCCCGTCTGCTTCTACACACTACCCTGCCTAGCATTTCCTTGTCATTTATTCATCTCACTTGGTAAGAATAGCAGGGCTGCATAAATTAACCAGCGCTCCAGTGTCTCTGTGACAAGCAGATTGAAGCAGAAAACTTAAATACACAAGGAAGTTATGACAACGACTAGAGATTTCTCTGTGACAACCTATTACACAAAATGTTAACAATATGTATTTTTTTAATGTGAATATAGCTACTAGCTCCACCCACTGCAGTATTCTGTGCTTGTGTTTATATATTAATGTAGGCATTGTGGGTAATTTTGTTAGTTTTTCAACATACAACTCTACTGTAAATTGCAGGGTGTTTGTATGTGTGTGTAAATGAAGTTATTCAGTCTGCAAACATGCATATGGCCATTTATTAATTTTAGCATGTGTTTCTTCTGTATGCTGTGTTTGTTTAATTATTAATCTCGGTCTGTTTACAAAGAGGAGCTGTTTGTATCAAAAACAACACACTTCTATTCTAATATGCATGGATATGTATATGTTAGGTAGCTACAGCCAAATGCCCATAGTGATCACAGACAGTGTTAAAATTACTGTTTTCTGTTTTAATATTATTTCAAATGTAATTTATGTCTGTGATGCAAATCAGTATTTATTGTCACATGACCCTTCAGAAATCATTTGGTCCCACTTTATATTAAATAATTAAATAGTTGCACTGTAATAATATTTTTATGGAAAGCATGATGCATTTTTTAAGGATTGCAGGATGACTAGAAAGTTCAAAATAACAACATTTATTTGAAACAGAAATCTTTCCTATCTCTTCTAATCAATTTAATGCATCCTTGCTCAATGGAAACTTTAGGACAGTTTCATACAGTATATCTGCATCATATGGGTATTGTACATCAGCTGTAAGATAAGAGAGAAGTCAGGATCTTGAAGGGGTCATCGGATGCCCATTTTCCACAAGTTGATATGATTCTTTAGGGTCTTACTAAAAAGTCTATAACATACTTTGGTTAACATTTCTCAATGGTAGTGTAAAAATCACCATTTTTACCCTGTCAAAATCAGCTCTGTTTTCAGTAAGCTGTTTTAGTCCATGTTGCTTTAAATGCTAATGAACTCTCTTCTCGAACTCTCTCTCAGACTGTTTACTTCAGCCGTGAAACTGGCTAACTAGCATATATTAGAAAAGGCAATTTGCAAAGATTCATAAAAAACTTGGTCCTACTTTATATTAGGTGGCCTTAATTACTATGTACTTACATTTAAATTAATAATTTGTTATTCTGACAGGATTCTCAGAACAGCCTGATTTGAGAAAGGGGATTTTAAAATAGGGATTTAAAAAAAAAAACACTGGATCTTTATCATTATAAGATGGATGTGTACACACACTTCCAACACACCTTTATGTACAAACAACATGTAAAGTGAATTTAGCATCCGATGACCCCTTTAAGAAAATATGTTTTGATATCATGACAAAATAAGACTAAAAATGCACAGCCATCATAAAAGGTAAAATGTAAAAGTAAAACTTTCTATTAAACCATGTGTGAACAGTGAAAACTGCTGTAGGAAACCGGGTGAATGCACAGTTTGATTAATTCAGAAGATTCTCTAATTTTCTCAGAATCTGATGTGTGCTGTTATGACATTCATGCATATTCTGCATCATCAGTTTCAGCAAAGCATTAATTATATCTTTCAACTTACTTGCCTCCTAGTGTTAAAGAAATCTTACAAATACTTATGTATCTATTAAACCACTTCACACCTCATCGAGCACTACTGTGTAGTTGTGATTCACCCGCACGATTTGGTAACCTAAAATCAATAGTTTTACAATTCTCAATCTGCTCTGTGCACATTTCTCATGTGCTCTTGTGAGTATTCAAAAATTCAAAATATGAGGACACTTATTGAACATTTCACCTTTGATTTGTACTTTGTACTGTTGTGGTTAGCTCAAAGTTATTTTGTGATTAAATATGAATTATGAGGGATTTCGTCATATAAATGGCTGAATAATACATCAGCATTGTTCATAATTCAATACAGAGTATTAAAGCGGTTTTACAGATTGTACAGAGAAACATTGGGACCTTGTGCTATGTCATTTTGGCAGCTGAACAGACCATCGGGCACAGCTTACTAGAGTGGCACAATGCCTATTTATATAACCCTGAAACAGCATTTCTCAGACCTGCGAGGACAGCGGCCATGACATCTGCCAAGAGTTAGCCGAACTCAATAGTGCTTAATCCATACAGTCCCTTTCCACCTTTTTTAAATTTGGTCTCCATCCTACTCTTATTCTGTCTCATCAAGATGCTCTTTGACTTCATTTTTTTCCTCAGCTATGTCCTCCTCCTCCCTATGTTGTTTCTTTTCCGCTGCTACAGTACAAACAGGGACAGAAGATCTCCGTGGAAAAAGCTGGGAGCGATTAGTCTTCACTCCAGAGTCTTACACTTGCATTTCTGCATCTCTCACTTTTTCGCTGGCCTCCGCCTCCATCTCATAATCTCTCCCTCTCGTTCTTACTCTATCACTGGCAGCGGTTATTTTTATCTATTCTGTGGGTTTACTGGTGAGTGAAGTTCTCGCTGGTGGATTGTGCCCTGGAGAACATGTCCTGATGATTCCTCACTTAGGAAATCAGAGGAAGTGTTTACAGCTTGTTTGCTGTCAGGTTGTCATACTGTACGACACTGGGATTCTACTGCTGATGTCTGTTACTAAACTAATGTTTAGTAGAGCTTAGTTAGTAGAACGTTACATTTATTATTGCTCTTGAGCATTTCTTGGTCATATTTAGGCACAATCTGTGAACATAACTCTTTAAAGATGATTGAAACCATAATTGGAGTTCACTGACTTCATCTGGTAGCTTTGAGGTCATTTATATGCTAGTGTACTCCTAGAGGCTTAAGGCATATATTTCTGTCTTTCTCTTCCTGAAAAGTGGACCATAAAACAGATGGTGCATCTTGTATCTTAACAGGCAAAACCAAATGTTTGTCCAGACAAAATCTCACACTAGCAATAGGAAGTAGAACTGAAAAATAAATTGTATTTTAATCATTGCGATTTCTAATCATCTGTGATATTCGCCCGCTAGTCATTTATTCTGAAAAATAACATTTCTGTTATCTTTCATTAGTAACAAGACTCAACAAGCTTTCCCCCAATCAGAGATTTTTATGAATATTTTATGATCTAAAGAACCTTTTTCCACTATAAAGAACCTTTTGTTCAATGGAAAGGTTCTATGGATGTTAAAGGTTCTTCATGGAACCATCAATCGATTTTTTTGTTGTTGTTTTTTTAGTAATTTTAGTAATTTAGTTGTCTTTTTTGCTAGGTTTCTTTAAAAAATGTCTATAGTTTATTTTTTATTTACTATTTTTAATTTTAATTTGTATTATTTTAGTACAACAAGTTGAACTAAATGAAAATTAGAAATGTTGCATTTTCAACTAGATGAAAAAAACAAAAACAGTGAATAGAAATGTGTTTTTTTAACACAATAATAATACATTTAATAATATTTTTTAGGACTTTGGGATGCCTCTTCAGAATGATTTGTATGGTTTCATTGTGGAACTTGACAAATTTGTCCATAATCAATATCTGTTGTGTAAACTAGATACAAACTAGTTATGTATATGTATTTTTTATTTATGTTATTAGGCTTTGAAATGTCTTTAGGCCTGACATTATTACATACAGTATGCAGTTGGTCGGTCCAATCTCATTTCCTTTAACATCCTTCCTCTTTTAATTATAATTATGTCATTTAGAGTGCATAAGATGAATGTACTGCAACAAGATGAAATTAATATTTACTCCCCTGTTGTGCAAAGCAAGTAAAAAGTGATATCATGATTTGTGAACTTTGGCTGGAGTGACACCCGACACTTCCTGCAGCCAGCAGTGCATTATCTGCCAGGTTGCTCATGCTCAGCTAAAGAGTGAATGACATTCTGCTAACAGCGATCGTGATCTGTTGTTTGGAGCACTGCCTGGGCTCCACAGAATTGCAGTGGCACTGCAGCAACAATGCAGCTGGGGGAACTGGAGAGGCTAAGTAAATTAGCATTTAAATCACATCTGACCTGAACTGTGCAAAATGAAATTGAGCAAGCTGAACGCTTATTAGGAGAGGTTGAAGGAGAACCGCGTGGTGGGGAGGGGAAGATTTGAAGCGTAGGGTTTGTATAACTGATGTCTCCTAAACTACAGTAGCTCTTTTGTTAGCATTGAAGCTACAAAAAAAGTTAATATTAAAACATTGCAGTTTAAATAAGCACTTACTACTTGCCACAATAATATAATATAGTATAATATGATACAATATTTCCTAAACATCCACATTTGACTATGCATGTGGACGTTTGACTAATTCTTTGTTGCACTAATTTGATCTAATATTTTATTTATTTATTTATTGTTATAGATGTATGTACAAATGAGAATCAATATATAATATTAATCATATATTATAATATAATATCATATTTATTATAACTCCTGTAAACCCATTTTAAATTATTATAGTATCTCCTTCAAGCAGTTTAAGAAACATTGAAAATCTTTATACTTTTTTTTTTACGTCATATGAGATGCACGCAATCTGTTATGTAATGCCGAAAGAGCTAGTAATAGCTTACCTTACTGTGGATAACTTTTTTCACACTTACTGTGTTCTGATTGTAAGGAGCTTAATGAGAAACTATCTTTTTAGAGCATGATTCGAGTAGATGCAACTGACATGCCGATAACTCATACTAATGTGACTTAAAGTAGCCTGTAGCCTGTACCCACCGCCTTGTCAGGTCTGCAAGTTTCATTACTCAAATAAAGTCAAAGTGGCAGCTAAATAGTTCTTGTTGAGTAATCTAAAGGGAGTGCTTATGCACCTGAGTAACCTTTAGTCCTTTCTACATATGTGGTTCATTGTTTCTTTCTGTATGACAAAATGAGACAAAAAATACACATTTCATGGATATCCAGTTTTTTTAGACTCTAATATTTGCCATGAGCCTCAAGACAGCTTTTCTGTGTGTATAATGAGATTTTAATGACCATTTTTCACAGATTTGAATATAAACCATTGTTGCATTGCACTGAGGATGAAAACAAAACACCATCCATTCTCTCCCTCTCTCTCTCAGTCTTTTGTACTTCAGTATGAGTTTTGATTCACCTCCTACTTTATTGCCAGATATGCAATTTAGTCCACCGGCTCATATTGAGAAACTTTGATGCGCAAAGCCTTTTTTACAGCAGAGCGTTTCAAAGGGATTTGGGAAGCATTGTACCCTTAAAGAGACAATTTCCTAGAAAAGAGCCGTTTTAAAAGATTTAGGAGGTGCTATGTGTGGGGTTTAGGGAACGGCTAGATCACCAAGAGCAACTTAATTTGGCAGAAATAAAAAAGCCCCTGATCACAGTGCACTTCTGCAGTTTTTCTGTAATCTTTTGAGATTACAAAAGATGTTGTTTGGTGGCTGCAGTACACATTGCAATGAAGTTGTTTTCTAAGGCGGTGGTTCTCAAAATGGGTCACTCACATGTCAGTACTAATGAGGGTCAAGGACAGGAAAACAACACTAAAAGCAGATGATACATGCATATCAACAGTTGGAAAATAAATAGGATTATCAGTTTTTGAAAGGAGAAAAGGCTTACTTTTCGGTTGTTGTTGATATTGAATACTGTTTGTCCAATGAAACTGGACAATTTTATATAATAAAGAAAATGTTATCCAGGATAATAGGCATGAGTGATTTGTCCTTTGTGTAGTAAATTACTGGCTGCTGAGAGCATGAAACCATCAAAATTCAATTGATATTTAGAAATCAAGCCCTCAAACTGTAAAGAATGTATATAATATTTTAAATGATACACTTTAAAATAAAGGTCCTACAGAGGATTTTGCTTTCCGTGAAGCGTTCTTAAACAAGTGTCAAGAACTTTTTCCACTATAAAGAACCTTTTGTTCAATGGAAAGGTTCTATGGATGTTAAAGGTTCTTCATATAACCATCAATGCCAATAAAGAACCATTATTCATAGATATATTATAGAAACAATAGATATATTGTTCAAAATTAAGACTTAAGTACTTAGAAACCTTCTGGTTGTTAGATGTTAGTGAAACATGTTGGTTGCACTTTATATTAGGTGGCCTTAACTACTATGTACTTACATCAAAAAATAAGTACAGTGTACTTATTGTGTTCATATTGTATTGCAAAACACTTTTGCTGCTATTGAGGTGGGATACGGGTGAGGTTAGGGACAGGTTTGGTGGTATGGGTCGGTTTAAGGGTGGGTTAAGGTGTAAGGGATGGGTTGACAGTGTAATTATAAATGTAATTACAGAAATTAATTGCATATGTAAGTACATATAGGTATTTTTAAAAATATAAGTACAATGTATGTACACAATAAGTGCATTGTATCAAATGATTAATTTAAATATAAGTACATAGTAGTTAAGGCCACCTAATATAAAGTGGGACCAACATGTTCATAGTTAATGTGATGAACTGCACCTGTTGCACACTTGTGAGAACTCGAGGAGAACTGACTTCATTCTTCATTTCATGCAATGACCAAAAATGAGTCAGAAAAGTAAAGTCGGCTCTGAGAAAACCTGTGAAATAATTTGTTTGCAGATGCCATGGTCATATTTTGCTATATAATGCATTCATGCATTTTTAAGGGTGACTTCAGCATCCAAATAGTGTTGGGCACACATGCAGTCTGTCATGCAGGTGAGATGCACATCATGCCGAGCAGGTGTGCACAGTGTTGGGGGAAGTTAATGTATTCTTTGACTTTGCAATAGAGTCAGTGACTCTTCGAGAGTGAACCAGCCTAAACTCTTTGCATTATTAGAGCTGGAGATCAATCCTCATTAGCATACTGCTCCCTAGCAACCAGAACATGAACAGGACATCTGTTGTTCTATAATCGCTTTCTGTCAAACAAGGCAGAAGAACAACATATTAACTCATAACCTGTCCTTCTGTTCACCTCCTGAACTGTCTCATAAAGTTCGCTCAGTGTGAATCTAAACTAATAGTGTTGATTCATCCTAGTGACTTGATTTTTTGAATGGGTGGACTAGCAGTTATGGGATTTCAATTATAAGTGAATACTTTTTTCATGTCTTCAATAGCCTATATTAATTCTAAAACACTGTAATTTAATTTATTAAAGTGGATATTATTGCAATATTGGTTTATTTTATTATTTATTATTACTGCATAACTTGGCACCTTCGTATATACTGACTGTTTGTCAAGGTATGTTGCAAATCTGAGTTGAAGATCTTCAAGTGCTTGTCTTGTAGTATACCATACAGTGTAAACTAAAACAATGAATACTGCGAATGAAAAAAAACAAACAAAAAACAAATAGGTTCTCCTTTTAAAGGAGTAGTTTACTTCCAGAATAAAAAAATTCCTGATAATTTACTCATCCCATGTCATCCAAGATGTTCATATCTTTTTTTTCTTCAGTCGAAAAGAAAGTAAGGTTTTTGAGGAAAGCATCTTGACCTAGCAATGCACATTTGTGACTTCATGCATTGCGTAATCACATTGGAAAGGTCACGCATGGTTAGTTCTTCGTCTTTGTACTTCGGTTCAAAAAGGTAGGTCAGGGTGAAAAACTCAATTTTCTCCTCAAACTTCAAAATGGTCCAAAATCATTGTTTTACCTCTTTTTTGTAAAGGGTGTTTGACTTTCTTTGCACGTTCGCTTTGTAAACACTAGTAGTCGGTACTTCCGCCTACGTCACGCGTGACCTTTCCAACGTGACTACGTAATACGTTAGATCAAGCTAGTGCAAGACAAGCATTTGTGGTTAAAAAGTATATACATTTTTATTTCTTTTTAGAAAATGACCGATCGTTTCACTATAGATAAGACCCTTATTCCTCGGCTGGGATCACGTAGAGGCCTTGGAAGCTGCATTAAAACTGCAAATTGGACCTTTCACCCATTGGCTCCCATTGAAGTCCACTATATGCAGAAAAATCTTGGAATGTTTTCCTCAAAAACCTTAATTTCTTTTCGACTGAAGAAAGAAAGACATGAACATCTTGGATGACAAGATGTAAATTAGAGTAAATTAAGAGTAAATTATCAGAACTTCTTTATTCTGGAAGTGAACTAATCTTTTAAAGAGCCACGCTTGTTTGTCTTTCACAATAATTGAGAAATGTCTCTGAGAAAGACACATTTATTTATAAATTAAATGCAATTCAGTTATACTTTCTGTTTAATAGCTTCAACAAAGCAAAACTAAAATCTTTGCAAACTACCCCTAGTTGGAAATCTCTGTATACGGAGATTTGAGAAATGGTGTTGTGTTTCAGTACCATAAGCATTTTCTACACAAATGAAAACAAAGCAGATCTATTTTTTTTCCTCCAGTTAGCCTCCATTAACTTCTAGCTTCCATAGAAACTTACTGTTCAACAAAAAAGGCTACTCTTCTTTGACTTCTTTGTGTGTGTGTGTGTGTGTGTGTGTGTGCATGGACATTATTCATTTATCCATATCCATAAATTGAGGATAGTGCTATATCCACAAGTAAGACTGATCTTCAGTGCACTTTCATTTTGTCTCCTTGCCAAACAGAGTGAACAACATGCCTCCTTTCATTCAGTCATTATCTGTCAACAAACCTTTACTCATGGTAAAATAAGCTGTGAAACCTATTATGTAGCTGAGCTTCTGTCATGGTACTGAAAAATGTAGTTAGTTTACTAGCATCACTGGTTTTAGTTTGTTACTCCCCAGGACTGCATGGAAGTGAGCAAGATCAATTCATTCACTTCATTCATATCAAAGTCTAGCAAACTACTACAGCAAACTCATCCATCTTTACAGTGATCCAGTTTCATTTATCTTCAATGCAGTGTTGAGGTATGAACAGCACCCAGACCGTTCTCACAGGTCAGAATACAAGACGCCATTTATTTACTTGCGAGCCACGTGTTGTAAGTCATTACTACGGTCTGTAGCGGTGCATGCTGGCTGGGATGTTATCAGTCTCATTTCGTGGGCAGGTTGAGGGATGGTGTTGTTAGCTAAAGGGCCGCCTGAAGGTTAGTGTTCATATTGATGGATGAAGAAGGGATTTAGCTTATTGCTGTAGCGTTACCCTCACACCATGGATGAAATACCAACAAGTCAGGTGTAGGGAAGCGAGCCAACCTTACAAGCAGTTCATTATAAAATCAAACCTGAAGGAAATTACTGTCCTATCTCCTTCCTCAAAGCTCTTTGTTAAATTCACTCTTGTGTCCTTTTTCCCCTTTTCCATGCCCCCTCCCTGGGGTTCAGGTGCTTCTATTAGCTTACTTCATTAAGTGGAGGTTGATTGTCTTTTTCCACTTTTTGTGATATATGCAATAAGGTTTAATGAGGGATTGTGGGAAACTAGTGATTAACTGTGGATATTCAGAGGGGCACTGTTGGTTCAGAAGCCGCTGCTCTCTCAGGCTTGCTATACAGAAACTCTTGACAATGGAAACTTTTAAATCTGAGAAAGAGTTGTTACTCATCTATCATGCAGTGTTGTCATCCCACGCAGCATTTTCCATTACAGCCACTAGATAACTTATCACAAATGTGCTATGAAATATGAGGCAAGTCAATTCTTGGCTTGCTTCATTTCAAAGCAGATGTTTCTGAGGATGCTCTCTTTCAAGCAAGTCTCCTACAGCAATGCACTAAACTTTTAATTAGCTTTGTTTACACTCTGAAGAAGCTTTTCTCAATTTATCCTCCACTTGCTTCTTTGAGAATGATTGATAATAGAGATACTTTTTGCATCATTAAAGAAAATAGTTCACTTTAACATGAATATTTTGTCATAATTTAATTGCCTTTGTGTTGTTGCAAACCTATATAACGTATCTGTGTTTGTATTTGTTTATTCTTAGTATTATTTGTCATGCATATCTTTTTAATATAATGAAAATAAATGAAGACTGGGGCTTTAAAGTTTCTAAATGACAATTTTCAGTGATTAATGGTTTACATTTGGGTCTCTTCCTTACAAAAAGTTATCAAGGACTCAGAATATACTATTGTACCAATTTATGATACTTTTGTGTACTTTTTGAAGCTTGACAGCTCCAGTTCCCTTTCATAGTCACTGCATGCTTCAACCATTTATTAAGCGAAATTTCTCCTTTTGTGTTCCATGGAGGAAAGAAAGTCAGAGGGGTTTGGAATGGCATAAGCAAGATGAGTAAACCTTTCCTATAGGAATATAATGATCATAGTGCCGTTTGCATTTGCCAGTTCTGTCTGTCTTCCTGTCACCACATTCTTATTCAGCTGCAAACCATGAGTGACATTTCAGAGCTAAATGTGTTAACACAAATGGTTCAATCAACAACAAATGCAGAGAAATGAATCACATTATTTGTCTGTTCTTTAAAACGAGATATGTTTATGCAATAAATGTACGTAGAGTACTAGATGTATCTTTTTTTTTATATATAAATCTAGACAGTAACTTTCATTTTCTTTTGGGCATCTGTGTAAAGCAGTGACATCTGATTTGTGAACTAATTGTTCTTTTGAACTGCTGGTTCATTTTAATGATTTGGTTGAAACTATTCTCAACATATAACATACTGTTTTACATTATCACTTGGCTGTAATGGAGAAATTAGGGTGTAAACCTGTTGTGCTGGTGAACTTAGAGACAAGGGAGAGTAGGATCCAAACGCAGTATTTATTGAACAATAATCAAAGGACAAGGAACAGGAGCCAAAAAGAAGCCAACATAACATCCAACAGTGGACAAGACCTGACAATGAAATACAGAGGTTTAAATACACACAGGGTAACAATCTGGCAAGACACACTTGAACACAATCAGGGAGTAATAAAGGAATCCAAAAGAACTACAAACTGGCTACAAAGACACACCAGACAGGAAGCAACTTAAAAGTCCAAGTGAAAAACAGGGAACACAGGCCAGACTCATTACAAAGCCTTAAAAGTTAATTGTTGTATTTAAATCATAAATCCATACATCATAAAAATGTAGGATTTCTATTCATGCATCAAACAGAGCACCCAAAACATTTTTAAAAAGTTTAAAAGTTTGCACCGTGAGTGCTGGATTTTTTTTAAGATGGCATATGTGAATTTGAAAAGATTTTATTTTATTATGAATGTTAAGAAACCTATCTGATTTGGATCTAGTGGATCCTAATTATACAGATTTTCCTTAAGATCAGTCAGTCAACTAGTCAATCATACCACCCACCAACGAATGGATTATGAAAATATGTAGTTTTACCCATCTGTAGGATAGATGAAAGATTACTCATTCTTGTCGGAATGAATAATGCTCTTTTTTCTCCCAGTTAATTGGTCCTTCTGCGTACGGATGCCATTATGTATGAGCATTTACAAATCCTTTAAAATCCACTTACAAGTCTCTCTCTCTTTTTTTCCCTCCAGTTTGTGGCGCAGCCAAACTGTCAGCAGCTCTTGGCCACACTATGGTATGACGGTTTTCCTGGCTGGCGGCGCCGTCACTGGGCAGTTAAGCTGGTCATGTGCTTCATTATCGGCCTGCTCTTCCCTGTCTTCTCACTGGTCTACCTGCTGGCTCCAAAAAGCACACTGGGGCTCTTCATTAAAAAACCCTTCATCAAATTTATCTGCCACACAGCCTCCTACCTCACCTTCCTCTTCCTCCTCCTCCTAGCCTCACAGCACATAGCACGCACCAACCTACACATACAGGGCCCTCCGCCCACTGTGGTGGAGTGGATGATACTACCTTGGGTGCTGGGTGAGTATGACTGGATGTGTGATGGGGATGTAGGTCATATAGCATGTATAAATTTTGTTAATGAAATACAGTATATTATGAAATTGTGTGCAAGTCAACACTGTATTGATATTCTTCAAATATTCAGATCAAGGATTTTTACTTAACCCTTAATCCAAGTAATAAAGTTCTACAGCTAATTAAGCCTTTACCATTAAAAGCATAACCCCTGTAATTGACACTTAAGACTGGTTTTGTGGTCCAGGGTCACATATATCCAATTAAATCAACTGTCACAATAAATTAAAATATTTTCCAATAACCAGTATATTCTGTATTCCAAGTTTAGGCCTGTATGTTTGTGTGTTTTGCTCATAGGCTTTATATGGGCTGAGATTAAGGAGATGTGGGACGGAGGTTTTAATGAGTATGTCCACGACTGGTGGAACCTGATGGACTTTGCCATGAATTCTCTCTATTTGGCCACTATATCTTTAAAGATCGTCGCGTATGTCAAGGTGAGCTCCTCCTGTAAATGTTTTGCTGTCGATTCAGTCATCCACACTCACACTCGAATGCACGCGAGCACATGCACGCAGACACACTCCAGACTTCATGACCATCTGCAGCTGTGTTAGTCACCCTGCATGGAAGGGGTTCCAGCCCACTTACAGCATGTGTGTGTGTGTGTGTGTGTGCATACATGAGCGAAATGATAAATGGTCCAACTTAAGCCATATAATTTATGTTTTGTTTTGTGTTTGGACACGTTTTCAACAATTACATTTACAGGCTATAAATGTTGTGTGAATGTTCCTGTCTGCATATATTATTATTTTAAAGAATGATTCCAAAACGTGGGAATATGCTGTAAAAAAGCAAACTGTAAATTACTATTTCATATTTTTTTTTAGTTTTTAGTTTTTACATATTTTTTCAGCATTACTTGCTGCTGTTTGTGAAATTTACTAGCAATTTCTGAGTGAAAATTGTTTCTACACCATTTTTTTGTGTGTAGGGGGTGAATTTATTAGACAGTTAATATTGTGGTCTTAGTCCCAGTAGAGAACAGAATTTAAAGCAAGAAGAGCTCAGCCATGCCTGGCACTGAAAAGCCAGTCTTATTTCTCTGCCCACTGAAACATGGAATTGAGGGATGGTGCCGAGGGGAGAAGGCATCTCGTTCCACCCTCAAGTGAAGTTACACAAGGCAAAAGCTCAGGAAATGCCTTAAGAATCTGTTAGACCTTTGACTCAACTGCCTAGAAAAAGACTGAGGCAGATCCAGAACAAAAACTAATGTAAGAACTTCCACACACTGTAGTTTCCGCATTGAACTTTTCCATTACCATTCCAAAAATTTCTAGAAGGAATTCACTAAGAGTGATTTGAACCTACTGATAGTATTGTGTCATTTGTGTCTGCTGTCGGTATTGTTACAGCACCAGATACACTCAATGAAATATGCAAATCATGTTAGTTAATGGTGCAATCACGTGCTGATTGCAATTTTTCTTGCACCACTGCAGTCCAGGCATTTGAATCCACTCTTTAAAATGGCAAAATTTTACAGTGTATAGATATGTGATAGTTATTACACTCTTCTCCATCTTCTGATCATCATTTGATGAATTACTGCTGCCATGATCACTAGAAAATGTAGACAAACATTCCTTTTAAGTAGTGCATCATTAACTGCAGCAGGCAAATAAGCCAATCCATTCACGTATGTGAATCCGATCCACTGAGCCACATTTGCATAAAAAGGAGGCCTATTTGTCCAGAAACAAATGACAGTGACTTGGCAATGAATATAAATATGCATGATGCAGCGCTATACCAGTGCATTTAGCACCTGGTTATATTAGATTGTGGGTGTTAAAGTATGTGAATAAGGCTAAAAATGGACTTAACACAAATACGCCAAGACTTGGCTAACCATCTGTAATCATGATCCCAATGCACATGCACTAATGATTAAAAATTTTTTTAAATATGTAGCGCTATCATTGTTAATCATAAGAAATATTTATTTGAGCAGCAAATCAGCATATCAGAATGATTTCTGAAGGATCACGTGACACTGAAGACTGGAGTAATGATGCTGAAAATTCAGCTTCAACATCACAAGAATAACTTACATTTTAAAATATAATAAAATAGAAAACTAGTTATTTTAAATTGTAATAATATTTCTCAATATTGCTGTTTTTACTGTATTTTGTTCAAATAAATGCAGTCTTGCACTACTATTGCATTATGTTTACATAATTAGAAGTAATTGTGTTTACATACTTGTGTAAAGTACATTTTAAATCACTGGGTTTAGTGCTTATTTCAATGCAGAAATTAAATAATGACATTTTTGTCCTCTCTAGTATAACAGTTCTCGTCCACGAGAGGAATGGGAGATGTGGCATCCGACGCTGATCGCCGAGGCTTTGTTTGCCATCGCTAACATCTTCAGCTCGCTTCGGCTCATCTCCCTCTTCACGGCCAACTCTCACCTGGGCCCGCTGCAGATCTCACTTGGCCGCATGCTGCTGGACATCCTCAAGTTCCTCTTCATCTACTGTCTAGTGCTGCTGGCCTTCGCCAATGGACTCAACCAGCTATATTTTTACTACGAGACTGAGGCAGCTGATGAACCCAACCACTGTAAGGGGATCCGCTGCGAGAAACAGAACAATGCATTCTCTACGTAAGTTTGTCAGCTTTCTATTTATTTATTTTTTTCAACCTCTGGCATCCGTTTGTTGCATTATTCTGTTTATTTAGTTCTTTAGTTCATTTGGATTTTTCATTTAAATGAATCATTTAAAAACAAAGATTCACAGATTCATTTTTGACTACTGTGCAGCAGTTGTTAAAGTTTGAGTTAAAATAATTAGCAAATATGCAATTATAAATAAACACAGCAAGGCTGTAAAAGTGGACTAGTGAGGAGATGAGTTTACCTGTTCCGTGTGATGATGTGTAATGTCCTCCACAAAGGAGGGAAAATATCTTCAGCTTGTGTTAACCACAGACCTTGTTTCAGGCATTTAACCAAACACCCCTTCAAAAATCCCATTGACTTGGAATTGGCATTGGAAGTGCTAAATGCTAACTTGTTTACATCCTCCCTGCAGTACAGTAGTTCTATGTAGTCAGTTTTTGAACAATTTTAGATTGTTAGTAGTTTCAAGGAAGCTTTCTTAATGCTGTTTGTTTACAACATGCATTCATCCTTTCCTGCTCTGCAGCTTCAGGTCAGCCTCAGTCAACGCCTGATAGGGCAGCGCTGATGCTGCTTCTGAATATTCATTAAGACCTCTTGCTTTACCAGTGATTTTTTTGATCAATGACACATCGATAACCGCACAATCATCCAAGAATGCACAATAATGCAGGTTCAAGAATCATCTCATGAATATTTATGAGAGCAAATGTTGAGAAAGAAGAAGATAAATCTGTGCTGTGTCTCTCAGAAAACTGCAGCTGCTCTGTGAAACATAAACACCTGAAAAATAAAAAAAAACCTGAGCATGTTGTTGAAACGTCTGGGGATTTTCTTGCGTTTCCATCAGAATTCAATTTTTTGCCTACAGCTGCATATGAGCTGTATGTGGCATTACCACACTGAGATATCAAATCCCTCAACCCCTATCACTTCTGAAGCAGCACGAGCTCCTTCAGGCTTCCTGTGGTGTTTTTCTGAGGTTCAGTCACAGAGACTCTCCTTCACAGATTAAAGTCTTTGATATTCCATGCGGCTTGGGCCTTTCATAAAGACAGAAAAAGAAAAATGAAAATAAAAAAATTACATTTTGGAAAAACAGAAAAACTATAGGTTATGTGTGTGTGTGTGTGTGTGTATATATATATATATATATATATATATATATATTGTACCTTTATATATATATATATATATATATATATATACATACGATTTGTGAACAAACCAGAGGATGATTTCATAGTGGATCTATAAATATATAGATTAGTTTTGGAAGCTGTTACAGAAACATTTTTACAATAAATAGTCTGATTTCACCTTGAGATTAGATAGCTATTTATGATAATACTTGGTTTCAGTGACACTAATAGGTCTTATTTCTGCTAAAAATGCAAAATCAATCAGGAGTTGATTAGATTTTGAATAACGAGACACAAACCTGTACATATTCAATCACATTTGCTTCCATTTATTTTTGCTCAGTGCTTCGCAACACAACTGACAAACTTTTACTCCAAAAGTGCGCACATTATGTATTCACACGTTGACCTCATATTTCTTTAACTAGAATAGAACCATAATTTCTTAATGACTCTCAGAAAAACGATTCTCTGCCGATTCAATATTGTGTGATCATAATTCCCACATGATGGTAAACTTCTGTGTTCTGCCACATAATACATTTATGCATGGATTAAGGTGTGTGAACAGTTATATATATATACAGTAAGGAAAATAAGTATTTGAACACCCTGCTATTTTGCAAGTTCTCCCACTTAGAAATCATGGAGGGGTCTGAAATTGTCATCGAGGTGCATGTCCACTGTGAGAGACATAATCTAAAAAAAAAATCCAGAAATCACAATGTATGATTTTTAACTATTTATTTGTATGATACAGCTGCAAATAAGTATTTGAACACCTGAGAAAATCAATGTTAATATTTGGTACAGTAGCCTTTGTTTGCAATTACAGAGGTCAAACGTTTCCTGTAGTTTTTCACCAGGTTTGCACACACTGCAGGAGGGATTTTGGCCCACCTCCACACAGATCTTCTCTAGATCAGTCAGGTTTCTGGCCTGTCGCTGAGAAACACGGAGTTTGAGCTCCTCCAAAGATTCTCTATTGGGTTTAGGTCTGAGACTGGCTAGGCCACGCCAGAACCTTGATATGCTTCTTACAGAGCCACTCCTTGGTTATCCTGGCTGTGTGCTTCGGGTCATTGTCATGTTGGAAGACCCAGCCTCGACCCATCTTCAATGCTCTAACTGAGGGAAGGAGGTTGTTCCCCAAAATCTCGCAATACATGGCCCCGGTCATCCTCTCCTTAATACAGTGCAGTCGCCCTGTCCCATGTGCAGAAAAACACCCCAAAGATGATGCTACCACCCCATGCTTCACAGTAGGGATGGTGTTCTTGGGATGGTACTCATCATTCTTCTTCCTCCAAACACATTTAGTGGAATTATGACCAAAAGTTATATTTTGGTCTCATCTGACCACATGACTTTCTCCCATGACTCCTCTGGATCATCCAAATGGTCATTGGCAAACTTAAGTCGGGCCTGGACATGTGCTGGTTTAAGCAGGGAACCTTCCGTGCCATGCATGATTTCAAACCATGACGCCTTAGTGTATTACCAACAGTAACCTTGGAAACGGTGGTCCCAGCTCTTTTCAGGTCATTGACCAGCTCCTCCCGTAGTTCTGGGCTGATTTCTCACCTTTCTTAGGATCATTGAGACCCCACGAGGTGAGATCTTGCATGGAGCCCCAGTCCGAGGGAGATTGACAGTCATGTTTAGCTTCTTCCATTTTCTAATGATTGCTCCAACAGTGGACCTTTTTTCACCAAGCTGCTTGGCAATTTCTCCGTAGCCCTTTCCAGCCTTGTGGAGGTGTACAATTTTGTCTCTAGTGTCTCTGGACAGCTCTTTGGTCTTGGCCATGTTAGTAGTTGGATTCTTACTGATTGTATGGGGTGGACAGGTGTCTTTATGCAGCTAACGACCTCAAACAGGTGCATCTAATTTAGGATAATAAATGGAGTGGAGGTGGACATTTTAAAGGCAGACTAACAGGTCTTTGAGGGTCAGAATTCTAGCTGATAGACAGGTGTTCAAATACTTATTTGCAGCTGTATCATACAAATAAATAGTTAAAAATCATACATTGTGATTTCTGGATTTTTTTTTAGATTATGTCTCTCACAGTGGACATGCACCTACGATGACAATTTCAGACCCTCCATGATTTCTAAGTGGGAGAACTTGCAAAATAGCAGGGTGTTCAAATACTTATTTTCCTCACTGTATATATATATATATATATATATATATATATATATATATATATATATATATATATAAAGAGTTAATTTGCTAAAACAGATGACTGTTTTTATCCTGTATTCAATTAATATCAATCAAACTGGTTGTTTTGATAATAATTGAAATAATAATAATAATAATAATAATGGAAAATAATAATAAGTAAAAAATAGAGCTGACTGTATACAGCTAACTCTAACACAATAAAACACAATAAAAACATGATAACAATAAAAAAACAAGATTTATGAAAATTAATAAAAACATAAACTAAAAAATGAACTCTTCATATATATATATATATATATATATATATATATATATATATATATACACAGTATACAGTATATACAGTTTATATATTTTCAGAAAAACATTCCCTATAAGCTTCTTTTTTCTTCTTCTTTTTAAGCTTGTATGGGGAAAATATGTACACTTTAGGTACTAAATTGTACCTTTTAAGGTACTAATGTTCACCCTTTAGGGATAAATAAGGTACTGCCCCAGTGACAGATTTTGTACCTTTTTTTCTTCTGTGAGTGTAGGGTAAGGAAAATAAACTTGATTCAAAATATGTTCTCGGAAAACAGGTATTCTCAAATAAATGAGAAATATATTTTACATTTAATTGAAATTTAATTTTTGCTGAAGTATCTTGCTTTATGGATGTTTGGATATTTTTACTAGGAAAATTCTGGTTCAAAATTATTTTTTGTTCAGTGCATAGAGGTAAAATAGATTTCTGAAGACAGATCTTATACACATCAGTACACTCAGAACATATTCATGTCTTCTCTGTATTATTTTGGCCTTTCAATTCGAAAGCTTCAAATGCCAAATGTCGGCTGAAACGACTCAGGATGTGGAGGGCTGCTGGCTCTAGTGGGCTGCCAGTTGTTATGTCACCATCTCTGACAAGTCAGTGAGGTGCTTGAGGCAAACCTGTGTGCCTCCATTAGGGCTCCGCCACGGCAGGTCTGTCACGGCAGTCCTGTGCTTAAGGTGCCCACCACGCTTTATTTTTTATTTGTTTATTGTATCAGTGACATTGAATGTGCCAAAAATATAACGTGGATGCAGCCTTCTAAATCCGGCCCATGTGTTCAAAATGGACACCACTATTCACAGCTTGCACACAGATATATCGATGTCCTGCACAGAAACATCATGTCAATTCAAAGCGAGGGGCCACTTGTCTTGTCACAATTTTAGCCACATGGATTTAAATAAACCAAGCATCAAGTGGTAATCAAAAACATATCACGAAATCAAGCATATGTTTACAGTGTGTTATAGATAGATAATACACACACACACACACACACACACACACACATATGACTCATAAATGCATAAATTGTATCTATATTTCATATATACTGTACTGCACACTATATACATAGTATTACATGTTGTTGTTGGGGGTGTTTTCAGCCGTGTTTATCTTGCCTGGGGCACAAAGGGAGCCAAGGCTGCCATTGCATGTGCTGTTGGGAATTAAAGGCATTACAAGTCTGCTACAAACACAAAATAAAAGGATTTTTTTCACCCGTCAGACTGGATTCCCAGACACAGCTCTTTTCATTGTAAGCGTTCTCTCAATAGTCTTGCTGTATGTTTCTTTTGTATGTATGTGCCAATGAAGTTTCTCCCATCAAACTCTATCAAACGCAGTCTAATAGGTGATCCACAGTGCTATGTCCTCTTTCCTATTTTCAGGAAACCACACTGTATTTATCTCTGCCAAGACTTTGATGAAAGCTGACGATGTTTAATATTTAATGTGACAAAAAAATAATCACAATTCCTTTCACCCTATAAGGGAGCTCGTAGACGCACAAACTTCGACTCTTAGAGGCAGCCAGACATTGCTTTCTGAAATTTTGGATGCTGTACATTGCAATACTGTAGCTTCTTATTTACAAAGCTGTGACAGCCTCGTTTCGCATTGTTTGTGCATGTTTATGTCTGTGTAAACCATCAGTTGGTGAGATTCATTCAATTTTAAATAGATTTTCAGACTGCCAGTGCAAAGAAGATTTTGAGGTTTCTCAATGGAACTGCAATGGAATAAATATAGCAATGTGAAAAATGTGATATATGTAATATATATTCCTGAATTAAATATAACTTGATAAACCTAAAAAAAAAACTAAATGGATTGAAACACTGTATATATATTAAAGTTATATTAATAACTTGATCTATTTCGTGTTTATCCATGTTTATCCCTGGAGCTTTGTAACCTTCTCTGGCCCATCCTAAATGTGTCTGTGATATTGTTGCACAATATTCTGATTCATGTTTTTTCTCTCTCTCTCTCTCTTTCTTGCCTTTCAGGTTGTTTGAAACACTTCAGTCACTGTTCTGGTCGATATTTGGACTCCTGAATCTGTATGTAACAAATGTGAAAGCTCGGCACGAGTTCACAGAGTTTGTTGGAGCCACTATGTTCGGCACCTACAATGTCATCTCATTGGTGGTTCTCCTCAACATGCTCATCGCTATGATGAACAACTCCTACCAGCTCATCGCAGTGAGTACTGACCACAATAATTCAAAAAGCCAGAAATATACTGTATTTTACACAGATTGTACTCATTTTGCATGTACACAAATTGCAAGCATGTTCCCATAGTACAAACTTAAATATAGCACTTCCTGATGAATAGAAATTCTAGACTTTTTCACATTTAAAGATTTATTTTTAATTGAAAAGTTTGATATCGGTCAAATTGTGATTGAAAAGTTTGAGGTTGGTAAGGTTTTTAATGTTTTAGAAGTCTCACGGTGATCAAGGTGTCATTTATTTGATCAAAAATACTGTAAAAAGAGTAATATTGGGAAATATTACAACAATTTAAAATAATGTTTTCTATTTCAATATACATTCAAATTTATTTTTTTTCTCTGATGGCAAAGCAGGATTACTCCAGTCTTCCGTGTCACATGATCCTTCAGAAGTCATTCTAATATGCTGATTTGCTGTTCAAGAAACATTTCTCAAAACAGTTTTGCTGCTTAATATTTTTGTGGAAACTGTGATCAATTTTTTTCAGGTTTCTTTAAAGCATAAAAAGTTCAAAAGAACAGCATTTGTTTGAAATATAATTTTTTGTAACATTATAAATGTCTTTACGGTTTTGATCAGGTCAATGCATCGTTGCTGAATAAAAGTGAAAAAAATTATAATAATCTGACAGACCCCAAACTTTGGTTACACTTTATTTTAAGGTGTCCTTGTTACAGAGTAATTATACATTTAACTACTGAGTAATATTAATTAACTACGTGTACTTACTATATGGTTAGGGTTTGGCTTAGGGTTACTTGCATGTAATTATGCATTAATTGTTATTATAATAGTACATGTAATGTGTAACAAGGACACCTTAAAATAAAGTGTTACCCAAACTTTTGATCATTGTGACACATTCTCAATCATAGGTTTTTAAAAATGTACTCTACTGTATAATATAAATATAATTTTTTTTATGCATTCTGGATACAGTTGCTTTACGATCTTATACCTCATTGATTATCATCATTCAGTTCATATTGTTAATAATTTATTTGTCACTGTGCGTTAGGACCATGCTGACATCGAGTGGAAGTTTGCTCGAACCAAGCTGTGGATGAGTTATTTCGATGAGGGCGGGACACTCCCCCCACCGTTCAACGCCATCCCCAGTCCTAAATCATTCTGGTACCTGTGTCGATGGGTACACGGGCGGCTCTGCGGGTCGGAGGCTGCTCCGCCTGAAGAAGACCCCCATAAACATGAGAATCTGAAGGAGTTTACGGTAAAGAAAACAACCTGAATCCATCTGAACATTCACACTGTGATTTCATCTGAATCTGATCAAGTGGTTCTGGTTTAAATTACACTTTAAGCACAATGCAGCTGGCTCATTGTGTAACTGATTACCCATTACAATGACTAACAGCACAGCCACACACATATATCAGCACAATGAACGCTAAAACAGCTCATTTACATTTTTATTGCTTTTGAACTATTGGTTTTTGACTCATAGTGGGATGCAGTAATTGTATTTAGACTGGTATCATCATGCATTACTTTCAGGTATCACTGGGTGAGAGAAAAACCTTTGACTTTAACAAAGGCAGTCGCTTAAAAATCTAGCATGACTTTCAAATCAACAGATGTCAGAGAGAAAGTGTATACACAATTCCGTACACTAAATTTATATCGCATCTGGTGTTAATCGGTTGCTATTACAGTTTTGTCATTTCTAAAATCAAATGATCTTGATCTCCAAACAGTGACATGAATGTGGTAGCGTATGTCTGCAACACCACATAACTCAAACATATTATGCACTAATCGGGTATAGATGTGAATAACATAACCATGCTTTCTTTTTTTATTAACATCAAGATTATAGATTAAAATTAACATGAGTATGTGGGAGAAATCATACACTAGTATTAAAAAGATTGAGGTCTGTAAGATTTTCAAAGAAGGCTGCATTTAATTAATTGAAAATAGAGTAAAGTATTATTACAATTAAAAAAGTTTTATATATTTTAATCATTTATTTAAATTATTGAAGCAGCCTTTATTTGAATTAGAAATCTTGAATTATTATTAATGTCTTTACTCTCACTTTATATATATTTTATGCATTCTTGCTGAATAAAAGTATTATTTCCTTGAAAAAAATATCTTACTGACCCCAAACTTTTGAACGGTACTCTATATCTACTGAAATTGATCAACATTACTTGTCTTCAATAGTTTCTTTTAAATGGTCTTTCCATTTTCACAGCATGAATTTTTAAAAGAACAATTATTCTGTGTCGCTAAAATGAGGCCAAGAAAACGGCATGCATTTATTTTAAAACGACTGGTGACATGCTGTTTAAAATAGCTTTAGTTGTAGTTTAGCACGTTTAGCAGGTACATTTAATGTCAACTACCCATTTATCAGTCCTACTATGGCAAAGGCTTGGTGCATGAATATTAATTAGGTTAGATAACCAGGAAGGTTACCTAGCAACGTCAGCATGACCTAATTAATATTCATGAGACAGGTTTTTGACATCACAACCAGCTTGTCAGCCCACCTTCCCCCACAAACTTCAACTACTGGCTTCATTTAGAGTGGCCTGAGTGGTAGCAAATTTCATTTCAATTGAATCACTGAAGTGGAGTTCCATATAAATTAATTAAATTTCTATGAAGGAAAATTTTTTATTCAACAAGTTTCTGTTTCGACTTTGATGATGTAATGAGGTGTAACATGGCCTGAGTCTGTCTGGAGTTTAACCTCCTGTGTTGCCATGCAACTCCCCTTGAAACTCCCGGGACTCCCGTTATCTCTGTTTCGAATATATCCTCTCTTGTTCCACCTGACGCACTTTTATTACACATCCATCTCTCTGCACGGCCTTTATTGGCCTGCATCAATACAGATGCTCGTGCACTTTCTCTCTCTTTCTCTTTCTCTTTCTCACACTATCACACACACACACACACACACAGCCAAAGCACACTCACTCGAAACTCTCTCCCACATGTTTGCGGGCATTGCTGAGCTGGGATCAAACCTTGATCATTATATAAAGCTGCCTACATGTAGAGCTAAGAGGAGAGCAGCTTTCCTACAATATCTGATAAGAATACTAAGAATCTCTCAGCTTATACTGCAAATTCTGAATCCCTTCATCTGCATGTGAAGTGCTCATCTGATTTTGTTTTCGGAGTGTAGCAGCATTCCCGTTAGAAAGCATCTGCAGGACTCATACATCTCAATACAATGCAAAAGCAGGGAGTATAACTGCACATGAGAATTTGCATTGAAATTGCATTTGAAAATTTCGATCGATTCTCCCATTGTGGATGCGATAGGAAAGTGTTGATAACAAAACCCAATTGTTCCTTCATTTCCATGAAATTAGTTATTCAGTATTTTTACTGTCAGACACTTTTGCAGTTTGCATCAGCCTAAATGTCCTACCAGAGGATCGACAGCATTAACAGATCATACAACATGTCTTAGTCATGTGATCAAACTCATTTTTTCAACACCATCAGCTCAGTTTATACACTACCGTTTGGGGTCAGTAACATTTCTGTTTCAAATAAATGCTATTCACTTCATCTTCATTCTCTTCAACTTTCTATTCATTAAAGAATCCTGAAAAAAGTATTATGGTTTCCACAAAATATTAAGCAGCATAACTGTTTTCAACATTGAAAAAAATACAAATATTTCCTGATTAGCAAATCAGTAAATCAGATTCTCACACTGGAGACTGGAATAATGGAATAAAGTAACAAATGTGAAAATATTTTCAAATAGAAAATATTTCATTTAAATTATAACAATATTTAACTTTATTACTGCTTTACTGGGTTTTTTTTTCTCTCGATCAAATAAACACAGTCTTGGTGAGTTAGACTTGGTAAGAGACTTCTTTCCATAACTTTTAAAAATCTTTTGGTAACACTTTATTTCGATAGTCCACTTTAGACATTCTAATAACAGTAAGTAACTTTGCAACTACATGTCAACTAGCAGTCATTAGAGTATTAGTAATCTGTCTGCTTAATATCTTGTAACACTTTATTTTGATGGGTCCACAACATAAAACATACCGACTATGTCAACTTATTCTACTAACCCTAAGCCTACCCTAAGTCTACTCTGAGAGTTAGTAGACATGTGGTTGCAAATTAATAAGAATTAGTTGACATGTAGTTGACATGTAGTTACTTCTAGTTAGTAGAATGTCTAAAGTGGACTATCAAATAAAGTGTAACCAATCTTTTAAATGGTAGTGTATGTTTTTCAATCTCTTATGCTAAAAATATGCTAACTGAAAATTAATATTGTTGAAAAATTAGTATTGTTGAGACCAATATAAATGTAAAGTAGTGGTGTCAGAATAATCATGAACATTATTATGTTTAAAAAAAGTTATTAAAAAAATGCAATTAATACTTTATTCTACACTAAATTATACATAATGAATGTATAAATTATATGAAATTAATTCAAATTCATGATATTATGTTGTAACTGATTTAAACTTAAATGTAAATAATGGAGACTCATAGCACACAAATGGCAGTTTCTTGTGAATGACTCTGGGTTTAAATGAATAATCATCTAAGAAAAGCAAATAAAAAAAGTGCAATGTATTTGATTAGTTAATGAGCTCAATTACCCTGCATAATTACAGTGTGAATATTTGTTTCTCCTTTCAGGAAAAGCATGCTGACAGACTGATACAGAATCAGCATTATCAGGTATGCCAGCAGATAAAGCTCTGCAATTACACACATGCGAGAATACAAACAATGTGCATGTAATTGCATTACATCGCTTCGCCTCTGGCTTTGTTTTCCCTGTCTCTCTTTTTCCTTGCACCGTCACACCAAAGATCCAACTGTACATTTCCAGATTAACAAGATTAGGGAGTTCTATCTGATTGCTTGCTTCTCTTCTTCTCCTTCTCAACCCTCAGGAGGTCATCCGCAGTCTAGTGAAGAGGTATGTGGCGTCCATGATCCGCAGCGCCAAGACAAGCGAAGGGCTGACAGAGGAGAATTTTAAGGTGCTTCTGAAACTGACTGCTCTCAATTTATCTCACATAAATGGAAATGCATGCTTATAAACAAAAACACTGACACAAGTAATCATTCTTCAAATGCCTTATAAAATTCTTATAATCTTTATTTGCAATCATTAGCACAATTATTTATATAGGTTTTTTAGCTTTTAAAAATCTGTCAATAGGATTTATAAAATATTTGTATAGTAAAAATATAATAATTATAAATAGGCCTATAATTTATACAGCTGGTTTTCATTTTAATGTAAAATACTTTTTTTTTTTGTCAAATATGCTGCAGTAAATACCTGTTATTTGATTAAAAGTAATTTCCCTTACTACTGTATATTCAGTGAAAAACTATAATACATCTTTACAGTATAATCCTGGTAAAAGTACAGTTTTTTAAAGTGAATTTTAATAGATTTTTTATCACTTATGCACATTTTTTTTTTTTTACATCTTATGTTGTTAAATGAATGTTTATTTCCTTTTTGTATTTGTGTGTAGAAGTGTATACTCTCTATATTTTAATATTTACTCTTTCATGTAGTAACTGATCAACTTCCATGTGGCATTCAATGTTTTCAGTTAGTATTACATCAGTTAATGAAATTTTTTTTTAGTGCTGTCAATCGATTAAAAAATGTAATCACGTTAATCACAGTCATGGGCTGTGATTAATCATGATTAATCGCAAATTTAAAATACTAGGATTTACCTGTAAATGTGTTGAAAAAGAAATGCATGAAACTAGTTTAAGGAAACAGAACCTTTCACACTTCCGCCAGGAATGAGACATAATCCTTATTATTCTTTTATCATTATTCTTTTGTTTTTATTCAGCCATTATCAGCCTTTAAACTGGCAATAAAACGTTTACCAAGCCACATCGCTTCAATCCCAGTCTACATTTACCCAACTATTATCAAAAGTATTTCTAAATAAACACAACAAAACATTTTCTTGCGACCTTAAGTATTATGTCAAAATGCATTATGAAGAAGAATTGGACCTGTTCTGCAGCTGCATTAGAGCTAATATTAGCATCATGCTTCATAAGACAATTTAAGAGATTAATAGTACACTTTTACTCAGACCTCACTTCAAACCACCATCGAGTGTTTGTAATAACTTCTTTTTGCGATCACATGTGGAATTTGGTCGTTTACTGTTGTTAAAATATGCAATTTATAGCCTTTTATATCGCTGCACAAATTAGCATTTCAGATGTACACATTCAATTCAAGAAAATCACATACAGACCATATCTATCGTAATCGTGTGTTTATTATCTTATATAATCTATAGTGGCTGTTGTCATGTTTATTTCTGCTGTGTAAAAGCCTTAACATGTGCTCTGGCTGAAACTCACGTTGTTTGTGATGTTATAACCGCCTCTCCATTCTTAAGTTGCCAGGGATATATTCCAAGTATAATACACATTAGTAAAATGATCTATTTTAATTTTTATTTGTCTATATACACTTTGAGCAGCCGCGGTACACGGCTCTGTAATTATTTCCTGCGACTGTATTTTCAAAACAGCCCACTTGTGCCGTTACCCTGGTAACACTGGTGCTGTGGCCTCATCACACAATGATAGATAACCTTCCGCGCTGCGATGACGGGAAGAAGTTGGGGTCAAACCTTATCAAATGATTAATCTGCGTTAAAAAAATATTAACACATTAATTTTTTTTGATTAATCGCATGCGTTAACATGTTAACGGTGACACCCCTAATTTTTTTCCAGTTAATTTGTGTTCAATCCATAAAACTTAAAATGTTGCTACTGTATTTTTCATGGTAAACTTCTGACAGCCACAACTGCTGTTTATTTACTGTAAATTTCACATTTTACAGCATATTTACATTATTACACCACACACAGTGAAGACATAAAGCATCATCAGTAATGTCAGTCCATTACAGTCCTTTAAATTTATTTTCTTTCTCCACTCACAGTGAAATCTCAGTGGTTTAAAATCTGGTTTCTAATAACAGTACATAGCCGCAGGAACATATTTTATCTGGGGGGTGCTGGGGACGGGGCTTGATGTTGCAGGGCAGAGCCACGGTGGGGGATTTTAGACAAAATCGTAATATTAAACAGCCCAAACACTTTTATACTGTAGATGAACATATAAATTAAAGAAGACAGAGACATGAGTACCAATATATATTTGTGCTTTTGTGATTTTAGATCAAGAATTTTTTCTTTAATATTTCTATTATTTACTAAATATTTACATCGCTGATATGCACGCTCTGAATATTACACTTTTATAATTATGTCATCAGAAACAACAAGTGCAGATGTACATGCGATGCAAAAAAGGTTTATTCATCATACACTGCAGACAGCTTCACTTATTATAAATGGAGTTTTTTATAGAGTGCTTACGAGACTGAATTCCATGATATTCTTTGATAACGCTTTTTGCTTGTTGTTTGATTAATCGTGGACATGAGGCGTTATAATTAAACTTAAATTGTCTTTTTATTAAACGTGATCAGATTAAATACAAAATCAGTCTTATTAAAATATTTTATGACATAATATGGTTCTTGCCTAAAACGTTATGACGTGCGTAGTTAATAGATTAAATTAGGATAAAGTGGTTTGAGCACACTTGACTATATGCGCAATTAAAGAGCTGTGCATGTGATTATCGGTGGCCATCTTGAGAAGCGAGAAAGCTTCGGAATACGGCTCATAAAAAGGACGAGGATGTAAATGCTTTTTACAAGTTGGAATCTAAAATTACGGTAATATCATGTGAACATTTCACATGAACGCTTCGAGGCGCGCTAACCAAATACAACTGCACTATATTTCTGGTTAAATATGTAATTAATCACAAAACTATCACAATAATGAAGTATCCTGGAGATGATTGAGGGGCACAAGGAAAATCTGGAGGGCATGGCCCCTCTTAGACCCAGCCCTGCGGCAGGAGGTGCTGCAGCCCCCTCAGCACCCCTAGTTCCCGCGGCTATGTAACAGTACATCAAATATGTAACATTAAAAATGTTTGGAGTTGTTGCAAACTTGCGAACGAGTTTAGCCATGAAACATAACTTTTATTGTAGAAAAAATGCATATCTTTTTCAAATGCATTATGTAATACTATAATAATGTTCTGCCTTAGGAGCTGAAACAGGACATTTCCAGTTTCCGCTACGAAGTTTTGGACCTTCTGGGAAACCGAAAGCCGCCCCGGCGGAACTATTCCTCCAGCAGCGAGGCCACGCTTCGAGACGAGGTCAGCGACGATGGTGAGGCCTGTCACCACAGCGACGGGAGCAGCATCGGGGCCAAAGGTGTGTCTTTCAAAACCATTACGCCCTCGGATCCGTCGTACGGAGTCTCTGCCCTCTTTTGCTCCATCTCCGGAATGGAGGTCGCTACTACTACGACAACGACAGCGGCATCGTCTGCGTACAGAGAGGGTAAACCAAAGATCAACGGACTGAGGAAGAACCCCTCGCCCTCCTCTTCCCTGTCTTCAGTGGCTCCAGCAAGACCTGCACTTTCACGAACTTGGAGGCGCTTTTCCCGCTTCTCTAGTTCCAAGAAGAACTCCTTCAGACGGCTCGGCCTGCTGTTCTCACGCATGGGCAGCCACCTTCCGCAACCGACAGGTGTCACCGCTGCGACCTACACTATCTCAGATGGACTGCTTCACCCGCCGGGGGCTTGGCAAGACTTGGGCTTCACCAGGGGAGCCGGTCCCGTCACCAGAAGCGAGACCAACCTTAATCAGATGGACGTGGGTGCTTTAAATGAGGGCGACGGTGCCATGACGACCAATGGACAGAGAGCTAACGGAAGGGATGTTTTACTGACATTAGGACCTCTGTCCCCACCCTCTTCCCTGCACTGTGCTTCCAGTTTCACCGCCTCCAGCTCCCGCCTCCTGGACTCAAATGAGGACGTGTTCCAGGGATTGGTCGGGCCCTGTGGCGGACAAATGCCAGACTCCTCCCGCTGGGTAACGGAACAGGATGATTCGGTGACCACGCAGCTATAGTATTGCTAGTATGTACTGTACAGCACTTTGATAATAACAATAATCAGTGATGATATCAATAACTATTACCTTAACCACAACCGATTCTTCTGTTCGTTCTTTTGTTTGCTGCTGCAATATTTGTCATTTCTTTCTGAGATTTAACCAAATTGAAAGTTATTTACAAGACAGATGGGATGAGTGAATTAAATGACGGATGAAAGAGATTCAGAAGGGACAGAAAAGTGCAATCATCAGAGAAATGCAGGCCAGGTTGCATTTTTGTATTTTCATTACATCACATTGTTCACTCAACAATGAAAATTCTGAAATCTGCTAATCAATTTCATGCCATTCCAAACCTGTATGATTTTTTTCTTCTTCTGCAGAACACAAAAGAAGATATTTTGAAGTCAAAACTAGTTTTGGCTACCATTGATTTCTATGGACCACTATGTGTTTTCTTAAAAACCACTGCGTTTGTGTTTCTAATACAACAGCTGAGGGAGCGACTGCAAATTTGACATTTGACTTTATTCTGACCCACATGATCAATTTCTCAATATGTTTTTTTCCTGTTTGGAAAGTCATAGAAACGCTATTGTAGATTTCGCTTTTACTGTTATGGCAAGTGGGAATGCAAAAATTATATTAGTTGTAGTTTCCATTTACCACTGAAGAAGTTTCCACTTCTAAGAACCCCAGAAATGTGAAAATGGTCCATTGTATGGACAACTGAGACATTTCTAAAAATGTTCTACAGAAGACAATAAGTCCAACAGGTTTGGAATGACATGAGGGAGATAAAGTTTATTTTTAGATGAAATATCCTTTTATATGGGTCATCGGATGCAAAATTCACTTTACAAGTTGTTTGAACATAAATGTGTGTTGGAAGTGTGTGTACACATCCATCCTATAATGATAAAAATCCACCCAGTGTTTTTTTTTTTTAAATCCCTATTTTAAAATCACCTTTCTCAAGGCTGTTCTGAGATTCCTGTCAGAATGATGTAGTTCTGCGCAGGCCACTCCCCCAATAGTTGATTGACAAGACTGTCTTACCTTAGACTCGCCCTGAGTGAGCCGAGAGCCGAGACTCCGGTGCAGGGGAAGACAAGATGTCTCAGATTAAGCGATTGAGGTGCTTTGTTGTTGGATGTAATAAGGAATATAGCAGTCGTCATTTACTCCCGACATCTGAGCTGCTGAAGACGCAGAGGATTAACATTACTTTCGCTTTGAAGGGAATGTGCCGATCCCCAATCTGCCTAAATGCATCTATGTTCACGCAAAGCATTCGTGATCCAGCTTCATCTACAGAAGAAGTGAGTATAAGGGTTTTTTTTATGAATCATTGCAAATCGCCTTTCCTAATAACGTGCTAGTTAGCCAGTTTCGCGGCTGAAGTTTACAGTCTGCTCATCATCCCACGGAAGAGAGGGGCGGGGTCAGCAGACCTCATTAGCATTTAAAGAAACTTGGACTTGGCTTGATGAAAACAGCTGATTTTGACAGGGTAAAGAATGTGTTTTTTACACTACCGTTAAGAAATTTTAACCAAAGTATGTTATAGACTTTTCATGAAGACCCTAAAGAATCATATCAACTTGTGCAAAATGGGCATCCGATGACTCCTTTAACATTAAAATTCACTATTTAGTTTATTAATACATATTCCAGACATGATTGTGCATGATTCATCAGCGCATGTTATTCCAAAGAAAAAAATGTTTTGTCTTCATCAAACAATTTAATATCTTGATAATTGTCTTATTGGCTGATGTTAAGTAGACTGTTCAGGATGTTAATATTAATTAGTCATTTAATATATATATATATGGCATTAATATAATGCCAGTTAAAGTTCATTTTGAAAAGGTTACAACAATAATAGCAATTGCAGAGTGTTATTGTTGGGATCCAACCCATCCGACTTTCTTTTTTTTTTTTTTTTTACATTAAATATCCTATTTTATTCAAAATGTCACATTACATTAGTAAAATATTTTGTGAGTGCTGTTTCATGTTGACATTAACCCTAAACCACAGGAGTCAACCAATTCATGCCATTCAATTCATAATTCAACTTTATATCTCCAATGTGACCAGAAGCATTGTCAGTTCATGTATTTCTTTTTTATAGAAAGTTCTCATTGGAAAGTGTACTTGAGCAAGAAACACATCTGATATGGACCTACAGTGTATGTTTAAGGACATCATGCTCTTGGTGGAACAGGTTTGATGTTTTTTTTCCCTCAGTAACTGATCAGTGAGCCGTTGGCACTCATGCGGTGAAGGTTTTTCACTTTAGTGCTATGATACGTGCACATCATAGTGTGATATTACTCGTGTTATGCACCCGGAGGGCTGAAGTTATGCTAGAATCTAACATGACTGAAATCTTATTTTTGTATTTTGAATAGCATGTACAAATTATTTAATTTCAAGACTGTTTTAGTCTAGACAGACATTATTTATACATTATACTATTATAATGTTTTTGGAGCTGTTTTTTTCTTTTCTTTGACTGCTTACTTTTTACTGTATGTGAATATTAATTAGTATATTATAATAATCAGGTATAGGGGAGATGTCCAGAGACATGCATCGAATAAGACATCCCCCTGCTCTGCGATGATGAATGCTGACAAACCATGTACAGCGCCATGCAAAAATATTCAGACTTTTGACCAACTCTGCTATTTTACTGTATTATAAATATGACATTGATGATACTTGTATTTAGAGGTCATTTTTAATTTGACATGGTTTTATGTTGGAGAATATAAATAAAAAGTGGTGAAGGGACGAATATTATCTAAAAATTTTGAAAACATTTTGAAAATATTTAACTATATATATATATATATATATATATATATATATATATATATATATATATATATATATATATATATATATATAGATATAGATATAGTGATGCTGTCAGCTTCCAAAATATTAAACTGCAGGGGCTGAATGTAACAAAACAATGTCATATTTTAGGAGATTTGTTTCAGTGCTTTCAAATGAAACCTCACAAAGGACACAATTGCAATGTGGGACTGTGTAATCCAGTAACATGACAGAATTGGTCAAGGCCTGATTACTTTTGGAAAGGCGCTGTAAATGCTTATGTAAACACTTGAATGAAATACATGCTCCTCTTGTATGATTCTTACCACTTTCTACTTTTCCTTGGAAATGTGTGAACATACGATGAAGATAAAAAGTAGTTCTGACAGCCAGAAACTGAACTCAAGGGAATGCTGAATATGCAGATTCAATAAAGCTGAATAACCCTGGCGTTGTCTTTGATTTCTTGCCATTTCCCGACAAGATTTAAATGTAGATATGTGCTCTACTCTATCCTGGCTGCAGCTCTACTGTAGGATGTACAGTAAAGTACGTAAGGCCCAGATTTTTGGCAGTAACAAAAAAGAACCTTAAAATACTATACAATGTTATCATGGGGGACATTTGTAATGCCAGCCCCGTCGTACAATAGTTTTGTCAAATTGGCACTATGATGTATTGCATGGTACAATGATTTATGTACTATGGTATATATGTTAGAATGATTTCTGAAGGTTTATGTGACTGAAGTAGTGGCTAAAAAAATACATTTTAAAATATATTCAAATAGAAAAGTTACTTTAAATTGTGAAAATAGTTTGTACTATTTCTAATTTATTCTATTCTTAATCAAATAAAGATTTGGAGAGCATAATATACTTTTTTTTCATGGTACATGTATCATGTTGTACCATGGTATTTTCCGCAGTACTGTATCCACTGTAAAATGGGCAGACTTTACCAGGGTTGGGAATAATTGATTCATGTTGATTCGTTAATTACTTAACTGAAAATTGTAATGGTGTTTTAGACTATTTTAACATTTCTAAGCAAATGCAAGTCAAGTTGCCTACGAAAACTATTTTCTTGAGCCCTTGGAAGTGCTGACTAATAGTTGTCAAGTTAAACTTCAGCATACTGTCCAAAGAACACATCCAATTTCCCTCTTCTGTAGTTAGAAATAATGCTGTTGATGACAGGAGCTGCCTATAAATTAGTTTGTTTGGGTAAATTCAGATAAATGTGACTTCTACACTGCTTTTCAATATTTCTTATTAAAATGTACAGTGGGGCAAAAAAGTATTTAGTCAGCCACCAATTGTGCAAGTTCTCCCACTTAAAAAGATGAGAGAGGCCTGTAATTTTCATCATAGGTATACCTCAACTATGAAAAAAATACAGAAAATCACATTGAAGGATTTTTAAAGAATTTATTTGCAAATTATGGTGGAAAATAAGTATTTGGTCAATAACAAAATTTCATCTCAATACTTTGTTATATACCCTTTGTTGGCAATGACAGAGGTCAAACGTTTTCTGTAAGTCTTCACAAGATTTTCACACACTGTTGCTGGTATTTTGGCCCATTCCTCCATGCAGATCTCCTCTAGAGCAGTAATGTTTTGGGGCTGTCGCTGGGCAACACGGACTCCAAAGATTTTCGATGGGGTTGAGATCTGGAGACTGGCTAGGCCACTCCAGGACCTTGAAATGCTCCTTACGAAGCCACTCCTTCGTTGCCCGGGCGGTGTGTTTGGGATCATTGTCATGCTGAAAGACCCAGCCACGTTTCATCTTCAATGCCCTTGCTGATGGAAGGAGGTTTTCACTCAAAATCTCACGATACATGGCCCCATTCATTCTTTCGTTTACGGATCAGTCGTCCTGGTCCCTTTGCAGAAAAACAGCCCCAAAGCATGATGTTTCCACCCCATGCTTCACAGTAGGTATGGTGTTCTTTGGATGCAACTCAGCATTCTTTCTCCTCCAAACACGACAAGTTGAGTTTTTACCAAAAGTTCTATTTTGGTTTCATCTGACCATATGACATTCTCCCAATCCTCTTCTGGATCATCCAAATGCTCTCTAGCAAACTTCAGACGGACCCGGACATGTACTGGCTTAAGCAGGGGACACGCCTGGCACTGCAGGATTTGAGTCCCTGGCGGCGCAGTGTGTTACTGATGGTAGCCTTTGTTACTTTGGTCCCAGCTCTCTGCAGGTCATTCACTAGGTCCCCGTGTGGTTCTGGGATTTTTGCTCACAGTTCTTGTGATCATTTTGACCCCACGGGTGAGATCTTGCGTGGAGCCCCAGATCGAGGGAGATTATCAGTGGTCTTGTATGTCTTCCATTTTCTAATAATTGCTCCCACAGTTGATTTCTTCACACCAAGCTGCTTACCTATTGCAGATTCAGTCTTCCCAACCTGGTGCAGGTCTACAATTTTGTTTCTGGTGTCCTTTGACAGCTCTTTGGTCTTGGCCATGGTGGAGTTTGGAGTTGGACTGTTTGAGGTTGTGGACAGGTGTCTTTTATACTGATAACGAGTTCAAACAGATGCCATTAATACAGGTAACGAGTGGAGGACAGAGGAGCCTCTTAAAGAAGAAGTTACAGGTCTGTGAGAGCCAGAAATCTTGCTTGTTTGTAGGTGACCATATACTTATTTTACCGAGGAATTTACCAATTAATTCTTTAAAAATCCTACAATGTGATTTTCTGGATTTTTTTTTCTCATTTTGTCTCTAATAGTTGAGGTATACCTATGATGAAAATTACAGGCCTCTCTCATCTTTTTAAGTGGGAGAACTTGCACAATTGGTGGCTGACTAAATACTTTTTTGCCCCACTGTATATTGTAGTGTAGAGCATTTTTATGCATGTAAAATGTGCTTTAATGTACACAGTGGTTCTCAACTTTCAATTTGGGCTCATGAGTTTACATTAGAGGTCAAGTGGTGACCCAGTACAATAGTAAAATAGTTTATCTTAGAAAGGTAAATAAAAATGTCCTTTGATAAAAAATATTTTTTTAGTACAACTATTACGGAATTATTAAAAATGCCTATGCAAACCAGTGGGAAATTTGTGAATGACAGAGAAAATATTCCTGAGGGTATTTGGTAGGCTAAGATTAGCCAACACTGCCACTGTAGTAATTGGTAAACATGACATGCTAATTTATGAGTGCAATTTTCAAGTCCTGGAGAGAATGTAATTATGTGGATTGTAATGCCCTCTGGTGGTTGCACAATTAAAACACTTTCTTTGGTATATTTTATTTGTATTGAGCTAATTTCAAAACGAAAACATATTCTAGAATCCGCTTATTTTACGATATTCAAGAAAACGTACACTTTCTTTCTATATCTTAATTAAGCGCGCTGTCAAAAATACACCAAGCCGTTCTTTCATAAACATCTCTAGTGCATGATGTTTTGGATCCCGCCCACGTTTTTCATTGGCTCCGTCGTGCCACTCCGGCGTCCGTGATTGGTCCACTCCGCGCAGCGTCTGCGTCAACCTGCTACAGCGGAAGTGAAAGCTTCAGAAGAAATAGTGGCTAGATAAATAAGCATGTTCGGTATTTTAGTATTGCACGTTGTAAATATTTCCTACTAACAAAAATGAATGTTTTTATCTGCGTCGTGTTGTTTCTCGTAAGTGCCGCAGCTGCTAGCAAAAGCGGGGACGATGACTGGGTGCATCTGCCAAATAAATGTGAAGGTAGACTGTCCTAATTTATAATGAATCAGTGTTTTGCTTTAAATACACCATAATCGCTTGCGCATTTCCACACTTATTTTCAGCGCTTGATAAAATCATTTAATGCAATCGCAGACACATTTTACACGATATAATAGGTCTGCGATATATGCTATCATACTCCGTGCAGATGTCCATGTGTATCAATAGCAGTCTGCTTTTTTGTTTCATAACAGTTGTAAGTCGAAAGAGACCATTTGTTTTCATTTTATTAACTATTTCTCGTTTTATTCATTAATTCTAAGAATTCATTCAAAATGTTGCATTGACATACTGGGAAAAATCAAGGGCAGCAGATTTCCTCTTTTCAACAGACCTCACTGGATGTGTCTCAAAACCTAGTGTGAAGCCTACCTAGGCTGCATGTTTGGAACGTTGAATGGGTCTGTAATGACAAACAATGCTGTCTATGTAGGCAGCACACTAGGATTTGAGGCACAGCTGCTTTCTGTTCCTCTTCTGGGGCTGAATATGTTCTGTATGTTTTATAGTGTGCAAATTTCTTAGTATTGAAATGAAGTCTGCATTTGAAGAGACTGGCAAAACAAAAGAAGTGATTGAAACCAACTACCGCTTCCTGGATGACAAAGGTGCACCGCCAATCAAATATGTCAAATCGTAAGTCACTCTTTTTTTTTTTTCTTAATGCAAACTTTGACCTTAAAAAAAATAATTCATCCAAAAATTCTGTCATCATTTACTCACCCTCAAGTTTTTCCCAAACCTGTATGAATTTATTTCTCCTGTTGAACACAAAAGAAGATATTTTGAAGAACGTTGTTAACCAAACAGTTGATGGTAGCCGTTGACTTCCATGGTATTTTTTTATTTTTTTCATACTATGGAAATCAATGGCTATTGTCAACTGTTTGGTTAACAACATTCTTCCACTGATTCTAGTTTAGAAATGCAGGAGTACCATAAAGTAACCATGTTATAGCCTACTGTTTTTGGATGCAGTGTGACTTGTGCATTTTATTAAGCAATGTCCTTTGCTTTTCAGTGATATTCGTTTCATAGAAGTGGTGGAGAATGTTTGCTCAAGGATTATGCAGTACAATCTACACAAAGAGAGAGATGGAAGTAATCGCTTTGCAAAGGTCGGCCACCATTTTTCCTTTTCTTCTACCACATTTGTTTTTGCAGCACTACTTCAGTGATTTTACTTTTTTGGTTCATGAGTGAATGAGATTTGGAATTGATTTTGTGAATGAATACCCCAAGTTGCAATGGCAATTTCATATAATAAATGTAATGTGAAAAATAAGCTTTGAAATTCCAACTGATAATTTAATCTAGTAGTAAATGGATGTATGTAGAATGTACAGTATGCAATTTAGAATTTCAGTTTTGTATTTTTTTACTGTATGCTGTGATGTGTTATACTGCATTATAGCTGGTGAGATCAGGGCTCCGTTCTTCGTATGTCGCTAACTCAGTTAGCAGGATTTGATTGTTGACGATTTTGCTTGATCTTGGATCATTTGGTTCTTCGAAGCTCATCCTGGACTTGCTGTCATAGCAAAAGGTCCTTAAGCTTAAACCTGCTCGGGAGCAGGCTTATTTCATGTAAACAGGATTAGATTGCATCTTTGTAAGCAGAATTGATCATTAAAATCTGTCCTAGCCACCGCTGCTTTATTACAAGATCACCCTACTGGTCCAGAGACAATAATTTAAAATAATAATAATTTAAAAATATTATATATATAATAATAATAATGTTGTGTAGTCTGTATTTGTAACATGGCTGACGAGACGTGAGACGTGCGGATCCATTCGCAAGCTTTTATTAGGCAGAGACGTGGTCGTACAGGCAGGGTCGAAACAATGGCAAACAGGCATGGCAGGGACAAGACAAAGAGTAATCCTAGAACAAGCAAAGGTCGATGATCGGCAAACAGTATCCAGTGGGCAAGGCAAAGAGATAATCCAGGGAACACGGGCTAGAATCCAATACGGGGTAAACAGTGTCCAGACAGCAAGGCACGGGGAAACCTATCAGGGGCTTGGTAGAGTTGCTACGGCTAGGGGAGCGGTAAATGCATACAATACTCGGCAGAGAGGCAGAGAAGTTCCAAGGCTTATAAAGCGTGTGTGATCAGTATGTGCGTGGGATCAGGTGTGCGTGTGATTAGTGCAATGAGTGATTGGTGACAGCTGTGATCAGTGTTGGATGATGGGAAATGAAGTCCAGTGTGGTGTGTGGTGTGAAAGTCCATGTGGTGAGCGAGTGACCTCTGGTGGTGAATGGAAGTGCCGACAGGATTCGTGACAGAGCCCCCCTCCTAAGAGCGGCTTCCAGATGCTCCACACAGTCTTTAATCCAGGAGGGAGGTGGAGCGGAGGCGGAACAGGGGGAGGGATGGAGGGCCAGGTCCTTGTGGAAGCGGAGTGATCTGGGACCGAGGTAGAGCCGGCAGAGCAGGAAGCCAGCGCGGAGCAAGCGGGACTTGAGCCCACCAGGGCGGACCCGAAGATCTCCACGGCGGTGCAGAAGACCACCAGAGCCCGACAGCAGACCACCACGGCGGCGCAGATAGAGCACGAGCCCACCAGGGCGGTGCAGAAGACCACCAGAGCCAGATAGTGGACCACCACAGCGGAGCGGGTGGAACAGAAGACCAGAGAGGAGCAGACGGACCCGAAGACCACCACGACGGATCAGGAACCCACAGCAGAGCCTGGGAACTAGGGAGAATGGAGACACAAGGAGGAGACAGAACATGCACAGACACAAGGACTGAGGTAGGGAACATAGGAAGTTTATAATTAGTCTCCATAGCAGTGACAGGATAGAACGAGAGTTCATTGACGGCCTCCCTAGCCGTGACAGGACAGAACGTGAGTTCAGGGACAGCCCTTCTGGCTGCGACAGGACAGGACGAGAGTTCATTGACGGCCTCCACAGCCGTGACAGGACAGGACGAGAGTTCATTGACGGCCTCCACAGCCGTGACAGGGCAGGACGAGAGTTCAGGGACGGCCTCCTTGGCCGAAACAGGACAGGACGAGGAATCAAGGACGGCCTCTGTGGCCGTGGCAGGGCAAGACGAGAGTTGGTGAGTGGATACCACTGACACCTCCGGAGGTTCTGCAGCGGTTGCCGCCACCTCTGGAGGTTCTACAGCGGTAACAGTCTCCTCGACCGCAACTCGACAGACCGAGAGAACATTGCAGGGCGCCACCACCATACAAGAGGCTGAGGCGAGCCCGGCCGCTTCGGAAGGTTCTGCAGCGTGTGCCGCCACCTCGGGCAGTTCTGCGGTGGTGTACGCAGCCCAAACGCAACAAAGCGGTTCCCATCAGGGGAAGTGCCTCGGACAGGGGAATATGCATAAGAACAGGAGGGTTAGTGTGAGTTGGTTTGGGGATACCAGCAGTGCGTGCAGACACCAGCGGTACATCCCTCAAACTAGACATCAAATTGGGATTGACATGAAGTGACTCTGGAAGGTCAGCCGTGACGGGCTGCGACTCTGGAAGGTCAGCCGTGACGGGCTGCGACTCTGGAAGGTCAGCCGTGACGGGCTGCGACTCTGGAAGGTCAGCCGTGACGGGCTGCGACTCTGGAAGGTCAGCCGTGACGGGCTGCGACTCTGGAAGGTCAGCCGTGACGGGCTGCGACTCTGGAAGGTCAGCCGTGACGGGCTGCGACTCTGGAAGGTCAGCCGTGACGGGAACAGCTGAGACGTGCTGCTGTGACTCTGGGCGAGCAGCGGTGTCGTGCTGCTGTGACTCTGGGCGAGCAGCGGTGTCGTGCTGCTGTGACTCTGGGCGAGCAGCGGTGTCGTGCTGCTGTAGGGGAGCAGCTGTGATTTGGCTCGACCCGTGAATGGCAGCAGTGACCTGATGGGGTGTACTTGTGGCCACCATTTTGTGAATGGGCTCAACTGTCGCCGCCATTTCGTGAGCGCACGCTGGTACGTCTGCCATTTCAGTCACCGACGCAGCGTCGCGTTCCTCTTCCGCAACACCCACAGTAAACAAAGAGCCAGCACACCGCAAAGCATAGTCCATAAAATCCCTTAAACTAACATTAAATTTTCCCTCAGGTAACCATGACTTTATGGGTTCACTTAGTCCAAAACGAAAAATGTCTTTTAGAACCACTTCGTCAAATGGTACTTTGTCAGAAAGCACACAAAACTGAATGACATACTCCTCAATGGATAATCTCCCCTGACGCAGGTCAAGCAGCTGACTGAAGGGGTCCATACCTGACAAAGGTCCGTTAGAAAAGCTGCTGGATCCTGGTGGGGCCGAGTATTCTGTAACATGGCTGACGAGACGTGAGACGTGCGGATCCATTCGCAAGCTTTTATTAGGCAGAGACATGGTCGTACAGGCAGGGTCGAAACAATGGCAAACAGGCATGGCAGGGACAAGACAAAGAGTAATCCTAGAGCAAGCAAAGGTCGATGATCGGCAAACAGTATCCAGTGGGCAAGGCAAAGAGATAATCCAGGGAACACGGGCTAGAATCCAATACGGGGTAAACAGTGTCCAGACAGCAAGGCAAGGGTTAATCCAGGGAACACGGGTAGAACAAACACGGGGAAACCTATCAGGGGCTTGGTAGAGTTGCTACGGCTAGGGGAGCGGTAAATGCATACAATACTCGGCAGAGAGGCAGAGAAGGTCCAAGGCTTATAAAGCGTGTGTGATCAGTATGTGCGTGGGATCAGGTGTGCCTGTGATTAGTGCAATGAGTGATTGGTGACAGCTGTGATCAGTGTTGGATGATGGGAAATGAAGTCCAGTGTGGTGTGTGGTGTGAAAGTCCATGTGGTGAGCGAGTGACCTCTGGTGGTGAATGGAAGTGCCGACAGGATTCGTGACAGTATTACTATAGACACAGCCAGTTTTACTCATTAAAATATTTATTAGTGATGAAATAATTACTTTATAATTGTATTGGAGTCTTACATATGCACTTAATCAGAGTCGTGCATTAATTGAGTGTTGACAGCTATCCAGATGCAGATAACTTGATCTCTTAGAAATCTCTTGGTCACATAAGAAATCTGCTTAAAATATAAAATTAAATGAATTGCTAATTACAGCATTGGTTAACACTTTAGAATAGGGAACACTTATTAACTATTAACTACGACTTTTCCCTCAATAAATTCCTAATTTGCTGCTTATTAATAGTTAGTAAGGTAGTTGTTAAGTTTAGGTATTGGGTAGGATTAGGGATGTAGAATAAGGCATTAATATGTGCTTAATTACTACTAATAAATGGCTAAAATTCTATTAATATGCATGCTAATTAGCAACTAGTTAAGAGACCTTAAAACAACACGAGAACGTGCAATAATCTTAGACATCTTAATCCAGATATTTTAATCTAATACGTAAATTTGTTTGAAGAACCAAATTAGCCAGAGATCAGTTATCAGGATTAGAAGATCTGGAATCTTTCAAATCATCTCAGATGTAATAAGCGACGTACGAAGAACGGGCCCCTGATCATTTGTCTTTCTCTGCTCAGGGTATGTCTGAGACATTCTCTACCTTACATAACCTGGTTAATAAAGGCGTGAAGGTGGTCATGGACATTCCTTTTGAACTGTGGAACGAGACCAGTGCAGAAGTGGCAGATCTCAAAAAACAGGTATGTGAGTGACTGATAAATCTTAGAATTAAGGCTGTTAGTGGGTTAAATTTTGCCACTAATGTGATTAATTGAAAATTTGCTGAAATGTAACAATATTTACACTACCGTTAAAAAATTTGGGGTCATTAAGTTTCTTTTTTTTTAAAGAAATTAATACTTTTATTCAGCATGGATGCTTTAAATTGATTAAAGGTTACAGTAAAGGCATGTATAATGTTACAAAATATATCTATTTCAGATAAATGCTGCTATACCAATTCATCAAATAATCCTGAAAAAAAAATGCATAAGTTTTCACAAAAATATTAATCAGCACAACTGTTTTCAACATTGATAATAATTCTTCGTTTATGTAATTTTTTAACAATATTGTGCAACCGGTATGCTGTTTTTTTTTTCTTGTAAAAATCTTTGATTCTGTTTCTTTTTCAAGCTATAACTTTGATTAGCATAGGTTAATGGAAGTGCAAATAAAAACAATGTATGTGAATGCATGTTTGTGCAGTATATGTACAGGTACATGGGAAGTATGAGACGTGTGCTTTGTTCCCTCAGTGTGACGTGATGGTAGAGCAGTATGAAGAAGTCCTTGAAGACTGGTATAAAGGCAATCAGGAGGAAGATCTCACCACTTACCTGTGTGAAAAACATGTGCTGAAAGGACAAGACACCAGTAATGTGAAACTAACAGCTGTTTTACTCCATCACAACCTCTTTTATAACAGTTAAACCGCTCTAGACATAATATTATGACTAAACCTCTTGATCTCCTTTATCGGCACCAACTTTAAGAGCTGTTGTTTCTGGGAAGACTTTACAGGCTACTCAAGGCCACAGGAGCAGTAATAGTACAGGGATATACTTTAAAACAAATATTCATTTTTTCAAGGAATTAATACTTTTGATAAGCATATCTGTGTGTGTGTGTTAAGTAAAAACTGTACAAAATGTAAGCATTTATCAAATGTAATATAAAATAAGTAATGAATCCTCAGTAAAAAATACTAGTTGGGTTGTAAATGAGCAAATACAAATGATTTGCAGTCTGTCTTCATATGACCAGCTTGTTGCTTCCTGTTATAAAAGATTAATTTGGCATTGTACTGGCCTTTTTTTGCCATTGCTATAGCAACCAATATAGATCTGCCAGAAAAAGACATCACTTCCTGAACACGCAGCTCTGATTTGATCACTTGTTGCTAAAAACAGATACTTCTGACACATACTTACAAACACATACTTCTGATTCTCTCTGCAGGCTGTCTTAAAGAGAACTGGTCTGGGAAAAAGGGAGACACGGCAGCTATCGCAGAGGACAAGAAGAAAAAGAAGGGCAAAAAGAAGAAGGGTAAAGACAGCGAGGATGGGCAGAAAAAGGAGAAAAAGGAGAAGAAGGTGAAGAAGAAGAAGAAAAAGTCCAAGCTGACTGACACTGAGACCAGCAAGCGGAAAACTGAAGAAGCTGGATACACCTCAGATGAGGAGGAGATCCAGAAGAAAGTTCCTCTTAATCAGGATAAAACTGAACTCTGATAGATTTATTTCTTTTTTTTTTTGTCTTTTTTTTCTGACACTTATCTCCTTGATATCTAAATTTATGACTGATACTGAGATGTACACTGAGTTTTAGTCTATTAGAAGAAGGTAATATTGAGGTCCTCATTCTAGATCACTTGTTACATTAACTCCATCCAGGAACAAGCTCAAATCAAATGCCATTTCAAATCCAAAAATGGAATCTAGACCAATCAAACTATACTGTAGCTTGGATGTTTGCTTGTGTTTGTTCTCATGCTGGTTTCATGTCGGTAACATTTTAAACAAGCTGAAATCTTCCTTCCAGAAAAATGTCGGCCTTTGGGGACTAGTGTTTTGAATCAATCAAGTTGGCAAGCTGTTGGAATGGATTCTGGAAATCCTTGTCGTTCTCATCTCTATTACTCTGACTCATCTCACTGATTGTTTCCCCCCCTAAAATTTAGTTTAGGTTATAGATTATGAATTTAGTTAAGCTGTTACTTTTATTTGCCATTGATTTCATAGTTAAAGATCCTTCCTAGATTCCCACTAGGGAAATACATACTTGGAGCTTTTTCAGTATTAATATAATTAGGTGGTGCAAATTTTAAAAGCTATATAAAAATATCTGATTTTTATCTTTTTTCTGTGTAGGAAAATATTTTTAGGTTTACTTTTGTGATGCAACAAATGCATAAAAGATTGTGTTTTGTGATTCAACATAAACTGTTTTTTTTTTTTTTTCTAAATTAATTGTTTGTTTTTTTCTATTCTTCTTCTTCTTCTTTTTTTTTTTTTTTTTAAGCTTGAACAGTCTGAACTTGGCATCTCGTAAAGTCTCTTAATTTCCCACATTTCTCATTTCAGTAATGCAGATAATGGGAGAAACCCTGAGAAAATACTTGGGACCTTTTCTTTCTTTCTTATCCAAATAAGGGTGTACCATTTTTGCTCAATCTGTTCATATTTGTTTTTGTTTTTGCATTTTCTATGTTTATGTATGTGATGTCACTTACAGGGAATGTTTGAGTTACATTTTTATTTAATATTTTCTTCAGCGGTATTGTTTACTTAAGCTGTTTATCTGATATCAGGCGTCGCTATTTCCAAAAGCTGTGTGTGTGTGTGTGTGTGTGAACTCCTGCAGGTGTTTGTATGCCTATTCTGATTACTGTTGTTTGGAGTGTGTGAAAGTTATTGACCTGAGGTTGAACTGTGTATGCAAATGGTGTAATGGGAGGAACATGTGCAGGTTTTGTGTTTCTTGGCAGCAGCTCATTAGCTGAGGCTTTTGATAAGTGTTTGGTGAGGTGTAGATGACTGATGAATAAAAGAGAAAACTGACAACAACTCTTGGGCTGATTAAAAAAAAAAAAAAAAAACTTCAGAAAGAAATGTTTTTAAACTAGTTTTCCTGGCTTCACCACAAGGGGGTGGTAACGCCAAGAAGGAAGAACAAATCCTTGCTTGATGTGAGATTGTAGTCGAGTTTTATTCGAGTGTGCACGTGTCACTGGGACGTTCTGTATGATTTTTACCCTGCGTCGCAGTATGCATACTATCCACCCTATCTTATGCACATTGGGACCAGGGGCGTAAATTTCGTCTAACAGTAGGGGGGGGGACAATATACATAAAATTTCTCGAGCAGTTTTTGAAGGGGACACAAATAATGCAACTAAAATTGTACTTGTAAAGATATGTATGCACAGAGGAAAGCTGCAACTATTAGTGTAGCAGGGAGACTAAGGCGTTATTTTAATGACAAATGAAAGCACATTAATATGATGCGCGAGCGCGAATCTTTGGTCTCGCACAAAACCGGACGCGCGCGCTCAGAAACACGCAGCTCTCGCAAAGAGAAAATAATCACTTCATCCGATGTTTAAGTGAATAAAATAGCCAATTGACAGCCTTAACGTTACTTACTGGAGTTCCACAGCTATTGAGACTTTGTTCTCTCTCTCACCGGACTTGTGTGTGTGATATAAAAGAGGAAAGCATTTGGACCAAAGCACTGTGAGGCAAAGGAGGAGGAGACTCAAAATGTTTCTATACTTAAAACGCATTTTTGCCCCGTTTGTGTTGTTATACTACTTACTCAATTATTTTAAGTATAAAATTTTTTTACAATACACAGCGTGGTTTTTAAATCTTTTTTTTTTTTTTTTTTTTAGGGTGGACAACTCTCAGATAGGGGGGTCTTGTCTATATAATTAAGATTCTATATTTCTATATTAAAATTTGAAAATTAATTAAAAAGCCGTTTAATTTAAGGTGTAATCATTGTATTTAAAACTAACTTGTTTTGTTTGAGCAGTGCTATGCCCTCAAAGAAAAACAACAGAAACGGAACTTATTGATATCCATTAACATTTCTTTCTCATTTTTATTAGAATTAATGTGGATAAACGACATGATGTAATGGTGTGTTATGAAGAGGCTTCAGCGTTGTTCCGTCTGTCACGAGGCCTGTTTATCAGTAAGTGACCCTGCTGCAGTGCAGAAGGCTTCGTCCGCATTTCCACTTCTCAATGTCACATTCCTCTTCTGTTATGTTTGAGCAATCTGTATTATTTGCCCTTCAGTATTGGAGCAAATGGCTATTCACTTGCACAAACACATCTCAATGAATAATTCACAAAAACAAACATCTTGCACCCAGGCTAAAACCTTTTCATTTTTGCTATCAGTAAGAATGAGAGATTCTTCCTATGGCAGATGGAGAAAATCGAGAATTTGATTGTTCTCTAATCTCTGAGAATAAAAATGCTGTCTGAAATTGAAATATTGATCTTTTACATTGCAATCACCTGTTATATTACACGAGAGACAGTAGCCTATGTGTGAGCAAGAATATGAATCTCTCTTTTCTGGGCCTTTGTCTTGTTTTGTTTTGTTTTTGTTTGTTTTTTTCTCTCAGTTTTCAGTGTTTGGCCGTGTCTGGCTATATGAAATCATTTATATGCCCCTGCATGGTTTCCCCTGGATATGGTGCCCAAATAACCACATAATTAATCTCTCTCTTCACCACATTTGAAATCATACAACATCATTTTTGATATATCTGTTTAGCTGATTGTAGAAAATATATATTTTTAAAAATGTTGTTTATTGAACTAATTTAAACCTTTTTTTAATGTTTGTTAACATTTAATTGTAAAGAATTGAGGGCCTTTTTACCCTATTCTTGCCAGAAGTTTATTAATATGTTTAATGCAGATGTTTACTTAAAATGAATACATCAAAAACACTACTGAGTGATAAAGACATAATTTTATAATACAAATGAAAAATGTTTGTGTATGTACAGTCAGTAATATTTTATATATATATATATATATATATATATATATATATATATACAGGTGCTGGTCATATAATTAAAATATCATCAAAAAGTTGATTTATTTCACTAATTCCATTCAAAAAGTGAAACTTGTATATTATATTCATTCATTACACACAGACTGATATATTTCAAATGTTTATTTCTTTTAATTTTGATGATTAGAGCTTACAGCTCATGAAAGTCAAAAATCAGTATCTCAAAATATTAGAATATTACTTAAGACCAATACAAAGAAAGGATTTATAGAAATCTTGGCCAACTGAAAAGTATGAAAATGAAAAGTATGAGCATGTACAGCACTCAATACTTAGTTGGGGCTCCTTTTGCCTGAATTACTGCAGCAATGCGGCGTGGCATGGAGTCGATCAGTCTGTGGCACTGCTCAGGTGTTATGAGAGCCCAGGTTGCTCTGATAGTGGCCTTCAGCTCTTCTGCATTGTTGGGTCTGGTGTCTCTCATCTTCCTCTTGACAATACCCCACAGATTCTCTATGGGGCTCAGGTCAGGCGAGTTTGCTGGCCAATCAAGCTCAGTAACACTATGGTCATTGAACCAGCTTTTGGTACCTTTGGCAGTGTGGGCAGGTGCCAAGTCCTGCTGGAAAATGAAATCAGCATCTCCATAAAGCTTGTCAACAGAAGGAAGCATGAAGTGCTCTAAAATTTCCTGGTAGATGGCTGCGTTGACTGTGGACTTCAGAAAACACAGTGGACCAACACCAGCAGATGACATGGCAGCCCAAATCATCACTGACTGTGGAAACTTCACACTGGACTTCAAGAAACATGGATTCTGTGCCTCTCCACTCTTCCTTCAGACTCTGGGACCTTGATTTCCAAATGAAATGTAAAATTTACTTTCATCTGAAAAGAGGACTTTGGACCACTGAGCAACAGTCCAGTTCTTTTTCTCCACAGCCCAGTTAAGATGCTTCTGACGTTGTCTCTGGTTCAGAAGTGGCTTGGTAGCTCTTTTCCTGAAGACGTCTGAGCGTGGTGACTCTTGATGCACTGACTACAGCTTCAGTTCTCTCCTTGTGAAGCTCTCCCAAGTGTTTGAATCGGCTTTGCTTGACTGTATTCTCAAGCTTGCGGTCATCCCTGTTGCTTGTGCACCTTTTCCTACCCAAATTCTTCCTTCCAGTCAACTTTGCATTTAATATGCTTTGATACAGCACTCTGTAAACAGCCACACCTTTCAGTAATGACCCTCTGTGACTTACCCTCTTTGTGGAGGGTGTCAATGTTCGTCTTTTGGATCATTGCCAAGTCAGCAGTCTTCCCCATTATTGTGGTTTCAAAGAACAAGAGATACCCAGAATTTATACTGTAGGGATGGTCATTTATTCAAACAAATATTCTAATATTTTTAGATACTGATTTTTGACTTTCATGAGCTGTAAGCTCTAATCATCAAAATTAAAAGAAATAAACATTTGAAATATATCAGTCTGTGTGTAATGAATGACTATAATATACAAGTTTCACTTTTTGAATGGAATTAGTGAAATAAATCAACTTTTTGATGATATTCTAATTATATGACCAGCACCTGTGTATACATACCGTTCAAGATTTAAAAATAAAAAGTAAAAAAGAAAGAAATTAATAGTTTTATTCAGCAATGATACATTAATCAAGAGACAATAAAAAAAGTCACTAAAATGTATGTAATTAATTGCCACAAAAATGGATTATAATAAAATAATATAAGAAATGTTTCTTGAGTATTAAATCATCATATTATAGTGATAGTGACTAGGCAGAAAATTCATCTTTGCCATCAAAGGAATAAATTACAATTTAAAATATATTCAAAACTTTAAATATATTTAAAGTTTTAAATATATTTAATTATATTTAATTAAATATATTGAATTAATATTTAATCCCCCATGTATTTGTAGGCTTGATTAAAAACATTAAAAAAAAGAATTATACCAACCCCAAACTTTGGAATGATAGTGTAGGACTATAAATAAGTAAATGCCTCGTTTTTTCTTGGATTATCTGAAACCATCATTTAAAGAAACATTCTCATTCTTCTACAAAGTGCTAATCAAAAGAGTGAAGCGTTGGTCATTTTAGATGAGGAAAAACATCCTGTTATCTTCAGATGTCAAGTAAAAAGTTGTTCACGAGTTCAATGACTTAATCACGGTTTAATAATTTCCTTTCAAAGCGTTGCCTCCCTTTCCATCCCATCATGCCCTAATATGGGTAATCTAGTTAAACAAACATTTTTTCATGTCTTATTTAAGCCTTTTCCTCAAAGTGTGTGTCTTTATTTGAAGGCTGTGGTGCATGAAATGGGTCTATAACTCACTGAAAGACAACAAGCTCCTTCAAATTGCATTAAAAAAAATATCTGGGCTGCCTTTTTTATGAGAAACAAAATAAACTCATGTTTCTATTGTGAATATTATGGGCAAATCAGTCAATCAGTGCGTATGACTATCTATAGTCATAGTCGCACCACCCTGAGAAAACAGCAGCCACCCTCAATGCATCCTGGGAATAATCTGACATGTCAGGCACATTTCTGTTTACCCTGCTTGAGGGAATTGAATGAGCCCACAACTTGTCTCATCATTTTAAAGAAAATATCAAAACAATTTTCTGTATTGGTTTGCAGTTGTATACTTGTGTTTCACACACAAAAAAAAAAGTATTTCAGTTTTTTTGCTTCAGAATTTAATGTTTAATTCATGTTGCATTCTTTGTAATAATTTGTGAAAATTGTTTTAAAGCTTTTTTTTTTTCAATGTATTGGATCATGTTTTTGATTCTTGAGGTTTCACTTTTTCTTTAGTTTTTTTTGGTTTCCAGTCTCGTGTACAGCTAAAATAATATATTTTCCAGGATGTTGTACTGAACTGAATACACAAACAAACGCAACAGTCCTCTTCAAGTTTACAAGTACTGATATATTTCTCACAAAACAATCAGAGCAAAACAGATGCCATTTCTGTATCCTAAACACATATGTTTATCTTCCGCTCCTATCTTTTGCTAGCTGTAGTTTTCCCACGTTCCCAAATGGTCATTTCCCATTTTTAGGGAGCAATTCCAAATCAGAGTAAATTGTTTTCAAATCTATTTATGGCCCCCACAGATTTATGGTCTCGGGTGATATTCCTAAAGTATGCAAAAGAAAAATATTATAAATCCATGTTACAGTACTGTACTTTGAGTCGGATATCATACAGCTGGAGCTGTCGGAGTGCCGTTTTAGACTAGAAATATCAGTAGGGAACAATACTTAGCTTGTGTCTGGCCACAAGAAGACCACAAACTGAATGTTAATGAGGACTTTGATACGTGTCAATAAAGGCCAATATGTAGCAGCGGAGGCATTTAAGCACTAATGGGGTCTCATTTGCATGACCTGAATCAATAGGGTTGTTTGATGGCTTTAGCTTCATCAGGAACGCTATTGACGACAAGGTGACACTGGTGACATGAGCATCGCTTTGTTTATTTGTGTTGTCGGTTCATTCTGGTTCACAAAATAGTGACAGACATCGATCTAGACCTTTCAAGACATCATTTAGCATTCGAATGCCTATAGGATGGATGGCTCATCCTGACAACACCAGCAGGGAATTCTGTTCTGCGGGAAGTCTGTTTTCCTCCTTAAGTAACTCACAGACTAAATAAAGACTCGTGTGTTGGGGAAAATGCCAAATGCATAAGAAAATATCCTCTGCGGCCTTAGTGTCTAGTTTTAGCTTATGCTAAAATGGTTAGTGAATCAAATCGCTGTAAATGCTTGAGAACATGAAACCACATCTACAATATCCACAGGTTCTCCTTAGAATAATGAGGGTGAAGTTTTCTTTGACTTTGAAACTCTTGAGTGAGGTGGTGGTGGTAATACTGTATTTCTCATTAGGAAAGATTCAAACACATTCAGTAGTTTTTCTTTCTGAAAGCCAATAAAATAACATAAGGTTGCTCAAACTGAAGAACAGGTGAACATTTTAAAGAGTATTAAGAAGCTAAACTGACCTACAAAGAGAGATAAATGGACCGTAGAACCAGACATACAAGAGAAAAGCAACGAAATGTAAGATTTCACACTCTTTAGAGTCTTTAAACAAGAATGAAACAAGCCAGATGCATCGCTTTTCTTCCTTTTTTTTTTACATTTTCCTCAGCCTGTCCTGAGGGCATTAGACTGAAGGTCACTGTCCTGAAGGGATAATGCCAAAACAGCATCCAGTTGCTTCAAAACAAGTAACAGTACACCAACAGTGCTCTCCACAGAGCTTAAACAGGGAATTAAGTACAATGTATGTAGATAAAACAACAGTCGAGGATTCTGGAATGTTGTGTGGATGGAGCATTTGATTGGGTCAAAGAGAAGATCTTCTCCAATGTAGCTCCCTGAATAAAACCTTGAAGTCCTGTCTTCAGCATTCGGAAAGTGTGTGATGTGGAGAACATCCTTGTCCACCTCTTCTTAGTACATTATTGGATTTTTTGTGTATGTTCTGCTTTCTGTAAGAAAGAAAAACAACAGGAAGGTTTGAGAACATTAAACATTGAGAATTTATTTTATCTACTGTAAATTTAAAGACTGATATATATAAAAATGAAAAGACTGAAACCTTGACAACTTTCAATATTAATTCAACAATTATTTAAGTATGTGTAATAGTTTTAAACTTCTCTGGGCCATCTAATGGGACTTGCATATTTAATAAAGGTTTTGCATTTTATAAAAGTTTGGGGTCAGTAAGATATTGATTGATTGATTAGTGGATTGATTGTTGCTTGTAAAATAAATTAATACGTTTATGCAGTAAGGATGCATTAAATTGAAGAAAAGTGACAAAGACAGATGTATTCATTTCAAATAAATGCTGTTCTTTTGAACTTTCTATTCATCAAAGCATCCTGAAATGAAATGTATGATGGTTTCCACATACTGTATTCCACAAATTACTGAAGACTGGAGTAATGGCTGCTGAAAATTCAGCTTTTCCATCACAGGAACTAATTACATTTTATAATATATTAAAATAGAACACAAAATAATATTTGACAATATTACTGTTTTACTGTATTTTAATAAAATACGTACAGCCTTAGTGAGCAAAAGAGACTTTTCAAAAACAGTAAAAAAAATTTTTTTAAAAATTAAAAAAATTACCAACCCCAAACTTTTGAACGGTAACAAAATTATCAAAAAATAAAATTAACTCATGTTTATTTTTTTAGTAAGTTTAGAGACATCAAAGTGTATTTTTATTTAAGCTAATAAAAAGGTGGGCCTAGCGTTTGATCAACATGATAACTGAAATATAAGACATAGATAATAATAAAAATAAATACATAATTTCTAAAATATTACATATAATTTCAAATGCCCCTCTTCTCTAAAATAGTTCCAGTCCAGTGCTGTGCCAACGCGTAGCAGATTTTCTCAACATTAGGGAGCCATTTTAATAAAATTAACACAAGGTGTAATTCAAGTAATTTATCATGTAGCTTTAGCTGTCTCACGGAGGGGGAGAGAGCGAGAACGGCCAGCTGCAGAAACAGATAAACGGGTGGAAGGGCGGCGCTGGAATATTCATGCGGTGAGTCTTTGCTTACACAGGAAACTTGCAATTAGTCCCCAGTCTTTTGATTCATCTATGTGTTTATTTGCTAATGGTTTCACTCTGAGACAGAGGGAGCCGATGATCTCATCTGTTTGGAGGACACGGGCGAGTGACACACGGTGTTGCTGAGAAAGACTGATGGGAAGGGGAAGTGAGGTCAAGACAACAAATCTGAATAAGCCACGGCTGAAACTGTGCACATCCATATACATACATACTGTATACATGAGTGTGTTGATGGGCATGCGTTTTGTACAAGGACCTTTTTTTGTTTGTTTTTTTTTTTTTACAGAGGTTAATACTTTCATTCAGCAAGAATTCATTACACTGATTAAAAATTACAATAAGACAAAAAAAACCCCAAAACTTTTACATAGTTACAAAAACTATATATTTTAAATAAATGCTGTTCTTTTTATCTTTCTATTTATCAAAGAATCTTGAGAATAAGAAAAAAAATGAAAGTATCACAGTTTCCACAAAAATATCAAGCAGAACAACGGTTTTCAACATTGTCAATAATAATAATAAAAAGTTTCTTAAGCATATCTGCATATAACTGTATATTTAATCAGATAAACGCAGCCTTGGCGAGCAGAAGAGACTTCTTTCAAGAACATAAAAATTTGAATACTAGTGTATCAAAAACTAAAACTAAAATTAACTCACGGTTAATGAAATGGTCATGAAAATGTATTTTAGTTTATTTCATTTTAGCTCATTTAGTTCAGTCATACTTTTTCAGTTTTATTTTTATTTATGTTAATGAAACACATAATGTTAACGTTTAATATGTTTAAGACACTACATAAAATAATAAAATAAATGTAATAAAAAAATTCATAGTATTACTGTTTTTACTGTTCTTTCACTCTATATATATTATTTTTCATTGTGTTTATACACAATTTACATTTTGTGTGTGTGTGTGTGTGTGTGTGTGTATATATATATATATATATATATATATATATATATATATATATATATATATATACTCTCAGAAATAAAGGTACAAAAGCTGTCACTGGGGCGGTACCTTTTCAAAAGGTACATGTTTGTACCTAAAGGGTCCATTTTGGTACCTTAAAGGTACATATTAGTACTTAAAGTGTACATATTTGAACCTAATAGGTACAAAAGTGTATCTTTTGATAAAGGTACCACCCCAGTGACAGCTTTTGTACCTTTATTTCTGAGAGTGTATATATAAGTACTTAATATATATTTCTATGAAAAGGGGCCAGTTCATCTAGGTTTATATAAAATTTAATACCTTGTAACAAGCGGTTGTCCTCCGGGCTTCTGCATCGCTCCGTCTCCATGTCCAGACTGATTGGATCTGTGTTAACAGACAGCGACAGCTGACAAAGCCTGCTAGAAGACTATCGGCCTGAATGAAACTCTCTGAGTGTGTGTGTGAGCATCTCACCGTGTGTGAGAGCGTCTGACGAGATGGCCTGCTGTAAGGCCTGCTCGATCTGCCCTCTCCGCTTGGACTCATATTCCAGCGCCTCCTGTAACCTCCTCTTTGCTTTCTTCTCCTTCTTTAGACGTCTCTGAATGGTGGCTGGAAGAGAAAAGATCCATGTGTAAACATCAAACGGAAATAGACGATTTCAGTTTTTTTTTTTTTCAGATATGTATTATAACGCAACATTTTACCTCGACTGTGTAGCTCAGAGGTGAGTTGTCTCTCTAGACTCTCTCTCATCTCTCTCTCTCTGTACAGCTCCATCTTGAGTTCTCTCCTCTCCTGCTGAAGCTGTTTCTCCTGCAGACGGGCATTCTCCAAAGCCACCTTTAGCAGACCCTGCAACACATGTCCACATGTTATTGATGCTGAACATGAGAGTGAGTGTGTGTGTGTGTGTGTGTGTGTGCGTTTTTGTGACAAATGAGGACACAAATTTGTATAATGACAAGGGTATGACAGGTATTACAAGGAGAAGGTGACTTTTCAGGACATTACCTCATGTCCCCACTTTTCAAAACGCTTATAAATCACACAGAATGGAGTGTTTTGAAAGTCTCCTGTAAGGGTTAGGTTAGGTGTAGGTTGGTGTAGGGCAATAGCACATACAGTTTGTACAGTATAAAAACCATTACGCCTATGGGATGTCCCCACTTTTCACAAAAACAAACGTGTGTGTGTGTGTGTGTGTGTGTGTGTGTGTGTGTGTGTGTGTGTGTGAGCCTGTTGCATTTCTTCATGGGCATACCTGGACATTAGTGAGCAGTGTCTCGACGGAGGAAAGGCCGTCTGTGAAAAGAAGGGAAGCAGGGAAACCAGAGGACAATGATTGAGTTGGGACCTTCTCAAAGATTGTTGGTTTCACTGCATTTTGTTCAACTGTAAAATAATAAACACAAAGGGATGAATTCAACTGATCAACTGACTGTTAAAAGAATAGTTTAGCTATAAATTCAAATTCTGTCATTTACTCAGTCTTATACAGGGTTATTAGTTAACCAAAAGTAAAATCATAAAAAATTACTTGAAATAAAGTAAACGTTACATAAAATTGCAGCTAGTTGGCAAGGCAACATTTCTCATTTTCATTTAGTTGAAAAAACTGATGTACTAGAATTTAAACTTAAACTGATATCAAATTAATAAAAACTATATAGACATTTAAAAAATATATTAAAATTAAAAGAAAATATTCAAATAAAAATCAATTTAAAAAATGTAACAAAAACTATACTAGCATGTCAACGACACTAAAATAACACTGGCCTCAGATGTGATTTATAAGCTACAAAGGAGGGTAAGATTTTCAGCAAATAAGAACTTTTTTTCTTTTGGAGAATATTCTTAATTTATAGTTATAAATTATGTAATTTAAATTACATCAGTTAATAAATCGACAGAAAATCCCTGTTCTTTTAGCTTTTGGTTGTTCTTTTTGAGTGAGGGCACTCAAATTGTTTAATGTTTTTGAAAGTTAATTGTTTATGCTCATCAAGGCAGCATTCATTTGATTAACAATACAATAAAAACAGTAATATTATAATTATTATTATAATAACTGTTTTAATAATATATAGCATTTTAATTTAATTTATTCCTGTGATGGTAGGGCTGAATTTTCAGCCACCATTATTCCAGTCTTCAGAAAGTTCAAAAGAACAGCATTTATTTATAATAGAATTTATTGTAACTTAAAAAAAAAACTAAACAAATGTCTTTACTGACACTTTTGGTCAATTTAATACGTCCTTGTTGAATAAAACGATTCATTTAATTTAATTTATAAAAAAAAACTCTCACTGCACCTTAATTTGACAGAATCTGTATGTTAATTTATGCTTTTTATACATTTGCTAGTAGAGGATGAAGCAAGGCATGAGCATATTATTTTAACTGTTTTGAGATTACTTGTATATAAAAACTAGAATATCCCATTACAACATACAACATACCATTACATCACCCAACTAAACACAATGCAATATAGTGGCTCTGTGCAATAATTGAACTATAATGAGAGCAGAAGAGGTCAGAGGAGAGGCTTTTGTGTAATGTTATGTTATATTAAATTTAATTTTTTATGAAATTTCGTGTATGTTGAGGAAACTCACCCCTGTCGTTGGAAAGTCTGCTCATATGCAGAGTTGAGTCTGTCTCACTTTGTTCATCGTGAACATCATATGCTACAGAGAGAGAAAGAGATAAATAAAGACAGCAGATAAATGAAACAAGAAGTTTCAGAGCAGCGCAGGCTATTGCCAACATATATTGCTTTGTGCTGTTATTGTGTATGCAAGCAGAGTCATTGCAAGCCTTGTTGATTAGTTTAACATTTTTTCCTCAATGTAAATCATATAATGCTGTTTTCTATGGACATTATATGTAAGATATTATGAAACAACAGTAATATCACACTTCAAGATGAAGATGCTAACCACAGTAACTGGGTCTCTGTAAATACACTAACATTCAGAAACAACACGCTGTGTTTGATAAGGTGTTCCAACTGGACTACAGGCCAATGACAGGCTTATGTTCAATTATATGGAAATAAAACAAACAATCGGCTATGATTGATGGCTTTTAATGCTACTGTCTGTAATGTTTTTTTTTTTTTGCTGTTTTACTCATATGCCACAATAATGCATTTGAATTACATTACCGTCCAAAAGTTTGGGGTGAGTAAGATTTTTAATGCTTTTTGTGCAAACCACTGTACATTTTTTAGGATTCTTTGATTCCAACACTATTTACTTGAAATAGAAACGGAGTGTGTATTCACAGTGCAAATATCCTGCCAAATATAATGCCAACGTGTGGTTGGGCTAGACAACATTACAAAAGACCACTGTCAAAGACAAAGTCCAGTGGCGTAAGTGGTAAAACGAGTAGTGCAGACTTTTTGACATGATTGACCCGAATTCAAATGTCCCTTTTCACATCTCATATCACACGGAAAGGCACTTATTTTCAATAAAGATGAAGGAAAATAATCGAAAAGTTGAAAATGACGTATTGGCTAGGGTAAGGGTTAGGTGTAGGAAGGGCTTCATTGTCCCAATAAGTCAGCATCCGTTTAATAATTAAAAAAACTTAATAAAATGTATAATTCACACAATATATTTACGCAATAAAACTTATCATTTATAATACGTTATTATTGCATACTGTTTTCTAATGTACTACAATTATGAGGTGCAGATAATTGCCACTATCTGCAATAAGTAGTATAAGTAGTTTTTACAGAGTGTAAATAAAAGCTATGGCTATTTATATATTGTTATTTGCGCTTAAATGTAAGCATCTAACGCTATTTACACTTCATGCAAATAGCTACTGCCAAATATAAATATTCTGTATCCCTTTATATATCTTTACTGTAAATTTTGGTCAAATTAATGCATCCTTGCTGAAAAAAGTATTAATTTCTTAAAAAAACAACAAACAATTTTTGATTTTTTTAATCACCTCAAACTTTACAAACTTAATTCGCTCAGCAGAGATTGAGGATTGTTTAATAATAACTGTAATTAATTACATGTTATCATGTAATTAATTCAACTGACAGCCTGAATATGCAAACTTACCTGTTTTTTGGGGAGAGTGTGTGTAAGGTTGTGTGGGGCTGCTGGGAACTGAACTGGTTTGTTGAGGTGAGGGTTCAGTTTTCTGAAGAACATTCCCGTCTATGGATGGTGTCAGAGAGGGGCTTTCATCAAAACACTCCTGCTGAAATGAAAAAGAGAGAGTTGAGTCTTGCAAACCTATATAAACACTCCCCACATGACAACATCTTCATTGGCCCAGTTTATCTGAAATCCAACAGAGACAGGTTGCTTTGAGGTTCATATCATCATTAAGGTTTTTCAAATTCAGATTTGTGGCAAGGCTAGTAAGTTATGAAAGCTTGTTTCTGCCACAGGATGAATTGTCAATTTTTTCTCGCAATTCTGCATTTATATCTCGCAATTCTGAATTATTTCTGTAAATAATTACGAGATATGAACTCTAAATTGCTAAATATAAAGTCAAAACAATTACCTTTTAAACTGATTTGTGAGATGTAAACTCAGAATTCCAAGAAAAATTTGCTAGAAAAAATTGGAATTGTGAGATAACAAGCTTCCATACTAAGCTGTGATGTGGAACATGGTGAAAACAGAACCTAAAACAGGTCTCAAGCTACCTGACCTTACCTAAAGCAGTTTACACCCCTTTGGACCAAGTGGACCAGCAAATTGCCTTAAATGACTCAAAATAAATAAACTCAAGCTAGAATTGTGTGAACAGTCCCTGATGACCTTGCAGCAAAAGAGCTGTGTGTTTTAGTATCTGGTGTGTACAGTATGTCCTACCTTGATGGCAGATGTCGGCCTGGAGACGGGGCTGTGCACCTGTGCACTGGCAACCATGTTGGCAATTGTATTAAGGTGGTTCATCTGGTTCATTGCCATGGCAACAGAGGCGGGAGGAAGTCCAACAGGAAGCAGGGGATGGGGCATCATCATGAAGGGCAGGTCCAGTCCTACGAGAAGAAGAAAGAATCATGGAATAACTGCTTAAATTTAGGCCTGTTTATCACACAAATCTATATGGCTTCAGATTAGACTTTAGTCATATGGAATACTTTTACGATGCTTTTGCACAATAAGCTTGAATTCTCTAGTCCCTATTAATTGGCCCAGTCATTGAAAATAGACAGTCAAACGACATAAGGGCGAGAAGTTACTGACAGAATTTTCATTTTATATCGAATGATCTCTTTAAACACATCAGGGTGTGAAAGTGAATGGTTAATTCTCACTGTTGGCCAGTAGATGGGTGTGTTGGAGAGAGTTGAGCTGAGAGTTGTTCAAGCTGTGCTGTGTTTTCTCTGAAGCAGGTGATGAATGCTTCTCTCTCTCCCAGGACAAAGCGCTAAATCCTGTTTAATCATAAAAGAATATGAAGTAGTGAAAAGAAATATTCGCAATATGGCTAGTCAGGTAGTTACTTTTTTAAAAAACATAGCTAACATATAACAAAGCTTTTATATTTGAACATATATTCATATTGTATTAATGTATTTTGATATTTTGCAGTGTTTTTAGTGTCTAAGTTTTTTAAGTTACATATAGTTTTAATTTTTATTGATTTCCATATCAATATATAGATTTATATATGTACTGTATGCACATTTTTTTATCAATACAGATTCACAGATTCAGTTCAGTTCATTGATTCTAACTAATTGAAGCTAGTCTAAACTATAGTATGACTAAGCAAAGCAAGATACATGTTTAAATCTATTAAAATACACAATTATAACAATATATAGAATTTAGTAACATGGGTAAAATATATACATATATACATAAACTGTATTTAGAAATATTTTTATGTTTTTATTTTTTAAGTGACTTTAAACGTCATACTGACACCTACTGGTGTGGATGTTACAGTAGAAATATCCTATTCACAAGCATTCTTGAAACCAAAAGTAACTATGACTAAAGTTTGTTAAAAGTACTATTCAATGCTTTTGGTTAGCTTCGAGTGCACATTTAACCACATACTGTAATATGCTTAGAATGGAATCCCCCAAATAAGTGAGCAGAATACTATAGAATGGACATATCTCAATAGAAGGAAACAATAAAAAAGGGGGAAAAAAGGAAACAATAAAATGGAAGTTGCCCAGCGACCAGCAGCAACAATGAACTGAACTGATAATCTATCATCAGCATTCATGTCAGTGCCATTGGGAGCAGATGGTGTTTAGGTGGCAGATTTGTGGCGAAGGAATCAATGATAGCGCAGGATGAAGTCGGTCCCCCTAAGAATATCACATGCTCCAACCAATAAGGTCTTCACACGACCGGACAAAAATAACCTGATTAAAAACAATAAGCTCCCTCATTACGACACAACCCAACACTGCAGATACATTACAACGCCACGGCAGCTTCGCAACCTGGGCCCTTCACCATGACATAAATACTGTACAATAGAGCGGCCATCTGTGCGACAATCTGCACGTCCATGGAAATCAAGACTAGTGTCAACACAAGCTCACATATCTTGTGGGACTGGAGTTCTAACGTAAGTGAGAGGGCGCTAATTCACAGTAATCAGACAGATGAAGATGGATGACAGGAGGGAAAGCAAGAGCAATCAGAGACAACAAGAGCTGCAGCTGTGCTGCGAAACACACTAAAACAAACACAAACATGCACACGTACACACACGTGCATACGGTATATTCTCCCGTGTCAAGTACTCAAATAGAAACGGCTTTCAGCTTTTGGTCGGATGTCTAGAACAGCTTGCTTTGGATTACTGGCATTCTGAAAGGAGCTGGTGTAAAGAGAAATACACTGTAAAGTGATTTTCGGAAAAAAACTTTCTGCGAAATGTCAACATAAAATCAATATTTTCTTTTTAATAAACATTCCTGGTCTTTTATGTGTGGTTCATAAGTGCATGTTATTCAAGATACCTATTATTTTGTGCTTGTAATTTTAGACAGATCATTTTCACCTGATGGATAATGAAATAGGCCAAAAGTCCATTTCATTACAAAAAAAGAAAAGAAAAAAAAAAGGCGATGCCATAGAAGAACCATTTTTGGTTCCACAAAGAACCATTCAGTCAAAGGTTCTTTAAAGAACCATCTCTTTCTTACCTTTGTATAATATGAAGAACCTTCTTTCACCACAAATAAGATGTTAAAGGTTCTTTATGGAACCATTTAGACAAAAAAAGGTTATTCTATGGCATCGTGAAGCGCTTTTATTTTTAAGAGTGTACAGGGACAGATTAGTTATTAATGAAGACTTGTTTTATGTGGTTTCTTGCACACTACTATTTTATGACAGTAAACACACTTTTACCAAAAGCATGATTTGTAAACTAATACATTTTGATGTTTGTGTCACATAACCAGCTCCATGCTTTTTTTTATGTAGTAAACTTGCTCGGCACTGCATTTTTGATGTGGAGCGATCAAATATTAGTGAAATGAACCACGAGACCCGATAAAACAGCTCAAAGATGCAAAGAATTGTAGAAGCAAGCTAAAATGGCATGGTTGCTTCAGGAAATGCATTTTATCTCACATTTATTTAATTAACACTATAGGTTAGGTTTAGTGTATGCATTTTGTATGAGAAAAAATAAGCCATGATGACAAGGTCAAAACTGTCTCATGAAAACGGTTATTGCTCACTTTTGAGTATTTTTGGCCAGTAATTAATTACAGTAATTTGTATCCCAGTAATTAATAAACACCAGATGGTCAGCTTGTCTAGACTGTTTGATCAAGTGAGAAATGCTTTAAAAGTCAACTAGAAGAGATTTGTGTGTTTCTACATGTTTGCTCTCACCAAAACAAACACACACATTGGCTGCACAAAAAAAAAAACGAAAAAAAAAAACTCTACTGATTTAAACAGCATCTTAAAAATGAGGGCAACTTCAAACAGACAAGATGAGAGAGAAAGGAGGTGGATGGGTGAATATACAAAAATGCTGACCATATGCTCACAGGGAAAGAGGGGCAAACAGATAATGTGTGCGTTACACTATACACGAGTTCCCTGCTAAGCGCACGCGGACGTGAAAACAAGCACACATGTGCTAACACCCGTATGCACGCACACAGCGCACACCTGTTTCTGTTAACGCAGGCAATCACCCGTATGACAGGTTTCGGCCATCTTGTTAAATAATGCATGGAATTTTTCTTTCAACTTGTCAACGCAGGGGAAAAAAAGTATCTCTCACTGCTTCACTCTGCTCTTCTGATGTCATCCTTGATGCTGATTTTCCTTGACTGCATTCCATCTTTCTGATGAAGGCCGTTTTTTTTTCTTCTCTCCTAAATTCTGCTTGTCCACAGCTGTTCTCTCTAGGAATGCTATGCTCTCTTCCTCCTAAACTCTTGTGAGAATGGCCTTTGAAGTCCACATTATCTGTGTTAGTTTTAGCCACAGTAAGTATATGGCTGCTGTGTTTGAAGACTCAAGATTTTATGTGATGCCTAAAAAATCTGTCTAGCAAATACTGCTTAGTGCAAACACTAACAGAGGTGAAATGTTCCTTTTTGTTGTTTGAAATTTCTATTTATCAGAGAATCCTGAAAAGAAATATACACCAAACAAAATATAAAGCAGCAGCACACATTGACAATAACAATAAATATTTTTCAGCAGCAAATCAGCATATTAGAATGATTTCTGAAGGGTCGTGTTACAAAATATATTAAAATATATTAAAATAGAAAACATTATTTTAAATTGTAATAATATTTAATAAAATTACTGTTTTTAATGGTGTATAATTGAATATTTTTTTTATAAATCATTTACAGTGTGTGTGTGTGTGTGTGTGTGTGTATGTACTATATATATATATATATATACAGTGGGGCAAAAAAGTATTTAGTCAGCCACCAATTGTGCAAGTTCTCCCACTTAAAAAGATGAGAGAGGCCTGTAATTTTCATCATAGGTATACCTCAACTATGAGAGACAAAATGAGAAAAAAAAATCCAGAAAATCACATTGTAGGATTTTTAAAGAATTTATTTGCAAATTATGGTGGAAAATAAGTATTTGGTCAATAACAAAATTTCATCTCAATACTTTGTTATATACCCTTTGTTGGCAATGACAGAGGTCAAACGTTTTCTGTAAGTCTTCACAAGGTTTTCACACACTGTTGCTGGTATTTTGGCGTATATGGTATATCATGCAGATCTCCTCTAGAGCAGTAATGTTTTGGGGCTGTCGCTGGGCAACACGGACTCCAAAGTTTTTCGATGGGGTTGAGATCTGGAGACTGGCTAGGCCACTCCAGGACCTTGAAATGCTTCACGAAGCCACTCCTTCGTTCGGGCGGTGTGTTTGGGATCATTGTCATGCTGAAAGACCCAGCCACGTTTCATCTTCAATGCCCTTGCTGATGGAAGGAGGTTTTCACTCAAAATCTCACGATACATGGCCCCATTCATTCTTTCGTTTAGACGGATCAGTCGTCCTGGTCCCTTTGCAGAAAAACAGCCCCAAAGCATGATATTTCCACCCCCATGCTTCACAGTAGGTATGGTGTTCTTTGGATGCAACTCAAAAAGTTCTATTTTGGTTTCATCTGACCATATGACATTCTCCCAATCCTCTTCTGGATCATCCAAATACTCTCTAGCAAACTTCAGACGGGCCCAGACATGTACTGGCTTAAGCAGGGGGACATGTCTGGCACTGCAGGATTTGAGGCCTTTGTTACTTTGGTCCCAGCTCTCTGCAGGTCATTCACTAGGTCCCCCGTGTGGTTCTGTGATTTTTGCTCACAGTTCTTGTGATCATTTTGACCCCACGGGGTGATATCTTGCGTGGAGCCCCAGATCGAGGGAGATTATCAGTGGTCTTGTATGTCTTCCATTTTCTAATAATTGCTCCCACAGTTGATTTCTTCACACCAAGCTGCTTACCTATTGCAGATTCAGTCTTCCCAGCCTGGTGCAGGTCTACAATTTTGTTTCTGGTGTCCTTTGACAGCTCTTTGGTCTTGGCCATGGTGGAGTTTGGAGTTGGACTGCTTGAGGTTGTGGACAGGTGTCTTTTATACTGATAACGAGTTCAAACAGACCAAATACTTATTTTACCGAGGAATTTACCAATTAATTCTTTAAAAATCCTACAATGTGATTTTCTGGATTTTTTTTTCTCATTGTCTCTCATAGTTGAGGTATACCTATGATGAAAATTACAGGCCTCTCTCATCTTTTTAAGTGGGAGAACTTGCACAATTGGTGGCTGACTAAATACTTTTTTGCCCCACTGTATATATAAATAATTTTATTATTTTGTGTATTATATTCTTTTATATTTTATTTTATTTTTATGTCGCATTTGCTATCATAAAAACATATATAATAAATATAAATATAAATATAGAGACTAAATATTTTTAAATATAAAATTAAATAATAAATAAGTTAAATCAGAAAAGCCACATAAGGCATATCAGTTGCACACTTTTTAAATACTTTGCATCATCCACAAATTTTGCTTCTACTTATGCATGTACACACACAAATACTGTACAAATGTAACATTATCCATTTACACATTTTCTAATTTTACTTGGCTTGTATGCACACACACAAACACATGCACCCCTGGAGCAAATGTCTTGTTTCATCTCTAGGGCTGGTGTACGATTAACTATTCTTCTGCCTGTTGTTGGTCTTCTCTAAATGCACAGTCAGGCAGCAGTCATTAATGTCACCATTAGTCTCTGTAAACCAAGCACAACCCTGCAACATGGGCCCCCTGAGCGAGCTCCGTGATGGGGCTCATCTCACCCAAAAGGCCCAAGTTACTATTGCAAGGCCATCTGTCTGGCACATCTACAGATTAAACAAGCTGCCTTAAAGGAACACAAACACACATTAACAAACAAATCGTGAAAGCAAAAGCCCTGTACCTGTATTAGAGTTGAGCTCATCTGAATCGAAATCTGAGCCATTATGGGTCTTGTGTAAATTCATCATCATCTTCATCTTCTGTATCTTCAAAGCTTCAGCCATGGCAGCTGTTGTTAGACCTGCAATACATTCAAGAACAATCACAAACACAAACAACTGTGTACACGCACAAAACACTCCATATCTCATTGGTTTCTCCTATACAGCAATAGAGTAATCAAATAGAGACACCTTCAACTTACATGTGTCTCCTCAACAGCTTTATTAAAGACATCAACAATCTCAAATCTCAATCCCAAACTGAGGTCAAATTTGCCATGATTTTCCTAATCAAATGCCAAAAATGTCAAGACTAATTTTCCATCCAAAAATCTATTATGTACATATAAACTATCGGTGAAAATTTTAGGATAATAATGCTTTTGAAGGAAGTGACTTATGTTCACCAAGGCTGCATTTATTTGATCAAAAAATGTGAAAAGAGTCATTTATTTGAAAAGAGTTTTTGTTTCTTAACATTTTTGTGTAAACTGTGATACACAGTGATCAAACGTTTGACTGTAGGTAACATAAAAAAGGCTGATTGTTACAATTATTTCTATTTCAAGTGCTTCTGAAAAAACAACAAAAACGGTTTTCAACATTGAAAACAGAACCATTACTAATATGTAAGCACTAATAATAATTAGTAATAAATGAGCACCTGAATATTAATCAGAGCTTTACCATCACAGGAATAAATTGCATTTTAATGTATTCAAATAGAAAGCAGTTCTTGCATTTATATATATATATATATATATATATATATATATATATATATATATATATATTTATTTGACAATATTCCCATTTTTACTGTATTTTTTAATAAATAAATGCAGCATTGGAGAGCATAAGAGACTTCTTTCAAAAACATTTTTAAAAAAGCTTAATTATACCAAAAATTTCACTAGTAAGGGTTTTACTGTAAGACAACAATGAAAAAAAAAAAGCCTTTACTTTTTGGTTTTGAATACCTTAATACACTGGTTTCAGGCTGCTAAGAGATGTGCTATTTATGAAGCACATTAGTCTAAAAGTTACAGCAATAAATTCCTTAGTTGACAGTAAATGGATGTTGTCATCAGCAGCAGGGTTTAGTCAGAGCAACTGGAGGGTCACAGTGAGATAAGGGACCTGAATTAGCTCTCTGTTAGCTGGACTGCATTATTTATATAAGCATATCATGGAAGCAGTCCAAGAAATAGCCATCTGCCAATCAATCACTTTAAACTCCTCACACCAGCAGCACAATTAGCCAGGCAAAGAGCTCTGGCCTTGGTTTCCCCTGGATACCATCAAAAAAAAAAAAAAAAAATAGTATTGATTAGCAACAGACAGTCAATTCTCTGGACTAGTGATTGATGTTAAAATTGCTGCCTCTCTCATTATAATTCAGATTTTTTTCATTACACAACACTGTAACTCTAAAGATGTCCATTGTGTGTGTGTGTGTGTGTGTACACGGGTATATATGGTTTATGAGGACACAAATGTGTATAATGACATGGGTACTACAACGTAAACATGGTTTATGAGGACACTTCCTGTGTCCCCGTAAAACAAAAGGCTTAAAAAACATACAAAACAGTGTTTTATGAAATTCAAAAATTGCCAATAGTTTCCTGTAAGGGGTAGGTTTAGGTGTAGAGTTGGTGTAGGGCAATAGAAAATGCGGTTTGTACAGTATAAAAACCATTACGCCTATGGAGAGTCCCCGTAAACCACAAATTCAAGTGTGTGTGTGTGTGTGTGTGTGTGTGTGTGTTTGTATGGTTTTGCATATGAGTTTGGGTGAGCGTGTGTATTGTATATGACAAGGTCACGATTTTCCCTCACATTGTGACAAAGGAGAAGAAAGGTGCAGGTGAGGCTGACTGCTGATAAGGAGAAAAACAATGGACCATTAACACACACAAAGACACAAGTAAAAAGTGGCATATTCCCTCAGGAGAGCATTGGCTGCTTGGCCCATCATGACTTTAACATCTCTATGTAAATGCTGAGTGACTAAATCTAGTATACAGTTGTTGCATGAGCTTCGCTGTGGACTCATGGGAAAAAACAATCTTCAGAGACTTGAGGTGAGTTACGTAAGCTGTATGAGAAGGAAAGTGATCGTTCATGTGAAGTGAGATTTTCCTGAGGGGGGAACTCTTACGGTATAGCGGAAACAAAGTCACAGCCACACACAACCTGTGTGTTAAGATTATATGAACATTCATAGAGAAAACACGCTTTTTAAAAAATGAGCTGTGAAACTGAGCTGTTTGATGCAGCTCACCAATATAGGAGTAGTTCCTCCAAAAAACATGTATTGTCTGTAACTCACAGTTACGATACAACTTAGAGCACCATAGCTTAAATTTCTCTTTTTCTTATAGAAAGTTGTCAAATGGTTTGGAAATGGTTTAAGTTTGGAATGAAGTTTGGAATATCATTTTTGGGTTAAATATTGCAGGTACAGAGAAAATGAAAACATATACTGTATTAAAAGGTTTTGGGTCAGTACGTTTTTTTTTTTTTTTTTTTCTTTTCTGTAAAGAAATGACTATTCAGCAAGGATGCATGCAATTGGTTAAAGTGACAATAAAGACATCTATCACGTTGGAAAAGATTTCTACATCAAATAAACTCTGTTCATGTGTTTTGCTTTCAACACTGATAATAAGACATGTTTTTGAGCAGCAAATCAGCATATTAGAATGATTTCTGAAGTATCATGTGACACTGAAGACTAGAATAATGATGCTGAACACACCATCACAGGAATAAATTACATTTTGAAACATTCAAATAGGAAACAGTTATTTTAAATTGTAATACCATTTTACAATATTGCAATTTTTGTCTTTATTTATTTTTTCTCAATAGTTACATGCATGATGAGCGCAAGAGACTTTTCAAAAACATGTAAAAAAATAAAAATAAATAAATAAATAAAAAAATAATAATAATAATAAATGTAGCACTTTAGTATAGGGACCAATTTTCACTATTAACTAGTTACTTATTAGCATGTTTATTAATAAAATATTGGCTGTTTATTAGTAAAGCACATACTCTGCATGACCATATTCTACATCCCTAATCCTAGCCAATACCTGAACTTACCTTACTGACTATTAAAGAGCAACAAATTACGAGTTTATTGAGGCAAAATTTGTAGTTAATGGTTTGTTAATGGCCTTAAAATAAAGTGTGACCAATAAATCTAAAACTATTGAATGGTAGTGTGTATATAAAAGTATTTTTCTTTAAGGTAGCTTTGAGCTATTGTGTGTATAAACACATCTTAATAACCCATTAAATTAAACCTTAATACTTGTATCTCCCCCCTTTCCTTTCCTCTCTTCTCCTCTCCTCGGCGTCTTTTGGCACCACCCCCTGCTGTCTGTCATTGCCCTAAGTGACAAAAAGTCCAGAAAATTCCAAAACATGCCAACAAGGCCAGTTTGCTGCAGTTGTAGATTAAAGAATAAGAAAATGAAAGATTTAAATGAATGTCAAAGTCAAATTTTACTTGCCTAATCTGAGATGTCATATTGAAATCTCTGACATTTGATTGCACTGTATCTTGGCAAATCTGAGCACAGTTTGATACATTGTTCAGATCAATTCTGAAGCTCTAGAGAAACAGAGACTAGTCTTTTTCCTCTCTCTCATGCAAACAATCTGAAAAGCATTTTAGTTCCTGTCTAAGAGAAACAACTGAGATATTAAACGCATTTCTGATGTTCTTTCTTCTCTAAGCAAACAAAATGCAAAGCAAAATACTGTCACATCTCCATTGTGTTTTCTGGCCTGTTGTACGCTGCTGTTAGAATATAATCACTGATTCACTCACCATGTTTTATTTTTTTACCCAACTGTCATAGCCCCAAACAATGACTGAGCACTTGGCAAATCAAAGCAAACTGCCCTACTCTCATTCCTAACGAGTCCTGACATCTGGCACTTGACGATGCCAAGACTCTAAGTGACATCTCCACGGTAACTGCTCAAACACGGCAGAATATCACTGCACAGTCTAGCGCATCCTCCATGGTGACCCCACAACTTTGTGTGTGTGTGTGTGAGAGAGAGAGAGGGAATACTTTTTTTGTATAAGCATACAGTATATAGTGAATTATTTTTGCAAAGGTCTTAAAGCAAAAGTCTTAAAAATGTTGAGTGACAATTTTTTGACCACAGTGAAACAGGGGTTATTACTGTTTACACTTACACTGGCCTCATCAAGCTAAATAAAGAAAGGGGGGAAAAAATGCATTTTCATATTTTTTACACAAAGCTGTGTAAATAATGTAATGTGTTATTACAGTTAAATAAAGTTAAAACTAGCACTATTCAAATAATTTTAGTTAAATGAAATGAAGCTGAAATATAATATAAATATGAATTTTAGATGATAACCTTGATGAGAAATTAGACGAAGGTTAGAAATGTTGCCTTGGCAAATAGGTTAGATACAATCGGTTGAAACTGAAGTATTTAAAAAGAACTAAAAATAAAAATAAAATAATTAAATAAAAATAAATTAATAAAATGAATAAAATCAAAATAATTTAAAGCGAAATAGAAATAAAAAATTATAAAATTACAAAGCACACAAAATCACTCAAACTTAAAATAATAACTATAAAATATCAAAATAAAACAGCAATATATGTAAGGGATAATCAACGGCTAGCTGTGCATTAAACGGTTTAAATGCACGATGTGGAGACGAAGAACCACCTGACTTGCAACGGACATACATTGGTAACCATGTATGTTACTATGGTTACCAATGTTTATAGGAAGCGCATTAATATAGAACGTGATTAAACTGACCTGGAACTACAGTGCAGTTAAACGAATTTAATCAACACCTGCCAGCCAATCAGAATTGAGACAGACCATGACATAAATAAATACAGTTTATTTGTGACTTATTGTGACGGTTGAAACTTTATGTCTTAAGGCTAGTAATCAGAAATAATTACTGGTGTAACCGCATATAGGATAGAAAAAATAGGTCATAAAACTATGTCTATGATGGTTAATGCCCAGGTATTTTGGATCTGAGGTGGGAAAATATGATTTCTTGAAAGTTAAGTAGTTACTTTTTCACATGATAAAAAAGTAAAAACAGACATTATCTGGCAAAAAAAGCCGCTGTTTCCTGAGAATTAGCCATAATTGTCTAAAAGTGGGAAGGACATGTCCCCTTCCAGGTATAATCATTGCTACACTCCTGATTCTGGCAGAAATAAGACATTTCTTGGGGCAGATTTCAGCATCCACCCTTCCCAATGTGATACAGTAGAGATGAGAAGCAAGGACGGGGGATGTGAGGCTTCTGGCCAGTGAGAGGAAGAGGGAAATAGAGAGGGATGAACAGATGGATGAGTGATCCCGCTGGGGTGTGTCATTCATCACTGTCACCCGTAAAAGAAGGTGCATGAAAGATGACCGAACTGAGCGGCAGAGAGGGAGAGAGAATGAAAGATGAGCAGAAGGACAGCAGAGGAGGGAGTGATTTAAGCATATACTTTTCATATGTGTTGAAGGGGGCTGTGAGTGAGTAAATTGAGGCTCATCTAAATTTACAGCACACTGAACGTGGTGAAAAACGAGACGGGTGTGTGTACGTTTGCGTTTACCTGCGGGTGACAGCAGGGCTGGAGACAGAAGGCTGTTTGCTCTGTGGTGGAGGATTCTGGGGCTTTCTTGCACACCGGCCCCATAGGAACGCTTCGGTGGGCGACCTGGACGAGAGCTGTGAAGGGTGTAAACACACATTAGTATTGTGCCCATCGTTAAGGACAACAGAGACATTGAAAATTAATATAGATTTAAAGCAAATAAAAAAACCTTTTTACTAAAAATGTTTTACTTTTAATAACACGTTACAAATAATAATACTACAAAAAATTGTTTAAAAAAAGAAATCAAAAATAACATTTTTTATTTAAATTACAGCAACAAGTTTGGTAGGAAACATATTTAAAACAAAAATTGTATTTAAAAGTAAATTTAAAGCCAAAATGACATAACATGATCACTGCCAATGGCACAACTGATAACGGTTTTGCATTAAATTTAGAAATCTTCCAGTTTTTCGACTGTTCTTCCCCCCAAATCCCAGCATGATTAAAAAAAAAATTATACACTATCATTCAAATTTTTGTGGTTGGTAATATTTTTAAAAGTCTGTCATGACTTTTATAAGTCTATTATGCTCACTAAGGCTGCGTTATATGATCAAAAATTCAGTAAAAACAACAATATTGTTTAATATTATAACAATTTGACAGCAGAAATTTTCAGCAGCCATTTCTTCAGTCTTCAGTGCCACATGATCCTTCACAAATCATAAAAATATGATGATTTGGTGCTCAGGAAACATCTAATTCATTAATAGGGTTGAAAACATTTTGTTCTTCTTTTTTTTAAAGATTTGTTTTTGCCTTTTATTTGATAGGACAGTAGGTAGACAGGAAACGAAGTTGGAGAGAAAGAGGGGGGACGGGATCGGGAAAGGTCCGCGAACCGGGACTCGAACACAGGACGCCCAAAGCGCAACGGCGCTACATGTCGACGTGCTGCACACGAGGCTCTCGGCGCCGACCTGCTTCATATTTTTTAGCTGTGATTTTTTTTTTTCAGGATTCTTCAGTGAATAGAAAGTTCAAATGAATAGCATTTATTTAAAATATAAGCACTGTGAAACATCATACAGTCATGGCCAAAAATATCGGCACCCTTGGTAAATATGATCAAAGAAGGCTGTGAAAATTAATCTGCATTGTTAATCCTTTTGATCTTTTATTTAAAAAAAAAAAAAATTATAAAAATCTGACCTTTCCTTGGATAATAAGAATTTAAAATGGGGGGAAATATCATTATGAAATAAATGTTTTTCTCAAATACATGTTGGACACAATTATTGGCACCCCTAGAAATTCTTATGAGTAAAATATCTCTTAAGTATATTCCCATTCATATTCACAATTTTGAGCACTCCAGGGTGATTATGAACATGAAATTATCCAGCCATGGCTTCCTGTTTCACAGAAACATAAATAGGAAGGAAAACAAAGGCCAAATTCCCTTAATCATCCATTACAATGAGAAAAAACAAAGAATATATTTCTCATGTGCAGCAAAAGATAATTGAGCTTCACAAATTAGTGAAGTGGCTTTAAGAAAAGAGCTAGAGCAGTGAAAATTCCCATTTCCACCATCAGGGCAATAATTAAGAATTTCCAATCAACATAAAATGTTACGAAACTGCCTGGAAGAGGACGTGTATCTATATCGTCCTAATGCACAGTGAGAAGGAGAGTTTCAGTGGCTAAAGACTCTCCAAGGACCACAGCTGGAGAATTGCAGAAAATAGTTGAGTCTCAGGGTCAGAAAACCTTAAAATAAATTGTCAAACAGCACCTACATCACGACATGTTGTTTGGGAGGGTTTCAAGAAAAATTCTCCTAGCTCATCCAAAAACAAACTCCAGCATATTCAGTTATCAGACACGACTGGAACTTCAAATGGGACTGGCTTCTATGGTCAGATGAAACTAAAAAATTAGCTTTTTAGCAGCAAACACTCAAGATGGGTTTGGTGAACACAGGGATAAAAAGTACCCCATGTGTACAATGAAATATACTGCTGTATTTTTGATGTTGTCAGCCTATATTTCTGCTGGAGGTCCTGGACATCTTGTTTAGACACATGGCATCACTGATTCTATCAAATACCAACAAATAAAAAATGTATAAAAAAATTATAAAAGTAACTAATTACCAGGGAAAGTAACTATTGCGTTACTTTTTAAAAAATGTTCCCAATATTAAATATGTTAAATTAATGAAATGGACACTAAAAAGAATAAATTATTATTAGTTATTAGTTATTATTATTAGAGTTTATGGTACATCAAATACAGCTACACTGCGCATCCATTCAGATGAACTGAAAAATTAAATTCTAATAATATAATATAGTAACGCCACATTTTATTGTCAGTAACGGTAACGGCGTTCTAACGGGGAAACAGTAATTCGTTTGATTACTCGTTACTGAAAAAAATAACGCCGTTTATTTATAACGCCGTTATTCCCATCACTGGTCTGGAGTGATTCTGGATGAAGGAATGGTCTCTGATCTCTTGTCAGGTGTTCTCTAACCTCATCAGGCATTATAGGAGAAAATTTAGAGCTGTTAAACTGGCAAATGGAGGTTTCATAAAGTATTGAATAAAAGGGTGCCGTTAATTGTGGCCAATGTGTGTTAGAGAAAAACATTCATTTCATAATGACATTTCCCCCCATTTTAAATTTTTATTATCCAATGAAAGGTTAGATTTTTGTGATTTTTTTAAATAAAAGATCAAAAGGATTAACAATGCAGATTAATTTTCACAGCCTTCTTTGATCATATTTACCAAGGGTGCCAATATTTTTGGCCATGACTGTATGTCTTTACTGTCATTTTTGATCAAATTAATGCGTCATTGCTGAATAAAAGTATTTATTTATAAAAACATCTGTTGAACAGTAATGTATTTACACAATGTAAACATGAGTTTCTAACTTCTGGAATTGGAAAGGCTTTATAAAGGTCAAAGCAAGAAAAGCTTTCTGAAGGTTCAGGTGCAGACTGTTCAGTAAATTTCAAAAAGGATGCTTTTGTTTTTCCCAAAAGCTCTTCAGTTGCTCTGACATTGCACTTTCTCTGTCACCTGTCAATCATGAGATATGAAACAGCGTTCATAACACAATCAACTACTGATGAAATAAAGAAAGAAAAACCCTTCTGAATTCAGTTGAAATAGCCAAAATAGAGTATACAGACTGTCCAGTCAGTAAGGGTGATGGGAGGTAACAGGAGGAGAAAGAAAAAGGAAAGCCGGTAGCTTTTCTTGCCTGTCTTGCTTTTGTTTATAACTCCAAAAGTTCATCTCAGGGGTAGAGACACAATCTCTAAGCAGTCAAAGGTTAAAAGACACTGAGGGGCTTTTGCCCTGGAAGAATGTGGAATAAAAAAAGAGAGGGACCTTTAAACAGAGACCCGTGACTGACAGAGAAACAGACTGAGTTTAACATCCCTCCATTGATTTATGTGGTAATTGTAGATGATGACAAGAATGTGATCTGTCCTCTGATACAGCAACAACCATGAACCCATATGTGAATAACAAATAAATTACAATGGCATACAGTAAGCTAAAGTTAACCAGTAGCATTTTTATTTAAAGTGGGGATATTCTACTACACCTTTTCTACACATTTTTTTAAATTATTATTATTGTGACTGATATCAATTTAAATCAAGGTTTATTATTATTATTTTTTTTTTTTGTGTGTGTGAGTTGGTGGTGAATTTGTTTGAATACATACAATCTGAATATGTAGCTAATGAGACAAATTCATACAAATTCGTTACCAATTAAACAAAATGAAAAATTGTACCAATTTAGTCAAGGTTGCCTAATTCGGAGTGTCTATTTACACTAAGCGCAAATGGCCTGCCTTGTTGTAGAGTCTGTTTACACTAACTCCGCCCACCGACATGTGGTTGGGCTAGACAACATTACAAAAGATGGCTGTCAAAAAAGCTCCAGTGGCTTAAGTGGTAAAATGTGTAAAGCAGACTTTTTGACGCAATTGACCCAAGTGTGAATCCGCCTTTTGCCAAACTCTTTCTTGTCCCTTTTTACATAATCTCATAACACATCGGAAAGGCATTTATTTTCAAAAAATTAAAAGTTGAAAATGAAGTTAGGGTTAGGTGTAGGGAGGGCTTTATTGTCCCAATAAGGGACAATAAATAAGTTATTATTGCATACTGTTTTATACTACAATACTGAGGTGCAGTTATATTTGCCAATATTTGCAATAAGTAGTATAAATAGCAGAAAATACTGCTATTTTTACATAGTGTAAATAGAAGCTATGGCTATTTGCACTTAGTGTAAACAGGATCCACTGCTATTTGCACTTAGTGTAAACAGGATCCACTGCTATTTGCACTTAGTGTACTTATCTCTAAGAAAATAAGCTATTTTCACTTAATGTAAATAGCATCTATTGATATTTGCACTTAAGAGTAAATAGCCGCTGCCTTTTTAATTTGCTGATGCCAAAAACTAAGGTGGAAAAACAGGCTGATAACTAATTAATTGGCTGAGGTTTTTTTAAGTACATAAAAATAATTTTCCACACTATTTTCTTAAAATAGTGCTAAACTTACAAAATTGATGCAACTTACAGAGGAAAATGTTTTACAATTCGGCTATTAATTAAAAGAAATTAAAATAAATAGAAAAGAATACAGACACACTCAAACTAAACTTTAAAGTAACACTCCAAATAACATAAATAAAACTAATTATAAAAAAGAAATGCTCCCAATTACAAATATAAAAAATTTTACAGGTGAAATTTAAAATGTTTTACTTAATCTTCTAGCACTTGACTATCCCTGTTGATTAATACCAAAAAAGAACTGCCAGCAATTAATCGATAAAACCAGTATTTTGCTATACCATATGTTTAATACTTCTATACATAAATGTGTCCTGTGTATGTTGTGGGAGTTTATGTATTGTCATTACTGTATGTACAACGAGACCAAAGATTAATCTTCAGGTAAGGCTAGACAATAAAGTTTAATTAAACTAAACAAAATTTCCTTTATGTTTGACTAACCTTTCTATATCAGCATATTCATACTGTCCTTCATCAAGAAAAGCAGTGTTGGGAAGGCTACTTTGGAAATGTAATAGGTTACAGATTACAAGTTACCCTATTCAAAATGTAATAAGTAGTGTAACTATTTCAATTACATTATTAAAGTAATGTAACTGATTATATTAGATTACTTTTTTACTGATTACTAAATTACTAACATTTAAAGCAGGTAGGGTTAGTCTTAAGGCCTTTGCACACTGAGTCCGAAATTCTTGTCCAAAATTTTTGCTCATTAAAAAATAAATACGACCAATCACGCTTACACACTGCCTCCGAAACAATCGTCTGTTCGATTTTCTACATTTTTGCATCTGTAGTAGGATGAGGAATACAAAATAAGCAAAAAAACGCATACAAAAATTTCGGACTCAGTGTGCAAGGACCTTTACTCAACAAAAAAAAATCTTTCATCACTTGAATTAAGATTATAATAATTGAATTTTAAAGCACAGCCACCACAAAATCAGACATTAGCACCTCTTTTTACTTTGAGATCATTCTGATATTTGATTTTTACATTTCCAGCATTGGAACACAATCAACCAATCAAAAGCATCAGAATAGCTTCCCTTTACTAACCGTAGCCTACTAAATGTAGCCTAGTTACTCCCCAACACTGCTAAAAAGCCACTGATATGAAATAGTGACTAATATGCTCGAGGTTCTGAATGTCCCAACCCCAAACCTCGTGCTTGAACTATTTAAACTAGATGTTTACATTTTCTGAAGGAAATATGAAAATAAATCTGTGCAAAACTGTCACGACTCAAAAGAGCACAGGTTCAAGTCTGATTTGGGTCCCTCTTTCAAAAGTCTATGGGATCTTTAATTTTTTTTTTTTATTGGCTTCCAGATCACTTTGAAAAGTAATAGCTCAGGCTCTTCTCAACAAGCCACACAATTTTGCAATTATTCATGTCTGTATGATAAACGGTGCAGGGCGAGTTAGGCACTGAAATGTAATACTCTAGTATTTTAAAAGAGCAAGGAAAATCCTCTTTTCTCTGATACGGCCCCTTTGAAATCTCAGAGTATTAACAAAGGCTCAGCAGCAGTTTAGATTTTAAACAGAGTCAATTTAATAAGGCAATGCGATTTTGAAACAATAAGGATCTTGTATGCTTTTTTGCACGCTTAATTAGTTCGATGCCTAAAGAGCCACAAGCATATGCGGATGAATCCCAACAGAGAGAAAGAAAGAGAAGGGGAAAAAAAGCATTTCCACGGCAGTTCAGCTGCTCATATCTCTCTTTTCATCCCGGTGTGTAATGTTTATACATCCACTAACCCGCTGTGTCAGCCTAACAGGAATGTGTGCAGTGTGTGTGGGACGGTGTGTTGATGTACGGGGGTGTGAATGGTTTCCTCTTTCTTAAAAGCACAGACAAAAGGAAGAACGCTGTTTACAAAGCTTACAGTAATACAGCTCTTGGAGACGCTCATTCATTGATCTCTTGATACCACTTCTCTCTCCCTCTCTTTCTCTCACTCTGTCTTTCTGTGCACACGCACGGAAACACAAAAAAAGCTAATCCAGATCTACTGACAACAGCTCTTTTGTTCTGTATTATCAGAGAGAAAAGAATCCCTCTCTTTTAGTGAACGACAGGATGAGCCGCTGATGGAAGCGATGCAGTCATGCAGAGGTCACTGACGCACACAAACTCTCCGAAAAATAACTGATTGTAGGCACTGGAAACACACTGGCTAAACAAGCCTGTCATGCCAATATCATGGCGTCAGATAAGACTGCATTTCTGTAGCTCAACAGGTAAAGCAAGATGCGACAAATGCCAAGGTCACGGGTTTGATTCACAGGGAACAAAAAGACTTGCTGCATTTGCATTTAGAATCTTCTACGGATTATAATTGATAAACTGATTACGTCCAAAATCATGTAAACATTTTTAACTGCACCATAGCACCTTTTGAAACTTTTTTGTTTGTGAATTAAACGTTCTGCACATATAAATTTTACAGATGTCACAATAGTTCCATGGTAAGAAACGTTACAATATAACCTTTTTTATGCGATTTAAGTAAAGATTGACTAAGTATTTAATCTAACCGTGAGCAATGCAAATGTAAAAAAAAATAATAATAATAATTATGTTCAAAAGTAGTTTTAATTGTTTCTCAATGAAAATACTACCGCAATTGAAGTGTTTTTTGGTGCTGTACATGTGAAAATGATTTACAGAATGGTATTGACATCTATTCTATTTATTTATTAAGAATATTGTGATTTTCTAATGTGATACTTTGCATTTTATACATAAGATCATTTTCATTTGTTTGTATATAGTCTTCTTTGTGAAGCCAAATTACCACAGTAGTGAAGAATAAAGTATTATCTACTCTAATCTAATCTAATTAAACATGTTCCCTCGTATAGGCTACGTAAAGCAGGGTTTATATGAGATCTTGATGATATTTGCTGCATCACCGTGAACACAAAAATAACAATTTATTGTTTTGTTTACTCTAGAGTGTAGATGAAAATATTACTACATTTCAGCAAAGACAATCTCTGCATGTAACATATATCAGACCACACCCAAGAGTCTGTTACTATGGAAACCGGTTCTCAATCAATATTCTGTCATCGACTATGATTGGTGGCAGATGGAGGACAAGGGAGGATTCCCCCAGAGATCAAAGACATATTACTAAAGCTCAGGCTCACACACACACCAACACACAGTTCAACAACTATTCATTTTGTCAATCACACACACACATACAGAGAGGGTAGCGCTGCTATTTATTGCCGTGATAGATATCAAACAGCTGCCATAGGCGTTGACCACAGGTCTCACTGCAGTTCCTCTTTACATCCATAAATGTTTACTAACTATAACTGTTAACTGTTAACTGTGAATCTCTCAGAAACAGGTCACAAAATCGGTTCACATTTCACTCCAAAATTAAAAGGAAAAGAATTCTGAATTGTCTTATATAAAATAAGCATATTTGTCCAATTTTAGGACCATTAAAAGTGTGTTTAGGACACACTTACATATTAAAAATATGTTAGCCATTTTCTTGTTGATTTCCTTAAAAGCATAAATATTGTGGGTCTGTGAAGGTTTCAAAACATATTAGCTGTTTTTGAGTGCTCGGGAAATTACATGTCATCTTAAAAATTGCTTTCCATCACATTTAAGCATGCATGTATTGTAGTAAAAAAATAAATAAAATAAAATTTGTTTTATTATAACAAATCTTATTATAATATGGCAAAAAATATTATATTATAGATAATTTTATTTTAATATAGCCATTTTTATTTTATTTTATTTTTTATTCACTCTGAGGGAGTTACTTAATTGTCTTTGTAAATAATGTTGCAAAAAAAGAACAAGAAGAATATCACTTTCTTGTCATTATAGAAAATATTGCTTTATTATAGCTATTTTTATTTTATTATATTTTATTTTCTTAAATCTAAAATATTTTTACTACAATCAAAATAAAAAGATTAAATATTTGTTTCCTGCATATCATGAGGACCATTGTGACCATTAACCAATGTCAGAGAACCGTGAACATGCACCTAATGTGTTACTTAACATGTGTTACTTAATTATTAATTTATTACTTTAAAATCTAAGAGGGTACTTCAAGTAAATATATTAGGTGAAAGAGGTATGGCTGACAACAACAACAAAACACTTTGGGAAACCCTGCTTTATATGTAAAGTACTTCATTTTTAGAATCCGATTACGTAATCCAGATTACATGTAATCAGCACTACTAACAACCTATACAAAATAATATCTCCCTGCACTGCAGTAGATACTGTATTGCAAATATATTTAGGAAAGGAAAGCAAAGGACGTGACCTATACTTGGAATTTGTGCTCTGCATTTAACCCATCCAATTGCACACACACACACACACACACACACACTGTGAACATGCAGTGGGCAGCCAATGCTGCGGCACCCGGGGAGCAGTTGGGGGTTCAATGCTTTGCTCAAGGGTCTCACCTCAGTCGTGGTACTGAGGGTGAAGAGACATTCACTCCCCCCACCTACAATCCCTGCCGGACCTGAGACTCGAACCCTTTGGGTTACAAGTCTGACTCTCTAACCGTTAGGCCACGACTGCCCCCTAAAAGTAATATAAATATAACTTTAAAGTTATATTTATATTTTGTTGCTTTGCTTTTTTTGCATGATACACCTGAACTGACATGCTTTGATAAGACAAAGCATCTGTTTCTTTGTTTTTTCTACTATGAAGTCATAGTGCTCAGGTCTGGAGGGAATCCCTCCCTTTATTGATTGGTCAAGGTTGTCGTCTTTACTTTCTTTCTTTCCATTTGAGCTTGGTATTGAATTTATGTAGCCCTTTGCCTCTTTTCTTTGTTACTATCAAGTATGATAATAAGGATAGACAGGCAGCACATACATAAACAAATGCTCTCACACACACACACACACACACACACACACACACACACACACACAAACACAAGCTTAATCACACCTTCACACACCCATTTATACACACATACACAATGACATCTATTGACTTTCTTCTGAGAAATACAATAGCCCCATCTTTCTCTGGCTGGTTTTGTGTAGACCACAGACGAGCTAATTACAGTCTCTCATTTTCAATTGAGTGAGAAGAGCAGGAGAGGAAGGAGATGGCAGAGAAAACATGCAAAAGGAAAGAAAAAATGGCCATAACAAAAAAACAAAAAAAAACAAAGAGGAAGGTAAGGGAGAGAAGGAATTAGAAGATCGCAATGAGACAATTTGAGACTTATTCAGTGTTCCAAACCAATATCATTTACAGCCCCTGACACTTTATATTTGTACAGAATATTATGAAAAAAAAAAAACACAATTCTCAGGCAATGAAGTCTGACTGTTACTTACTAATACAAGCACACACAACACACAAGAACGGTGGTGGCGATGGGCAAGAACAACTCAGAATATTTAAAATAATATATATTTTATACATTATATATATGTGATTATTATTATTATATATTAATATTATAGATACCAATGCATATTATTTATATTTTAAATATAATTATTTTATAATATATTTTACATCACAGTAAATATATATATATATATATATATATATATATATATACACACAGGTGTATACATTTTTTTTTCCAAAACATATATAATTGTACATTTAAATGACAGTAAGTGCATTTTGAAGGCTGGGTATGAAAGCAGAGGAGGAAACGGACAGAGCGAGAGAGAGAAAAAGAGGCACAGTTTATCTGCTGCTCTGTTGCTTCACCACACAAAGACTTCATTCATTCTCTTTCTAAAAAGAATCACAGAGGCAAACAGAAAACATAAATGCTGATTTCTATTCATAGAGTGAAAGAGGAAAGGGGGCACAACAACTGGTGGCTTAAAGCATTTTTTATTAATGCTTTAGTAAATATAGAAATGCCTTTAAAAGACAAAATGACCAAGTGAATATAGTTTATGAGTGTTATTTGCTTTCATAACACACGTATGATCTGTTTTAAAATAGTGAACTGTGTAAACACGTTGGAACTTTAGATTTAATTCCATTACGAAAAATATCAATAAAATAATGTAATTGTTTCAGTTGTGATTCAAGTCTGATAGGTGGTTGCTAGGGTGTTCTGTGTGGTTGCTATAGGTGGTCAGGTGGCCTAAGGCTCCCTGACTCACTGTAAGCCTTCAGGGCTTTGCAGCTTGTTTTATCATTTTGCCAGGTGAAAACTTACACATCTGATCACTTAAAGAAATAGAACTTCAAAAGTTCAATACTCACAGTTTTTGCAGTTTGTTTAAATCACAAAAATATGAGAAATAGTAAAAGTTATGCTTACAGTACGTTAGCAAGCGTCACTAATGACCACAATTCTGCATTGACTGCTTGCCAGTTTCTGCCTCTACCTCATGAATACTTCTCCTTCTCTCTCTTCCTCTCTTCCTGTCTTTCTTTTCCTCTTTGCCTCCTGCATATTAAAACATTTACTTATTCAATTCTCTCTACTTTCCTCCCTCTCTGTCCTTTTTAGATAGAGGACATATTTGCAAGCCAATAAACAATCCTCTGTGTGTGTATGTGTGTTGGGAAAGTGTCAAGTCAGCACAGTCAGGGATGACACCTTGTGATCGGTCAGAAAGACGCGAGCAGCATTCTCAAAGGTGCTACAGGGCGAGAATGGAAAAACTGGGAGAATGAGTAACAACACAAGAGACAGGACTGAAATAAAGCAATAGGCCATGAGAAACATGCACTACGGCGATTTTAACATGATTAAAGGGGTTTTTTTACACAACAAGAAGAAATAAATAAACTTATGCCAGGAGCACATGCATGAAGTGAGGATCGCTGTTCTTCTCACACTACACACGACTGTCTGTTGTGTGCATACTACACGACGGATCAGCAACAGGGGCTCACACGTTACACAACTTTTCAACAGACAACTCTGTCTGGTCCACAAACTATATTTCACAACTAGACACACGTGAGAAGCGATACAGGAAAAAATTAAGATCACGTGTGAGACAGGAGTTCTCGTGCAAGACTGGATATCTTCCTGTTAAAAATTGCAGTCCACAAGAAGCTTGTATTGCAAGTAGTCTTTATGCTGATTAGCAGGGAAAAAGATAAAGGAAAAAAGAAGAATATGAAGGAGAGGATTGTTGCTTGCAGAAGCCATGCTTGCTGATGCTCTGTTGCAAGACTTTCACCTAATAGCTGGTTAGTTTTGTTTGTGGTTTATAAATCTTGGCAGTGGCTATTTGCACTAAGTGTAAATAACGATAGAGGCTATTTACATCTAAGTGCAAATAGCAATAGACGCTATTTACTCTAAGTAAAAATAGCATATTTTATTCGAAGTGTCTATTTACACTAAGTGCAAATAGCCCGCCTTGTTGGTAGAGGCTATTTACACTAACTCCGCCCACCAACGTGTGATTGGGCTAGTCAACCTAACAAAAGGCGGTTATCAGTTGGCAGCTCCAGTGGCGCAGATGGTAAAGCCTTTGGCAAACTTTTTTTCTCCCTTTTCAAATTTCAGATCACACCAGGAAAGCATTTATTTTTAATAAAAATTGAAATAATCAAAAAGTTGAAAATAAAGTATCGGGTAGGTTTAGGGGGTAGGGAGGGCTTTTGTCCCAATAAGGCGGCATCCATTTAATCATTTGAATTAAAATAAAAATTTACACTCAATAAGTTATTATTGCACTGTTTTATAATGTATTACAATACTGAGGTGGAGATAATTGCCACTATTTGCAATAAGTAGTATAAATAGCAGAAAATCCTGCTATTTTAACAGTGTAAGTACAATCTATAGCTATTTAAACTTAGTGTAAATAGCATATCACTAAAAAATACTGCTATTTTCACTTAGTGTAAATAGAATCCATTGCTATTTGCACTTGTGTAAATAGCCGCTGCCATTTCATTAGTGAAAGATGCTATTTACACTAAGTGCAAATAACATTGGATTCTATTTACACTAAGTATAGCAGTATATTCTGCTATTTCACAAGTTCACCTGCCCATCCAGTCCTGATGGTTAATGGTAAACGAACTTGGCTTGCTGTCCTTAATGGAGGCTCGAACCCGAGGCTCAGCTTCAGCACCGAGTTCAACCACCCATTTCAGTACTACCTAGAGGAAGAAAAACAGGAACAGAGGTGGAGATGGGGAGGTGGAGGGTTGCCAGAAGAATTGAGGCTGGGATGGTGCAATGACAGCTGCTTATATAGGCTCATAATGATGATTGACAGGACTGAATGATTAGGCTCGTCCCGAACCAACGTTTGGAAATTCATTTATACTACTTATTGCAAATAGTGGCAATTATCTGCACCTCAGTATTGTAGCACATTATAAAACAGTATGCAATATGTATTAAGTGTAAATTATAATTTTAATTCAAATTATTAACTAGATGCCACTTTATTTTCAACTTTTCAATTATTTCCTTAATTTTTGTTGAAAATAAATGCCTTTCTGATGTGATATTAGATTTGAAAAGGGAGAAAAAAAGGTGGCAAAAAGGCCATTTGAACGCAGGTCGATCACACCCTTTACTATCTACGCCACTGGAGCTGATGTTACATGATCAACTTTTGTAGTGTTGACTAGCCCAATCACACGTTGGTTGGCTCTACCAACAAGTTGGGATATTTGCACAGTGTAAATAGACACTGTCTTTTTTAAAATTCCTATTGGAAAAATGAATGAGAATAATACTTCCAAAACCAAGGCCGGTAAAAAAGTGGGCGGACACTTTTATAATTTAAAGGGGTAAATAAAGTGTCACCTTATGTGGTGTTTGCTGAACAAATATTCCCTCAAGTAATTTAATACATTGTGGCTTGATCAATTAGATTTCAGATAAAAACAAAACATCTATTTTACAAGTGTGTAAAAAAATCGGGTAAAAGAATGCAGAAAAATTAGAGACTTTTCAAGCTCTTTTCCCTACAATGACAATAAATGAGGAATGAACATTCATAAAGCACAACTCTTATGCTTATATTGTAAGTCCTCTGAAGATTTGTGTGAGAAACATGCCAAAATGTAGCTAAACAGTTCCCTTTCAGTCGGTCACGTCGGATGACCGACGAATTGGGATCTCGCCAGAGAGACCGATCCACTTCGAGTGTAACTAAACGAGCCAATGGACATTGGCATGCGATCATTGCATCTAGCTGCCGCTGATCACAGCGTGAGTATAAGATGCAGCGGGTGCACCGCATTAATTCATCCTTTCGCTTCGGAGCCGAGCGGCGGTGAATTACTGCTGCTCTCCTTTCCTGTGAGTGAGAAGAGCGAGCGAGTGCGGGCGTTACAGCGCAGCAGCGGTGGTCGCGGTCTCACGGGAGAAAAAGATCGATTCCCGTGAAGGCAGTCACACTAGGAGTGTGTGGTGGCCAGCTCCCCTGCGTGCTTCAGCACTTAATAAAGAGCAAATTTTCTCTAAAAGAGTAACACGGGTGATCGCGTCTTTTTAAAGATGTCTTATCACCCGTGCGTATCTAGGTGTGGTCGTTTCCTGGCGCCTCAGGACGGTCACGATCGCTGCCTCACGTGTCTGGGCATTCAGCACGCTGAGGAGGCTTTCGTGGATGGCTCATGTTCTTCTTGTGGGGACATGACTATCTCGGAGTTGCATAATAGACTCCGCTATGTCAAACATGGCGGAGTCCCTCTGCCTCTGCCGCGATCCAGTGTTCGTTCCCGGGGCGGCGCTGGATCCGGTGGAGTCAGAGGTGATCTGAGGGTGACAGTGAGGGCTTCCCCAAGAAGAGTTACTCATCCCTCAAGCACTCCGCAGCCGGTGGAGCTGCCGAAGGAGCGCGCTGGGCCCTCTGCTGGACAGAGTGCACCACGTGTTTCCTTCGGTGCCCCCTCTGACGACCAGATGTCGATCGCTGCATCGGAGGGTGAGTCGATCTCTGGGGATGACGACTCGGCTGCGTTTGCCCCTTCGGGTGTGGTAGCGTTGTCCGAGCCAGACCCAGAGATGACGGCTATGCTTTCCCGGGCCGCCGGGAATGTCGGGTTCGTGTGGAATCCTCCACTGCGTCCCTTCAATCCTTCGAGGTTGGACGAGTGGTTTCTCGGTGGGGGTCACGCTGGTTCTCAGCGCCCCCCTCCGGTGCCATTCTTTCCGGAAGTGCATGAGGAGCTTACAAGATCGTGGAAGGCACCTTTTACTGCCCGAAACAAGTCTTGTGGCTCCTCCGCTCTCACCACCCTTGATGGTGGGGCCGCTTTGGGGTATGCGGGCATCCCCTCGGTGGAGCGGTCTGTGGCCATGCAACTATGTCCAACAGCCGCTACCACTCTGCGGGGTGACCCGTGTCTCCCCTCGCGGGCCTGTAAGTATTCGTCAGGTCTAACTGGCAGTGCTTATAGAGCCTGTGGGGAGGCGGCTTCTGCCCTTCACGCCATGGCGTTACTGCAGGTCCACCAGGCCAAAGTCCTGAAAGACCTGCACGTGGGTGGTCACGACCTGGCGGTTCTACATGAGCTGCGTGCTGCGACGGACCTCGCGCTTCGAGCGACGAAGGTGACCGCACAGTCTCTGGGTCGTGCAATGTCCACGTTAGTGGTCCAGGAGTGCCATCTCTGGCTGTGTCTTGCTGACATGAAGGAGCAGGAGAAGGTACAGTTCCTGAATGCTCCCGTGTCGCAGCAGCCTTCCACCAGGCAGCGCCGTGGAGCCGGTCGCAGGCAGGATGCCCAGCCCTTCCAGGCCCCCGCCAAACCTGGCGGCAAGCGCAAGTGCAAGAGGCCCTGAGACGGGCGACCCAGGGATGGAGGAGACTGCTCGTCGGGAGATGGTGGCCGCACCACTCCCTCCCCCGGAGGAGGGCCGGGTGGAGAATCTTTTGTTTCGTTTTGTTTTTGTTCCGCCGCTGGCCCAGCGGACCATCAGACTCGGCTACGCGATTCAGTTCGCCCGGCGTCCCCCCAAGTTCGGGGGCATCCGGTTCACTTCAGTCAAGGCCGTCGATGCCCCTGTCTTGCGTGCGGAAATTGCAGTCCTGCTGGCGAAGGACGCGATAGAGCCGGTCCCTCCAGCCGATATGAGGTCGGGGTTTTAGAGCCCTTACTTCATTGTGCCCAAGAAAAGCGGTGGGTTACGACCGATCTTGGATCTGCGAGTTTTGCACAGTCTCAAGAGCAGTTGTGCGCACACAGGGACCTGGTGCTCAGGCACCTCAGCCAGTTGGGTCTTTGGGTCAACTGGGAAAAGGGCAAACTCGTGCCAACGCAGAGGATCTCTTTTCTCGGCATGGAGTTGGATTCGGTCAACCAGACAGCACGCCTCACCCAGGAACGTGCTCAGTCGGTGTTGAACTGCCTCAAGACTTTATCAGGCAGGACGGCGGTCCCACTGAAACTCTTTCAGAGGCTCCTGGGGCATATGGCTGCAGCTGCGGCAACAGTTCCGCTCGGTCTGCTCCATATGAGACCGCTTCAGCACTGGCTCCATGGCCGAGTCCCGAGGTGGGCGTGGAAACGCGGTACTCACCGGGTTCAGATTACACCAGCCTGCCGCAAAACCTTCAGCCCGTGGACAGATCCCTCGTTCCTTCGGGCAGGAGTGCCCTTGGAGCAGGTATCCAGGCATGCTGTGGTATTTACGGATGCCTCGGCCACCGGCTGGGGAGCCACGTACAAAGGGCACGCAGTGTCTGGGGTGTGGACGGGCCCCCAACTGTGTTGGCATATCAATTGCCTCGAGTTGCTGGCAGTACGCCTTGCCTTGAGCCGCCCCAGAGGGCGTCTTCGGGGCAAGGACGTTCTGGTCTGTACGGACAACACTGTGACCATTGCATATATCAACCGGCAAGGCGGTTTACGCTCCCGTCGCATGTCGCAACTCGCCCGCCACCTCCTCCTCTGGAGTCAGAAGTATCTGAGGTCCCTTCGTGCCATCCACATCCCAGGAGTGTTCAATCAGGCGGCCGACGAGCTGTCTCGAGCAGCACTTCCTGGAGAGTGGAGACTCCATCCCCAGGCGGTCCAGCTGATTTGGAGTCGGTTCGGAGTTGCTCAGGTAGACCTGTTTGCATCTCCAGAAACCACCCACTGCCAGTGGTTCTACTCCCTGTCCGAGGCAACGCTCGGCACGGATGCACTGGCACACAGCTGGCCCCAGGGCCTGCGCAAATATGCGTTCCCCCCAGTGAGCCTGCTAGCACAGACACTGTGCAAGATCAGGGAGGACGAGGAGCAGGTCTTGTTAGTGGCTCCATATTGGCCCAACAGGACCTGGTTCCCGGAACTCATGCTCCTCGCGACAGCCCCTCCCTGGCCGATTCCTCTGAGGAAGGATCTGCTTTCTCAGAGACGGGGCACCTCTGGCACCCGCGTCCAGACTTGTGGAAACTCCATGTGTGGTCCCTGGACGGGACGCGGAGGTTCTAGGTGATCTGCCCCAGGAGGTAGCTCTCACTATCGCTTCAGCACGAGCACCGTCCACAAGACGGGCCTATGCGCTGAAGTGGAACCTGTTCGTCGAATGGTGTTCCTCTCACCTTGAGGACCCCCGGAGATGTTCGATCAGAGCCGTGCTTTCCTTTTTGCAACAAGGGTTGGAGCGTAGGCTGTCCCCCTCCACCCTTAAGGTTTATGTTGCTGCTATTTCCGCTTACCACGACCCCATAGAGGGGAGGTCGGTGGGGAAGCACGATCTGGTTGTCAGGTTTCTTAGGGGGGCCAGGAGGTTAAACCCTCCTAGGCCTCCCTCCCTACCCTCTTGGGATTTGGCATTGGTGCTAAGAACCCTACAAACTGCCCCCTTCGAGCCTTTGCGGTCGGTCGAGTTAAAGTTTCTCTCTATGAAAACCCTACTCCTGACTGCGTTGGCCTCGATCAAGGCCTCGATTGAATTGTGCCTTGAGTTTGGGCCGGCTGACTCCAGTGCAACGCTGAGTCCCCGGTTAGATAGACCCAACTATGTGCCCAAGGTTCCTACCACTCCCTTCAAGGACCAGGTAGTGAACCTGCAAGCGCTGCCCCTGGAGGAGGCAGACCCAGCCCTAGCTTTGCTCTGTCCTGTACGCGCACTGCGACAGTACGTGGATAGAACTCAGAGCTTCAGGACCTCAGAACAGCTCTTTGTCTGTTACGGAGGACAGCAGAAGGGGAAGGCTGTCTCCAAGCAGAGGATGGCCCACTGGATAGTGGATGCCATCACCTTGGCCTATGAAGCACAAGGTGTGCCCTGCCCACTCAGGTTGCATGCTCACTCCACTAGGGGCTCTTCCAAACGGAAGGGCACGCTTCCCAGTGTTATCCAAGTCCTACTGTCTGGGTTGCCCAAGGAACAACAGTAGTTGACCCTCTCTGTGTAGAGCCCGGTCCTATCGTCTGCCTTATAGGAAGGATCAGGAGGCCTACACAGGGCACTGGAAGGGGCAGCTCCTGTGGCGCTTTGGTAGGGATCCCAATTCATCGGTCATCCGACGTGACTCGGAGTGACCGACTGAAAGGGAACATCTCGGTTACGTATGTAACCCTCGTTCCCTGAAGAAGGGAACGGAGACGTCACGTCCCGTCGCCACAGTCACTGTACCACTGCTGAGCGGCCGAGTCACCGGCTCGGCTCCTCAGCGAAAGCATGAATTAATGCGGTGCACCCGCTGCCTCTTATACTCACGCTGTGATCAGCGGCAGCTGGATGCAATGATCGCATGCCAATGTCCATTGGCTCATTTAGTTACACTCGAAGTGGATCGGTCTCTCTGGCGAGATCCCAATTCGTCGGTCATCCGACGTGACGTCTCCGTTCCCTTCTTCAGGGAACGAGGGTTACATACGTAACCGAGACGTTATTCACTGAAATTATTCAAAAAGTTTGACCAGTTTTTTTCATTTTATTTAATTTAATTTACCTTTATTTAACCAGAAAAGACTCTCTGAGAGTAAAAATCTCTTTCACAGGAGTGTCCTGGCCAAAATGGGCAGCAATACAATCAGTTTCATCACAAATTTACACAACACAAACAAACTAAGAACTAAGAACACTTAAAACAATTACATATGTGTGTGTACATATAAAAAATACTATAGTGCATATGTCGCATAGACTACCATTATGATGAAGCTTTTGCATCTTAAAGTATGAAAGCTTTCACTTTAATTGCATCAAAACAAGTGATGAAAAAATTGTCTCCATTTTGGTCATATATGTTAGACCTGGAAATATATAACAGTAAGTAAATTATCAGATTTTCTTCATTTTTGGGTGAACCTCTCCTTTAAAAGGAAGGCAAAAAAAAAAAAAAAACAGGCTTTGAAAGATATACTGTCAAGCTCCACTTTGTCGTTCTTGTTTTCTTCAAGCCTCTAATGGAGAGGTGAGTAGGAAGAGAGGGCTTATCATGTGTCTAACATCCATCCATAACATCCACACCTCAACAGGAAAAAGCGTGGGGAGTGAGAGTGCGTTTGTCTGCTCGACTGTCTTAAGGGGAAACTGACTGTTTTACAGCAGCTTATCTCCTTCACTCAGATAAGAGAGCCGAACAGAAGTCTGGTTTATTTTTTTCAGAGATACATTATCACAACACATCTATCCATCCGCATGTTACCCGTCTACATGACCACAATGCAAACACCGAGGCATGACATACTCAACAGAAGTCATAAACAGGTCACGATGCTAAGGCTAAAACAAGTGAGGTGGAGGATCCGTTTGTCTGAAAACAAGCTGACTCTTGTTGCGTCTAGACGAGATCATTCATTTATGCGTCTGTGAACCGCACAAGAGTCAGGTCATGAAAAAAAGATGCCAGATTCCTCCTGTTTCATTCAGTATCTCGAGCACTTAATGTGCTAACCTGTCACTTAGCACCTCACAATCAGCTAATCGCATGGCGTAACATACAGAACTTCTCTTTGTGATCCCACTGCTAAATAAAGCTCTTGTCTCACCACAAACAGTAAAAAGCTCACAACGCTTTTATTCTCTCTTTGGTTTCACCTACGTCCATAAAAGATTATACACAATCTTTGAAACCAACTGTAACTGAAAACAAAAGAAAGAGGAAGGTTTATATACCAATCAATATAATACCAGTCAAAATTTGGGGTTCCGTAAGGTTCTGTTTTTGTCAAAAGTCTCTTATGTTCACCAAGGCTGCATTTATTTGATTAAAAAATATATATATATATATATATATATAAAACAGTAATATTATGAAATATTACTTCAATTTAAAATAGCTTTTTATATATATATATATATATACTTTAAAACGTCATTTATTCCTGTGATGAAAATCTGAATTTTCAGCATCATTACTCCAGTCTTCAGTGTCACATGACCCTTCAGAAATCATTCTAATATGCTGATTTGGTGCTCAAAAAAACATTTTATATTATTATCAAAGCTGACAACTTGCGTGGCTTATTATTGAAACTGTGATACATGTTTTTAAGATTCTTTGATGAATAGAATGAACAGAATTTATTTGAAATAGATTTTTCCTAACATTTTAAAATTCTTTACTGTAACTTTTGATCAATTTAATGAATCCTTGATGAATAAAAGTGTTAATTTCTTTAAAAAAAAAAAACGGACTGACCCCAAACTTTCGAACGGTAGTGTTCTACATGCAATTAAACTATTTTTTTTTCATGATTAAGACTAAATGCACAAAGGAGTTCTATCATTTTTAATCAGGAACCAAATCTTCTAATGATTGCAGTCTGAGATAAATGGGCTTTATCATCTACATGTTCCTGATATTCACCTGGTCTGTACAATAACTTTCTAAAGAGGAAGTTTGTAATATTTACAGCCTGATTCTTCACAAAGAGGCACAAAGCAGTGACGCAGAAGTCGTACCATCCAACATCCGCCTCTGATGTGGACAAATGTAATTAAGTGTTATCAAAATGTCCACTTCACGCTACACATTAACCTCGCTGAGTGCAACTGCACCCCTAGTGCAGCTCATTAGTACTGAATGTACTGAATGACCTCAGCCGAGACACAACTCAATAAGGAATCAAATGAATGACTGCTGCTCTCATAGTCATTCACACTCACTGCTTGAAGCAGCACATAATGCCATGTCCGGCCTGTTTTACACTGCATGCATTTGCAGTGGCCCCCATATTAACAGGTTACTGGATTCACACTGCAGTGCCTACAGAAATAGAGAAATGCAGAAGATTATTTCCGCCATGGAATAAAAAATTAAAATAAAAAAGTCAACTGTGACTTTTTAATCTCATAATTCTGACTTTCTTTTCTTAAAATTGAAAAATTGCCAGTTATAAGCAATTACCTTTTTAATTTTTTTGTTCAGTGGCAAAAACAGTGTTATTTTAGTATCACTGAGATACTATTATAGTTTTTTTATTTTACAGTTTTAATTTTTATGAATTAGAATTTATTCTTATATTTAGCATTTTCTTTTTCATTTCAATAAGTTTTAGTAATTTTGTTGTGTATCATTGTCATTGTCATTATTATTTTTTAATATTCTAGTTTTTATTATTTTTATTTTTATTATTATTATTTCTGTTTTAATTATAGTTATTTTAGTACATCAAAGTAAACTAAGTGAAAATGAAAAATGTTCCCTTGGCAAATAAAAAAATAAAAAGGTTTAATTTTTATATATTTTATTTCAGTTAGCATTTATTTTATTTCAAACAATTAAATTGTATATGGTTTTAGTTTTAGGTTTAGTTTAGTTAACCTGCGTGAGTGGAAACAAGCTTGACATTTTCTCACAATTGTTCGATAATACTTTATATCTGGCAATTCTGAGGTTAAATCTGGTTTGTTTGTTGAGGAAAAGCGAGAATTGCATTAAAAAGCCAGAATTGTATCAGATAAAAAGCCACAACCACAAATAAGCTTCCATTAAAATGGCGTCAATACAGAGTCAAAAGCTGAATATTAGTATGATCCTAGAGGCTATTCTGCATTCATATTATAGCAGACATAGTAGTCATCCACAGCAGCCCCATGTACAGACTCACTATTACATCATGCATTACTTCATACTGACTCAATTGTGATTCAAAAACGTCTGAGGCATAGGCTTATTGTTAATGGTTTCCAAATTCTTAATAAATGGTAACGTTTAATGCATGGCATGCTAGGCAATAAATCAAGCCACCCTTTGAGCCTTTGTATTTTTGAGATCACATATGGTGAGACATTGTATGTTTATACAGAGAAATAAAATCATGAGTGTATGTGTGTGTTCGCCACAATATATGTCACAGGTGAATAAGCAGTTCACTCATGCACAGCAGTGTAAACCATCTGCTAGGAAACACAATCCAGACAACACAAAGGTGAAATGTGACCAATACTAAATTCTTAATACAATTAAAAATTATATTGTTCTTCCTGGATTCATTCCATTTTTTATTGTATTTTCTCATAAATAACTAATTATGAATGAATTATCAATTTCTTTTAGCAGTATAATAGCAAACATATGGCCTCAAAATGAACAAAAAGCCATTAAACAGTGGGTTTCTACATAATTATCTACAAAGAAAAACACTACTAGATGCACTTTTCTCTATCGTTTCCTTAAAAGAGTCATAGCTTTAAATTTCAAAACTTTTTTTTAAATGACTACAGTTTCCTAATCTCACCAGAGGCAAGAGTTTTGACTTTCACACGCCATAAAAATATTTCCTGCAAACCTCTGAAAGTATCCAAAAGGCCCTTTGAAACCTGATGATAGGCTTTCTTCAAAACACATGACCTAATATGACAATATATCTCCCCTCTATTCAGTTATGGTCTCTGCACAAACAGACCGCAACAAAGAGAAGGATTAAGACATCACGTTCAAAGCGCCAAATTTTAACCTATTGTCTGCTGTGAATAAAGCGCGACCGTAACTTGACTCTGTAGAGGCTACATGATCCCAGTGTTTTCACAGCACTGTACAAAACATGCTAAAATATATACAGTCATGTAGTTAAACACTAAGAGATAAACAGAAGCTATTACTCAAATGAATTGTTTAAATTCATTACATTACTAGGCTCCAAGCAAATATTGTCTTTTAGGTCGAAATGCAATCTAGTTGGTTCTCTTTCTCTCTCTCTCTCTCTCTCTCTTTCTGTTTAGAAGAAGTCTGTTATTATTGATGTTAGTAATGAAACTTAACACAGGATGCTCAAAACGCACTTAATGAAAAACAAGCAGAGAGGTCGGAAAGCGAGTAAACAGCTTCCTATCTTGACCAATGCATATGCGTTTACATAATGGAGGGACCTGGAAAATTTATCTGTGTCACGTACGTGAGGATCTAAGGGGATTGAACAGGACAGGCATGCACTGGCCTTCAAAGAATGGCAATTACACTTTGGCCACAAAAAAATCCACAAGCTGACGTGTAATGTGTATTCACAGAACTAATGGTTCCTGACGGAACTATTCCATCTAATTAGAGCCAGGGTTTTCATTCAGGGGTCTGTGGACCCCTGGGGGTCCCTGAAAGTACTTCACGGTGTCCACTGAGAAGATAAGCACATTGTGATGTATTAATGCTAGCAAATTTTCACTAAATGTTTTACCAAGAAAATACCCTTTTCAAATAAGCAGTTGCAGGACTTTGCATTGGTGCTGTATTTTTGGTCTGGATCCTTTAAGTTATTCAAAAATCAAATTAAAAAAAAAAAAATCTCTTTGCGTTTTCACTTTCTGGGTTAAAGTCATTTACCTTTTGTGGGGCTTAAAGTGAGTCACGTTAAAAGGCTTACTTTTGTAATGAATTAATTAATTTGTTTGCAATTTACTTTAAATATTTGAAAAAAACTTCTGGCTGCCAAATCAATGTCAGTGTGGTGTAACCAACATGTAGGAAGCCCCAAGAAAACTATAAAACAAAAACAAAAAAGAAAATCATAGTGAATCAATACCAAGTTTTAGATTGCATAAACTTTTATTCAAGGTACGGGTACTTTTAACTAAGATATTTAATTTTTACTAGGTTATACCTTTTGACATTTTTGCAGAAATTAAATATTCTGGTATGAAAGGAGCATGAACACAAAAGTTCCATTGCTAAGAACTTTCTTTGAGCTTGGGTTTTAAACTAGATTTAAAAACTTGAGTCAAAACTGGGGCTCCACTTGTTGCTTTCTGCTGACTGCCATTTGAAATGATTTATAAGCAGCATAACGGGACACTATGTTCCTCCACCCAGCCATAGTATAAAATATAGTCTGCCTCTGTTTTGTTCACACATCTCTGCTTCACTGTGGTGCGTGGTGCGTTTAGAAATAAGAAATTAGGAATTTCTGTTATTCTGAAAAAGTGCTAAAAATATATATATTTCTTTCGGGGTCTATATGCAATTCAAAGGCTAATGCACAGTCACCAGTTATTTAAACTGTAAACAGAAAAAAAAAGTTATTGACCGAACGAACCTTGCGTTGGTACAGTCGTTGTACAACGCTTCGAAATCCTTTCTGGAAATGAGTTTGCAGCGGTTCACTCCGGGCTGGATGGCACCGAGTCCGCGCAACACGCGCACCTGCTCCACGGTGCACACCACCGGGTTTATATCCAAACGCTTGAGTTTCGTATACACGGTGTGCAGTCCGCCGACAAGGTGCTTCAAGAAAAGGTCGAAGACTTGCGGGAGACAAATAAGCTCCTGTCCATCAACGCTGAAAGAAGCGACTTTCACTCCGTGCACCTCCACGATTTTGCACTCGTTCGTCGCTGCGCCGCTCGGAAGCGTCGCGTTCAGTGAGTTGATCAGTCGCGGAGAGTCCGCGGGACTCGAGAAGAACGGGTCGGTTCTGAAGAGTTTACCGGACACCGCAGGAGTCCCAGAGTGAACTGGAAGAGTCGCAGGAACGGCCATAGTGGTCATTACAATTATTATTTTTTTTAATATGTTATTTTAGGTCTTCTACTTTCTCATCACTCTCCTTTATATGCCTTCCTCTTTTGAACTGCGTCCACAGAGCAAACCTGGCAGCACCGAGCAGAGCTCCTCTCTTTACCCGTGTGAAAATTCAGATCAGCGGAGCGCTTCTCGGTCCGGTTAACTCCGCCTCTCGCTGGAAGAATGATGCTCCATTTTGCCAACCACATGTGCTCCAATTTAAGGGTAAAGACTTCACTGGAGGTCGAGAAATTACAGCCCTCCTCCTCTATTGAGCCAGTGTCCAGCTTCTCTCAAGCTGTTATGTTATATCCCAGATCTATCTATCTGACCATCCGTCAGTCAAGTGCAAAATCATTCTGAACATTTTTTTTTTCTTCCCGCACACGCATAATTATTAATAATCAGTGTTTATTCAAAGTGAGAGCAAATAGCCAAATTTATTGGGAAAGGTTGTTTGCACTGACTCCTCCCACTTTGCTCAGACAATTTACCAAGGTATAAATAGCATTTTACTTCTATTTACATTTAGTGTGAATAGCTTCTTTCACTATTTGAACTTAGAAAAGTACAAACATAGAGATGCTATTAGTTGGTATTTACACATAGTCAAGATCATACAAGTAGTCAATCTATCTATCTAGGGATATAAAGTACTCTTGATCCCACTTTTTTCCATGACCCTCTGGCCAAAAAATACAATCTTCACAGAAATTTCCACTCACACATGTATCACACTGTGTAATACACTCTAAATTGTTCATGCACACTAAATTGTGTGCAATAGTTCTATGTCAAGAAAATAAAGTGTGAAATAAGAAGCATGATCTTTAGGCAACAGAAGAATCAGCTTTGTCTTTTATAGGTCAGGCTAAGTCAGGTACTCAAGCGTTTGAATGCCATCTGTTCAGCATCATTGGGAAAACACGCTCACACATCTGGATGTGTCTACTCTGTGGAAAGACTTCTGTGCACCCCTCTCCTGGGACTCACGAGGAATCCTTTGAGAAAAATGCCATAAAAATATCCCACACGTCCTTTTAACCACATTTGTGTTCCCATCAGGCATGCCATCTCTTTATTCACATTAATAAAGCAGTTTTATAAAGTATCTTAGGTATTCTGTAATGGTAAAAGAATAGTTCACCCAAAAATGAAAATTCTGTCATCATTTACTCACCCTCATGCCCTTTCAAACCTGACTTGACTAGCATCTGTGAAACCTTTTGTCCATACAATGAAAAAGTCAATGTTGTTTGGACTCAAACGTTCTTCAAAACATCTTTTCTGCAGGAAACAAAATGAATGCATACAGGTTGGAATGATATGAGAGTGAGTAAATAATTGCAGAATATTATTTTTAGGCAAACTATGCCCTAAATCTATTTTCCTGGGTATCATTATAAGAGACAGCTTTATTGTTGTAGAATCTGTAGCAGATTTAATTGTATGTTAATAGGACACGAGTACTATTAAATTCGAAAAACAGAAAACATCTACAAGTTGCCTCAGACTGTATGCAGTTTTGTTATAGAGCTTTCATGCTATTCATTTTCAGTTTGTTTTGTAGTTTAGAGATTTGAAAGAGTGACACAACTGACTTAACTCATGAGCTTTTGATATATACAAATGTACAATACTAAATGACTCAGACTGCACAGGTGAAGAGTAGGAAGAGGTTTTTCTGAAGTCGAGTGAGTCATGAAACCATTATAAAACAGTGACATAATACAGATTTAGTTGCATTTAATTAACAATTGATCAACATTATGAACACATGAAAATTCATTTTGGGTATCGAGAAGCACGGTTTTATAGTATAAACTTCAAGCATCGCAGACCAAAGTCAATAAAGAGATAAAGTGTCAGGAAGATGTGGATGACCTCAATGACACTTTGACCTGAATTTGCATTTCAGTGTAAAATGTAATTATGAACAGTAGGAATGAGGCTTTCTGGGAAACAAGGCTGCAGTTAATCCATTCAAATCCAATTTAAAGGAGAGAGTGTATAACTAGTCTTAGACTGACATGCTTCTCTTTAAATGGTTAATGGACAGTAAATTAATGGTGCGAGAGCTGTAGAAACACACTGAACACTCAGTCATTTAGAGGCGAAGGAATGATTTGAAAAGTGAGGGGTATTAAAATAAGGGTATTAATATGAACAAAAAAGTGTTATGATGAATTTTAAATAATGTGCTATACTACAGCTGTCTAAAACTTTGTATTTTGAGTTTTATGACATTAGAATGAAATAAACAGTTTTGTTGTTGTTCATTTGACTTTAAAATGCATATAAGACATCACAAAGTGATTTTTTGGTTTGGCATTGACACTAAGGTGTCTTTAATCACGTGTACAGGTTTCTCTATATTAAAGGGGGTTTGTAATATCCAAAGGTTATATTAGGTTAGCTTCCATAAGCTGGTCTTTTATTTTATTATTATTTTTAATCTTGTACAGTATTTAATTATATAGACAAATGTGTTCAATTTATTTTATATTGTAAAATATATATTTTTTATATTTATATTTTTTAACAATATGCTTAATTCATGTAATAGACCTGTACCTTTTTTATGTTATATTCTAGAGGTAAAGTTAATCATAATGCATTTGAAGTTCATTCTATTTTACATGATTAACGTTAATTTAAAGGAACAGTTCACCCAAAAAATGGCCATCTAAGATGTAGATGAGTTTGTTCCTTCATCAGAACAGATTTGGAGAAATTTAGCATTACATCACTTGCTCACCAGTGGATGCTCTGCAGTGAATGGGTGCCGTCAGAATGAGAGTCCAAACAGCTGATGAAACATCACGATAATCCACAAGTAATACACACAACTCCAGTCCATCAGTTAACACCCAAATTTCTCCAAATCTGTTCTGATGAATAAACAAACTCATATCTTGGATGTCCTGAGGCTATATGATTAGCAAATTTTCATTTTTGAGTGAACTATTCCTTTAAGCTAACAAAAAGAGTTATAGGAGAATTTCTCCATGACATCTTCCCTTTGTTTTTATATCACTGACAATAAATCATGTTGCTCATAGGATCAAAGCTAAATTTCTCTGTAAAAAAAAAAAAAAAAGTTATATTTTCATGTATTTTAAAGATTTTGAAGTGTAACCATCAAAATGGACTTAAATACACAACTAACAAAATAAATTCAACATTTAAAATGCAACTTAAACTCATTTAAACGGGAAATATTACATACGTTGATACCATCTCTCAATACAGTGATACATTATCATTGTTTGCGGGATTTGATTGCACACACATATGCACAAAATTGAAAAAAGGCAAGGTCAGTCGGTCAGAGTTTTGGCTATGCATCAGATCACTTGAAGGGCTCAAGGAATGAGAGAATAAAGCAAGAGCACGGACCATATTTCTACTCCTGTCTCATCTATTTTTTTCTTTGTTTCAAACACAAGCATTTACAGACAGACAGACACTGATATGCCACTCAAAAGAGCAGTATAAACATGATAGCCTATATATATATACGAAAAGATCAGACGAGTGACCAAACGTCTTCAGCAAATGGAAAAACAAAATCCAGATGCTCTAGAATAAATCCTACAGGATGGACTATGATAACCTTGTGGACGTAGAAGCTTAATATATATCTGATACATATAGTACACATACACATGTTAATTATCTGCCATTTAGAACCGGATGTGCATCTGATGAAAGAATGATTTGCCAACGTTAAGCGTATCACAAGCCGTCACATCCAAAAAGAAATGACTGGCACATGTTTGAAAAAACAGCTCAGTCTTAGACACACGCTCCCTTTATTTTCGGCAGCTCTTTGTCACTGTGTGCAAATGAGAACAGATGCGTTGTTTATCTGGCAGATGCTAAAAACACTTACATGAATTTTCCTCTTGGTTAAATGAGTCTGAGGTGACAGCAGCCTGACGTGACACTGATAAAAGGTGAAGTCTCCTCTAGCTCAATTTTACTGCTGTTATTATATGCCTGAGCTGAATTCAGACATTGGTTAGGCAGAGTTTAATACTAATTATTTAACAAAGCTCTCTGGACTTTCTCTGAGTCAACAAATATCAGTATGACAATAATGATCGCATAAAAAGCAGATTCTTTTCCTAATAATATTTGTGCTTGTCAGATTAAATGAGAGTAGCACTGTATGCCAGGTGTTTACAAGCTTTAACAGCAAGATCTTAAGCAAAAAATGAATGAATGAATGTAGGACAGATAATTTTCTGAACTGTGTTGAATTATATGATTGTGAATTTGTATTTGAAGTCACTACAATGGTAAATAATGATCCCTTTGGTTGAAAATGTGAACCTTTTTTAATAGATTTTCCCCCAGGTATACTGTTAGGTAGAGAAAATTTGCTTAATTGTTATTAAATAACTTGAAAGACAGCAGCTTGATTTTTTACTATACAGTATGTGCAAATATTGTATATTACAGTACAAAAATAATTAAATATTTGATGAATGTATTAAACAATTAAATATTTTATACAGTATTTTTTTAATCAAATGTAAATATGAAATTCGCTTAATATAAAGTGTTTGAATTAATTATTAAAAAAAATATTATTTTATGAATATATATAGAGAGAGAGAGAGAGAGAGAGAGTCACTATTTGAAAAAAAGAAGAAACAAACAAAGAAAGAAACAAAAAGGTGCAAATATTAAATTCAAAATGAAAATTTGCTCATCCTTAGCTTTTTGCTTCACAAGATTTTAATCGATGGACTGGAGAGGAATGTATTACTTGTGGGTTATTGTGATGTTTTTATCAGCTGTTTGAACTCTTATTCTGACGGCACCCATTCACTGCAGAGGATCCATTGGTAAAGTGGTGTAAGAAGAAGAATTTTCAGCAAATTTTTATTTTTGGATAACCTATTTTTAAAAATAGTTAAAAAAAATGTTTACCTTTCCTCTTGTCTTACATTGTCTCTGACACGTATTCTTTCTTCTTCTCCACATGTTGGCCCTCATTTACTTTCCACCATAATATTTCCACCCCTCCACTCTCTTTTATATCTCCCTGGTGCAGAAGAGATTCTCTCAGTTATTGTTAGACTTCATCTGACAGAACATATCATTCCTTCACTGATTCCTCTCGTCCCATCAGTTTTCCTGGCGGAGGAGAGGAGTTTCCTCCGGGCTCCCTGAACGCAAGCCACTGCAAGGCTCTAAATCATCCATGTATCGCTTTTGACTCATCCTTCTGCTTCAAGTTCATCTCGGGGTTTGGAAGGCCAGGTAAGAGCTGGCACCAGGTTTTACAACTTTCCGTTCACTCTCCATAAAGGCAGAGGGAAAAAATGCCTGGCCAGGTTTTTTTCCACCAAGGTGTAGATATCACTGCCTTGGTAAAAGATGAGAAAAACACTGAGATCTGGAGCTGGAGAAACTGATACAACCCCATACAGTCTCACCAGAGACAAACATGTTGTTAACCATTGCGGTATGCTGAGTATGTATAGCTGGAGTTATTTGACCAAGTTGTAGCATGTTCTTACTACATAAGCATGATCAAATTTTCTGGTTTGTGTTGTTAAGGCCCGCTTAAATTTCAAATCTCAATATTAAGTCCTTGTGCACTGCAATGTTTAGCTTTTTTATTTCAATCAATAAAATATTTGAAAACTGTTTGCGGTTTCAGAATATTACCTTTAGATTTAAATTAAATACTTAAAATGCTTTGTAGCTGATAAATATTCACTGCAGATTTTAGCAAAAATGTAAATAGCATCTTCTTGTAAAATGTACTCCAATCATTTATTTGGGAACATTTGATAAAAATTGGAAAAACATAGCACTAAATAAATAAATAAAGAAAAAAAAAACACAATGAGCAAACCTTTTAATTTTTATTTAATTATTATTTTTTTTTTTTAATTGTCAGCCCATGTTTTACATATTTAATGCTTTTTGCGTTACAAACGTTAAAGTGTTTACTTATTTTTTCATGTTGGCAAAACTGTGTAAAAGGTTAATTGAATTTGCTTTCAAGTGTCATTCAGTCTATAAGGATAGCATTAGTATGTGTGAAGGAAACCTGCTGATATAAAATTTCACAAATTTAAGCATTGATTAAACACTAAAAACCTTTTTAGTTACAATCTTCGACAGACCAATGCCATCAGTGCTATCGGCTTAATTAAAAAGGAGCAAAAAGTGCTAGAGGTTTTAATTGTGACTATAAATATTAGTTACTCCTGCATCAAACTAAATCCAAATGAAACTCTAATGCAGTATGAAGAAATTATCTTACTAAACAGAGAACAGGATGTGATTTTGAGCTAAATAAATGTGTGATGCATAAAAGCATCTATTTTCAGCATAGTGCAGGCAAAAGGCCAAAAATGCTGAAATCCACCCAGATAAGGTGAAGAAATGAAAAAGTCAACTTGAAGGAAAAAGTTGATCCATGAGATAATGGAGAAAACACCTACAGTTTCAGCCTCTTTCATCTGTATTCAACCTCAAATTCCCCAAAAGATCAATCATAGGACAGATCTAAAAAACCTTGTCTTGTCTTGTTTTAATCTAGAGTGTCTATCAAGTATATACCTGGATTTATGGGTACCTTATGAAAGCAGTTATTTTTTGCTTGATCCAACAGTAGCACAATCAATCAATTGTGATGGTTCTGTCATTGACCTGTGCTAATACTTTTAGTTTTTTTTTTAGTTTTTTAAATACGCCACCATTCAAAAGTTTAGGGTCAGTAGTATACTTTTATTCAGTAACATGCATAAATTCACCAAAACTGACAGTAAAGAAATGTATAATGTAATGTTACACAAGATATCTGCTAGATAACTGTCTATTGATAGATATATATGTAAGTGCTGTCAAATGATTAATCGCGATTAATCACATCCAAAATAAGTTTTTGTTTACATAATATATGTGTATACTGTGTATATTTATTATGTATATATAAATACACACACATGCATGTATATATTTAAGAAATATATGTTATGTTTATATATTTAAAATATTTATATATAATATCAATTATATGAATATAAATATATACATGGAAATGCACTTTCTAAATACATGCTGTATGTGTGTGTATTTATATATACATAATAAATATACACAGTATACACACATATTATGTAAACAAAAACTTTTATTTTGATGCGATTAATCGTTTGACAGCACTATAGTAGCACAACTGTTTCTAAAACATAAAATATTCAGCTTTGCATCATAGGAATAAATGACCTTTTAAAATATATTCAAATAGAAACAGTTATTTTAAATTCGAATAATTTTTCAAAATGTTGCTGTGTTTATTGTATTTTTGATCAAATAAATGCAGACATCGGTGAGCATAAGAATGTTTTGGGTGGTATTGCTGTACATAGCCAAAAAATTGTGTTGTGAATTTATCAAGTTCAAATTGAAAACTGTATCTGTCTGATCAAACTATTCACACTGGCTTTTTTAAACTGGATCAACCGTTCATTGAGAAGATCAGACTATTTCTTTAAAAGCATTCTTTCTAGCCAAGATGCCATTTCTCTTGCCTCTCTTTGCAGACCTTTCTGAAGATCAGAGGTTTGGCTTGAGGGGTTAATGAGTGTCCAGATTTATTCTGACACTGACCTTCTCTCTCTGCAGCAGGAAACTTATCAGTGGTATTAATAGATTAATGAAATCATAAGCAAAGCCATTAATCACCTCAGGAGTATCCTGTCACAAGTTTAGCTTTCAGCAGGTACTCGACTGTCTGTTTCTTGTTGGCATAAACTAAAATGAAACGACACAGTCCTGCACTTCAGATAAGTGCGAGACTGACTTTGACAGATCTTATGTAAATACAATCCACATCCTCGAGGCAGATTATAGTGTCCTCCATATAATGGACAACATCATACATTACCAATAACCACAAATGGAAATGGAACTGTTTTATAAGTTTTAAAATGTAATTTTTTCCCCCGTGACGCAAAGCTGAATTTTTAGCAGCCATTACTTCATTCTTCAGTGTCACATGATTTGTCAGAATTCTAATATACTGATTTGCTCGATAACTTTTCTTATCATCAATGTTGAAAACCGTTATGATGGTTAATATTTTGGTGGAAACTGAGATACATTTTGTTTTCAGGATTCTTTGATCAGTAGAAAATTCAAGAGAACAGCATTTATTCGCAATTATAAATGTCTTTACTGCCATTATTGATCAGTTTATTGCATCCTTGCTGAATAAAAAATTAATTTCTTTTTAAAAACAAAATCTTACTGACCCCAAGTGTTTGAACGGTAGTGTATGTTGTCTGCAACGTTTATAGAAATTGTTTCCAGAGTCTTGACCAAGAACCCTTTTCTTCTATTCTTGATACTGCAGAAGTACGTGTATTATGTTGATGCCAATACATTTTCTTGAACTTGAGACAGCATACCTATTTAAACATTTTCTTAAAAGTCACCAATACTCTCATGGCTGAATTTTGAGGAAACAAACCATGAAACATCCCAATTAACATACAAAGTGACCATTGAACAGATTCTGTTTCTCCATATAAATTCCTCTGTCTAGTCGTTTAAGCTGTGACATGTAATCTCATTTAAAACACAAGAGAAGAAGGAGATTTAAAAATCAAAAGAGAATGAATCCACATTAACGTTCGTTCCATGGTATAAAACAGTAGGGGTTTAAATTTCATTTCAGTGTGGATAAAGGGATTGCTCTCCCTATCTCTCCCTCTCCACCTACTTCTTTTATGAAGCAAAGACGGAGTCTGATCCAACAGTGTGGACGATTTTAATAGGCTGTGACATTGTCCTTGGTCATGACATCAGCTGGAGAGTGAAGACACAGGAAGACTTCTCATGAGACATGGACCCCAGAGGGGTGAGTGGGTTGGAAAAGGATTGGGATTGTCTCGTGAGACAAGTGAACAAGTTATTAAGAGCTCAAAGACACTTTCATATCCTTTTTGTTGTTGTTAGACGTGCCATACCTGAGGGCTGCATATACATTAGCTGGAAATTTTCTTGTGAACTTATTCATACATAGATGAGGTTTCTTTCTTCAGGGAAGGACATTAAGAGATATGTAACATGATTCACTCATAAATCACTTATTTAAAGGGATAGTTAATCCAAAAATGACAATTCTGTCATTAAATACTCACCCTCATGTCATTCCAAACCCATAAGTCTTTCGTTCTTCTTTGGAATGCAAATGAAGATATTTCAGCAATGCAACTACCATGTTCAAGGCCCAGAAAGGTAGGAAAGACATCGTTAAAATAGTCCATGTGACATCAGTAGTTCAACCGTAATGTTATGAAGCTACGAGAATACTTTTTTGTGCAAAAGAAAACAAAAATAACATTGTGTGGTATACACTCGTGAACATGCGTCGAAGACTGACAGGAAAGAGATGACATTGTTCAATGAAGTTGTTATTTTTGTTTTCTTTGCACACAAAAAGTATTCTTGTAGCTTCATGACATTACGGTTGAACTACTGATGTCCTTTCTTGAATATGGTAGTTGCATTGCTGTCTATGGAGGGTCAGAAAGGTCTTGAATTTTATCAAAAATATCTTCATTTGTGTTCCGAAGATGAACGAAGGTCTTATGGGTTTGAAACGACACGAGGGTGAGTAATTAATGACAGAATTTTTTGGATTAGTTAACTATCCCTTTAACTCACCACTGTTTACTTTTCTAATATACATTCTTCGTTATCTTTCATTTTGAAGTCTCACCTTATATTTTTGACGTGAATATCCTGCTTCTCTCATCACATTATAAAGTGGTGTGTGAATAAAAGGTCTAAAATCTAATGTTTTTGAAAAAAGTCTCTTATGCTCACCAAGGCAGCATTTATTTGATCGAAATACAGTAAACATACCGTTAAATATTATTACAATTTAAATAACTGTCTTTAACTGTATATTAAAATGTAATTTATTCCCATAACAGTAAAGCTGAATTTTCAGCAGAAATTCTTCAGAAATCATTCTAACATGCTGATTCGAAGCTCAAAAAAATATTTATTATTATCAACATTAATATTTTCTTGGAAACCAAGATACATTTTTTCAGGATTCTTTGCAGAAAGTTCCAAAGAACAGCTTTTATTTTCTTTAACAACATAAATGTTTTCACTGTCATTTTTAAATTAGTCATCCTTGCTGAAAAAAAAAAAAAGGATTTATTTATTAACCCCAGTTTATGAACCCCAAACTTTAGAATGGCAGTGAATGTTTATTAAAATTAAAATACAGGTACTTTAAATACAGAAAAAATTCATTAAAATACAGGTACTTTTGCATGACTGTAAATGGAAAAAGATGCTTTTATGCATCTACTGTACAACATTACCTACAAGCAAAGGGTAACTGCTGACTCTAACATAAAAATTGTTATTGTCCAGTACCCTTAGATGTAAAATATCCATTGCAAAATTGAGAAGCAGATTGATAAACCACACAAACTGAACCACCAGAAGCAAAAGAAAATGCAGGTCTTAAACTTTAAACGACATCTGTGCAAACGGGGGGAAAAGCAACCATAGGGGATTAGCTAATGGGAAGACAGTTTAAGGCAGATGTTTGGCTAAATACATGCGTTTTGAGTGTGTAGGTGAATGAATCATCAAGGGCAAAGTGGCTGGAATGGTTTAGACCTTTTCCAGTGTCTATTTTTTTTCTCAGACCCCCAGGGTGAGATGAACCAGAGGACCACTGACTGCTTACTAAATTAACAGAAGAGCTTTAAAATATATCACCCTTCTCATGCCAGGCGGTATATGACATTTTCCAAATGACACCCTTGACATTTTGTAGTAACTCTTTCTGGGCATTTGTGCTTTTATATCCTTCAAGTGGAAAATGAATAATAACAATAAATAAAAAGTTTAAGGTGGGAGAAACAAATGGATGAGACAATTTGCCATTTACACACATCAATAGATGGCTATAGGTGAAGTACTCATATTTTACTTTGGTGAACATTTTTAGGATAGGGTTATTTTTTAAAACCCTATGTCATCCGCTTCTGTTACAGATATTATTCACATCTTGCATGGGTCTTGGAGGGCATTTACACTTGGTCAGCAATCGGATCAAAATAATGTCAAGTCATCAGGTGTAAATAGGCTACCCCTTTAAAATCTTGACTACAAACAGACATTTAAAATTTCCACCATTTCTGTACAGGAAAAAAAAAAAAATAAATCTACAAAATGTTTGTGACGACATGCCCCAGAGACAGGGCATGTGAAATAGGTGTTTGAAACTAACATACAAAACAGCCAAATTTAAAAAGCATTCAGTTGTCATCTGAGACAACCTCCCAGGTCCCAGCTAACAAAAATTTGTTTTGCTAAGGTTCCCATTGAGTTAGGAAAATGTTATTTCTGATCGTTATCTGAATGTTTCAAACACCCTTTTTTTTTTTTTTTTTTTTTTTTCTTAGTTATGTGAACATTAGAGACAGATGGAAATGTTCTATTTTATAATTTTGCAAACATTATGGGAATATTACTTTTGAAAGCTCTCTAAGACATCTAAAACCAATAGGCTACATAATAATAAATAAATAAATATTATAAATATTAATATATATATATATATATATATATATATATATATATATATATATATAAAATAAATAAGAATAACGTCCAACTAAAATATTTCAGAAAAAAAGGTCCAAAAATAATGTATAAAAATGTTTTTGAGCTAATATTTTGAGAACATTATTATAGACCAAGCAACTTTTTCACAACGTTAAGAGAAGCCCGCCAGAAAGTTCTGATAACGTTCTTGTGGTTTAGTTTAGCTGTTCAGCTTTAGATGTTCATTTGTAAAGCTATAACTTATGCAACAACATTATATAAACTTTTTTTTTTTTTTTTAACTGATTGTTTTAGGCTGCAGTTCCGTGACAAAATGTCTGTGCAAGTAGAAAAAAGTTGAAAAAAAAAGGTTTGTAAAAATCATAGCAGAAATCAGCATTTCTCCAGATGTTGGAACTTGTAGCACACAGGTTAAGGTGGTCGTAGAGACAGATTACCTCTCAGCCGCCGTACATGAGCCTCAGAATACACGGTGGAAAACACACAGACCGACAGGTGCTCGGAAAATCAAACAGGGCCGGTGGTGATGATTATGATGTGTGATGGAACAGTAGCAGCTGGTCAGCAGAGCTCCGGCTTCAGCTCCCCTTACAGGTTCCGCTCCGCCGTATCAAAACAAGAGATTATTCACCTGCCCAGGAATACACAGCACAATAGGTGAGGACGAGAGAAACACTTCTGATGTGTGACGCTTTTTGAGAGGCCGGCATATTATAATTAATTGTTTAAGCTCTTATCTCACAGTTCTGTACGCTATTGGCAGACATGAAACTACACAGTTACAGTAGGCCTATTTGTTTTTACCTGAGTCGTTGCTTTGGAATTCACGAGGAAATACTGCCACCTGCTGGCGAACATTAGGAGTTGCAGCAGACGTGATTTCTCTGAACTAGAACTTCCACCAATAGTACTACAGTATCTACCTTCACCATTAGAGATCTATACTCACTGTTGTACCGTAGCTTCTCGTAATCGGAGAAGTTAATAGATTTTCATTTTTACATGTTACAAATATTATAGCCTTTATACAATGCACGGAAGACTATGTTAGTTGTCACATTTTACTCCACTGAATATTCCTTAAGGTAGACTTATTTAAAAAAGTTTATGTTTAGGGACAAATGTGAAAGTCTTGACTACAAAAAAAAAAAAAAACCTTGGATGAGGAAAAGTCCAAGAAAAAATATATAGTTCTTTAACACATGTTGACTTGTTGTGACAACATGCCCCGCTGTTAGGTAAAAATTAAACTGCTAAACTATTAATACAAAAGGTAACATAATTTTAGGCAACAAATATCATAATTAAATTAAATAAAAAATGCACATGTATTGCCTACAGACACACACACACACATATACAGTGGGGCAAAAAAGTATTTAGTCAGCCACCAATTGTGCAAGTTCTCCCACTTAAAAAGATGAGAGAGGCCTGTAATTTTCATCATAGGTATACCTCAACTATGAGAGACAAAATGAGAAAAAAAAATCCAGAAAATCACATTGTAGGATTTTTAAAGAATTAATTGGTAAATTCCTCGGTAAAATAAGTTTTTGGTCACCTACAAACAAGCAAGATTTCTGGCTCTCACAGACCTGTAACTTCTTCTTTAAGAGGCTCCTCTGTCCTCCACTCGTTACCTGTATTAATGGCATCTGTTTGAACTCGTTATCAGTATAAAAGACACCTGTCCACAACCTCAAACAGTCCAACTCCAAACTCCACCATGGCTAAGACCAAAGAGCTGTCAAAGGACACCAGAAACAAAATTGTAGACCTGCACCAGGCTGGGAAGACTGAATCTGCAATAGGTAAGCAGCTTGGTGTGAAGAAATCAACTGTGGGAGCAATTATTAGAAAATGGAAGACATACAAGACCACTGATAATCTCCCTCGATCTGGGGCTCCACGCAAGATCTCACCCGTGGGGTCAAAATGATCACAAGAACTGTGAGCAAAAATCCCAGAACCACACGGGGACCTAGTGAATGACCTGCAGAGAGCTGGGACCAAAGTAACAAAGGCTACCATCAGTAACACACTGCGCCACCAGGGACTCAAATCCTGCAGTGCCAGACGTGTCCCCCTGCTTAAGCCAGTACATGTCCGGGTCCGTCTGAAGTTTGCTAGAGAGCATTTGGATGATCCAGAAGAGGATTGGGAGAATGTCATATGGTCAGATGAAACCAAAATAGAACTTTTGGTAAAACTCAACTTGTCGTGTTTGGAGGAGAAAGAATGCTGAGTTGCATCCAAAGAACACCATACCTACTGTGAAGCATGGGGTGGAAACATCATGCTTTGGGGCTGTTTTTCTGCAAAGGGACCAGGACGACTGATCCGTGTAAACAAAAGAATGAATGGGGCCATGTATCGTGAGATTTTGAGTGAAAACCTCCTTCCATCAGCAAGGGCATTGAAGATGAAACGTGGCTGGGTCTTTCAGCATGACAATGATCCCAAACACACCGCCCGGCAATGAAGGAGTGGCTTCAGAAGAAGCATTTCAAGGTCCTGGAGTGGCCTAGCCAGTCTCCAGATCTCAACCCCATCGAAAATCTTTGGAGGGAGTTGAAGGTCCGTGTTGCCCAGCGACAGCCCCAAAACATTACTGCTCTAGAGGAGATCTGCATGGAGGAATGGGCCAAAATACCAGCAACAGTGTGTGAAAACCTTGTGAAGACTTACAGAAAACGTTTGACCTCTGTCATTGCCAACAAAGGGTATATAACAAAGTATTGAGATGAAATTTTGTTATTGACCAAATACTTATTTTCCACCATAATTTGCAAATATTTTCTTTAAAAATCCTACAATGTGATTTTTCTGGATTTTTTCTTTCTTTCTCATTTTGTCTCTCATAGTTGAGGTATACCTATGATGAAAATTACAGGCCTCTCTCATCTTTTTAAGTGGGAGAACTTGCACAATTGGTGGCTGACTAAATACTTTTTGCCCCACTGTGTATATGTGTGTGTACACACATATATATATATATATATATATATATATATATATATATATATATATATATATATATATATATATATACACATACACATGTGTAGCTATGTGTGTGTGTGTGACCCTGGACCACAAAGCCAGTCTTAAGTCGCTGGGGTATATTTGTAGCAATAGCCAAAAATACATTGTATGGGTCAAAATGATCGATTTTTCTTTTATGCCCAAAATCATTAGGATATTAAGTAAAGGTCATGTTCCATGAAGATATTTTGTAAATTTCTTACCATAAATATATCAAAACTTATTTTTTGATTAGTAATATGCATTGCTAGGAACTTCATTTGGACAACTTTAAAGGCAATTTTCTCAGTATTTTGATTTTTTTTTTTGCACCCTCAGATTCCAGATTTTCAAATAGTTGTATCTCCCATACATCAATGGAAAGCTTATTTATTCAGCTTTCAGATGATGTATAAATCTCAATTTTGAAAAATTGACACTTAAGACTGGTTTTGTGGTCCAGGGTCTCACACATACACACACACACACACACACACGCATATATATATATATATATATATAACACCCCAATTTTTTTCAGCTGACAGTATATACATTTTTGTCCCATATACAAAATATATTATCATAATATAAAATATGGTGCATTTTTCGTAGGCATTTCTGAGACTTTATTCAGCGTCCGCAACGATGAATACATTGACTAAACTAAATATTTTACGACAGCAATTTTGTTAACAACATAAAAACCCGTTGATTCTGCGCGTTGTAGAGTTAGAGACTTGTGTTTGTTGTGTAGCGTGATGCTGTGGGTTGAGATCAGATCCAGTGCTGCTGCTGCTGCTGATGCTGCTGTTTAAGAACAGGATGCGTGAACACTCGTCACGAGACCGCCGCGCGCAACTCCCTCACTACAGCATCAAACGGATAATATCACACATTATGGATCCTCTGTCCTTTATTTAAAAGAAAAGTGTGGCGCTTAAACCCCAAACAGACGCACAGAAGATGGGGGATAAGTTCGAGCTGCTGAAGAAACCTGTCAATAGGACAGCTGTGCGGAAGAAGAACAAGAATGAGAAACTGCGATTACGAGTCATCTTTTTAGACGACAGCGAGAGAGTTTTCGAGGTGGAGGTGAGAAATCATATATATATATGTATATACAGGCCGGGGCTATTGGTAACTACAAGGTTCACAAATGCTTGTTTTATAGCAGTGGTTTTCATAAATGCCAGGTTGAGGCAAGTTGTCACACACATATTTACTTGTTGCCCAAATATGTATGTTGCCTTTTTCACTTGTGTATGATAGATTGCTCAAAAATATTTTACAGTTAGCCCATATAGTGTGCCAATATGGCCCTCTATTAAGGCATGTGGCCACAAAAAGGAAGAATATGTTCAGTGAACTGTTTCTTTTTTGGGGTTTTTTTTTGGTGCTGATTTTCAAAAATAACCCTACCCTGTGAAATATTCAGTGAAGTAGAAAGTGTGACAAGTCTACCCTACCCCATAATTACATTGTGTTTCTTTTCCTGTTTGTATTAAATAACCACTTAAGCATAAGAGTTTCTTTAAAATGTGTGGTGTAGCTGATAACAAGATAACATAATCGTGACGTTTAATCACTTATTTCTACATTGTACACTTATTTACATTAAATCAAAGTTTCCACATTTAAAAAGTAGTTCATTAAAAAAAGAAAACGAAAAATATATACTATGTCACCACATCACTGGTCTAGTGTGTGCGTGTGTGTGTGTTTGTGTGTGTGTGTGTGTGTTGTTTGGGGGTGGGTTGTCTTACTTTTGGTCCAGCTGTGTTTTGCTTGTAAAGGAGCATCATTTCATGTCCCATTATCCGCTTGCTGCTTCTGCTTCATGGGGGATGCTGTGTGTATGTGTGTACATGCCTGGGGGTTTTCACTGCTTTTACACAGAACAGCCTTGTCCTACCAGTCAGAAAAAGCAGGTGAGATATAAAATCAGGGGGGTGGGGAGATAGACAGAAAAAAAGACAGATAGTGAGTGAGTTAGTTAGTAGCCGTGAGCCATATGTGTGTCTGAATAGGGGTAAATATCGTGGCCAGCACTGAACAGAAGCTTGTCCTGGCCTCATTCCAGAGAGCAGGCCAGCATTCCCCTACATCCTCAGGCAAAACAGGCAATTAGTAAAGAGGCAGTGAAAAATACAAGAAATCAGAGAGAAGGAGGTTGTAGAGAGATGATCTTTTTTTTCCGATCAATACTTGGTCAACAAAATGTAATTTCTGCATATTTAGTGGTGCTTGTTATTATTATTTTTAAGGTTAGGTGAGTTTTTTTTTTTTTTTTTTTTTTTAATTCCTTCACCTAAGCAGTATATATCAAAATCACACCTCAGATTTGTGGAGAAGAGCAGTATTATTAGCCTACTTGTTTAAGCCTAAGCAATATCTGCTAAAAGAACCAGGGGAAACCAGTTTGGTTGGCTGGTTTTAGATAGTCTTCCAGCCAGATCAGGCTGTTTTTAGCTTTTTTTTCTCGTCAGCAGGGATTAGCTCAAAAACAGGTTTAAAATGTAATTAATTTATATTAAAAGAGAAAAATATCTAGTGACTAGTTTTTATTTGTTTTAATTGCCTAGAAAGAAACAAATCTGAATATTAGAAGATAAAACTTACACTTAAAACAAAAAAATTGGAAGTGTTGCCTTGCAATAAAGTACAGTAATAAAATGCCAAAACCACATAACAAAATGACTAAAACATATTACATAATTTTTGAAAATATTACAATAAAAGCTCATTCAAACTATTAATAAATAATATAATGATATACACGTAATACAAAAATAATGCTGCTACCTGGCATCATGGTGTCAGCTTTTGCACAGATAAGCACCACTCACATTTCCTGTAAAAAATGTTGAGTATTTTGATGTAGATTGCATTCCCTGGACTCAAAGTAAGCACTGAATTAAAGGGCATGAGCAATGACGATTCACTGTTAAAGATCCTATTTGTTCTGAATAAACAGTGCAAGAAAGCATCCATTATGTCCTCACAAGTTTACAAAGTCTGTATATTTTGGCATAAATTTACCCTGCCATGAGAGTCACAGATCTATCTTTGTACTGTGGTATGTGTTTCAACCTCTCTATCTCATGCTTGTTCCTTACTTTATCCCTCTATCTTCTTCTCATGTTCCTTATCTTTGACAAGATAATGGGGAGGTTCTATGCCCCGCTGTCACAGTAAATACAGGGTTCAAGAACACATCCTCACACACATATGTGCCCACAAACACACTCATCAGATAGCAACCCTATATTTTGAGGCTGACTCAGTGAGCATCTGACTTTCCCATAATTCTGTTTGAGGACTTCAGTTGCTGCAGATTCAATTACCGGAGAAAGTTGCTCCAAGAGTCACATTCTGCTCAAATCGCATCACCCTCTCATTACCACCTGCATCAAGTAATAGAGATGGAAGAAAGAAGCAAATCTGAGGAGTAATTTCACAGTGACACTGCAGTCACATCACTCAACATTAACATTGATACAAGCAGCACTGAGAGGAGTATCAATTTTGAAATGACATGTAAGATGATGTATAAAGCGTTTCTGTCTCTGTGCTGTGATTGATTCTTCATCTTCCCACAGAGAAAGATTCTGGGCTCTGATTTCTTCAATAAGGTGTGTGGTCATCTAAAGCTGCTGGAGAAAGAGTACTTTGGCCTGGAGTTCCGTCACCATACTGGCAGCTATGTGAGTCAAAACCTTTGACCTGTCAATGATGTCAATAACAGAGTTTGAGTCCAGCCCCAAAATGAACATTTTGTCATCATTTACTCATCCTCATGTTGCTCCAAACCTGATTTTCTTTCTTTTGTGGAACACAAAAGAAGAAATTTTCTATAATGTAGATGGTCACTCTTTTACATGCAATTATTATGGATGAAGTCTAGAACGTTTAAGCCTTAAAAAGGATGCAAAAGCACCATAAAGGTGTCATTAAATGGTCCATTTGACTTGTGTGATGTTCCAATTCGAATTTATAGTGACTGACATCCGTCAAACTCTTTGCAGTGACTTCACAAGAGTAGTGATGGTGGTCTTTTGAGTGAGATTTTTTTTAGTCGGTTCATGCAGTTCAAGAAACTAATCTGAATGATTTGTTCACAGTCACTGATCTTGTCGCAGCTGTTCTTGGGTTAATAGCTCATTGCATGGCAAGATTATGAATAATGGATTCAAATTTGATCTGAAGAAAATATGGTTTGGAACAGTTGAACAATAAATGACAGAATTTTCATTTCTTGTTGAACTGTCCCTTGAAATAGTTGCTATATCAACACTTGTCAAACAGATAGTTGTTTGCTGCACCCATAGAAAATTAAATCAGATACTGTTTCTTCTACAGGTTTGGCTTGAACTCCTGAAACCAGTGGCTAAGCAAATCAAAAGTGAGTTTTGTTGTGTCATATTTGTTTTGTTGTGACAAGGTCCATTGGTTAATTTTTTTAGGTCAAACTTTAATTTGGGGACCTTCTCACTATTAATTATTAATTATGACTTATGTCTAATAAACTCCTAATTTGCTTTTAAATTTAAATTAAATACTGTAGGTAGGATTACGTGATTTAAAATATTGTCATGCAGAATAAGGCATTAATATGTGCTTTATAAGTACTAATAAACAGCCAATATGCTAGCAATAAGTATGCAAATAAGTAACTAGCTGATAAAGAGAATTTGTCCCTAAACTAAAGTGTTACAATTTTTTATTATTATTTGTTTAGCAAATGCTTGTTATGCTAACTTATAGTGGTAAATGGGGAGTGATGCATCGGTTTTGCTTAAGTTTTACTATTGACAAGGAGAAAGGTTTAAGATGGAAGGATTAAAATAGGGTTTCCATAAAAAGCGATTCAATAATTTAGTGATCCAACTTGCCCCAAACTCTTTGACATAACACTCATTATAATGGCCATGTAGAAAACTACACAAACAGCTAGAAATGCTGCTGACATGCTTTTTTGCAAGTCAGCAGCATTTTTTTTTTGCAAATGAACATACTTTTAAAAAATACTGTATCTTGAGAACATATCCCCTGGCACACCTTACCCCACTTTCCCTATATCCTAGATGCTTACTGTAGAATATGAAATCTCAGAAGTCAGTATTCACCAATTATTGATTCAGTTCTTTCCTGGATTAAACCTTCTATTTACCATCACAGATGCTTAACCATTAGACCACGGCTATCCACTTGATCTGTTGCCTTTAGTGAATGTTAAGCTTATTAATAAAGTAGGCTAAATGCCAGTTTTATGGGTCTAATAAGATAGTTTGCTCCTCACCCATAGATATCAGTGATGTGGCATTCCATTTTATAGTGAAGTTTTTCCCTCCTGACCCAGGACAATTGCAGAGAGGCTTAACCAGGTAAACCACACACACATGATAATCTGATATATATATAGGCAGATAAATAGATGGTGATAGGTGATATGCGTTCAGTCTGACTGCTGCCTCTTTTATACAGGTATCTGTTTGCCCTTCAGATCAAACAGGATCTGTCAAATGGTAGCCTTACCTGTAACGATAACAGCGCAGCCCTGCTGGTCTCTCATATACTGCAAGGTAGCTCCTCTTACCTCATTGAATGTTTACATAACATCAAAATACAACGCTTTCAAATCTTACCTTTTGATTATCATACGCACATTGTACTTTTCCCTCTCTGTCCCCATTTGTAGCAGAAATCGGGGATTATGACGACGAGTTAGATGCGCATCATCTTGAAAATAAGCAATATGTGCCAAACCAAGAATACTTGGATCACAAAATCATTCGCTTTCACAAAAAGCACAGGTAACATACAGATACACACCATAAAAGTATACAAGAATGATAATATTCCCACTGACATGCATATATAATGTAAAATGTAATGTCCTAAATACACAGTGCTTGGTAGATTACTTACAAATCGCAGTCCGTTACTGATTACAAATTACATGACAAAAAGTGTAGTTAGTAGTCTATTACAATGCACATTTTAGGTAATACGATCAGACTATTTTTGATTCTTTTTTGATTACTTTAGATCTAATTTCTGACTTTATCGCATTCGTTTAGATAGGATAATCTTGTACCATACTGATATAAAAATAAAGTTATAATAAAATAAAGGGGTTCATAAATTAATGAAAAGGTAATAGTTAATTAAATCATAAAAATATAAAATTAAGATAAATAAATCCAATGGTCAAAATCTGTGTTTCCATGTAATCATAGTGGCTGGTCTGTGAGTTCAATTTTATGTTTATGGGGTCAGAGGTCACGCTCCTGCTGAATCAGATGTGCATTTGCTGGAGGTTGCCCGGAAAATGGACATGTACGGGATCCGTCCTCACCCCGCCCATGATGGAGAAGGCATGAGGATCAACCTTGCTGTCACACACATGGGAGTACTAGTCTTTCAGGTACTGTACAAAAAATATGCTTACTCTTTAGCCTTCTAATTGGAAAAACACATAAAAACAAATATACACAGCAAACTTAAATGCATCTTAGAAATTTAAACTCTCTCTTACATGTTCATACCATTATCAGGGAAACACAAAGATCAATACCTTCAGCTGGGCCAAGATCCGAAAGCTGAGCTTCAAAAGGAAAAATTTCCTCATCAAACTCCACACTGAGACTGGGGTGAGACACAAATGATCCCTCCATAGCAACGGCTGTTTTTACATTGGAATCTGTGGGGAAAAGAATACAATAGTTCCTCAGCAACACTTGAAATAATCTTTCTCATTATATATTAGATCTGCAACGCCTGTGCTGACTTTTAGATTTGCATTTAGCACACACTTTTATACAAAGCTGGCAGACTTACAAATGAGGAACAGCACAAGCAATTTATCATGAGCGACAACAGTATGATGGAAAATAAAATAAAGATAAACAACATAAAATGCAAGAAGACAGATGCACAACTTTTGTTTATCATCCTAAATAATCCACACTGAAGTGGTAAAATTCCAGATATTTTATATTGATGATTTCCATAAATATAGGAATGTATTTCTAAGCTAGCATAAGGATGAAAGCATTTAATTTGAGGCTGAAAATGCTTTAACGAAAATGAAATAGAATTTTACATGGAATGTTAAGTAATATCCTCATCTGTCATTCCCTCAACTCTTACTGTGTTAGCCTTCAAGGAGAGACACTGTTGAGTTTTCCATGGCCAGCAGAGATGTGTGTAAGGCATTCTGGAAGATGTGTGTGGAGTATCATGCTTTCTTCAGACTCACCGAAGAGCCCAAGTCACATCAAAAGTCCATTCTGTCCAGTAAAGGATCCAGTTTTAGATACAGGTATGTGACAGAGAGACTTTAGATTTTGCAGAATGCAATGAGAAGCCCCAGTTGTCTAATACTTTATGCTATGATCCTTCCTAATCATCTTCCATAAACCCTCTGAGAGATTGTAATGAGGATTTTAAACAGAGTAGTTCTAATCTTCTTTGCTAAACACACATCAAGAGACTTTATTCATTGGTTTGTATGTATGAAAGTGCTTTCACTCTGATAACGACTTTATTGAGAGCTGATGATAACTGGCAAAATGAGTGACGATAATCATTGGTAACACAAAGTGGGTGTGTCTAGCGATATGACAAAGTTGAGAAAAGCACAGATGTGGCAAAATGATCAGATACTATAGTTGAGTGTAGGCAAGATGCAGAAGTTAATGTCACTGTGAGTGATTTCAGTCTTCTGTATAATATATCTCTGCCCACATACAGCAGTATAATAAAAATATGTGGATACTGTGTCAGAAACGGTCAGCATTTTGAGTGAGTTTGAGTCATGTATTGGCAATCACTGATCTTGTTCAGAATATGGTGCATCATGCACAGCTGGATTTTATATACAAATGAGAATATTCATTTTTAACTGCATAAAAACTGATTCTCTAAATAGAATAGCATCTTGTTTTTACAGTAATACACACTACAGTTAATCCTGAAAATAAATGTTGCATTGTTTCCACAAAAAAAAAAAAGAAAAAAGCACTGTTGATAATTATTGCTAATAATGTTTCTTAAGCAACAAATCAGCTTAATAGAACCATTTTTGAAGGATCACGTGACATTGAAGACTGGAGTAAACAATGCTGAAAATCCAGCTTAATGACATGAATAAATAAAAATAGAAAAGTTATTTCAAACTGCAATAATGATACACAATATTGCTTCTTTTACTATATTTGATCAAATAAATACAGCCTTTGTGAGCATAAAATACTTCTTTCAAAAACTTAAACCCAATGCCAACCCATCTGTGATTAAATTTTCAAAAGCTCTGGCCAGTTATGCAACCCACAAATAACATCCGGGCATCCAATGGCGGAAAAATTCAAATGTTCTATAAAATCACTGTCAGTGTGAACAAGGCTTGATGATATATATTTTTTAGCAGTAACAGTTGTCTCTTTTTATTCTTACGATGGTGGTATTGCAGTGGCAGGACACAGAAGCAACTTCTTGAATGTGTAGGCTCTGGAGACAAGAAATATTTGCCTTTTGAAAGGTAAGATGTTCCGCTGGGTATTGTATGTTATGTGAGTACATTTGTTCATAAATTTTTCACGTAGTTTCTAAGCCACTATTGGGAATAATCAGAATAGCAAAAATTATACAATTGTCTTCTGTTGGCTTAGACAATTAGGTAGTCCTGACCTAACACCAATGGTTGAGTCAACATTACTGTGTTGAGCCACTCAAACAAAGGCCCTCATGAGCACACATCTGAAACATAAAACGTCAAATAGGACACCCTACAGTGTCATGAACGGACAAGTGATGACCATTTCAAGTACACAAGAACACATCGAGTGCACCATTCGGGACAGAAACCAACAGAACAATAACAAATGCACCACAGATTTTACAACTTTGCATCTTTTCAAAAGGCTCTAATACATTTACATACTAATTTGTACACTTTATGTACAAATCTGTATCTTTATGGTACTAAAATGCACCTTTATGGGTAAATAAGGTACAATGGTGTACCCTTTGAAAGGGTGCCGTCCCAGTGACAGCTTTTGTACCTTTTGTTTTATGAGAGTGTAGGGCATATCAACCTACAAATGGTTTAAAGTTGTCTTTGAACATTAAACTGCAATGCGTTTTAACATTTTAGTTGCAAGAACAGAGCCTTTAGGGAATTGAACAGTGCTGTAGGGGTTTGTTTTTCACTGCATCTACAGCTTGTTTTGCACTTTTTCAGAAGTTACTGCAAGTCTGAATATGACACTCGACAGTGCAGATCCTCTCCTGACATACTGACTGACGTCTCCAAGCAGGTATTGTACCAGTTACTTACATTTCAGATGTGTTTTTGGATCGTCTTTCTCACATTTGTTTCTTCCTCACATAGCTATTTGAGCATCTACCTCCCAACCCAACTGTTGCTGGGCAACACAACGAACAGACAGGCGTAGCAAAGCGCAGCCTATCCGCTGTGGAAGTCATGTTCGCTAATGAGCTGGAACGATCCAGGCCCTTGTCACGAAATCCTGCCTTCTCAAGCAACTCTGCCTCTCCCAAGCTCCGTTCCCTTTCCACATCAGGAGCGGAACATCGTGGAAGAGGAGCTCAGAGACAGAAGGCAAAGAGACGATTGTCTCCTAGCGCCCAGCATCTTGTGCTCCTCTATCCTAACGCGCCCCATCTACAGTTCCACCCAGTGCTGCCAACCTTCCCACTCGCCACTCACCCATATCTACTGCAAGACCACACATCCTCATCCCTAGACCACCTCCCTCAAACTCATCACAATCGTGTGCCTCTGCAATACTTGCCCAGACAAATTGCTCATTCGTCCTTACCGTCCTCTTGCTTATCGCCACAACTACAAAAGCAGCAGGAAAGGCTCCATCCCGCCGGCCGGGGAGAATCGAGATTGTACCCCAGAGAAGGACTAGGACTAAGGGTTGGGTTGAATAGGAAACTGGACTTGAGTGGAGTGGAAGCGGGGCATTACAGCGATGACTCCACCTTTCAGACCGGTTTACCGCGTCGAGCCTCAAGCCAACCAGACTTCAAATTCCAGCGACCTACACTTGCCTCCAACGCCGCTGCTTATGCATCCGAGTATCGCCCTCTGGGATATTATCCACACCTTTCTCGACACCAGGTTCCTACCAGGCCCACCTACCTTCCGCTAAGTCCTGCCCCACTCCCGGAAAGACCCACTTCTTTATGCGTACTCGGCACAGGTAGTTACAGTGATTCAGATTCAGACACTTTCTACCCCTACTTTCCTGCACTGGGTAAAGTGGTGCGTTCTGGTCCGTTGGCACGCATGCGCTTTTCTTCTGGGAGCCTCCAACTTGATGAAGAAGATGGAGAGGAAGAGGACTTGGACTGCCCAAATGATGAGGAGAACGCAATTCTCACCACTGTTAAGGTGCTTAAGTTGTAGCCATGGGTAGAATCTTGAACCTTGGCAGTGACTGATGGGGCTCAACAAATAATATAAACAGTTGGGGCCTGCAGACCTTGCACTCTTTGAAGAAATGGCACAAAAAAAGTGTACACTTTCCAAATGTACACCTTCGTACCTCATTTAATCCTAAAGGATTCATATTAGGTACCTTAAAGGTAAATCAGGGGTGTCCAATTCCTTCCAGGCAGGAAAGGTGTTGGAGCTAAACTCCACAGGAAAGTGGCCCTCCAGGTGCAGGATTGCACACCTCTGACCTAAATTCTACATATTAGAACCTTTTGAAAGGGTGCTACCACAATGACAGGTTTCGTACCATTTTTTTTTCTGAGATTGTGGGGTAGTAATAAAAACAGGGGGCACATTATTAGTCAGGTAACATGAGGTAATATTACTGTAAATAAGAAAAAAACTTATATTTCATCTTGATTTGCATCTTTGATCTAAAGTTATATTTTGTCGTAAGCTGCTTTGAAATTATGTAAAGAGATAGATTACCACAAAATGAAAATTCTGTTATCATTTACTCACCTCCATGTCGATGCAAACACGTATGACTTTCTTTCTTCTGTGGAATACAAAAAGAAAAGGATGAGCTCCAGAACTGGATCAATCAGATGTGTGAATGCATCATTTGTGAACTGGATAGACCAAATGAAAAGACTCAACACATGAATCAGGCATGATAGGATATTCTTTCAATCTGTGTTCCACAGAATTTGAAAACATGGGGGTGTGTAAATGATGACTTAAGTGTCATTCTTTGGTAAACTATACTTTTAATTAGTTATATTCCATAAAATGTACTGAGTAAATAATCATTCTGTGGTGATTCAAAGTAAATCTTCATTTTCAGGAAAAGTAATACAAGTTATTACTTTTTCCAAGTCCATAATGCAACTAATTATAACAACTCAATTAGCTGAAAATGAAAATTTTTAAAAGATTTTCAGATGTCTGTGTGGCTGAAAAACATTAGCAATTATTCCTTTGACATTTGTGCTACCGTAGTGACATGTACTAATTACATTTTTGCAAGGATGTTAAATTTTGTCTATAAAAGAGGTGTCATTTATTAAAACGTCATTCTCACCACTACAATGTTCAGTTGAATGTCTGCATTTTATATTTAATACTTCATATTTTTCTTAATAAGCAACTTCTCTCTGGCTACTAAGATAATCACTTGCGTACTTTTTATGCCAAAATCACGTCACAGATTTCACAATGACTTTTTTTTTTTTTTTCCAGTATCATTCCTGTAGCTCAAACTGAAGCACATGAACTGATAAAATGTATAGGCATACCTTGAATGCACTACAGGTTGCTTTGGATGAAACTAATTAATTTAGCCAAAAAGGATTGTTCACCCAAAAATGAAAATTCTGTCATCATTTACTTCGACAGTATTTTTTGGAAGTCAATGTCTCCCGTCAACAGTTTGGTTACCCACATACTTCAAAATAAAAGAAATTCATACAGGTTTCGAACAACTTCAGGGTGAGTAAATGACAGAATTTTCATTTTTGGGTGAACTATCCCTTTAAAATTAGCATTTGACTTGGAAACTTACCAAATAGAATTTTTTTATTTTTTTTTATTCTCACTATAGTATAGTATTCCACTGTACCACTACTATATAGTATACTATATCCACTATAGTATTTAAAATAGTCAGAACCCCCAACAAACACAAATACTCAGAAGATTGTTAAAACATTTTAGTCACAAAGGAAAATACAAAAATGATCAACAACAAAATCAACAATGACAAGGGTAGAATCTGTTAGCGAAATCGCTAAAATGTAGTGCAACAATATATATAGATATATATATCTAACATTTTCAACAAAAAAAAATTAAAGAGTAAATGCCCAGTACAACTGCACACTCATGTAAACAAATCAAACTGCAAAAATAAAAACATACTGGTCACTTCTGCATTTCACAGAATAGGTACAAGTACTATATCTATTAGTAACTGTATCTTCATTAAGAGTGCAATGCAAGAAGTTCATTTCAGCTGGAAACGAGCCTATGCGATTGGTCAGCCGGTACATTTACATCTGATTACACTTTCTAAAATAACGTGCAAAAAATGACAACAGCTTGTCACTGGTACAACTTTGTACCTTATTTACCCCCAAAGGGTTCTAGTAGTAGCTTAAGGGTACATAATATAGGCTTATTATTACTCTAAAGTACTATTGGTTTTATTTTTTTTACAGCTAGATAAGGTATGAAGTTGCCTCAGTGGCAAAGTGTTGTGCGATTTTTGCACACCTTTTTTAAGACGATGTAGATATTAAGTTAATCACAGCAATTTCCTTCGATGAGTATTTACAGTCACTAGCATTTGACAGTTTTTATGTGCAGATTGTGCCAAAGAGAGAAAAGAAAAACGTCAAAAAGAAAAATTGTCTTCCCATACTACTTTACTAGGCAAAGTTGAAAGTCTTCATACCATATAAGGGAGAAGATTTTAATGCAGCTACATACCTATATAACCACAGACAGGTACAAACTATGAGCAGCAATGCCTGATTTAAAAACGGCATCAACAAAAGTAACACAAGGATCATTAGAAATCTCAAAATTATCTGTAATATTGCATTGTGTTGGATATTTGAACATTGTCAGTTAGTAAGCAAAGCATAATTTGGTGCCTAAGCTGAATTTGAGGGTGCACATACACAGTAAGACATGCTGAATGCTGTAGAAGGAAGAAAAGGAAGGTAAAGGTTTAGTCTAAACCTGGGCCACAGAAGAGAAGAAACCCCTACAGGTCCACTGAATAACATATACGGAAAAGCAATAAACTACACTGAAAGAATAATCAATTCATCTTTGCCTATGATTCAATCTATAGCACATTCCAATAACAGGTGACATGCACTAAAATGCAGTCTAAAAAAAAAAACAGTTTTGCTTTTGCATTTCCTCTTTTCTAAACCTTCCAAATGTTTCAGTGTGTTTTCATTTCCTTTTTCTTGCTCATTTGATGTGCCAGGTCAGGGTACAATTTGCAGCATATATGAAAAAAATGCTGTATAAGTTATAACAACATAGCACATTGTCATATGAGGCACTTACACTTTGTGTCAGCAATTGAGCCACAATCGCTCATTCTAACTGTAATGTTTCAATATATTTGTGTGACGCCACAGTGATTCACGGAGCAAAAATACCCTGTTTCAGCAGTTACTGATTGTGCAACTAAACTAGAAGTTATTATCCTACTGACAAGGCTGAGATATTTGTTGTTCTATGCTTTTTCTAATTCTGCCGTGTTAGGAAGCAGATTCCCATTAGGAATGTGGGCAAGTTGGATTTGAAATCAGTTCAGAGAAGAGCAGGGTTCAAAAGCAGAGCACTATAAAAATAAAAAAGGGGAAAAACTATTATTTGGGTGAAAATTAGTTACACTGATTTCACCTCCAAATCAAAATGATGTTATTAGTATTATTACTATCATTATCATCCAGAATAATGATTATTATTTGTGAAATTGAACTACTTTTTTTTTTTTTTTTTTTTTGCATTGACTTGTATGTATTTTCCTGACAGAGCATCACTTTATTAACATCTTTTTGCTCTGTTTTCTCCTTGTTTTTGTCTCTTACACTTCATTTCTACCTCCTCCTCCTTCTCCTCCTCCACATTCATCACTCCTATGATGAGTAGTTGTGCAGCGGATCACTAATTTTCATGCAGGCCCAGTGTAGAGCTCTGACCAAAGTGATCAGCACCAGGAGAATGAAAAATACCCAGGAGGCATAAATCCCCTTATATGTCGGTGCCCTCCACCATGTGCCAGCCTACAAAGAGAGAAAAGAGGATTCCTGGTATACTGAAACGATGATGCATTTTGAAATAGTTAACTCTAAAATGCTTTTATTCTTACAATCAATCCTGCAGTCGTTATAATGAAGATCAAGCACAGCAGGAAACATATCAAACTCCGCTTTCTAGGGTACCTCTGGCCAATCGATGAGCTATATGGATGAAAAGAATGGGATTACATGCTATTATTTTATTTGCAGTGAATGTAACGGTTGGTACTAAATAGAGGAAGGTCGATGGATAATATTTAACATACACTTTTCTGCAGTGTGGACAGCGAGCCAATGTCCGATCTGTAAATTCTGTCCACTAAATCAACAACAGAGAGACATTAAGTCATGCTTATATAAAGGCTATTATCAGGGCAAATTAAATGATAAAGAGCTTTAAAATATGCGCATGAATATGAAAATTTCTTACTAGAAAAGTGTTTCCACAGTGGCCACAGGAAACTCTGGCACCACTAGGCTGAGGATTCGGACTGCCGGCACCAGGATGAACCGGACCTAAATTGATAATTCGCTTACTGATCCCCATCAAAAAAAAAAAAAACATAAACAAACAAACAAGCAAACACAAAAACATTAAATAAAAGAATTTCTGGAAACTCTTTAATATCACAAACCTTTAATATCATTAAAATCTTAATTATCTCCCGACTTATCTACTAAAGAAAAGTTTTTGAATATATGCTACTGTTCAAAACTTCTGTGGTGATAACATTTTTGTTTTTAAATTTTTGAAAGAAATGTCTTATCCTCACCAAGGCTGCATTTATTTGATCACAAATACAGCAAAATCAGCAACATAATCTATTTTGACATTTTCATTCATTTCTGTGATGGCAAAGCTGAACTACAGCCATTATTACTATTCAAAATAACTGTTTATAACTGGTAATATGCTGATTTGGTGCTCAAATCTTATTATTATCATCAATGAATTATTGATATATTTAGTGGAAGCCTAGATGCATTTTTCAGGATTCTTTGATGAAGAAAAAGTTTAAAAGTACAGCATTTATTTGAAACAGAGTTCTTATATACTGACCAGCTTCAGCTTGGTGTGTTCCTAACCTAATGCTTTGTTGTAAGGCTCATGAAGGATGGTATTGTCTCTCACCAGTAAGGTCGAGGACAGGCAATCCTCTGTGAGGTGACTTTGCAGATGAGAAGACAATTACACGGACACCTCACATACTTCTTTCCTGCTGGAGCATTCTTTATGGGCTAGATAAAAACAGCAAGCGATGTCACAGTCTGAACTTTAAATCTAGTACAATTTGCAAATAAATATTTCACATAATATTAGGCATGTCTGCTGACTGGAATCCTAAATGAATGTGCTTGTTAACTCACTGTAGCCTCATTGCAGACACCGCATTTGACCACATGCTGGTGGATTTTGCCCTCCACGCTAATAAGCGACTGACACACTCTGCAGCCGATGACAGGAGCACTGCCGCTCTCCGGAGAGCCCAGCGGGGAGTACGGTGGAGGAGCCTCTCCCAGCATCGACGTGGGAGGAGCTGACGGGAACGCTGGGAAATCTGGGATGCAGAGAGAGCAGGAGAGATGATGTGAGGAGGAGAAAGAGTGGAAAAAGAAAAGGATGATTGTAATACATTTAACAACTGACATGCAAATTAAATATAAAGAACTGGAGAAGGTCTCCTTTCCAATATTATTATCCCTCGATGGCATGCAATATCCCAAAAATTTATTTAAGGTTAAGACTAACATTTTGTGCATCAAATAGAACTCATTACTAATAATATTATTTAAATAAAGATTTTTTTTAGGTTGCCTGTGACAATGAAACGAAATTAAAATTAATTAATTGAGCAAATAAATTATTTTTTTATTTAAATATTTGCATTGAAACAGAGGGACTTTTTTTTTTTAACCAATATCAAAAAGCAAACTACGAAAGCACGCTTCTGCCAGTCTTTATCTTACAACTCCGTACTCACAATTGTGAGAAAAAGTGTCAGAATTAGATAAAATGTTGTAAGAGAAAAAATTATTTCGCCTTTTTTACATGGCAGAATCAACATTCCATACAAACAATCCTTTAAAACCTTTTATTTACACTTTTATTATTATTTTTTTTTTTTTTACACAACATTAATGAATACACTTACGCTAATAAATTTACACTAACATCTAACAGCTATGGCCTCCAAACTTTTTACTTAAATTATAAATTAAGTAGTGCTGTAAAATGATTAATCGCGAGTTTACATAGGATATGTGTGTGTGTGTGTACTGTGTACATATAAATACACACCTATGCAATGTATATATTTAAGAAAAATATGTTGCGTTTATTTATTAAATATACAGTATTTATATATTATATAAATTATTTGCATATAAATATTTGTAATGTAAATACGTGTAAATATTTTCAAAATGTATACTGTATGTGTGTGTGTGTATTTATATATACATAATAAATATACACAGTACACACAGATATACTATGTAAATAAAAAAATATTATTTTAGATGCGATTAATCACAATTAATCGTTTGACAGCACTAAAATTAAGTTTATATAAATTACAAATATACATAAGTACAATACAAAGAAAGAAAGATACTTTTACAATTGATAGTACAAAAATATAATCTAAATAAACATTACAAAAATATTATGTAAATAAATACATCAAAATAATAAGTAAATAAATATACAAAAAATACTCAACATCAATAAAAACCCTAACCTAACATTATCCCTTCATTATATTAACTTTTTAATTAATTTAATTTTATTGCCACTCAACATTTTTACAAACGGTCAACAATTTTTACTTGCTCAGCCTGAGCCAGAGTCAATAGTACTTAAACCGATAAACTGATAAGTGTGAGGGCAAAAATCATGAATTCTTAAGAGTCATGTGATTCAGGTGCACTGTCTAATCTGCCACTAATCTATTTATAGTGTGCTCAGGATCTGCAGATTACAGATTACGGCAAATTAAATCGCATGGTCAAAATATGCACACACTGTGCTCTAAATAAATCAAAACAAAAGTAATAAATAATAAATGCCTAGTCAGCCTGTGAGCGTGGGCATCGCAGGCGTGTTCGAACGCTCCAATCGAACTGAAACGAGTCGAGCCGTACATTCGAACTCGCCTCGGATGCCCACAAATGCTGTGGAGGCAGATAGCTCCAAAAACTCTCTGTCAATCCGGGTCAGGTTTGACTCACTCTGTGGTTTGCTCGGAGGTCGGTAGGTCTCATCTCCCGGTGACAGCCCGTTCATTCCATCGCGGCTGTCCGACAGCAAAGGCGATCGCTCACCGTCAGCCATGCCGTAAACGAGCGCACAATCCCGCAGTGGATTTAAGGTTTGCTGCTGGTAAATGTTGTTGCGAAGAGCAAAAGTGATGCGTGAAAGTAAAGCTCCAGGAAGCGTCACATGATCACATGATTTTTTTGCTACCAGGAAGTCGACAACAAAAATAACAACACAAACACGTGATTGGATTGGGCCAGTAAGCGACGAGCTCGGAAGGATTTAAAAATTAATATGATCCCTTTTTAATTAGCTCTTACTCATTTAGTTGTGCTGTGCATCTAGTGAAATATTAATGTTCACCACGCCTTTATAAAATCTGTCTGTTTTAGAGAATGTTATACATTTTGGGCAAAACATTAATTACTCTATTATAACAAATACAAATAATAACACAATATATATATGATGTGTGTGTGTGTGTGTGTGTGTAGATAGATAGATAGATAGATAGATAGATAGATAGATAGATAGATAGATAGATAGATAGATAGATAGATAGATAGATAGATAGATAGATAGATAGATAGATAGATAGATAGATAGATTTCCTGAATAATAAAACACAGAAAGAAATGTAGGCTATATTTACCACTACTGGTTTATTTCCACTCAAATTTGTAATTTTCAAGCGAAAAAGCCAGAATATGAAAAGATGTCTTTTACTTCACATAAGTCAGAGCAGCATTTAGACACAAAAATCCACAGATAAATTACAATAAATATCAATGTAAACATTATCAATATACATGTTAATCTGTTATGTACACACATCCCTCAAGCTGTCCATAAAACAGCAAAAAACATTAACATTTCAAACAAAACAAAACCAAGCACTTCAACAAAAGTAGTCCAGTACCCTGAAAATGCAGCAACACTTTTGTCAGAAATTAAAGTTATAAAATACATCTTTATTTACAATACTTATGTAAAATGGAGTACAGTCCATGTACTCAAACACACACAATAACAACAAAATGAATGATGGTGCATCCTATTGCATTTACCTGAAATAAAGTCAACACAGCTGACCTTTTGAGTGTGTCCTCAAGTCCCTTAAAGCCAATCAATGGTTATGTAACAAAATATATAAAGGTTCAGGTTAAGATACTGCTTTAGTAACTTCAAAAAAGATACTAATGAGAGAAAACTGACTAATCCTCGTAATTAATATTATATTTAAAAAATTAAAAACCAATAAATGTCCTGGGTTATATGAAGAGAAATCGTTTAGATGAACAGAGAAAGGAAAAAGATCCAGGTTTGTAGAGGAAGTACCTTGTATTTGTATCTGTGTGTGTGAAGCAGCAAGCAGAAGTCACACTCACACAGCAGCACTCTTCCTTCATCATAGCTGAAATTTGCACCTCAGTAACATAATATTCACAGTGTCCTACACATGATGCGATACTGATGAAACGTTCAAAGGAACCGATGGAAAACTGGTTAGTGTTACACATCGTAATCAGGAAGTGCTGAATAACTGATGCCGCCAACAGAAGGAGGGGAGGAATGGAGTGGGAACAACCAACATATTACTGAACCTGTAAATATGAGAGAAATACAAACGGAAAAACAATTATTCTGTATACATCTGTTCAAAAGTGTGGGGTCACTTTTTTTTTTTTTTAAGAATTAATTTTATTCAGTAAGCATGCATTACATTTATCAAACGTGACAGTAAAGACATTTATAATGTTACAAAAGATTTATATTTCAATTAAATAGTTATTTTGAACTTTCTATTCACCAAAGAATCATGAAAAAAAAATGTATTTTACACAATAATATTAATTAGCAGAAATGTGTTCAACATTAATATTAATGAAAATTGTTTCTTGAGCAGCAAATCAGCACATTAGAATGATTTCTGATTAATCATGTGACACAGAAGACTGGAGTAATCATGCTGAAAATTCAGCTTTGCATCACAGGAATAAATTACATCTTAAAATATAAAACCGTTATTTTAAATGATAGCAATATTTCACAAAATTGCTGATTTTACTGTATTTTTTTCCCTCAAATAAATGCAGCCTTGGTGAATATAAGAGACTTTGAAAAACACTTACAAAAATACACATTTTTGTTTTGTTTTAAATAATGTAAAACATTATTTCTCAATGCTTTGGGTTTGTAAAAGTGCTAGTGATGCAATTCTAACAACAAGCTTGCAGGATCAAAACAGACACCGTAAATAAACAGTATTAAACTCACCACGTCCGAAAACCTCCCTCAGCAATGCAATTTTAGGCTTTCTTGTGTGTGTAATGTGTGATGGGTGGGTGTTGTTGGGTTTATCTTTCATTAGTCTGTTCCTCATCTGTTCAATGGGCGTCTCATCTGTTATAATGGACACCAGCTTGGGACAAAAGCAACAGAGAGACAGGAGATGACAGATCAACACATGCAAACAACAAAAATTTCAACAATAAATTACATAAATAAGATTAGCATTTTCTGAAGAAAATACTAGTATTTAGAAAGCCAAAAAAGAATAGCGTTAAAGTTTTATGCATGATTAAGTTTAAACTTTAGTTTAAAAAGAGACACTTTGCATTAATCACGGTATTCATTCTATCATCTGTGAATGAGGATCAGATAAATGCAAAAAGACAAGCAGTAGCAATTCAATATGAAATATTACAATTATGGCATTGCTGTTTATTATAATGTTAACGTATGGTCCAAAATTAAGAAACTATATAATCTTGAAGCATACCTGGTCATAAAATATCACCAAGACAAAAACTCCAAAAAGTATCGACTCCACCAGCAAAATGATATAATGTGCCCTGAAGAACAAGTGTGAGAGAAGTGAAAAGCTAACAAAAAAATAATAATCTTAAACAATATTGATAATCGTTATATAATTTATACGAACATATACAGGACCTATACAGGTATTGGTGACTTACACAATGAGATGTTTGCTGGGAGATTCTTCTCCTTCTTTATCTCCATCTCCCTCTCTTTCGCTCCTTATTCTCCACACCCATGCTGACACCACCAGCGCCATGGAATAGAGGCTGGCCATGCCTACAATGTCATACACAAACAATATGGCATTAGAGCACAGGAATGGAAAACATGAAATCCAACACTTTTCTTTTCTTTTCTTTTCATGTGTTCTTTAAGAGAAAGTGAACCCAAAAATGAAAATTCTATCATCATTTCATGTTGTTCCAAACAGTTTTGGGTCCTATTGACTTCCATAGTAAGGATAACAATACAATGGAAGTTAAAGGGAACACTGAAGCTATTTGATTATTAATATTCTTCTAAATATCATCTGTTCTCCACAGAAAAAAAAAGTTATTTAGGTTTGGAGTGGCTTTTTTGGATGAACTATCCTTTTAAAACATACCTGTGTAGAAGAGGAACTGAATGAAATATTTCTGATTGAGTTCTCCAACACAGTTATTGATCCTATAAAAGAGCAAACGCATGCAAACACATTTATCAGAAAGACTGCAAAAACAAAAAATTATATTGCAAACTCTTGTTCTACTTTAAATACACCCAGTTACATGAAAATATATTCAATTTGACAACATTGGCTAATGGAAAATGATGAGAGATTCACCATGGGCAGTGATGGTCCATTCTCCTAATGCAGCGCTGACAAACTCTGCAGTGATGGGCTCGAGGAGGACGATATGTCTCACACCGACTGCACACTGTCCAGCCCTCACAGCCCTGATAAGAGAAACACAAAGATTAAAGACATGTCAGAGAGCAAATGCACTGTGAAATCAGATCCAAAGCCAGTAAATAGGATATACACACTATGTGAACCACTATTAAATCAACATAATAGCTACATTATAAACACTGTTACAGGAGTACACAGACCAGCAACACTCACTCTGTCATTCAGACGGTTGGACTGGGACCTCAAGTCTGAGAAGTCAATGGCTGTCTCAGGTAGAGGAACCATACCTGTAATAATAAACGGTACAAATTTACACTGATAGCCTTTTTGACCCTGTAAAGCCTGACATACGAAATGATAGTCAGAGAAATCACATTTTTTGAATCAGTTCATTAAACAAGACAAATTCTAACATAAAATATAAAAGTTTGCATGTGTGTGTTATATTTTGTATCATATTTAATACCAGGAAATTATGGTCCATATAGTATCCACACAGTGAGAGTATAGAGCTCATACATAACCTAACAGTCCAACTTACATAAAATGCATATAATTATGAGTTGTCACTTTATATCTCCCAATAATCTTTAATGAAATTTAAATGTTTTGTTTTATGATCAAAGCTCTGTAGTTTTTATTGTGAGGGGCAAAACATATAATGCAAAGCAATACAACATTCCTCAAAAGCCTGTTGTATGATATTTAATTCTTGCATTTTAACATGATTTCATCTTTAAATACTTACAATATAAAAATATTCTTACTTTAAGTATTCTTAAAAGACACGTGAAGGTGGATAATTACTAAAAAGTCTTTTACTTCCAAAAAAAAAAGTATAAACTACCAAGCAGAACAGAAGGCATGTAGTAGATTTTTTGTCAAGTTGTGATCATGCTGATAATTTGGAGCATTTGAAAATTCATGTATCAAATATGATACAGTAGACTTCATAGAGTAAAAACACAATCAGCCTACAATATAAAACCCATAGAAAACAAGATTGATCCATTAAATAAGAGCACTCACCAGGATCAGAGAACACTGCTTTTGAATGGCACGCCAGCAACAGTAATAAAATAACATTAAACACAGATCCATGGAGAGTGCACCATACACTAAACACAAATAGAGAAAATAGATAAACATTATATTTTGCATATCGCATATATATTCAGTGCAGTAGTAATTTTGTTGCCAGCTACTTAAAAGGACTTAAATTAAAGAAAATGAGCAATAAACCCCAAACAATTTCTTTACATTATGTGGGATAGAGTTGCCATTCTGGTTATAATAACAGATAATAAAAGCAGAAGCACAAGCGTTTTTTCCCCATAAAAACTTTTCCTAGTGCCTGACAAATATATAAGAAGTTGCTATTTTAAAAGCTAATGTCCAAATAAAGTTGCGAGACATGTTACAGTTTCAAGAAGAACGGAATGACAAACTCTATACACATTTTACTGCCTAGAGACAGTACTCCAAGTACTTCAAACAATAACACAGTACACGTCCAAAAAAATTAAATAAAAGAGAAAGAGAGCGCGGTATATAATGATATATTACAGTGCAAGGTATGATAGCTTGTTAATTTCATGTGAGATACCCTGAAACCTTAGACCACCACAGTGTAACAGACTGAAAGTGTAGTAAACACACGCTGAATGCTGTTCTACCGCAGAGTGACAACGATTGTTGCAAACAGTTTAAACGCACTGTAAACACAGTTCGCGGGAAAACACATTAGAACGCTGATAACATTCGGAACGCAGTCTGTTGCTATGGGCGATTCTAAAAAGGAACAGTTATAAAGCGATGATCTCGTGAGATCATGGGTGCTGTTACGTGAACCAAACGCTGGCTCTTCAAAGCTTCGTTCATACAGTACTCACCTTCCAGAATACGCGGGGATCAGGACATACTGAATCACAACATAGTCGGCGTAAAAGACGCTGAAATAAGTTAAAATGAGACAAATAAAGCCGCACGGGTCTCGCCGACAGCGAAACGCAGCCATCTTTCCATCTGTGGTCTTCCTGATGACGTCATAAAGGGACGAGCCTTACGTGTCTCGCGACCGTCGACCGCATTCAGTCCTGACCACCTGTGAACGTTTGTGTCTTAAAACTACTTGTAAAACATGATACAATTAGAAATCTAGCACAAACTTTCGAGTACCTCTTTTTTTTTTTTTTAAGGAATGTTCTCACAAGCTCTCAGATATCTAAGCACACTGTTTAAAATAAAATAAATCACACAGATTGTTGGAATGACAAACATATTTATTTAATTCCTTTTCACAGAACAACTAGCTTCTCATTAAGCGCGATCTGAGCTTGAGTGAGATTTGCCAGGTAGGTCACCATCAACAGATCCTGCAAAGAAACAGAAGAGTATGAGCACTTCAGAAACACCAGAACACAGCTATGATTCAATCTGAGAGACATTACAGGGTTCCTACGGGTTTAGCATTTTACAGCTTTTTTGTGATTGCTTGGATAAAGACCTTTTTAAATCATTTTGATTCAGGAAGACTGGCTACGGTACCATTAAAGAATTTTAGTAGTTCATAAAACTTCTATTCAGCTACCTCACTTTCATTCTAAAAACTTTCATGATGTTTTCAGACATGGAAAACAACACTGTGATATTTCCAGTTTTTCATGACTGTGGGATCCCTGAAAGAATGTAAAACATGTAGTATATCAAATTGCACAGACTGTCGCTTACATTAATGTTGGAGTTCAGCATGCTCTCAAAGTCTTCTGCTGTGATCTTGGGCACTTTGTTCACAAGATCCATCAGGAAACGACCAACACTGTTATCCGCAGTCACTTTACCAGACTAGGAAAAAAATAATATTCAGTCATTAAACAAAAATGGATTTTGTGAGATCACCCTACAAGACAAGTGTTGATTACTCTTGGGGATTCTTGCATTTTCTATAAAATAACTTATTTTTTAATATAACTGCACACACATATATATGTGTGGGATGTGGATCTCATAACTGAGGCCGATACGATACGCATCTTGATGCATAGACAACGATACGATACATTAAAGATACATATGAAGCATCTACCGATGCGATACGATTCGATTCACCCCTATTACAATGCAGTATGATCCGATTCGATTCAACACAATGCGATTCGATGCAATGGAGATCACTTTTAATGCCTCGAGGCCGGTTTCATAAAACAAGTTAACCAAATAAGCCAGGCTTATTTCAGTTAGTCTGACCATAAAGCAAATTTAACATAGGCCTAGATCAAGCTTAGTCACTGTGGCAACTTATGCTGGGAAACTAACCTGGTCTATGGTAACCTGGTTTTATGACAGCTGTACCTTTTATAGTTTACAGAACAAATAGCAGAACATTACAATCTAAAATTGCATTAAAATAACTAGCCTTAGTTAAAATCACTGAATTAAAAATGAAAATAAAGAAAATAACTATTTTAACTGCTATAAGAAACACATGAACTCATTTGAGCTTAGTAATTAGTACTGTACTAGCTTACATTTGATTTACCCATTACAATAGTCCCTTTACAGTTACTGCTATTATAAAAATACACTTATATGTGGGTTTAAAATTCCACAGACACATTTAATGTCCAACAACAAATATTTTAGCAACATTATTGCGCTCTGTCTGTTTAACACGCATGCGCGCAGCAGCGCTTGTTGCTCTCGCGTGCCTCACCCACTCCTGACAGTAAAATAGATGTTTGCATGACTTTCTAACATTTACACATGAAAACATGTCAGTTATGCACCGAGGAAAACACAACGTCTCAAATACATTAAACAGCACAGATATATTTGCTGTTTGCCATGGTGGATTGATTTGATCCATGATCAACATTAAGGGCTGCTTAAGAATAGGCGTGCACAAATTAGTGAGATTGTGTGAATTTAATTTGTCGTTTATGGAACCGCCTTAGCCCCGATTGATTTGTTAGGTTATTTCAAGTCAGGTTTTGGACTTTAATCCCCGTTTTTCCTTGGGTCTCCGTGGTGTCATATTCACGCAGCAGTGGTGATGAGAGAACGTGCTTGAGACACAGTTTAGAGAGGACAAATCTACATATAAAATATTGGTCACAGTTTATTGGTCACTTTCTAAATAATAAAAGTGTAGCACATCCACTAGTACTTATATATAAATAAATTGGTTTTTACCGATGAAAATTAGAAACGATGCATCGCGACATAAGTGACAACTTGTAGCCGATGCACTCTTTTTTTTACTTTTTATGCCGATGCCCCAAGCGCTTCGGGGAATCTTCCCATCCCTGATAGATAGATAGATATATATATATATATACACACACATATACACACACGTATTATTCATACACTTTTTTTTTTTTATAAAATAATTTAAAACTTAAAAGTCTTCTGTGCAGCAAAGCAGTTAATAAAGTATGAAAAACACCAACTCTTAGGATAGAAATTTGGATAAATTACCTCTGAAACCAAATAGGTAACCAAAAAGAATTAAGATTATGTCCCAAAGAGACACTCACCAGTACATCTTCTATATATGAGAGCACTGTGGACAGCATTTCTTGTACGCGTCCTGCTGCACTGGCTACCTGGGCCAGGTCTGTGGTCAGTCCATTGGTACGACTGGGAGATTCACGAGTCCTCTGTAGAAGGTCAACTACAGAAAGAGGTGATCAATCCATTATAAGAATGAGCTCAAAATAAAATATGCTGTTCTTAAAATATGCAACTGTAACAACAGTCCAATCCAAAATATTTTGTAAACCAGAAGTGCCATTCAATTTAGAATGAATAATGTTTATAAGTGGAAAAAAGACTGACCTCCAATGCGCTCTGTGTCGTAGTAAATGTACTTGACTGTCAATGGGGTGAACATGACACCAACCGTCTTGCCCGGAACGCCCATCTGGGAACTAACAACACAAACAACAAATACACTGCTAATGCGGCAGAGTAGAGCAGATCAGCAGCAAGAAATAATCTACCTTTGTCTAGATGACTTTACCTGACATAGGCACGGATGTTCATTTTGTTGCTCTGCAGTGCCGTGTCCACAGTCAGGTGAATGGGGTTTGGCGCCTCTCGGCTGTAGTACTCGTGGATCAGAACAGAATGCTCTGTGATGTCATATCCTGTGGCATACCTGCAAAACAAAAGATTGTGCTCGTTATGCTTGCATTTGAAAAGAATTTGTCCGCCAAATATGAAAATGTATTCACTTTCAGACCATCCAAGGTGTAGATAAGTTTGTTTCTTCATTGGAACAGATTTGGTGAAATTTAGCGTTAAATCACTTTCTGCAGTGAATGGGTGCCGTCAGAATGAGTCTCTAAACAGCAGATATTAACATCCAAATAATTCACACGACTCCAGTCCATCAATTAACATCTTGTGAAGTGAAAAACTGCTTCTTTGTAAGAAACAAAATACATCAACATATTTGTTTAGAACTGTTTTTCACTGTTTCCCTTGATCCGTGCATTTTTCTCTTTACATAAGCAAAAACAGTAATACAGAGAAAGAACTCTATATATTAACTGGAAGCAACTATTTTAAGCTAAAATGCCTTCATGATGGATGTATTATAAGCACACAGCTTTTCACTTCACAAGATGTTAATTGATGGGCTGGAGTGGTTTACTGTGATGTTTTATCAGCTGTTTGGACTCTCATTCTGACGGCACCCATTCACTGCAGAGGATCCTTTGGTGAGCAACTAATATAATATAATCTAAAAAAAGAAACAAACTCATCTACATCTTGGATGGCCTGCTGAGAGTGAGTAAATTAAAAATTTTGGGTGAACTACTCCTTTAAAACAACTGTATGACTGGCAAAATACTTAAAGCCTTTCTACCGTTAAAGTGTTATTTTAGTATCATTGAGACATTACTGCAGTTTTGATAAATATTTTGAATTAGTTTTTATTTTAATTTTAGTTTAAGTTTGAGCTAGTTTAAGTTTTGTTTTTGTCAATTATATTAATTCTTTACGTCTATATTCTTTTTACTAATTCATATTTCAGTTTGAGTTATGTTAGTCCATCAAGTTCTATGAAATGAAAACATTCACTTGAAAACTGTCTGAAATCATTTTTATTTCAGTTAATGTTTCTTTTAAGTAACAATAACGTATTTTATGGTTTTAATTCACGATATTATCTATGCTGTGAAATCAATCTAAGACAAACTAAATTGATTGAATTCCTTAGCATGAGTGCCCACATACCATCCAATAATGACTTCACTTGGCGAAACCTTCTTATGAAGCTCGTACATGTTCTTGGCGAACTCCATGTCAACAGCCACCTATGATATAGACATTGTAAACAAGGATGAGGTCACGTTTGTGTGTTATTCACTTTGTCTTTGAAGGATGTTTTTGAAACTAATGAACTGTGATATTTATAAGGTGGAACTCCAAAGTACATGCAATCATTTGATAGGACATATGGTAGATGTTTAGTGACAGCACATGTTTAGTAAGTGTAAGCGGCACATACTACAGATACCATGGTACACCACGAATATATCATAGTACTTTAACGGGTTAATGAGATGATGCTGTTGGTCTCACCTCATCTTCAGACTCATTGTGAGGAACAGAGAAGCAGTTGGTGACTTCAACTGAATGCTTGTCTGTTGTTCCTGTGTGACACACAAATTAAACCAGTTAAGTGGTGCTCTTTCAATTCAGTGCGGATGCGCTTTCTCATCCTCTTCAGCCATCCTGCTCGACTACAACACATGCTTCGTTAGACAAAACGACGCTTCTGTTGTCTTCATGAAACGCGACTGTCTCGGACTTCATTCAGAGAAAATAAAGGACCCACCTAATAATGTTCCGATCACGCGACTCGCTCCCTCATTTCTGCGCTCGTATGAGTCCACAATCGATGCCAAAACCACCGGGTGGATTTTCACGAACGGGCCGTGGACCGCCATGATTTCGTAGAGGAAGTGAAGGATGATGATAAACGGAGAAGAAGAGAGAGAGCGCGTGTCTCCATGGGATTCGTGCTGCTGCCCCCTCGCGGATGTAGGTGGCTGACAAATACAGTTTGAGACCACATTGGCCAGATTGGCAATTTTATTTCTAGAAAAAAATTAAAAATAAAAAACTGATAGTTTTTTAATTAATAAATAAAAACAATCATACTATTTCTAAGTCACACATCAAACACATAATCATTATCATGTGAAGTCCTTTAAAGGTCCTTGACTGCAGTGAAGCACAAGATGCTGCATAACATGGATCATCTGATTTAGCATAAATTTGCTAAATTCAAGTCAGCATAAGTGCTGCTGTTATTGCAAAAGAGGCAACGATAAAATACTAAGACAACGGTACACTGAATTCAGCTTTTCACTGAAACTTCAAGGCAAAAGGAAGACAAAAAGTGACAGGTGAATTATTACAGCAAAAACATGTCAGATGCCAATGTATTTATGTAATATTGACTACATTATGTTTAGATTAAATTAGTCTGATAAAGGTGAACAAGCCCGTTCCAATGCCTAAAAGGTATTTACATGAGTCTCTCAGTGAGGTGTGGTTGATGTTTGACTGCACAACATGCCCAGCAGGTGGCGAAAGTTCATTCATTTTCTCTCCAGTTTTCCTAGATTGATCAGACTTGATCAAAACAAAAAGTCTTTTTAAAAAATGTATCGTTTCAAGGGGGCTTAAAAGTGTCTGTAATGATGGTTATATTTTGTATTATCCCCCACATTCATTAATTGTGCATATTTTCATCATACACCATCAAAGTGACAAATAGCTATGGCACGTCCTTTTATACAGGATCATGTAGTTGAGGAGGCTGCATTAATTAGTTTGAGCACCATTTCATCAGAATTTTCTCCTTCAGTTTGAAGATCCTCTCCTCGCTGGAGCCCCGGCAGCTGAAGATCCCCTCTCTCAGCGCTTCCCCTGCGGCCATCTGGCAACCTTTAAAAAGGGCATTTCCTGAGCAAATTTCTGTGCGATGTTGTTTCAAATGTTGTGCCACGAGTGTGGCTCATACAGGGAACCCCTGCTTGACTCAGACGGGCACGGTAAGTGCACCGCTTGCCTGGGCAGTGTCTGGAGAAATCAGACATGGTTCCCTGAGTTGATCCAGCAGGCAGCTCCTTGACCAATTCCATTGAGGAAGGATCTCCTCTCTCTCAAGTGAGAGGCATGATCTGGCATCAACTTTGAGCGTTGGTCAAGCGAGTGGACAATTTACAAGCACTGTCACTCCGTGCTTCATATCTCGAGTTTAGACCTAACGACAGTAGGGTCGTCCTCAAACCAAGACATGGCTATATCACCTTCCGAAAATCAAGCTGATTACTGTATGTCAGTAGGAGGTCCTATATTCATCTCTATATTCATCTGTGGCTATCTCCTCTTCATCTGTCAGTAGTGCTGGTGCAGGTCCTCCCCCCATTTTGTGAGCCTCTGACTTCTTGCTGTTAGCTGTGTAAAGTCAAATGTTAATTTCATTACCCTAATTAAGAAATGTAACAGGTTGAATTAGAGAGCGCTTAATAATGTGAAAAGAGCATTAGACTATGTGGAAAAAACATGCATCATGAATTATGTAAGGGATAATCAACAGCTAGCTGTGCATTAAACGATTTGAATGCACGACGTGGAGGCGAAGAACCGCCCGACGTGCAGCGTTGCCAGCATTCACATATTAAAGATGTTAATAATATTTGGGCTGCAATATTTGACCGGAACGATAAAAATGACTTGTACGTGGGATATCATGAAAATGATTATTAGTTCAATAACTTGCATTTCTGCCAGTTTCACCTCTAATATTATAACAGTAATTAAGAATTATACTTATGAGTTGAAGTACAGTATGTTGTGAATCGTAATTTAGGAGCTCCACTGATCATGACTTTTATAATCAGCAGAGTTGAATGAACTAACTCAAATCAGCTGTTCTTAAAACAAAAACCCAGAGTTTCCCATCTCAGGGTAAGTCAACTCAGTCAGACTTCAATTTTTAACTCAGAGTTGGTTGAACCTCCTTATTGAAACAGGACCCTTGTCTCTGTGACTGCAGCCACACGTATTAGCCAATCAGAAATCCTAGAGGAGACTCTCCGCCAATTGCGTAAGTTTGGGGCAGGACTCCTGGTCGAAGAATTTAAGGAGCTCTTTTGAATTTTTGTACGGGCTACCTGTTTGTGAACACTTATTATTTTATTCAAATTCCTTTTTTTTTTTTTTTTGCCATCAATGGGGCAGAAATGCTTACAGCAGCTTTAAAACTATGCAAATTTTGCTGCCTCTGGGCAGTCAAATGTCAATGTACTGAAATTATGCCACAAGGCAGCAGAAATACACAATCGTCTGCGCAATCAACTCCCTTTTGGTTCTCAACAAAATGTATTCATTCCCCAAAGCAGTGTAAAATCACTCATACAGAAAAGTGCATAATGTAAAAACTTCAAATCTAGCTTGAAGTGCCGTTGGTTAATACCTGCCAGTCACATTAGTTCATTTGATGGTTAGTTTAGCTCTACGTCACCTATAGGGGCATCATCATATTGCATATCATTTAAATATTTAGTCCCACTTTTACAATTTAGATATAGCCCTAAATTTAAAAAAAAAAAAAAAAGTGATTTGGTTTGGTGGTTTGAAGACATTTTAAATACTTGATTGACCTGAATCTGGGGAATTTTGGCTTTTATTTTTTAGCATGCATTATTTTTTATATATAGCTATGAGTGTCCATGGGTTTTTTAGTAAAATGACTCAGTTCCCAGTATTTCATTATACATGCCATATTAAATAATAGAACTGAAATTAAACTTCTGTGCCCATCAAAAATGCATAAACCTCAAAGCAATTTATTCCAGTGGTTTTACAATGTCAGTTGATGCTCCTTGAAACCACCACACTCTATAAATGGTATTAACTTTGTAATTAGAGTTACTGTTTACAAAGCACACGGGACAGTGACCATATTTATGTTCCATAAGGGTTAATCTTTTTATTTCCAAGGGTTGAAATGCCTCATAATTAATGATCTTTTTATTTTATTGTCACTGTTTCAAACTACAGACCTTAACTCATTTGTTTCTCTCAACAGGACAGCAACACCTTAAATGTGGAACAGACTCTATCCTGAATTTAGCATGAATTGCTGTTATATATTGCTCGTCATTGTAAATGCTAATAAAAGTGTCTTAAATGATCACACAACTCCTTGATGTGTTATGCTTATAGTTGATAATGTAGCTATATGAGCTGTTTAAGTCTTAAAATTTAATTAAAATAAAACAAAAATTAAATCCAAAAAATGATCCTATAATGGGAACCCTTAAAGGGTTCTATATAGAACCTTTTTTTCCCCAGCTACAAAGGGTTCTTTTGATTGGACCCTTAAAAAGGGTTCTATATGGAACCTTTTAGGGGTTCCATATATGAAGCACCTGATAGAACCTTTTTAGGTTCTATATAGAACCGTTTCTTCTAAGATTTTGCATTGTCAGCTGCCAGTTATTCTACAGTTTCAGCTACTTTGGGTCATATCACGTCTCAGAAGATATGTGTTCTTGTGGGATCTGATAAATCACGCAGTTATGTCAATCTGATGACTGCTAATCCAATTATCTGTCTCCAGATTTCACACATCACAGCTCAGCTCATTTCCAAAAAGATCTTAAAAACTTTTTTATGTAGCAGAAACACAGAAACTCCATCATCATCTCTCTGCTAGTGTGAAGTCGTAGCTGCATACTTCTTACACAATTTATTATTATCTTGGAAACATTAGGCGATATTGTTATTAATTTAACAGTTCACAGCACAAATCTCTTTACTAAATTTGTTAAAAATATGCAATGTATTTTAGAATGTTTTGTTGTATCTCTTCATGCATGCAGTATATTGATCGATACTTTGTTAAACATATATTTAGTCTTTTTCCAATGATTTATTTTCACATTACAGTAGTTTTTCCCAATTAGTAAAGTTTTACACAAGAAAATAATTACTTTTGAAAAATATGTTCCAAAGCGCAATATAAATGAAAAACAAGAAACTCCATATAGCGCATACACACTTCAAACCTCTTTTCACACAAAACAGTGTTGCTGTCTATTAATGTGCTTCACTGCATACTGTCGCCTCTTTTTCTCATTTAGCTGAGTCATCCTCTTAATGTCTGAAAGCCATAATAGTGGCAAACGTGTGTTGAAAGTTAAGTGTGTGTCAAACATCACAGTCTAGGACGGACAAAATGTAAAGGCAATAAAGGGCCATTGACCCCAAACAGACATCCACCTCCATACTGCGTGAGTAAAACTGATCAAACTTTCCCCATCAAAAGCCAAAGATATTACAGTTGTGCATTCGGGAATATAACTTAAAGCGATAGTTCACTCAAAACTAAAATTCTGTCATCATACTCTCCCTCATGTTTCTGAATGAAAATTGTTTCAAAGGAAATCCTAAATCCTTTTTCATATGAGTTTCAATGCAAAATATGGACTGCTGCTTCTGTGTTGGTGAGTATAACTTTATGACACCCGCCAATTTCAAACAATTTCAAACTCATTGCGATCAGCAAAGCTTACAGGAAGTACGCCCCATGTTGTCACGCAGGAAACACTTTGGAACATTTTTGATGTACGCAATAAACATCACTTTATAAACGCATTGCACTGTTATCACTATCACCACTGTAAGTCTGAAAAGGGCAATCTGCCAATCACCAAGCCAAAAAAACTGATAAGAATGGTCATTGTCACTCACATCAGAGTCAATTATCGATTTTCAGTTTCATGCACTAAGTGCCCGGCTACCTCTACTATACTGGCTCTTATTGGCAGCCAAGAGACAGTCCAGCAAATCCCTGCTGGTTCACAGATTGGCCCTAATGTATTTTTAATGGAACTGAATGTCTCATTCATGCTTTAGATCAGTGCCTTAGCTCTTATTGGCACATTGATTCTGTGGAACAAATTGCTGTCTCCTTCTCAGGCCACAACAAACGTACATTTTCTCCACAAGAGAACTATTGAAGGATGCATAGCCACTTAAAAATTTCCCCTGCTCTCAAGGACAACACTGATGAGTGAGCGAATGTGGTCGCACAGTCTAATTTACTAAGAAAGGAAGGCTTGCAGCTTTGATCAGTATAACATTAAGGCCATCGCAGACCGCCTACTGATACATCCACAAGGTGTCTAGGGAAAATATCATTGTAAATTATGCAAAGATGTGTTTTGCAGAGACCAGCATCCAAACAAATGACAGAATAATAAGAAGTCCAGCTGGTCAAAATCCATATCAGACCATTTTACTGTTATCTTGTTTTAAGCCAATGTTCTCATCATGCTTCATTGCTTCAGTAGCTGAATGCTTATCTTTAGCTTTACCTGAGTCATGACAGATGTGAATATTTGAGCAGGTAGATTTTGTTGTTGTTGTAGACTAGATGTTTTTTTTTGTTTAGTTTTTTTGTTGTTGTTTTTTAACATTACTGGTCTGCTATTAACATATTAGGATAGCAGGAACCTCAAATGATCTGAATATGTTGTTGTAGGGCAGTCCCAGATAACAAAAATATGTTTTAAGAATGTTTTTCTAAAGTTCCCATTAAGTTATGAAAGCATTATTCCTGAAAGTTCTCTTAACATGCAAAACATCCAGCTTTTTATTTATTTTTTTTTTAAAAAAGGTTTTTTCTTGGTTATGTGGATGTTCCATTTTACCATTTTGCAAACATTATGGGAAAGTTACCTTTGAAAGTATTTAAAAAATAACTAATGTCCAAACAAAATGTTTCAGAAAAATGATTTTTCCGTTATTGATTTTTAAATAATATAGAGTGTTATTAAAGAACAGATAACTTCGAACAATCATTATTAACATTACTGGAAGAATGCTTATTTCTAACTTTGAGAGAACCTTGCTAGAACATTAGCCAAATTTCTGAGAATGTTCCCTGCTAGCGGAGATATTGTGCCAAATTACATTCATCTGTAATATTGTTTCCTGTTTCACAGTTTTCTTGTCACTAAATGGCATGTTGGTTATACTCAAGTTAGTCCTTAATTTCTGGTGAATGTTATACATTAGCATTCCCATTTATCTTATGGCAGTTGCATGGCTGGCATACACACATTTTTTAAATTAACAATATTTTATTAATAATGAAAAATGTAATTTAATTTTTTTTTTTTTTTAGAAAAAAATACATTATTGCAAGAAAAAATATTATGGCAAACCACTTTTTTGAATGATTTTCTCACTTTTATTGAACCCGTTTTCAGTATGTAGTTAGACACAAAAATGTCTGATTTGATTCAGAAATGTCAAGCATATTCATCATATAACAGATTGTTTGTCTGAATGATGAAATGCGTTTAACTGAATAAATATGTCATGCCAAATGAAAATTGAACATTAAATAATTTCAGAAATTTAAAACATGTTCATAATATAGTCTGAAAGAAGTAGTCATATTCAAGTCTGAAATGTATTTGAAAAGTTTTTGATTGTTAAATATAGAAATGTATAGGAACATGAGTGTCGTGTCAATGACCCTAAAAATCCTTTGGTCTTTATGAATGTGGGAAAAGGACAATGATCCTTTAGACGTGTACATGTACATCAGTATGAGTCACAGAGATCCACATAACTGCTTAATTTATGAGTGTTTATTGAGTTTCCAACCAGGTCGAGATTAAAAACATGTTTAAGTGATGATCCGTCTTAAAAATGCAATATTTGAGTTGAGCTGTAGCTTAGTGATAAATGCTTATGCTCCAGGGCAAGCTGAACTGTGTCATTTCTTGAGCTCATTCCCAAATAGTTTCATTTTTCTTTCCAATAAAAGTGAACTGTTTTAGAGGGATGCATCTTGGAAACTCCAATCTGTTCATCTGCAAACAAAATCAGATTTAATGCTGTTTTGGTGCACAAGGAGAAGCAACACAACCTCCCAAGGTTTCACTTCAGTCTGTTTTCTTGCAAGCTGCATTGGTAGTGGCCATCTGCCATCCTGTAGCATTACCCAGGAGAATCTGTTGTACAAGCTTCCGAGAAAAGCTTCGCTTTGCTGCCCTACCCAGCAATGCGGATTGTACGATAGTGCCTCTGGAGGCATTTATTCCATCTGTCCAGAGGACAGATGGCACACTTCAGTCCACTGCGGTCACCCTCTGTTGAATAGACTAGAGCAGGTGTACACACAAGGCGGGTTAATATAATGTGCTGTGGGTACAAATATAAACTGCAATGAAAGTTGAAGTCACACAGATACATTATTATATTTTATGTTTTAAAACTCTGGCAAAGGGGAAATGCTGAACCCTTATATGCATGAAATACTGTTCATAAACTATTGCCATTTGCCAAATGTACACTGCAAAGGCGGCACAGAAACGCTTCCGAAGTGACATTTAGGTGTCTTTACACAGACTGTCAGCAATTACAACTGTATACTTTGATACTAGAGGCTGGGAGGGTATTTTATGTAGCATTGCACCTTTACACTGAATTTTCAGAGCAATCCGTGTAAAGACACCTATATAGTTTATTTCTGTAATTTGACACATTTTGTGTAAACAGCTTTTTCAATTAAAAAAAAACAAAGCAAGAAATTGCATTAAATTGATTAAAAGTTACAGTATTTTTGTTTTTTTACATTGTTACAAAAATTCCCATTTTATTTAAATTATGTGCTTTTAAACTTTTTATTCATCAAAGATTCTTGAAGAAAACGTATCATCACAAAACCTTTAAGCAACACAACTTTTTTCAGAAATGAATAACAATAAGAGTGTTTCTTGAGCATCAAATCAGCATATTAACATGATTACTGGGATCAAGAATCACGTGACACTGAAGACTGGAGCAACGATGCTGAAAATTCAGCTTTGCCGTCACAGGAATAAACTTTTAAAAATGCATTCAAATTTAAATTGTAATAATATTTCACAATATTGCTGTTTTTACAACATTTTTGATCAAATAAATGTAGCCTTGGTGAGCAGGAGAAAAATCTCACCGACCGCAAACTTTTATTCGATATATATGTTGATGAAAGATTGACTAAACTTTCACAATCAGTGTGACATAGTGATGCAATAGTGACTCACCATATGACTAGCTCTGATTACAGCCCCCAGACAGCAAGCAGTGGATTTCACACGGGTCAGATGTGGGCCAGATCTGGGCCAACACTATGTTGCTGTCTGGGCTGTTAGTTAACGCCAGATGTAGAGGAAACGTAGAGGTGTTTCCTTAAACATTGGAGTGCCTGAGATGCTTACGATTGTCATGTTGTTCCCATGCTGGATCCTATAGGGATGGCTTTATGATTCAACATCCTGCCTGCTGGTGATGACCTTCATAAGGATACAGGTAAACAATTACTGCCTGCTGCAGCTGCAATGAATTAGATAAATTAGCAACATGCTATTCCCAGCAGACAACGGGGGAGTTACGAGCTGAAGGATGAGTCTTATCATTATCGTGGATGCCAAAAAGCAGGGCCAAATGGGTTGGTGGCCACCAAAGGTGATTGGATTGTGCAGAAAGAGTTTTAGTTTACACAATGCAAAATGCAATGGGTAATTTTGTTTTGTGTATTGTATCTAGGGATTGCATTTCACAAACAACCATCAAAGCTCAATCCTGCAATAGTTTGAAGGTAAATAATTAAACATTAAGAAAAGTGGCTCTATTTTCTAATGTTTTTATGGTTCAATATATTGTTTTCCACATCTTAGCACAGTCCACAGGAATCCATTATGTTATTGAATTTTGTCTGCTTAAGGTTTAGAATTAGTTTAGGGCTAGTAAGATTTTTATTATTTTTTGGAAAGAAATTTATATTTTTCTTCAGCAAGGACATAATAAACTGATAGAAAAGTGACAGTAAGACTTTTACATTGTATAAAATAAATACTGCTCTTTTGAACTGTTTTTTATTCATTAAAGAAAGTAAAATGTATCTCGGTTTTATTAATATTAAGCAGCACAAATGTTTTCAACACTGTGATAAATGATTCTTGAGCACCAATTCAGCATATTAGAATGATTTCTAATGTAACACTGAAGATTGGAGTAATGGCTACTGAAAATTCAGTATATGAATAAATTACATTTTAAATATATATTTAAAAAGAAAAAAGTTTTTATATATATAAAAAATTGTAATATAATTTCACATTATTGCTGTTTACTGTTTTATTCTTGTTTAAATAAATGCAGCACTGGGGAGCATATAGGATACTTTTTATTTTTATTTTTAAAAACAACTTTTTTTTCTTTTTTTTTACAATTAATATTGTTATAAATACTATTCATATTAATATTACTATACATAAACATAAAAAGATTAAAACATTTTTTAATTAATTTTATTTATTCAATACTGAATTTAAGTTGCTCCATTACTTATGCAGGAAGTTTACTGTGGTCTCATGTTGGACACAGTATACAGACCTTTGGGAAAGGGCTTAAATATTCATATTACTGGACATAATTTACATGTCTTTGAAGTGTGAAATGGACACAAGACCAAAGCAAAACTATGAAAAAACACTGTTATATTGTAATTTCCAGCTATTTGTTGGGTGCTTTGGAGACAGGGCAAAAAGAAAGAAATAAAGTTCATAAAAACAGAGAAATAGAACAAACAGTACTAACTTGTAAATTAAATGAAGATGTATTTAATTTCCCACATAATGTTATTAAAAAAAACTCAAATTATGCAAAAATTCTATTCTATGATATTCTATTCTACTCTACTCTAGCGTCCTAGTATCTCTTGTGTTGAAGCAGAGAGCATGCACAGATGCATTGAGCATGAGTCCTGATGTATCTCCTCACCTCTTAAATCTCTGTCAGCAGGACAAAACCAGATGATTATGTATTTTTTATGCGAATAGAATGTCAGCCAGGCGAGAGCACTGTGTGTACATGTGTGCATGTTTGCACATTTGTAAATCCATATCTGTGTGTGCACAAGCATGTTTGCGTAAGAGTGATTGTGTGTGTGTGTGTCTGGCAGGGTGACTAAGGGTGGATTGCCTTCAGGCTGCTGCAGTCGTGCTCGTTCACTGACCCAGCACTGACAAACCATGTCTGCACACACAACCCCCTCTCTACTGTCAGCCCAACACCTGCTGAACACTCACAGCACTTTAACAAACCTCTTGCACCTCATTGCATATTACCTTCGGGCTCAAAGTGCATTACAATGCATAATACATTGCATAAACTATCAATTGCTCAGTATTAAACTTGTCATGTGAGTGTTTATGAAACATGTGCTGTTTGTGAAACATAAATTATATATACACTACATTCAAACGTTTGATGGGCGGGAAGACTTCTTCATTTTTTTGAAAGAAGTCTCTTAAGCTCACCAAGGCTTATCAAAATAAAAAGTAATGGTAACACTTTAGACATTCTACTAACAGTAAGCAACTTTTCAACTACGTCAACTAGCAGTCATTAGAGTAGTAGTAGACTGTCTGCTTAATATCTTCTAACACTTTATTTTGATGGGTCCACAACATACAACATACTGACTATGAGAAACTTTGCAAGTATATGTCAACTTATTCTACTAACCCTAAACCTACCCTAAGTCTACTCTGAGAGTTAGTAGACATGTAGTTGCAAATTAATGAGAATTAGTTGACATGTAGTTACAAAGGTACATTTAGTTAGTAGAATGTCTAAAGTGGACTATCAAAATAAAGTGTAACCAAAGTAATATTGTGAGATATTATTGTAATTTAAAATAACTGTTTTCTATTTGAGTGTATTTCAAATGTAATTTATTCCTGTGATGGCAAAGCTGAATATATATATATATATATATATATATATATATACAGTTGTGCTCAAAATTATTCATACCCTTGGTAAATATGATCAAAGAAGGCTGTGAAAATAAGTCTGCATTGTTTATCCATTTGATTGTTCATTTAAAATGTTGTAAAAAGTCTAACCTTTAATTGAAGTTAAAAAAAAGTGAAAGTGGGGGAAAATCACATTAGGAAATATATATTTTTCTCTAGTACACAATGGCCACAATTACTGGTAGCTCTATAAATTCTTATGATTAAAAAATCTGATATGAAGTATATTCCCATTCATATTTGTATTTTTTTTTATCACACCAGGGTGACTAGTAACATGAAGTTGTCTACCCTTGGCTTCCTGTTTCACAGGATTATAAATATGAGGAACACAAAGGTCAAATTCCCTTAATCATCCATCACAAGGAGTAAAACCAAAGAATATATTTCTGATGTGCAGCAAAAGATTGTTGAACTTCACAAATTTAGAAAGTGGCTGTAAGAAAAGAGCTAGAGCAGTGAAAATCCCCATTTTCACCACCAGGGCAATAATTAAGAAGTTCCAATCAACTAAATATATTATAAATCTGTCTGGAAGAGGACGTATGTCTATATCGTCCTAATGCACGGTGAGAAGGAGAGTTTGAGCGGCTAAAGACTCCCAAGGATCACAGCTGGAGAATTGCAGAGATTTGTTGAATCTTAGGGTCAGAAAAAAAAAAAAAAAAAACAGCCCCTACATCACCACATGTTTTTACGGGGGGTAGAGATTCTTTCTCCTAGCTCATCCAAAAAAACAAAAAAAACTCCAGCATATTCAGTTGTCAGACACGACTGGAACTTCAAATGGCACTGGCTTCTATTTTCTGCAGGAGGTTCTGGACATCTTGTTTAGATACATGGTATCATGGATTCAATTAAATACCAACATATGAAAAATTAAATACTGACTGTCCATGCTAGAAATCTTATAATGGGCCGTGGTTAGATCTTCCAACAGGACAATGATCCACAAACAAACATCAAAACCAATACAAAAATGTGTCACTGGGCACAAAACCAAGCTTCTGCTGGCCATTCCAGTCCTCTGACCTGAACCCTGCAGAAAATGAGTGGGGTGAACTGAAGAGGAGAAGCAACAACATGGAGCTGGGAATCTAAAGGGTCTGGAGTGATTCTGGATGAAGGAAAGGTCTCTGATCTCTTGTCAAATGTTCTCCAAACTTATCAGGCATTATAGGAGAAAATTTAGAGCTGTTATCTTGGCAAAAGGAGGTTGCAAAAAATATTGAATAAAAGGGTATGATTAATTGTGGGTAATGTGTATTAGAGAAAAACATTTATTTCATAATGAGATTTCTCTCCCATTTTTTTTTTTTAATTCTTATTCTCCAGTGAAAAGTTAAATTTTTGAAATAAAAGATCAAAAGGATTAATGATACAGATTTATTTTCACAGCCGCATTTGATCATATTTATCATGGGTATGAATAATTTTGAGCACAACTGTAATTGCTGATTTGCTGCTAAAAAAAAAACCCATTTCTTATTATTATCAATGTTGAAAACAGTCGTGCTGCTTAACATGCTTTGCTTTGTGCAAACCACAACGCTTTGTTTTTCAGTATTCTTTGATAAATAGAAAGTTCAAAAGACAGCATTTCCTTGAAATAAATTTAATTTACATAGAATTTAAAGCATTCTGGCTGAATAAAAGTGTAACTTTCGCTCAAAAATAACCTTAATGATGCCAAACTTTTGAACTGCCACATTTTCCTCAAAACATATGTTTATTATATTTTTAAATATACAGGTGCATCTCAATAAATTAGAATGTCGTGGAAAAGTTCATTTATTTCAGTAATTCAATTGTGAAACTTGTGTATTAAATAAATTCAATGCACACAGACTGAAGTAGTTTAAGTCTTTGGTTCTTTTAATTGTGATGATTTTGGCTCACATTTAACAAAAACCCACCAATTCATCTCAACAAATTAGAATACTTCATAAGACCAATAAAAAAAAAACATTTTTAGTGAAATGTTGGCCTTCTGGAAAGTATGTTGATTTACTGTATATGTATTCAATACTTGGTAGGGGCTCCTTTTGCTTTAATTACTGCCTCAATTTGGCGTGGCATGGAGGTGATCAGTTTGTGGCACTACTGAGGTGGTATGGAAGCCCAGGTTTCTTTGACAGTGGCCTTCAGCTCATCTGCATTTTTTGGTCTCTTGTTTCTCATTTTCCTCTTGACAATACCCCATAGATTCTCTCTGGGGTTCAGGTCAGGCGAGTTTGCTGGCCAGTCAAGCACACCAACACCATGGTCATTTAACCAACTTTTGGTGCTTTTGGCAGTGTGGGCAGGTGCCAAATCCTGCTGGAAAATGAAATCAGCATCTTTAAAAAGCTGGTCAGCAGAAGGAAGCATGAAGTGCTCCAAAATGTCTTGGTAAATGAGTGCAGTGACTTTGGTTTTCAAAAAACACAGTGAACCAACACCAGCAGAGGACATTGCACCCCAAATCGTCACAGACTGTGGAAACTTAACACTGGACTTCAAGCAACTTGGGCTATGAGCTTCTCCACCCTTCCTCCAGACTCTAGGACCTTGGTTTCCAAATGAAATACAAAACTTGCTCTCATCTGAAAAGAGGACTTTGGACCACTGGGCAACAGTCCAGTTCTTCTTCTCCTTAGCCCAGGTAAGACGCCTCTGACGTTGTCTGTGGTTCAGGAGTGGCTTAACAAGAGGAATATGACAACTGTAGCCAAATTCCTTGACACGTCTGTGTGTGATGCCTTGACCCCAGCCTCAGTCCATTCCTTGTGAAGTTCACCCAAACTCTCGAATCGATTTTGCTTCACAATCCTCATAAGGCTGTGGTTCTCTCGGTTGGTTGTGCATCTTTTTCTTCCACACTTTTTCCTTCCACTCAACTTTCTGTTAACATGCTTGGATACAGCACTCTGTGAACAGCCAGCTTCTTTGGCAATGAATGTTTGTGGTTTACCCTCCTTGTGAAGGGTGTCAATGATTGTCTTCTGGACAACTGTCAGATCAGCAGTTTTCCCCATGATTGTGTAGCCTAGTGAACCAAACTGAGAGACCATTTTGAAGGCTCAGGAAACCTTTGCAGGTGTTTTGAGTTGATTAGCTGATTGGCATGTCACCATATTCTAATTTGTTGAGTGAATTGGTGGGTTTTTGTTAAATGTGAGCCAAAATCATCACAATTAAAAGAACCAAAGACTTAAACTACTTCAGTCTGTGTGCATTGAATTTATTTGATACACGAGTTTCACAATTTTTTATTACAATTGAATTACTGAAATAAATGAACTATTTCACGACATTCTAATTTATTGAGATGCACCTGTAAATATACAGTGGGGCAAAAAAGTATTTAGTCAGCCACCAATTGTGCAAGTTCTCCCACTTAAAAAGATGAGAGAGGCCTGTAATTTTCATCATAGGTATACCTCAACTATGAGAGACAAAATGAGAAGAAAAAAAAATCCAGAAAATCACATTGTAGGATTTTTAAAGAATTTATTTGCAAATTATGGTGGAAAATAAGTATTTGGTCAATAACAAAATTTCATCTCAATACTTTGTTATATACCCTTTGTTGGCAATGACAGAGGTCAAACGTTTTCTGTAAGTCTTCACAAGGTTTTCACACACTGTTGCTGGTATTTTGGCCCATTCCTCCATGCAGATCTCCTCTAGAGCAGTAATGTTTTGGGGCTGTCGCTGGGCAACACGGACTCCAAAGATTTTCGATGGGGTTGAGATCTGGAGACTGGCTAGGCCACTCCAGGACCTTGAAATGCTTCTTCTGAAGCCACTCCTTCGTTGCCGGGCAGTGTGTTTGGGATCATTGTCATGCTGAAAGACCCAGCCACGTTTCATCTTCAATGCCCTTGCTGATGGAAGGAGGTTTTCACTCAAAATCTCACGATACATGGCCCCATTCATTCTTTTGTTTACACGGATCAGTCGTCCTGGTCCCTTTGCAGAAAAACAGCCCCAAAGCATGATGTTTCCACCCCCATGCTTCACAGTAGGTATGGTGTTCTTTGGATGCAACTCAGCATTCTTTCTCCTCCAAACACGACAAGTTGAGTTTTTACCAAAAAGTTCTATTTTGGTTTCATCTGACCATATGACATTCTCCCAATCCTCTTCAGGATCATCCAAATGCTCTCTAGCAAACTTCAGACGGACCCGGACATGTACTGGCTTAAGCAGGGGGACAAGTCTGGCACTGCAGGATTTGAGTCCCTGGCGGCGCAGTGTGTTACTGATGGTAGCCTTTCTTACTTTGGTCCCAGCTCTCTGCAGGTCATTCACTAGGTCCCCCCGTGTGGTTCTGGGATTTTTGCTCACAGTTCTTGTGATCATTTTGACCCCACAGGGTGAGATCTTGCGTGGAGCCCCAGATCGAGGGAGATTATCAGTGGTCTTGTATGTCTTCCATTTTCTAATAATTGCTCCCACAGTTGATTTCTTCACACCAAGCTGCTTACCTATTGCAGATTCAGTCTTCCCAGCCTGGTGCAGGTCTACAATTTTGTTTCTGGTGTCCTTTGACAGCTCTTTGGTCTTGGCCATGGTGGAGTTCGGAGTTGGACTGTTTGAGGTTGTGGACAGGTGTCTTTTATACTGATAACGAGTTCAAACAGATGCCATTAATACAGGTAACAAGTGGAGGACAGAGGAGCCTCTTAAAGAAGAAGTTACAGGTCTGTGAGAGCCAGAAATCTTGCTTGTTTGTAGGTGACCAAATACTTATTTTACCGAGGAATTTACCAATTAATTCTTTAAAAATCCTACAATGTGATTTTCTGGATTTTTTTCTAATTTTGTCTCTCATAGTTGAGGTATACCTATGATGAAAATTACAGGCCTCTCTCATCTTTTTAAGTGGGAGAACTTGCACAATTGGTGGCTGACTAAATATTTTTGCCCCACTGTATATATATATATATATATATATATATATATATATATACAGTATATATTTGGCAACTTGCTGAAACAAAATAGGTTTAAGTTTTATATATATATATATATATATATATATATATATATATATATATATATATTATTATTATTATTATTATTATTATTATTTCAGTTAATGTTATTTCATTTAATTTCAGGAAACAAAAAAGTTTTTAATTTTAGTTAAATATAATAACCCTGCTGAAAATTCAGCTTTGCCATCACAGGAATGAATTACATTTAGTGTTATTTTAATAATATAATTTGTAATAATATTTTACAATAAGAGAACACAATACGTTCACAACAAAATAATATATATATTTTTTTAATTTTGTACATGAATTTCAAAATGTGTTTCTGGGTCAAAACGATTTAAAATGATGGAGCTGGTCACATATATGAGAACTGGCCAACCACCCACAACTTCTCGGCAGATGATTCCTGTCAGGAAGAGCTATTGAATTCTATCGTGGCTTGATTGAAGACCACATCAGTCATCAGTGTGTCCTTATATATATAGTGTGTGTAAGTGTGGGTGAGAGAATGCTTTTTAAATCGACACACTGAGGGAGCGTGGCGGTGGGTTTGTATAATTTCTCTCCTTTAAGAGAAAGGGCCTGCTGAGATCATCATAACATGATACACAATCAAAGGGAGGAAACTGTGCTCTGCTGGGAGTGTAAAGTTAGATGAAAAGCAAATTGACTTGAAGCCTAAAATACAGAATTAATTAATCTCTAGGGTGGCTTTTGATTGGGGAATGAGCCTTTGTTGCCACCTGATCAAGATCGGCCTCTGTGGGGCAATATTCAACATTGTGAAAGTGCCATAAAACACACTTCCATCCTCAGGAAACGGCAGGACATTTGAGAATTTAATAATAATAATAATAAAAAAAAAGATCTAATGACAAAACAGGATAAAAATTAAGACGTGATTGATGCAGGTTTGACAATTCTGGCAGCTAATGGTCTGTGCAGTTCTGTTTGTTTTGATACTCCCTTATCAAGTCCTTCCGTTGGGACATGTTTATTTCCATTTATGCATGTATTACATTTCACAACCCCCCGCCCCCCCACCCACCCCATGCAACCACTTCTAATTAGAATGATGTATCGTTGTTGTCTAATGATCTGTGTTGCTTTAGTTCAAAATAATGGCTGGGCAGATTGCTTGTCTGACAGATTCACAGTATAACATTAATTTTTCACCTTTAGTGACCTTTTCTTTTATACCCATTATCCACAATTTATCATTGTCTTTGCTAGGACAATCAGCACTATTACAGTTGCTCATACTGAGGCTAAGAATTTGAACAAGCCCCTAACCCTAAGTATTAAACTTTGGTGCACAATTCTCATACTATTTTTAGAGGAAAAGAATGATACATCTAATCATGCAGCTTGTTGAGGAGAGGTGTGCTATTATTGTTCCTAGCAATCAGACTTGCAGTTTTCCTTTGGCAGATGAAAAAGAAGATGAAAATGCCATAGATTTACACAGGTGGAGGAATCTGAGCCCTATCTGAGCCTCTACAAGAATGTCACTGAATATCACAGAATTTGTGATCAAATCAGTATAATCAAAATCTTACAACATGGTATAAATATTTGTATTTCTTGGCAACTATTTTTTGCTGGAAATTACAAACACACACACACACACACACACACTTATATATATATATATATATATATATATATATATATATATATATACTGTATAGAGAGAGAGAGAGAGAGGGGGAGAGAGCTGGGTTGTAACTGATTACATGTAATCTGGATCTATAAATTAAGTAATTAGATTACATTTTTAAAAACTCATAATCAGATTACAGTTATTTTTTATTGTTTACATGATTACATATTATATTCACACAATAGAAATATTTTATTCACAATTTATTGATTCTCCCGAATTCATCTTTTTCATCTTTTAAATGTTCCTTTCTAAAATAACCTACAGTTTACACTCAGAAAGTCTTCTACACAGCATTTGACCACTGGATTACTGGAATGAATTACTTCAGGTTTAAGACTAGTTTCAACATTGGATAATCTACTTATGAACACATTCATTTTTGTTTGAATTATCTCTCAGTAGGTTATTTAAGCATGTATTACGTCTTTGAGGGGCTTTTAACTTTCAAACACATTAAGGCCGTGTTCACACTTGGCGTCTTTTTTGAAGCTGCCAGCGTCTGTTTTACATTATAATCCTATGGAGTAAACCGTGTTTTCAAAAAAGTCCTGGACGCTTTTTAAAACGCTACCGCCGGCGTCTTTTTCTGCAGCTCAGAGCGTCTTTCCGAGTTGAAAAAAGTTTAATTTTTGTGAGAAAAACGCCCTACGTCAAGCGCCTTTTTGACAGCTGACCAATGACAAGCGAGTGGCGAGTCGTTTCCATAACAACAAAAACAACAAGAAAAAAGGAAAAGATAGCCGGTAGACAGATCGTACTAGTTTCGGAGGTCCTGGACTAAATTGTTGGAAGCACCATACAGTTTCCTTCCCCGTATAATGTCGCGCTCCCACAAACGCCGTTGTGAACCGACACCCTCCCCGTTAACTTCAAAAGCCGACATTTCTGCAGCACACAGCGCTAGCTACCTTTGCAGCTGTTGTTATAGCAACAAGAAATTTAATTAATTATTAGCTTTTCATTACACTCAGGAACCCCCTGCGGTTCCTTTATGGACCCTAGTTTGGGAAACCTCGATGTAATATAATGTTTAATGCACTTTGTTAATAACAACAAATGGAATATATTTTCTTGCTCCTTGTATTTTTTATATCAATATGGTACAAGACTATCCTATTTAAATCTATGTGATAAACGAGTTAGGTCAAAAGTAAACTAAAAGTAATCAATGTAAAATGTGTAATGTAATGGATTACATTACAACTACAATTTTTGAATCAGTAATTTGGAATCAGTAACAGACTACAGTTTGTAATTAATCAACCCAGCTCTGTGTATAGGTATATATATATATATATATATATATGGGGTATGTACATACATGGGGTGATCGGAGTATTTCAGAAACCGCTGATCTACTGGGATGTTCACACATATCCATCTGTTTACAGAAAATGGTCTGAAAAAGATCAAATATCCAATGAGAAGCAGTTTTGTGTGTGAAAATGCCCTTTGGAGAATGAGGTGAATGGCCGGCTAGAAAGGCAACAGCAACTGAAACATCCACTCGGTACAACCGAAGTATACGCACATGAGCAACGGACAGCACATTGAACCTTGAAGCAGATCCCATCTGCAGCAGCAGAAGACCACACCGGATTCCAGTCCTGTCAGCTAAGGACAGGAAACTAAGGCTACAATTTGCACAGGCTCACCAAAACTGGATAATACGAGATTAAAAAAAGGTTGCCTGATCTGATGAATCTCGATTTCTGCAGTGATATTTAGATGGTAGGGTCAGAATTTGGCATAAACAACACGAAAGCATGGATCCATCCTGCACCTTGGGACTTTTAGTAAATGCCACAACCTACCTGAGTATTGCTGCTGACCACATCTATCCCTTCATAACCACAGTCTACCTATCTTGTGATGGCTACTTCCAGCAGGATAAGGTGACATGACAGTGAGTTCACTAGGCTATAATCTAATGGCCTCCACAGTCACCAGATATGGGAATCACATCATGATGTGCAGCTCATTCTCTTCGGAAAATGTAAATGTCTACTTCTCATTTTTTTTCTCTCCCCTGATCCTAATTATAAAAAAAAACATGACATTCATTTGTTCTGATCTGGTAAGGTCCATGGTGGCTAACTGTCACCATTTTTCCTGTTATCACAGATAATTCTTTTGCAGAGAGGAGAGTAGCGTTGATGACTGCAGCAGAGTTCGGCTTGCCTGGGGTTGCTTGGCAAACATTACAGTGCACAGTCATCTATTACATTTACAGGGTTCATCGCTCATGAAAAATGAATAAAAAAAAAAGCCATATTTCTGGCAGCGGAAGTCATTTTAACCCCCTCTGATGGAATCAATGAGGTTTGCATTTACATTTTCAGGGAAGTGTGATTCTTCGGGTGAGACAACTCAAAGTGACCTGGTGGCAGTCAAAATAATAATAATAAAAATAAAACAGCTTTAGTAAACACTTTCATTTCCATTATATATTAGAATGTTGTCCATATATAGTGACCACAACAGTATTGACCCTTAAGTCTTTTGATTTTGTGATAAGGTTTCCTCTCTCGCTGCTTCGCTCTCTCTCTCTCTCTCTCTCTCTCTCTCTTGTAAATGTAACAATACCACCACAGGGCATTATATTAGTAGCAGGAAGTTGGCATGGCTCCGCTTTAAATTAATCACATTAGTGCTAAGAACAGATGGATTTCTTTTACAGCACAGACAGATAGAAAATCTGATTCTTGATTGTGTGTCATCTTATGTAATGTTCTTCTTACTGTAAGTCATTTCAAATTGTGAATTATATCTTGATGGCAAATAGCCAGAGATTCTGAGCTTGAGCTATGCTGACAGCATCCTGCAACATCCTCTAATTTCAGAAGGATATGCTCATCAAAATGTGATCTAATGTATCCCAACTAACCAAAATAGCCTGAGAAAAAATGCTGGCTGAGAAATGAACATCTAATACCCTCTGGATTGAATATTTCAGCATTAGCTATTTCATGTGATTAATGTGACATGCTGAGTTCAAGAATATATTCAGATGGTAATAAATCCACTCTTTAAAAGCATGTTTAACATAAATAGCATTTAAATACCTTATTTGAGAGTGTTCAGTGTATATTTGAGGCTTTCAGATTAATTTAGATTATGCTGTGGCATTGTCAAAAATCCTCAATGATGAAAAAGCCACTGTAAAAGAACTTTACTGTATCAAATTAATTTACTTATCCATTTTTGTGCATATAATTTTCAGATAATAGACACGACAACTGAGACATATAGGACATGTTCCTGGACCAACATCCTTTTTAGTCCTGGAATAGTCTTGTATAGCCAGACTTTTAACTCAACTTTGCAACTTATTTGGATCTAAAACTGCCTATTTAGGCAGGGGGAACAAACAATATCGCATTTGCAATGAAAGTGTGTGTGTGTGTGTGTGTGTGTGTGTGTATGTGTACCTGTTTTTCTATTCAGGTGGGGACTTAAACCTGAATACACACAGACTCATGGGGACTCAAGCTAATAAATCACACAGAATGACGTTTTTTGAAAATCTAAAAATGCAGAAAGTTTCCTGTAAGGGGAAGGTTTAGGTGTAGGGTTGGTGTAGGGCAATAGAATATATGGTCTGTACAGTAGAAAAAGCATTATGCCTATGGAGAGTCCCCACAAGGATAGCAAACCAGACATGTGTGTGTGTGTGTGTGTGTGTGTGTGTGTGTGTGTGTGTGTGTGTGTGTGTGTGTGTGCGTGTGTGTGTGTGTAAAAACACAAGATGCTGGGTAGTGGAATATTTACAAACAAAAACAATAAAAAAAAAAAAATGTTGTATTTGCAAACATTTTACAAAAGAAACATACATACATTATTGCACCAATGAACTGTTTTACTACCAAATTATATGCAATATCAACCTAATTTAACTTAAACTGGAAAGTTTTCCTCAAATTTGTGAAATACTGGGCAAATGAGTTCCTGAACGCTTAGCTTCAAATACCATGACACTCTGAAGCGGCATTAGGGAATTCTTGTGCACTAAAGGCACAGAGCTTTGGCATTTTTCTGATCTGGGACAGTCTTGTACACTTACTTCCTGATGCATGAACATGCTCTCAAGGGGCCAAGACCACAAGTGTGCGTTTTGGGACAGGCCATCTTTTTGTTCCAAAATTAATCTGTGTTATTGAACAATTTAATTAAATAGAATGATTCAATGACAAAATGACATGAATTTGTGAATGAAACAGTGTGTTTGAATGAATCTGTTAAGTTAATGACTCAATGGCTGCATCTAAAATCACATAGGCTAGTTCCCTACTAAATAGTGGGCCCTATTTTAACGATCTAAGCGCATGGTCTAAAGATGCACTTAGGGCGTTTCCGAATCCACTTTTGCTAGTATAACGACGCATCCCGGCGCATGACTCCATCCTGTCTGGAGTATTGTTTGTGTTTATTACGCTTCCGGCTTCGCTACTGTTCGAACGCTCTTGCTTATTGCTCTGCACTTTGCTCCCTATTTATGCACTTTTCTCAGATCTCTCTAAGATTTTAACTTCAGCAGATCAGCACAGTGCTCAAACAACACATTTTTTGGGGGGGAAAATGTAGACTCTTTGCCTCCCACTGCCAGCAGCTTACATTCCGGAGACGAGAAAACACAGCTGTCTACATTCAAACAGACAAGAGAAAATGCCTCTCGTGGAATCTACTTGTTGCATGAACTGCCACAGACTTCCACAAAGAATTGTGGTTCTTGAAGCAAAGTTATTTGCTGGACTTCCAAAACAGGCGGAACACACAGCAGATGGTAATCATGGACCCCCTCAACATACAGCCGGTGAGTCCTGTGAATCTCAACAGTTTATACCAAGTGTAGAGAAACAAGCCAAAACTGATTGACATACTAATCGATGGCACAAACAGGGAACAAGACCCAAAGGCACTGGACACATCAGATTGCCACGAGTATCTCGTATTGCTGCCATAGCATCCTCTACCCCAGATACGGCTATGACAAGACTTGTAAACACTGGTATTCTACCACCCGCTATACATCTTGAGAACAGATTTGAAGCATTAATGAATGTGGGAGAGGAATCCCCAAATGTGATTGAACATAGATCATATCAGCCAGCAGCTAACATCGTTACTAACAAATGCTCAAGGTCAAGCAGACAGCGGCATTCAGCTCAGAGCGCAGCCGAGCCCAGGACTCTGATAGTGGGCGACTCTATTATCAGAAACATCAGTAGCAGGACTACAACTACATGCTGCTTTCCTCAAGCAACCGTCTCTGATGTGAACAAGGAACTTCGGAACATTCTGATGAAACACAAGACTGCAAATCAAATCATCATCCATGTGGGGAAGAATGATATTCGGAAAGAGAAGTCAGAACTGCTTAAGAAGGATTTCAGTGAACTCTTTGAAACACTTCAAAGACTTGAAGTTCAGACGTTCATCAGTGGACCACTCCCAGCAAGGGGAACTAATATGTTTTCATGGCTGCTTGGGCTGAATACATGGCTACAAAGAATCTGCAGTATAAAAGGAGTCAACTTCATCAACAACTTCAATCTTTTCTGGGGCCATAGACAGCTGTTTAAACTGGATGGCCTCCACCCAACCAATCTTGGTGCAAGAGTGCTAAAGGACAATATCTATTTCTCCCTCCGTCATCCTTCAGTGGTGTGTGCCAATCCACTCGGCCTGGATGGCACACACACACCTAGTCAGAATATGAGTAACCACAGGACTTCATATCAGCTTCAGAGTCATCATATGGTTGACACAACCCACAAGGACATTTATAACGCCATGCAGCCAAAACAAGCTCTCCTCATGGAGACTATCCCGGCTGAGCCCTGCCCACAGAGCTCATCACAAACAGATTGTGACATATTACATCAGCTACAAGACTCAGCACCCAAGGACGACATTCTGGAAAACAGCCAGGACAACATATCACAGCCACGGGAAACACCAGAGCCAGAGCCCCGCTCACCAGACACATTATCCCTCTCTCCAGCATCTCCACTTCTAAGCTTCTCACAGAAAATGGAGGAACTGGTGTATGCTGGGACCAAACTCTCCCATTCTTTCGCTGCAAGCCCCTAGATATCAACTAAAAAACGGCGGGCCCCTCAACCACCAAAGACTGCAGGCCCAGATCTCCCTCCTCCTCCTGTGAGAGCTCTTCGGCTGCTGCCACAACGCCAGGGCCCAAACCCTCCTCCATCGGCTGTAAGTGAACCAAAAACAACTGAAAACAGCTCTCAGTGATATGTGTCGGGTCCCCGCTATATTAGCAGCAACATTCACCAATGTTTACAGAACAAGCGGGAACCCAGTGTGCCTGTAGCTTTCTCTATCTCTGTTTTAGCACGTGATAGAAAGTCTCAGGCCTTCTCAAGCCGTATGGCTGACCCATCTAATCTGTGGCCTGTAATGCACCAATCTAAGATTGCTGTAGAGAAAAAATGTAATTCCATCAAGTTAGCATTTTTAAACATTCGCTCCCTAAAAAATAAATAATTTCTGATCAATGATTTAATAACCACAAACAACCTGGATTTTATGTTTCTAAATGAAACATTGCTAGAAGACAACTGCATTGCAACAGTCCTCAATGAAACAGCCCCTCCTAACATTCATTTTATAAGTGTCTGCAGGACTGTTAGGAGAGGTGGAGGTGCAGCTGCTCTATTTAACGATGTTTATCAATGCAAGCAAGTGTCATTTGGTCAGTATCTGTCTTTTGAATACCTGGGTATTGTGCTGAAAGGTGCTCCACGCATTCTGTTTATCATTATTTACAGGCCTCCAAAATACTCTCCAGCCTTTGTGGAAGAGTTCACAGAACTGTTATCAATGATTTCCTCAGAGTTTGACAGTTTTACTATTGCAGGGGATTTTAATATTCACATAGATAATGCAGAAATCAAAACTGCAAAAGAAATGATAACTGTTTTAAACACTTTTGACCTGATTCAGCATGTGCATGGACCCACACACAATCGTGGACACACTCAAGATTTACTCATCAGTTGAGGTCTAAAAATGTAATCTATTGTTATTAAGGATGTAGCACAATCTGATCACTTCTGCATTTTCTTTGATATATTGATCTCTGTTACCACTGAATCTAGATCTGTCTCTGTCAGAAAGAGATGCATTAACAAGAACACTAGTGCGCTATTTATGAAGGCTATATCTTCAACACCAAGCATTTCTGCAGACTGTTGATCTTCTCCTGGATTCATTTAACTCAAAAGTTAAGAATGTTATTGATGATATATATCATCAATAAAGCAAATGCAATGAGTTTGCTTCCTTCTTTTCTGAGAAAATCAATAATATCAGAAAGGAGATTGGCACATCCTCAAGTTATGCAGAGGTCACACAGATTCGACCGCAATTTCAAAAAGAAGTGCCTATGTCTGTTTTTGAAACAATTGATAGCAACATTTTGGAAGAAATAGTACAGCACCTTAAATCGTCAACCTGCTATCTTGACACACTTCCCACATCTTTTTTCAAAAGTGTGCTTAACTGTTTAGAAGCAGATCTCTTAGAAGTGGTGAACGCTTCACTTCTTACTGGGACTTTTCCAAACTCCCTGAAAACTGCAGTTGTTAAGCCCCTTCTGAAAAAGCGCAATCTTGATAACACAATGTTGAGCAACTATAGACCAATATCCAATCTTCCTTCCATAGGTAAGATTATTGAAAAGGCAGTTTTTAATCAGCTGAACAACTACTTAAACTCAAATGGATACCTGGACAATTTTCAATCTGGTTTCCGAGCGCATCACAGTACAGAGACAGCGCTTATTAAGATAATAAATTATATTCGCTTCAATTCTGATTCTGGCAAAATATCAGTGCTGGTACTACTAGATCTTGGTGCTGCGTTTGACACTGTTGATCATAACATACTTCTAGAGAGACTGGAAAACTGGGTCGGGCTCTCTGGGATGGTACTCAAATGGTTCAGGTCATACTTAGAAGGAAGAGGTTATTATGTGAGTATAGGAGAGCATAAGTCTAAGTGGACATCCATGACATGCGGAGTCCCACAAGGCTCAATTCTTGCACCACTCTTGTTTAGCCTGTATATGCTCCCACTAAGTCAAATAATGAGAAAGAACCAAATTGCCTATCACAGCTATGCTGATGATACCCAGATTTGCCTAGCCTTATGCATGACTACAGCCCCATTGACTCCCTCTGCCAATGCATTGATGAAATAAACTGTTGGATGTGCCAGAACTTTCTTCAGTTAAACAAAGGGAAAACTGAAGTCATTGCATTTGGAAACAAAGATGAAGTTCTCAAGGTGAATGCATACCTTGACACTAGGGGTCAAACAACTAAAAATCAAGTCAAAAAATCTTGGGGTGATTCTGGAGACAGACCTTAGTTTTAGTAGTCATGTCAAAGCAGTAACTAAATCAGCATACTATCATCTCAAAAATATTGCAAGAATTAGATGTTTTGTGTCCAGTCAAGACTTGGAGAAACTTGTTCATGCCTTTATCACCAGCAGGGTGGATTATTGTAATGGTCTCCTCACCGGCCTTCCGAAGAAGACCATTAGACAGCTGCAGCTCATCCAGAACACTGCTGCCAGGATTCTGACTAGAACCAGAAAATCTGAGCATATCACACCAGTCCTCAGGTCCTTACACCGGCTTCCAGTTACATTTAGGATTGATTTTAAAGTACTTTTACTCGTTTACAAATCACTCAGTGGCCTAGGACCTAAATACATTGCAGATATGCTCACTGAATATAAACCTAACAGACCACTCAGATCATTAGTATCGAGTCAGTTAGAAATAGCAAGGGTTCACACAAAACAAGGGGAGTCCGCTTTTAGCTATTATAGCTATCCTCAGTTGGAACCAGCTTCCAGATGAGATCATATGTGCTAAAACATTAGCCACATTTAAATCCAGACTCAAAACTCATCTGTTTAGCTGTGCATTTGTCAAATGAGCACTGTGCTATGAGCACTAGTTGTGCAACTTGCACTAATCATTTTCTATTCTTAACTGTTTTAAATTCTTTTTAAATCAATTTTTATATCTTGTTTTTATTATTATTATTATTTAATTCCTTGTTTTTATTGTTGTGACTTTTTTTTCACTTCCTTTTATGTAAAGCACTTTGAATTACCACTGTGTATGAAATGTGCTATATAAATAAACTTGCCTTTATGGATTACCCCTTTTGACAAGCTCTTTGGATTCTGTTCGCCGATCGAAGACCCACGCTTGTCCTAGGATTACTCTTTGTCTTGCCTGTGTTGTACCAGTTTGCCATTGTCTGAACCGTGCCTGCTTTATGACCACGTCTCTGAATAAAAGCCTTGCAAATGGATCCACACGTCTCACGTCTCGTTCGCCCCGTGACAAGAGCAAACGGATCTGCTCATAGGCGAGCAAATAGGTAGGCTAATTCTGATACACGCAATGACTATCCATTATGACATGTATGACATTTTCATATTTATGTAGCCTACACAATAATTTTCTTTTACACTGTAATTCTTTAATTTTAAATATTTGGCATGTTTGTGTGCTGCTGCGAGTCCCTGTGTGTAATAAGCAAAGAATGCGCGTTGTGGACCCACCCAGAGTCGCATTTTTTACTAACGCACTCTTTAAATAACAAAAAATATATATATATCGCGCCATTGACTTTAGACTTTAGACCAGGTTTGAGTTGGTCTATGGCCCAGTCTATTTTCAGTTCTTCAAAATAGCAATGCGCCAACAATTCGCTTGAACACACCTCTTTTTTAGACCAGCACGCCCATGGGTGCACAAATGGGCGCAAATGCATTTGCTATTTAAACAACGTGGCACAGGACGGGACAATGAGAACTGCGTCGGGCTGAAACTATCAAAAACACTTGCGCCCCATTGCGCAGGGTGTATGATGAGGGACACTATATGAAAACAGTAGTACCGTATGTCTGAATTCATAGTGTTCATAAAACAACAGCCGAAAGTACCTGGATGACACTAAAGTGTATCTAAACGGACACTACTTACTTGTCTTATTTATTTATAAGCACTTAGCACTTACAGTCTATTGGAGATCATTTGTGAATGGCAGTGGAGAGATGCAATTGAAGCTGGTAGATCACATGACACATGTCTTGATTATGTTCGTAATGCGCACATATAGAATGTAGGCTACTTTTTAATTGTCATTAAGTGATTACTTCTTCAAAAAATTTACTCAGAGAGTATCTGAATAACGTTTGTGATGTAGGCAGTTTTGTGTACAATATTTACCTTAACCCTATAACCTACACTTAAAATTAGACCTAACCGTAAACCTAAGTATAAAATCCTGTTGGTTGATGGGAATGCTGTTTCACAACCTACAAGGATGTTGATCCAGGAAAATATCCAACTTGAGTAAATAACATTTAACACTAGGCGAATTCATGGCTTCAGTTTATGTAGTCATTTTTATCAGCAGGCTGATTTACGAACCTCTGCAGCCTTCTGCAGTGGTTGTAGATCACCTCCCTTGCCTGGATATATTACACAAAACTGTGCGTAATAGCTTGTGGATTGTCTGACCTCCAGCCTATCAATGTCTGGTGGGGCCAGACTCCCTGATTTATCTGTTACTGGTGATGAATCTTCAGCTGTAAACAATGAGGTACACCATGTCCTTTTGTTCATATAAATAAAACCTCTGTTTTGGAAAAATGGTTTTGTTTTGGAGGTTGTGTAGGCAGATTCTTGTTCTCGCCACAGAACTGAGGGAAATTGTCATATTTCATGGTGAAGGAGACCATGTGTCCACTGTACAATCGTTTTAAGTTTGTGATTCAGCTGCTTAGAGATGAAAGAATGTGTGCTTCCTTAAAAGGCGTCTTACTGGGCAGAAACAAATGAGTCCGGATCTTCTAACATCATCTGTTGGTCCTGAAACAATATTTCAGTCTAACAAATCCAAACCCAATTCTTAACCTCAGCCCTATAAATCAGAAGGAAATAATCTGTTGATAAGATCGATGTTCAAGCCACAACAAGGATGTTGATCCAGGAACATGTCATTATGGTAAACATGGAAAATATACTTTCAAATGCAGTTAACACTAGATATTTTCTGCTGTTTTTTCTTGCTTCTGGTTTGTCTGAGGTTCTTAAACATCTTGAAATTGAACTAAACTCATATTACCACTATTGTTATATGAGATATGAATTGAGGAGAGATCCTAAATTAATCTTTAGTAATTAAATTCATTCATCAGTCATTGTTGACTTCATCATTCTTTAGTCATGATTAAATACATCCATCAGTCTTTATTAAATATGTCTGTTCATAAAAACCGTTCACTTTCCAGCTTTCAGAGAGGCAGCAGAGAAATTATGTTCAATCACCAAAGACGAAGCCAAGTTAATTTGATTATGTCTAATTCTCGTGTATTTAAACTGGAAGAATAAACAAAATTAAATTTGATAAATTGGCAGAACAGGTCATTATAAATTCAAGTCTCATAATGTAATAGCAATTATAACTGAAAACATTCATTAAGACTAACAAAAATCAAACAGCAGAGTCTTTTATCATTTCACTGACAATCAATAATTAATTCCAACTCAAAGGTTAGCTGCTATGTCTGATTAAATTCTGCTGAAAGTCTGCTAGATTATTTTCAGTGCTTGCGTACATACACAGTCAGTCACCTCAGTCTGTGTTTATCAACTGAGGACAAGCCCAGTTTTAATTTATGGTTTTCCAAGTTATTTTCAACATCTGCACTGATTTTATATTTTAAGCAAGTGCAAATGTGCAAACAAGTTTACAGCTGAATACATAGAAAATTCTGGTTCAACTATAGTTTCATCTTGCACATCATTTTCAAGCCATGTAATAATGGCTAGTTTTAGCAATATTGATTTGATGAAATTTGAATAGCAACTACCATTCCGTGGACATCTTGAGAGAGGTTTCTGTGTGTGAAATGACAGAGATAAAGATAGAGAGAGAGAAAGCTTGGTTCAAGGAGGTCACGACTTGGACGCTGTTATCTTTGATTCATTGCCTCTCAGAGACATTGTCCATTTCTGGGGAAAAATTTTTTGAGCCAATCACCTGAGCCACAAATGCTGTGAGGCTGGTCACTCTATATCAGAACTCCTTCCAGCAGAGAAGGGAACAAAACTATTTCTCCCTGTTACAAGGTCTTCAAAAATTGAGTACTCGTAAAGCATCAGCTTTTGCAATTTGTCGTTCCAAGCCCTTCTGTGAAAGGCAAAATTAGAAAGTCGTTCACACTGCTCTCTCCAATACAACAGCAGAAATAACAGAAATACATCCTTCAAAATTCAGCTATTCCTCTAGAGTTCCATAACAATAATAAGAGCAGTTCATTCAAAAATTTGATTGTTGTCATTATTTGCAATTACAAGGTTGATATGGAAAAGCAGCCTGGAACTTAAAGGATAAGTTTGCAGAGTTCTAACAAGCTTTGTATTGTTACAATGTTGTATATGTAAATAAACAATGTGTACTATTTCTCTGTGTTACCTGCACCCAGATGTTAACGCAAAATACGTCAGTTTGCGACTTTTCCAGTGTTTTTCCTGCCTAGACAGCCAAGTTTTATTAAGTCAATTCCCCCTGCTGGAGAGCACTGTACTTAACAAAGAAGATTACTAACTATGTTAGCGTCTACCAACGGAAGATTACAGTCTGTTTATCATAAGTGTGCGCTACAGGTTTGTTGATTGCCGCTTTACGCTTGGGTGGATTCTGATTGTCAATTTTTTTTAATTTTTTTTTTATCATTCATCAGATGGGGAAAAAAAATAAAAAATTCTGAAATTTGATTACACCAATACTCTTCATGTTTTGTTTATCTGCATCGTAATCGTTAAAATAGAATTAGAACAATTATTAATACTTTATAGTAAGTTTATGGTAAACATTACAGTTATCATCTTTAAAGGTATCGTTCACCCAAAAATAAAAATTAGTTGTTCATTTACTCATGCCATCCAAGATGTAGGGGACGTTTTTCCTCAGTAGAACAGTAAAAAATATTTTTAGCTAAAACCATGGTCCTTAAAATGCAAATACCATTTTTTTTTTTACAACATATTACCTGTAATCCATAGCCTCAGGCAAATTGGGAAGTCTGATTCTTTTCCACAAACTGATTCTTTCAGAGTGTCTGTTTCAATAAACTGGTTCAAAAAATGATTCATCAGTTTATGTAATCATGCAATTGCATAACGTATATTGGGTGTGTTAATATATATTATTAACACACCCAATAATTATGTAAAACGAGGATGTTTACATGTCTAAAATATATAAACTAGTCTTAATCAACTTACCTTTTTACATAAACAATGAGAAACCATAACTTTTACTTCTGTCCGAGTCGGAGCTGTTTCCTCAGTTCAGTGTACTGCTGGAGTAACTGGAGTTGGCACAATCTGTATTGTTAAAAGCACTATATAAATAAAAGTGACTTGACATGACTTGACTGTTCACTCTGCCTGAGGCTATGGATTACAGTTAATAATATTTTAAATAATGTTCAGTTTCTTGCACAGACTGATCGTTTCGCTTCATAAGACCTCAATATATTGCCAGGAGCCACAGGTCTTAATTTTGTGTTCTCTGATATGCTTCTTTTTTTTTACTCTCAAAGTGACGGTGACCTCTGACTTGGATTTTATGAATCCCCAAGAGCCATTTATTCAGCTAAAAATCTTCTTTACTGTTCAAATGAAGAAAAAAACGTCACCTATATCTTGGATGGCCTGAAGGTGAGTAAATTAACGGCAAATTTTCATTTTTGGGTGAACTATCCCTTTAATTTATTTCTAGGCATAGCTGCTTGTCTCTGACTAAACTGAATTTGGAGAGCGGCTCGCATTGTTTGAATCCTTACAAAACATTGAAATACAGTGGACAGTGGTTCAAGTGATGTTCTGTGTGTATAATGTTCAAGTGATAAATAAGAAGGGACAAGTACTTAATTTAAAACAGCTAGAACATCCCCTGCTCCTCCAGTTGTTGTCTAGTTACAGTGGTAAACATTTGCAGCTAGCATACTGAGATGCTCACGTTGAGGACATAATCATACTGCGAATTTGGATCCAAAAGGGAGGGAGTACGACTGAATTTGGGTTTGGACCAAGCAATCAAGGAAACAGCTTCAGTCAGTGTCTGTGAAAAGACCATGAGTGTGAAAGAAAAAGGCCTGTCATCCTCATATTGTATATGACAAACAGATATGATGGATGACCCATAGTTTATTTGAAAATACATTTTTGCTTTTTTTTTTTTTTTTTATCAGTCAAGGTACAATAACCAGATGAAATACAAGTGCAAAAGTAAATAAGGATAGAGACAGCAAGAAAAAGTGCATGTGTGAGTGGGTAGGTGTGTGTCAACATATATATGAGCCTCAGAGTGACAGCCACCATTTCACTGAATCAAATCATTTCGTTTCTGCAAGGCCGTTGCTTCATGCAAATCGCCGGAAGAGTGGCTTAGAGAGGGATTGCTTGATGTCTGTGTATATTAGAATGGCATGAACGGTCATCTAAAGCACCGTGTGAAAACAAAATCCTGAGATAAGGACAATCAGCAATAGTTAAACAGCTAGCTTCAATTTTATTGTGAGATTGAATTCAAATAAGTTTATTTACAAAGACCCTTTGAGCCATTATCTTCGTTTTTCATCCTCTATATCGCAAATATATATATAAATAAAATGTGAATTATACATTAAAAAATAATTTTAACATATCACAGCACAATTTGGTCAGTATCAACCAAAGTTTTGGTACATAATGTTTTTAAATGTAAACACATCTGTTAATACAAACAACATTTCACAAAAACAGACCCACAAATATACATGTTCAAAAGTACTGTATGTTACATTGTAAATGGTTTGCAGAGTGAAAGTCTGTTTTCAGTGTTTTCTCAAAATGTGCCAGGTAAAAGCATTCACGCTCATGTAAATATAATAATTAAAAACTATAAAGGGCTGGTGGCTGTTTTTGTAAGACCTTCACACAGACAAACAGGTTTTGATGTGTGAACTGAGATCCCTGAAGCAAAACTGGACTGGTGATTTTGTTGGCTGTGTGTTTGTGCTACATGTGGAAAATAAAATAAAAAGTCAACTAAATAATTAGGCACCACTTGACTATTTGGAATTCTGACTCACTCATCTTTCCCTTGTTAAAACAAGTTTCAGTATCTGCAGGCTGTTGCCACAGACAATAATTTCTAAATAAATAATACAGTCATGCTGGTGCCATGCTGTCAGCCCTGCCCACCGTGAACTGGTCAAAAATCTTGCTCAGATACGTTCTAGCTGCGATTTTGCATTCTGTGTAGTGGACAAATTGCTTTTTGCAATAAACAAATGCACTTTAATGTAATTTCAAAGGGGTGTAAAAATGGAAATGCGCTTTAGTGCAAAACTTTGTGTCCTAGCAACGGAACTATTTTTCTCTGCGGATGAATTTCTGGTTATGCATTACAGATGTAATTCCTGTGAGTGACTCTTCAAATAAACAGTCCCTTTCTGGTGCATATCCTGTTACTGGCCTTTACATGATTTTCATAAGAATATACACAGTGCTTTTCAACATTTATGCCATATAATGCCTTTTAGACTTCCATCATTAATGTATTATTGTTTGTTTTTATATGCTGAAGAACTGGTCAAAATGATTCTCTGTCGCAAGAGAGAACATGTACTGAATCCAGAATATTCCTTTAACAAAAACAACACTAGCGCAGTTGAATGCAGTTATATTTTACAAACAATTCTCAATTCTCATCCTAAATTCAAGCAGGATCCACACAGAAGCCCATAGTACTAATTAAACGTGGCTTTCTCATTTCCTGCAGACAATTTAAGTTAAAAGGAGACATTTAGTTCTACAGTGGACAGGTATATACCTTCCATGTCAACAGAAATACATCAGCAAACCCATAACTTGTGTGAGTCATCGCTTTTTAAAGCAGCTTTCGATTTTCCTTCAGGAAATTGGAGAACATGGGGGAATAAGTGGATGTTTTCATGTCATCATTCAGTAATTCTACAAGTGACATTTTCAAAGGCAGATGAATTACTCTGTGTGATATATATATGTACATCATGTGTGTCAGGTATTTTTCTTACATAGAAGAATACTGATTTTTCTTGAAATTACATTCATCTGGCATGTTGATTGCAAATGTGACAGCTTTACAGATGACAACAATATACAGTAGAAAGCACATTTACATTACTGTTTTTATCTTTTTCTTTTTTCACGTACACATCTACAGTATGTTGTCATATTTGCACATGCCAACCCATTACAAGGGTTAAGTTTATAAAAAGTGAACCACAGCAAGTGAACAATCCACTTTGATCCGTCAAGTCCTGTCAACGATAAAATAAAATTCTTTGTTATGTATTTTAGATGAAATACATTCATAATATTTTCAAAGTATTGAACTGACAGAACATCCCGCAAGGTTTAATGGAGGAGATAATACAGATCTTTGTGTTGAAACATTCATACCGCAGGGGTAGAAACACCTCCCTGTCTTCATGCCGTTGTTAGTCTGTGCCACCACACTGTTCCTCTGTGCAAATTACTTTCAGATGAAAGGAGAAGCAATTTGCTGTTAACACTTTCCAGAGCCATTTGAGTGCACGACCCGCCTGTACGTTCACACAAGATGATGGCTGCTTAAAGATTAGAAAGCACAAATTTGTCGTATGGTAACATCTGAAACTTTTTCATGATGAAGAACCTTCTTCTATGATGAACAAAACTGTATACAGTCATCTTTCCTACAGATGGAGAGGCATTTTGCACAGCAAGATCCAGAAATATTTGTGAAAATGTTCCTGCTTCAAATGTAAGTATATTCAGCCAACATGCACATCTTGTTGAAGATGACGAATTGAAGAAGATGATCAGATTATCTTCCAAACATTAAGTTCACAACATAGAATTTAGCTAGGTCATGTTGTTGTGAAGTTGCCACCAGCACAATTTCATTTAACACAGGGACATAGACAGCAAGACCTTGAGAGTGAGGCAAAGCACTTCCAAACTCCTTTCCCACAGTAGAGTCTACGCCAGCATAGATGGGAGACACACCTTGATGACAAGCAGATCGGACATGGCAAGGTGTGCCATGAAGAAATCGGTGATGGTATGAAGTGTCTTAAATTTGGAAACCACACAAATCACCAGGAAGTTCCCGCTACAATAAATCCTCCATAGTTTTGAACTGGCATTAGGAATCCTTTCAGTATGCTCACCTAAACCATAAAAACAGAGAGAAGGGTAATTTAGATAGATAGATAGATAGATAGATAGATAGATAGATAGATAGATAGATAGATAGATAGATAGATAGATAGATAGTGAGTTTGACAGACAGACAGACAGACAGATAGACAGATAGACAGACAGATAGATAGATAGATAGATAGATAGACAGACAGATAGATAGATAGACAGACAGATAGATCACCTCAGACATCTGTTGCATTGAGATGTGTCGTTACTATATCTTGAGCTTCTAAAGCCTTTTTGGGTTTGCTGCGAACCGCTGTGGCAGCCTGGCCCTCGGCGTTCAACAAATCAAGCCGTTTCTTGCAACTGAAGACCGCAACAAAGGCGCTGCGGTAGTTCCGGTTCATCCAACCATACACCAGTGGGTTGGCAAACGTTGAGCACATGGCCACAATGTGGAAAACAGTGTAAAGAAGCCTGAAGTCCTTCATGTCCAACACGTTGTGGTCAATGTCAATGGCGAGCTGGAAGGCGTGGAAAGGCAACCAGCTGACCGCAAACACCACGACCTGCAACATACACGGTGAGATGTTACATCTGCACACATGCTGCATCAGTACTGGTCAAGCTGCAATTAAAGCCTGATCTACATTCTGGTCTAGTTCTCTGTTTATATTATTGGCAACTACAACATCTTTCAAAATAACTGTGGCAAAAATAGCTCTAAAATATTTGGGTTACAGAAGACTGCTTCTTATGTGGAAATGCTCTTGGGAAAGATGCATGCTGTTCTAGCAGTACAGGCTCTAAACAATAAAAAAAAATAGAAAGTACACACAAAATATAAAAATGTGCAAAGTCCTTGATGTGAATATCAGAAGTATCAACTGTAGAAGTCCAGGTTTTAAGTCTATCTATCTATCTATCTATCTATCTATCTATCTATCATGTGTGTGTATACACCTTCCAAAAGTTCAGTTAGCTATTTTCAGGAAGTTATTTAACACTTTTATTATGTAAGGATGCATTAAATTGATAAAAAGCGACAGTAAAGACTTTTGAATTCTGTTTCAATAAATGCTTTTTTGAATTATCTATTTATCAAAGAATCCTGAAACAAATGCTATAATTGTTTCCAACACTGATTATAGTAAGAAATGTTGAGCACCAAATCAGCATATTAGTAGAAAGCTGAAAATTCAGCTTTGCATCACAGGAATAAATTACTCTCTAAAATATATTCAAATAGAAAATGGTTATTTTAAATTATAATAACATTTCACAATATTACTGTTTTTACTGGCATTGAGAGCCGTGGTAAAAACCCATTTTGGTCAACCACTAGATGTTGGTCATCGTTTTCATTATCAGGCTTTTTGCTGTATACATGTGAACGCCTATAATAATATGAAGATACAGGAACACTACGATATAATATTTGCTCAGGAAAGCTGGGAACTGTACACACCATGGTAACCAGCATCTTGGTGGTCTTGCGGCGGCGCTGATGCCTGTCATTGCGACCAACTGGGCTGACGTGATTGCGGAGTTTACTCCAGATACGGATGTAGGCAAAAGAGATGATTGCTAGAGGCAACACATATTGCAGCAGCAGCGTGGAGATTCTGAAGAAAGAAAACAGCCATCATCGGCATAAGTGCAGCTGAAGAGTGTCATTATGTTATTGTTAAAGACGCTTTCAGAAAACATGCAATCTTGCTCCAAAATTAAACAAGCTATGACTCATTTTAGCAGTAATTTATCTGTTACAGAACAAACAAGCTTTCAAAGATGAAAATAGATCTTGAATCTAAATCTAAATCATCCACAGTAATCATCCTCTTTGAAAATGTTTGTCAAAATATAGATGATATCTGTTCACATAAATATCAACATTTAATCTTCATAAATTTGTATATTTATAAAATATACAGATCTGTGTGCTTTCAGTGCAATTTGAAGACAGTGACATTTGATAAATGAACACAGCATACATTTGTGCCTCCTTGAGGGCCTGAGGAAACTGTAATAATGCAGTTCATTAAAATATGCATGTCTGGTACTCACGAGTATAGAGTGCTGTCTGTACTACTGTCAGGCCACTTCTCTCCACAAACCTCAATGGAGTTATCTGGAGAAAGATCTACGATTCCATACTCCCTGAATATGGCCAGTGGGCTTGCCAGAACGGCGCTTACCACCCAGGTGATGGCAATGACCAGAAAGCAGGTGTCCTTTGACATTCGAGTGTCTAGGTGATAAACGATGCATCTATGCCGATCCAATGCAATTACGTTTAATGTAATTGTAGAGACGTGGACGGCGAGACCTTGAGCGTATGGCAGAGTGAAACAAAGCACTTGTCCAAACTTCCATTCCCTGAGGAGAGTGTAAGCCAGCGTGAACGGGAGACACAATGTGTTAACGAGCAGATCGGCCACGGCTAGGTTTGCAATGAAGAAGTTGGTGACGGTACGGAGTGTCTTAAATTTGTAAACCACATAAATCACCAGGGAGTTCCCCACAACGCCCAAAAGGATGATGGTAGAGTATGCCAAGATCAGGACCACCTGCACCCCAAGAAACTTGGTGCTGTCTCCCAACTCCAACAGCGGATGATTCAGAGTCAAGTCGGATGAATCCTCCCCGATGGCCAGCTCTTTGCTCCCAGAGGAGCCATTGATTAAGCTGAGGGAATCCATTTATGACATGGCCATGTCAGATTTTAGAGAAAGACCAAGCTGCCCTTAGGTTTGACAATCTGAAAACACAGGGTTGATTTGACATTATGAATCTGATCGATATACAAACACAGATAGATAGATAGATAGATAGATAGATAGATAGATAGATAGATAGATAGATAGATAGATAGATAGATAGATAGATAGATAGATAGATAGAAAACATAATATGACAACAACAAAATTCATAAAAGTATGCAATGGACATGCATTACACAGAGGGAACAGTTTGGACTGTATATTATGAAACTGATACCGTTTATTATAAGACTTAAATAACTAATCGGTTTTTCTGGATATATTTCCTTGAATAAATTTCCATTAAAAATATAAAATAATTTCTAACCTCACCATATATTAATGCAAATACATAAAAAATTTGTCTATTTCCAATTCACATGCATATCTTACAATGGACTACCGGATTGTACGGCTCTCCATTCCAGAGTATAAATATTTTATATCTTTTTATAGAGAGTCTGTCAGAGAACATCTTGGCGAGACCATATTATTTTATTTCCACCAGCGAAAGAAGGCGTATCGACTTCTTATGGGGTAACTTGTCAGGTCACTTTCATTAAGGTAAAATGTAGGCTACTCTGCGCGTTAAGAGATCGTTACGCACGGCTTGGCTGCGCTCGTGCACACTCCATCGTCTTTTTCTGAGAGACGAATAGGTACATGGCGAAACCATTATCACTAGGAGCCATAAACACATACTGGAGTCCGTGGAAACTTCATGGCACACTTCCCAGTTCACGGACACTGAAGGCGCAATGGTCCGTGAAGGAGCGCACGAGGCGCACCAATTAAACGAAGAAACTGAGAGGCGTATAAAAGATCGTAGCCTGTATTATTAATGCCCTGTTCAGAGGAATGATGAAAATGCGGGTTTGGACTTAAAATGAACTATATTAGAATGACTTACCGATTCCCAGGCAGCGTTTTCACCTCGCCGTCTCCAACAATACGTCGTGCGCCTCAGGATACATCACCATCAGTTAAACAGAGATCTTTAGAAATGTTATGTAGCTATATTTATAAATTGACATACAATAAACAAGTACATGTTCTTCTGTTTCCTTTTTCAATCAATGTGTTTTCCTGAAGGAAAGGTTGAGGTTCAGGTGAGGTGGGCTGTGGAGCTCAACCGTCTCTGACGCTCGCGACTGAATTGCATTCATCCACACAAGCCAAACCCACAAGTTCAGAGTTCTCCATAGGGAAGAGAGGGAGAGAGATGAATCACGATGGCTAGGCTCAGTTTAGGCTTAATAAAACAAACATTATAAAGCGTGCATAACTTATGCATGCACCATTCAAAAATCGTCATATCTGTTGGGTAAAGGAAAAAACATTAAAACAATATATTTTAGGTTATATGCTGCAAAATTACATAATTTATGCATTGTATTTATTTCCTGGTCAAAATAATGATTTGATATCTGGTATGTTACCTTCAATATGTTTGGTACTTTATTCAATATATATATATACATATATATATATATATATATATATATATATATATATATACACAATTTTAAAGCTTGATGTCTTATGGTCACTATGCATGTAATCTTTTTTTCTTATCTTGTTTTGAAAATCAAATGGTTTGGAAAGGGTAAGCAAATGATTCATGATTTTTAGATTAACTACTCTTATAACCCAGTCAGTGTGAGACGTTTATAAATCTCCCTTTGTTCAAGCAGCATACAATGGTATTTGCATAAATCATTTTGCATATTCAAATATAAACCTATTTATGTGCACAGTTGTTAAATAAGTGGACAAACACAACACTGTGAGGGAGTCAATAAAATGCATGCTTTCACTTTTGTGACTGAGCCTCTCGTGTTTGTTGTAATTAAAAGATGAAGCCCTCAAGTCAGAAACAGTGACTCTAATGGCGTGGTTACGGCTAATAAAGTCTGTCCATCACACTGTGTTTGTACTAATTTTGCTGAATACAGCTAACTATTGATGCATGCTGAACTATCTTGTCATGAGAAATCACATGAAATTTCTGCCTAAATGAATTTTTGTAAAACGCTGTCATACCAATAAATCATATCTACTCCTAATATGATGTATATCCTAAAAAACAAACAAACAGGCAGATTATACAATAAATTATTATTTTTTTAAATACCAGTTTTGTTTCATTTCATACCATACCTTATTTATGTCTGTGTGTGTGTGCCTCAAGAAAGTGTGTGCTTCATATGCATATTTGCGTGAGTTTGTATTTTATGCAGCAACAGGGTCACAGTTGGCCGAGGGCATACGTCTGTGTGATATATATTGGCATATATATAGTGTATGTGTGTGTGTTTTGCCATGTTTCTGTGCTTTAGTCTTAGAAAATGTGTGTTTTTAATATATTAACCGAGCAGTCTATGAGAGTTTGGCTGTGATATATTATGTGGGTTTAATGATAGAGATTAGACCGGCCTTTTGCACAACAAGGCTGTGTGTGTGTGTGTGTGTGTGTGTGCTGTGCATTGGAGAGCACACTGAGCTGCTCTCCAATTCCTCTTATCGCTGCACCATCAGATGTGTGATAAAGAAAAGTAGAGAAATTGAAAATGCTGTTCTGTTCATCTTAAACTTGCTAGTAGTTGCAGTCCTTTTAAAATAAGCTTTTTTTACTAGCGGGTGCAGGACAATATAGTTCATTTATGTAAGTGAGGATAGCAAGATAAAGTAAATGGTGACATATTATACCCAAAATCTTCATACAGTGTAAAACTGATAAAACATTTGTGATCAAAAATGATTCAGACACTTTGACCTGACCATGTTTTGCTCAAGCGTTTTTTCTTTAATTGCTAATGCGACCTTTTTACATCGCAGACTGAACAAAATTAAGCATTGCTTGGTAATTGGTTGACCTAAATTGGTTTTATCTAATTGTGTACTAAAATTTAACAGCTGACAGCTGACAGCTATTCAACCTAATTCATTACATTTCTATCAAAGTTATTTGACATTATCAAGATGAATTTGTTCTGACACAGTTTAACTCTGAGTTTGTGTCATATTGTATTACCATTTTCTAAATTATAGCGAATAAACTGTCATAATATGAGAAATGTTGAAGGTGTATGAATAAATTTTGGTTTGACTGTGTGTGTGTGTGTGTATAGAACAAGTATTTAATTATTAGGGTACAACGGGGCTAAAGGCCCACCTTAAGAAAAAATGTGCTATTAACTGCGCCTAAAATGTATAATTGCGGAAAAAATATATACGTTGTATTGAACATTAACGGAGCAACAGATTTTGTGTGAAAATAAATCATTCAAGTCGTTTATTTTGTTTAAATATCTTATAAATGTATGAGGTGGCAAGAGGGGCATTTTACCGCACACACTATTGATACAAATACTTCAGCTAAAATAATGTTGTTGTTTTTAAATAAAGTCTAAGTTTAGAAAAGTTTGTACTATCTTTTGCTTATTTTGAAAAATTATTAATTTTTGTTCAATAAATATACTGTCATTAAAATGTTAATATCACAAATATATTTTAAAATACAGAAACAAAATCATTTTAATAAGTAAAGATTCTGAAAGTATTGAAGGAGATCCAATAATAATTGAATATATAGGCTATTTACAGTAGTAACAACAAATTATATTTTATTATATGATATGATTAATATCATGTTTTTAAATATGATGGTTTCATTCTAAACATGGTGATTATGTCTAATATGGACACCCAACATAATATATGATTTACCATCTGAATCTAACCATGTCATGTCAACAAATGGAAAAGTCAGCGATCTATTAATTATCATGTTAATTACTGTGCGCCTTTAGCCCCAACAGCAGAGGTGCTTTTTACCCCAAATACCATACTTTTACATATTATTCGTTATTTAAAAACTGTTGCTTTAATTATCTTAAACAAAACTCAAAGTCATAAAGAAGACATTTGTCTCAAAATATATGCATCAATTAATATATGCGATCGCGTCAAAGACCAGACAAATATACACGTGCATCTTGAAAAGCGAATGTTTTGGAAAGTGCTACGCCACGATTTTGTGCCATCTAGTGGTTTAGATGAAAATAATATCAAAGGCGCCTTTAGCCCCGTTGTAGCCTATATATTATATAAATTCAGATTTTCTATAAACTGTATAAAAGAATTCACAGAAAATACCAATTCCACCAACCTCATCTGTGCATGTAGATGTAAACACTTCTGTATTAGATCATAATTTATGCAAATTGTCTGTCACAATTATCATTTTAAGTTGATGTCAACTGTTCAGGTCCACCTCATTTAAAATGCCGTTATTACTTTGCATAATATAACAATACCACTGGGCTTAGTTTTTTAGTGTAGTAATATTTGTTCAATCAGTACAACTCATATACATACATACAGGTGCTGGTCATATAATTAGAATATCATCAAAAAGTTGATTTATTTCACTAATTCCATTCAAAAAGTGAAACTTGTATATTATATTCATTCATTACACACAGACTGATATATTTCAAATGTTTATTTCTTTTAATTTTGATGATTAGAGCTTACAGCTCATGAAAGTCAAAAATCAGTATCTAAAAATATTAGAATATTTACATTTGAGTTTGAATAAATGACCATCCCTACAGTATAAATTCTGGGTATCTCTGGTTCTTTGAAACCACAATAATGGGGAAGACTGCTGCCTTGGCAATGATCCAGAAGACGAACATTGACACCCTCCACAAAGAGGGTAAGTCACAGAAGGTCATTACTGAAAGGTGTGGCTGTTTACAGAGTGCTGTATCAAAGCATATTAAATGCAAAGTTGACTGGAAGGAAGAATTTGGGTAGGAAAAGGTGCACAAGCAACAGGGATGACTGCAAGCTTGAGTATACAGTCAAGCAAAGCCGATTCAAACACTTGGGAGAGCTTCACAAGGAGAGAACTGAAGCTGTAGTCAGTGCATCAAGAGTCACCACGCTCAGACGTCTTCAGGAAAAGGGCCACCAAGCCACTTCTGAACCAGAGACAACGTCAGAAGCATCTTAACTGGGCTGTGGAGAAAAAGAACTGGACTGTTGCTCAGTGGTCCAAAGTCCTCTTTTCAGATGAAAGTCAATTTTACATTTCATTTGGAAATCAAGGTCCCAGAGTCTGAAGGAAGAGTGGAGAGGCACAGAATCCATGTTGCTTGAAGTCCAGTGTGAAGTTTCCACAGTCAGTGATGATTTGGGCTGCCATGTCATCTGCTGGTGTTGGTCCACTGTGTTTTCTGATGTCCACAGTCAACGCAGCCATCTACCAGGAAATTTTAGAGCACTCCATGCTTCCTTCTGTTGACAAGCTTTATGGAGATGCTGATTTCATTTTCCAGCAGGACTTGGCACCTGCCCACACTGCCAAAGGTACCAAAAGCTGGTTCAATGACCATAGTGTTACTGTGCTTGATTGGCCAGCAAACTCGCCTGACCTGAACCCCATAGAGAATCTGTGGGGTATTGTCAAGAGGAAGATGAGAGACACCAGACCCAACAATACAGAAGAGCTGAAGGCCACTATCAGAGCAACCTGGGCTCTCATAACACCTGAGCAGTGCCACAGACTGATCGACTCCATGCCACGCCGCATTGCTGCAGTAATTCAGGCAAAAGGAGCCCCAACTACGTATTGAGTGCTGTACATGCTCATACTTTTCATTTTCATACTTTTCAGTTGGCCAAGATTTCTAAAAATCCTTTCTTTGTATTGGTCTTAAGTAATATTCTAATATTTTGAGATACTGATTTTTGACTTTCATGAGCTGTAAGCTCTAATCATCAAAATTAAAAGAAATAAACATTTGAAATATATCAGTCTGTGTGTAATGAATGAATATAATATACAAGTTTCACTTTTTGAATGGAATTAGTGAAATAAATAAACTTTTTGATGATATTCTAATTATATGACCAGCACCTGTATATAGTAGTCAACATTTGAAGTGGATCAAAAAGGTTCATTAAAGTTGTCCTAAGACAAGAAGGGGTATTGTTTTAGTTTTAGGACAACTTTGATGAAAGGTTTTGATCCACTTCAAATGCTGACTACTGTATACATGCATACAAACAGCATATTAAACCATAAAAGTAGTCTATATAACCATTATATTCGTCCGATATGTGCATTATATTCCATTTTCTGAAGTCATATTTGATTTGAAAACTGCAGTGCTAAAGATAATCAGTGAATAATAACTTAAATTTTCAACATTTTCCTCACATAAAGCTGTTATCTGACTTCAGAAGACTTGTAATATAGTACACTAGTCATATAGACCACTTTTATGGTGCTTTTATAGTTTGACCTTTTGTCTGATCTCTGTGTGTTAGTGCCACTCTCTGCTTCTCCTCATTTGCCCTTTGTACGAGTTCTGAAAAAAAGCCTGGAGCCCAGTTACTTCCAGCCCACCTCTCTCTCTCTCCCTTGCAAGTACAGATGAAGGAGTGCAAGACAAATATACAACTATATTTTGGAGGGATGTACTGTATATCCTCTATACTCGCAGATTGCGAAGCTATCCGTCATTTGACATTTAGATGTGCTGGCACAGCAAGTCCACTATCATGATGTATACCCGTATACAGAAGATGCATCGCTCAGTTCCACAGAGTAATGAAATCCTGATGGACATATGAAGATTTCTGCAATAGAAGGACTTTGGACCAAAGGATAAAATTGTGTACGATGCAAAATTTCAAGGCAGGCAGTTTGGCTAAATTATGTGACAGATTTCACTGATGACAGTGAGCGATCATTTTTTATATACTTGTGACAAATCCTCATGTTTTTCTCTTGGTATCACTGGACGGGGCAAATGTGATTCAGAATAGGACTGCAATTTTTGATTTAGTATCCTTGAGTTTTCACACATAAAAGCTGTAGCTATAATGGTTGAAAATAAAATGGAAAAAGGTCTTTGACCGTGTTTACGTCAATTGATCAAAAGCATTATCGAGTACCCTTACCTTCACAACACCTTCAGCTCCATCTATTCAAACCCTGCTAACTAGAAAACTGATTTGAATCACTTCTGACATGACCGTGGCTGTGTGTGTGTGTGTGTGTGTGTGTATATTTGTTCGCAGGTTAGCAGAGTTCAAGCATGTGTGAGCTCTGACACATCTGATGTGACCCGTACTAGCAACACAGACGCACATGCACATGCATATGCATATATGTGTGTGTGTGTGTGTGTGTAACATTGGAAAGATGACATAAGCATGTGTTTGTATGTGACTGAATCACCAAGCAACAAAAGAAAGTTTTAATCCAGACAGAATTCACTTAGTAAACAACTAAACAACTTTCTGGTCAGTTTTTGCTGTTGTTCTTTTCCTCAAATATAAATTTACTAAAATGAATGAATAAAAAAAATAATAATAATAATAATAATAATAATAATAATAATAATAATATATATATATATATATATATATATATATATATATATATATATATATATATATATATATACACACAGTATATACAGTATATATATATTTTTCAGATTTATTTATTCATTAATTTTAGTAAATATATATCTTAAAAACTTTAAAATGTTTAAATGGTTAAAATTAACCACAGTTTCCTGCCGATAGGAACATTAGTGTCAGTAAAACATCATTTATATTCCTGTTCACACAAATTATGATTACAAGACATATTATCAATTGCAAATACTTTATGACTTTAAAACACTTTTACCATATACATTATTTGTAGACTACCTTTTCCCACTACAAATAACGTTTTGTAGAAAGGCTTCATGTTAAAAATTCTTCATGGAACCATAGAAGCTAATAAGCTTTCATTTGTATAATATAATTTTGCAGAAATGTCACCACAGGCTTGTTTTTCCAATAAGCCTGTGCTGAGTTTATCATAATTGTAAACATCATTGTATTAACATAGCTTGTCACTTTATTGAGTTGTGCCTGGTTAGGAAACAGTGTTCATATTAAGGGTTTTGAAAAATCTCTAACCACAACTATGAGCAATAATTGTGATTCTCGCCTTAGCAAGCACTGCTAATTAATACATTTGTAAACCCATCATTTTTTTTGGACAATGTGTTCAAAAATAATTGTGAAAGGTCTCAGAGTGCAACAGTAATTTATTGCGCCTGACAGCTAATAGTTTCAGTCAATCTAACCAACAGAACGCAGTGTGCTGGGCTGAATCAAGGAAAGCAAAAGAAAACGATGTTATGACTTAGTCAAAATGAGCTACATGCAATGACATTCCTTTTATCTGTCTGTCGGGAGACACTCTGTGTTTATGCCATTGTGTGTGTGATTACTCTAGACCTCTTGTGGATTCATATCAAAGCATTGGCAGCTATGTTTGTGCCATCTAAATGACAGACAGACTTGCTGGCGTGACAGGAGCGTGGGATGAGTGCGCAGGCACATGGCAGATAAAATTACAATTTTTAATGAAATGTAAATTTAGAAAAGATCTTGCCTCATTGAATTGCATGAAGAGTTACAAAAAAAGTGAAAATGAATATTCACAAGTTTGGGGCTGCATTTATTTGATCAAAAATAAAGTAAAAAACTTTATTTTCTGTTTTTAACATGCTTTAAAATGTAATTTATTTCTGTGATGCAAAGCTGAATTGTCAGCATTATTACTCCTGTCTTCAGTGTCACATGATCCTTCAGAAATCAATCTAATATGCTGATTATAACTATTAAAAGGCAGTTGTGCTGCTTAATATTTTTATGGACACCATGATATGTTTTTTTTAGGATTCTTTGATGAATAGAAAGTTCAAAAACAGCATTTATTTGAAACAGAAATCTTTTGTGAAAATGTATTTTCTGTCACTTTTAGTCAAATTAATATAATTATTAATTTTACTTTAAAATAAACAAATAATACTTAAAGGGTGAAGGGTGTGATTTCCACACTACTATGATGAAATGAAATTACAAATGACAAATGCTAGTTTAAAAACAGATTTGGACATGTTTAGTGGCATAAATCTGTTTTGGTCTAAAAATGGAAAATAGTTGACATCAATAACCAGTACAGGAAACCAGAATAAGAAATTGCTACTGGCGATCAACCAGTGAATAGTGACATAAAACATCAGAATTGCCGGTATTGTGTGAATGAAGCTTTTAGTTGTCCGTTAAAGTATTTTAACACTGAAAAACATTACACGCATTACCTTTAAGAAATTAGAAAGTTGAAAGAAAGAAAAAAAATGAAGTTAGCCAATGTCTCTCAAGAATAAAATTTTACAATCCCTGTGGACTGGATGCGTACATCAGCTTACAAATGAATAGTTTTGAGCATGGGCGTCGCTAGGCCATTTTTAGGGGGGCTTTAGCACCCCTAAATTTCTGCTCAGCCCCCCTAAAAATCTTGCGATTCTTTCCCTTTAAATTTCAAATGAAAGCGGCAGCAGACTTCGGCTCCTCCCCATCTTTCTGCGCGTTCTTCAATCCACAGACTGCGGTGGCGCAGAGGAGAGGACAAGGTGTGTGTTTATCGATAGATTGTTATAATATCTACATCTATGCAGTTCTTTGTCATAAATACAGTTTACAAAAAGTCATGGAGAGCAATCGGTTTCCAATCTACTGTAAAGTTTTCGCTGCATTCACCACTCATCACACCACAGCTGTTTCCTTCAGCGAAAGCCCTTAACACATATGAACGCTTTATAAAACGATCACGTTATTGCTATTTTCATTTGAAAATTTAGCTTTCAATATAGAACATAATATTACAGTGCATGTGGCATTAACTACCATACAGTTATGCATAGAAATGATTAAAGACAGTGACCGACAGCACTCAGTCAGTGCACTTATTTTAATTGCATATCAGAGTGATTGACAGAGATTGAAACATTGTGTGTGTGTTTTGTATTAATTAAAAAAAAAAAAAAATAGTTTGAATTGAATTTATGTAGAACGGTTCTACAATTTTTTGCACAAATTTTCAATCAATTCTTTTGTAAATATTTTTTAAATTTTTTTTATTATTATACCCTCATTGGGGGCTCAGCCCCCCTAAAATGAAAATCCTAGAATCGTCCCTGGTTTTGAGAACAATATCAAGGAAATTTTCTGCGTTTAGTCCCCTACGGAGTGGCAGCAGCCTTTCTGAGAAAGCAAATTTGGTAATGAAGCAGATGAAGGGAAAGTGCGGGTGCTGAGAAAGAGTGTGTTAGTATCCAGACAGCTGGAAAAAAAATAATCAAAGCTCCAAACTGGACTGCCTTCACCCAACAGATAGACAGCTCTGGGAGTGCTAAAGGCAGTGCTAAGATCAAAATGATTGAGATTAGTGCGCTTGGTTGGTGAAGGTAATGAGACTTGCCAATGCCCAACGGCTCAGTCAACTTCACAAAAACATAATTAGTTACTGGATGTCAATCATAGGTAACATTCAGCCACGCTGTAATTTACGCCACACGTAATGAAAACATAGTTTACTCAAAAAGGAAAATTGCCACTATTGCCTTACTTCCTTTTGAACCCTGAATGACTTTTTTTTTTTTTTTTTTTCCTGGAACACAAAAGGAGTTATTTATAGCAGAATGTTCAATGTCTTTTGTATACAATGAAAGTGAATAGTGACCACAGCTGTCAAAACAAGATTTTCAATGAATACTTTTTTTGAATCTTTTTCTCTTAAAAAGTTGACATAAGGCTTCAGAAGATATAAAATTCAGTGCACAAGTTGTATGAACTACTTTTACTATACCTTAGTCACTGTCCATTTTCACTGAATGGAAGAGAGCAGCTTGGGCATTCTACTAAACATCTCCTTTTAAGTTATATGGAAGAAAGAATGTCATACAGGTTCTAACTAAAACATGCATACATGCTTATCAGCACATATATGCTAAATTTGCACATATATACTTTTTTCATTGCTGTTCAGCTAATTCAGTTGAATTCCTTCCACTGCTTAGTTGTTTTTTTGTTTTTTTAATGGTAATACATTTATTTTTAAAAGCTACATATACGCAGTCTCTTCCCAACCATCACTCCTATTTAATTTTCTCATGTGAACTGCTGACAATAAAAACGCACCAGACTATAACTAAAAAAGGATAACAGAGAGTAATCTTGGAGATATAATACACACAAGCAATTCAGCATTATGAAACATATTTAGTCTGACTGTTTGATTCTACAATTATAAAGCGTCAAAGATCTGTTCAGCTTTGTGGAGGCTGCTTGTGTTGTAGCTTATATTGTTTAATTCCTCAGTTGTGGTGAGTGGCTTTTGATAAAATATATGTAAGTGCATATAAGAAGAGCATCTTCTGTGCACACAAGCCCAACTAATAACAATCATGAACAGATAAATGTAATGATTAAAAGAAAAAACAGATCTGTTCTCAGGCTGCTGCTCTTAATTTGGCTCTATGGTTTCCTCTTGCATGTCCTGCATGAGTCATTGGCACTCATTAACAGAGATAAATCTGGATGTTTGGTTTGATGGATCACTTATCTTTCACAGCAGGGAATACAGCTGGTGGAACAACCCTAGAGGTCACTCAAAGACAAATGCATGTAGAAAACTAGACCTGCTTTAACATATATTGTCTTTTTCTTCCAATTAACATGAATTGGAACTAACAAATGTTAATATAAAAGTTCAGAACAGAATAGAAGGTCTAAAACAGAATAACAACACTATGGCAAATCTAATTAAGAAACAGCTCACTACTGACATAACTGTAAAAGCTATAGTCAAACTTACACACACAGTTAGTGTAGAATGTTGAAATGCTGCTTTCAGCTTTCTGAGCTGTGGTGTCTTTTGCTACCTTTCCAGAATGTCATCCAATGTTCTTTTGTATGTGCCGTTTGAGGAAAATAGATGATACCACAATAATAGAAAAGCAGTAGGTCAAACAAATAATAGTGCAGCACAAACTCTTGTACGGATAACACAAAAGAAATCACTGGAAAATTATAGTAGGATTTGTGGTTATATGTTCCCTTTGACCAGAAGATTTTTTTACACAGAGATAACTCTGAAAACAAAACTAGAAACTTTTTCATTTCATTTATTGGTATTGACCGGATTAACAGAAGAAAAAAAAATATTTTCTAAAAGTTTCTTTTTTTTAAAAAAAATCAAAGAATCCTGAAATATACTATCGCTGTTTCCACAAAAATATTAAGCAGCGCAACTGTTTTTTGCACAGACAATAATATGTTTCTTATGCAGCAAATCAGCATATTAGAATGTTTCTAAAAAAGCATATGACACTGAAGAAATGATGCTGAAAATTCAGCCTTGCATCACAGGAATAAATGACATTTTAAAATATATTATACTAGAAAATAGTTGTTTTAAATTGCAATTACATTTTTCACGTTCAATATTACTGTTTTTAATGCATTTAGATTAAATTAATGTAACCTTGATCACGAGAGACGTAAAAAATCTTTTGTATTTAACAGAACTCCACTTGTATCATTTTAAATATTAGTTTTGGTGTATTTTAGAAACCAGCTTGTTGGTATTGACCAAAATTTTTAATATCGGTCCATCCCTAATTTCATGCCAAACACTTCAGATTGGAGTTTGTGGTTTTGAGAAAGTTCTCCTCATCAGTCTGAGGAAGAGATAATATTGACGCCTGCTGTACTTCAAAGTTTATGGCCATATTTGCACTGTGACATCTTCATTTCTGTTTATGGCCTTATTACCTTTAAAGTGTTTTATGTTGGCCAACTCATCAGCAACCTCCCTCTTAATATCATCAAAATAATACAATGCTCCAGGCTAAATGTTCCCGTTAGACATAATCCACTGTTTGTGTGCGGTGCAGCTGGCAAGGTCTGAGTCCAGAGCAGCAGCTTAGAATGCAAAACACATTCACAAATGTCAAGCTTTTATCTTTTATCTGAAAACTATTAAGCCTGCAAGCTGCTGCTATCTCATCCATTTCTTTCCATGTTTTTTTTTTTCATGGTTTTGTTTTTTTGATGACATGCCAATGTTAAGCAAACTGAAATCCTCTGTTCATACTTGCTGCGGACAAACATCTGGACAACAGACAAAGACCAGTTCAGGGTCACTAAACACACACACCAAACACACATTTGCAAGACATCATATCATGAATAATGCAAAAGACATTGACACAGCTGTAAACCACTGCTGAGAGCCACATCTAATGCAAAAAAAACAGAGCGGTCGATACATATTTTCTCACTTTCATGTACTGCATATTGCTTTCAAAACAGTCCCCGCCTCGGACTTCATGCAAACATGAGTGCTCTGACAGGATTATGACTGAATGCTATTCTACATGGGTGGTGCAAAGGCTAACAGTAGGGGATGGATTGCAGCTGCTTCTGTTGCCTGTATTTGTGAGATTTTGAGTGCATTTGCATGGGTGTACGGTAAAAGAAATCCAGTGATGCATACAAATGTACGAGTGTTTTGGCTGCCACTTTGTCTTCCTCTCTTTAGTGTGCCATTTACCCTCAAGACACACACGTTTAGGGTAGCGAACCCAGGAATATAAGTTTCAGATGAATTTCCTGCAGTGAAGGTACTTCCCAGCCCATTACACCAATGTTTCCATGTAATGGGCCCGGAGGTATCTCACTGTTAAGAGTAGCAGCCACATCCCACTCGATAACCTCCATTTAACCTCCTTTTAGCAAATAAATAAGCACTATAAAACAAGTTAAATCAATCTGATCTCTCACAAAACACAAAACAGTTGAATTTCCAAGCAATAAATGGCTAAGCATCCTTTAAAAAAGATGCTCTGCAATAGGTGTTGCAGTATTGATTCTTGAAAGTAACGCTACAGGCTGTCAAGGTGATAAACAGAGTGAGGGAACATCTCTCAAAGCTTAATCAGAGAAAACTGCTGAAATACAATTTGTCTGAGTGTTTGTGAAAAGGGAGGGGTGTGATGAAGAATAAGCATCAGGGGAGCAAATGAAAAGAACAATCAGAGTTGATTCTTATGTGTTTGAACTCTTTTGTTCACTGTAGCTTCAGTTTAATGAAATGAGCTTCAATTCTTCTGAGGGGTAAAAAATGGTGCATTTTACTGTTTACTCACTCTGTTTTGTCTCTATTCAATTACTCTTAATCAGTCCTGTCTTTTTAGTTCAGACTGACTGAAAGTGATCATTCCAAAGTTCTATCAATAAATAGATTTGTTTTGCACCACAAATTTATATTTTTACTACAACCACACTATTATTCATGCAGTTCTGCTTAAGTTATTTAGATATCCTGTACACATCTTTACCTATTTGATACTGTAAGTACCAGCTTAGAAAGAAAACATCTCAGGTTTCGCATGTAACCATGTTTCCCCGAAGGGAACGAGACGCTGCGTCGAGACCATGCTCTGAACCACGTGTGTAATCAGTCCAATGGATGGGCAAGATGTCACGGGTGGGTGACGTAATGACCAGGAAACTTAAAAGCATATGCGGTGGAACCGGCGTCAGCTTCTAGGAATGAAGCAAGCACTTGCAGGGATGCCGGAAGTATGGCCCCGAGACGCAACATCTCGTTCCCTTCGGGGAACCATGGTTACATGTGTAAACTGAGACATTCCCCTTCAGGAACTCGAGCTGTGTCGAGATGCTTTGGGAACAAGACGCCCATGCCGCCAGACTTACCAATCCCTGCCTAGTGTGGAAGAGCACAACTAAGGAGAGAGAAAAGGAGCCAGGAGTGGCTAAAGTGGGCGGGGCCCACGTCCCGAAGGTCAACTTCTGGAAAAGCGAGTCTTGACCCCCAAGGAGAGGAGAGATCAGAGGACTCGAGGCTATGGAATAGCATCCTGATCCACCACTTAGCATAAGCTTCTCTGGCCGGAGGCCTCAGCCTCAGTGCACCGAAGGAAACGTGAAACTGAGGGGGTGTCTGGCCACCAAGAGGGGCATGGTAGGCTGCAATGGCTGCCACGTAGACCTTTAGGGTGGAGTGGGTCAACGCTGCGGAGAATTGGGCCTGCAGGAACTCCAGCACTGTACCAGCCGGGCAGTTAACTGGGTTGAGCTGGCGGTCTCCGCACCATGAAATGAAGAGTCTCCATTTCAAGGAGTACAGTTTCCTTGTGGAGGGAGCTCTTTACTCGAGAATGGTATCAGCAACCTCAGTTGAGAGACTGGAACTTATGAGCTGTGCCCCTTCAGGGGCCACATCCACAATTCCAAAACTCCGGGCGGGGGAAAGGCCCCGCCTGAGAGAGGAGATCCCTCCTGTTGGAAATCTTCCACGGAGAGTCATTGAGAAGGGAAATCAGGTCCGAGAAGCGTACTTGGCCCAGCCAGACCAAGGCTACCCGTCGGGCACACTCTCTCCAGAACTCCCAGGAGCCATGCGATCTAGGGAGGTGTACAGACGAAGCCTCGGCCAAGTCTGTTTCCCGATGAGCAGGAGCTCATCGGGTGGAGACTCCTTCCCCCAGGGGCTCCGGCGAGCGGAGGCCTCAATAACTCTCTGTAGCGAGAGGAGACCTTGACGACACTTGCAGACACGGTCGAGCTCTTGGAGCGAAGGCCTCAAATTACAACTCCCCAACGAGAGGAGGCCTGACTACACTCCACACTCCGGACATCCTGTAAGGAGGCTCACATAGAGACCACCACTCACAGATGCTGTCCTAGCAGAGCTCTGGCGAGCGAAGGCCTTGAAAACTCTCCACAGCGACAGGAGACCTAACAACGCTTGCAGTGACCGAAAAAGGAGGGCCCACACAAGGGTCTGGTGCGCCAGCCTGTAAAGGGGGCGTGAACACAGACCTCCCTGGTGGTTTATGTAAGAAACCACCGCCATGTTGTCGATGCACCCAACACATGGTGGCCTCCTAGGTCCGGGAGGAAGTGTTTCAAAGCTTGAAACACGACCAGCACCTCAAGACAATCGATGTGCCACGTGAGATGGTGGCCGCTCCACAGACATCTCGATGCCGATCCGCCATCCGCTCTGAATGAGCTAATATCAACCAAACGTCGATGTGGTTGAGTATGCGGATGCCCTGGAGTCACAGAGGAGCCAGAGCAGCATCCACACACTTCGTGAGAGTGCAAGGCTGAAAGGAAGAACCTGATATTGGTATGCTTTGTCCCCCAAAGCAAACCTCAAGAACTCCCTGTGATGGGGAACGATGAAGTACCGGCTGTAGTACTCGGACTCTCTGTCAAGAAGAGGGACCACCTCGATGGCCTCCTTCCTCAAGAGAGTATTCACTTCTTGTTCCATTACCAGAGCCTGCTCGGGACCCACCAGTGTGGGAATGACCCCTTTGAAAGGCGGCGGCGGAGCGCTGAACTGCGATAGCCTCTTTCTACAGTGTGCAGGACCCATCGAGACACATTTGGCAGTAGTTTCCAGGGGCAGGGGGATGGCCGCTCTAGCTGCTCTAGGCACCCGAAGGGGTGGTGAGCCTCTCAGTTCCGCTACGTTTCCGGGCGGAAGACACAGAGAAGAATTCGCTGGAGACAGCTGTGCCCTGGAACACTGGCAGGGTTGGCAGACCGATCTCCTGAGGGCACTGAGGAGAGACGGGCACCGTGTAATGCGGTGTACACCGCTCTTCCCCAGAGGGGCCTGCCCTCATAAGTCCTGGGGCATGGGCATCAGGACTGCCTCAGCTGAAGTCTCCTATTGAAACGATGGGCCTCAGACCTGCATCATCCCCTAGGAAAACTAGACTGATAGAACCAGAGCCTGCTCAGGCAGGACCCAATGAGACATGCTTGGCAGGGGCTCCCACACCGCCAGGTGACCTAATAAGGGAACCAGTCTCTCGAGACTGGCCTCTGGTGTACTTAGAGCGGCTAGTTCGGTGCCCTGAAGTGGAGGACCAGCAGGAGACGGCTGATCTAGCTGCTCTAGAGACCCCCGAAGGGGTGGCGAGCCTCTCAGCTCTGCTACGTTTCCGGGCAGAAGAGACTGAGAGAAGCGCTCCCTGGAGACTGATCTCCTGAGGGCACTAAGGAGACGGGCACTGTGTAATGTGGTGTACACCGCTCTTCCCCAGAGGGGCCATAGGCATCAGGACGTTTTAGCGGAAGACTAGGCTTCCGATCCCAGAGAGTGGGCGCTGCATCTGGTGGAAAAGCAAGGAGATAGGGGCTCGCCCATCTGCATTCTCCCCACCTGATCCATCTGTGATTCCCACGAGCACAGCCACCGCTCTGCCTCGGCAAAAGCGGGGTCGGCACCGCAAGAAACGCTGGTGAAGTCTCCCTCCTCAAAGAGAGCCCTCCGAGAGTAAGCATACGCAGTGACAAATGCTCGCAAAGCGGGAAGTCAGCTCCCTCGAGAGCAGACTCTGCGTGCTCTGCTCTCAAGCAGACAACACACAAACTGTGTGTATCCCCACCCGTAATATAGCGCGGGCAGAGAAGAACACACAGTCTGAGATGTTGCCTGCCCTCGCCCTATGTTTGTATTCACTCGTATATGAAACAAGGAGTGATAATGGGCAGACAACTGTCAGTAACAATAAGACTGACACACACAGAGTGCTTGCTGAATGACAGAAAGCTGACACCGATTCCACCGCACGTGCTTTTAAGCTTCCTGGTCATTACGTCATCTGCCCGTGACGTCTCGCCCATCCATTGGACTGATTACACACATGGTTCAGAGCGTGGTTACGCTGAAGGCGTTCCCAAAGCGTCTCGACGCAGCTCGAGTTCCTGAAAGAGGAACTCAAGAAAGATCAAGGCAAATCATCTGTCCCAATTACTCTTAATATTTCATATCATTTGTCATATCATTTCATATCATAACATCTTAGTATATCAAATCATGATCTGCACTCACAAAAATGCACTGAAGAAGGCCTTGAGCTGAAACGTTTGTTTTGTCCTGCTGGTGATAAATGTAAATAAAACATTAAAAGAAGACTATTTGAAAAATAGATTAGATTAAATTTTATTAGATTGAAGCACCAAAATAAAGTATTAATTGACAAAAACAAACAGCTTTACAAAATGACATAACATCATAACATTACTTACCTGGTAACTTGTCTGGATGTTGTAGGTTTTGTGACATCACACTGGTAAATATATTTGCATATGACTGTCTCCAGAGGAAGACATTAACAAATAGTTTTACATAATTGCACCATAGGGGCTGGTGTTCAATGACTATTGTATCAAAAGCAAATAGAAACCATTATAATCACTGACACAGTCTACACAGTACAGATGCCCATTAAATTTCTGATGTACTCCACGTGCTTGAGCTACTCCCGACAACAGGACAAATGGAAAAGTACAGTCTGTACTGGTTCAGATGTGTTAAGAACAAGTCGATGTTTTCTTATTTTTGAAGTCCCAGATCACAATGGAGGGTTATGTTTGTTCACAGCATTTAATGGCAGTTTGTTTTGTAAATGAGGCTGTAATGTAGACTTCTCAAACAAGCTTTTGTTAAACGATGAAGCAGCCAACTGGATTGTATCTGACAGCAGTAACATCACAAAGCATAAGTAAACAATTTCATAATGCTTAATGTAAATGATGGTTTTATATGGACAATGTTTTCAAAACACTTACTCCCATGGACATTGATACTTTTTTCCATGCAACTGCATTATAATTGCATTATCACAACAGTGGCTGCAAGCCTTAAGGGAGATGCCTCCTATAACAGATCATTTCAAATAACGTTTCAGAACGAGTGTTGAAAACTATCAAATGATTGCATATATATGACTTTTGTGTGTGTGTGTGTGTGTGTGTGTGTGTGTGTAAAAAACATTTAAGTATATAAGTGAACTTCGTGGAACATATTAAAATAATAAAGAAAATCCATGGCATAACCCCTTTAATGCCAAACAGGCAAGAGATTTAAGATCCATTGGCAGCAATTGGCATGGACTCTTTAATATGTTTTCAGGTTTAGAATGACTAGAGACCCCAAGCCCTGTTCATGCCTCCCCAAAGACCTCAGAGTCACACAATCTTAAAACCCCTGAGGGATCTGGGAAAAGGACATGCTTAAAATGTGACAGCTATTGAGAAGAGATTATATTCTCCTCTGCTGAGAATCTATATCTGAGTTGTTGACATCTAAGCAGGAAAAAAAAATCTAAAATCACGATGATGTTATAATGCTGTCTATGAGTGTCTATCAGAGCCTCACAGAATGCATGGGTTTGTGTTATTGGGACAAAATTTAGATGAGAAAATGATACAAGATGATGGGAAGATGGAGAACATTACGAGTTTTCACTGATATGGCTTACAATTTAATGTCCTACTTTTTCATAAGGAGAAGCCTTGTTCTACAAAAGCTTCAGGTCGCTGCAAAAATAAATGTGCATCAAACACTAATACGCTAAAATCAGTGATGTGGCACTTATTTTCTGAAGACAAAATGTAGCACCGGAAAGTATAATTAGGAAATCATGATATATCATTATGATAAAGGTTAGTTTAGATGATCAAATCGTAAAAATGACTCAGAATTGTTAATGATTTTTAATTAATAACAATTAAGACACATCCAATACCATTAAGAAATTTGGGTTCTCTAAGATTTTTCTTTCACAAGTTTCTGCGCTCACCAATGCTACATTAATTGATAGAAAATAATAGTAATAATAATAATAATAATAATAATAATAATAATATACATTTGGTGGTCAAGTAGCATTTATCAATGTTGAAAACAGTTAGAACAATGCTGCTTAATATATTTGCAAAAAACATTTTTTTCCAGTTTTTTTTTGAGAGTTTAAAATATCAGCATTTGTTCAGCAACTTTTCTAACTATTTATAAGGATTTTACTGTAATTTTGATCAATTGCCCATCTTTACTTCTGAGACTCTGCCTCTCTAAGACACCCCTTTTATAGCTAATCATGTTACAGACCTGATGTCAATAAATTAATTACTTGCTAGATGTTCTCCCAGCTGAATCTTTTCAAAATTTCTTGCTTTTTCAGGCCTTTGTTGCCCCAATGCCAACTTTTTTTAGACCTGTAGCAGGCATCAAATTTGAATTGAGCTCATTTGGTGGATAAAAGTGTAAAATGTCTCTGTTTAAACATTTGTTATGTTCTCTATGTTATATTATGAATAAAATATTGGCTCATGTGATTTGAAAGTCTTTTAGTTTTCATTTTATTCAAATTTTAAAAAACGTCCCAACATTTCCGAAATTTGGGTTGTAATTCGTCACTGCACGTCTTTAGTAAAACCTGACGGTACAATTTTAATGCCAAAACATGGTTTGCGCTGGCGCAAGCTGTTAGTAAAACTGGCCCTTAGTTTTTATTGTAAGTTGTTAACCACTTGAATTTTTTTAATCATTAAATTAAAAATTTAATAGCAATAGATTTTTTCATCATCTACTAAATAAATGTTAAGTCACAAAATACATGAAGAAAAACTTTTCACATGAAGAAAAACTCCACATACTGTGGGGATATACCTCCACATACTGTGGGACAAAACCTCTGTGACTTCAAACAACTAGGATATGGTTAAACTTATTGAGGATTCAGAGACACGACTTAAGTGAAGCAAGATTTTGTCTGTTACATTTGAAAACCATGAGCTGAGACATCCTACTTCCTTCTGCAAAAAATTCTGATGCCATCAAAAGAAAACGGTGCCATGAAAGTATTCAAAGTGTTCCAAAGGCTGAGGCAGAATAGTTATTAGATCACATATCATAAAAGTCATGAAAAAGCATTTTGACAGATCTTTCGGCTTTCAACAATGAGTCTCTGCATATGGATGTGGATGTGGCTGTATAAGAAAGCACACATATTAGCAGGAGAAAAAGATACAGCATAAGAGCAACTCCACGTCATTCAGCACATAATTGCCTGTTTTGAAAGATAGCAGAAAAGCAAAAATATCTCAGCCTCACGCTCACGTTCGCTTACATAAAATATGGTTTTGAACTTGGTGTACAGTATGTGCTTGTGTCATGACCTGTGTGTCTCTGTATATGGTCTCCCCCTTAAGATAGTCTGGTCTTACATGTCTAATTGTAAGACCTCTCATCTCCCTTAACGTGGTCCGAAAGGGTCGTAAATCACCATGACACCAGAGCAGTCAGTAACTTCAGTAAGACTTCCCTGTTCAAAGCTTCTCTCTCTTAACCCTGGGATAATTACACCACAGGAGATAGGACCACTACACAAACATTTCATTGACTTCTGCCCTTTAATTGTCAATCACTGGAGACAAACTCTCCAATGATGAACAAGACAACGGTCGGTGAAAATTCAGTGAAAAAAATAACTGAATGATTTACTTGAATTGAATACTCGTTCCCCTAATGTACAAATCAAGTGGATCAGGTCTTAAAGCGATAGTTTACCCAAAAATGAAAATTGCCATTTTTAGCTCACCCTCATGTTCCAAACCTGTACACTGTAATTTTCTCTGTTGAACACAAAGTACAATATTAACACATCTCTTTTCAAATAACCACATCTGTTAGCTGAAATAACAAATACACACACAAAAAAATTAAATTCTATATAATTATATATAGAAGAAACACAATTTAACACAATTTAACTCAACAGTTAGATAACTGGTCTCAAATCAACTTGTTTGGGCGCCAGACAGGAGTAAGCCTGTCAAAATAAACCCAGGATAGCATAAACAAACCATCTGTTACATACAATAAAAAAACAAATTCACAGTCTGAACTTTTTTCTTCCATACACACTTTAATGAACATAAAAGGTTCAATCACATCCCTTAATTAACCAACAAAAATCAGTTTGCTCAAAAACAAAACGAGTAAATAAATAAACAACAAAAACCAATCAAGACAATATATATAAATGTTCAAATTGAAACAACAATCAAAGAACAATTTTAGAGCCCACTACTTATTCATCTTTTTACTTTCACACATACACGGAAATACATAGGCTGAAAACCCTCTGGTGAGTCACAGTTTGCAGTAGCCGGATTTACACAACAGTATTCACATGTCCATATTAACTCCAAATTTGTCCATGTAAAAAAACACAGTAAATAAGCAGTTAGTAGTAGGAAGGGGTAATCCAAAAAATATAGAACTCCTGGGAACTTGGGAAGTGCGTGCCTTGGGAAGTGTGTGCATAAGTGTGTGTCTGAGAGCGCGTGTGCTGTAATGTTTGGGAGGAAGAATGGCTTTGTGTCACTGACGCAAGTGTAGCAGATTGCAAGATTTCTGAAGAGTGTCTGGGGAACCACTGGGGACTCCTTTTTTTCCGGCCATGCTTTCCAGTTTGGACGGCTGAATGAAGAGGGTACGTGAAAGTACGTCATGCCGGTTCATGGACAATGTGTGACAATGGTGAATAATTTTGGTTCGAGATTGTTTCTAAAGCCCAAACCCGGCCAGGCATTCTGTTTCAGTAGTGGAATAATGTGTTTCAGCTTTGTTCAAAGTTCGACTAGCGTAAGCAATAACCTCCTCCTGGCCTGGTTCTTTTCGCTGGGTTAGTACTGCTCCCAGTCCAGTGTCACTGGCATCCGTGTTTACCACAAACGGGAACCTAAGATCAGGATGGCCCAGGATGGGGGGTGAGGTCAGACATGCTTTTAACTGATTGAAGGCTTGTTGACACTAAGGTGTCCACTCAAACTTGTGTCCTTTTTTCTTTAGGGCACTGATTGGTTCAGCAATGTTGGAGAAATGGGGTACAAAGCGATGATACCATCCGGCCAACCCAAGAAAACGCTGAACTTCTTTCAGATTCCATTAGCCTCTGGAAAGTTGCTGGAGCATTTTTCAACCCAAAAGGCATAACATGAAATTCACACAGGCCTGAGGAAGTGACGAAGGCAGTTCTAGACTTGCTCTCTGTGTCCATAGTTACCTGCCAATAGCCACTATTTAAATCTATGGTGGAAAATATGACTGCATCTGAGAGGGACTCCAGGATTTCAGTGATGTTCGGCAACGGATAGGCATCTCTCTCTGTGATGGCATTACATTTTCGGTAATCTACGCAAAATCTCAAGTTTCTATCTCTTTTGGGGACCAACACAATAGGTGAGGCCCAGGCAGAATGTGAAGGTTCCACGATGCCCTTTTCCAACATTTCTTTTAACTGTTCTTTCACAACAGCTTGTTTTTCAGGTGTCAAGCGATAGGCCCGTTGTTTAATGGGTACAGGATGAGTGGTGTAAAGACGTTGCTGAAGAACAGTAGTCCTTCCAAGCTGGTGAGTACAAACCTTGGGATTTGAGGTGAGAAGGTGCAATAACTGCTGTTTTCCTTCTGATGATAGGTGAGCCTTTGATACTGCAGCAGCTGTCAAGGTTTGGATGATACTAATGGAATTTGTCATGGAGGAACTGAGCTGAACAATAAAAGGGTCGTCTGGTTTGAATTTTTGTTGTGTTGTCTCCTTTTCAGCTGTTGGAGTTTTACAATTGGAACACTGGCTTGACCCGGTTGAAAAGGATACTCTTTGTGGGAAGCTGCCTTAAATGAATATTTCCTTTCTGCTACATTTATTTGCAGGCCTGTGGAAAAACTGAAGTCCAGACCTAAGACTACAGAGTAAGCCATTGCTTTGGAGGTGAGAATGACAACACGTACAGTGAAGACTTGGTCATGAAGTATGATCTGTGAATTTGTCCGTCCTAGAGGTACTTCGGCTGCACCATTGGCCAGATAAAGAGGACCAAGGGTCCAGGGATGGAGGTTGTCATGGGGATTTAGCTCCTTCCACAGGCTCTCGTGAAAGAGGGTATAATTTGCTCCAGTATCGACGATGGCCTTTCCTTTCCAGGCTCCAATATTAATGGGAACAACTAACTGTTGAGGTACGGAAACAAATTTGTTAGTGGCAGTGGAAGGGAATGTTTCAGACTTGGTAGATGACTTTGAAGGAACTGTGACTGACATGGCAATGTTAGAAGGTGAAACTCCGGACTTCTGAGGTTGGAAGAATCGTTTACTTCCCACAGAAGGATGCTGATTGGAAGAAGGCTGACTGGACTGAAGAGTGGAATAGTGAGGACAGTTTCCAGGTGGATGATGTCCTTTAAATCTCCAACACTGGACTGGAGGTTTGTCAACAGGGCGATTAGAGGTGAGTCTTTGTGGTGGTGTGGGTTAAGTTGTTATGCGTTTGTCATAGTGTAACTGTTGTGCATGGTCTTTTTCCAACTGACAGCCGAGTTTTACTAACTCATCCACAGTGCTTACACGGCTGCGAAGTTGTCTGGCGAGGTAAGGTTTGATGTTCTTGAGGATAATTTTTACTAGCTCCCTCTCAGTTAGAGCGGGCTTCGAACGTTTGCATACAGCTCTGTAAGTGAAGGCAAAGTCTCCGATTGATTCTCCTTCCTGTGTTTTGGTCCTGACTCGCTCTGCCAGCTCGTCTTCATAATCTTCCGAAAGGAAGGCAGAGAGGAAAGCCGATTCAAACTCGCCCCAGGTACTAATGGAAGATCGAGCAACTTCCCACCAATCACGTGCCGTGCCATACAGCACAGTGCGGAAGGTGGCCAAAACATCAATGTTATCCAAGGGATACAAGGCCAAAAAGTCCTGACAGCGTGTTAAGTATAACAATGGGTCAGAGTCATCTGAGGGTCTTCCGAAAGTTGCAAAAGTTAACTTCAAATGATCACTTTTGATAGCAGGTGTATGGTGCGATATGGGTGCAGCCTCTGAAAGTGGAGATGAAGATGGTACGGTGTGGTGAGATGGTAATAGGGCACTTCTTGGTTGGTCTGCCACTACTTTTTCAGGTGGTTTGAAATAATTACTCATTTCCAGTTGTAGATCTTTGAAATCGTGACTCAGTTGAGGCATACAGTTGGCATACAGTTGAGTGCTACAATGACTAATCACTTTGGAAAGCTGTTCACAGTCCTTTCAAGAATTTGCCTGTGTGGCCTGAATGTCCTTCTGCAATTCCAGCTGAACTTGTTCCACCATAAACATATTCACTTTTTTGGAGTTCTCCTGTCACCATCACCTTCATAGCTTTAATAAATTGATCTGCGCTTCCTTCCTCATCCTCTTTATGAGCAGCTATCGTGTTCAAAAATTGCTGATGGATGGATTCCATTTTTGCAGCCAGTGTTGCAAGATTTGCATCGTGCAGGGAAATGGATTTTGCAGATTCTTGGGTGAGTTCTTTCACGGTTTTCTCTTGCTGTTTCAGACAGTCAAATAAATGATCCCAATTTCCTTGTACATGGGCAGTAAGCTGATGAATTTCCTTACCAGGAGTGGGAAGGTGGCCTGGCAGGCGATGTTGTGACACTGAGGAAGGTGATGAAGTTTCAGTGGAGGTGCAGAGTTCCATTGGATCCGGCTGAAATGAAGCAGTGCCACCTGGAGGTGCGGAGGCAAAGTGCACCTGAGACCTGGAATGGGGACTGCTAAACAGAGTGGGCATGAAGTGGAAGGTGGGAACATGAGGTGGAGGAACTGGTCTTGGTTGCACAGGTGGCCAGACTAGAGTTGCTATGTTTGGGGCACCAGGAAAATAACAAAAGAAAAAATAACCTACAATATGTTCAAAATTTACAAGAGGTTTACACTTTTCCCAGCACAGAAATTTCAAATCAACACAAAATTTAACCCAGTATACACTTAATCACATCTCCATTTTCCTAATTAATTCTCAATTACCACAACAAACAGAATTTCACATTTTCTTTTCCACAAGGTCTTTAGCAAGAAAAACAGTTCAGAATTAAAGTAAAAACATTAATCCAAGCGATCACATCCAAATTTTGGTATATATTATATTTCTATGTATTGGTACTTTTGCCTATTTTTCACAATGGGAGCCTGTAATAAAAAAAAAAAAAGCTTATTGTAGGTATTTCAGAAAAATTGCAAAAAAGGAAAAAGGAATCATGAAACAACAAAAAAGGGAAATATGACATGCACAAATATTACACCACTATTTACATTTGAGTTTCATTAAATGACCATCCCTACAGTATAAATTCCGGGTATCTCTTGTCCTTTGAAACCACAATAATGGGGAAGACTGCAGACTTGGCAATGGTCCAGAAGACAATCTGAAAGGGTTGGCTGTTCACAGAGTGCTGTATCAAAGCATATTAAATGCAAAGTTGACTGGAAGGAAGAAATTGGGTAGGAATATGTGCTCAAGCAACAGAGATGACCGCAAGCTTGAGAATACTGTCAAGCAAAGCCAATTCAAACACTTGGGAGAGCTTCACAAAGAGTGGACTGAAGCTGGAGTCAATGCATCAAGAGTCACCACGCTCAGACGTCTTCAGGAAAAGGGCTACCAAACCACTTCTAAAACAGAAACAACGTCAAAAGCATCTTACCTGGGCTAAGGAGAAAAAGAACTGGACTGTTGCTCAGTGATCCAAAGTCCTCTTTTCAGACAAAAGTAAATTTTGCATTTCGTTTGGAAATCAAGGTCTGGAGTCTGGAGAAAGACTGGAGAGGCACAGAATCCAAGCTGCTTGAAGTCCAGTGTGAAGTTTCTAAGGTCAGTGATGATTTGGGGTGCTGTGACGTCTGCTGGTCCATTGTGTTTTATCAAGTCCAAAGTCAATGCAGCCGTCTACCAGGAGATTTTGGAGCACTTTATGCTTCCATCTGCTGACAAGCTTTATGGAGATGCTAATTTCCTTTTCCAGCAGGACATCAGCACCTGCCCACAGTGCCAAAACCACTTCCAAGTGATTTGCTGACCATGACATTACTGTGCTTCATCGGCCAGCCAACATGCCTGACCTGAACCCCATATGGAATCTATAGTATATTTTCAAGAGAAAGATGAGAAACAGTCTATCCAACAATACAGACAAGCTGAAGGCTCAATAGTGCCTCAGCAGAGCCACAGGCTGATCGCTTCCATGCCACGCCTCACTGATGCTGGAGTTTGTGCTACAGGAGCCCCGACCAAGTATTGAGTGCAGAAATCAACATACTTTAAAGAACTTGAACTTTTCTGTTTTGCAAATCCTTTTTTGATTGATCCTAGGAAATATTCTAATATTTTGAGATACTGGATTTTTTACTTTCATGAGAAACTTTTGTTTTACTTTACATGTAATGAATCTAGAATATATGAAAGTTTCACTTTTTGAAATAAGTTACAAAAAAAGGTACTTTTTCACAATATTATAATTTTTTGAGATGCACCTGTAAAATAACAGATTTTTTTTTAAAAAGAGTTTTTAAATTCTTTTTGTGAAAACTATGCATCGTTGAATCATACCTGCTTTATATTCAGTCATATTCAAAAGGCCCACATTTTCAGAAAACAGGTATCTTTCTCTCTCTCCATTGCTTAATGATATGAGAGCAAAGAGCTTGGAAATATGCTCAGTTGTGGGGGAAAAAACTTTATGAGATGAGCGTTAAAGTGTTGAACAAAGATAAGCTCAAGAGTAAAACAGATATTCCTTGGAAATCACACTTTGGTGTTGATGAGAATTGTAAACCTGAATGGAGAATATTGTATAAACCACCATTGACCAAAATTACTGGAGACTTGCAATGGAAATTATTACATGGAATCATTGCTGTGAATGCATTCATATTATTAATCAGTCTGTTGAAAGTAAGTGCCCTTTCTGTGAAAATAGAGAAACAATATTCCATTTTTTTTCTTCTTCTTTTTTTGTATTGTAATAGATTGAATCTTCTATTTTTAAGACTTCAAGAATTTTTTTGTAGGTTTCAAGGTTGTATTTTCTAATGATGGTTTTATTTATGGTTTTAAATACTGGAAAGAAAGTAGAAAAAGGGGTGTTTATTACATTTTATTGTTGGCCAAGCAAAGACAGCAATTGTTCTAATTAGAAGGAAATAAGTAGAAGGGAAGGAAGGAAATGATGTTGATGGCACTTTCAGAAATCTATTAAAGCAAGAATAAGACATGACTTTGTATGTTTTATAAATTAATGAATAATATTGAAGGTTTTAAAGATGTATGGAATCATGAAGATGTTTTGTGCACTGTTATAGATAATGATTTATTTTTCTCTAGATATATTTGGTGTATTGTGTGGATCTTAATTAAGAAGGATTGTATGATTTGTTGTAAAAATTTAGTTAAAGTAGCTTTTAAAATTCAATTCTCTCTCTCTCTCTCTCTCTCTCTCTGTCTCTCTCTCTGTAATGGCATTACACCAACCATACAGTAAATTCTGACATGGTTAAACACTGCAGTGCTAAGAGAAAGGCATTTTTAATTTATTTTATTACATTTTTTTCTGGTTGGCTCAGTGTAATTCTAACAATCAAATCTAAATATGATTCAGCTCTAGTAACTGTATTTCATTTCAATTAATTACTTTGAGTTTGCCCTTCGGCTGATTCATAATTGGCTTTACTATTTGGGCACAAGCTTTTTTAAATTTACCTAGTGAAAGAACAGAGAGAAGTGACTGTGACTGAGCAAACTGTAAAATAAACAATCAGTCACAGTAGTTCATCTTCAAATTATGCATATTATTCAATGCATTTTGTTTTCTAATTAAATTTAAAGAAGTCATCTATTTTGCGTGATATCTTACAGCAACCAGGTGAGAAGGGCACCCAAAATACGTCTACACACTGCATATTTGACATTTTTATAACTGATGGTGCAAGCATGTCCATTTGAACTAAGAATGTAGCTACACTGAACACTGCATAAGCCTTTTTACATTTACGTATTGTAAAACGTACCTAGTTTCTCTAAACATTAATAGCAAATATTTTTATAATTCAAATATGCAACAGCAATGCAAACCAAAAGAATCCTTAAGAGACATTAAAAACGTCACTATTCATTGTACTGAGAATCTTATTAAGCTTTTATAGTCATGTGCACTCATTTTTTCCTCCAATTTTGTCATATATTATATCACGTGATCCTAAAGTGGACGTTTCTTCCCTCTAATGGTTCTGGGACATTATCAGAGATGCATTTATCTTGAGACTTCATTTCTTTTTTCATAATGGTGGAAGTAAATGAGAGTGAGAGGGAGTAAAATAGAGAGATGACAATTATAATGATAGCTCTTGAGGAGTCACTTTGTTGTCTGCCCTAATATATTACAGAACATGAGTATTAAGAACAGCTCCAAATATGCTGTGCGGCAAAGAAGAAACGACAGTTTTAAGAAGGAAAAAAAAGCCTAAAAGAGTGCAGAATAGTATAAAATGGTGAAGCCATGGAGCAACATTTTCATTTTTGTCTTTGTAGTAAACTTTTCTTAGTGTGGTTTTAAAACATGCTTCCAACTGATTTGCTGTCAACAGAATGACTAATGGCTTCCCCATAAAGCTGGGTACAAAATACAAAAACATGATGTACTCTACATATTCCCCAGACAAATGTGATACATGTTCCTGGAAATGCATACTTGCTAGTACCGGTACAATACTCCTATCAAACAAACAGAGCTAAGATACAGCTCCAAAGTGACAAAGAAATGTTAACAACAACACCAGGGAACCAGGGACTTATACTTGGAGGTGTCAGATCACCACATGTAAAGGTTTGTATAATTTAAATTCCATACACTTAGCCTCTGCATGTGAGAAATATGAGCCTGAAGCTAAGTTATTGAAAAGAATAATAATAATAATAATAATAATAATAATAAGTCAGCAGGAAATGTTTAGTTAATGTGACAGAATATAAATAATTTGATTTATAATATTTAAAATAAGCCCTATAAGCTCTACTTGGTCCATCAAACACATAAAGAAAGGGTATCAAAAAGTTTGAAAACCCCTGACTCAGCCTATGCATTTTTCTTAAAGAAATATAGCTCATCCAAAAATTAACATCTGCTTAAATGTACTCACCCTCAGGCCATCCAAGATGTAGCTAAGTTTTATTTAGGAGATATTTACACCACTTGCTCACCAATGGATCCTCTGCAGTCTCTGTCAGAATGAGAGTCCAAACAGCTGATAAAAACATCACAGTAATCCACAAATAATCCAAACCAGTCCAGTCCATCATTTACATTTACTACATTTACGACTTACAAATGAGGACAATGGAAGCAATCAAAATCAATAAAAGAGCAATGATACACAAGAGCTATAACAAGTCTCAGTTATCTTAACGTAGTACACATAGCAAGGTTTTTTTAAATTATATAATAAATAAAAAGAAAACAGATAGAATAGAAAAAGAATAGAGCAAGCTAGTGTTAGAGTGTTTTTTTTTTTTTTTTTGCATTTTGTAATTGTATAATAAATAAAAAGAAAATAAATAGAATACAAAAAGAACACTGCAAAAAATGGCTTATATTACTTAGTATTTTTGTCTTGTTTCTAGTCAAAATATCAAAAAATTCTTAAATGAATGAAGATACTTTTACTTTACTTTTATTAGATAAGCAAAATAACTAAGATATTGGTAACACTTTACAATAAGGTTCATTAGTTAACATGAACTAAGAATAAACAAAACTTCTACAGTATTTATTAATCTTAGTTAATGTTCATTTCAGCATTTACTAATGCATTATTAAAATCACAAGTTGTGTTAACGTTAGTTAATGGACTGTGAACTAATATGAATAAACAATGAACTGTATTTTCATTAACTAACATTAACAAAGATTAATAAATAGAGTAATAAATGCATTGTTTCTTTGTTTGTTCATGTTACAAGCCTGACCATTATATAAACAACTGTGCATATGCTTTTGTGTTATGAGACGAAGATATTTCAGCAGGTTGTCTGGTCTTATTAGAAAGAGCTTTCTCAGGTGTGGGCCTCAGTACGAAGGCAAAGATGCACCTTGCATCCCTAGTAAAAGGAAATAAGCTGGACTGAAGGGGACAAGCAGTGTTTTATCTTTCATTTCAGCATTATTTATTCAATTTGTCCGACACCCACATATCTATGAGGAAACGAGAGAGCGCCGATAACCGGAATCACCAAGTCCCAAAGGACTACGGTCTGCATTAGCAAGACTCCAAATACAATCAAAGTAGTCATATTTTCTTTTAACTTTTTGCTTTGAATGCTAGCTATTTTGCCATTGTATGCCTTCGGTTAGTAGCACAGCATGTTGACCCCAATTTAAATCAACTGAATCCATAATGCTTTTCGAGGTTTTGTATGAATACAAGTTGCAGCATGTTTCTACACCTGAGATAACCTCAGTAAAGCACAGTCTTCAGACATGCATCTCCTTTGGCTTGTGTTATGAATATTAATGCCATGTAATTATACAACAATCCCAGTGGGTAGATATTGGAGGCCTTATAGATTAGCAGCCCATTGGCCTGTATGAATACTAATGGTAGAAGGTGCGCAGTGCAAGTCCACAGAGAGTATGCTGATTGACCTGCATTTTAGCTGCTGAGCATCACAGTCAAGCAATCAATAGCAATGGAGAAACTTTTCAGCTAAAGCCAAAAATCAATTTCCCTGTAGATGTCCATGTCTGGTCTTATTCAAACTGCAACAAACTTTCCATAATTACAACAGGGACAGTTTTTCCAAACACTTGACAAACATCTTGTATATATTGTTGAAAGGTCATATTAAGTTATTGAAAAAAATAATATAAACAAAAAATTATTTGGACTTTACTTACCCTCACCAATGACTTAAGGGGGTATTTTGAAGACGCTGTTCTTTTTGAATATATGCCACATTTGAATACACATGAATACACATGAACTCAAATGGCATTTAAGAGTGTAGATTCTGTCATCATTTACACATCCTCAAGCCATTCCAAACCTGTATGACTTCATTTCTTCAGTGAAAAAACAAAAGACATTTTGAAAAATGTGTCCGCGTTTTTTGTCACTACAATGGCAATCATCGGGGTCCAATGTTTCTATAGCTTCATTCACCTGAGAACAAAGTACTGCTTCGGTATCTGGTTTAAAAAAGGCCATTTTACCCTAATATATTACCCTATTTTGTACCCCAATATACACAATAGCAGAATGTTAGTACAATGTTCAATTTGCATGGATTTTGGAATGACATAAGGATCAGTAAACAGTAAAAAAAATTATGTATTGTAGTGGTCATTTGAATGTAGTTTCGCATGAATACCACAATTGCAGACTGAAAAAAAACAAAAAAAAACGTTAGAGTGAACATTTGTGTAATGTAGCCAATGCATTACTCTCAGTAAAGAATTGCCATTACACTATTGATTTCTCCGTATAAATGCTTGCATGTGCCTGTAAATGATTAACTATAATGAATATCACTAACATCATCAGGCAACACATCAGCTAGAATGAACAAACTACCTAAATATGTAAATTTCCTAAGTCTGAGTTCATGCACCAACAGACAATACAACTTACCATGAATGCAAACGGAATTGTGCAAAGAACCCTACTGTCAAACTGTCCAATACAGTACACAGAAATTCAGATCATGTGCTTCAGTAGACAAACATCACAGACGGAACTCAAAGGACAGGGGTTGTTTTAGGACATTTACTTGGCACATTTATAAATGATGAGTCTGATGTTGAACTTAGGATCTGGACAAATCTTGAATTTTAATGACTTGATGTGGAATATAAAAACTCTAAGATATGCTGCAGTGAGGGTAACAGAACATATTATGCAAGATAAAAAATATTTTGATATGCATATTAATATTTCAAATGGTAAAAGGAATGGTTCACTCCAAAAACGAAAAAGAAACCAAAAAAAACAACACCATTTATTCACTTATATGTCACTCCGAAACCATGTGACCCTGGACAACAAAACCAGCACGGGTATAAAATACATTGTACAGGTCAAAATGATCAAAATTAATTTTTATTTTATGCCAAAAATCATTAAGATATTAATTAAAGATCATGTTCCATGAAGATATTTTGTAAATTTCCTACTGTAAATATATCAAAACTTAATTTTTGAGTAGTAATATGCATTGCTAAGATATTAATTTGGACAACTTTAAAGGTGGTTTTCTCAATATTTCTTTTTTTTTTCAAATAGTTGTATCTCGGCCAAATATTCAAATATCCTAACAAACCATACATCAATGGGAAGCTTATTTATTCAGCTTTCAGATGATGTATAAATTTCAATTTTAAAAAATTTACCCTTATGACTGGTTTTGTCACATTAAATGAGGACATACATATTTGTTTTATTTATACCATTACTGTCACACCATTGTCACAGTCTTTGTTATTATTATTGTCTTAAGGTCATTGCACACTGAGTCTGAAATTGTCGTCCTAATTTCTCGCATGTTAAAAAATAAATATAACCTCACGTTGTGTCAATCACGTTTACACACTGCCTCTAAAACTTTCGTCCATCATAAAACATTCGGATCAGGTTAGCTTTTCTGCGTTTTCACATCTGTAGCAAGTATTTTGATAGGAAAGGATGACGAATATGAAAAATATAACGTATACGAAAATTTCGGACTTTCAGTGTGCGATGACCTTTAGTTTTCCCTGTGCAACCTAGCTGTCTCCCCTTTGATTTTGTCATTATGTTCAGCTGTCTAGTTAATTATCCTCATGTGCCTCCCTATTTAAGTTCTAGTCTGTTCAGTTTTGTCTTCGTCCAGTGTTAGGCCATGTCCACACATACATGGGTATTTTTATAAATGAAGATTTTCCTTCTTCCGTTTTAAAAAAAATCTCCGTCCACATGAAAATGAAAATGCATGCTATGAAGTACTGTCAAGAGCATGCCAAACCAACAGGTGGCGATATAATCTCAACCGTAAAGCCATGTTGGCCAATCAGAAGCCTGAAAAAGTTTCCAGTAGGCGGAGATAACAGCGCATGCTCCAACATCACAAGCCAAAATCTCCGGTTTCTCTGTCTACACGATAACACCGCAACCAGAGTTTTTGAAAATTTTCACCCTGGCAGGAGTTTTCAAAAATGTTCGGTTTCAGTGACCTGGTGCAGCGTTTGCGTATGGACGAACGGCCAAACCGCATAGAAAAAGCTGCGGTTTTTAAAATAACCGCGTTTGTGTGGAGAGGGCCTTAATGTTGTGAATGTTCCCTACGTGTCACCTGCCTGTCTGTCATGGATTTACCCTCTTGTGGATTAAATAAAGATTATTTGACTTGATCATCTTCTTCTTCGAGCACTTATTAATTAAAAAGTGAAAGTATGCGGCGTGTTTCCCCGTGCTTAGTTTTTTGTTTTGAGAGTTTTCCTTTTGGATTTTTATTATGTTCGACCCAGAGCCCAGCTTACCACCACCCTGATATGCGGAGCCACAGTTCGAGCCCCCCGCTGACAGAGAGCCAAAGCGAGGGCACAGAGGAAAGCCACCGCTAGGGGTGAGCTGAGATTGTGCTCCGAGGATTTTGATATTTATGCGGATATGCCTTGTCTTCGCCAACCATCATCTTCCTGTCATCCCTGCTCCAGCTGCGCCTCGTCCCTCCATCCCTCCGGCTCCACCTTGGTCCTCTGTTGCTCCGGCTCCACCACGGCCTTCTGGATCCCTAACTTTGCCTCGGTCACCATCTGCTCCGCCTTGGCCCTCTGGATCCTCCCCATTGCCCTGGCTCATCAGCTCTCCGTCTCCGCCTCGGGCTCCACTTCCACCTGCTCCGACACCATTGGTTGGCCCCCTGGAGTCATCAGCCCTTCTTCCTCCATGGCTCCTCCCTCCATCGTCTCCTCGTCTGTCGTCCTCCTCCCAGAAGTCCGTCCTCTGCCCGAACCTCCACCTGTGTTGTCCGCCTGCCTTCCTGCCAGCCCTTCGTCATTCCCTGTTACCATCCCTTCTCCACTCTTTTTGTCCTCCTCCTAAGTCCCTCTCTGGCCCTCACTTTAGGTGTGTTCGACTTGAAGCGGCGCGGTGCAGAATGATCAGTGTATGACATCAAAGAACCGCGAGAGTGATTCGAAAGCATAAGGATCCGTCGGCTCTATTATCGCTCTCGCAGTAATTTGATGTCATACACTGATTATTCTGTGCAGCGTCGCTTCAAGTCGAACACACCTATTGTCTCTAAAGCACAAGGTCACACCTTCCGGGAGGGGGCGATCTGTCACACCATTGTCACAGTCTGTGTCATCATTATTGTCTTAGTCTTCCCTGTGTGACCTAGGTTGTATCCGAAAACTGAAAAATGCTGCCTTTGGAGGACACATTCCAAGGTAGGAAGGCATCAAGGCACCAAAGTTAGCTTCACTTCCTGTCTCATGAGATACCTTCATCTGCTCGATTTTTGAAGGCAGCATAGATGTATCCTTCGCTGCCTTTGGTATCCCACAATCCTGTGCGTTCCATTCCGTGACGGTTGAGCTAAAAAATAAAGATTAAAAAATAAAATAAAAAATAAAAAGCCCTAGTTTCTGTCTCCATTTTGATTTCGTCATTATGTTCAGCTGTGTCTGGTTAATTATTCTCATGTGCCTCCCTATAAGTTCTAGTCTGTTAAGTTTGTCTTCGTCCAGTGTTAACGTTGTGAATGTTTCCTACGTTTGTCACCTGCCTGCCTGCTGTGGATTTACCCTCTTGTGGATTAATTAAAGATTATTCGACTTGATCATCTTCTTCTTTGTGCGCTTATTAATCACCGTAGTGTGACAATTACAGTATTTATAAATTTTTTGAATTCGGTTTTCTTTTTTCTTTTTAGTTCATTTTAACTTTAAAGTTTTAGTCAATTGGTTATGTACTTACTATTATTATTATTATTTATTTTATTTTTTTATTTCTCTTTGACTTTAATTTATTTTTATTTAAGTTTTAGTAATTTTAGAACTTTAACTTTTTTTTTATTTTAGAAATTTTAATTTTATTTCAGTCAGTTGTCAAGGAAAACGTTTGCCGAGACATTTTAAGAATGCATAATAGCACTAGTTGTTGTACTAAATTTAAATTGTGCTTATTTTAATGAATATAGTTTGTCCAAACAGGACAAATTCAGTGTATTACAGTAATAAGAACAAGAATTTGTGTCACAATGCAAAAATCTTAATGGTCTGAAAAATAGGTTTCATTTTCTGTATGCAAATGTAATGTCTTTTTTCTTTTGATTTTGTTGGGGAAAAGGACAATAGGACTCAAGGTTTCCATAACATCACGGCACACCATCTGCTGAAAATATTCCCTTCTGCTGTTTTTCCAGAGAAATGGAAGTTCAAATATATACTTCAAAAGCACCAGTAGCACATTTCAACACAGTATAGAAACACAGGGCAAGAAAGTCAGAAACACAAAGGAAATGAAAGATGTTCTCTTTTTTAAAAAAGACTTCTGAAAGGCTTCTGTCTCTGCTCCACTTAAATAACATTCCAGTAATAGCCATAATTATTAAATCTCTGTCAGGTTTTACAGAGCTCTCAACCATCATAAGCTGTCAGAGGTAAATTTGCAGTTCCTTCAACCCCATCATCAATCTTATCAGATCGAATTTGAGCCATTACAGTCACTCTAACGGTCATTAGATGGACAGTCTCAACAAAAAGGACTAAAATAAACATGATACCAGCTGTTAGCCGTCTGCAAGCTTCTCAAGTGGTCCGACAGCAATGCATTCTCACTCACAGGTGGATGAGACGAAATAACAGGGAATGCAGATGGATATTTGTAGGGTAAAAGGGAATCAGAGATGATAATTTTTTTTACATGCTGCGGGAGCGTGATCCAGTTATTCAACAGAAAGAGAGTCAGCGACTAAAGAAACAGAACAACAGGCATCAATCCTCAACATACAGGTCGGACTTAAAGATTACATGAAGAAAAAGACAGAGAATGGGAGACAGACAAGGTACAAATCTGAACGCTGAGCATTTACTCTGAAGGTTATGGTGACCAGCAATGAGAAATGACAAGCTGTGAAAAAGTAATGTGGATGAGCAGACCCGAGAGGAGGGATCATGCTCCAGTGCTACATTACATGAGAACGAGACACGAGAGATAACCAGTCCCTGGATAGCAGGAAATGTGGAATGAAAGAAGCCAAAGAAGGGGAGAAAAAAACTGACAAAGGAAAACGGTAACACTTTAGAATACTGTTCCATCATTAATGAATAACTACACAAGAACACATGAGTAATGCAATATTAGCACTCTAGTAACTACTAGTAACTAACAAGCAACTCTGATTAATGAATTAGTAAGTAATAATGTGGTAGTTCACTATTAGCTAATCAGTAACTATTATTTTTTCCATACCTCCCCAAGAACTACTGTATACAGGTTGATAATTAATATGAATAATACATAATGTATAATTCATTCTCAAGTAAAGGTCATGGTAACTCACTAGTAATGACTCAAGTACTACCAAATTCTTCAGAAGGAATTACTAATTATTTGGATCAGTATTCTAAAGTGAAGATCATGATAACTCCCTAGTAATGACTGAAATCATTGTAAGCCTTTGAGGTTTTTGTAAAGTATTGAATAGTAATTATTCAGGTGTTACTACATCCTTCTAAAGGAATTAGTCATTATTTGGATCAGTATTCTAAAGTGAAGATCGTGATAATTATCTAGTAATTACTGAAGTCATTGTAACCTTTTGAGGTTTTTGTAAGGTCCTGGTTAGTAATTCATTTTGCTAGATTTGGTAACACTTAAATCATTACTAGTGGGTTACCGTGATCGTCACTTTAGAATACTGATCCAAATAATTAGTAGTTTCTTCAGAAGGATGTAGTAACACTTGAGTCATTACTATCCAAAACCTTACATATATCTCAAAAGCTCACAATGACGTCAGTCAATATTAGGAAGTTATGATAATTTTCACTTTAGAATACTGATCTAAGTAATTAGTTCATTTAGAAGGATTTGGTAATACTTGAGTCATTACTAGTGGGTTACCATGATCTTCATTTTAGAATGAATTATTCATTATGCATAATTCACATTAATTATGAACCTGTATGAAGTAGTTCTTAGGAGTTCTCAGGATATATGAAAAAAATTGTGTAGTTATTGGTTAGCTAATAGTGAACTAGCAGCTTCAACTTAGCGCTATTACTTAATAAATTATTAATCAGAGTTTTTTGTTAGTTAATAGTAGTTACTACAATGTTAATAGTGCATTAGTCATTTGTTCCTGTGTAATTATTCATTAACGACGGAACAGTATTCTAAAGTGTTACCAGGAAAACAAACAAGGTTGAGGAATCAGGTGCAACAATAAAGGGGTCATATCACTTTTTTTAAACAATTTTCCCCCTGAGGTTGATTTATAATGTTAGTAATTGTCTCTTTGAACTTAAAGCTACAATTGAGATTTTCATGACCATTGTCCAGCTTTTCTTTGAATTTCCATGTCAATGTTTTTTTTTGGGTTTTTTTCTTCCCCTAACCAGCTGTGACAAGTAATGAGATACAGGGTGTTTTGTTGCTTGCTTGGTTTTATTTCTGCAGCACTGCACTGCATAGCCCCGCCCACTGTGTGCTCATTGGTCCAACATCCCACTCTTCATAACTGTTCATTAAACATCAAATAATTCCTGATTGGTTGTGATTGTGTTTGAGCCACAGCAGTTCTTATTTAGCATTAACAGTGCTTATTAATAGCCAAGCTCATATCGAATTTGCACCTGCAGAACATTTAGCAGATTTCTGGAGAATCAGATCAGCATCATTGGCAAAGTTCTAAACATTCCCTTCCTTGGTTTATTTATTAAATATGTTGGATACTTTTAAAACGTAGTACTCTCTGCTTGATATATTTTCATACATTCTGCAGAATTTTCTCTCAAATTCAGCAGTTTCAATTACATTGTGACGAATCTACAAATCTATTCATGCTTAAATGTGCTTCAAAAACTGATCAGGGACCTTGTCAAAAACAAATGTCACTCATTCACTCATTTATACTTGAAGCAATAAACACATATTTAGCATGCTTTCCCCACAACCTACTCTTACACAAACCAGCAATAGTCTTTTTTTTATCTAGTACCTGAAAAATATTGTGGTGTAAATGTGTGACAAGGCGCACTAAGCACCCATATTCACTATTCTTGACTACGCCACTTTTATTGCGATTTTATTTGGGTGGGAGATCCCAAACCATGTAAAGGGTTTTCCCCACACGGCTATTCAAGTAAATGAATATCCTTAAGGCAAAATTACTATAAACTCAGGTTCAATTTTATTCAACAAGTCGGCAAGTAATTGCACTTCAAAACTGGCTCAATTTGCTCATGCAAGATGGAAATGCAAATAACTCGGAGGATCATATATCACTCTCAAAGAAAATAAATTAAAGTAACACCAAAAAAATATGATTAATACAATAGACCCAAAAACAAACTTCACTTTTCACAACACCTCAAAACATGAAATACCAGACCACAGCACACATGTGAGTGATAGTGAATATACTTCCTCCCGATCTATAGTTACAATGAGTAGAGCTGCCAGTAATGGCCTAACTGGCATGTAGAAGAAACAGACCAGACAATAAACAATAATCATGGGCCACAACACAAATGAAAAGAAACAAAATAAACAGCTCACAAAACCAAACATATAAATTCAAGGCAGGGAAAACAGTGATCAATTAGAGCTGGACCAAAGCAACTCTAAAAAAGAAAACATTAAACAACAAAATTTATTAACCCAGATATACAGTCCCACATCTTCAATCAGGACAACTAATTTAATTACACAAATATAAAAAGAAAACACATTACCATTTCAATTAGAAACCACTATCCATAATTTATTACAGTCAACTGAATTAAAATGCTAGGTATCCTAGCCTCACCATAAAAATTACATAAAATACCTTTGAAACTTCAGCTGATCACACACACACCATTAAGGGCCTACAATCATCACCATATACTTCCTAAAGAAGAGAGGACTTTTAACACTTATATAAAAGGGTGTCAGTTTAATGTGTACAAAAGGTATACTATTCATCATTTTACACAACAACAGCCTACCGTAAATCATCAACGATCATGTGCAGTATGCTGTGCTACTCGTTCAGCGTCTACCACTCGTCCAGCATGAGAATCTAAGACATCTACGATCAGCTAAGAACAATCACAATCAAGGCAATTACTTCTCTACAAAAGAAAAGTACTACAAATAATTTCATACAATACAACGTTTCACTTTAACATTCAACCACTTGTTAACACTCACGTGAAATATGCAGTGTCAGTCATTCGATCTCTACCAGTCATTCAATTCAGAATAATCAGCATGAAAACGTCTAAAGCACACATTTAAGTAAACGGATTGTTCCTCCAGCGACGAGCAACCATCAGCACGCCAAACAATTGAAACGCCGCTCGTCTCCTGATCGGAAGTGCGTATTTAAATGGAATCCTGCCTACTACTTGTAGGTACAACAGCGCCTCCTAGTGGCTTGGCTACAAATGGAAGATTTATGTATTACATCTTAAGGCTGGAATACACTACACGACTTTTAAAATCTGAACAGATTTTTAAAACACTAGGCATCATACACTTACCGACTATGTAAATAGTGACAAAGGAAAACTGGGCATCATACACTACGCGACTGAAGATCATACACTACCAGACTTTAAAGTTGTTCCGATCACAACCAACTCACACAGAAACCTGCGCCTTGTTGCTAGGAGACGCATGACAAATGAAAACATATGTGTTCTAAAATCGGCTGAAAATATCAAACATGTTTGATATCCTCCGACTGGATGGAGTCAAAGTCTGAAGCTAAAAAATCGAAGTCTGTGACCATCATACACTACGCGATTTTCTGTGGAATCTGTCAGCTGTAATCTGCAGACTGGCTCCGATTTTCCTCAACTAGTGTCAACTTGTTCAGACTGTAAAATCGGGGGGAAATTGGGGCAAAAATCGCGTAGCGTATTCCAGGCTTTATGTATTATATCTTACTTAATTTGTGTATGACTGACAAATAAGCATTCCATTCAGTTTATTAGTTTATGTTACATCTGAAATCCAAATGGATGCCAATTTTTTATTTAGGCTTAAATATATTTGAGGAGTGTGTTTAGAAAATAGTATCCACCCTAAATCCTCCATTAATATACAGAAGTTCCAGAATATGAATTGTATGCATAAATACGGTTGTCATGTTTATGCATTCATCCTGCAGAATGTACGAGATTACAGAACAAGCCATTTTAACAGCTAATTTAATGATAAATGATCTTTTTGACTGGGAAGGAAAGATCTTAAAATGCATTACTTCAAACGGTTTAACTTCAAAATAAAGGAAAATTAGATTTTTTTATGATATGATCCCTTTAAAGAAACAACACACATACTCACACGCAAACAGAAAAATAAATCTGATCGTATGACTGTGACCTTTTATATCACTCCACTCTCACAAAGTCAAACGCACCACTTCATAAGTAGTTTTAAATCAAAAGATGCACATGATTTAGGCCTAACTTGGGTCCGTGCCCATTGACACATCTGTTTCCTCTGAACAGGGAGTCTTTAAAAACCCATTACAACAGAATAAGTCATGACAGCATCATAAAAATCACTTGAAATGGCATCAAAACAGCCTGAACAATTTACAAGATGAACTGATGAAGGTTGTAAGGACCAGATGAAAATGTTGCACCAAAATGAGCTATGAACTCAATAAACAACCTTAACACTCAAGTACAGCGAGACCCAGGGATGCTAAATGAAAAAGGATACTCGGAAATGATTTTGTTTTCCCGTGAACAAAACAACAACAATAGCTCCTTACCTCTTAATTCAAGTTCATTTATCACGAACAAAAGCCCTCACTGAATTCTTCATTCACACTTAAAACACATTTCGACATGCATTATGAAACAAGCCGAATATATCTTGGGGATAATGCAGAAAGATTACATAGTACATGCTTGAGTGTTTTTCACAAAAGTGCACATGTATCTTTTGTTCATGCCCCAGATAAACACCTCAAACAGGCAAATGCTGTGCCACATGTGGCAATCTGACCTCTCAGTTCTCAGACATTCGTGAAATTATCGCAGTATGCCACACTTGATTACCTGCGCATCAGTTTGTAAGGTGCTGCAGACAATGCAGATATCACACACAGGCTGATGCGCATTTATAACACTCGGCTTGTTTGTTAGCTTGTTTCCTATAGCAAGTGAGGGGGATTAGATGACCCAGATACGTTCACCCCTTAATGTTGGGAAATTTGTTCCATTAGCCTCTGTGATCTCACTGGCTTGAGAGGAGGAGAACCATAGCAACCAGCTGAGCATCACGCCTCCTCTCACTGGTGCAGTGTAGAGTTCAGGATTTCAAAGACCGTCATTACAATGGCACCTGCAGCTGAGGCGGCGAGAATGGGTGTTAAAAAAACATGACCGTCCTAAGGCATTTTTCTCTTTTCAATGCAGAAATGAAAAGAAAGAAAGAAAGAAAGAAAGAAAGAAAGAAAAATTTGGTAAGCAAAAGTTTATTGTTAAGAAATTACTTGTGCATTTTCAATTAATCATTTATTATATGACATTGTTCCATGTGCATTCAAGCTTTTATCTGTCTGTTTGTGAATCAAATCCATAACCTTGGCATGATTCAGAATTGAACTGAGTCTGCCTTTCCAATTTCAATTCATTTGGTGAACTTGAATTTGGAGTGAAGAATGAAATTCAAATGACTCTATGATGTAAGTGTGGTTTTTAATAATATATTCTATTTATTGTTAGTATGAATTATTCATAAATGGTATCATGCACACAAAATATGAGGTATTTTCAGAAACTCTGTATGATTCATATTTAATGTTATTAATTATTAATAAAAATGCCACACATATTTTATTTGCTATAAGTGTAAATAGTTTATACTATTTATATGCAATTAGTGGCAGATATTTGCACCTCAGTGGTACATTATAAGAGTATAATTACATAATGAGTGTAAATTATCATATTCATTAAAATTATTAAATGGATGCAGCCTTACTGGGACAATAAAGAACTAATCTACCCCAACCCTACCCGATAAACACTTTCTTATTAAATACCCCCTGTGAGGTCCTTAATTTACACTTTTCGAATATATACATATATATATATATTCATATAATTAGAATATCATCAAAAAGTTGATTTATTTCACTAATTCCATTCAAAAAGTGAAACTTCTATATTATATTCATTCATTACACACAGACTGATGTATTTCAAATGTTTATTTCTTTTAATTTTGATGATTATAACTGACAACTAAGGAAAATCCCAAATTCAGTATCTCAGAAAATTAGAATATTTACATTTGAGTTTCAATTAATGACCATCCCTACAGTATAAATTCCGGGTATCTCTTGTTCTTTGAAACCACATTAATGGGGAAGACTGCTGACTTGGCAATTATCCAGAAGACGAACATTGATGCCCTCCACAAAGAGGGTAAGTCACAGAGGGTCATTACTGAAAGGTGTGGCTGTTTACAGAGTGCTGTATCAAAGCATATTAAATGCAAAGTTGACTGGAAGGAAGAATTTGGGTAGGAAAAGGTGCACAAGCAACAGGGATGACCGCAAGCTTGAGAATACTGTCAAGCAAAGCCGATTCAAACACTTGTGAGAGCTTCACAAGGAGTGGACTGAAGCTGGAGTCAGTGCATCAAGAGTCACCACGCTCAGACGTCTTCAGGAAAAGGGCTACCAAGCCACTTCTGAACCAGAGACAACGTCAGAAGCGTCTTAACTGGGCTGTGGAGAAAAAGAACTGGACTGTTGCTCAGTGGTCCAAAGTCCTCTTTTCAGATGAAAGTAAATTTTGCATTTCATTTGGAAATCAAGGTCCCAGAGTCTGAAGGAAGAGTGGAGAGGCACAGAATGTTGCTTGAAGTCCAGTGTGAAGTTTCCACAGTCTGTGATGATTTGGGCTGCCATGTCATCTGCTGGTGTTGGTTCACTGTGTTTTCTGAAGTCCACAGTCAACGCAGCCATCTACCAGGAAATTTTAGAGCACTTCATGCTTCCTGCTGCTGACCAACTTTATGGAGATGCAGATTTCATTTTCCAACAGGACTTGGCACCTGCACACAGTGCCAAAGCAACCAGTATCTGGTTTAAGGACCATGGTATCCCTGTTCTTAATTGGCCAGCAAACTCGCCTGACCTTAACCCCATAGAAAATCGATGGGGTATTGTGAAGAGGAAGATGCGATATGCCAGACCCAACAATGCAGAAGAGCTGAAGGCCACTATCAGAGCAACCTGGGCTCTCATAACACCTGAGCAGTGCCACAGACTGATCGACTCCATGCCACGCCGCATTGCTGCAGTAATTCAGGCAAAAGGAGCCCCAACTAAGTATTGAGTGCTGTACATGCTCATACTTTTCATTTTCATACTTTTCAGTTGGCCAAGATTTCTAAAAATCCTTTCTTTGTATTGGTCTTAAGTAATGTTCTAATTTTCTGAGATACTGAATTTGGGATTTTCCTTAGTTGTCAGTTATAATCATCAAAATTAAAAGAAATAAACATTTGAAATATATCAGTCTGTGTGTAATGAATGAATATAATATACAAGTTTCACTTTTTGAATGGAATTAGTGAAATAAATCAACTTTTTGATGATATTCTAATTATATGACCAGCACCTGTATGTATATATATATATATATATAATTTTTTTTTTTTTTTTTTTTTTTTTTTTAAATATGTGATATGTGATGGGAAAAGTGAGAAGTACGAGTTTGGCAAAAGGCAGATTTAAATTTGGGTAGATCACAAAAAAGTTATCACCAAAAAGTCAGATCCTTACAGCTTACGCTTCTGTTTTACTGTGTGGCATGTGTCTTTTGTAATTTTGTCTATCCCAACCAGAGTAGCCTCTGCCAACCAGGTGGGCTATTTGCACTGAGTGTAAATAGACACCCCATTAATATTAACATTTCTGATTATTTAAATGATCAGCCCTCGGTGGCCCCCTTAAAATGCGGGGCCCTAGGCAATTGCCTGCCTTATTTGCCCTATATTATTATGCCTTCTGTTCACAGATATACGTTAGTGAAAATATACTAGTGAAAAAGGCCTCATTCATGAAACACAAGCAGCAAATTTCTGTGCAAACTGTTCATGGAACCATTCTTATATAATTTTTTAATACATTTAATTTCCATAACAAATGCAACAGTTTCCATCTGAATGGATTCGAGCACAATTTGCTTAGTTTGCTCTGCTCATGTTTCATGAATGAGGCCAACTGTGTATTTAAATATAAGTATGCATGAATAGAAAGAAAAAAATGTTTTTTTGTTTGTTTGTTTGTACCCTGGAAATCAAATCCATGACCTTGGCATGATTCTGAATTGAACCGAGTATGCCTTTTGAATTTTAATTCAATTAATAAACTTGAATTTGAACTGAGGTAGCAAAGAGGGTGCATAATTATATAAAATAATTTGTAATAACATTTAAAGAGGCAATATTAAAATGGAATTAAATTCTAATGACTGTGATATGTGGTTTTTAATATTTCATTTTTCAGGATGAATTATTCATTAACATTATCATGCACGCAAAATATGAGGTATTTCCAGAAAAACTGGATGATTTATATTTAATTTGATCCATTATTATATGCATTTGTATTTATTTTATGTTTCATTCATTTTATTAAATGACTTTTATGCTGTAATTTCTCCTTACATCTTCAGTTATAGTCTAAAAATTAGGTTAATTGTTTATTATAGGTTATTGTTAAACAGTTAATTGTGTCTGCTGTCATTCCAATTCCAGTTCCTTTAAAATTCTATGAATTGAAATGGAATCAATTCTGCAAAACCTGATGCTTAAGAACCAACAGAAAATGTCAATATGTTATTCACATATGCAAGACCAACTAATGTTAAAATCTTTAAAAAATCAACTTTCAAAAACATCAACAAAGGATAAAACAGCCACTGTTATGAAACAGACAATACTAAAGCACTCATTAAAAAATCATGTTATGTGGATCACAGTGCGACATTTCTACATTTTCTTCAAACATTTAATGATCCAAACACACACAAGTGCCTCCTTACCATCAATAAACACTTCAAGGATTAAAACACAGCTGCAACCAGGCATACAAATACAGTGCTGGAAGCATTTCAGAGCAGTATATACAACACTTTCTGAACACCATACTTATATTAAAATCCCTCACATTGCCCGCAGCTTTAATATGAACTCTAGTGAACTCTACTAGTCTTTTAAGGGATTAAATGTCCCAGACGATGTTTGTTAATTAGTGCTGCAGTTTGCAAGAGTCTGAAAAACATTCTTAGTGAAAAACAAATCAGTAAATAATAGAACGTTACAATACTTTAAAAAGCAATATGAGATCTCCTGCAAATTCAACAGAGATGAAAGGAAACATGCCACTAATCAACAAAGCCACGGAAACATTTTCAAAACCATGACAACATCTAGAATTTAACATTGCACTGGTTATGTTTAAACAGGTTTGTTACTTATGCCCTCAGTGTTGATACATCTTTCAGAGTTTATTTTTGACATTTGTTCACGGATTGACTGAGCGGAAATATTGAAAATAACATTGTATAAATCCAAAGGGCCTCATTCATGAAACACAAGTGGCAAATTTCTGTGCAAATTGTTCATGAAACCATTCTTATATCATTTTTGCAATGAATTAAATTTCCATAACAATTTCCATTTGAATGCATTTGAGAATGATTTATACAGTTTGTTCTGCTCATGTTTCATGAATGAGGCCCAATGCGTGTTTAAATGTGAGCCTACATGAATAAAAAACAGCACAGGTAAGACCTCAAAAGCTCTGTTCTGCTAACTCCAAAGACGTTTCAGTGAACCTGAAGGCGAAAAATGATTGACAGTCAATCACAGGCTGCTGTCTTTTTTTTTTTTTAGGGCTGTGAAAGAGTGTTTTCAGTGATATCGATCTGTAAGGGAGTACTGGGCATTTTAGTTTTTAAAAAAGTACCTTTGAAAGGGAAAGTGATACAAGTTTTGATAACAGCATTTAAACCCTTGAGGTTGAGTGCTGAAACTGAGAGAAAAAGTAAAGAGACAAAGAGAGATTCTAAAAGAGAACTTAGGCACATAGCACTTCATCACTTCATTTTATCTTTTGAAACAGCTTTTAGCAGCAAGGACGGATGAACATTATTAGTCCACTGAGCTCAAAAGCTCCCCTGCTATTTCCACTTCACACTGGGTCTTGAACTGTCCACAGCACTTTTAGCTAGTGAACAATGACAAATACCAGGGATTTAGGTTTCAACGTCAGCGGCACATGTCAGGGATTTAGTCTGAGCTGAGCATGAATCTCAGGAGTGCTTGGGTGTTGAATGTAAAATACCCATAAAGGTATTTCAGTAATTCTCATGAAAATTGCTTTTTTTTACTTGCAAAAGCTTTGTAGGCCCTGCCTCTAATAAGTCAATTATGTTTCATTGTGTTGCTGAATGGTTTACAGCTTGTTGTATTGTAATATTAAAATATGCTGCAGACCAAACGCTGAGATTTATTCACTTCCATCTGCCTGCTAATAAAGTGCTTGATTGAAACTGAAATGAGGGCAGATTTAGTCATCCTACTCTCCCCTGTAGTTATTTGCTTTTTCTTTGCTTTCAGCGTGGCACACCAAGCGGTGTGTTAATGTTTTCATGACCCCATTTCACCCAGCTGTTTCTTGACATGCTTTTTTAGTTTCTTTTGTTGGCTTCCAGTATTTGATCACGATAAACAGGAGCACATATGGGCAACAGTGTTTGAACATAAAAAAAAAGAAAAGAATCTTTCATTTTCTGAAGACATTGATGCTTAAAGGTCACCACCAGGATGCCCCAAGTACTGTTGGGGTCAGGTCAAGTCTCAGAGGTGATAGGATTTTTTCTTATTCTCTTTGACATTTGTTTTGTCCATTTTTAAGCAAACATCTAATAATAAAAAATAAAAAGTCTTATTATAGGTCACCTTTTTTTGGAAAAGCAAAGGAGGGGTTGTATGTTTAAAAGACAGGTGCACAAATTTACTTTTCTTTCACATCATAACAGTGAAAAAAAACCTTACAGTACATGCAGTTATGTTGTTATTTTAACTATTATAGTTTGTATGTTACTATTTTAAATTACATTTTAGTTTTCATTTTTATATTTTGTTTTATTTTTAGTTGAAGTTTTAGTAATGTATATGTGTGTGTGTGTGTGTGTATACACATATGTATGTGTATATGCATATGTATTTACACTTATTTGAAAAGAAAGATTAGCAGAAAGTCTTTAAAAATATGTTCCCTGTTTAAAGGGGAAAAAATTAATTTGTGCTTAAAACCAGGGGGAAAAAATGGGTGAGAAAAATAAACTTAATTCAAGATATATTTTCTGAAAATAAGGCTTAATATGCTCCACAATTCTGCTTCTCAAGTAAATGTCCTTGTTTTATGGATGCTTTGATGTTTTTACTGGAAAACAAGGCAAAACTATGCATTAATTCTTTGCTGTGTGATGTTCTTGTCCCTAGATATGGCTCAGGTTTCTCCTGTAAGTCTATAGGTATTTAATGGGAGATCTATTGCCCATCAGGTGAAAATCGCAAGCCAGATTGCTTAGAAAAGTAATATCACACCTTTCTTCAAGCTATCTTTCTCAATCATTGTACTGTCAGGTACACATTTTCTCTTTCCATTGACAGAGGCTGATCAGCCAAATAATACCCTTGCAGTTTCAGTTACTCAACAGTGGACTCCATTGCCAACCGATTCAGCTAAAGTTGTTTAAAATACACATTTTATCTTAATAACACTGTCTTTGTGACTAAAACATCACATTATATAACATCTAGCTTTATTCAGCAGCTGCGATCAAATATAAAAGACAAGGTGGTGAATCGTGGAGCTATACAAGACAGTTTTATAGAAAGTGAGAGCAAAAGATTGATAGAGAAATGTAAAAAAAGGAAAGGATGTGCTGTGCTATCAATATTCATATAGCACAGGTATAACCCAGTCTCATTTCACCTGATTAATGTCCAATAAAGTAATATGTCAAACTATAAAGTAGCTGTGCATTATATTTTATAATGAAAGTCTGGCACAAATGCACATAAATTGAAAATGACCCTCTGAGCGTAGAGAGCACAGAAAATCTAATATATAGAATAGGTGTCTCCTGTGTCAATATTCTAGCTCACAATGGCCAAAGGTCAAACTATATCATTGCAATGAGGCTAGACAGTTAGATTACAGTGCTCTTGTCCAGATGATTAAAGTCTGCTAGTAGATATGTGACTATAGCTCCCGCTGTTCTCCAGATTGGCTTGTGCATGAGCGCAGAGGTTGGGAAGGTTCGTCATCATCTGTCACAGGAGGTGGCCTATTTGACATCTGGCTACATATTGACCTTTGGCGAACAGTATTTCACAGTCAAGCAGCAGGTGCAAAGTGCCGGTCAGAGCCAAGAACATAAAGCCGAAATGAGAGATACGTTCCCAGCATGCTTATGAAATTCCCAGAAAGGCGAATGGTTGTCTAGGTTTCTCAAGTGGCTTTTATAATTAGCCGGACTTATGTGTGGGCAGTTGACTTGCCATGCAATTTTAATCTAAAAAAAAAAGGGGGCCAATCATCTTTGTTTGTCTTAAATTTTCATAATTTGCCTGGAAAGCTTCATCTATAAAAATATAACAATCCATTCAAATTGTGTTTTGTTTTTAAGCAAATTGCTTGTGTCGTGACAGTATTCATCATGAACTGCAATAGACAAAAACATAAGATTTCTGTGGAAATTGAAAGGCTAAATGTTAGCAGCAATTTCTCAAAACAGCATAAAAGCTTGAAATGCCCTGCTGTGTAAAATGTATACTCCATCAAAAACTATATTTATTGTGCACTTCATATGGAAAACATTTTTGCCAATTTAGAAATCCGGGCCAGGAAAAAAAAAAGGATGTATGGCTACTAGACGATCATTTCAAACATTCATTGTCTAAAATAGATGTATGAACAATATGAATAATCATTTTTATACATTTAAGAGCTCACTGACAAGGAGAAAAACTATTTTTTAAAAATCAGTTGTTCTGCATGCCGTCAGTCACAATCCAGGCTTAGATATATTAAGGCTGAGAAAAAAACATTCTGGGATCATTTTATCCTGTGGGGCCCAATATCTTTTGATGCCCTCATAAGTAACAATGTGTCCCGTGTGTACAGCTTCTATGAGGTTACTTGAAAGAAAGGAGAATTTATTTCATTTTTCCTCTAGTCTTCCTTCTGACATATGGGCTCTGCCACATAAACCCATTCTCGCAGCACCTTGAGACTGCTGCTTGACCTCATCTGTCTAACTTATCCATTTTTCTTGCACGAGAGTGCATGTTTGTGTGTATCTGTGTGTGCTTGTTTTATTGGACTGTATCTATAACACATAACCAAGAACTGAGAGCCCCTCGACTTTATTAATAAGATTTACTCCAAATTTAAACTGCTTGGCAATTGGCTCTTAAAATGATGCATTGCTTTGGGCACTCTCATTCCACAAATAGCTTCATTCCTGACCAGAAAAAGAATCTTAAAAATGTAAGCACTAAGATGCTGCTGAAATATGAAGTAAATGCATATTCATTTTTTCTTGCATTTACTTGACAGGACAGTATAGAACAGGTAAAGACCTGTACAGATCATTTTGTAGGAGGCTAGTCTTTTCTTTTGTAACAGTATTACCAACACATGACCTCTGCCACTCACTTTATGATGAAACCAGAAGAAGCAAAGCGCTACACAAAGATGCATTCACTAGATAACTACCCACCTTAACATTCATTCTTAATCACAAAAAGTGCACTATGTAATTGGAATCAAAATTATATATGATCATGGAGTAAAACATTATATATGTGAAGTACTAAAGAAGACGGAGTGTAATGAACAGATCTCCACATTTATGAACTGCATAAAACCTTCTGAAATGAATGGTAGAACTGGGCAATTTTGGAGCCACAGCGTTGCACTGCCCCCTAGTGATAAAGATAGTACTTTTATAGTCCCAAAATATGCAGTGAAATATTTCCTAAGCCAGTAATGCTTTTTTTTTTTTTTAAAGGAAATCACGTTCTTTGGGACAAACATAATTCATTTAGAATGCTCATATTGAGGTTTGTAGCATCTAAGCGCTATACAGCAGTGCATCCTCAAGATTTACTTCAATAGGTCTTCGACAAACATCATATTAGCTAAAAGATAAGTGGACACAAGTGTAACAGTTTTATCAGAAAAGTCAATACTTAAGAAATATTGAATATTTGTTCAAATAGCAAATGCAATAAAATGATAATATGCTTTTAAAGATATCACCTGCAAGGGAAATTTGTATAACAGGTTTTCCTGTATGTTTGTATAGGAAATTTTTTTGCAAGAGGCCATTTTTGGTAGAACGAAGTAAGTCTTATTATACACCATAATTCTCAGTTAATCCTAAACATCACCTCTCAAGTGCGAGCAAAGATTTCCTTCCAAAAATTTCCTTCCAGAACTGGTTGCCCTCATCTTTTGAGAAGGGATAAAATGGTTTGTTTCACTAGCAACACAGCTTTTGGTTGTGGTTTCCAAGGTTACTGCAGGCTTTCTGAAGACGTCATGTTAAAAAGCCCTCCTTCACTGTTCCCTTCAGTATTTTCAAAGCTGGAGTACTTCCTTTGAATCAAATGAAGTATATGTGACGTAAATGAGCACCACAGTAATGCCAAACAGGTGAAGTGTCTCACAGTCTGAAATGCTAAAAAGAGCTCCTGAGCTGAAAGCACTTTTCCCAGTGCGGACAGGTTAATCTACAAAGTCAACAGCTGTGAAAAAGTAATCACTAGACCTGGTGTATGACTGTCAGTTTTAGTGCCTGTACTCTTGGCCTATTTAAATCACAACTTATGTGAAGCTTCACAATACTTACAGTATCTGGCACCAGGAGGAAAAAGCACCTATTGCACTGTTACTGTACACCTGATGACGAGAATGATGGCCATCTGAAAAGAAGTAATGATGAAACAAGGTGCTATTTTTGTTAGACAAACTCTGTTCTATCTTTCCTAAAATGGAAATAATAAAAATGCTTTAATAAATCAATGTTGTCCCAAGTGGACTGAAATTTATTTTTTTTGGAACAGTTGCAGCCACGTGCCTAATTTGAAGTTAAAGACGTCCCCTGAGCTTCTTCAAACATCTGCTTCTCGGGTGCACTTCATGGACGCCAGTCCCCCTGGCCCTTTATGGGCATCAATAATACAAGAGGCTGAGGATTCAAATAGTAATGTTAAGGGAATATGTACTACACATTCTCTGTAAGACTGAAGTAAAATCCAATTATAATTAAATATTCCAAATGCGCACTCGACTCAATTCACAATTTCTGCTATGAAGGTTCAGGTTGAGCCCATGCTCGCAGATCCCACCACTTTCCTGTCTCTCTTCACTCTCCTGTATAGTAAATGGATAGAAAAACATACAAACAGTACACTAATGGCCATACTTTGTGAAGAAACATCTCATTTGGCATCCTAAAAACAAACCTTCAACAGCTCCTATTTTTAGAGCATTCTGCGTTTCTCCATTTCATCCTCCATACTGGTTTAACATCTCTCACTGCTATGAACATAAACTGCTTTCAATGCTTCAAAAATCTCATCAAAAATCACTGAATCGGTCCTACTACATATGCTTTGGCTCATTCTGTTAACAGCAAGACTGGGAGAAAGGCCCAGCACAGCACAACAGACAGCATTTCCAGAACCAATTTAAGCTACTTCTTTAAAATTCCTGACTAAGGCGATCTAAAATTGTCACATAGCAGAGGCTATCCAATTACTGAAAAACGACTAAGGAGTGGACAGCACAGAGTCAAGCCAAGAGCTCGACACAATTACACTAAATTGTTATACTACAATGTACACAACCTTTTTAAGTTATTTATACACGTTTGTCAGAATTGTTGGTACCCTTGGTAAATATGATCAAAGAAGGCTGTGAAAATAAACCTGCATTATTAATCCTTTTGATCTTTTATTTAAAAAATCACAAAAATCTAATCTTTCATTGAACTAAAATAATTGAAAATCTCATTGTGAAATAAATGTTTTTCTCAAATACACGTTGGACACAATTATTGGTACCCCTAGAAATTCTTATGAGTAAAATATCTGTGAAGTATATTCCCATTCATATTTACAATTTTGAGCACATCAAATTCCATTAATCATCCATCACAATGAGAAAAGCCAAAGAATATATTTCTGATGTGCAGCAAAAGATAATTGAGCTTCACAAATTAGAAAATGACTTTAAGAAAAGATCTAGAGCAGTGAAAATTCCCATTTCCACCATCAGGGCAATAATTAAGAATTTCCAATCAACATAAAATGTTACGAAACTGCCTGGAAGAGGACGTGTGTCTATATCGTCCTAATGCACAGTGAGGAGGAGAGTTTGAGTGGCTAAAGACTCTCCAAGGACCACAGCTGGAGATTGCAGAAAATAGTTGAGTCTCAGGGTCAGAAAACCTTGAAAAAATATATCAAACAGCACCTACACTACATGTTGTTTGGGAGGGTTTCAAGAAAAAAATCAAGAAAAGAAAATGCTCTCATCCAAAAAAAAACTCCAGCATATTAATTTGACAGACAAGACTAGAGCTTCAAATGGCACTGGCTTCTATAGTCAGATGTAACTATAAAAAAAAAAAAAGCTTTTTAGCAGCAAACACTCAAGATGGGTTTGGTGCACACAGGAATAAAAAGTACTCCATGTGTACAATGAAATATACTGCTGTATTTTTGATGTTGTGGGCCTATATTTCTGCTGGAGGACCTGGACATCTTTGTTAGACACACGGCATCACTGATTCTATCAAATACCAACAGATAAAAAATCAAAAAGTGACTGACTCTGTTAGAAATCTTATAATGGGCCATGTTTGGATCTTCCACAAAAATGGGTCACTGGGCACAAAACCAAGCTTCTGCTGGCCATTCCAGTCCTCTGACCTGAACCCTGTAGAAAATGAGTGGGTGAACTGAAGAGAAGAAGCACCAACATGGAGCTGGGAATCTAAAGGGTCTGGAGTGATTCTGGATGAAGGAATGGTCTCTGATCTCTTGTCAGGTGTTCTCTAACCTCATCAGGCATTATAGGAGAAAACTTTGGCAAATGGAGGTTTCAAAAAGTATTGAATAAAAAGGTACTGTTAATTGTGTCCAATGTGTATTAGAGAAAAATATTTATTTCATAATGATATTTCCCCCCATTTTAAATTCTTATTCTCCAATTAAAGGTTAGATTTCTGTGATTTTTTTAAAGTAAAAGATCAAAAGGATTAATAATGCAGATTTATTTTCACAGTCTTCTTTGATTATATTTACCAAGGGTACCAACAATTCTGATCACGTGTGTATATCATTTATAAAACCTTTTTTTCCTTAAGTCACTGGATATACTTGAATGCAAAATATGCAAACATAGCCATATTGATTTTGTCTGTATCCTAATGTCAGAAATTAATTTTGCATTCTCAAAATCGAATTGCCCTCACAGATTAATGAAGATGTGTTTATTATTTTATACTGTTTGAATATTTATTTGGTTAAATTATAATAAATGAATAATATCTGTGTCATAAATAATTGTTAAATATACTTAAAATGTCTTGAATAAAAGTGCATAAAAGTATAACACAATGAAATGTTAAAAACGATTTAAAATGATAAAAGCCTAATAAAAAACTTGTCTTACACTGAGCATGTAGCATCATGAAGGCAGACATGTTGAGATAACGAAGAGTTTTGCTTTTGCAGGACACTGCATTCATATTGCCATCTATCTCAAAATAAACAAATCAAAAGTGCAATTTTAATGTTCTAACTTAATGTGATGATATGTTTGACTAAGTGGTTATGGTAACACTTTATTTTAAGATTTCCTTGTTACACATGTTAAATGTATTTACTATTATAATAACAATAAATTATGCATAATTACATGAAAGTAACCCTAAGACAACACCTAATCTAACCCTAACCATATAAGTAGTAGTTACTTCTACTAGTTAGTAGTTAATTAATATTACTTAAATGTATAACAATGACAAGGACACCTTAAAATAAAGTGTAACCGTGGTTATAATATCCGAGCATTGTTATAGAATTATCAAAATGTCCTTTTTAAATGCATAAAAAATAAACATTCAAAATGGAATTATGAGATTTAATCTGCCAGGGAAATGTAACACAAAGTTGAACGTGCAACATCACCTACTCACTATTGCATTATTAATTAAGAATATGTATCCGTTTTAATAGCGTAACAGTTTATGTCTTTTGTTTCTATTCAAACATTGTGTATTTAACACAAGTAAATAACTTACTTCTTAAAAAGGGAAATAAACACCCAAACAGAATACACAAAATACTCAGGTAAAGAAACAACAACAGTGGCTTGAATGTTAAAGTATGTGAATGGAGAAAAAAATCCTGCCACTGCTGCTAGTCATTCGACTGAAACAGCACTAATCAAAAAGTCAGTGAAACAATAAAAACGTTTCATATGAACATTTAAGAAACACATTGTAAGTAAAGAAAGTTCACAGATACTGAATGACTTGACTACAGGAAGGATGACTGATTGGGGATGAAGAGTCTTTGGGCAGAAGAGCAGGAGATGGGTAGGGGAGGTGAGATGGAGGCCATAGGGTATGCTGGGTAAGGCAGAGACCTACATCCAAAGGACAGGAAACCAGAGCCAGAAGGTGCAGGAGGAGAAACATTCACAGGGGAGCCAGGGGAACTGATAGAACAATCTGTTACATGGAAACACACACAAACACACATAGGAAAAAAGGGTTTACAGTACAATCATGCCCAAAGGTCTAAAAGCAGAAATGTGAAGCTCCACTTATATTTCAAGTAGTGATGCACAATGTATTGCTATTGAACAATATTAGAGACCTTTCAGTAAGATGTTTTAAAGGACGTTTTTAAAGGAAGCCCCTTATACTCATAAAGGCTTCATTTGTTCATATTATTTTATACTGTAAAACAGAAATATTGTGAAATATTATTGGAATTTAAAATATCCGTTTTCTATTGTAAGATAAAAGTGTTATTCCTGTGATTTTTCAGCATCATTGCTCCAGTCTTTAGTGTCGCATGCTGTCAAACATCTTTATAATATGCTGATTTGGTGCTCAGGAAACATTTGTTATTATTATCATCAATGCTGACAACAGCTGTGCTGCTTAATATTTTTATGGTAACTGTGACATTTTTCAGGCCTCTTGATTAGCATTTATTTAAAACAGAAATCTTTTGTAACACTGAAAATATCATTATTGTCACTTTTGATCAACTTTATTGTTGAATAAAAATATCTGTCATGACAACTCTGAGAGATTAGCATGGTATTTACAAGGCAATGTTTAAGTATTAGGTCTTGGTGAAATACTAGAACTTGTTACTGCCAATATATCTGTTTTTATTTAGTCATCTAATACTCGCACAAAATTAAAACTTTAAAAGCACTAATAATTTAATAACACTGTTAAATCCAAATCTTAAATCCAAAAATGAAAATTCTGACATTAGTTACTCACCCTCATGCCGTTCCAAACCTGTAAGACCTTCGTTCATCTTTGGAACACAAATTAAGATATTTTTGATGAAATCCGAGAGCTTTCTGACCCTCCATAAAGAGCAATGTAACTGATATATTCCCAGGTCCAGAAACGTAGTAAGAACATCGTAAAAATAGTTCATGTGACATCAGTGGTTCAACTGTAATGAAGCTACGAGAATACTTTTTTGCACAAATAAAACAAAATAACGACTTTATTCAACCATTCTTCTCTTCCACATCACTGTCCTCCGCCATTATTGATAGTACCATGACGCATGCACGTGCTGCTGCTGACGTAGAACACGCATGCGCTGCGCCTTGTTTAAGAGCAGAAGAATGCACACGCATGTCAAATAAAGTTGATATGTTTGTTTTCTTTGCGCACAAAAAGTATTCTCATAGCTTCGTAAAATTACGGTTGAACCACTGATGTCACATGGACTATTTTAACAATGTTCTTACTATATTTCTGTGTCTGGGAACATTTCAGTTACATTGCTGTCTATGGAGAGTCAGAAAGCTCTAGGATTTCATCAAAAATATCCTAATTTGTGTTCCGAAGATGAACGTCTTACGGGATTTGAAACGACATGAGGGTGAGTAATTGACAAAATTTTCATTTTTGGGTGAACTATCCCTTCAAAATATATTTTCTTTGCACTGAATTTTATAATGTTGTGGTGCTACATTCACTGCACTTCAAGTAGTTTTGATTTATTTAGACAAAACAGAACAGTAAAATTTTATAATTGGTCATTTATCCGTTATAAGCCATAACATAAAAGTAATTTCTGTTATACTGTATGTATCTGACATAATTTTAATATCAGTGCACTCCTGATTTCAAGTTGTATGTAACCCAGTATTCCTTTAAATGCTTTACAGAAATGAAAACTACAGAAACCAGAGAGCAACTGAGACAAACTAACCCAGGTTCCAGAGCGCATTCTGAGCAGCAAGCTCCTTGGCGTCCTCCAGTATGGTGCAGGCTTTATCAGGCATGAAGCTGCTCCTGGTGCTGTTGATGACCACTTTGTAGATGAGCAGCATTTTTCCCTCTTGTCCGGCTAGGGAGTAGAGATGATACTCTGGCAGAGACCAGTCATTCTTGTGGCAGTAGTAATCAAGCAATGATACAGCTGAGCTCAACTGGCTGGGCTTCAGGGTGTTCAGGCTGACCGGGACCAAAGTGGATCCGGGTAAGAACGGATACACACAGCGATCTAAGTCTACTGCATACGGGCTGCCCAAATGAGGCGGGAGGTTAACGGGGCGCATGTTTAAACCATCACTTATTGCTCCAGTTCCCAAGCCGATGGTCATATCATCTCTGCTATGGAACAAGAAGTTGGAATCACCGTAATTTCCAGCAGGTGCCACTCCACCATAGCTACTCCGTGACCCGGATCTTTTGCTCCCATCTTTGCTGACAGGCTTGGCAAGAGTCACCTCAATGGGCGAACCATCAATAATTTTCCCATTCATGGACTCAAGAGCGTTTAGGGCATCTTCACGGTTATAGAAGTGGATGAAGGCATAATCCGTCAGCTTCTTAACACGTTCCACAGAGCCAGGCTTCAGGCACGAGAACTCAGAGCGAAGTGTCTCCTCTGTGGTGCTCAGCATGAGATTACGAACATAGAGAACTCGCACTCGCTGCATGGTTTCCTCATCTAATTCCTTTTCTGGTTCGGCCCAGTCAACCTGAATGGTGTGACCCCACAGTTGAAATGTTCCTGAAACATTAAGTTAGCATTGACACACAGCAAGTTACATATTTGTGAAAAGTTGTACCAAGTGTAATGTTTATATGTCATTGTCAGGCCCTCATAGATTTTCCCTTAAAAATTAGTATAAATAGTGCTGCTTGTTTGCTTTCTAGGGAATTCGGTAAATGTGTTTTCTGGTCAGAAGAAAAAGGGGTAAAATTATTGTGCGTTAAGTTGAAAAAACCCAGAAAACACCAGGTACACAATGGAAATGGGTAGCATGTCCAGAGATGAAATTGTCAGTGGATTTCCCAGCAAAGATAACTTGTTTTACTTCTATAATCTAGTGTATCTTGAATCAGCTAAGATATGTTTAATAAAAAAAAATAAAGGATGGGCAGGGACTATCTGTGTTTATTTAGGCTGACCATTTATTTAATCCAAAATTACTACAATTTAAAATATAGTTCTTTTTTTAATATGTTTTAAATTTAATTTATTCCTGTGATGGCAAAGCTGAAATTTCAGCATCCATTACTCCAGTCTTGAGTGTCACGTGATCCTTCTCAAATAATTATAATATACAGTCATGGCCAAAAGTATTGGCACCCTTGGTAAATATGATCAAAGAAGGCTGTGAAAATTAATCTGCATTGTTAATCCTTTTAATCTTTAATTTTTTTTTAAATCACTAAAATCTAACCTTTCATTGGAGAATAAGAATTTTAAATGGGGGGAAATATCATTATGAAATAAATATTTTTCTCTAATACACATTGGCCACAATTAACGGTACCCTTTTATTCAATACTTTTTGAAACCTCCATTTGCAAGTTTAACAGCTCTATATTTTCTCCTATAATGCCTGATGAGGTTAGAAAACACCTGACAAGAGATCAAAAGATAATTTTTTTGATCCAGAATCACTCCAGACTCTTTAGATTCCCAGCTCCATGTTGGTGCTTCTTCTCTTCAGTTCACCCCACTCATTTTCTGCAGGGTTCAGGTCAGAGGACTGGAATGGCCAGCAGAAGCTTGGTTTTGTGCCCAGTGACCCATTTTTGTGTTGATTTTGAGGTTTGTGTTTGGATTATTGTACGGTTGGAAGATCCAAACATGGCCCATTATAAGATTTCTAACAGAGTCAGTCACTTTTTGATTTTTTATCTGTTGGTATTTGATAGAATCAGTGATGCCGTGTGTCTAAACAAGATGTCCAGGACCTCCAGCAGAAATATAGGCCCACGACATCAAAAATACAGCAGTATATTTCATTGTACACATGGGGTACTTTTTTATCCGTGTGCACCAAACCCATCTTGAGTGTTTGCTGCTAAAAAGCTCATTTTTTAGTTTCATCTGACCATAGAAGCCAGTGCCATTTGAAGTTCCAGTCGTGTCTGACAACTGAATATGCTGGAGTTTGTTTTAGGATGAGCGAGGAGAATTTTTCTTGAAACCCTCCAGCAGTATTCTCTACTCTCAAACGCTGGGGGCGTGTCCACTGGCGGTGGTGAAACCACGCCCACTTGCGGAAAAGCTGCGGTCTCTCTCAACTGTCTTCCTCTAGCAGCTTATTTAATAAGGAGACCAAGCTGTTTTGTAAATGATCGCAACCAGGTATTATACATTTACGAGACGAATGCATAGCTAGCTAGCAAACTGTAGGCTGTAGTAACTAACGGTAATGACAGAAACTCGCGATTGAGCCGTGAATCACTGATGCTAATGCACTCTAGTTATTAGGTGTGTTCAACTTGAAGCAGCGCTGCAGAATGATCAGTGTATGACATCAAAGTACTGCGAGAGCGATTAGAAAGCATCAGGAGCTTCTGCTCTCTGTAGCTCTGTACTTTGATGTCACACACTGAACGGTCTGCAGCGCTGCTTCAAGTCGAACACACCTAATAACTAGAGCGCGGTGGCTCGATTGCGTCATCGAGTCATGATTTAGCCCTACCCAAAAAATCCTGGTTACGCAAATGGTGAAAAATGATTTAACGGTCTAACTCCACAATTAATTACAACATAGTTCACAGTCTTTGTAACATGTTTCAGCAATGCATTTCTAACATTTATAATATGTTTACAAACAATTCTCAGAATTGACTTTACACGGACTATAAGAATTTCTAGGGGTACCAATAATTGTGTCCAACGTGAATTTGAGAAAAACATTAATTTCATGAGATTTTCCCCCATTTTCAATTGTTTTAGTTCAATGAAAGGTTAGATTTTTTAAAATAAAAGATCAAAGGGATTAATAATGCAGGTTTATTTTCAGAGCCTTCTTTGATCATGCTTACCAAGGGAGCCAATACTTTTGGCCATGACTGTACGTCTATCTAATATATATTGATTTCAGTGTTTCCCACAGGATTTTGTGACACTTGTGGAGGCAGGTGATGTCACATATTAATTTGCATATTTATGACGTCATTGCGTCAAGTTTGCGTACAAGTTTTGGCACATCAGATGTTCTGACTGTCACATACTGTAATACAACTGAATGCTCAATAAAGCTGTTCACATTTACATATTTTCTGTTGTCATACATAAAACAGGTACAAATAGTGACTAAACACGACCCATTAATACTACATGTTAACCAGGAATCACTCACGATACTCCTTAAATCCTGATTTCTAATTGCGACATCGTCTGATAAAATCAACATACTGTACATCTACACTAAAAAGCGACTATATGATTATGCGGTGGTTTTGGCTATATTACCATTTTGTCTTATTCAGCGCACTGCCTGCATCTGAGTAACAAACTATGAGCATTTTAACAGACGAATTACATTCAAATTTAAAAGTCCAAACAGTTAGTGAGCGACAGGTGCTTGGAAACGCTGTTTTTTACTCATTTACTGACAGCTCTGCTGCGGTACGGCCAGCTGAATGCGCTGCTTCTCTGCCGCTCACTGCAGAGAACAGACAGCGAGAGAGGCGACACTGCGCCAGGAGAGTCAGAGCTTGTGTTCGTGGGGCAGTACTGGCGACATCTTCCAGCTGAATGAAAGCTAAGGTTTTAAAAAGTCGAAAAAGTCGCTAGATTTGTCAGTTTGTACCTTTTATGGAAAAAAGCTGCAGAAAAAAGCCGCCAAAAGGGTCTGAAAGTTGCTAAATATTGTGCTAAAGTCGCGGTCGTGTGTGTGAGACGCGGGACCTGATGGCAGGGGGCGGTGGATATTTGTGGCGGTCGATGTGGATATTGTGGCGGGGCGCCACAAGTAAATCAACGTGTTAGTGCTCAAAGAGCATTTCTCATCATTATCAGTGTTGAAAACAGTTGTGCTGCTTGATATTTTTGTGGAAACTATGATCCTTTTTTCAGTATGCTTTGATGAATACCCCCTTAAAATATGAGCAATAAAATAGTGATGCATGGCATATCAAGAAACACAAATAAATCTTTTTAAATATGTATTTCTATCATGCTTATGCACCTGGTATGAGTTTCCTGCGAGCCATGGCAGCTGCTTTGTGGGATTCATACTCAACAAAGGCAAAGCCACGATTCTTCATCCTGTCCACTGCACTGGGATACACAATCACATCCACGACCCCTTCAGTCACCTGTATTTAGAATTGCAATACAAAAACAACTAGATATTAGGTCATAACCGATTATTTTATTATGGTTTCTGTAATGTATTAAAATAAAAAATTATTGCTAATTTTTTGTTCACTAGACTGTGCTAGATGGTGTCACACAATGTTTTTCATATTGTTTTAGTTCTGTGTAGTTTCTAATGTGTGCAGTTGTGTCATATACTGACCTTCATCATCTCTTCTTGGATCTCCTCCTTTTTCTTGTCTTTCGGGATGGAGCCGATAAAAAGGCGACAGTTGTCCAGACTCACACATACCCCTATGAACTTCCCAGGGCGGATTTCGTAGTTGTCCAGGAGCTGGATAGCTCGTTGGGCTCCCTCTCTGGTGGTGTACATGACGAAGGCGTAGCCACGGTTCTCCCCGCTAAACTCCATCATCAGACGGAATTCGTAGATGCGACCGGCCCGCTCAAAAACAGGTACCAGCTCGTCTTCATACATGTCTCTTGGGATTTTACCAACAAACACCTCACAACCTCTTGGAGGAGGAGGGCCCTCCCAACCTAAGAAATTAATTTAGTTAATTATTATGAACAGCACTATCTTGCTATGTAAAAAAAATAAGGTTTGTACTATACTTAGCATGCATGTACAAATTTATATTACAGTAATGTTTTACAGCTTTACAAACTTTCAATACTTATAAATCATATACTTATGAATTAATTTAACAGTAAACTGTAAAGTCAACATGAAATGCATTTGCAGGTCATTTTACTACCACAATGTAATTGTATTATGCAAGAAAAGGGGCTAAAGTTTGATTCTATCTATTCTATTCTATCTTAAACTGATTGGATTGTGAAAAGGGGGTATGATGAAAAAGCTCATTGTGAGTTTGTAGACAACTGTGAACATTTTGGATTCAGAGATATTAGAAAGGCTAATTTATCTACAAAAGTACCCTAAAATAATGCCTAAATAGCTATTTAGCTACTGGTTGCAGGCAAAGTTTACTCAAAAATGAAAATTCTGTCATCATTTACTCTCATGTCTCAACCTGTCTGAGTAAATGATGACATTTTGTTTTTGTTTTGTTTTTTTGGGGTGAATTATCCACTTAACATTTTTTCCGTGCCCATGTCAGCCAAAATGATAAACTTTTTGAAAGGCAAGACTTTATTACATATACATACATATGTGTGTGTGTGTGTGTACATTATGTTACTTTTATAGACATTTATCCTATTGTGTGTGTGTTATGTTATTTTTATATCTATATATATATATTTAAATATATACTATTTACTTTACATTTGAACGTGTATATAAACATTACACATAAAACTAAGAATCTAACTAATGTGATGAAATGTACAGTAAGATTTCCTAGTTTACCTGGAGGTGGACCACCAAACTTTCTCTGTCCGTTTTCCTGAACCATGCTGTAGCCTGTCCTGTCCATCAGGGCCAGAAGAGCAGCTTCTTTAGAGCTGTCCATCCTGCTATTATCAGACGACTGACTGGTGCTGCCTTCGTCCATAACCACTTCAGAAAACACAGTGCTACCACAGAAAGCCTTTGTGTGAGGTTTCTCTTAAATGTATCACACTCGAGGCCTTTCATTTATATAATAGCGTTACTTAAAATGACGCAAGTGCAGCTCAGCTAGCAAACACAATTAACTAGCATCATAACTATCGAGCTGTCAAGTAACAAAATACACGGTCTTATACGAATTTAATGTACATCTACCTATAAAAATAACAATAACTTATTAAATTAATCACTATTTTATAAAAACTTCGATAGTCGTGACAAAAAATCTAAGATTTTGAATTAAAAACGTTCGTCACATTCGACGACAAAAGAACAGCCAAACCATTTAAAATAGCGGGAACCTGTAAAGTCGACCCGAACAAGTGTTTTTAATCGAATATATTTTATATACCAAGCTGCTTGAGACGAATATTATGATTTAAGTAATGTGTGAGACACTTATCTCAACTCTCGTAAGAAAAAAATAATAAAAAATTAACATTGGAACTAATCTCCAAACTGATATGAATGCATTTAAACAGCTTCTCTTACCTTTTGGCCTTCAATAAATGAATTAAGAAACGTAAAATATGGAGATAACTTTGTGTGACACTCGATAATCGACGTTTCGATGTTGTTGACTAACTGTTACGTCAAACACTATTTACTTGACAGTCGGGTTTCGACCAATGAGAGCGTTTCCGCTGAAGGGCTTCATTTAATCTGCACTTTACGTTTGCATGGAAACAGTCATAAAAATTATGAGAAAAATCTGGGATTTTTTTTTTTTTAATCTTTTCACTTTTAACTTGTGTGTTGTCCAGTGAGAAGAGAGAACAAAAATGTGATATGGCATTTTTATTTATTTATTTTTTATACTGACTATCAAACCTTTTACAAAATATACCATGGAACCTTCGAGTATTGTTTAAATATACATGCACAGTACATGATAATCATTATCTTTCACATATACATTTAATACAGACAAAAACATTTAATATAAATTTTATTTAACACTGATATGGCATTATTTTGCTTCTCAACAAACAGTAAGAAAATAAATTATCTGATGTATCTTAACATGACAGTACTGGAAAGATCATATTCTTATTTTTATTTTTTTTACAGTGGCCAAATAGGTGCCCCAGGGTAATAAACCACTATTTTGAACTCATTGATAATTTTTTTTTTTTTTTTTTTTAAATCCATTTCAGGATGCCATCCAAATAGTGAAGGGGATGATAAGTGTGGGTAAAATTCCAAAGATGGACACAGACCCCATATAAAACATGATGAACAAGCATAACAGAAAGCTTAAAAGAGAACTTGTTTTGCTGCACACAATCTTGCGCACGACTTTGCAGAACTGTTGAGGAGAAAACAAGAAAGAAATACAAAGTTAGAATTTTGCATTTGTATTCTGAAGAATCTTTCTAAACAATTAGGCTATATAGATAAAAATTAGAAAGGTCAGCTGGGGACCTCAAGTCTCTCTTAACACTAGGTGACAGTAAAGTTTCTTTGGTGCTGAATTGATGGAATTTTCCCAAATGTGTAAATGCAAAAAAAAAAAAAAAAATTTAAAGCATACCACAGATTTCATGATTTCCATGGTTATTTTTATTTAATGGAAAACAGATCATTTGGACAGTCTAACAAAACAAAAAACAAAATAGTAGTCCTTTGATGAGCCTATACTTTAGATTTTTGTGGCAAAATCGTGTTTCGACCACAGCTGGAGTGGTTAGTTTTATCATGCATTCTGTTGGAATATCATCGTCTTTGAAAAAAAAAGAAAGCGAGATGATGTGTGTGTATGCGTGTGTTTGTTGAAAGAGTTTCAAAGAGATTAAAGCCTGTTCCCTGGAATCTGCAGATTAACATTCTTGCTCAAAACCAACTGGAGCAACTGAATAAAAATATATATGAATAAAACACCACAAAGGTCAATGATCATATAATTTAAATACATGTTTGATGTCTTACTTGTCCTCTTCCTTATGATGGTCATTACACAGTGACTTTTCCAGTATTTATTTCAAAACACTATGAACCAATAAACATTGTTTAATTAACATATATTAACTTAAATGCTGATACCAGCTCATAGAGGTTTTTCTATTACCTGTTTTTGAACTAAACCTTTTGAGGATTAAACAGCCTTAATACACAGACCTGAGTCTACACTGTATAAACAGATATATTAGATTATTCCAGACTAATTTATTCCAGTTCACTTTTTCTGTACTTCAACCCAGCACAGTCATTCACCAGCCTTACATAAAAGCGGTTTATTTCTCAATCGCAGTACATTTCTTAACCTGATTTTTGCGCGTAATCCTATTTGAAATGGAATTAGTGCTATTGCCTCACATCCTTAACCTAGTTCACCAACAATAGCTGGTCAGCATCACAATGCAAATTAATCATTTTCATCCAATGTCGAGATAAATAGTCAATGCCTAAAAAAGTATCCTCAATCATGTCATGCATTATCTGACTGAAAGTAGCAAAGAACTATCGATGCTTAATGAATTTTAAGACTACTTCCCTTAGTCCTTAGCTGTTTTTGTCTAACCTTAGAAAAGCAACCTTAGAAAGTGTAATTTAGAACAGAATATTAAAATTGTTGATAATATTGAAAGATATTTGCAGGTAGAGCTTCAGATGAATTATTTGAGAAAATCATTTTGATAACTTCTTTGATTCATTTATTTCTTCATTGTTTGTTAGCAGATTTATTTTGGACATAGATAATCACAGACAGCTGATTTTGCTCCCTTTCTCACCTGGTAGGTCTGAAAGCTCATGCTGGTGCCATATCTGCAGTACATGACATAATGCTCGCAGTTGTACCACAGCAGACTGTAAACCACGGAGCCCAAGAGCTTCTCAGCTCTCCGAGCCACCTCCTCACCCTCGAACGGAGACCGACTGCACACCTTGTCCATGTGGTTGATCAGAATTTCTGCTCCATACGCAAAGTCCTCCAAGGAGTCCACCCGGACACTTGCTTTTTTTGCGATCACACCCAAAATCAGCCGGTTGTTAGTCACCATTTTCTCAATGGCCTTCTCGTCGGTGGTCAAGACTGGCAGGATATCAGGAATGAGATGAGCCACGCGGTTGTTCCCCAGATAGATTCCGAAATGCGTAAAGAGAGTTCGAGGGACCTCTAGCAGATCTCCTCTTTTGTACACGGAGGTGTCATATTGGAGCGCTTTCTTCTTCTTTTCTTCAAAGTCTGTGACCACAGCGATGTAAAAGAAGTTGTAGAGGAACTCTAGCGGAAACATCCTGGAGATGTGGTGAGTTTCTAGATGCTCTGGCACCTGCAGGCTTTATCTTGAGGCAGACTGAGGAGGGGCTTGAGGATTACAAACCCAGAGCTATTTTCAGAAGAAAAAAAAACCTCCATAATAAGTACATCACATGCCTAATGAAACAAACAATTCATAGTTACCCAATGACTTTCTCGCCCTTTGTGGATTAAATTACCTAACATTTTCTATTTATGTAACAAAGAAAGGCAATGCTCATTATATAACGAACAAATGTTGCAGCAATGACGATATATAATTCCTTAAAATTAATTATAGATATTGATTAGAGAACTTTTCAAGATTCGCATTTAAATAAAATCAACTCTTATGCTTGATCAGACAAACATAAATTAACATTTTTAAAAACTACTTGTTAACATTGGAAAAAAGAGTTAATTATAAAAAATATATATAAGTTTGTAAACTGTAAATTTTTAATAATTGAAACAACTGATGTTTATTGTCTCTGGTAAACAACTGACAACATAAACAAATATAGATGTGATTTTTTTTTTTTTTTTTTTAATTAAAAAAGTTTTATTCATGTGGACGTAAAAATAAAGGTTCCAAAGGAGGGTTTCACAGTGGTGCCATAGAAGAACCATTTTGGGTTCCTCAAAGAACCTTTCAGTGAACTTTTTTTTTTTTTTAAGAAACTTTTTTTTCTTATAGTCTGAAGAACATTTGAATAATCTAAATAACTTTTTTTCCACTTTATGAAAAGAGGTTCCATTGATGTTAAAAGGTTCTTCATGGAACCCTGTGAAAATAAAAAAAATAAAAAATAAAGAAATTAAATTCTATTTTAGCCTGTATTTGTGCTATAATTAGGCAAACGCATATAAAAGGTCACTTTGTCATTTGAATTTACATTTATTTACTTGCTAAAACTGTACAGCATGTTTTCAAAGACAGGGTGTCATAAAAATTTATAACAAAGTAAAATGTTAATAGGCTATATGAAGGTAAAAACAATGAAAAAGATTAAGTTAGCAATTCTATAATAAAGCCAAAAATACAAACTTTTGATAGGTTAAATAGTTCATATGGAAGTGTCTGTTATCCAGCCATCCACAAGATGAAAGGAACGATAAAGGTTGGAAGTGCGGTGGACGGCGCTATTCCAAGAAAAAACATGGAAAGTATTCCGATGAAAGTGGTCAGAAGAACACTCCTCTGGTCCCGAATTACTGATTTTAAACTTTCACAGAACTGTTGAGGGAAAGAGATGGAATAGATGAGATTCAGAGCGCTAAAACAAACAAACAAAAAAAAAAAAACAATCTGCCATTCGCATCTGAGACTGTGCTGCTACGTTTTTCTGGGCGCGTATCTCTCCAAACCCACTTGCCACTGAAAGAAGCTGTTGTTCCTTTTTGCGCTAAAATGACCCAGATTTTCCGAAAAGCTCACGGTCAGCCAAATGACGTGAAAAAAATACGTTGTCACTGGAGATGGGAGTATAAGAAATTAAAGAGAGGTGGAAAAGGGGAACACCCATCACTTCAGGAAAGCATTTTAGGGAGGTTTCAGTACTAACTTTTAGTAGCCTAATAGCCTACTTTCTTTTAGTAGCACTTTATATATATCCGTACAAAAAAATAAATTAATTAATTTAAAAAAATGCTCGTTTAGACATTCGTTTGTACAATTTTGTTTGTAATTTAAACACGTAAACAAAGTGATGATAAATGTATAATATTATTAAAAACGTTCGTTCGCCCAATTTAAACTCAGGGTGGCGAAAACAAAAATGCAGGAAGCCATTTTGTTGTCATGTGACAATAGAGAAGATTCCTTTAGATCCTCGGGACTGCCTAAGCTATAAAATTTTAATAATAATAATTAAAAAAAAAACTTATTTTAAACTTTTATATAAAAAAGGCATATTTTGTTTAGGTCAAATGGAAAATAATACGGTAATAAACCTAAAAAAATGTGTGTGTGTGGGGTCATAATACATGTAAAAATAAATAAATAAAAATAATAAAATAAATGATAACATAAAATAACATAATATTTTCGACATTATATAATATATTTTTTTAAGTGTATAACACATTTCTAACTCACTTGTCACTTTTTCGTTTTTAACAATCTACTTTTTTATTTAAGCCATATCGTCTATAATTTACATAAATTAATGTAGGCTACATATTAATCCGTTTAAGCCTTAAATTACGTTTGTGTGGAAACTAATTAAAGTTTTTAGGCTATTCAAATTTCGTCCCTGTGCAAACTTTATATTAATCTGGCTACACCTATTTTTATACGAATCTTGCTAATGTATATCTGTGCATAACATCCAAAGCAGAAAGTCAATAAATTGGTCACATGATGTAATTATTAACTTTCAATCTAGTAACTATCTGAACTATCTGGATTCGCAAGGAAACGTGCCGATGGAAGCCAACCGCGTTTAACGTTACCGTTACCTGCTCTGTCTGCAGACTGACCGCTGTCCCGTAGCGGCAGTACGTGACAAAATGTTCGCAGTTATTCCACAGAAGGCTGTAGGGAATATGACCGATAAGTTTTTCAGCTCTTCTGGCGACCTCCTCAGCGGCCAGCGGCTGTCTTCTCAGGGTAGTATCCATTGCGTTGAGCAAAATAGGAGATCCGTAGGCAAAATCCTCCACCGTGTCGACCCGTATAGAGGCGTATTTGTAGATCACACCGAGGAGCAATCTCTTGTTCGTCACAACTTTCTGGATTTGAGATCTGTTGCTCGTCAGAACCGGCAGTATGTCAGGCATAAGGTGCGCGACTTTGTTGTCACCGAGATAAATGCCAAAGTGAGTGAACAAAGTGCGAGGAACCTCCAGCAGATCCCCGCGCTGGAAATAAGTGCTGTCCTCGCGGCGCTTTGCGCATCTTTCCTGCTTGGATGAAGTTGGGCTGAAAAAGTTAAAATGTGCAAGAAGAAAGGTTTTCTCCAAAAGCAAAGCAAGAGAATCTAACATTTTGCAGTGCTGCTCGGGATTCACTTCCCCGCTTCTTTTTATTCTAAGGAGCAGCGGTCCGTCGTGACGTCACTGCTTTAGCGAAAGACTATTGGCTGCTGCTGATGCAAAAAAATGTAAACGACAGAAGATGTAAACAGGCAAGAAAAACAATAAAATAATGGTACAATAGAAGTGTAAGTTACCTAATCACATATGGTAAAATGTAACCTATAATTTGGAAGCATATAAGAAATGTCGTCTTAACTAAGTCTAAGTGTATTTTGTTTTTTTGTATACATTCAATTTAAGAGTGGAACTTCCATATTCCATATTTACCAACCTTTTTTTATTCATAACAAGCATCACTTCCACTGTGGAAGTGATGCTTGTTATGAAAAAAAGGTATAGGTAAAATAAACTAAGGCTCCAGTCTACATCTTTTCCAGCTGATATGTAAAAATATGTATTTAGTATAGTATTTATAAAATGTATAGTATTTTTATTTTAAACATATTTTACTTTTATTTTAGAATGTATGTATGAGGACTCGAATAAATCTATTAAATAAATGAAAATGCATAGCATTCATTTCAATTTTAAGATGCCATCCTGTAATGCTTAATACGGTTTTATTTTTGAACAAATGCTCTGATAAATACAGCAGTGTTAAAAAAAAAAATAAAAATTGTTGATTAAAAATACACTCCAAACATTGGAGTATTGTGTATTGAAAATTTACCCAAACAATTTTCACTCAGAAATTGCTAGTAAATTTTACAAATAATTACAAAGAAATGGAAAGCATACCGAAATAAATTAAACGTGAAATTTTGAAGTAGGAAGACTGAAATGGTATTATTTAAAACCTACTCCAACAATATTATTAATAATTCAATAATTGATACAAAAATATTTTTACATTTAAAAATATATTTTAAAATATAAATATTTGTGTGATTTGTCTATTGACTTATCCTTTAATAATATATTTCTGAACTCTTGTTCTGCAAATCTGTTTATTTTATTCATAGGGCTATTGCTGGAAAGCGAACAAGTAAAGTATTTAAACCGAAGGTCTCAGAGCTCCAGGGGTGTCTGGACTTTCTCTGATGTATGTACATGCAGGGTTGATGAATGTGGAAAAAGTGAGAGCAGAAAGTTTGGCTAACGGTGGTTTGAAGTTGAGAGCTGGTTCGTGCCATGTGGCAATAATTAAAGTCCTCAATACGTTCACCCAGACCGCACCAAACAAGAGCTCCTTTTACCAACAGACCAGTTTGCAGGACATGCAGACACAGCACATGTCAGCACTTTATTAAAAATCCCCAGAAATGCAGCCGTCACATTTCCAAAACAGAAATGGGTTGAATTCACCACGAGTTCAGCAGCACTACTAATGAATACCAATAGCACTAATGGTCTTAAACTAAGAGTGTGTCAATGGAATGAAAACAACTGATTGTCTTGTAAATAGTCCAGCTCCATACAATCCTTAATGCAAAGTTTACAAAACCCACACTGAGCTTTAGAGGACTTTAAGTGGTAAAGTGTTAGCAAAATCATGCAAAACAGTCTTAACTCAGAGATAAAGGAAAGGATTAAAGCTGCCCCAAAAAGCCGCCCTCCCCCTGAGGTTCAGTTTAGTGGGAGAGTGATGATGGACAGGAGGAGAAATCAGTGTCACAGTGGTAACAAAGGTGTCCCAGTGAGGGCAAAAGCTGAATGTTGAGTGATTAGTGATTATTCGGTTCTCTCTCGAGGCTGTTGCTTGTTTGAACAGCAGTGGAGCGCTGAAAGATACTGGGTGATAAATGACAAGCCATTTATCTTCCTTCCCTGTTTTGTCCCCCAGCATCCCAGCGTCTGTATGTGACAGCTGAATGCGCTTGTGAAAAATGTGCGAGTTTTGAGAGAGAGTGATTTCGGTTTATGCGAGCGTGTATGTGTTTGTTGTGAATGACACTCCGTTGCATTGAGATGAAGCCAAGAAGCTCTGCATGCGCACAATGAGGAACTGCTGGATCTGTCTGTCGGCCGTTGACAAATGAACTCTTCACATGTCTCGCCTTCCACTTGCCATTGATCACTCTGCGCCGCTGAGGTCATGCTGTTAGCACATGCTAATGCGGGTCAAAACATCACAGTTTGAACGATTTCCCATAAAACCTGATAAAAGAATGTGTTAACGTCACGATGAATAAAAATGCATGAGGTAGTTGAGTTTGGAACATTTTCCACCATCATTCAAAACATTACTTCACTGATCATCAAGTACTTTTGTTCCCTGCAGCATTAAAGCTAATTCTTCTTCTTTTTTCAGAATACACACATGTATCTTCAGCAGCAAACATAAACACAGTCATCAGAAGAGGAAAAACCTTTTGCTCTCTGACTTCCTGTGTCGATAGGGGTCAGAGGTAATGATAGGACGCTGTGCCTCTGGACTTCAAGGGTTTATTGTTTTGCCGTCGCCTGTTAGACGTGGCCAACTCAACACAACTAAGTAAAGGACGTCGTTCTCTAATGTCCTCACTACATATCAAAGTGCTTGCATGTTCAACAACAACCCACCAAAACTGACGTTCAGCTTCAATTAGCTCTTTATTTTTGTTTTCTCTGATAAAATACAATTTTTTAACGCTCATTCGTACTACTAATCTTTCATATGAGTATTAATTACATGATAAAATGTAAAAACTGATAAAAGGCACAGTTATATGCTACAAAAGTTCACATTTTGATTCATTGGAATAGCTTGAACAGTTTGGGAACTGTTAGTAGACGCAAACTACAACGGAACACACTGTTTACATCATGCAAAGTTCATAATATAATCCATCTGGGGATTTTCAAACATTTCTGACATTACCTATTTATAGCACTTTTACACGTCTGAAAAGTCTCAACACACACCCTGACATCATTCGTCCTTGTCCTTTTTAATCGACCAGTGATTTCAAATTAGGAAGGCCTCTCAGTTTGTAGTCAAGTAGCATTTGCCCGTAGGCTTTTCCCTGCAGAAACACACACAATAACACATGTTTAGTAATACTAGTAAAAACATGAAGTAACACTAAGTTGTGTACTGGTAAATTTCAAAATATTGGTCTTTTTCTAAATGTTGATTATAATGCTATCATTCAAAAGTTTGAGGTAGGTAACATTTTTAATGTTTTGTAAGAAGTCTCTTTTGCTCACTTCTGCATTTATTTCATTAAAATACAGAAAGAAAAAAAACACTTAATATTTTGAAATATTATTACAATTGAAATATCTTGTTTTTATTTAATGTTTTAAAATGTAATTTTCAGCAGCCATTATTCCAGTCTTCAGAAATCATTCTAATATTCTGATTTGGTGTTCAAGAAACATTTCTTATTATCAATGTCGTAAACTACTGTGTTGTTTCTGTGGAAACTGTTTTTTTATTTAAAGAGATATCTTTTGTAACATTATAAACTTCTTTACTCTTACCTTTGACCAGTTTAATGCATCCTTGCTGAATAAAAGTATTCATTTCTTACTGACCACAAACTTTGTACCTTAGCATACAATGTGAGGAAATCATTTAATTTTTGGAACCTTTTCTTTAAGGTAGTAAACAGCTAGATACCCAAGTAATCTCATACCAAGTGTGCATGGCTTTTTTCATTAAAATTACTTAAGAGTTTACCCTATAGTTTTATTATTGTTTTTGTAACCTTCAAAAAGACCCACACAAGCTGAAGTCTCTGTGTCTGCATTCATTTTGCGAGTCTGTATGAATGAATGAATGTGTGTGTGTGTGTGTATGTATGTGTGTATTACCTGAGGGTCGCTGCGCAGTGATGCCACCCCTCCCCCTCCAAGTGAGTTTGGAAGAATGAAGTTCAGACCATGAATGCCGGGCAGTTCGTACCTGGAAGCCACCACAAACATGTGAAATACATTATTTTAATTGAGATCACCTCCCGGTTTTCACACATCTGTGCATTAGCTCACACCACACTCTCACGCAGACAGGCACATAGACAGTCAGTCCTCAGCATGAGGTGGTCCTCATTAGCGGCACCAAAGGAGTTTTCCCCAACCCATAAAATAAGAGGCTTGTATGCATGGACTCTCTCTCCCTCGAACAAACATGCAGGTCTTTAAAAAGCCGCACAGGCTACAGATGTGGAGTAGCTAAATATAAAGGTGTTACAATGTTTATTTCGTGTGACTTTAACTTCCGTACAGCTTAAGACTTTATCTAGCAATGATTTTCTTAAAAGTAAGCTACTAAGAAAGTATTATATTGTGTTTTATGATGACATTTTATTTTCAAGATTGCATATCTTTGCTTTTTTTTCATTAAACCATTAACATCTTTCACCACTGGACATTGTCTACTAGTACAGTTTTTTTTATTTCTTCTTACCGTATGACGGAGGATAGATCAGTCTGATCCTTTCTGATCAAATGTTGGAAATACCGCTCCACAACTTCAGCAGTTAAACACTTTTTCAGGTAGGGGAAATACAGAGGATGTCTTGCAATAACCCCTAAAAACAGAAGTTACACATATAGATTTAAAGACATATGGATCAACAGATTGATACATTGAGAAATGTGGGACATCTACCATTAATAGTTGATTCATACCATCATGCTGAATAACAGATAGAACGATAGATACAACGATAGACAGAACGATGGATGGACGGACGGACGGACGGACGGACAGATAGATAGATAGATAGATAGATAGATAGATAGATAGATAGATAGATAGATAGATTTGACCTATTGATATTTCAGTAGTTTAATTTGAAAAACACACAGACTCCCAGTCTACTGTGGGCAACACATAACCACCCGTCACATTTAAGATGAAGTTAAGACTAGGGCAGGTTGCCACATCACAAGAGTGTGTTGCCTTTTGGGCTGCAGACAGTGGGCTGTGATTTGTGGTTTGTGGTCAGAGAACATGGTCTGACCCAGTTTTTTCCCAGCATTTATTGCCAGAATGTCTTTTTTGGTATGACACTGACATGCAGTAAGCAAATTGTCTCATCGTTGAAATATTATTCACTGCGTGTGAAAGCACATGGGAAGACACTTACCGATGTTTGAGGAGTCCCCTTTGTCTCCACTGCGCGTGTATGCTAACTCCTCCAGTCTGAAGGTATGCGGGCCAGAGGGCAGATCTGAGAGAGAGAGACAATTTTGTCTCAGCGTAATTAAATTCAGCAGTTGGCAGGTAGAACTAACAGCGAGCATCTGAACCTATTCAAAGACAGTTTTGCTCTCAGTCAACTTACAGACTGCTTGATCTAAGTGATCATTTAGATTGGAATAAACAAATAAAAATAAGCATTTTCACTATCGTTCAAAGGTTAAGGGTCAGTAAGATTTTTTAATAGAAATTTATGCTTTTATTAAGCAAAGATGCATTAAAATAATCTAAAAAAAAATGACAGTAGAGACATTTATAATAAAATGTTATTTTAAATAAATGCAGTTCTTCTGAATTTTCTATGCATCAAAAGATTCTGTAAAAAAAAAAAAAACATGGTATCACGGGTTCAACAAAAATATTTAGCAGCACAACTGTTTTCAATATTGCTGCTGAAAATTCAATTTTGGCATCACAGGAATAAATAGAAAAAAGGTTCTTTTAAATTGGAATGATATTTTGCAACACTGCTGTTTTACTGTATTTTTGATCAAATAAATGCAGCCTTGGTGAGCACAAGAGACCTCTTTTAAAAACATTAAAAAGTCTTACTGACCCCAAAGTTTTAACCAGTGGTGTATGTTTTACTGAAGAAAATGAAAGAAGCTACCATGACACTAGTGTGTTTTAGGAGTTACCAGGGTGTTGCAATGCAGTTCTTAGGGTGTGTTGAAGGTTGCTTATTGTCTCTTATTGCCTTTTTTGGAGCTTTTGGTGTTAAGCACCTTTATTTCAGCATGAACATTCTTCAAAATGAGTGTTTTCATGTTCCACAGAAAAAAAAGAAAGCCATATAAGTTTAGAACGACATGATAGTGAGTAAATTTTGAAAGAATTTTATTTTTTGGTGAACTATCAATAATAATAGTGATGCTCTGTCCATTTGAAGTCCAACACAGCTCATTGTCAATCAAATTTTTATCTGGTTATCATTAGCTACATCACATATAATCAGTTTTTCTGTCTCAGAAAAAGCCCTTGGGTTGCGGAAACATTAGAAGCCTCTCTTACAATCAGCCCTCTGTGACGCTCTAATGACCGTGGCTCCAGGTTCTTCTGTCTGTTTGTGTCTGTGCAGATTTGAGAGGGAAGGAAAGCGAAACAGAGTGAAAAGAAAAAGTGCAGAGACTATGTTGCTTTGTATTGTGTTCATTTGTATTTAAGACCTCCTGCGTTTGCGTGCATGGCCCTCGAGTATTTGTGAATGAATGCGAGTGTGTGCGTAACAGTCCGCGCTTGCGTGCGTTCAAACACTAGATCCGATGAAAGGATGTCCCTGATTATTTAAAGGGTTTAGCTGCTTGTTTAGTGCAACTGAGAAGTGGCAGATAGATAAAAAAGACTCGAGCAAACACTGCCAGTACACTACAAAGGTTGTGCCTTTGAGAGAACCTAAAGCAAAGGACTCTGGGAAAACAAGCAGCCTTGGATTCCAGTGCTAGGGATCTTATAAAACCACCTCTTGGTAGAACAATCACATTGGCTCTTAAAACAAGGCTTAAGCCCAGTACTTTCAACTTTGTTGCTCAAACATTCCATCCACCTCCACCTTGAAGTAGGTCATATCAAACACTGAATGATTGTCTCCATGTGGAAAAAATTGTTTTGATACACAAAACCGTCTGTCATTCATAAAATCACATTACGTGCTGATCTGGGAAAAATTTAGGAGGAAGAAACAGCGCTGGAAAGTGTACAAAGCATGAAATATGTTCTCTGTGAAAAAGAGAACAACTCATCTTTGAAAGGAAAGAAATGCAATATTATCCTTGTCATATTCTGACTCTTTTTGAACAAATTACTATAGAATTAAGTAAGAAATTTATTTTATTTTAAGGTTCAATTCTCGCTATGTTTTGTGACCGCTATTCTACCCACTTGTTTTCTTTGTATATGTGTGTGTGTGTATATATATATATATATATATATGTATATAAAAAAAAAAGCTTGCTACTGCATTGGGCTAACCGAGACTTGTCTTAGCACTTGCATTTCATTGCTCTTTTGTTGGTTTTGATTGCTTCTGTTGTCCTCATATGTAAGTCGCTTTGGATAAAAGTGTCTGCTAAATGACTAAATGTAAATGTATCATCAAACCATTTATTACGACTTTTGCCTCAATAAATTCCTAATTTTCTGCTTATTAATAGTTAGTAAGGTGGTTGCTAAGTTTAGGCATTGGGTAGGATTAGGGATGTAGAATATGGTCATATTAAAAATAGGCATGCTAATAAGCAAGTTAATAGTGAGAATTGGTCCCTGTACTAAAGTGTTTTGACTTTGCCGTTTCTGTAGGATTAATTGGCTATAATGTAAATTAATGTGTTTACAAGGTGTAATGTGTTTTTTTTTTTTTAATACAAGTGATTATTTATTGTCATTAAATACAATTTTTTAAAGTGGTGCATGCTTGCGGACCTTGACAGACAGACCTTGACTTGACAGTCAGGGCTGCCACCTTTTTTCATTGTGCTTAGACAACCTCATTTTTGTCATCATACAAGGTTTCAACTTAAAGGTTTCAACTTAAAGGTCAACATGCTTGCGTACACTACTGTTCCTTATGCTTATCAAAGCTGCATTTATACAGTATGATCCAAAATATAGTGAAAAAAGCAACATTGTGAAAATAAAATAACTTAATATATTTTCAAATGCAATTTATTCCTGTAATGGCAAAGCTAAATTTTCAGCAGTGTCACGTGCTCTAATATGCTGATTTGGTGCTCAAGAAACGTTTTTATTATTGTCAATGTTAAAAACAGTTTTTGCCGCTTTAAATTTCTGTGGAAACCACAATACTTTTTTCAGGATTCTCTGATGAATAGAACATTAAATAACAGCAGCATTTATTTGAAATAGAAATCTTTTGTAACATTATAAATATCTTTACTGTCACTTTTGATCAATTTAATCAATGCTGAATAAAAGTACTAATTTCTTACCCTACTAAGTTTCCTATGTATTCCATGAACACTTCACATTTTGTAGTCCACATACAATCGTCAGGGTACCTGTGGGTGTTGGGCTGTGTTCCTCTGAGCGGAGGGAGGGGTCGTGTCCTTCAGCTAATGAAGGCTCTGATACTGCCTCTCTGTGTGGCTCCACAAGCTCCCCATTCACATGAATGTGCACCTGAAATCACCAATTAAGGCTCATTCATTCATTCAACGATCCACGTGAATACTTTAATTGGTCCATTTCCATATTCTCTACAATTCACTTAGAGTGACCTGTTAAGTTAATGAACTTTTAGATTTTGTTGTATACAGTGATGGACTTTGATAAAGCGTGAATTCAGGATAATCAGGCCACTTTTTTCCATTCATCTCAATAAGAAATGTGAGCCAGTTTCCATGATTTCACCAAGTGCTATGACACTGTATTACCATATTCATAAAACAAGGTATTATCATAGTACTCAATAATAATAGCAATACCTCCAGATCTGCTTTGGGGTGCAGGAAAAAGAAAGGTTTCAGCACTGGCGATCTAGAAAGAGAAAATTGATATTAAATAATACACATGGGCCAAAGATGAGACATCCCATTCTGGTGTCCGCATCAAATTAAATTTACAAAAGTGATTTTATATACATAGAACGTATATAAAAAGCAAGTAAAGTGTCTACTTTAATGTTTCAAATAAAGTCAAAATGGGTGAAATAATGCACACCATCATTCAGTGTACCAGTATATTTATGTAAAAATGAAACAACATACTTTTTCTGATCTGTACTTATTAAAATAAAATATTATTTTCTTATAAAAGAAAAGGTGATCATACTAAATTTTATTATATTTTAAATTATTAAAAACTTACTGATGATAAATAGGTAAAACCTAGTAGTTTGAAGTATAGTGGCAAAGATCTGTAAAGATTTAAAATTACAATCAATTTGATTTTGCGGGCTGCACTATGATCCTTAAATACAGACTTTTAATGTCATCATCAATGATTCATGTTCTAAATATGCCTGCCATGGTTTTTTGGTGTATAAACTACTGTTACACTGAAAGTCATGGTAAAAATTTATGATAGTCATTATTTTTTCCTCAGAGAAAAAATAAACAGGACACATTCTAATGTACGAAGAAAAAAAATAAAGCTTTTATTGTTTTGATGCTTGAAAACTCCTTTTTGCCTTTGAACGACATGCATCATTTGGTGGTACACTTTTATGTGAAGTTCAAACCGTTTTTGTACTTAAAGAACTGCTAACTAACACTTACATTCTTGGTCGCCCTCCCACAATAGCTGTGAGTCCTGGAGCTGAAGAAAGAAAGAAATTATATATTGGCTTAAGTTGTTCAAATGTTCTTTGGGTTTAAATGAACGGGGAGCTTAACTTAAGTGGTTTGGAAACAGAGGACAAAACTGAGTTGAGGTTTTTGCTCACCCATGCCTGTTCCCGCTGGTGCCACCTCCCTGGAGAAAAACTCCAGTGCTTTCTTCTGCTTGTGATGGACGGCCATCCAAACCACAGCCTCACGAGGACTCTGTACAATAAAGAACAGCCTCAAAAGCTGCAGGTTATTTACTCTAATTGTGCACGGACAGTTTACTAATTGTTAAAACAATTTTCAACACAAAACAGAAACAGACAGCCTACTGTATCGACCGCATGTGGTCCATATGTGTCCTCAGCACCCAGAACTTGAATGTTGACTTCAGCATAGTCCTCCAAACCCAGCTGTTTGAAAATTCGCTGGGTCCTACAGATACATTTCACAATACAGCACAATTTTAGTAGCCATTAAAGCTCTAGTGGGGTTGAAATACTTTTTAAACACTGTATTTAACAACCTAAAAAATCACTCAGAATAAACTCCCAACCTTTTAATAATGCTTTCTGCTGTTCTTCTGGCTTTTTCCACAGCTCTCGGACCACCAACAGGACAAACTGCCGTTGCCCTGAACCCATCCATATATGTGGCACAAACCTTAAGACGACAAAATATAAACAATAACCATTTTTAAAACCAGCTAATTTATTCATTTTCGAGTACTGCATAAAAAAGGACTATTAAACTTAAATTGAAATGACTGACTTAAACCAACCAAAGCAGAAATGTTGACCAACCTTGTAGTCAGCTGACGGAGGTGATCCTTTGGCACCATCTACTCTCACTGCTCCACCATCCACAGCTACATACATATAAAGCCCAGTCAGAGAATTTATGAGGTATTAGCTTTGCCCTAGAGTTTTGAATGTTCGACAGTTTTACTTCAGATCAAATCAAGCTAGTGTACGTACATTAGCTTATTGATTACACAGACAATGAGATGGAAGTTTAGGGGACAAATAAAATATTTATTTTGTGACAAAGAAAATAACATTAGTTAAATGAAAGAGGTTGCAAAGGTTATAGCAGATAGCTGGAACCAGCTCTTAGGTAGCCAGTCTAGACAACTGGTGTAAAGTCAATGGGCTGCGTCTCTGAACCAGACATTTAGACATAATAAACCAAGCAACAATCTGATCACTGCATGAGGACTTTCTACTGGAGATAAGTACTGTCATCAATGAGCTTTGAAGATTTTACTATTATTATATCTATAAATATGCCACCGTATGAATATCAGAAATAATCATGGATGTACAATCCAATAAAAGTCGACTGACCTGGTATCTCAGTAATGGTGACATTGGAAAAGTCACATGTGACATCAGGCAAGAGGTATCGCTGTGGGTCTCCGATCTCATACACTAATTGCTCTGCTACTGTACCAAATGAAACCAGCCCACCAGTTTTTGGAGGTTTGGACAGTGTAAATGAACCATCAGCAGAACATTCCACCACTGGGAAGCCCATGTTATCCCTGAAAATCAAATGAAATAAGGCGAGAATGTATTTGAAGTCAATTAAGTTAAAGTTACAGTAAAAAAAAAAAAAATAAAAAAATAATAATAATAATAAAAGAAGTGATCTTAGACTCGAGGATACAAGACATCTCAAGTGTCAAGGAGTCGAGAACATGTCTGTGTCATATTTTACCCCAAAATCAAATTAATCAGATGGTTTTGATTAATTTGATTTTGGGGTGAAATATGACACAGATTTCAACATTTGCTTAAAGACAAGGAAGCCTATTTTCAGGACCATTAGGATTTTTGCACATTATTTTCATGACAATTAAGCACATAAGCACAATAATAAATTTTCTTTACTGTGAAGTAAAAAGTATTTATACATAATTGTAGTATGTAAAAAAATAACTGTTTTAAATAAATATGTTCTTTTGAAGTTTCTGTTCATCAAAGAACCCTGAAAAAAAAATCACAATTTAGGATAAAATATTAAGCAGCATTGATGATAATAATAAGAAAAGTTTCTTGAACAGCAAATGATTTCTGAACGATCATGTGACACAGAAGACTGAAGTAATGATGCAAAAAAAAAAAATCAGTTTTGCACCATATGTGTGTGTGTGTGTGTGTGTGTGTGTGTGTGTGTGTGTGTGAAATGTGCCATGAATATTTCAGATTTTAAGTGTTTACCAGTCAGGAACCGTGTGCCAGTCTGTGAAAATCCCTCCTGTGGCCTGTGCACCACACTCAATCAGATGACCAGCAAGGCTGCAACAGAAAAAAAATCAACTTAATGAAATTTCACAGCAATCAAAACAGGAACAGAACTTGACTAACAACATAAATGTGGTTAACCACAAATATTCTTATGCTGAATGGTCTTTCACACCATGCAACAAAAACAAATGAATCATGCGTGGCTGTCTGCCCTTATGTTCACCTCAGAGTATAGTGTACATATCTTTGTCAAGCCTCTGCTGATCTGTGTTTTCAGCAGAAAACTTGTCTGATACATTGCACTAGTGTGTGTGTGTGTGTGTGTGTACATACATTTCTAGAGCTCATAAAGTTTACTGTACCTTCCAGCAGCCAACAGGTCATAGTTTTTGCAGTCCCATGCAAACTGTCCAAAAAAGCAAACAAAAATGTTACAAAAATTTTGTAATACTTTTTTCACATTGAATAAAGTTATATAAATTATTTATACATTCATTAGATTTATTTTGTAAGCAATAAAGTGTGTGTATATATGTGTGTGTGTGTGTGTGTGTGTGTGTGTGTATACAGTCATGTGAAAAAGTTAGGACACCCTATTGAATCCATGGTTTTCCTTATCAGGACATAATAAAATTTTTTAAAAACTGGTTCTTTCCAGGTCTTAAAATTTGGAAAATAAAACCTCAGATGAACAACAACATATGACATATTTCACCGTGTCATTATTTAACAAAAATAAAGCTAAAATGGAAAAGCCATGGGTGACAAAGTTAGGACACACTTACTGTTAACATAAGAATTAAGAGGGTAAGTAGCAGTCAGCCACTGCTAATCAAAAGCCTTCAATTAACTGATCATCAGCAAGTGTGAGCACCTCTATAAAAGCAGAAGTTTGGCAGTTTGCTGGACTGGAGCCTTCAGGTGTGTGTTAACACAATGCCAAGGAGGTAAGACATCAGCAATGATCTTAGAGAAGCAATTATTGCTGCCATCAATCTGGGAAGAATAATACGGCCATTTACAAACAACTTGAAGTCCATCATTCTACAGTGAAGAAGATTATTCACAAGTGGAAGACATTCAAAACAGACACCAATCCTCCCAGGAGTGGACGTCCCAGCAAATTCACCAAAAGCAAAGCAAAAGTTTTAGGCACTTGTATAAAAATGCTGTAAAATGAGGATGCTGTCAAAAATCATGTAATAAATAGATTTTCTTTATCAATTAACTTCTATTAATTAAATTAAATCAACATTTGGTGTGACCATCCTTTGCGTTTAAAGCAGCATTTGCCCTAGGTGCACTTGCGCATATTTTTCAGGTAGCTATGCAGGTAGGTCTCTTGAAGCATCTTGGAGACGTGGCCACCACTGTACACACACACACATTAAGTTAAAGTTACAGTAAAAAAAAATTAAAAATAATAATAATAAAAGAAGTGATCTTAGACTCAAGGATACAAGACATCTCAAGTGTGAAGGGGTCCAGAACATGTCTGTGTCATATTTCACCCCAAAATCAAATTAGTCAGATTCTGATTAATTTGATTTTGGAGTGAAATATGACACATATTTCAACACTTGCTTAAAGAGAAGGAAGCCTATATATACAGTCATGGCCAAAAATATCGGCACCCTTGGTAAATATGATCAAAGAAGGCTGTGAAAATTTATCTGCATTGTTAATCCTTTTGATCTTTTATTTAAAAAAATCACAAAAATCTAACCTTTCATTGGATAATAAGAATTTAAAATGGGGGAAAATATCATTATGAAATAAATCTAATACACATTGGCCACAATTAACGGCACCCTTTTATTCAATACATTATGAAACCTCCATTTGCCAGTTTAACAGCTCTAAATTTTCTCTTATAATGCCTGATGAGGTTAGAGAACACCTGACAAGAGATCAGAGACCTTTCCTTCATCCAGAATCACTCCAGACCCTTTAGATTCCCAGCTCCATGTTGGTGCTTCTTCTCTTCAGTTCACCACTCATTTTCTGCAGGGTTCAGGTCAGAGGACTGGAATGGCCAGCAGAAGCTTGGTTTTGTACTCAGTGACCCATTTTTGTGTCGTTTTTGAAGTTTGTGTTTGGATTATTGTACGGTTGGAAGATCCAAACATGGCCCATTATAAGATTTCTAAGAGAGTCAGTCACTTATTGATTTTTTATCTGTTGGTATTTGATAGAATCAGTGACGCCATGCATCTAAACAAGATGTCCAGGACCTCCAGCAGAAATATAGGCCCACAACATCAAAAATACAGCAGTATATTTCATTGTACACATGGGGTATTTTTTATCCCTGTGTTCACCAAACCCATCTTGAGTGTTTGCTGCTAAAAAGCTCATTTTTTTGTTTCATCTGACCATAGAAGCCAGTGCCATTTGAAGTTCCAGTCGTGTCTGATAACTGAATATGCTGGAGTTTGTTTTTGGATGAGCAAGGAGAATTTTTCTTGAAACCCTCCCAAACAACATGTGGTGATGTAAGTGCTGTTTGACAATTTTTTTAAAGGTTTTCTGACCCCGAGACTCAACTATTTTCTGCAATTCTCCAGCTGTGGTCCTTGGAGAGTCTTTAGTCACTCAAACTCTCCTTCTCACCGTGCATTAGGACGATATAGACACACATCCTTTTCCAGGCAGTTTCGTAACATTTTACGTTGATTGGAAATTCTTAATTATTGCCCTGATGGTGGAAATGGGAATTTTCACTGCTCTAGCTCTTTTCTTAAAGCCACTTCACTAATTTGTGAAGCCTTTATCTTTTGCTGCACATCAGAAATATATTCTTTGGTTTTTCTCATTGTGATGGATGATTAAGGGAATTTGGGCTTTGTTTTCCCTCCTATTTATATTTCTGTGAAACAGGAAGCCATGGCTGGATAATTTCATGTTCATAATCACCCTGGAGTGCTCAAAATTGTGAATATGAATGGGAATATACTTAAGAGATATTTTACTCATAAGAATTTCTAGGGGTGCCAATAATTGTGTCCAATGTGTATTAGAGAAAAACATTTATTTCATAATGATATTTTCCCCATTTTAAATTCTTATTATCCAATGATTTTTTTTTTTTTTTAATTAAAGATCATAAGGATTAACTATGCAGATTAATTTTTACAGCCTTCTTTGATCATATTTACCAAGGGTGCCGATATTTTTGGCCATGACTGTATACACACACACACACACACACACACACATTTTTTTTGTTTTAATATTTTTGATAAATGTGTATATATATACAGTGGAGATCAAAATTACATAACCTACAATTTCCTAAATTTAAGTAAATGTAATTCGTTACTGTACTTAAGTAACTTTTTCGCATATCTATATTTTACTGACTATTTGGGGAGAATTTTTACTATAACTTCACTACATTTCAAAGTCAAGTATCTTACTTTTACTCAACTACATTTTGCAAATCAGTCGTTCCTTTTTATTTATTAGTGGATAAAAAAAAAAAAGTTAACTTAACTGTTCAGGCACACTTGTTTTGGTTGCCGCTTGGTGGTATATATGCGAATACAATTCAGCGTTAACATTTTGAGACTGAGAGTGCCAGTGCCTTCATAAATGATAGAAGAAACTCCTGACTCTAACTTGCCACAACACCCGTGGCCTTATTTGCACGATTTTTTGAAGTCGTTGAAAAAAAGAAAGAGTCCTTCATTTTCAATTGCCTTCTCTGCCTGCCTCGGCCCTGTAAAATTTCTTCTTACAAGAATTCTCCTTCAGATCTAAGGAAACACGTCGAGGTAAGCATTTTCATTCTGGTGGTCATTTTTAATTGAGCAATCTAGCTTACAGGAAACGGTTTCATTGTGTATGTTAAGTTAGTTGTTTTTACCGAAGTTTACAGTTTTTGAAGCTGAGTGCTCCAGTATTGTGAAATGAAAGTCAAGGGCCACTTTGCGACATAAGATGGATGAGGCAGCACTTAAGATGAAGACTAATATGAAAAAAGCAATGTCAGAGATAGATTTCATAGCAACTACAACAAATTGTTGGAGTTCAAGGAGAAGAAGTTTCATCGGTGTCACTGCCCACTGGGTTGATCCTAAGAGCCTGAAGAGGTGCTCAGTAGCACTAGCATGCAGGCAGCTCAAAGGCCCACACACTTTTGATGTTTTGGCTTGCGCTCTAAATGACCTACATTCTGAATTTGGAATACAGAACAAGGTTGTTCGAACTACTACGGACAACGGGTCAAATTTTTTAAAGGCATTTCGTATATATGGAGAGCAAGATGAGAACAACAACTCTGCTTCAGATGAGATAAGTGATGTGATGTGTGATGGAGATGATGAGGATGTGGATGGTGTCGAGGTGGACTTTGTAGAGGTCACAGCTGTTTTAGATGAGGATGATGGCTTACAATTCCAACTTCCAAAGCATCATCGTTGTGCCAGCCACTTATTAAACTTGGTTTCCATGTAGGATGAAGCCTACAAGAAGCTGTCCAGGTCAGCATTTGCAAAGTGCCATGCACTATGGAATAAGTGTGGCAGGTCTGCGGCTGCAGCAGAGATTATAGAAGACGTGTGCAAAATTCAGCTGATCCGTCCCAACACAACAAGGTGGAATTCCTTATTTCTCGCCGTTGAGAGAGTGCTTTGAATCATTAAAGATCAGGGAGATGGGGCTATTAGAACTGTCTGCACTTCACTCAAGTTGCCAATGTAAGTGCTGTTTTATTATAATTCCTTTAAATTCACGTTCCAGTAATGTAATGTTAATAGTAAAACTTTTTTTTTTAAACACATTACTTTGAGTAGTAGCTTAACTACTCAAGGATCTGATAGGAGTAGATACAGGGAAACAATAAACTGACACTTCCCTCTCTCTTTCTCACACACACACACACACACTTCAAAGTGTAATGACATGAAATGATTAATTGTTGTTGTCTGAATGTGTGATAGGTTGAGTCCAGTTGAAATTGCCTTTCTGGAAAAATATGCCAGAACCATGAGCCCCCTAGCCAAAGCCCTCAACATTCTTTAGGCTGAAATCGATGTTCAGATGGGATGGCTTCTGCCTACTTTGACACTCCTCATCTCGAAAATGGACCGAATTCGCATTACCTCCAGGTACTGCAAACCTCTGGTGGATGCCATCCAAGGAGGCCTGCAGCAGCGCTTTGGAAACATGCTGGTAGAGCCAGAGTTTATTGCAGCTGCAATCATTGTCCCGAAATTTAAAACATCCTGGACATCGGATGAACACATTGTCAAACTATGTAAGATTATTTTAGTTTTTGTTTTTGAAAAGTGTCATCAGTTAAAGATTCAAGGAAACTGAGCCAAATCATTTTTAAAAGATATCCAACTCAAATTTTATCTTGACATTCTCAATTTGTTTAGGTTAGGTTTAAATGCACCTTGGAAATACATGGGACAATGCTGTTATTTTGATATTTGTATCTGGAGAAATGTGTATGATTAAAGTGAAGTTTTGATTCTTAGCATCTGTGGAAATGTCCATTTCAGGCCTGGACTACATCAAGGACCATCTGGAGGAAGAGACTTTGAATCAAACACCAGTTGATGGTTCCAGTGCCTTTGAGGGAGAGGACTTCTTTGCGAGCATGAAGCCTACTCATGGTCAGGAAGGTATCAACCAGTTAGATGACTACCTTGCCTGAAAAGCTGATGGCAAAGAAATTCTCAAGTCCTTCCCAGCTGTCTGTAAGTTGTTGTAGCGTTTGGACCAATCAGACAAACATTTAGTCATTATATTTAATTAATAATCCAGGAAACCCTCTCATTCCACAAACAAACTGTGAGGGTCTTTGGACCCTTCTCCTGAAAGAGCACCCTAAAGGGCTCAGTTACCAGGGAAACCATCTGATAAGACTGTTTTATTGCTCAAAAGTATGTGATGCGAAGTGCAGTAAGAACAGACCCTTCTGAAACCCACTCAATGTCCATAAAAACAGAACTTTCCTCCTTTTCATTTATAGACAAACCTTTCTACGAATGAACATGCATCCCAGGACATTGTGTGTGTGATTTTAACTGTCTTGTATGGTGTCTCTTGCATTGTATTTTGTTTTATGCATGCTTTATGAGTGAAGTACTAGTTAATGTAACCCCACCTATATCGTGTCTCCTACCAAATGAATTCTCATTTGATGATGCACACTTTGGTGTACACCTTCTCATAGAATGCCATGTGTGTTTGTAATTTAATGAAAGTATAGACTGCCAGATTCTTTCGAACCATGATCTCAGACAAAGGGTCATAAAACCCCCCAATATTTCCAGCCTCCCGCTTGGAAATTCAGCCTTTCTCATTGGTCAAGCCCATCCTGAAAGGTGTGACTCTTCCCTGACTTTAAAGGGCTCACGTACAGGTCCGTCCCTCTCTTCTGCTAAATCTTCCGATTGCTGCCCATGTGGTTGGACTCACGGAGCGCCTGAACCGGCGCGGGTGTGCCCGGCAGGCCCCAACATAGAGCCATGTGCGGTCTCCCCAGCCTGGGGAGATGGCTTTTGACCACAAAGAGTCAGATTAATACCACTGCAGTTCATCTTCACTCAACCCTGGAATTCACCATCATGGAAAGGCTCAGACATTTTTCTCTCCCCGCTCCCAGCAGTCTCTGCATCTTCATCTATGGATTGTGGCCTGCAGTTCCACTGCGGCCCACAGGACCAACAGGCCCCATTTTACACCCAGCCACGTGCTTACTTAGGAGAAAGGACTCTCTCAACCCCAATGGAGTCAAGAACAACCTTGGAGTTTCAAGAGATTGCAACTTCGGCCATCGAATGGTACCATCCAGACCTTCTTCAGAAGCTTCACAGGACTCTCGTTCTCATTGCAAGTATCCAAATGCAAATATCGTTCCTTGCACCACACAGAGGTTTGTTGTAAGATATCGTATACTGTGCTTTGAATTAGAGACAGATGGTTCTTTCAGATGGTCATTCTCCTGTTTCTGCCCGGTTTCATTCATCCAGTCTCACTTACCCTTCTCATGTAGCATGTATGTGTGATGTGTGTGATGTGTGTGTATGTACGTGTTTGTTTAGTCTAGTTATGTGTTTGTGATTTAGTTAATAAAACTTTATGCACAATACATATGAGTATTTGTTTCTGATTCCCCGCTTATAACAAAGTCAATTTAACGATTTTGATCTTGTTACATGCTCTGAGTAGTACTGTACTTTCAAAAAAGGGTATTTCTCTTATCCTAGAAATTAAGATTTCTTTGATTTCATAAATAATCAATACTGAGCGTTCACTAGACGACCATGATCAATTGATTGTACTGTAAATTCTGCTTTATCAAGCTAATTCTATTAACTTATGCAAATATTATAATTAATTATAAAGAGTTATGATTAATTATTAATATTCCCCCTTGAGCTAAAATGTGCTACTTTGAAGGTCAACACTGCTTTACCCACTTCTGCAGCTTGTGAACGTCTTTTCAGCACAGCAGGGCTTATTTTCAGTCCCAGGAGGGCAAGAATGGACTCAAAAAACTTTGAGAATCAGCTCCTTCTCAAGCTGAATAAAAAATATTGCCACTTTAGTTAGATCATCAGTGCCCTACTCTACTAGCACACTCACCAGAAGCAGAATTAATGGCATGCTGATTAATGATGTTTACTGCCACAAATTGTTCATTGCCATTTGAGGCTTGTTATTTTAGTACATGTCATTTGTGATGACAGTTTATGTAATTTGTTTTGAGATGTCCACACTATGTTGAGGTCACCTTAATAATATATATATATATATATATATATTTACCAAGTTATTTTATTTACCAGGTATCACCAGGTTTTATGTGAAGCAGTATAGGAATTAATTACACTGACAATCACACATCCAAGCATTACTAAATTAATATAACATTCTTCCTGACTTTGTGGAGAAATGCATGACTGAGTTTTATAGACATATGCAGCTGTGACTGGCAAGTGTGTTTCTTCTGATACCAAAACTAGTTCCTGTTACAGTAAATCTGATATGGCCAGTTTATATTTATGCACAGAGACATTCAGATACAATACAGTAAAAGAAAACTCATGTGAACCTGTGTATAATATAAGTTATTAAACTTAAACTTGCAACTGTTACAAATAAACCTTAAATTTAAACCTGCTCTGAAATCCTGTTATTTGATTTGATTCTAAAGGAAATTGTTTAGCTTCAAGGTTGAGCTCATGATCATTTTAATAGACATAAGTGTCTGACTAAATAATAGCATTCTATTAATAGATTGGTGTGCTAAGAGTAACATTAGAATTTTTTCGCATATTGTTGATTAAGCATGAGTCTTAATCAAGAGACAAAAATGATAACAGGATATTGAACAGGATGATAACAAATACTTTTGTACTTTTACTCAAGTGAAAGTGTAAAGGGAGCACTTTTACTTTTACTGGAGTAATATTTTACCTAGTGTATCTCTACTTTAACTCAAGTACTTGGTTTGTGTACTTCGTCCACCACTGAATTTCAAAGTCACTTAGTCCTGTTTGAAGTTATGCTAACAGGAGTAAAAGTGCATATTTAATTATATATCTTGACGCACAGTATAAAAATCTTATATGAGATATTTGATAAAGAACACAGATCAAAAATAGAGAACACTTTCAGATACCGACCAGTTATTGGTGTTAATCTGGCACCTGGATCCTTAATTATCTGACAAACCCTACAAAAAAGTTGAGCCAACTTAAAATTTTAAGGCAACCAACTTCAGCAGATTTTTTAATTTGCTCAACTTGCTTTTGTGGGAGATTCTCACATTTTTGTTGTATAAACATAAAATGACAAGCTGAGAAAACTCAAAAATCTGCTGAAGCTGGTTGCCTTCAAATTTTAAGTTGGCTCAACTTTTTTTTTTCTTCTTTTTTTTTTACAGTGTATTTAACTGGCAGCCTAGCTTTCCAGTTTTCACTGACTTTGCAAGAAGGTGAGCCGTTCTAAAGTGACTGAAACCCTCCGACAGCAGGTTGTCCAGATGAAGGCCGATAGTAGCCATACTGTAGCAAGAGAAGTTGCTCAATTCCAAATCTGTGATTTCTAGAATATTGCACCTTTACAATGTGACTAACTCCTTCAAGTCCCCCAAAAAGGCTGGTCATCCATGAAAGACAAATGTACGAGAGGACAGGATAATGCGGAGACTCTCAGTGGGATATCGGTTCAACGCTGCAGCTGGAATTGCTTGCCAGTTCTGCGCTGAACAGGGTAAGGATCTGTCTCTAAGTCAGTGAAAGGTGGAGGAGGACGTGTCATGGTGTGGGGGATGTTTTCTACAGCAGGAGCTGGGCCCTCTTATACAGCTACATGGCAGAGTGAATGCAAATGTTTATCAGAACCTCCTGCAGCAACATGCAGTTCCTTCGCTGCGTTCATCTCCCAATCAGCCTGCAACTTTCATGCAGGACAATGCTCCCTGTCACACTGCAAAATGGGTAAAGCAGCTCTTTGAAGCTGAGAACATTGAAATAAGCTTTCCTGTAGCTCAAATAGTAGAGCGTGGCGCTAGCAACGCCAAGATCATGGGTTCGATTCCCAGGGAAAGCAAGAGCTGATAAAATGTAAAAACTGTTACTTGATTGCAGTGTAAGTCGCTTTGGATAAAAGCGTCTGCTAAATGCATAAATGTAAATGTAAAATGTAATAATGAGATGGCCAATTGATCTAAATCCAATTGAAAATCTCTGGAAAATCTTTGGTGACAAAGTTATGGCTAAAAAACCCACTACAGTCACCAAACTGTGGAAGAGACTGGAAAAAGATCAGTGCAGTGTGAGAGACTAGTGATGTGCTGCAGTCATTCAATGCAAGGGCCTGTACACTTCCTACTAATTTTTGACTGCTGTAACTTTCAGAAATTTTAGTTGTAATCTTTCTTCATACTACAATAGTTGCTGTTCTCTCATTTTGATCACTGTGTTTTCCACAAAATAAAGGGTTTTTGTTGAAGTGTCTTGGTTATACTGTAAAAGACTGTTCTACTAGCATGGTATAGCCACAACTGAAATTCCTTAAAAATTTTTAACGATGAAGATTACATTATTTCTGAAAAATGTTTATAAATTGTTTTCTAATTTTGATCTCCACTGTGTGAGTGTGTGTATACACACACACACACACACACACACACACTAATCTAATATATATATGCACAAATATACATAAAGAAATACTTAACAAGAAAAGAAGGTAGCTAATTTGAATTTGAATTTGAATGTGAATTTCTTCTTGGATTAAGTCTAAAAATCTCCCTTTATAAACTCAAGTAAACTTGGATCTTTCTTAAAAGGCATGCTGCTGGTGTGTTACTTGCTTCTGTTTTTTGTTTTGTGTTGATGAAGGAGGTTAAAATTACCAACACATCATCACAGAGGAGGAATGAGGCACAACAGCTGTTGCACAAGAGAAAGAACGTTCTTGCGTGACAAACCGTACCGAATGCATCAGCGGTCCAAGAACCACAGCGCTGTCCACACAACGTCCCGTCACTACAATATCAGCCCCCAGGTCCAGGCACCGTTTAATAGGGAGGGCGCTGTGACATAAAGACACAAGAAAGCTGAAACTCATATGCTCAAACCACCAGTCCGGCTCCAGGCATGAATAACAGACAGAACACAATGACACGCTGTAATTAACTTGTAGTTCATACCCTAAATACGCATTCATGCTGTGGACGGTCTTTGGAAGTGGTTTCTTTCCCTCTGAATCAGTCATCCTGAGTTCAGTCAAAGAGTCTTTCTAGGATACACAACAAACCAGAAGCTCACATGGAAGATTTCAACTCTGTCTGAGCATAGCAGGATATACAGTACTATAATGAGTGCTATGGCTATGTAGTAATCACTGCTACTATCACTCATACTTAGTTTAGGAATTTGAACAAACCCCTAACAATTACTGCAAAAAAAGTAGTATCAAACTATTAACTATAGACTACCTGCAAAGCCAAATTTACAGTATCAATCATCAGTAAGAAATCATCCTAATATACTGATTTGGTGCTGAAAAAAAAAAGTATTATTATAAATCTTGAAAACAGTTGTGCTGCTTAATATTCTTGTGGAAACATTTTATTTTTCAGAATTTTTTTCTTTTTTTTTTGATGAATAGAAAGTTCAAAAGAACTGAATTCATTTGAAATAGAAACCTTTTAGGACATTATAAATGTCTATACTGTCAATTTCGATCAATTTAATGTTAACAATAGAATTGGTATAGTAGTATTTATATTTTGTAAAACTCTAGTCACTATCAGTCAATGTGCGCTGAATTCAAATGCTAAGACAATAAATATTGAAAACTTTTTTGTTTGTTGTGCTGTATGTATCTGATATGATTTTCATCTTGAATTACACTGACACCTAGCGGTGTGGCTGCAGCATCATGCAAAATCATCTTATTAAGTGAAAGTGTCCTGTAAGAGGGTGGTTGCTGAGATGAAATGAGTAGTATTCGTCTGGTCATGTGATGTCAACATGTCAGCTCCCATGATACCAGTAAATGCCCATGAATTACATAAGCATAAATTGAGTTCAATTACCTGTGACATCAGGTCATCACCAGTCACCACAGCTACCTTCAAGTCAAGTCCCACCTTTTGAACTACTTCCTGTAGAGCTGCTCCACAGGCAAGAGGATTGACACCTCCAGCATTACTGACCACACGGATACCTGCAGGACACAACAGCACATCTTCAATGTGTCTGAAATGACTGAAGATGAACATTATTCATTATATATATATATATATATATATATATATATATATAAATCTAAATCTAATAATATTTCCATAAAATATAGGGATACAAATTGAAAAAAAATTTTTTATTTATGTTATATTATGTTATATTGCAGGATTTCCAAATATACCTAAAATGCTTATGTGAACATTATCAATGGTACTAATAATGCAAAATATAAAATGTGTCTCCATAAAATACTGCAATGAAAAATGTAATTGTAAAATGTAATAATTATATTATATTTAGTGCTGTCAATTGATTAATCGCATCCAAAATAAAAGTTTTTGTTTTCATAATATATGTGTGTGTGCTGAGTAGGGCCTATATTTATTATGTATATATACATACAACACATGCATGTATACATTTAAGAAAAACATGTTATGTTTATATATAATAAATTTATTTTTATATAATATAAAATATAATTATATAAATATATAAATGTATATACATGTAAATATTTTCAAAATATATACTGAATGTGTGTGTATTTATATATACATAATAAATAAACACAGTACATATGCTAATTATACACATGCATATTATGTAAACAATTTTTTTATTTTGATCACGATTAATCGTTTGACAGCACTAATTATATTATATTACATTAGGTTAGATTAGATTACAACATAAAACAGCCTAGAAATAACATTACTTAATCTCAATAAAATGTGTCTGCATAAAAGAGTCACAGTTTTATCATTACTTTAAGGTTTACCTTTTTTGCTGATATCCTTAATAAATGGAGAAAGGGAATGGACAAAATCAGGAGCATATCCCATATTCTGAAAGAAAAGAACATTCTTAGAGTCAATCCAAGTGTATATTATACTAAGCATATAATAAAAGTCAAAAATAGTATTAACACAGAATCACCCTGAATTTATTATCATTACAAATATTTATTATTACAAATTATTATTTTATTATTTTATAAATAACTCTTTAAGGTAATGTTTAGGATGGAGGAATATCTTACAGGTGCTTTAGCTTTGGCTGCTGAGAGCAGTGACATGGTGATTTCAGACAGATAATCAAACACAAGGAAATCCAATTTCCCACCATATATGAGCTGAGGAACTGCATGGAAGAGATTTTGCAAGGTTTGATTGTTATTTTTACACAATTTCATCAAGATATATACTGGCCCAAACAATTGGTCAGGTAAGCCCCACTTAGAAATTTATGACTGAATAAAAAACAAACGATCAAATCAAGTGGCATTTATTGCATTAGCATACTTTCCCAATCAAAATATTTCACAATTAGCTTTTTAGGCCGTTTAAAATAAAAAGAAACATGTTTGGACGCTGTGGTTGTTAAATGTTAGTACAACATATTTTATGAACAAACATCCACTAAAATGAGCTTGAGAGCAGTTGGGAGAACACGTATAGTGTAATTTGTTTACAGATACACGGTTATTTTGATGTGTTTTTATCGAATGTTGTAACATTCACAGGTAAAGGCTAGAAGGGATACGTATGTCGCTACTGGGCATGCGCAAATCAATACAGCGTCATTTTTGTCACACTGTACAACAATAATAATTATTTTTTCATTATTGTAAGGGATAGGTTTAGAGTTGGAGTAGGTGTAGACGTTAATAAAACACAATCTAATAGGTAGAAAATTAATTTCATTGTTCATTTCCGATGTTTTGGTGACATCTAGTGGTCATTCAAGGAAATACACGTGGAAAAGCTTTTAGTTCGTTTGTTCTGTGTAAGTCCGTCCGTAAAGAACTGTTATGCATAGGAATAATAACTGATAGTCAACGTCAAATCATATAAAGTAATTTTATTCAAATACCTGACGTTGCAGTATCACCCCAAAACCCTGACGCGCACCCGATACGAACAGTTTTATGTGCTGATGAGGAGGCGTAATGTCTGGTACTGCTTCTGTAACGTGAGTAGCTTGTAAAGCACCTGACAGCATCTGCAGATTCACTGAAACTGTGTGAGTATAAAACATTATTCCTGCAGAAAGGCAGCGGTGAGGCTGAACAAACTCTCACTGTCAACCGATGCAAACTCCCGGATGTGCGCACGAGATTCTTCATGCTCGCCAAACGCGTTTCTTGTTGAATTTATTTATTTATTAACTTGCTGTGCACAGACGGTTGTGCACTTAGGCTACTGCAAAACTTGACAGTCAAAAGTACAATCTCGTACCACAAACAATCTCATCCGTGTAAGGACAAAGTCATGTTGTAGTGGTTCCTACTACTAGGCTAAATGACACCTGCTGCTATCCCAGCATTTAATGCACTACAGATTATTCTGTTAAAATATCTGAAATTGTTTATTTGAAAAAATATATAAATATATAATTAAAATGTATTTATTTATTCACTAACTAACTTCCTTACGTATCTATGCAGCCTATGTATGGGTAGGTGAAAAGTTGTCGTTTTTACTAAATGAAACTTGTCACCATATTTACTACGTTAAAAGGTTTAATTAGATATTATATTTGCCTATATTACAAGTGATATAGAACAATATCTGAAAGTATTCATAAGGGTCTGGGATTATTGTTTATAATGCTATGGTAAGAGGAAAATGTCACTTTAGGATTATGGCTGTTCAAAGGTGCTAGCCATTGCTAAAGTAATGGTGGCATAACATATATATATATATATATATATAATATTATAAATAATTTATCAATATTAATTCTTTTGGTGGTTTGGATTAAAGTTTGGCAGCCAAAATTGTTATTCTTCCAAAATCATAATTTCCTCATAATAGCCTTACATCTGCTTTATCTACTTTTGATTTTATTGTAAATGTACACAAAGCATAGTGATGAAGAACATCAGTGCTGAGCTTTCTTTCATTAACAGAAGAGATGTGATCTGATCTGTATTGTGCAAAGTGCACATCAAAACAACTTAAAACAAATATTGGTTGTGTAACTGAAAAGACAGTCCCAGAAATGATCCTCATGGGTGCAAACTCCCACCTCTTCCTGTGCATCTTTCTTGCAAATTGTTGATTTGAATTTGCAAATCATAGACTGTAATGATGATTCAACCTGTTTACAAAAATGCAAAATGAACACAGTCGAATCTGTCCTTAAGCAATGATTTATTCACAGCCCTAAGGGCAAAATAAAGTTCACCTCTAAACAATCTGCTGTCATATAATAAACGCCTACTTAGTAAAATGTTTTTGAAAGACATCTCTAATGCTCACCAAGGCTATATTTATTTGATCACACAGTAAAATCAGTAATAATATGAAATATTTTTTATAATATCTGTACTTTAAAAAATAATTTACTGAATTTCCAGCAACCATTGTCTTTAGTGTCACATGATCCTTTGGAAATCATTTTAATTTGCAGATTTGCTGCTCAATAAACATTTCTTATTATTAAGAATGTTGAAAGCAGTTGTGTTGCTTAATATTTAGGTGGAAACCGTCATACATTTTAGCATTCTTTGATCAATTGAAAGTTTAAAAGAACAGCATTTATTTCAATTTATTGTTTTACTGTTACTTTTGATCAGTTTAATGCACCCAGAAGTATTAGTTTCAAAAAATCTTTCTCCAATCCCCAAACTCCCCAAATATTTGTTTCTAATGAAACAATAATGAGCTATGAAAATATATTCCATTATTATTCTCTTAGCTTCCTAAGGAAAGTAAAATCTCATACTGCAGTGCTAGTTCTTGGACAAGCACATAGGTTGTCATTCCCGTAAACCAACTGATAACGGTTTAAAGTTGTGTAATTTGTATCTCTCTCTCTCTCTCCATCTCTGATTTTTTTTTTTTTTTGTCCAAACACTACTGTGTTCCTGACTGCGGGGGCTGGGGACTGAGTGTCCATGTCAATAATGAGTCAATCTGTTGATCAATCAGAAGGGTTCATATGGGATGTGCGAGCAGTGAGAGTCTGTATTCTGCACAGAGAGTCCAGAGATGAAGCTCACACATTTGCTCCTCTGCCTGTTCGTGGTCGTGTCCTCTGCCTTGGTGAGTCTCTTATCTCTGATCACTAACAAACAATAGATGTATTTCCTTTATTCAATCTTTATTTGAACCATTTGAATTCTTAAATAATTACCACTAATTAAATATTTATTTATTTTATTTTTCAGTCAGACGACACAGTTGTGAACCCTAGAGGTGCTCGTCCTATTGAACACGGCTACAAGGCACAAGACGCCTGTAAGACAAAAGAATGGCCTATGTGTACAGATGATGACTGGGTACGTACTATTATTTCTTTATTAAGTCATAAATACTGAGTCAAGGTTTTCTTTAAGCACTGAAAATGTAGAAATGCCTACCAACCAGTTGGCTAAAGATAGCAAATGCCCATTTAAATTCTTCAGGGAAGCAAATGTCCATCTGGCTGCCGAATTCAAGGCCTCATGGACAAAGCTGACCATGATATCCTCAAGAAGATTGAGAAGATTCGTCGTCTTCTGGACGAGGGCCGGAAACTGCATCGCTCCGCTGATCAAGTGTCCAAAAACACTTACACTTACCTAAGAGAGCGACTGACCTCTAGCTCTGGTAAGAAATTGCTTTGATTCAATCTTTGATTTTTGGAAATTTTGATTATTCATGCCAAGCATGAAGTTAATTTGTGGAAGTCCACAGACGTATAGAAAGACACTATAGAAAATGTTTCCTCCTTTCTCTCAGGTAATGATAACAGGTACGCCACCTTGGCCGAACAGCTGAGACAGAGGATTACTGATATTAAGATTAAAATTGACCGTCAACTCCGGTTACTGGACGCTCTGAAGTCGCAGGTCAAAGATCAAGTTATTGTAATTCAACGACTTGAGGTGAGCAAAATATTTATATAATTTTTTTTTTTTTACATTTATTACAATTCTGAAATGTATGATAGCCCTTTCAAAATAAAAATAAAAAAGATAACTATGAGGGAAAGTTGAAAATTTTTCACTACATTGATTTCGTGACATAACTTAATATTGAAGCACATTCTCCCCATATCACCTCTTGGCGCAGGTCGACATTGACATCAAACTACGCACATGCAAAGGCTCTTGCGCCAGCTATAGTGAGTTCTCGGTGGACAGGGACAGCTTTGCGGCTCTGGACAAGCAAATGGACCATCTCAACACTTTGCGTGTACAGAGCGTGGATACTGTTAGTTCTCTGGGAATCATGAAGAGCAGGCCGTTGAAGGACGTGGTGTTACCCTCCATATATAAGAGCGGAACGGGCAAAGCCGAGCAGAAGCAGCTCCTCTTTGGAGACGTGGGTCAGATGCAGCTTACTCTGGAGGCGGAGGGTTCCACTGCCGAATCTGCCGCCACTGTTAGCAAGTTCCCCACATCAGGTACGGGCTCAACTTCATCCTCTACATCACATACCTCCACCTCCACGTCCACCGTCAAGCAGTGCACCAAGTCAGTGCGCAAGGTGGTAACACACACCAAAGACGGCCCCGTGGAGAAGATTGAGGTTACGGCTAGCGGTCCCGGGTGTGAAGATTTAGACAGAATGGGAATTTCAAATACAGAGTTTTTGACGGCAGCCAAAGAAGGGAAAGAACTGACCCGTGACGGAGTCAGAATAACTGTTAGCGGTGGGAATGAAAAGTCCATTACTTCTCTCGGTCACGGCACCGACGGCCTAGGTGACTTCGGTGAAGGTTTCTTCACAGGTCTTGGCACTGATAAGCAAAGGTTATCCTCATCGTCATCCTCATCCTCATCCTCATCCTCATCGTCATCGTCATCCTCCACAAAAACAGTCTTGTCAGATGGAAGCAAGAGTTACTCAAAGACCTCCCTCTCTAGTGACCCAATATTTGGGGATGACTTTGGGGCATTCATGCGTGGCGACGTGGAAGAGGATCTACCGGACATCCACGCACGAAGCGTGAAATCGCGCGACGAACGCAAGGCTGGCTTTGTTGGTGGAGGTACACAAGAGTGAAACTCTTAACTCAAGCAGCATACACAAGTGAACCATTAGCAAATGTAATCCTCTTGATAACACTAACAAGAGTTTGTTCGATCTTCTTGGAAACATGTGGTGTAATGGACTAAACTAATATCCAAGTAATTTCCAATAACATGTCACATTTAATTGCTCATCCAGAAACAAATCAACGTAATTAATTCCGAAATGAATTATATGGATCTCTGGAACGAATGCAGCTTTGCTCTAATCAGCAGGTGTGTAATCTTCTTTCAGATTGCGCTGAAATCCTGCAGAAGCATGCGAATGGCGGTCAGAGCGGACTGTTCAAAATAAAGCCGACTGGGTCGGAGGAGGTAGTAGAGGTTTACTGTGACCAGGGCACTGGGTTGGGAGGCTGGACTCTGGTTCAGCAGAGGGAGGATGGGTCTGTTAACTTCAATAGCACTTGGAAGGAGTATCGAAATGGTTTTGGCCGGGTAGACCAGCAGGGTAAGGGCGAGATCTGGATCGGCAACAAATTCCTACACCTTCTCACTCAGAAAGAGAGTCTTCTGAGAGTGGAGCTGCAGGACTGGGAAGGGAACGAGGCCTATGCCGAGTACAGCGTTAGAGTTGGCTCGGAGCCCGAGGGCTTTCCGCTGACCGTGTCGGATTACGTGGGTGACACAGGTGATGCGTTAGTGCAAGGTCGGCCTAACCTCAGATCCTTCCTTTCACATGCTGGCATGAAGTTTAGCACCTTTGATAGGGACAGCGATAAGTGGGAGGAGAACTGTGCGGAGATGTATGGTGGAGGGTGGTGGTACAATAACTGCCAGTCGGCCAACCTTAATGGGATTTACTATAAAGGAGGCCAGTACGACCCCGGCACCACAGTCCCTTATGAGATTGAGAATGGTGTTGTGTGGCTGCCTTTCAAACCAGCTGATTACTCCCTCAAAGTAGTGAGAATGAAGATCAGACCTGTCTAAAAACGAAAAGAGGGGATGGGGAAAAGGACAGATAGCCATTGTTTTGAATGATCTGCTTGTCATAAATAATGTGAAGACGTCATGTTGCCATGTACACTTTCACACAACCAGCTTACCTCATGTTTCCAATAAAAATGTGTTCACTTTAAGTTTTGGAGTGTGTGTTTTATTTCAAAACATCTGCTTTCAGAGTGATTTTCTGGAAATAGACTTCTTCTTACAGCTAATTCATAACCACAAAGAAAGTACACTGTGCTTTTAAATGTGCTTAGATCATTTTGCTTTTCTTTAACTTTTCAATAAATAAAGCTTATTTTAGAAAAAAAAGTGCAAAATCATACCTTTAGCTTGTTTTACCTTATTTAACCCCAAACGGTTCATTGTTGCACCTTAAGAGCTTTCTGATAGTGTATCCTAAAGATCATATCATCATTTTGACCATTGGTTAATGATAAACAAGGCATTTACTTATCCACTAGGTTCAATATGAAACCATAGTCAAGCCCTACTCGTTTAGATAAACAATTCTAGATTGTTTATTTGTTACTTTATAAGATGATTTCACATCAAGGTTGTGAATAAACAATGAGCCTACAACATTACTACTATATATCATTCACACTCACATGATATAACATCTCAATATGAATGCAGTTTTCAAAATTAGCCATCTATGAAACAAGTTCAATTTAAATCAAATTTAATGCAAGTGTGTGTGGTTTGTTGCAGTGTGTACGGCCTTGAAATCCAGTCTCAAACAACATAATCACTGTGGTTACACCAGATTTGGACACTGTCCAGCACGGCCAACATACCCTTTGTGCTCTGATGAGGAGAGGGTGAGTTATTTTGGAGAATCAGATCACTTGTCTTCCAAAAAGTGGTTTTAAATAAATAAATTAATAATAAAAATTACATTCACTGATACACTGATACATAGCACAGGAAAATAAATAAATTATTAAACTTATTCCGCAGTTGTTGGAATCAGTTGTTGCAGGAAGTTTGTTCAGGTTTTTTTTTTCTTTGTAGGAGGATAAATGTCCATCTGGGTGTCTTCTGGAGGGTCTTATTAATCTTGCAGATGAAGACATTCGGAAACGTCTGAGAAATATTTGTGAAAGGATTCAAGAAAGTCAGGACGTCACTTCATCTGTAATGCAAAAGAGTGTGCAGTTTTATGGATCACAAAGAAAAGCTATCATCCAGACATATAGTATGTTAAACGTTATGGTTCATTATTTTATGTGCTTTTATATCTAATTCTCTATTCGTGTGTTTTATAAACAAGGTAAAAATGTAAAGATACCTTAAGCACCTTCCTATAGGTTCTCCAGAGGGTTTCACCAGTTATGTTATTTACAATATTCATTTCAAGAACCTAAATTTACCTTCATAAATTACTTTATTTACTTATTAAATTACTTTGCATTAATAGGAACAAAAGGCTTTTTAGATGAACTACATGAGGTGGCCTCATGGTATTTTCTCTGTGCAGTGCAGGAGATCAGATATGCAAAGTTTGCTGAAGACCTTCACAGAAACTTAACATTCCTGCACAAGAGGTCTGCAGAACTTGCAAAAGACTTACAGAAGCATCATCAGTTGATCTGGAATCAGATAAATGAAATCCGTCGAATTGAGGTAAGCATGTGCCAGAATACTTTTTATTATTGGTTCTTAACCTTCTTCAAAGTCAGTATTCGGAGCCCCCTAAATAGCATGACTAAATATCTCTGAAAACTGTATTTTCTGCATCATTAGAAGTTTTTTAAAGCCCCTTGGTCGAAACCTGTTGTTTATTTTATTGACTGGAAAGTCAGTAAATTCAGGCTCACATAATCAATATATTTGATCAGATGTTCTGCCAAAACGTTTGAGTCAGGGATTTTGTTATTTGCTTGATGTTGAAATGTAACTTTTGTCCTGATTCAGAGTTGTTTTTGTTTAATTTTTGGAGTGAAGGTGGACATTGACATCAAAATCCGTGCGTGCAAAGGATCATGCAAGCAAACCTTTGACCATACCGTTGATAACGAAGCCTTCAAAGATATGGAGAACAAAATGGAGCAGTTCAGCATTATCTCAAAGAGGCGAAAATCATTCTCCAAAAACAAAAAACTACAGCTTCAGTCTGTTGATCGGCCTACGGTGTCCCCCTCTTACCGGAAAATTCCCATTGTTCGCACTGAGCTGCTTACAAAGTTTGAAGACATTGAGCAGCATCAGGTGATTTTAGATGAACTCCTAGAAGATATTTAATCAGATTTATGCCTAGATTAGTAATATGAGGAATTATTTTTGTCTGACATTCTGTATGGTTTAGTAATATATGAGTAATATACTGACAAATACTGTACTTATTTCTTGTGACTTTGTTTGTTATCGATTTACTACATATTTATTTGACCACTTTGCCATTTGCCATTTGCCAATATCATGTTTACAGTTTCAGTTTATCTTTCTTTTTTTACAGTGTACATCTAACTTATGTGAAGTATTCCATGTATAGTGTTAGAAGATACAAATATCACTATTTTTACAGTCTTAATTGCAATGCAGAAGCAAATGTGTATGAGAGACTGTACAAATGCCATTTCACACACAAGCATCAGCCTGTCAAACACATTGTGTTAAATACCTCAATAAAATATCTCAAAACTGTGAAAACATTTTTGTAAAACTATGTAGTGAGTGTCAAATAAATATTAATCTAAAATTGTAATATGTGAATATGGATATGCATATTTATGTTTAGATGTATCTTTGGCTACTTCCATGTCTCAGGGAATGATTTCAATTATTTCACTTTTTTAATGTTTTTTTCTTTTTCTTTTAGTTAAATATATGAAGGTCACATTAAAACTACATTGTTTCCACCACAACAAACTATTCTGCCCTCAATATAGTTTGTTTTTTTGTTAGTATACTTGTTTACCAAGAAAAATCAAGGTAAATATCACCTGTGAGCAGTGTCAATTCCAACCAAGATATAATTTTGTAAAATTAAATATGAAATTATTATTTAATTGTGTCTGTTTAGGATATATACAATATAGCTACAAATGCAAATACAAATTAATTTTATTTATTTATTTTTACAAATGTCATTTTCATGAGAATGGAAACACAATTTGAAACGTGTTGAAAATTTTCATGACAAAGATGACAAAGAAGAATTCTTCTGTGATGCATGTATATAAACTTGTGAGAGATGTGAAAAGTGTTTTAAGAAAGTTTATTTACTAGAAGCTTACAAAAAGTCAGACACAATCATGAAGTCCAAATGCTCCAAAATAAGAAAACATAACATAAATTAAAAAGGCACATTTAATTTTTTTTTTTATAGGTGAGCTTTAATGAGAATTAGGCAGATTACAATCCTTGTTACAGTCCTTGTGTTACATCTTGTTTCACTATGTTTTTTAAATACATTTTCAATAACACAGTTTCAAACTTTTCAAGTTAATTCACTCTTTTTTATGCATATATGAACTGTCTCTTGAAATGTTGAGGTTCAGGTTTTATTATCCTCCTATTCTCAAAAAAGCCTAAACGAAATGAATGCTACTGAATGGGAATGTGCTCAAGAATGGACACATCTACTGCATCTCATTTCAATTTTCAAGTTTTTTATTGTTTGAAGAAAGGTCTGATCTTCATGCTGATAGATTTGAGCGAATACCATGAGCCCTTCCAGTTCATCCACACAATGCCATCATCTGTCCCATGCTTGGCCATATATTTTGTATAAGATCCTCCCCAGTAGTACCGCCCATTAGGATTACAAGAATGGCATCGGTTGTACCACCATCCTCCTCCATCTTCTCTTGAACACTGCTTAGAAGGATCTCCAGGTATCCTGTTTGAGATGCAAACAATTGTAAAGAGAAAGAACATATTAGATACTGCACAACTTATCCATGCAGTTTTCAATTTGGCCACCATTAGGACAGACTCTTAGGACCATACGCACCATTTGTCATTATCTCTGTCGTAGGTGCTGAACATCATGCCGTTATGAATGGTCATGGTACGGTTCTCTCCAAGCAGTTCTGTTGCACCATCCAAGAATGTGTTTCCAGCTGTTCCTGAGTAACGAGCAGCTGCTAGGATGTAGTTTGTGGCTTCACCCTGCACAGTGAACTGCTCATACTGAGCGTAGACCTTTGAACCGGACCAGTCTTCCATTTCAACCAGAAGCTCAGTGGGACCCATCTTTGTAAGCTGACTAATACGGTCGTTACCCAACCAGTACTCGCCTAAAACAGACCACAACAAGTACATTAGAGAATGAGATGATATGAAGAGTCAGTAAATGTGACTTAGAGAACCCTGCTGAAAAGACCAGCTTCTATGCTGGTCTGGACTGGATTATGCTGGTTTGGTTCTAATGGGCTTTTATATATATGCTGTTCACCAGTTTTTTGGTAATACTTGGTCGACCATGGAAGCTTGTTGGTGTAGCTTGTTAAGAAGCCTGGTTGAGCAAATCAGCACACCAGCATCCAAAACACAACATATATTTGTCTTTTCTACAGGGTTTAACCACATAATATGCACTGCAAGGCTACATTTTAAGTTCTTGTCTAGATACTTCAGGTTACATCAGTAAAACTCCCAAATGCAGAATCACCACACATCATTTGTTAGCTGTAGCTCACCAGGAGTGTTGCAGTGGCCTTTGCCCACATCAGATGCAATGTTTCCAAAGCCTCTTCGGTAGTCATCCCAACGCCTGCCAAAATCAACACTGCCGTCCATACGGTTCTGGATGAGCACCCAACCTTTGGAATAGTAGAGAAGTTTACAATGATTGTTGTGTCAATGGTAAAATAAAACACTACTGGCAGTAAAACACCAATAACCTCTATTGCTTTTCACACAAATTATTTATTTTCGTAAGGTTCCTTGCATAATGCCATGTAACGACCTCAAAACGCTTGACCTCAAAGCATGATTGATGAGGTTTGCATCACATATGGCTTTTCTGACAAGAAAACTTGCTGTTTACATCAGTAAACTTGCTTGGTAGCTCACCCGGTACAGCACTGCACTTGTGAGTGTGGAGCACTCGGGTATGAGTCTTGAGAAACATGAGGTACAACAAAAGAGCTCAAAGACTTGTAGAATCTAGCTAAAATGGCAATGTTGCTTCAGCAAATTAACTTTTTTTTATCTTACATCAGTTTTTGATGGCATTTTTGGTTAGGTTTAGGGTAGGGTTTTTTGTAGCTGCTCTGTTATTTTTTTCAGTGGACATTTCACGTATGAACAGCAGCACATACATCAGCCAATGAAATGAAATGGTGCCAGATTCACATTCATCTGTTTTGGATAAATCTAAATGCACTTTCAGTGCCATTCACTGGACATTTCGATTTGAAAGTATCACAAAACGTAATATCACTTTGCAGAACAGCCTAAATTGGATGTTTCTCATAACTTTCCTCAACAGGTCACATGATTTTGAGATCCTGAGTTACGTTAGGGTTAGGGGTTTGTTTAAAGGACAAAAGTGGACATACCTCCTTTTTGACTCGTCTGATCGCAGAAGACCTTGTAAGGCATGCTGAGTGGATCAGGCCGTACGAGGTACATCTGAGATTCGTCTCCTCCTCTGCGAATGATCTCTTCGCACTCCTTGCCGGAAACCACAGGAATCGGGCAGCTGACTTTACAAGGCACTTGGCACTTGGCCCTCTGAGTAGTGATGGCTTTCTCCAAACGCTGAATCTTATCACGGATCTTGTCAAGCACACCCTGTAGGATTTTGATGTTTTGGGGGAAGGTGATGTCCACAGCGTCCTTAATAAAAGCATGCTGGTTCTCTAGGCTATCTGTGTACTGACCAACCAGCAAACCATTGCCTATGAACGAACACAAACATTGTTTAATAATTCAGAATGTCTAATTAACGATTAAATGGGTTGACAAAGGCTACAATTATTCATTTTTTGCAGATGTTTTTATTCTTATTGACTTACTCAATGTATATATTGGATTAGATTATGTAGTTCCTGGGAATCAAACCCATGTCCTCACCATTACCAGTTGAGCCACAGGAACACTAATCAAGAATTATTCTTGTCTGATAGACTATTACCTGCAGATCTACAAAAGTTTCTATGCTCTCTTAGGAAGTATAGTTACCCTCGTTGACTCTTTGTCTTTGTGCTACTTCTGCGGTCATATCCAAGACGTAGCCATAGACAGAGTTGGTGGACTGGGTCAGCTCATCCACAGACCTTTTGAGCTGATCTACAGTTGGCCTCACGTTACGTTCTTGCTTCTGGAGGGTTTTCTTTAGATCACAACCTGTGGGACACAACACACCCTGAAGAGAGAGAAAAAAACAAATTTGAATTGTGTTTTGTTTGTGCAATATTAATTTGAATTAGTGCCGTAACCACCATAAACACCAATATTCAGGTTAATGGTTGACAAAATGGGTTTTCGATGTGAGATTATTAATGCTGTACATTTGGTCTCCCCAATATTGAATTATTATATTTAGTTATGTCATTGATTTTTAGTTATTAAGATCTCCTCTAGGCCACACTTACAACATTTGTCATCTTGTTTTAAAATATCAGAAATTCATTCCTGTATAAGTTATGTTTCCCATCTAAACACATATTGCACAAGTAGAATCAAAACACTTTGGCACTCTGACCATTTTCTCAGACATGTGGGTACATCCACCAGAATCTGGCTGCTCTTCCCTCTCCTGCACAAGTTTTCCCACCGGTGCTGCAGTTGGTCTTCCCCGGTAACGGCTTCCCCCGCTGATAGGGGGTGGGGCAGCTGGGCCTGAGGAGTACGTCTCACGACCTCTACTGACGGGACGATGACCCCTGGGATCTAGGATTTCTTTAGGCTAAAAGCAATACAAAATCCAATTAAAAATGTTACGTTACCACATTTTTTGATGAAATTGTTTGAAAATGTTCATATGATTTGAGGTCATATATATATATATATATATATATAAAAGACTTACATCTTTTTTGTCTTCCTAAAGTAAAAAAGTGGCAAAAGAAAGCAAACAGTAATCATTATATTATCAAAAAGTAACAATATAATTATAGACAATATTATAATAAATAATATTTACCGCTCCATCATCGTCATCATAGTCGTTCTGTGCAAGAGCTCCTACAATACACAGGCAAAGTAAAAAGCGAAGCTTCATTTTTGTGGAGCTCACACTTCAGTTCCAGTATAAGTGTGAGGGATTCAGCTGTAGATAATTCAGTGCTGCTCTCCCAGAATTTATAGCAGATGAGCCCCCCGCACTGGAACAGGAGGGACTGCAGTGTTGGTTAATCTTTAATTCTTGAGATGTCGCTTTTGGTAATCAGCTCATGGACAGCATCATTTTTGGGAAATGAAGAAATGATATGAACAAAGCAATAATAAATAATCATGAAGCAATCAATGTATACGTCTATTAAAATGCATATTTCAATATAACAAACAAATTATACCAATAAACTGTCTGTATATTATATATGGCTGTTAATATTGAATGTAAAACAATTTTTTTACAATGGCAGATTTTGGAATAGAGATCCTGACTTCTGGCAGCATTTGAATTATTGCTGCTGCTAACAGAAGAATAAATAAATGTATGAATAAAGAAAAGAATTCTGGAGTTCTGGTGAAAATTGGGTTCAAACAAATTGCATTTTTAGTACAATGATTAATACCCAATTCTATGAAAACACAGTTAAGGTTTTGATGTTGAGATTAACATTAAGCACAAAAGGCTGTCCAATTGAGAAACACTGAGTTGTGTTAAATGTGCATTACTCAGCAAGTAAACTATTGCTGTTTGTTTGGCCAGTGTGATCTGTTGTGCCATATCTTCAACCACATCGCTGACTTTGACTCAGAGTTAACAGACATGACTATGACAAACAGACACTTTGTACTCGATGTGGTGAAATATTTATATTAAAAACACTAACGCTCTCAATCACTCTCACCTATCATTGTAAAATTATAGCTTTGTATTTACCCTGCATGTAAAACCTATTCTAAGGCCTCTAAATTATCAACATTATCAAAATTTTCATAAAAACCTGTTGTACATAATCTACTACATGCATTTTGTCATCTGACTGATTGTTTTTTTTTTTACCCCTTCATGTCATAGTGCACGTCATTTCACTGAGAAATCTTTACATATTTTTAAAAAGTATAATGTAAGAATAACTTTTGTATTGTTAGTAATATTTCACAATGAACACAGTGATTTCATCTAAATTTTTGGCCATATAAACATCAACAATTGCACCAAAATTGCATTTGCTAAGTTTTTGCACATGCAAACTTTTAAAAAAATATATTGTGTTTATTATATTGTGTAATAAGGTTAAAAACAAAACAAAACGTAATTTCTTGTAGTATTATTTAATGCAATTATGTTTACAGGGTTAACCAGTTAAGTGAGACTGCTAATTAATTCCCAGATCTTACTGAATTACTAATGATAAATTAACTTTTGATTTGTGTTGGATGAAATTTGTACAAATTTTGGATCTCAAACTGTACATAATTGAATGTATGTCAGCAGTTATTTAATACTGTGAAAAATACAAATAGAAATCTACTGACATTTCATCAGTGGCAGTGTAGCCTGTGTAGACGTGTTGAGTGAGTGTTGCTCCTGCGCAGATGCGTGCCAACAGACCGTCATGAACACACTACAGGAAATCCGTCGGTTCTTTTGAACTGTTCACTTTTAAAGATCCGAGTAAAGACGATTCAATGATTCTTTTACGTCATGACGTGCCTCGTCAGTTCTCGGCTCGTTACGTTACGTCAGTCGGCTGGTTAATGACTTGAAAACCGCTCGGACCCATTCTGATTCGGAAGTGAATCTTTTTAGTCCCGTGGACAGTTGGCTTGCGTCCCAATGTGCATACTATCAATCCTAAATTCTATGTGATTATTAGTCATTTTCAATACTATTTAGGACCGATAGGGTGGATAGTATGCACACTGGGACGCAGGGTTGGACAGTTTCAAAAGATTCGTTGAAAAGATTTGACTCACAAGAATGATTCGTTCACGAATCAGATAACGATGAAACACGACCAGGATGTCTGCCGGTAGAAACGGAGCCATTAATAGATGACCGGAATCTAGACCGATATTAATAATGGCTGGCTTGCAACCCCAGGTACCCGATTCAGTATTTTATCCATAGACAGTCCCGAGACAATTAAAACATTTGATGTTTGGCCCTAATTTTGTGGTCTGTTTAATAGCTGTCGTTCTACACTACCAGCTAACTTATGCAGCTAACGTTAGCTAGTACGCTGCCATTATAATGAACTAGTCTGTTTACACCGCTCTTTAATCGACACACTCGCGTGCGCTGCGTTTACATAGATCCGTTGATTATAATGGGGTTTAGTTTAGTTTAGTTTGTCGGTCGGTTGTTTGTTGTTAAAGCTGGCTACAAGTAAAACGCCTTTTAACGTGGCAGGAACATCTGATTGTCAATACTTGTATTTGGAGATTACTATCATAACCTATGGGGTGATCTGGGTGATACAGTAATTAGAAATGCATAGCCTGTCTGTTTTATTAAATGTGAATCAGTGGGCTGTCAGAAACGGGACTGGAATGATCAATCACGACCTGCAAGTGAATGCATATTTATTTATAATTAAATGCATGTCTGGCCCTTTTAATATACACTGCGTTATAAAGACTCTGAAGTTTGAAAGATATACTCATGTGACTGCTAGAGCCACACTCCAGCTGAAGCTTCATTGAGAGGTGTGGACAAGCATGGCCATGTTTATCTCACACTCTTTACATCTCTGAATTCAATAATGAAATGCCTTTAACTGAAAATTATTATACATTACTGACACGCTATCCTCCAATTTGATACTGATAAGTGCTTTGATACAATCTGTATTGTTAAAAGTGCTATATAAATAAAGGTGACTTGACTCTTGTGACATAAGGAAGATGATGCCAGCATCAGAGTATGTGCTCTAGATGGGTTATTATAGGTTAAAATGTGCATAAATGTATAAGGGACTTCCACCTTGTTTAATCACCCCTTTCTTTTCGTAGTTCACTTAAATAGTCTTGTAGTTATAATAATAAATACATCTCCTGAACTATTTCTCCCATTCATTTTTCCCATAAGGATTTTATATTAGGCCTTTTAATATTTGAAAATCAAGACAAAAAGGGAAATGTACAAGCCCCATAAAATATTGCAAATGGCATAATTAAAAAGATGGATAAATCTCTAAACACTTGCTTGCTCTATTCTTTTTCTATTCTATCTGTTTTCGTTTTATTTATTATATAATAAAAAAAAACCTTGCTACGTGTATTGCGTTAGGCTGAGACTTGTCATAGCACTTGCATATTGCTCTTTTGTTGATTTTGATTGATTCCATTGTCCTCGTTTGTATGTCGTTTTGTATAAAAGCATCTGCTAAATGTAATATAAAATGTTTGATTTAAAGATATAAAGGTATTTAAAGATTCAAAGGTGTATATATTATTTTATTGCAAACAAACTCTTATGCCTGTTTTAAATATTTAAGTAGTTTAAGTAGCAGCAGCATAAGGAAACTGACTCTCAGTGCTTCATGGGAACGTTTTTCTGGTGTGATTTGCTTGTCTTAATTCTCTGATTGGTAATTTCCCTGCAGGATTATGGGTAATGTAGTTTATCACCAGGAGTACTGTTAAAAATAATTACATTAAGTTGAAATAACATGCTGATGGCATCGACAAAACTAATTTTGATAAACAAAATTATGAAAATAATGTCTTCTTTTGTGCTCTACAGCATAAACAACCTCGTAGCTCAGAGTAGGTAGTAGTTTTTAATGTTTTATGAGTTATCATTCAAATCTGTTCTTCAATGGAGAAAATGAATAGAATTTTTACTTGTGGGACCCTAGCTGCACTCAATTATGGGACTCACTGGAAAACTGATTTCTGACTGGTCAGCAGTGGTCAATAATGACCATTGTCCATGGAAAATCAATATGTGTTGAGATGGCAAAATAAATCCAGATCAGACGTCTTGTAAAAACCTGAAGGGTGATACCTTATATGTGAAACTGGAGCACAAAACCAGTCTTAAGTAGCACAGTTATATTTGTAGCAATAGCCAGCAATACATTGTATGGGTCAAAATTATAGATTTTTCTTTTATGCCAAAAATCATTAGGATATTAAGTAAAGATCATGTTCCATGAAGATATTTTGTAAATTTCTTACTGTAAATATATCAAAACTTAATTTTTGATTATTGCTAAGGACTTCATTTGGACAACTTTAAAGGCGATTTTCTCAATATTTTGACTTTTTTTTTTTTTTTTTTTTGCACCCTCAGATTCCAGATTTTCAAAGTTGTATCTCGGCCAAATATTGTCCTATCCTAACACACCATACATCATTGGAAATCTTATTTATTCAGCTTTCAGATGATATGTATGTATTAATTTCATGTATTTAATTTCTTATGACTGTTTTTTTGGTCCAATATGGTCATACAGGCTACAAGCATAATAATCATAAAATAATTAAACATGCTGATAAAGCATGTCAAATTGCAGTCCTGCAAATATGAAGATTAAATATTGCTTGTGGATTGATAATTTTCTTTCTTTCTTCACAGGAAGATCCTTTAAAAATATCCCACAGAGAAACTTGGAAGTAAGTACTCTCATGATCAAACTTTTTATGTGATTGTTGCATAGAATGTTTTTTTTTTTTTTTTTTGACATGTTCAGAAAGGTAAAAGTGGTTTGTAAAAGTTTGTCTTTTTAGTACCTTATGATTGTCAACTTCTGTATAAAAATAGTTTCTAGAGCATATGTGTGTCATTCTTATAAATGAACACCGTCAGTGTCTTGCAGGTGGCCTCAGTAGGTCTGGCCTCGTGTATGATCCTGCAAAATGAACAGCTTTTTCACAAACTCCTGGCCTATTTTTCTGTATCATTAGCTTCTCGTTTTGTGCTTTTGGGATTGATCTCTGTTTTAGCTTTGATTTCATGGCATAAACATTCTCTGACTGTTTCTATATACTGACGTTTCTATACGCTTGCGTGTGTGTAACTCCAGGATGCAGCACGAGAGGTTGCATGTGAAGCACAGAGGTCACGAGGCCATGCATGCTGAGATGGTTCTGATTCTCATTGCCACGCTGGTGGTCGCTCAGATTGTCCTGGTTCAGTGGAAACAAAGACATTGCAGATCCTACAATGTGAGTGCCATATTATACATTTAGGACTCTTAACATCACTATGCTTTAATATAAAGCAGTTAATGAATATTTTTGATGTTGTTTCTCTTGTAGATGGTCACACTATTGCAGATGTGGGTGGTTCCGCTTTACTTTACCATTAAGCTTTACTGGTGGCGTTTCCTGTCTACATGGGGCATGTTCTCCGTCATCACCAGCTATGTCATATTCAGAGCCACACGCAAGCCGCTCTCCGGTAGAACGCCACGGTAATGCATGGAAATGCTTTGTTTTTTGAGAGAAAATTGCAATTCTGTCAGCATTTACTCACCTATATGTTGTTCTAAAACGTTCTGTATTGTATTGTATCAAAGGTCAACAAGGGCAAATGTCCACCATAAAAGTCATCTTTGGTTTACTGTAAAGGTCCAAAATTTCTGTATGCGTTTTTCTGTTTTTTTTTTTAATTTTTTTTCGTATTTGTTATCCTTTCCTATCAAAATGCTTGCTACGGATGCGAAAACGCAGAAAATCGAATCTGGTCCAAATTTTTTTTATGACGGGCGAAAGTTTCAGAGGCAGTGTGTAAATGTGATTGACACAATGTGAGGTCATATTTCTTTTTCAACGTGCGAAAATTTCGGACGACAAATTCGGACTTGGTGTGCAATGGCCTTAACATTCCTAGAAATGTCTTCTTTTGTGTTCTACAGCATAAAGAAAGTTTTACTTTTGACCGAAATGACCAAACTTGATGACTTTTCATTTTTGTTTTGTTTGTTTTTTTTCCTTTAAAGCAGGGGTTCTCAACCAGGGGGCTTTAGAAAACTTGCCACATATATCAATGAATGAACAACTTAGTATTTAAATTAATAAATTATTTTTAATACATTAAAATAATCTGACTACATAAATTAAAATCTGAAAACAAAAATCAAAAACTTAATTTTTAAATTTTTTCCTTCAGTAACTATTATTTTAATTGAAGAAAATACAGTTCCGGAATGAACAATTTTAATTCATTAAATATATCAGCAAGAATTTTGAAAACAAACAGCTTTGTCATTAGCAGAAATACCAAAAATTTTCATAGGCTTTTACTGGTGTGTAGGCTTTAAATACTTTATTGTGTTGGACAATAGGGGGGCCTTCAAAAAAGTTTTAAAGCTTTAAATATAACTGAAGCATATAAAAAAAACAGCGCATGTGTAGGTTAGTTTTATGAGTGCATTATAAGATGTGTAATGCCCCTTGCCGAATGTGTTGCTTTAGCAGTGTTATATAGCATACATTGTAAAATAAAGCCTATTTCACTTCTGCAGGATGGTGTATAAGTGGTTCCTCCTCATTTATAAGCTGAGCTACGCTGTGGGTGTGATTGGATATCTCGCCATCATGTTTACCATGTTTGGATTCAACGTTTTTTTCAGGTATGTGAACTTAACTGACATATTTGCTTAGATGTGAAACGGTTCCTGATTCTCTCACTCTGATTCTAAACAGTATTTGGCTGCGTCTGAGTTAGTGAGTCAGTAGTTTCCATGGTAATGCTGACACAATGGCGTGCTAATTGGAAGGAATTACTCCCTTGGTGACATTGCAAGTCTGAAAAGAAATGGATTCATACTTCTGGAGTTGTAACTTATGTTTCAGAGGATGTGCATTGACTGTATAATTGCCATTCCAAGAACAATTGTACAGAGCCCAGGTCTTCAACCCTGTTCCTTATTCCTTCCCTGTTCCTGTGCTTCAGAATTAAAGCAGAAGACTCGATGGATGTGGGTGTGATTATGCTTTTCTACGGTCTGTACTATGGGGTAATGGGACGTGACTTTGCTGAAATCTGCTCAGACTACATGGCATCCACAATAGGGGTAAATATATGTATCGCTTTATATGACAACATCCAAACATTCTCATATTAATGTAATTCTTAAGCCTTAAATCAATTTATTCTGAGATTATCCAGCGATATTTAAAGGAACAGTTCACTGACCATCCAAGACGTAGACGAGTTCATGGGAACAGATTTGGAGAGATTTAGCATACTTTGAATTCTCATTCTGATGGCACTCATTCACTGCAAGTGATGTAATGCTAAATTTCACCAAATCTGTTTTGAAGAACAAATAAATTCTTGGATAGTCTTTTTGGGTGAATTATTCCATTTTCAAAAAAAATTAAATATGCATGTTTATATATCTCCTAGTAAATGTTTTGGTTGTTTCTCCTTCTGTCTACCTTCTTCAGTATTATAACATGGGTGGTATGCCGTCCCGAAACCTCAGTAATGATGTGTGTGCCGTGTGTGGTCAGAAGATTTTTGTGGATGTTGATGAGGAAGGCGTCATTGAGGACACCTACCAGCTCTCCTGTAACCACATGTATCCTTCATTTCCCCTGAACCTCGTCTGTTATGTTTTTCTTAACAGGAAACAAGAAATTTTGTTGTTATATTGAAAAAAGCATATGTTTGAATGCTTAGCTAATTTAATTGATGTTTCAACTTGATTTTTTTAAAATTACTTTCTGTTTATTGTATGAGGAAGCAAGTAGAAGTTTCTGTAAGCAAGTGTTAGTTCGTAAAATTAGTCCAATTATTCTGTTTATTCTTAACTACCTATGATCAACAGATTTCATGAATTCTGTATTCGTGGCTGGTGCATTGTGGGAAAAAAACAGACGTGTCCATACTGCAATGAGAAGGTGGACCTCAAAAGGATGATGAATAACCCGTATCCTTGAATTTAGTTAAATTGGTCATAATTTATATGCAAGACATTCAGTTAAATAATTACTGGGTTTCCAGAACACCGACACTGCCATCCAATCGTTTGGGGTCGGTAAGATTTTTTTAAAATATTTTTTTTATGCTTACCAAGGCTGTATTTATTAGGTCAAAAATATAGTAAAAACAGTAATATTATGAAATGTTATTAAAATTTAAGATAAGTGTTTTCTATTGTATTTTAATTAGTGCTGTCAAACAATTAATTGCATCCAAAATAAAAGTTTTTGTTTACTTAATATATGTGTGTGCACTGTGTATATGTATTATGTATATATAAATACACAAACATACAATATATATTTTGAAAATATTTACATGTGTATATATTTATATTCATAAAATGTATATTATATATAAAAAATGTATATTATATATAAATATATTTAATATATAAACGCAACATATTTCTTAAATATATACATGCATGTGTGTGTATTTATATATACTTAATAAATATACACAATACATACACATACTACGTAAACAGAAACTTTTATTTTGGATGCGATTAATCGTTTGACAGCACTAATTTTAATATCTAATTTTACATTAATGTTGAAAATGCTTGTTCTGCTTAATACTTTTGTGGAAACTGTGATACATGTTTTCAGTATTTATTTTTTATTTTTTGATCTTTTGATTAATTAAAAGCATCCTTGCTGAATAAAATAATTTCTTAAAACCATTACTTACTTATGAATGATATATGTGTATCGTGGGTTTTAAACATTTTAATGTGAAGGACCCCATACCCCATCACACACACACACACGTGCATATACATATATACTGAGGATGTTTTTGAAATGTTATCATGTTTTCAGCCATTTGTGATATTTACGCCTTGAATATGAACATCAGCTGGGAGAGAACACATGTTTTATATGGACAACTCCTGGATTGGTTGAGGTACCTGGTCGCCTGGCAACCCATCATAATTGGAATCGTGCACGGAATAAATTTTTCACTTGGACTTGAATAAACAGCTACAGTATTTGACTCCGTTTAAAACTGTGCATGTGTAACCTTTTGAATATTTATTTGTAAATTTGACAAATTGTACACTTTATAATATAAATCAAACAGCCGCTTTTGCGTTTTAACTTATTGGATACTTAGAAACAGACTCATTCAGACACACACAACTCTTTCAGAAGTGACCTACGCTGATACATCAAAGACAATACAGAAGCCCCTCTAAAGCTGCTGTCTATCACTCCTAATCAAAACTGTGCCTCATTTTGTCTGTCTGTCTGTCTGTCTGTTTAATAGTTTAGCGTTGTGTATTTTATGTTGGTGTGGATATTGAGTGGTTATGTTTTCATTAGGGTAAAATGATGAGGAGTGCTCGCCAAATCAGTATTTTTTTTTTGTTTTGTTTTATGTTGAGCTGGCCAAATTGTAAAAACCCAGGAAGTGACCCGCTCTGTGGAAAATAAAACCATTTTTATGTGGCTACTGATGTGACGAGTCTGTCGTGAGTAGAAGATGTAATGAATTGGCAAAAATTAGGAACTTTGGGTGTGTGTTATTAGTTTATTTTCAAATTTTAGGCTGAAATTAGATTTGACTTGCTAGCAAACTGAAATGTCTCACTATTTATACAAATATATTAAACATCACAACTGCTTTCTACGTTGATAAGTAATGTTTAAGCGGCAAATCATCATATTGCAATGATTTCTGAAGAATCGTGTTTTAAAGTGACAATATAAAATTGTTGCAAATAAAAAATAGCATTTACATTTATACTAATTAATACAATACAGGACAACAAGCATTTCCAAAGTCACTTTTTAATGCGTTGTACGTTAGCATGATAATGATATGACGTGATAGCGATATTAATAAAAAAATCAACACTGTCCAAGCAGGATTATTGTCATAAGTCGTAAACAGCCACACATCAACTAGATAAACTAAATAAAATAAAATATTCCACTGAAACCATTTTCATCAAAGTGTAAACAATGATAAATGTTGCTAGATGTAAATGTTAAGGCTGATCTTTTTTTGTACAGACATAAAACAATAACATTCAAGTCAAATTATTTTCTGATGAACATTCAAAACTTTCTTTACATACAATCCTTATATACAGAAAATAAATCAAATCAGTACATTATGCATATGCAAACAATTTACAGTACAGACTAACTGTACCAAAACAAAATAAACATTCTGGAATTTGAATATAAAAGCAAGAACACAAAATGACCTTTGCATTGTAATGATGATGAAATACTATTGCCATTCAGTTATGATTCAATTTGTATGACATCATTACTACTACAGTATGTGAATCATGCCTCTAAGAATCCTGGGATGCACGAGAGAATGATCGACAAATCAAAATCAATTCTTTGAAAATGTTTGGCTTTTAACTACGTTTGCATTTGAAACCCAAACATCTTTTCTTTGAAACATTTTTTTACGATAAATACACAAATATATAGATATTTCCAGTTTTTAATAGTATTTGTAAGGAAAATAGAGAGTCCTAATATTTTCTAAATAAAGAACCATATGCTGCTAGTTTCATTCTATAAGTATGCAAGGCAACAGTGCGTTGTGTAATCTACTGTTGGTCTCTTACACGTGTACACACAGTATGTCATTACACACGACAAATAATTCAAATGTTATTGGTGATGTTTCAATACCACACTGTAATTTTGCTTATTGCAGTTGCACTGATTGGACTGAAAATGATGAATTAAACAGACACAAGTGGAATATGATCAGAGTTTGTGAAACTATAATTAGGCCAACACTACCAGTCAAAAATTTCGAATAATTTGGATTTTTTTTTTTTATGTTATTGAGTGTTTTTAAGTCTCTTATGCTCACCAATGTTGCATATATTTGATTAAAAAAAATATATATACAATAATACAGTAAAAAGAGTAATACTATTATTACAATTTAAAATAACTGTTTTCCATTTGAATATATTTTTAAAATGCAATTTATTCCTGTGATGGCAAAGCTGAATTTTCAGCATCATTAGTCCAGTCTTCAATGTCACATCAAGAAATCATTCTTTCATGAAAATCACATTGAAATCACCTTCTGAAATCATTCTAATACGCTGATTTGGTGCTCAATTATTAATAATGGTTCTTATTATTAGCAATATTGAAAACAATTATTGCTGTTGTGGAAACTTTGATACACTTATTTCAGGATTCCTTGATTAACAGAATTTAATTGAAATAGAAATATTTTGTAATATTTTAATGGTCCTCACTGTCACTTTTAAATAACTGAATGCATCCTTGCTGAATAATAGAATTATTTTCTTTTAATCTTCCTTATCTCAAAGTTTTGATTAGTAGTGTATCTTGGTTTCCACAAAATTATTAAGCAGCACAATTGTTCAACCTTGTTAATGTTAAGAAATGTTTCTCGAGCAGCAAATCAGAATGATTTCTGTAGGATCATGTGACACTGAAAACTGAAGTAATGATGCTGAAAATTCAGTTTTACCATCACAGGAATAAATTCTATTTTAAAATGCATTTAAATAGAAAACAGTTATTTTAAACTGTAATAATATTTCACAATCTTACTGTTTTTACGGTATTTTTGATCAAATAAATGCAACCTTGATGAGCTTAAAAGACTTTATTACATTAAAGAAATCATAGTTATTCCAAACTTTTGACCATTAGTTTATTAGTCAACTGTAAGATACGAACAGGACAAGGAGGGAATGCTAAAGCTTGAAGACATGAGATATCGCTGTCTGCTCTCTTGGCTGCATGAGATACAAGTATCTCTATAACATATCCCTATCAAAAGGTTCATAAAAGTGTTGAGATAGCGTTCTAACAGCATCCTAGACGTCAGACGGGGCTTGGATGTGTCCAAAAGTTGGCGGCGCATGCATGGTCCACACATGCAGCACATAGGAGCAGAGTTTCAGCTTAGGTAGTAGTTCACTCACCAATGCATTCTGATGTCTCAGTATTTCCACAGTGAAGAGTGTGGAGGTTTGGCAAAGGCATTCCAAGGCATCCCATAAACAGTGTTTACAAGCTGTAGTCTTCTTAGAAGGTCATCCGACAATAGTAACAAATACAAAAAGATGTGAAAACCACTGAGGAAGAATACCATTACATTACATTAAGTGCAAGATTTGGACACATACAGTATGACTTTGATTCTCTTTCCGTCTTAGATCAGAGTCTCTCTGAAGTCATTGCAAGTAGCGGTACACTTTAAAGCAGTGGTTCCCAGAATCAGCCACCACAACATGGCCATCTGAGGTCAGAGCGAGACCCTGCGGCCCGTAGAGAGGGTCTGCCGCCGTATTGATGTAGGACAGGAACGATCCACTTCCGTCAAACACCTGAGAATGAGAATGATTCCAGAATTACATTTATTATATATATCTCATGTTAAAATACACAGTTTAAATGTGTAGAGACCTGTATACTACTGTTCAAAACATTTAAGATTTTTCTTTTTGAAAGAACTGAATACTTCTCTTCAGCAGGATTCATTAAACCATCAGTAAATTGACAGTAAAGACAATGTTACAGAAGATTTCTGTTTCTAATAAAACGCCGTTCTTTTGAAATGTCTATACATCAAAGAATCCTGATAGATAGATATAGATAGATCGATAGATACCACAAAAATATGAAAGCGCACAACAGTTTTCAACACTGATAATAATAATAAATGTTTCAAATCAACATATTAGAAAGATTTCCGAAGGATTTCTGAAATTCAGCTGTCATCACAGGAATAAATTATGTTTTAAAATCTAGTAAAATAAAAAACTTATTTTAAATTGTAATAATATTTCACAGTATTACTGTTTTTACTGTATTTTTCAAATAAACGCAGCCTTTGGTGAGAGTAAGAAGCTTTCTTTTCAAAAACATTCAAAAATCTTTAAGAACCAAAACTTTAGGTTAACATAACGAAGAGAGAAAACTCTGTGTTGCTTTCAAAACATTGTCAACTTCTGACTCAACTACTGTTGTGAGTTCATTCAAAAGCTAGGATAAAAATCAGAAGTGTTTCCAAGTGCAGAACATAAATTAAATAATGAATAAACACTGACGTCACAATCACAAGGTGATGGTTTTTAAGACAACTATTAAGATTCTTTTCAGACAGAAAGTACCATTCTTAAATGAAAGCTATTGGATGGAGACTGATTTTGATTGCATCAGATTTTAAGGTGCTAGCTAAATGTTTCTGTCTAGATAGGGGGCAGTTAATATTGACTAACTTTTGTGTTTGTCGAAGTTAATAACAGACTTCACAAGGACTCATTACCTGTATCCGACTGTTTCCCCAGTCTGCCACAATAATGTTCCCATTGACATCCACAGCAACCCCTGTGGGAGCATTGAACTGCCCGTTCCCTTCGCCATTTGAGCCAAATTTCAGCAAGAATTCTCCATCTGCATTAAATACCTATTAGAGAGTTTAGAGTAATGATATATAGGAACATTAGAAAGATTACAGAATATTATACATTAGGAATAAAAGATACACTCTATTGTTCATGTAACACCATGGAAATATTTGTGATGACATTGTTAGAAACCTTACCTTAACAGAGTGGTTATGAAAGTCTGTGATGATAATTTCATTGTTGTTGTTGACTGCTGCAAAGTGTGGGCCTACACGGAAAGGAAGGGCTAGGTTAAATTCATACAGAACCAATGAACTTAACTCAAATATTTTATATCATTGGCAATCACCTGCAAACTGTCTGTCACCATTTCCCCTGCTGCCAAACTTAGTGACTAGTTTCCCGCTGGGCTGGAAGATGAAAACCGTACAGGCCTTGTTGTCCACAACGATAACGTGACCGTTCTGATCCACAGATACACCTTTTGGGCCCATCAGCCTTCCTGAGCCCAGCTTAGCCTTCAGAAAAGTCAGAATATCGTCAATAAAACTAAAGTTTATTTCCAGAGACGATTCGTAATGAAGCAGTTGCACACTAATTCTGAAATTTGCTTGTGAGTATTAACTAAATATAACTGACCTTGTATTTGCCCTCACTGGAGAAGATGCTAACCCACTTATTGTCATAGTCAGCAATGATGATGTCCCCGTTTGGATGCACAGCTACTCCAGTGGGCCGCTGCAGCTGCCCCGGTGAACGCCCACGCACTCCGAACCGGCTCTGAAACTCTCCCGTATTTGAAAATATCTGATCAACAAAGGATTGGGTTCAGTTATCAGATTCTGCATGAAGATATATTGTATCCAGTTTCCATGACCGGGGGGGGGTTCTTACCTGCACGCACTGATTGTTACTGTCTGCAATTAAGATTTTTCCTTCTGAACAAGCTGCTACTCCTTGGAGGTTAGTGAACTCTCCTTTATTCCTCCCTTTTGTTCCTATAAAACAAACAAATGTTGTTTAAAAGCCTTGAGATGAAGAACATCCAAAGTATTTTGTGAAGTTGCAAGAGTGCTGCTAGGTGGTTATGCTAGGATTTATTTTTTAAATTGTATTTTAGGTCATGTAACCTAAAGATGTTCTTCTGGGTTTATTCAGGGTTATTTATATGTTTTAGCTGAGGTACAAATATGCATGTCAACATGCATTTCCATGTTGGTCTAGGCTGGTTTATGGTAGTTATACTACTGTTCAAAAGTTTTGATTAGTAAGTAAAAAACTTACAATGTTAAAGTTATTTCTATTTTTTTAAAAATAGTTCAATAAACTTTCTACACATCAAAGAATCCTGGAAAAAATGTATCATTGTTGCCACAGAAATATTAAGCTTTCAACATTGACAATAAATAAATGTTCCTTGAGCACCAAATCAGCATATTAGAATGATTTCTGAAGGATCACATGACACTGAAGACTGGAGTAATGAAGCTGAAAATTCAGCTTTGCATCACAGGAATAAATTACATTTAAAATATATGCAAATAGAAAACAGTTATTGTAAATTGTAATAATATTTTGCAATATTACAGTTTATACTGTATTTTTTATCAAATAAATGCATCCTTGGTGAGCATGACAGACTTATTTCAAAAACATTTCAAAAATCTTACCAGCCCCAAACCTGTTAAAGGGTTATAATTGTTAACGGGGAAAAAACTGAAATAAAATATATAAAAAACCTTTCAATATTTCAGTTAGCTGCAACATTTCTCATTTTCATTTAGTTTAATGTAGTACTAAAATTAAATCAACTAAAACTAATACTTTTAAAAAGACATATTTAGAAAGAAACAAAAACTTATAAAAATAAAAAACCAACAAAATTACTCAACTTAAACTAAAATGAAAGTGAAAAAAGATAAAATTGTGAAAAAAATGACCATATTATTACCAAAAACTATATCAATGGTACTCATTTGTAAGTCGCTTTGGATAAAAGCGTCTGCTAAATGACTAAATGTAAATATAATATGACAATGTTTTGGTGCAAGACAAGTCTGGATGGAAAAGGCAGCAAAACTAGTGAGTCTGTTGGCATTTTCATCAGGGAAAAAGCTCATGATTTATTAAACCACATCCATTAGTCTTTCACTGCATGTACCTATTCTAAAAATGAGGTCATCCTCGATCGGGTTCACTCTCTTTTTTGGGGTGCTGAACAAGCTTCCTCCCCGTCTGACACCCTTCTGCCGGCTTCGGCTCCCCGGGGACTTAGCGCTCCGTTTCCGCGCCCCACCTTCGCTGGAACCCGTGGATGCAGCATTGGCTGCAGTGGTGGTGGTTGGAGAATCATCCGGAGAGCTGGTGACCTTTAACTGGAAGGGGCTTCCTTTAATATGCTGATCATAAAGTCTAAGCGCTAGACTAAAATTTCCCTCTTTCTTCACCGTGTATTGGAATTCATACGTTCCATTTTTATGGTCCACAATTTCGCCGTCTGCAACGCTGCCATCCGGCGTGCAGACTTCAGCTGAGATGATGGCGTTACCCGTCTTACACAGTCCTCCAGACTTGTCTCTTGTGGTTATGATAACAGTTGCCGGCTGGCCCACCACGCACTGTTCCAGACCCTCCCCCTGCGCCTCGGTCTGACTGGCCACGGCATTGGTGGTGACGATAGTCCCCAGGTTGTGGATGGACTTGCGAAGTCCTTCAATCTCCATCATGAGATCCAGCTGGTCGTTTTCCTCAGGCTGAAGAGGAAGGCCCTGGCTGGCCAGGTCACTGAGTCTCTCTCCTACGTCTTTATGGGTCTGCAGTATGACAGCCTTGTTTTCCCCGTCCAGGGCTTCACCGGTCAGACTGCAGTTATAGTTGATGGCAGCTTCCTCCTGCAGAAGAGTGTCCAACTGAGCCTGCAAAACCTTTAGGATACACAAAATTAAGCATGAGCAATGTTTCAAAAGATCGGCAGCTTAATTAAAATTCTTTTTAAGTTTTATCTTGATTTTATTCAATTAACATACTAATATGTGACCCTGGACCACAAACCCAGTCTTAAGTCGCTGGGGTATATCTGTAGCAATAGCCAAAAATACATTCTATGGGTCAAAATTATCAATTTTTCTTTTATGTCAAAAATCATTAGGATATTAAGTAAAGATCATGTTCCATGAAGATATTTTGTACATTTCTTACCGTAAATGTATACAAATTTCATTTTTGATTAGTAATATGCATTGCTAAGAACTTCATTTGGACAACTTTAAAGGCGTTTTTCTCAATATTTAGATTTTTTTGCACCCTGAGATTCCAGATTTTCAAATAGATGTATCTCGGCCAAATGTTGTCCGATCCTAACAAACCATACATCAATGGAAAGCTTATTTATACAGATGTATAAATCTCAATTTCCAAAAATTGACACTTAAGACTGGTTTTGTGGTCCAGGGTCACATATATGTTTAGAAATGTTAATTTAAAAAAATATACATGACCGTAAACATTTGGGTTTTGTTTTTGTTTGTTTTTTAAAGAAATTTAAGCTTTTATCATCAAAGAAACCTGAAAAAAAGGTTCTCACAAAATAATGTTTTCAACATAATAATAAGAAATCAAAAAAAATTAAAAACAAATCAGGATATTAAAACATTTAAATAAAAAACATAATATATCACAATATTACAGTTTTTACTGTATTTTTGATCAAATAAATGTGGCCTTGTCAGGGTTATTATCATTAACTGAAACAAAAACCAAAACAAATTCATTATTTTAGATTCATTATTTCAATTCAAATTCATTACTGGAAAATAAGCATTAACTGACGTGAAATAAAATATTTTAAAAAACTGAAACTTAGTTTATTTACAGCTAGTTGCCAAAACAACAGCTTTGATTTTTGTTTAGTTTAGGATGTACAAAAGTACTAAAATAACTAAAAATAAAAATAAACTAAAACTCAACTAAACTAAAATAAAAACTATATATACATATTTAAATAACTAATAAAAACAATTTGACAAAACAATTTGAAATTACTAAAACTAATTCAAATTAAAATGAAAACAAAAATATAAAATAAAATCTAATTCAAAATATTAACAAAAGCTATAATATATCAATGATACTAAAATAAAACTAAGCCTTAATGAGCATAAGAGACATATTTCAAAAAATTAAAAAAAATTTACAGACCCCAAACTTTTGAAAGGTAGTGTATACTAAATACATGTGAATATATAGTTAATTTATTAAATACCAAAAAGTATGCATATTTAATCTAAATAAAAACAGACTAATTTGTGCTTGCCAATATTTTATTTTGAAACATGTATTTTAATGCTTATTATAGTATCATGCTGTTAGCTTAGCAACATGCAAACGATTGTGAGTTGAATCTTCTGTGCACATACCTTCTGCTTCAGTCCATAAGTGACTTCCAGCTCCATGAGCAGGACGCTCTTGCGTGTATCTAGGGTTTTGTGGAGCTCGCTGAAGGAGGAGTGGATGTCTTCCTCTATGGAGCTCCGCTGAGAGTTCAACTGCTGCAAAATCTCTCTCAAACTCTGAACTGCCGCTCTTATCTGAGGAAGCCTGTGAGTTAGTTAAACAGGTCCATTAAACATCCATTCATCTGTCTATTCATCCATCTACCATTACTGAAGACATAAACACTAAATCATTAAGCAATCAGTTAATGAATTAAAAAATTAGGAGAGAGATTCTTTTTCTTAGTCTGAGGCCCACATGTAATCTGCAGACTTATTCTTCTTTCTGTACTGATGGTAAGGCAAAATTTGTAGAATGGATTTAAAAATGGTAAAATGTGTGGCAAAATTGATCTTATTGGTGGATGAAAGTGTCACAAGAGGTACCTGTGTATTTTCTGCCTTCTTATTTGTAAGCCTATTTATTTTACAATACTGAGAATGACATGATGGGCGTCATGGGAGCACCTGTTCTTGGCTGAATCCACTCTGTCTTGCAATGCCGCTAGCTGTTGGTCCACAATATTTTCCAGTGAATCAGTGGGGTGCTCAGCATGTTCTCCATTCACACAGTCCTCACATACCGAATTCTCACAGGCCAAACAGTACAACGCAGACACCTGAATACAGCACAGAAAAATAACAGAGAAATTTAAAATCATTTTAAAATGTACAAATACATGTCAATAGATTTTCTATTTTGTAAAATGTATTTTTTATTTTTTATTAGTTTATTTATACAAAAATAATTCTGAAAACTATTAAAATAGCTTTTGCAAATTTTTTTGCCTGTGAGAAATATATTTTTTGTAAACACATCTCTCTCTAAATGTTCCATTTAAATTGTTACTAAAATGATTTCTATTAAAAATTCTATTCTAAATCTTTCTTTTATATTGTTTTCTAAATATATTTCTACACTTCTTATCCATTCTTTTTTTTCTAAAATCATTTCTATTAAAATTCCCCATTATGTAAAGTAAATTGGTGCATCCAAAATTGCATACTGTCTGAGTAGGCACGACGTTTAAATTTGAACCTACTTCACGAACGCAAATGGGTTATATGAAAAAAAAAAAAAAGGAAAAATTCGGACATACTACATTTGCCATGTTGTCACTGTCACATGACCTACCAGCGTCCGCTGTGCCACTTCACTGCGATTCACAAATCCTCTGCCGTGGCCTCATAGGAAAGTAATGCATGCTTCAGAATCGGGTATTTTTCGCCTAATGTGAATTCGGACATACTACTTTTGCCGTACTGTTTTTTGCATAATATACAGTAGGGAAGCATTCGATTTCAGATGCAGCACAGTGGAGGCTTCTTTTGGATTTATTTCAATATGATATTGCTTAAATAAGGCTACTGCATGTTCTCAGAGTATCTGAATCAGAATTGGTTGCTGAAAAAGGCCATATGAGTGAACAACTATTAATAGATTACTATTCTATTAATCCCTTTTCATTGATCCCTCCTTCAAGATAGCTTTGTCTTGTAGTCAACTTGTGATGCTTGAAAATAAGCTCATTATCTTTTCTGGGACTAAGTAGAATGTATTTCAGGTGCTACATGTCATGATATAATATAATAATATAATATAATAAAAAACACATACAAATTGTGAGAAATACTTTCTGTAGGAACTGTTCCCTAACCTATTAGCTTCATTTTATATTCAACTTATGATATTTATAGAGGAACCAGCTGAGATAAGGCTACACTTGTTTTTCTGGGACAGAAAGCTTATGCTCATGGGAAAACACTGCCTGTGAGAGATATTTCACCCATCTGTGCAATCAATTTATGGTAAGTGTCCGTGTGTGTGTGTGTTTATGTGAATGTTTGTATTGAAATAGGTCTCACTTTTCCTTTGTGTTGAGAGCAAATTAGAGCTGTTCCCTTGCCAGGCAGAGCCTCTAGTACAGTACATTCCTCACTGCTGCTGTCAGGAGAAGCCTGCTGCGCCTCCATGCGGTTGGAAGATGAAACTGCACCCACAATACAAGGATGCAGAAAGCACAAACCTAAAACAGGATAAAAACGATATGGGACATCCTTAACTAAGAGTTTTAATAGTACATTATTTTTGAGGAAAGTAGTTTGATGGTTATTAATTTAAACTTTAAAAGCAATTGTATGTTGTTTTCTGTGTTTTTGCAACTTTGAAGCCCCCATAGTTAAGTGAGTGGAATTATGTAATTAGTCAAAATTACATGGATAGCTGTACACATGCATTTGTTGCTGCCATAAAGCAGTCATCCCTTTTTGTGGAATTTCATGCCCGTTAACCAAACTTACATACTCTCAGAACAGACAGTTTGGGGGGAGCGTGAGAAAGAAACAGAAATCATTCTCCTTAGAAGTCAATGATTTTGAAATTGATATTTAAAGGTAAAACGTACATACAGTTGCTTTAAGTTTCATAACAGTGACTATATCTCACAAGTGTGATTTTACTTCATATTTTAAGCTGTATTTCACAATTACCTTTCATATTTTTTACTCTGTGGTGGAAACGGGCTTCCATAGTGAAGCCTATGCCAAAAAAGGTGGAGAAACAGTACTGAACATCTAAGACTGATGTTAATTTCTAAAAAATCATGCCAAAATATGTTCCATTAGTTTCCTAGTGGCTCTATACCAATATAGACAGAAATAAAATACATATATATTAATACCTGCAAATGCACAGGAAAATGTACAGACACCACAAAGGAAAAGGGGAAACCAATTTGCCATTTTGCACTACTGGAAATATTTTCCATAAGAAATACAGCATAAAAGCCACAAAGTTAGTGGAAGTCAGGTTAACTATTTAACATAAGCATAAAACAGATGAAGAAATCTGGTCTAACGTAAGACTTCATGGAAAGAAGTTTTCTCACCTTAGAGAGATGAAGCTCAGGCGTTGTGCATATGTGTGTATTCTTATATAATGCAGGGATATTAAGGGAAGAAGGTGTATTTGATCCACTGGAGACACAAACAGACCACAGGTTGCAGGGGCCAATTACAGTCTCCCCTCAATTGACACTGGGCCCTACGGAAAAAGAGGGATTAGATATGAAAACACACACATAAACACTGAAACACATACACACAAAAACCCTGTAGAATGTAGAAAATCAGGAAATATAGATACACAACCATGTATATGTATGTGTCCAAAAGCACATGGTATTACCACGATACCATGGTAAATGAACTTACATAGAACATGAATGAGAGTTAAAAATAATCTCACTGGGTAACACTAAATTCACAGCGACCTACGGGTTACTATGGCAACCTAAGTTGGCAATTCACAAGTGCTGCAGTTACATGAATATTTTCTCATTCTGCAATTTATGTTCTTAAAGCACGTTAATGAGCACAGTCTCAAAGCTGAAGTATTTCTGAACACATTTCAACAGGATGCTTTTTATGTGTTCAACTGTGATAATAATAAGAAATGTTTCTTGAGCATCAAGTCAGCATATTAGAAGGATTTTCTGAAGGATCATGTGACATTGAAGACTGGAGTAATGATGTTGAAAGTTGAGCTGACGTCACAGGATTAAATTAGATTTCAAAATATATATAAACAGAAAACAGTTATTTTAAATTGTAATAATTTTTCACAATATTACCGTTTTACTGTATTTTCGATCAAATAAACATAGCCTTGGTGAGCATAAGAAACTTCTATAAAGACCATAAAAAATCTTACTGATCCTAAACTTTTAAACAGTAGTGTATAATACCACAATCCACCACAAAATATGAGCACAGTGTTAAAAATGTGTGTGAAGTTCACTTTGTTCACTGCCACTTTGTTGTAGTCCAGCTGCTGTGAAGAATTAAATATGTAAGTTTAAATATACTGAAATACTACTCTTCACCACATTAACTTAATTAATAATTTACAGAAGGCTGTAATATTCTGACCCAGACACAGGGCAGAGAACAAACACACAAGTCCTTTCTTTTTTTGAGGTTTACCATGATCTTTGGTACTGATTTTAGATGTGTATTTTCCCAACAGATGGGGTCTCTCTTTCTTCAGTCGCAAAGAAATTAAGTTTTTTGAGGAAAACATTCCAGGAGTTTTCTCCATATAGTGGGCTTCAATGGGGATCAGTGAGTTGAAGGTCCAAATTGCAGTTTAAGTGCAGCTTCAAAGGGCTCTACACGATCCCAGCCGAGGAATAAGGGTTTTATCTAGCGAAACAAAATTAAAAAAATTACTTTTTAGCTACAAAGGCTCATCTTGCACTAACTCGACTTCATGCAAGTTTTTTGAACCAAAGTACACAGACGAAGAACTAACCATGCGTGACCTTTCCAACGTGATTACGCAATGTGTGAAGAAGCACATGTGCATCGCAGAGACAAGCATTCATGGTTAAAAAGTATATCAATTTTAATTTTTTTAGAAAATGAATGATTTCACTAGATAAGACCCTTATTCCTCGGCTGGGATCGTGTAGAGCCCTTTGAAGCTGCACTGAAACTGTAATTTGGACCTTCAAACTATTGGCCACCATTGAAGTCCATTATATGGAGAAACATCCTGGAATGTTTTCCTTAAAAAACTTAATTTCTTTGCGACTGAAGAAAGAAAGAAATGGACGTCTTGGATGACTTGGGGGTGAGTAAATTATTAGGAAATTTTCATTCTGGAAGTGAACTAATCCGTTAAAATGCCCACTGTATAAAAACAGACAGTGAATTTTGACTGAAATAAATGGATGTTTCCCATGTTATCATGCAAATAGATTAAAGGCACTCAAACTAATGAAAATTTAGGCAGAACATGATTAAAAGACTAAACATTACAATAATGACTCTATTTGCTTTGGATTACAGCTGGTTCAGTCATTTATTTCCCACAACATTTTTAGTTTTCATTGAAAAGGTAACTGAAATAGGGTCACGACTTTGTTTTCTGAGCTTTGAATCTGTAACTACAAGCACTCATATTCAAAGGAAGTAATATGTTGTGATAGAACCCCACATAATCACTAGAAAATTATTCAAAACGCACAACTACTCATGAATACTGATAAAGTAAGTTACTTGGGAATTTAAACTTGAATGGGAATGAGGTCACAGTGGAATTGAATCGGATGAAAAGATCATGCTCATATGATGATGTAATAAAAGAAAATGGGAATATTGAGCTGCCGTATGTCATTCCTCTTCAGACAATGCCATTTCTATCACAAAAAGCTCTCAGTGCTAGAACCAGAGCCCCTCTTTCCATCTCAGAGATCATAATGACAAAGGACAAGGAACGTTAACCATAAGGATCCTGGCAAAGGCAAGCAAGCGATTTTGTGAAGGACTATTTAGAGTTACTGAAGCAGAATCTCCCCAGGGTAAAACCACTCATGCATTCTGGACAGAAGATCCAAAAGCACCCGATAGTTTTCCTGTCAGCTCACAGAACAAAACGGACATGTCATTCTCATGATGGCACAAGCACTAACCTGTCATAACCATGAACTTTCACAGCCAGCGTTACATGTTACAAATCGATAAATTAAAAAAAAAGAAATCGGTATAAAATTGGGCCTGAAAAATAGTGATCAGTGAATATAGGTGCTAAACTTTCAGAAAACGTAGATAGTCAACCTGAGAATCCTTTAAAAATACTGTCAAGCTAACCAGTTAGCAAACTAGCTATTTAGCCTACTAACCATTTATCTTGTTATCTTAACTTTGATTAGTCAGCGAGCTTAGCACACTGCTAACTTAATAACTTGCAAGCGTAAAATACTGCTAGCCGATTAGCCAGGTAGCTTTGCTGCAATTGCTACAAAACAATAAACAAAACTGCTATTTTGATTATAACTGGGATTCCCAAACTAAAAATATTTCTTTAGTACTTATTTTATTTTGATGGGCTTTTTTATTATTATTCTTTATAATAACTATCAGCTTTTCATCAACTCTTTTCATAACTCTAATTACAGTTATGGAAATCTTGGTCTGGATGAAAATTAATTTGACAAACAACAAACTTTTATTTGAAGTCAGTATGAAATAGTAAATTGAAATTGACTGGATTGTTTGCTCGTGCCAGTGCACACGTCATCATAGAAGAGATGTTGTTATGAGGGGGAGGGGAAGTTAATGTTTTCCATTAAAGTTTATAAGAGTAACAGATTAAGATTAAAGATTATGAATGAAAAAAAAAAAAGTCACAAGGCTCTGAGATGGTATTTAAATACAATTCCAATACTGCATCCTGGTCTGGAAACACTTAAATGTGAAAACAAATGACCTAGGATTAGGAAAACGCCTGGAAGTATAATTAAGAAACACCCACTTCACTCTCAGTTTGCCTTCATCTGAAGATGGTAAAGGTAGGAAGAGGTCCACCACTATACTTTTGTATTGATTTGCTGGTGGGTTGATTCACTTAGATGAAACATCCTGAAAAAGGAGGATAATTTACATGAACTACTGTGGTAGGCAGCAGGAAACTGGTTCACTGCAGTAAGTCTTAAAGAACAATGTAGGAAGGCCATCAGTTCTTATGTGGTCATATATAAAAAATAAATTTTTTTAAAAAAGCCTCCAGAAGCAATGCCAGATGCCTTCAGACAGATACAGCATTCAATGCTGAAGGTGCCCAAATGTCGAAACATGTGTTCTCTGATCCATGCTTTGTGTCCTGGTTCTGCCAAACAACACCGAGGCTGCCAAAGAAGACTATGAACAAGAACCAGCCTCTGACACGGAGACTGTAAATTTTAAGAAATGGTTCCTACTCTTGGAAAAGGGAGAAGTGATGCAATCAGCCTGGCTGCAGAGCAGTAGCTGACATGAAGAGCATGCACTTCCATCACAGTTCCAGTTTAAAACCCTGGTCTGCGCTTCCACAATAACATTAAACAATAAATTAAAATATCTATCTATCTATCTACACACACACAGAGAGAGATATAGTCTAGAAAGGTAATTTTAGGAAATAGTTTATCTAACATTCTATCTACAAATTGAATTTGTGCCTCTATTGCTTAAAAAAAAACAAATCTCAGTGTTCCCTAATTATGGAAAGTGCTTCCTATTTCAATCACATATTGGAACTTTACTTTTCTAAGAGTCAGAAGCATAATTTCATACATATAAAACTGATGAATTTGTATAAGCGTGATATATTTCACAGCATATTAATATTTTTATATTTTACTATATATTTATGGCATATTTCTACTTTCTGTATATTTACAGTATGTTTCTAAGTAAGTATGCCATTACAAAATAATATGTATTACAGATTGTGAAGTAAATTTCAGTGCAAAGACAAATGTCTGATTTTTTTATTTATTTATTTATTTTTAATGTCAGATTAATTGCATTTAGGCACATCATGCCAAATCAGTTGATTAGAAGCTACCAACAAAAAGATATAAGCATATGTGAAAGCCTGACAAAAGAAATCAACAGAATATTAGGTTGGTGCAGAGCTAAAGGAATGAATAGCAGTTTTGCTGTACATGAGGCCTATCAGAAAGATGCAACATTCACTTTCATTCCAAAAAAAAAAAAACCTGATATTGCTTGAGTCATATGCAGTCTTCAATAAAACAGGGAAGGTTAAGTTCAGGCTTCATGCATCACATGCACCAATACCACTTGATCTAAAGAAACAAGCCTGCGAACGCAACAGTACTATCTTCCATCACAGTGTATATGTGAGCATCCATCTCCTCTCCTCCTCCTCCTCCTCCTCTCCTTCCACCCCACCCCCGTTCTTGCTTCCCATGGAAACATGGTGCGTTGGTGTATCGCAGATGCTGCTGCATAATTCCCCGACTGCAAAACAACCAGACTCCCTTTCTGTGCTGTTCTCTATGTATCTGTCTGTATTTTGGGTCTTACCTTTCCTCCATAGCTGCGTAGCTTCAGATGCACCAGCGCTACAGGAGCTTCTCGCCTTACTCATCAGCCTGAGACCCATTTCCCGTAGAGGAGGGGTGGGGGGCTGTTTTGCACAGTCTCTTTTCGTTTCTGTTCACTCCCCCTCTCTCTGCACTACAACGACATAAGCAACTCACACCAGCATGCCGTAGGGGAGGAGCTAGGCGCGGGCTGCCGCTCAGTAGCCAATCACAGGACAGGAAGCACTGACTGACTGAAGCAAATAATCTCCGTCCTCTCCCTCTACCTTGATTTTTTTTTTTTTTCTGTCTGCCTCCTCTCACACCAAAAACACGATTAACCCTCTGGTATTCAAAGCGGACAACAATGTTTATTATTATTATTTTTATTATTTTATTTTTTAATTATTTAATGAAAATAATGTATTATAATGTGTTTCAATTAAATGTATTCTTTAACATTTTGTATCTTTAGGGGATTTTATGGTAGTAGACAATATTCACCTGTAAATTATTATATCATTTATTTCTATATTTCTATATAAAATATTAGAATTTTTAATTTGATTTAAGCTAAATGTAGAGCAAAGGTATTTAAAATCCAATGCATGGAAGACAGGAAAATCATGTATTGCCTGTTTGCATGAATGATAAGTAGATAAGTAAATTTAATTAATGTAGATTTAATTAGATATAAGTAGAAATTAAAATGGTAATTCACAAAAAAATAACTAGGTTGTACTAGGTTTTTTTTTTTTTTTTTTTTTTTTGGTAGTGGCATACTTGTTGACAGTGTTTTGGTAAATACATTTGATTTTTCCTGTCAAACCAAAGAGAGCATTGAGGCACTTTTGAATGCTGTCCAAGTTGGAAAATATGAGTGGAACAGCCTGGTACTCTCCCTGAACACATCCCAGTCAGTGTCATTACAACTGCTGGACAATGCACAATGCAGATACACACTTACACAAAAACACACTCCCAAGTGAATAAAACTAAACAAAAGCTTCTGAGGTCACAAAAACACACATAATGTGCAAAACAGTGCATGATGTTAAGACCTTTAATTTGATTCTGTTTGATCATTCACAGCATGAACAATAAGACACTGAGCTTAGTAAGCAACTGGAGTATAAAACAACCAGTGAACAAGTAAACCATCCTTCACAATCCTAATGATTTGTTTAGCTTAGCTAAAACAGGGGTCTTCAACACGTCGCTCGTGAGTTACCAGTAGCTGGAGGCCTGATTGGAGGTAGCTCGCCAAGACATACTTTTCATCCAATCAGAGTGAGCTAATATAGACAGGTGTCCCCCCGTCCCCTCCAATGAAAATTATTTATATTTATAATGCATATTATGTAGAACTGTTTAAGGAACAAATAAAATATAATTTAGCATTCTGACTCATCCTTTTCATAAAAAGCTGAAAGGCTGAAAAAAAGTCATTTTTTACCATTTAACCAGGTAAAACTTTCTGAGATGAAAAATATTTTACAGAAGTGACCTGGCCAAGATGCAGAGCTACATTTCAGAAGAAGAACACAAAACACTCTGTTAAAAACAATTAAAAACATTTAAAAATTAATTATTTCTTTAACAGCTCATTAACTGTTTGATTTAAAGGCTTAAGTGTCTGAAATGTGAGGTTTTATCATTTTATAAATCTTTTTTTTTTTTTTTTTTTAGGCTACATAGGCTACATGTCAGTATAACATGTTATGAATATTTTTGTTATTTAATTTTATGTGTTGGTTTTCAGCATAAAACTTGGTAAAAATGATTTCAGTGTGTATCAGTACCTACTTTTTGAACATTTCCAGCACATTTTAACACTACCGTGTCAGTTTGAACCGATACGTTATTTAAGAAATTTAAGTATTGAATACTATGGGTAGGTCTCAGCCACATTCATTTTTAAAAAGTAGCTCTGAGAACCCTGAGATGAGATATTGAAGTCAATATCAAGGAGTCATTCAAGGTTCGGCTAGTTAAGTCAGATAGTAAATGGCAGGTTAGCAGTACCCTCTCGTGGTAGATGTCGTAACTACACCATCGAGCTTTGTTTTGTTCATTAAAGTCCCCCTGCAGTCACTTTATCCCTTAAAACACATATCAAAATTACTTAGTTTTTCACATTTTACATATTTAACAGTGTAAATTATTGCTCGCTTAATTATAACTCTACAAAGCATATTAAAAACACCAGATCCTGGATCACAAAACCAGTCTTAAGTCGCTGGGGTATATTTGTATAAATAGCCAAAAATACATCGTATGGGTCAAAATTATTGATTTTTTTTTTTTTTATGCAAAAAATCATTAAGATTTTAAGTAAAGATCATGTTCCATGAAGATATTTAGTAAATTTCTTACAGTAAATGTATCAAAACTTAATTTTTGATTAGTAATATGCATTGCTAATAACTTCATTTGGACAACTTTAAAGGCGATTTTCTCAATATTTTGATTTTTTTGCACCCTCAGATTCCAGATTTTCAAATAGTTGTATCTCAGACAAATATTGTCCTATCCTAACAAACCATACATCAATGGAAAGCTTATTTCTTATAAGCTTCGAAAAAGTGACACTTAAGACTGGTTTTACTTAAGACTTGACTTATTTTGTCGTCCAGGGTCACATATGTCCCTGCTGAGAAAAAATCACATATATCCCTGATGGGTTTTGACCATTCTTTAGCTCAGGGGTGTCAAGGGCCGGAGCCCAGCAGAGTTTAGATGCAACCCTAATTAAACACACCTGATCCAGCTAATTAAGTCATTATTCAGGCTTATTTGAAAACTAGATGTTTTGTGTGTTGGAACAAAACTCTGCAGGGCTGCAGCCCTCCAGGAACTGAGTTTGACACCCCTGCTTTAGCTGGTCAGCATAAAACAAAAAACAACAACAACAAAAAATACTCCCAGACTTCCAGTTGGAACTAAGACCAGCCAACCATTTTAGGATGCAATGATCATCTCAGCAGGATTAAAAACATGATTTTCACCACAGGTTTTCTTTAAAACTCAGAAAGAGAGTGATTCAGGGCAACAAATAAAATAAAAAACAGATGTACATTTGCAGTTTAAAGTCTATTTAATTTATTTTATTTTTTGCAAAGATTGACATTAAAATTCAAAATCAAAGCACGTCTGTTATAATCAGCAATTTGGAGACTTTAGAAATCTGTGATGGACAGACATGAAATATTATTTTAGCAATCAAAATTCAATTCTAGCCTTTCTGTAACAGATGAAACCGAGATGAGTATCACAGTGTGCATCATTCCAGCGTTGCTCAGCTGTGGAAATTCAGGTACGTTATTCAGGAAATGAACTGTCAAATATGCTTTAGTGCAAACAGGAAGCCATAAGTATAAATGTGCAATAAAAGGTGCAAACCTTTACATCTTTTATACTAAATAAAAATGTTGTTAAACAGTTTTAAATATATGGACAACATGTATATATTACCTCCATAGCCCATCTCCACGCAATTTTCAGTATCTCCTCCATTATTTGGCTCACCAGTATGCCAGTCACTGTACTCAAACTTTGATCCATCACTCCAAAACCAGACATAACTCTAAGAACATTACAGTAACATTACTGAACTTGTTGCTGTTTCCACCTGTTGATGCTTTAAATTTAATTATCTTAAATAGGAACTCTGGTATGTTTAAATAAACATTAAACTTCATTTTGAGTGTGAAACTTCTACTGGTGTTTGTTGGGGCAGTGCAAACCAGCTTTTACAAAACGTGAAAAATCACAAGCAATATATCTGACAAAAGACAACAATATTTACTTTCAACAACATTTACTGTTCATTTTCAATTATACTTTGTTTTACATTAATCTGACACTGGTTGGATTGATATTTAATGGAAATTAAAAATTAGTTACCTTAGTTGCATCATGAGCACCAATCCAGGTTCGGGTGATACCATTAGCATATTTTTTCAGGAAGGTCTTTAGGAAATTGTGAGTGAGTTGATTGTGGATAGCTGCAAGGTTTCCTCCGAGGTCAACACATTGTTTCTGTGAGGATAGAGTTATTTAGGTGCAATGCAATTAATGCATAATGAAGTCTGAAAAAAGGCTTAAATTAAATAAAATGGAGCATAAAAAGTTTTTCAAAATCTTTGAAAAATGCATGCCATAACAAATAGACAGGATTTTGTTTGAACATTAAACATTTGACAACTTTACAAAACAAAACACCCTTGACCATTTAAAAACCAAACAATTTTTGTAGAATTCAAGTGCGAAATGAACATGAATACAAGGTCATTTTTTTTTCTTTAGAACTTGAACCTGTCTATATTTTTAGCTTTACAATAGAGTAAAATGCACGGTTAGGTACGGTATGATCAGTGGTGTATAAAGTACCTGAAAGCCATACTTAATTAAAAGTGCAGAAGTCACCGTTTAGAATATTACTTGAGTAAAAGTCTTAAAGTATGTGATATTTATTGTACTTAAATACGAAAAGTTTTTTTTTTAACGTCTTAAACGTACTTAAGTATTGAAAGTAAAAGTACAAGTAAATGCAAAATGGAAAAGAAGCAAATAAATAAAATATAATAAATAAATATATATATATATATAAAATGTTCATACACAGCTTGAATAGCAAGATTGTGTTCAGTTTTAACTCTTTTTTTCCATTTTGTATTTTTGGGTAAGAATAAGAAGCACTTCATCCGGTACTTAGTGTCTTTCATTCCATCATAAGAAAACATTTCTGGAATCTGTATCTGAAATAGCATTTAGATGTATTTACAGTTTGTATCTCATAGGGGACATGAATGCATTTAAATTGCAGTTACAGATGCATAAATAGGCCTAATGTTTTGTTTTTAACATAAAACGTTGAACACTGATATTTGAAATAATTTAAGACATGAAAAAAGTCGAAATGTGAAATTGAAACTGCCAGTATGTGGCAGCATGTGACTGTGACTGTGAATGAGTGAGTCATTCCTTGCGTCCTAATGTGCATACTATCCACCCTATCTGCCCTAAATAATATTGAATATTACTAATGTCACATAGAATTTAGGATGGATAGTATGCACATTGGGACGCAGGCATTGAGATTCAACCAATTTATTCAAACGGCTGATTCATTCAGAAACAAAGCATTTGACTGTGTTAATGAGTGAATCACTGAATCATTTTTATCAACCGATTCGTTCAAATAGCCGATTCATTCAACAAGTAAACACCGTCCATTGCTCTGAGACGCAAAAATCGTTGGCAAAATTGAGCAAAAACAAGCAATATTATGTCTAAAATGTAAGTCACTTATTGCTTTACCGATCTTGTATAAAATTATTATTAAATGTGTTATCATGCTGATATCTGCAGAAAAAAACGGTACTCTTTGTGTGATATATAGATTAAGTTACCTAGCTTAAATTATATAAATATAAAAAGCATACAGAAGCATTTTTGCTGTCTACAATTTAGTGTCAGATCGCACATCATTACAACAACACTTACAGTTACCATATTATCGCAGAAGATACTGTATATCGCACACCCCAGCCTCGACTTGAGTGGAAAATGAATCATCCGCGTATACAAAGTATACATTTTAATTAGGAAATGTAGTGGAGTAAAAGTAAAAGTTGGCTGAAATATAAAAACTCAAGTGAAGTAAATACTCCCAAAAAATACTTAAGTACTACTAATACTACTTCGTTACACTGGGTATGATTAATTACACATGTATACAGAGAACACAAACTTACCTCTGCCTCAGCCCATGGTTTCAAGTCACTGAAATATTTAAAACATTGTGTTCCAAATTTCTCCCAGCCAGTGGGGCATTTTCGACCAATGTTGAAAGAATCTGCAAAAAAAGATTGAATTCATCAAAGAAAGCAGAAACTGCAAACCTCATCATCATCATCTGCAGTTTAAAGAGATGCAAAAAGTAGAGGAATTCAGTCTATTTTGTTCATTTACCATTAGACTCGACTTCATTTACAGCCAATGCAAAAAGAAGGAATGCTGCAGAAATCCACATGCTGACAAAGTCCTAACATCAACATTATTATAAATAACGTAATGAATATATGCATTAACAAGTTTTAAAACACTAAGAATGGAAATACAGTAGAAAAATGTCATACCAATAAATCAAAATTCGACTAAGCAAGCTGTAATACCCCGTGGTGTATTTCTCTGATCAAATCAGCTTCATTTATACCCACTTGCTCAGTCACAAAAGCTGGTTCAACACCAATGAAAACTTCTGTTAATCTATCAGTCCTTATTTGGTAAACAAGACCAGATCCTGAACATCGTCATTTATGTTGTTACATTGTGTTGCATTTGAATTTCAGTGCAGTATTCTTATTTGAATTAAAAGCAAATTAACAAAAAAACAATCACTGTAATGTGACTAACTGAAGCTGTAGGATTTCATTTTAACAGACGTAAATACCAATTTATTTGATCAGATATCATATTTTACAAGATGGTCACCAATTTAATGGCAAATAAAACAGTGAGGTTTGTTTGCTTCCATTTTACCTGCTGAAATGTGATGTGAAAAGTCTATGTGCAACATAATTATTTAAAAAAAAAAAAAAAATCCTTTTGTACTGAAATATGTTGATCAGCTTATTTCTAATCAACTAGATATTTTAACTAAATAATATTTAATAATATTGTGCATTTTAAAGATTCAAATGTTCAGTCATATTAATAATGAGTGTTACAGTTGGATCAGGATCTCACAACCATAATAATGTTTTGTATGCTAGTAACCACAACAGCCCATAAAACATGGATATTAATCTGAATTCAAAGGCATTAAACTTTTATATAACAGTAGAAATGTCATAGCTTTTACATTTTTGCATATGACGAGTACGTCTTTTCTCTCTAGTTAGTTATTGAAGAAATTTAGTGTGTTAGAACTACATTTCTCCACATTCTCCACCACTAAAAATATGAAAATTATATCTCTTTTTTATATAATTAAGTCTGGGTAGGTTATATGGGTGAATTGTTGAAAAAGTAGATATATGTTAATTGAGTGCATTTATAGGCTGCAAGAAAAAGAGGAAATATTACAAAATTTGCAAAGTTTAAAAGTTAAAATGTCATGATGATTTTGCATTTTCGCCATTATCTTTACAGGACACACCCGAAACTTTATGTGAACTTGAAACATGCTTGCAAAGTTTCGTTAATTACAAGTTAAGAGGGTTTTTCCAGACCTCAAAAACAACAGGGTCTGACGACACAAAGCCACATTAATGCCTCGCCAATATAAGCTAAATAAATTCAAATACGGGAATGTACTCCAGAAATAACAGAAAGGGGGGAAAACACATTTTTAAACAACTGTTGTAATACATTTACATTTAAAATACATTTAAAATGAGCAGAGATGGTCATACACAATAGAGCAAACTGAATTTAACCACACTATGGCTTGCCGGATATAATGTGTCTTTCTTTAGTTGCTACTTTGATGGAAAATGATGGAAAACCAAACCGCTTAAACTACTGGCATCCATGTTTCTTGTTTACAGCACGAGACACAAAACCATAACGCTGTGGTTATCACTGTGAATCACTGAGCTTTTTGTAGTGTTTGTGACTCCCAAACCTTGTGTAACGCTACTGGGAGAGTGGGGATGGTTGCAACACTTTTTGCATTTCCTTCAGTTTCTCAGAGACTGTTTGTATTGGAAAGCCAAAATTTTTAGCACAATAAGCCACACAGGGCTGGCCTAAGCCTTTATGGGGCCTTAAGCAGAATTTTACTTGGGGGCCCCTCGGTGCAGCCAATACGACTGATTATAGTCAATGCTTAATTATTTGCACACTATAAAACTAACATACCCATTATCAATTTTTTGTTGTTGTATAGCTGTGTTGCTTACATCACACCAATGTTTTTACCCTTCTATGATTTTTAATTGTAACAGTAGCAAACCCACAAGAGTGTTCAGATGTTAATTTGCATTCAAAGTCTTAAAGTACTAAGTGGCATACTTAATGTGGTGAACTGAAAATTAGCTAAATAAACCAGCAGATAATGCAGAACAGAATGTTATTTTAACAACATAAATTATTATACACAGCAGCAAGCCATCTTTACATTAAAATAACAACTCTTAATCGCTAGCTAATTGAGGCATAATGATATTGGAATATAATAGCCTAAGCAAAGACTCCAAAGGTTGGCTAAGGTAAATAATGTTAAGCTGTTATCAGTACCAAGTTTATGAAACAGAATTGTTTTATTACAAAAAATATATACCCAAGAAAGTTATTTTTACATGGAAGACAAAAACTTTCATCTAAAACTAGCTAAGTAAAATGTTATATTACAGTATATCAGGGTTGCCAACATTGGTTGCCTGGCTGGAGTGAGATACATGAATATATATATATATATATATATATATAAACACATTTTTAAACACCTAAATATTTTAAAGCCATATTATTTTGAACTCTACAGTTGTGCAGTAAAATTCCCTTTGAAGATTCACTTTGCATACATGAAGATGAAAAAAGTTACCAAATACATTTGCCAAAAAAAAAAAAAAAAAAATCAAGCTGTTATTTCATGTACTTTTGGGGGCCCCCTGATGGCCACGGATACGGTGGCCAAGAGAGCTCAACGCGCTGCAAATAGAAAAAACACCTGCAAATTAAGAAAACAACTTCGTCAATTTGACAACACACGCGCTGCTAATGCTCACAACACAAACAAATAAATGTCAAATTGATGAAGATGTTTTCTTGATTTGCTGGTGCTTTTTCTATTTGCATGTGTTTTCTGAAGTTGCAGCGCATTGAGCTCTCTCTGCCACCCTACACAGAGGCCCTAAGCAGCCACTTACAGGTGCATCTCAATAAATTAGAATGCCGTGGAAAAGTTCATTTATTCCAGTAATTCAACTCAAATTGTGAAACTCGTGTATCGCGTACAGACTGAAGTAGTTTAAGTCTTTGGTTCTTTTAATTGTGATGATTTTGGCTCACATTTAACAAAACCCACCAATTCACTATCTCAACAAATTAGAATACTTCTTAAGACCAATAAAAAAAACATTTTTAGTCAATTGTTGGCCTTCTGGAAAGTATGTTCATTTACTGTCTATTTACTCAATACTTGGTAGGGGCTCCTTTTGCTTTAATTTAGGGCTGCAACTAACGATTATTTTAATAATCGATTAATCTATCGATTATTTTTCGATTAATCGATGAATCGGATTAACAAAAAAAAAAAAGCATTCATTTCCAACCCTTTATTCAAATACGGAATGTACTCCAGAAATAACAGAAAGGGGAAAACACATTTTAAACAACTGTTGTAATACATTTACATTAAAATACATTTAAAATGAGCAGAGATGGTCATACACAATAGAGCAAACTGAATTTAACCACACTATGGCTTGCGGATATAATGTGTCTTTCTTTAGTTGCTACTTTGATGGAAAATGATGGAAAACCAAACCGCTTAAACTACTGGCATCCATGTTTCTTGTTTACAGCACGAGACACAAAACCATAACGCTGTGGTTATCACTGTGAATCACTGAGCTTTTTGTAGTGTTTGTGACTCCCAAACCTTGTGTAACGCTACTGGGAGAGTGGGGATGGTTGCAACACTTTTTGCATTTCCTTCAGTTTCTCAGAGACTGTTTGTATTGGAAAGCCAAAATTTTTAGCACAATAAGCCACACAGGGCTGGCCTAAGCCTTTATGGGGCCTTAAGCAGAATTTTACTTGGGGGCCCCTCGGTGCAGCCAATACGACTGATTATAGTCAATGCTTAATTATTTGCACACTATAAAACTAACATACCCATTATCAATTTTTTGTTGTTGTATAGCTGTGTTGCTTACATCACACCAATGTTTTTACCCTTCTATGATTTTTAATTGTAACAGTAGCAAACCCACAAGAGTGTTCAGATGTTAATTTGCATTCAAAGTCTTAAAGTACTAAGTGGCATACTTAATGTGGTGAACTGAAAATTAGCTAAATAAACCAGCAGATAATGCAGAACAGAATGTTATTTTAACAACATAAATTATTATACACAGCAGCAAGCCATCTTTACATTAAAATAACAACTCTTAATCGCTAGCTAATTGAGGCATAATGATATTGGAATATAATAGCCTAAGCAAAGACTCCAAAGGTTGGCTAAGGTAAATAATGTTAAGCTGTTATCAGTACCAAGTTTATGAAACAGAATTGTTTTATTACAAAAAATATATACCCAAGAAAGTTATTTTTACATGGAAGACAAAAACTTTCATCTAAAACTAGCTAAGTAAAATGTTATATTACAGTATATCAGGGTTGCCAACATTGGTTGCCTGGCTGGAGTGAGATACATGAATATATATATATATATATATATATATAAACACATTTTTAAACACCTAAATATTTTAAAGCCATATTATTTTGAACTCTACAGTTGTGCAGTAAAATTCCCTTTGAAGATTCACTTTGCATACATGAAGATGAAAAAGTTACCAAATACATTTGCCAAAAAAAAAAAAATCAAGCTGTTATTTCATGTACTTTTGGGGGCCCCTGATGGCCACGGATACGGTGGCCAAGAGAGCTCAACGCGCTGCAAATAGAAAAAACACCTGCAAATTAAGAAAACAACTTCGTCAATTTGACAACACACGCGCTGCTAATGCTCACAACACAAACAAATAAATGTCAAATTGATGAAGATGTTTTCTTGATTTGCTGGTGCTTTTTCTATTTGCATGTGTTTTCTGAAGTTGCAGCGCATTGAGCTCTCTCTGCCACCCTACACAGAGGCCCTAAGCAGCCACTTACAGGTGCATCTCAATAAATTAGAATGCCGTGGAAAAGTTCATTTATTCCAGTAATTCAACTCAAATTGTGAAACTCGTGTATCGCGTACAGACTGAAGTAGTTTAAGTCTTTGGTTCTTTTAATTGTGATGATTTTGGCTCACATTTAACAAAAACCCACCAATTCACTATCTCAACAAATTAGAATACTTCTTAAGACCAATAAAAAAAAAACATTTTTAGTCAATTGTTGGCCTTCTGGAAAGTATGTTCATTTACTGTCTATTTACTCAATACTTGGTAGGGGCTCCTTTTGCTTTAATTTAGGGCTGCAACTAACGATTATTTTAATAATCGATTAATCTATCGATTATTTTTTCGATTAATCGATGAATCGGATTAACAAAAAAAAAAAAAAGCATTCATTTCCAACCCTTTATTCAAAAACAGAACTAAAATCTTTAGAAAGTGCACAAACATGTTGCTCCTTGAACATCCCTGAGCTGTTATAATAATAATAAAATAAAATAAAAATGGACTAACACAAAAAACATACACATGTATGCTTTACATCTGGGGGGGGGGGGGGAGTGCAAAAATTAAATAATTTAACAACACTGCGTCGTTAGCGTTGGTATTGTAGCAGACACCTGCACTTAACATTATATGAAAATCAAGCTCAAATGGAGTTAATAATGTTTTTGACCAGAGAATGACGGAGATGGAGTGTTTTGTCTGTCGTTAGAACGGCTGTTATGCAGTGCATAAGTGCATTATGCTTTCATCAACTTTTACAGGTTATATAACTTTGATTGTAGCTATATGGGCGCTTAGTTTTTTCTTGTTGTTTAATACACTTGGCCAAAATCTCAAATTAAGCGCTTATGCACATAATGCACAGGATATTTAAAACGTATATAGACAGCAAATAACTAATTCTTCTCCACTCTTCAAACACACAAAAACATTATCCTTTACTGACATAGTGTTTGAGTAAAGAAAACGCTGTACTATTCAAACACCAATTATTTATTCACCCTTGCATTGCGAAAAAGCAGAGATCTCATCTCCAGGCTGTGCGCGGCGCGTCAATCTGAACGGAGGCGGGGTGAAGGTACGAGGTCTCGCTGAGAGCTCGATGATCCAATGGCGTAACGAAGTTTTACTGACAAGTTATTTTAATGCTTATCATTGGTTTACTATTTTTAAAACTCTCTGATTTAAAATAATAAAAACGAATTATAAGCGACTCAAGTTTGGATAATTTTTCACAGCACCTGACTGGGCTAGGGTATGGCAACTGCCATACTCTGCCATACGCAAACGCCGCCCCTGCTCCCACACCTTGGATGACTTGGGTCGCACGGATTTCTCTGCCTCCGCCATGTATCTTTCCTCTACCTCCGCTCGTTTTTTTTTTTTTTTTTTTACTTTTTGTTTTTATTTATGAGGCGCCAAACTCTGCTAGCATCCGTGCGCGAGAGAGACCGAGTGTGTTCACTCCGCTCCGCGCTCAACTAAAGTTTTTTTTTTTTTTTTAATAATCAAACGTCTCCGCGTCGCGCGACACAACGAATCGATTATGAAATTCGTTGCCAACGCTTTTAGTAATCGATTTTTATCGATTTAATCGATTCGTTGTTGCAGCCCTACTTTAATTACTGCCTCAATTCGGCATGGCATGGAGGTGATCAGTTTGTGGCACTGCTGAGGTGGTATGGAAGCCCAGGTTTCTTTGGCAGTAAAAAGTTTTTCCAGAATTATGCGTTGCTGGTGTTTTTCTAACATTTTCTAACATACAACTGCAGATTACAGGCTAACTGAACACGCACAAATTCACAAGTGCAACATGCCCAAAACTGCCTAACACAGCTGTCAATCAAACTCATCAAGAATTAGACAAAAACATATTTTATTTTAGTTAGGCTATTTGAGATGTTGGAATAGTTTTGCAATTGCATTAAAATAGATTAAACAATAATTATTTAACAAATTAAATTTTGGGGGGGGGGGACCACTGATTTGGACGTCCCTGGTACCACTGATGCCAAAACTGATTTTCTGTTTTTAGATGCATTGCAACAAATTGTCAACTTTGCCAATGACTATGTGGAGGACCAAACGGACAATGACAATAAGTACTTTTTAATCTTTCTGATTTCTAAGATCCAAATTGTGTGTGATGGTTTCCTGATGAGGGAGCAAAAAGGGCTGATTTCAAGTGTTTTTACTGACAATCTACAATGAAATAACAATGTTTTATGAAATTATACATAAATATATTACATAGTAGTCTTTTTTATTTGTATTACATTAAATTTGTACAACAGTTATATATATCATATCATCAGTAGATAGATAAAGATATTAACAAATTGCAAAGGATATAATCAGAATTATGTAGCTCATAATCTGGATAGATGTGTTTATCGCCATTCCTTCAGTGCTCAATATGTGACACTCAACTTGCTTCTTTTTTAATTTAATTTTCTTGATTTTATTGAAAAATAATGCTATTCAACCCTGGCTTGTAAACGTAAATAAGACATGAGGACATATTACATTTTGACATCTTTGTTTTTATACTAGACTGACAGAAGATAATGAATGCTTTAAATCCTTCAAGCTCATGATCAACAATACAATAGTGTATACATTTAATATCTTAAATGTATATTGTTATTTACATATTAATACAGATAATAAAATGTGCAATCACAAATGGTATTTGTAAAATGTATGACAGCCTCATTTATATTAAAGGAAAGATTTTATGTAAAGATATTTAGCTTTTTTTCCAAGTAAGAAAACTACATTAAGTTAGTTAGTGACGTCTTGTCAAGTATGGTGACCCATACTCGAAATTAGTGCTCTGCATTTAACCCATCCAAGTGCACACACACAGCAGTGAGTAGTGAACAAATTTAAAATTAGCGCACTTAAATATATTTATCACATTAATACTGTGTAACAGTTTGGATACATTTTTTAAAAATATGTAAATAGGACCTATAAGTAAATCATAAGCAAATATATTTTTCATTATACTTATTTTAAAACATTGTGGCAGTTTATAGACTTTTAAAATACAACTATTGATCATAATGTTGAATGTGTGTGAGAGTTTGGAAATAAAGTCATTTGCGGATGTATATTCCTAAGTGCTTATGGCAGTAAGGACAGGAGTGATGGGCATCTTTAAAACCGCTGAAACAGAATGGGATGAGGCAAAATCCACAAATGAACCTGTAAAACAAAATAATGTAGACAGAGACACAATAAGAAATAGTTGACGTATTTAATATGTATGTTACAACACAATTTTGTCAGTAGTTCTTACCCAAGTACAGTTAATAAGCAGCACATGCCCCATGCAGCAGAACCAGATTTATATTTCACATCAGTGATGATGCTCTTATGGCAGTACTTGCACACAGTCGCTGTCGGTGTGTCATCCAAAAGAACAAGCATCTGCTGTGGCTGCACCACGACCACCTGAGGAGCTACAGGCTGCAATATCTGCTGCATGAATACTTAAATAGAGAAAAAGTGAGTTCTTTTTAGAATCAGTCAACAAGCAGTGTTCCATTAATACAGAACACATGCATATTGTGCACAGTATACAGTATACGAGTGGCGTTATTATGTAGCCCAAACAGCACTGATACTTTTCAGTGTTTGCATCACTCTGTTTTTCTGTGCGTGTTCCAGACAGTCTGTCAGTATGTGCATTAGTGGTGAGGATTTTACAGTGTTATCGTTACGCCATTAGGTAGCAGTAACTGACTGTCTTTTCCAGCTTTTCAATAACACTGGTTCATTCAGCAAAACTGTGTGTTGCTTAGACAAGAAATACATTCCGATGTACAATGTGCATATTGTACACAGTGCATGTATATACCTACATACTATGTGGACAATAATGTTCTGACTTTAAGGATAAATGCTTGATTTAAAGAAATAGTTCAATCAAAAATGAAATTTTGCTTAAAATTTGCTCACCCTCAGGCCATCCAAGTGTAGATGAATTTGTTTCTTCATTGGAACAGATTTGGAGAAATTTTAGCATTGCATCACTTGTTCACCAATGGATCCTCGAGAGTGAATGGGTGCCGTCAGAATGAGAGTTCAAACAGCTGATTAAAGCATCACAATAATCCACACAATTCCAGTCCGTTAGTTAACACCTAATGAAGCGAAAAGCTGTGTGTTTGGAAGAAACAAATTCATCCCCTTTTGTCCTCTCACATCAAAATCCACTGACATGTTTGTTTTGGATTATTTTCGCTTGTAAACAGTGCTTGATCTGTGCATATTTCTCTTCTGATTTAGACAAGATGACTTTTTCACTGGAGAAAACAATATTATGGATATTATGGCCAGAAGCAATGGTCTGAAGTTAAAATGCCTTAATTTGTTTACATGAACTTTTCAAGTCGTGTGGATTATTGTGATGTTTACATCAGCTGTTTGGACTCTCGTTCTGACGGCACCCATTCACTGCAGAGGATCCATTATTGAGCAAGTGATATAATGCTAAATTTCTCCAAATCTGTTTTGATAAAGAAACAAACTCATCTTCATCTCAGACTGGCTGAGAGTGAGTACATTTTCAGAAAAACAAAATATATATTTTTGGATGAATTATTCCTTTAATTTCACTTACTTTGTTCTCTGTGTTCGACTATTTCAATTCGAGGGGGCACATTGAGGACAGGATAAGGGTTTGCCCTCCTTCTATTGGGGTTTTGAGGAATCTCTTGAAGATTGACTGTAAACAAATATAATGCATATATATATTTTCATTTTTATATAAATGCAATTTACATGCTGCACTCAGCAGCTGCAGCTCTTACCTCTCTCCCTGTCAGCAGGTGGTGCTATAGCGACGGTGTAATCGGGTGGAGGTGAAGCTGGAATTATTTCCTCATAAATGGGAAATTTATTAAAGTCATTGTAGGGGGGAGGTGGGGATGTGGACCTTGCTGTTGCTGAAGTACATGCGGGAATATCCATCTATTACTGGATATAATGAGATAGCAAGTCATTCATTGAGCTTTTGAAGAACATGAAAATACGACAGTACTAAATCTGTGTACATTACCTTCGGATAAAAATACTAATACTAGTCAGTTAGGTGCTGATTCAGTCATTGCAAAAACAGTCCGACTAAATCTAATTATAGTATTAAAATAAAACATACTTTCTTTACAACCAGCAGTGGTTTAAAGCATCATATGAGAGGAAAGTGGTACCCTAGTATTCTAAGGTGCCACACTGAAGCGTTCAGAGGTAAAACAAAGTCATGATGAGAATAAATTGATTACGTATCTATATATAAAATCACAAGTAAGTTAACCTGATCATAGGCCTATAGGTCTACTTCAAACCCATGACCCATTATGTAAGAAAGACACTAAATAAAATAATTCATTCCACATTATAAAACATCCATATTGATTTCCAAAAAGTGCTTTATACTTGTGTTTATGGCTACATGGCCAATTGTAGCCTCATTTCAGTCTTTCAGCTTTTTCATTCTGGATCAAACCTAAAAGGTTTGTGTTACCAGCCAAGATCCTGAACAAGAATGATAGGAATGAAAAGAGCACAAGGGGAAAAAATAGGTGGTATGTCCTTACATAAACTTAATTCTTCTTTTACAAATCCGATATGTGTTTTTATTCATCTATATGACATATCACTCAACTTATAGGCTATTATTTGATTCTATCCCTGATATTGCAATCTCTTATGTGAACTTGGCTGAAAAAAAAAACAAAGTAATCGCATGTTGCATGACATACAGACCTTACTTATCATGTTGGTATTAAAGCATGTTTTTTTATACTAAACATCGATGCATTCTATCATGTATAGTTTGCAAACTTTGTTGTAAATAGGGAATGTTTGCCTGTCTTTTTGCCAAATCATGTCTGTTCCTTCATACATACAGACAGTATAAATTTCATATACAAGTTGTAATAACACAGGCCACCGCATACTTTGTTTCACCTTACTTCAAAATACTTTTTGTCACAAATAATGTCATAAATAATGTACATTTTAAAGTTTAAATTTAAACAGGTCTATATAGCCGAATTATTCTTACCTGCGTGTTGATACTTCACAGAAAGGTTTTCTTATGACATCACTGCCTGACTCACTCTACCTGTTTACCTGTTCATCTTTACTATCTGTGCATTCCACTGCAATGAAGAGGAATGTGCAACTACATAGCGAACATACCCTAGGGTGAGTAAAAATAAATGCTTCACACAGACATGTTAAACGTATTCTATTGTGATTTGGTTGAATGATTTGATCCAGTTGTTATTAACATTAGTACTCCTTTCCTTCAACTACTGTATTGTGGCATGAGAAGAATATATCTTGCTATAGCTTTGCTGCTTATGAAATATTTAGAGTACAAACATGGATGTTGTATCATAAATGTGGCCAAAGGACATTAATGAATGAATTCATCATCATTTGTTTACTGTGTAAATAAAGGCCATGGCATCAACAAATGCACTAAAAGAATCATAAGGGTAAAACTTGCAAAAATGTCCATGTTACATTTTATTTCAAAATCAAATGATAAAAAAGAAATGTAATGCAGTAGCGATAGTGATTCTTATTAGATTATTTGACAGCAATAGTTTTTTTTTTCAGTGTGTGTGTTATATTACAGTAAAAACTGAAATAAATATACAGTGTAATACAGTGATATTGTGTATGCTGTAAATGTTGTAAAACACTACTAAGCTAATTGTAATTTAAAAAATCGTAATGGTCATAAAAATTGGCTTCATTTAGGCTTCAATTTAGGCATGTTCTTGACAATTTTCTAAGATTCATCCATATACTCTTTTGAAGCCAAATACTAATACTGATAGAGTCTAAATGATCTCACACCACAGAAATACAAAGTTCTGGCATGAAACTCTAGATGGTGCAGTCCGATAGATCTAACACAATATGACATAATGACATTATCACAAGGCATAGCTGATTGGTTCTCTCCTGTACTGGTAGCCAATGAGCTCACTGCTCAACATTCCAATACTTGGCAGTGTTTGCTGTAGCAGTAGCAGTGCACTTCAGAAGCCCTCCACCTTCCCCAGCTCCACCTGTATAGATCTGCTACGGTGTGATCATGTATGCTATGGGGGTTATTCGTGTTATGTGCAGCAGCAGTATTTCTTACATGCTCACAGCAACATGTTATGGATGTATTGGTAGTAACAAGTCTCAGCAGCAGCAGCAGCGTAGCAGATCTACTCCACCAAGACCAAATACATTAACATTGTCATGTGTATTACCATGCAAATCACTCAGAGAGTTGTCATGACATAAATAAATTAAAGACCAGGACCATGAATAAAAAACCTTAACATGTTAAGTTGTTTTATTCAATTTCGTCAGGTGTAGTTTGTTGAAATGGTCCACTGCAGAAAAAAATGACATTAACCTGACAAAACACATTTGGCTCATTGGCATAAATCTCTCACTGCTCTTATTCATTACAAATGAGTTTATTTATGCCTTGTTTTTAAAGCTCATCCTTGCTGGTTTCATTGGTAGATTTTGGTGACTCCTCTGTTGGTTCATCTGACACCTGAAAAGCAAAAAGAAACACACCAACTATATTTCTCAAATTTCTCAAATAGCTTTTTTTGCTAGTAATAACAGACTAAATAATCAAGCCATCTACTGGCTTTTGGCTGACCTCATCTTCATCATCATCATCATCATCTTCATCATCATCTTTACTCTCTTTTTCTGGTAACACTCCTCCATTATCCAGGAACTTTGAGAAGGTCTCCAAATCTCTGTTTCCGTTATAATCAACGATCTGTTTGCACAAAGTATTTTAAAAGCATTTGTCAGTAGGTACATACTCAAGTCAAGTCAAATTTATTTGTATTGGTGGTTAGATTTTGACAATACAAGCAATCAAGCAGTTGAGATATGCTATATACAGTATCGCCCTATGAAAGTTTACATTAAGATAAATATCAGACTTTATATAAAGAGCTTTTATATTTTGTGGAGTAATAAAAAAATCATCACTTAAGATTTGCTATTTAGTATACACAGCAACTCAACAATAAATTTGAATAACCTAAGAAAAACAACACACAATTTAATGTCCTTTTACAATATAAAAGTAATGTTAATATTTAATGTTGTTGCGAACCTTCTTTTCAGCCCCAGCTGGAAAGTATTTAATGGTGGGAAATCCCTCTATATTGACATCTTCCGCATCGTTTCCTGTAGCGTCCATTTTTGCAATGATTATATTCTCATGGTCTTTGTACTTCTCACCCAACTCATCCCATATAGGAGCCAGTTGCTCACAGTGACCACACCATGGAGCATCTGTGAGAGGGACACAAATGTTAAAGCCACTATTCAATACTTTTATTTGAACTTGAAAATATAAAGTGCTAACTTACAAAACTCCACAAAGACGTTCTTAGTCTCATCAAAAGCCACTTCTTTGAAGTTCTTCCCTACAAGGACTTTAACTGGATTCTTGTCCCAATCCTCTGGAATTTCTTGAGTCTTCAAAAAGGGCTAGATTGAAGTGCGATATTTAAATTAGTTCATCATACTGATTCACAAGCTTGCTGAATAGTACTATTTTATACTTTCATATGTACTGTATAATACATTTACAGCTGCACATGCTGCGAATGAAGATGATTGGTTACAGAAACACACCTTCATGGTACCATCCAGAACCCCCTGGCAAAATGTTCTCAGCGTGTCTTTGTTGATGGTTGATCCCTCCATTGCATATGTCACCACTTTATCAATGTTGATCAGGCGAATAATAGGAGCATCATCTGCAGAGATGCTGAAATACTTCAGCACATGATCCGATTTGTCAGACGTAACATCTAATGTGATGAAAAGCACCTGCGCACATACACACAAACTGTGAGCATGACAAGATTAGAAACAGCTCTCTATCCCAATATGAGTTAAGTTATCCCAATATTTAACTTAATTATAATTTAGCTATTAAGTTAAAACACTTACTTTTTCCTTAAACTCACTGGCAGCATCTCTGAAATCTTCTAGCAATGCATTTTGGGATTCCACAGTTGTGTTAATGAATAGAATCATGTGATTACGGACCTTAGACCTAAATATTTGGTCAGCATTCTGCAGAAAGGTAATATAAATAAAAAATGTATGAAATTAAAAAGATGTTAATCACCAAAATCGTGATTAATTTCATTAGCATACATTTGATTTGATTTTAAATGTTATTATTTTATTTTTAAGACAGTTTTTAATTATTTTAGCAATTGGTTTCATTGGTTATTGAAGTGAATTTTGAAGTGTTACCTCTTCATTAAATGGAATGACAAGTTTCATGCTGTTGGTATGGATGAATGAAATCATCTCTCCTTTGTCTAGCTTGCTGTCCTCAGTAAGTGGCATATCTGCCCGCTTTTCATCAAACTGGAATATATACAAAGAGAAGAATGTGTGGGGTTGTGATAGGAACAGTACAGTAGAGCAAACTACACATCATTTTTTCCAAATCCAAAGTAGGGATTTTTGGGGTGTGAACAAATGATTATAAATTAATCTTCAAAGTGAATGAATAGCCCGTTTGCTGAGCGAGTCAGCGTTATATTACTGAACTAGACTGTAGGTGTTGTGGAAAATGACCGTACACAATTAAAATGAGGTAAGGAGTCGTTATTATCAAGTAGTCTAATTATAACGCAAATTTTAACAAAGAAGGTCATTGCACACTGAGTCCAAACTTTTCATCCGAATTTTTAGCACGTTAAAAAATAAATACGACCTCACGTTGTGTCAATTACGTTTAGGCTACACAATGCCTCCGAAACTTTCATCCGTCATAAAAAATTTGGATCAGGTTCGATTTTCTGCATTTTCGCATCCGTAACAATCATTTTGATAGGAAAGGATGACGAATACGAAAAAACGCATACGAAAATTTCTGACTCAGAGTGCAAAGACCTTAAAACTCATTGCACACTGAGTCCGAAATTTTCGTCCGTCATAAAAAAATTCGGATCAGGTTCGATTTTCTGCGTTTTCGCATCCATAGCATGCATTTTGATAGGAAAACGCACGCAAAAATTTCGGACTCAGTGTGCAATGACCTTAAGACTTCTTTCAGTTGCGAATCAGTTGAATGAATGATTCAGTGACTCACTATTTGTGATAAATAGACAACGAATATGTAAGATTAACATCAGTGTGATGAATCAAAATAGCCACCAATAGCAGTAGCAAACTGTAGTGCTACGGGGTATTGGAATTACCTTCTTGAAAAGCACCAATGAGTCGCTTTTTACATCATACTTCTTGAAGAGCTCTGGGTTGCTTGTGATTCCGAAGTCAAAGTCTACTGCTATTAAAGTTACATCATAAAATATCTTTGCCTTATCTCCTGCCAAATCCTGGGAAAAAGAGAACAAATTAAAATAATAACTTTTCAATTATAAATCTCTTGTTATAAATAGAGAGCGCAATGATGTTTTACTAGAACGCTTTGGCTATAAGGTAATGTCATATCTTAAAAAGTCAGTTACGTTATGCAAACAATAGGTAATTTACCTGGAAGAATCCAACCACAACCACATCATGTGCATCCAGCAGAGCCTCTGCACTCTTCACATCATTGAGAACAGTAGCGCTGGGCCCCGTGTGCCTCTCCAGCCACCTCGTGATTCCTTTTACCGTTCGCTTTCCTGTTCAAATCATAGAATAATACCTATGAGCTTGTGTTTATAGAACACACTGTATGAAAATAACATGCATGCAAATGCACCAACAAATAAATGCATTACCAGAAAAATCGGTGGCATTTTGCCTATTGCCATCTTTGAAGAATTTAAGAACGGGAAAACTGCCCACGTGGAACTCTGTGGCAAGGTCTTTCTCTTCGTCAGCATCCACTTTGGCCAGTCGTACTTCAGGTGACCCATTTTTCAGTAATCCAGCCACTTCTGCATAAATGGGCTCCAGATTGCGACAGTGACCACACCATGGAGCATCTTTTTATGTTTTAAAAGACAGGAGCAAGTTTCAATAACTAGGTTTTGAGTCACGTATAGTTTTATGAATTGTTCAAATGCTTTTGAACTTCCTATTCAACAGATCCTGAAAAACACTGATAGTAAAAAGAAATGTTGAGAGAATTCAGCATATTATTCTACTGATCATGTGACACTAAAGACTGCAGTAATATCACATGAATGAATTACATTTTAAAATATATTAAAACATAAAACAGTTATTTATAATAATAATTCATACAAAAAACTTTGCGATCCCTAACTTTACTCTGAAATTGTTTAAGACATATTACAAGAGTAGTAAGTGTTACAACTATTCCCTATATTTTAGGTTCAGAGCATGCAGTTCAGAATTAAATGCCACTTAAGTTTCAAAATGCATTTGCATAAATGTTGACATTAATAATATCAGTATTTTTTCACCTTTGTTCTAACATTTTACTGCAATGACAATAGCATAATACACAATTGTAACATTTGCATAACTGGCCCTCCTTACAAGCGTGGGAGAAATAACAGGTGCACTCCTAATGGCTGATGTGTCCAACAAATGCTAATAATCTTTGAACTTGTGCTGCTTTTGATAGGATATTTTAAATGCGTGCAACTGAATATAAAACTTTTTAAATGATCATTTAAATAATTTTGAAACACACAATGCAGTAAAATGATATGTTTTCTTGCATTATTTAGACAAAGATCAGAATGACCACTTGTAAGCACAAATATAGTCATAGAGTATATTTTAAAGGAAAGTCATAGAGTACTTACAAAATTCCACAAGCAGGTATTTGTTCTCACTGAGAGCTCTGTCAAAGTTGACGCTATGAAGGACCAAAACGTCTTTCTCTTCTGTAATTTCTTCTGTCTTCTCTGGTTTCTCTGGTTCTGTGTCTTCTTCAGAGCTGTCCTCAACTTTTTCCTCTACTTTGTCCTCAGTTGTTTCCTCCTTTGCCCTCACACACAGGCTGCAGAGCAAGAGGGTGAAACCCAGGATGTGTAGAAGCCTCATGATCGATCGGTTCAGGGGCCTACAGAGGAAGAGTGCTGAAATGAGCTGTAACATGCTTCTGTGTGGTCTTGTGGTGCTGATAAGAGAACACTGACGCTGACGAATCATTGAAAAGCCTGCGTGGTGCAAATCTACTGGTCTTACTTGTTGCCACTTCACATGAGCTCTGAAAGTGAGCCGTTGGAGAGTGGAAAATTAACATCAGATTACAGGCAAATATAATAACGTAGGAAATTCACATCACTTAGTATCCTGAGAATATAATGTGGCTTGCTTCCAGTTATCTAGAATAGTGTCCAGTAGATATCATTGAAAAAACATGTAGTATTGTGTGTGTGTGTGTGTGTGTGTGTGTGTGCGTGTGTGTGTGCGAATTAGCCATGACCAAACCATGTGTCTATATCTGGCCTTTCTGTCAGCGCCACTAGTGAGTTCACCCTGCTCAGACACGTAAGCACTCAGAGAACCGAAATGAAGATCTGCACACATGTACTATTTAAACAAATTATGAAATTATAGAGAGGGACATGCATTCATTTTCCCACACACTCACTGCATAGACAGATGTGGGAATCTGTGCTACCAAAACTTGTATTCCCTGTACCTGTGAATTATTCAGCTTAACGGCCTGTGGTTATGTGGATAAATATAGACATCTAGTTCAGTGTGTTTTGTGCATGTAGTATGACAGGGCAGATTCAGATCATTATTACCAGGAAATGTGTTGAAACCAGTTTACCAAGTGCCTCTCATTCTGTTTTCTGTCATTGTTCTATTGTTTCAAAGTTTATAATGAACATAAATGTGAGTGTTATTCCACTTCTGTCTGGAATACTTGATTCTGTATAAATGACTAGGCAGTGCTATTTTAAGTATCATTGATATACTATTATAGTTTTTGTTAATATTTAGATTTTGTAATATTTTCTGATTTCACAAGATTTTTTAAAACATTTTCTGTTTTAACTTTAATTTTAGTTTAAGTTATAGAACTTTCTGTGCATTTTTGTGATTTTATTTATCATTTTTTTATAATGTCTATAGTTTTTATTACTTTTTATTTATTAGTTTTAGTTCGTTATTTTAGTACTTTATAATATAAAGTATATTATAAAGTTATTTTGTTTTTAATAAATGTCTTTTTCCCTGCATGATTTTTGTTTTAGTTGACGATAATAACCTTAAGTGCAGGTAGGCAATTTCCTTCATTGCAAGTTTCATTGGGTTCACAAATGGTCACATTGGGGTTCAGTTGTTGCAATTTATTTTGTGATTGTGACCTAACTAACTATACATCATTTCTTACTTATTTCTGCCTTGTAATTGGTCATCTCTGTGTGAGGAGTTAGAAGCACTATTGATCGCAAACAGGGTGTTTTAATAGCACTTTGTTGCATACATTTTTTAGCAAAATAATTCTGTCTTTTTATACATGAAAACAAACTTGAGAGTAAGAATGATCAAGAAAATGTTGTAGGAGTAGCATTTTAAATAGAAAAACTGAATACTGAATGCACTGCCAAAAAAACAAATGTTAATGAATAAAATAACATAAAAATGTTAAAATTAAAACAAATGAAAACAACTGAGAACATGATAAAATGCACTTTTGTCTTGTGCAAATATTTTACTGAAAAACAAGACCGACATTAAGAACAAGAAGAAAAGCAGAACAAATTAACAACATGATATTTTGCGGTGTATAAGACAGGCTGATTGATTATGAAAGTGGATAGTCACAGTTGAATTCATTGGGATTCTCTCTGTCCATGGCCCAGTGAGCAAGTAAATCACTGAAGTCTGGTGTGCTTGAGCTACTGAGAGTCGCTGAGATACTGGAGCTGGTCATGGTGCAAACGCTCGTGTTACTGAACATACTCAATGGCGTGTTGATGTTACTGGAGCCCTCTGATGTGTTAATCATACTGAGCGAGTTCTCTTGTGTGTTTACATCACCCAAGACGTCAAGCTGATGTGCCAAAGGTTCTGTCCAAAAGCTGATTGGCAGGCGACGTTGGTTCATGGGTAAACCCTGTCCTTTCCTTTGAGCATCTTGAAAGAGCTCTGCAAGGGGCCCGAGCGACTCAGGCTCCTCCGCCTGACCTGATGATGCTACTTTGATGAAGTCAGCGTAGTACCGCTGGCGGCCCCCGACTTTTGGACACGGTCTCTCTGCATAGATGTCACAGGCATCAGGATCTTGGCTTCGGCCGAAGTAGCGCTGGACATCGCTGCTGATGAGTTCAGCAAACCGCAGGAGCTGATTGGTCATCTCAGCATTATTGGGGAACGAATCAAAACTCCACGGCTCTTCCTCTTGAGACTCACTGGCTACTGCATCCTCGTCCTCCTCCAAACTGTCCTCTCTCAGCTCCTCTTCATATTCTTCTTCAGTCTCCTCCTCATCCTCAGCTGGAAAGAAGCAGGGAGGGAAGGGTTTCGCCAAACCCAGGTTACTAAGCGTCCTGATAACACTTGCTGCCATCCTATGAAGAAAATTATATGTATACATAAATATACAAAAGACTGGGGACAGTTGTCACGAAGAAAAAGGCTATATCTCGGTAATACTGTATGGTCGATGCAGAAATGTTGTTTTCTCATAACAAGACTATTTTTTGTGTAATAAATGTATATTTAACATATATGTGTACACGCACACACACCCACACCCACACACATGCACATACCTGTATATATAATATAAAAAAAATTCAAAACATGTATGTATATATATATATATATATATATATATATATAATGTATTTATTTGTTAATGTATTATTATATCTTCTGTAAAAAAATTGCAGCTTTACAATTAATAAATTGCGTAAGATCACTGATATAAATATGACAAAGAAAGACTGAAGGAAAGAAAAAAAAGATTCTCATAATTTGAATTATTTTAATTATTATTTTAATTTGAATTATTGAAGTTGTTTTCTGTAAAAATGTTTAAAATGTTTAAAAATAAAAATTTTATTACGTTTAAAAGATTATAAATGTGACAGCTTACCACAGTTTTTATTTAGCTAACAGAAAAATAAGAAAGAAAGAAAGAAAGAAAGAAAGAAAGAAAGAAAGAAAGAAAGAAAGAAAGAAATATTTTTTAATTATTTTAATTTTAATTATTGTTGTTGTTTTCTGTAAAATATAAAATGTTTTGGACAATAAGAATGTTATAACTTGTGTGAGATTAAATGTGACAACTTTTTTTATAGGCTATAGATAACAGAAAAAGATCAAAGAAAGAAAGAAAGAAAGAAAGAAAGAAAGAAAGAAAGAAAGAAAGAAAGAAAGAAAAGATAATTTAGTATTACTTTAGAAAATGTTCAAATGTGAGTCTCTCTTACCGTGTAATGCTCGATGGATGTCGCTCGTGAAGCTGTGCTGTCCGTTTCGCGTTATGGATAATTAGCGGTTTGCTCATTTATACCCATCGCTCGTGGGGAGTCTGTTTTCTGAGCAAATATTGAGGCGCCCGTCTGTAATTGTGTTCTGCTCAAACAGAGCGTGAGTTTGTCTGGGCTCCCAGCAACCGGAGAGAAGAACGGAAACTGGCGCGCGCGGCGGCCGCTTCGTTTGCCGGGGGACGCTCAAGTGTCCGTTCACCTCAGCGCGCCTGACTCACAGCTGTTATCGTGTACTGGTGGCCACTTAAGAATGAACCTAAAAAGGCGTGAAATCGCATCTTACGCCGTTTTGACTTTTGAATGAGCCCCTTTATAAAACCCCATTAAAAAGACAAGCAAGCCAAATGACGCCCATTATGCTCCTTTGATCTGTCTGAGGTGCGTTTGACCTTATAAATAATGTGTAAAGTTTATATAGGCTACAGCAAATCAAAAGTTTATTAAGTGCACAACACGCAACAGTAAAGTGTTGTTTCTGCAAAATACAAAGAAAGAAAAGAGAGACTAAATCATAAAAAATAAAAAAAGTTATGGTGTAAATTAAATTTAAGATCTAGGACAGACCGGGGCTAGTTGTAACAACTAACCCTGGTCTTAAAAGTGGGGATTATAGCAAACAAAACTTTTTAAACTACAACAAAATAAAAATTCAATTCAAATGTAGTCACTAGACGCAAATTAGAAAGTATAAAATATTAAAACAATTTTAAGGTCATAAGAAAAAATTCATTCGAGTGTTGTTTTTTTTTTTTTTTTTTTTACACGTTGTGTGATATATTAAATAAGTATATAAAAATGCATTTATAAATTGAGTGTAAAATGTCAGACTGTCCAAAAATAAATATGCCACATTCAAAAGGTAAACAGTAAAGTCTATGAGGTGGCAGGAGGAATATACTGTAGTAGCAGCAGCTTAACATGTATGTGTGTGTATGTAACATTAAAGAAGAAGAGCAAGAGTGAGTGTGTGTGTGTGTGTGTGTGTGTGTGTGTGTGCTCATGAGTGAATATGAGCAGGACGCAGGGCAATAGAAGAGCTAATGACCAGCAGCGGAGAGCACAGCATCTGGACTAACATATGTCAGAGAACAAGAACACTTAACTGCAGCTTCAGGTTGGTCAGACAGCATGTAATGGCTTAACCATCCGTCAGCCACAGGTGGACATTACACATGATTACAAGATTTAGAACTGTCCTTCTGTTATTTTACAAAAGATAAAGTGCTACATTATGGTTTAATAATACAAAAATTATTTCATTATTAGAAGATCATGCTGTTTATGTACAAGATTTTAGGAATACTCCTATGAAATATTATGAAAGATTAAAAATAAATTACACTAAAGGAACACCATTAAGAACACTGAATGTATACACGAAAACAATTATCAAACATTTCACACTGCACAAGTGCACAAGACAACTACTGAGACATGCTCTTTGTCGCTTAAAATTTTAGTTATATCCTAAAAAAAATAGATCCTAAAGGGTTGTTAATCATAATCTTAATACACAGAGTTCTTAATATAAATAAAAAGTTTACCAGAATAGGAATCTAGTATGATCTGACAATTATTCAAAATAAATACAATATATCTCATTAAAATTCTGAAAACGTGATCTCACTAGTGATCCTTGTCCCTTAATTCCAAGCAGTTCTGTTAAAATATCTTTTTTCTTTTTAATAGATTGTAAAAGGCTTTGATCTTGAGTTGAATCACTTAACAACTGAAGTTCTATTATATCAGACTCAACATCTTCAATTAATTTAACCATATTTCTGGAGGTATTAAGAGTGTGCTGTTCACAAAATTGTTGAATATTAACTTTACTTACCATCCCACCACTGTTGAATTGATTCAGAATTCTCTACATTAGTTTTCCATTGTTGCCAAAAATACATAAAACCTTTTTTTTAAATGATTAGGCTATCATTTAACAAAGAAACATTAAAATGCCATATGCACTCTTTACTCTAAGAGAATTAACAAAAACCACTCCACATACCAGCCCATGATCTGAAAAGCAAACTGGAGTGATAGCACATGATTTAAAAATCTGTAAATTATGTTTATAACAATATATTCTATCAATCCTAGCCATAGAAATATAGTTTTCTCTGTAATGGGCCCACAAATATTGTCTAAATTCTCCATGCTTCTCTCGCCATACATCTGCTAAGTCAAAAGTTTCCACAATACTTGAAAACTTATTTCTTGAAGCTATATGTGGTTCAACGTGATTTCGATCTAAATTATTAATTGTGCAACTAAAATCTCCAGCTAAAAAAAAAAGAAACTCCCCTGAACCACGTCCTGCAATGTACTAGCCAATTTAAAAAAAAAAAAAAAAAAAAAGAAGCATTCTTTCTCTTGCAATAACAGGAGCATATACATTGATCAGGATTATTGTTTTTCTTTCATATTTTGCAGTGACTTTAATTAATCTACCTGCAATAACTTCATATGACAAAGGTACAAAAGATCTTGAAAATAGAATGGCTACACCAGCACTAACAGAGCTTTTATGACTCACTGTGACAGTACCATCCCATTCTCTTTGCCAATCAGCTTCATTGTCAATGCATGAGTGAGTTTCTTGTACAAATGATATATCAATATTCTTTAGAGATGCTCTCTTTTTTACATCTCGTGCTCCATTTAAATTTAGTGAGGAAATCTTAAACAGCCATAAATAATAAAATTATGACTAATAAGACAAACCTCACAATTCCACATAATTCCTTCTATTATTGTGATCCTTTCAAATCATCTTTTTTTCATTTGTGCTCTTGTCTTTTATACTAATTTCTTAAGACGATATATTTCAGTCTCAGCAAGACCATCTCCTCCTACATTTTTCATCACCTCTCTTGCAGATTCAATAAAGTTAGAAAAAATTAATCAACAACCACATTTCTTTTTCCTTTTGTTATTTGTAAGAAGCTCCGAAACTTGTCCAAGTCGTACTTCTCCTTTCTTACAATCATCACTGTTTGGGTAGAAATGTCAGATTCTGAGGAGTATTCCATCTCACTACTAGCATCAGTTTTATACATGTCCTTCATATCAACTTGTTCTTTGACATGACCCCTTTTTGAGTTTTTCTCACTCAGCACACACTTTGTTGCTTTATATGCTTTGTATTTAGCAACTTGAAAGTATTCAAGGTTCAGCTTTTTCCATTAATTCTTGTCCCGAAACAACCTCTTTTGCTGCTTTCTTCGTTTTTCTTCTCTTGTGCATTAGGTTCTACAGTGTTCATCTCGATTCTACTTTCATTTTGCTCATTTAAACTAACCCTGAAAGTTGGGAAAACACACTGTGTTGCTCTCACAGCCACGCTTTACTCACTCCACAGACGCTCACACATGCACAAGAGAGCGAGAGAGAGAGTATGTGTATGAGGTTTTATTGTGTAAAAAGGGTTGATACATACTGTACACACATACATTGCATTTTAGAAATGTTATATACACAATGGCAACTTTCTCATGTTTTTTTTTTTTTTTTTTTTGGCCTTTCAACATAACAGTATGAGGTCTTGGCCAGCAGATAGCACTGTTGCTGTTTCCATGAATTCTCACTGTAACCATAAATATGGTGGATGATAGTCGCAGTACATATAGTAATAATAATAACAACAGCAACAAACAAACCAGCAGTTGCTGCAGTATGGCTGAAATCTTAAATATCTTGACTCATTTATCAATGTTTTTGATTTGTTGTATTGTTTTGTTTTATACTTTTGAATTATCAAAAAGTAAATGAATAAAACAGTAAGTAAATACAATTGAAATCTTTTTTTTTTAAATGTTTTTTTTTTTTTGAGAATTGAGTCCCACTATGGCGAAGGCCTGGCTCATGAATATTAAACAGGTCCTGATGACGTTGCTGGGCAACCATTCTGGAGCGTCCAGCAGGAAATCCTTCTGGAGCGCAGACTTATCTTATGAATATTACGAAGGACCTTAGGGGATAATGAATATTAATTAACCGGAACTACCACCCGATTGGCCTTTTGGAAGAACGACACGTACCTTAAGTAATATTTATGAGCCAATCCTTCAACAGCGGCGAAGGGGAAGCTATGCAAACGTCCAGTATTTCTGTTTTGAACCAGGAAGTAACGTGTCACAGCAGTCCTAGACATTTGAAGAACACTACAATGGGCTGATTGAGGAGAATCTAGACTGCATTATGGAAAAGTATTTTGCACCGTGCCTTCTACTGTATGTTATCGCTGGCTGTTTTGCTGACGGTGAGTTTTCGGAAGCGCTTTAGATAGCCTATCATAGTATATTTGTAGTATTTAATAGCCGTTTTGAGTCAGTTTTTCGCTCTAACCCAAATGTCACAAAAATGGGCATGGGCTTTTGTGAATGTTTTTAGTCGTTTAGGTAATCGGACGCAAGTCTGGTTTATACATAAATAAGTCTTTACATACACAAGTTTGAAGCGAATAAAAGGATCTCGCTTATTGTGATTGTTTACATCTGACGCCATCGTGACGTCATGCTCTGCCCCCCGCAGATCTCACTTACTTGAACGGGTTCTACTCTAAAACGCCTCAGAGGTTGTCCAAATACAGCTGGTTCGGTAATGTTCGGCTCCATCACTTCAGAGTACCGGAAGATGCGGTGCTCGCGCGGTGGCTGCTCACCGTCTCGCGGGGATCCGGACTGAACTGTGGCAACCAAAACATCACTGTGTATGTATGGTGAAATTATGACAGTAAACAGGCGTGTTTGAATAATGCATGAATTTGAAGTGCTTTCAGTATTGAAATAATCTTTTGAAAGCTTTACCACGATAACAATGTTTCCCTCCAAAAATCATGCTTCTAGGTAAAAGTTTGGAGTTAATTTAATGGAGAACTTGCTGTTATGCAACACTGTGATGAAATGAAATGTGATAAAATCCTGAAAACCTCTTTGAAGGAGATTTACAGGGTTTTATAAGTGTAATAATAGCTGTAGTTGCTATGGTATTTTGGCTGAAATTATGGTACTGTGGTAACCCATTATTTGAAAACATATCAAGTGTATGTTTTAATGTTTCTAAGGGTTTATGCATTTCAAGTTAGCATGAAATGAAAATATGCCCTTTCTATTTTCTAAATGCATGTTATCTATCTTATTGTAAAGAATGCATGTTTCATTTTTTTTTTAAATGTTTTGAACCTCGTAATATTTAATCAAAATGTTACAATTGGACCGGTGATGTATGCAGGACTTCTTCAGTCATTTTGTCCTCTTGAGCCTCGTCCCTACAAGCTTGCATTCATCTGTGTCCACTTTGAGTGCAACATCAAAATCCAATCAGACACAGATACACAGAACCAAGTCCTCGCCCTACATTTTTTTCCTTTTTCCGTGATGCATGATATGTACATGTATTACTTCCTTTTCATTGTGACTTTAATGTTTTTGTTTTCACAGGTCTAAGTCTTGTAATGAAAATAATTATATTTCAAAATGTGCTGATGTGCTAAGAATGATCTCCTTGGAGGTCTTTCTTAGAGATCACTTCTTGGAGACCGTATACAGAAGACAAATTCTCATGAGAACTCTTTAACTGAGAAGCCCAAGATTATTGTGTACTGCATCAGTACCAGCAGACCTGCTTAAAAATGCTTGGAAACATGCAAACTATTAAAGAGCACATACAGATGTCAAATAATTTCGTTTATATACTAATATACACCTAAAAGATGACAAAATAAACTTTTATCAGCTAAAATACACCAACAAATGAAGGAAACTTTAACCCTAAGTTGCACCAGAGACTCATCTTGAAAGAAGTACTGTACACTATAATAGTTGGTTATAAAAGTAGTTAAAAGCAACTAAATGACAAAGTAGGGATACATTTTCTAATTAATTCATTTAACATTGACTTTTGTCCATCTTATGCGAATCAACAGGCACTTTAGGGTAGGAGCGCCCCCGGTCATCAACCCCATAGAAACAACCTTTCCAAACTCCACATCAGTGTCTCTTGCTCACAATTTAACGCTGACCATTCCCAGTGGACAGAGCGGCAATGTGACACTGTTCAATGTGACCCATCCCAAACCTGGAGACTGGTTCCTTGCTGCTCACCTGCCCAAGGATGAAGGGAAGATAGAGCAGCAGGTGTGTGTGTGTGTGTGTGTATATATATATATATATATATATATATATATATATATATATATATATATATAATATATTGTAGGATTATCTATATATAGATCATTTATATAGACAATCCTACAATATATATATATATATATATATATATATATATATATATATATATATATATATATTGTAGGATTATCTATATAAATGTGACAGCTTTCTAGATCAATACATTAGCTTGTATCTAGTTAAAAATGCCAAAAACTGCAACATTGTGAAATATTATTACAATTTAAAACAACTAATTTATTAATAAAAGTAAGTGTGATTGTTTGTTGCTTTCTGTTTTAGGGACTGCCATCTTGCTCATACCTATTTCAGGCACAGATGTTTTTAAGGAGAGCTGCTGACCTGCCAATCCTGCAGCTCAACATTCCACTCTATCAAACACTAACTACAACTCCAGCTCTGTTTAAGTATGATCTATGTTCATGTGTTTGTATTAAGTAGAATATGTTGTTTGTTAGATATATAAACTACCAGTCAAAAGTTTTTGAACTGTAAGATTTGTAATGTTTTTTTAAAGAATTCTCTTCTGCTCACCAAGCCTGCATTTATACAGTAATATTGTGAAATATTTTTTACTATTAAAATAACAATTTGAATATATTGTATTATATAATTTATTCCTGTGATCAAAGCTAAATTTTCAGCATCATTACTCCAGTCTTCAATCTTTGATGAAGAGAAAGATCCAAAGGTTAGCATTTATCTGAAATAAAAAGCTTTTGTAACATTATGCACTATAACATTCAAAAGCTTGGAGTCAGTAAAAAAATTGGGGGGAGGGGGGGGGGATTATATAAATTAATACTTTTATTTAGCAAGGATGCTTTAAATTGATCAAAAGTGATGATAAAGACATTTCTAATGTTACAAAAGATTTCTATTTCAGATCAATGCTGTTCCTCTGTTCATCAAAGTAACCTGGAAAACATTCTACTCCGCTGTTTTCAACATTATAACATTATAAATAATAAATGTTTTTTTTTTTTAGCAAATCAGAATATTAGAATGATTTCTGAAGAATCGTGTGAGCTTTGAAATCACAGGAATAAATTACATTTTAAAACAGTTATTTTAAATAGCAAATATTTTTCAAAATTTCAAGATTTTATTGTTTTTGCTGTACTTTGGATCAAATAAATGCAGGCTTGGTGAGCAGAAGAGACTTCTTTTAAAAATATTTCAAATCTTATTGTTCAAAAACTTTTGACTGGTAGTGTATATATGTAAAAAAAAAAAAAAAAAGTTTTTGTTGAAATCTTTTGTACCTTTTCTGTTTAGGGTCTTTGTTCCAGAGTTCTCCTCCAGGTTGGATGTTTTCATCTTGAACTGTTCTGTAAAGCTGGGAAATGATTGCGGGCTGTCAATCACTGTAGGCTCCAGCACTTTGAGGCAGGGCTCAGAGGTGAAACAGAACTGTTCAGGGTCAGAGAGCTGCTCCACATCAGTCCTCATTCCCCCGTGGAACAGCTGGTTGCTGGTTACGGTTGAAACTAGTCAACCAAACACCACCATACCTTTCAGCATCTCTGCCAATGTCACAGGTTTGTTTTGATTAATCTATCACTTTAATAAAAATAATTTTTGCCAGTTATTGCTTGATTCTTGAATGTATTTCCCTCCTCTTTCACTTCATACACACAGTGGGATGTAAACCTTTGAGCGTCTCTTCAGATTTCAACACCTCAGCCTTCATTCGTACCATCATTGCTCCCCAAAGCAACAGCTCGGGTGGTCTCAGTAACACATCCGTTTCCATAAGAGACCAACCAGGCCTTCGTGCTAACAGCTCTGAGCCAGTGTGCATGAGAAGCCCTTCAGTGGTCAGAGATGAACAGGATGTGCTATCACTACGCTTCATCGTTTCCAGCAGCAACCTAACCGTGACCTCAGACCTTCCCACTGTGCTCACACTTGAGCACTCTCCTGGTGACAGTGGCGGCACGTTTGTTGTACAGCTCCACTTGAACACTGTAAGAATATAATATAATATAATATAATATTGTCAGTGAGATTTTTGAATGATTTGAAGTCTTTTGTGCTCACCAAGGCAGCATTTATTCAGTAAAATATACAATTAAAATTGTGAAATATTATTACAATTTAAAATAACTTTTCTATTTGGATGTATTTTAAAATGTAATTTATTTCTGTGATGGCAAAGCTTATTTTTAAGCAGCCATTACTCCAGTCTTCAATTTTAGAAATCATTCAAATATGCTGATTTGGTGCTCAAGAACAGTTCTTATTGTTATCAGTTTTGAAAACTGTTTAACTGTTGGGCTGAATTAATATTTTAGTGGAACCCATGATTTTTTTCTTTTTTTTTTCGTGATTCTTTGATAAATAGAAAACTTTAAAAGAACAGCATTTTTTTGAAAGAAAACTTTAAACATAAATGTCTTTACTCTCACTTTTGATCAGTGTATCGAATAGCTAAATTTGATACAGGTGCATCTCAAAAAATTTGAATATTGTGAAAAAGTTAATTTTTTTGTAACTTATTCAAAAAGTAAAACATTTAAAAAAAAACAAAAAAACATTTTTTGTTTTGTTTTAATTTTGATGATTAGACCTTACAGCTCATGAAAGTCAAAAAATCCAGTATCTCAAAATATTAGAATATTTATATATTAGAAGATCAATCAATGAATCAAAAAAAAAAAAGGATTTCAGCTTTTATTTCCAGGTATTCACATCTGGATCTGATAAACACAACTTAGAAGGTAGCACCTTTTGTTTGAACCATTTCTTATGTGACCAGATTGACTTAAACTAGATTAAAGTGAATAAGACTTAATATTTAGTTCCTTTGCTTGCAATAACTGCATCAAGCCTGTGACCCATTCACATCACCAAACTTTTGCATTCTTCTTTTGTGATGCTTTTCCAGGCTTTCACTGCAGCCACTTTTAGTTTTGGTAGGTTACTCCCTTCAGACTCTTCTTCAGAAGGTAAAATGCGTACTCTATAGGGTTTAGGTCTGGAGATTGACTTGGCCAGTCTAAAACCTTCCACTTCTTGCCCCTGATGAACTCCTTTGTTGCTTTGGCACTATGTTTTGGGTTATTATCTTGCTGCATGATGATGGATCTCCCAGTCAGTTTGGTTGCATCTTTCTGTAAATTGGTAGACAAAATGTTTCTGTAGACTTCTGAGTTCATTTTGCTGCTGTCATCATGTTACGTCATCAATTAAGATTAATGAGCCCAAGCCCAAACCATGATATTACCTCCACTGGGTTTCAGATGAGCTTGTATGTTTTCTCCAAACTTTAGTCTTTCCATCACTTTGGTAAAGGTTAATCTTTGTCTCACCAGTCCATAAAACTTAGTCCCAGAATTTTTCGTCTCCTATTCTTCTTGCTAATGAGTGGTTTGCATCTTCTGGTTTAGCCTCTGTACTTTTGTTCATGAAGTCTCCTGCGAACAGTAGATTGTGATACCTTCACCCCTGCCCTCTGGAGGTTGTTGCTGATGTCACTAACAATTGTTTTAGGGTCTTTCTTTACAGCCGTCACAATGTTTCTGTCGTCAACTGCTGATGTTTTCTTTGGTCTACCTGTTCAAGGTCTGTTGCTTAGTACACCAGTGGTTTGGTTGTACTGGCTATGGCCGATGTTTGTGCAATGGCTCTCATTGATTTTTCATCTTCTTTCAGCTTCACAATTGCTTGTTTTTCACCCATAGACAGCTCTCTGGTTTTCATGTTGGTTACACGTCTAACTATAAATGCAGTCTGCACAGGCAAAACCCAAATCTGAAACTGAGCGCAGACAGTCAGTGCGATTTATTGTTTGAATAATCAATATAATAGGACACACCGGGGCAACAAAACACCCCTGTCAGTCACATGTTCCGATACTTTTGGTAACATGAGCAATGGGTGGGTTAAAACGGTGTTATCCTCTAAGTTGTGTATCAGATCCAGATGAAAATAAGCCTCTTGTGGCTTATTTTATTTGAGCACAGCATATTTACCACAACCACTTATTTGTTTCATATATTTGACCCAGTTATCCTAGTAACTTCATATTATACTAGGTATATTGAATGTGTATCAGTGTATTTTTTTTTTAGTCATATTCTGTTGTAATATAGATTTAACATTTTTTATTCTTGTGTTTGTGGCATAGAGTTCTCTGGTTGGTGGATTTGCTCATGTCAAAGCATGTCTCACACCTTCAGCTCCTGTACTTCATGTCAACCGCAGCCAGACTTGTGCTACAGGTTAGTCACATAAAAATTTGTGCAATGCATGTTTGCTATTCTCCTGCATGTCAGATTTGAAACTCTTCGTATATGTGTGCATGTAGGGCTTATGCAGGGCTATTCTCTGAGCGTGAGCAGCAATGAATCACAGGCACTGTTGAGGATTCCGTTTCCAGACGCAGCAGTGTGGTACCTCAGCCTCCAGACCGTGTGCAATGACAGGTCAGTTGTGCAAATTCAGTGCGGAACTAGCACATATACATTTATATTGTATGACTACAGACATTCATAAAGCACCTTCTGGGCATTATTTATGCTCCTGTGTTGTCAATCCAGTGTCGACTGCAGGAACGCATCCGCAATAGTGAGTGCGTCTGTGAGTGTGAGTGCGTGCATCGATGACTGTGGACCGTATGGAGAGTGCAGACTGCTACGCACGCACAGCTACCTCTATGGCGCATGTGTGTGCAAAGCAGGTAAACAAACACACATGCAAACAACTGGCCATAAATCATTAATAATTAAAGCTACTGAGTTTGTTACTGTTTGCTATTGACAGGTTGGCAGGGATGGGGCTGTACGGACGGAGCGACTGCACAGTCGTACTCTCGGCAGATGACTGCGGCTCTGCTCCTCACCCTCAGTAACTTTTTCTTCATCCCACCCATCGTCGTGGCACTTTACAGAGGCTACCACGTCGAGGCCGCCATCTACTTCTTTACCATGTTTTTCTCCACGGTGTGTTTTTATGTTATAATTCTATCTATCTGTCTGTCTGTCTGTGTGTGTGTGTGTGTGTGTGTATGTCTGTCTGTCTGTCTGTCTATATCTATCTGTCTGTCTGTCTATCTGAGCACAGCATATTCACCACAACCACTGTGATATCAATAATGAATTGTGACCCAGTTATCCTAGTAACTTTATATTATACTAGGTATATTGTGTTTGAATCAGTGTTTTTTTTTTTATTCATATTGTGTTGTAATATAGATTTAACATTTTTTGTTCTTGTGTTTGTGGCCTAGAGTTCTCTGGTTCGTGGATTTGCTCATGTCAAAGCATGTCTCACACCTTCTGCACCTATCTGTCTGTCTGTCTGTCTGTTTATAATACACATTGCATATTTTGTAATCATAATGATTGTGTCTTTTGCAGTTTTATCATGCTTGTGACCAGCCCGGTGTGACTGTGATGTGCATCATGGACTACGACACACTCCAGTTCTGTGATTTCTTGGGTTCTGTTGTGTCAGTGTGGGTGACTATTGTGTGCATGGCACGGCTCCAGGATCCAGTAAAATATGTAAGTACTATATTGTGTTTAATTAGTGCTGTCAAACTAATTATCCAAACTAAAAGTTTTTGTTTGCATGATAGATGTATGTATGTGTATATTTATTATGCATATATAAATACACACACATGCATATATATATTTACGAAAAATATGTTATGCTTATATATTAAATATATTTTTATATAATATAAGTGATATGAATATAAATATATACATGTAAATATTTTCAAAATATATACTGTTTGTATTTATATATATACATAATAAATATACACAGTACACACACATATATTATGTGAACGAAAACGTTTATTTTGGATGTGATTAATCGCGATTAATCGTTTGACAGCACTAATTTTAATCAATAATGGCCATTATGTTGTTAATATCTCCCATGGCGTCATGGTAGATGTGTTGGAGCCTTGTCGTTGGTGGAAGGGGTTACACAGCATCTCTAATAACTAAAGACTGAAGATTGATTGTTATTGGTTTTATGACTGTTTTTGTTCAAGTGTGAAAGTTTTAATTACAACCTTCCAGCAGACAGCTGCAGGGTGGAACTGAAACTGCTGCATGTTGCCATTAAATGGTACCCTTGTGCTGCCATGTACATTCATGAAAGTGTCAAATGTCTGTATCACCTTGTAAACTGCAATGGAACTATTGCGGAATGGGCCTTAAATAGCACGGCATGTTTAACTAGACCTACCTGTTCTTTAAAGGTAATGTTGTGATAGTGCATACCAGGTATTGTTACTTTGAAACAATACAAACCATGAGCCAGTAAAACATTTTTAATTATTATTATTTTTATAATCATATTATTATGTCTATAAATTAGAAGAATGAGTTGTTAAATGATCAATAAACATAACATTTTATATTAAATATTAAATAGTTTTCCCCCCTTTTAGTCAAGGATTCTTGCATTAAAATTGTAAGTTTGCCTTGTCAATTTTCATTTTCTCTTCACCTTTAGAATGAAATATTAGACTTGAGTAAACGCCCCCAAAGTGTTTTTTTTAATGAATAGAATGTGCGCCGTCTATTGTTAATGTTCTCGTGCTTCTGATGTCAGATTTCAATCAGTTTCTGCAGATTAGTTTCAGTAGATTGTCTTTTTAGAGTGGGAAAGAAGTTTTTGGTTCTGAAACAGTTTACATGTTACAATGAAAAATATTTTTTTTAAAAACAATTAAATGTTGATTTACGATATGACCCCTTTACATGTATATGCTAAACACTTTAATGAGTAATTATTTAAAATATGTTGCATGTCAGATTTAATAGCTTATATTGTTTTTACATTGCAGCTATTGTTTATGGCGGGCACTCTCGTCATTTCTATGGCAATGCAGTTGGACCGCAGGGGGCTATGGAACCTTTTAGGTCCTGTACTGTTTGCTTTAGTCATTATGGTCACTTCCTGGGTGAGTTTGACTTTTCCATATACTCCAAAACATTGTGTATTGTTAGATTGTTTTTTTGATATTGTGACTGACTAATGATAGGAATTTAATTTATATTTATTTAATTAAAACACTACTTTTGAAATGTTTGAGGTCAGTAATATTTTTGTAACGAGAATTAATTTTATTCAGCAGATTTGCATTACATTGATCAAAAGTAACGGTAAAGATGTTTATTATAGTACTATTACTACTACTACAAGAAAAAAGATATATCATAGAAAATCGTGGTTTCCTCAAAATATTAAGCAGCATAAATTTATTCAACTGTTATAATAATAAATATTTCTTGAACACCAAATCAGCATGTAAAATGATTTCTAAATGATCATGTGACACTAAATAATAGCTGCTGAAAATTCAGATTTTCAACTATTTGAACAATATTACAGTTATTGTTACAGTTTTTACTGTTTTTATTTAAATAAATTCAACCTTGGTGAGCATGAGAGATGTCTTTCAAAAACACACACGTACACGAAATCATACTTATATATAATTATATAAGTTAATTAAATTCTGATTTAAAAGTTACTTTTCTAAATGAATGAATGAATAAATAAATAACTGATCTACTCCCACTTATGGTTTCCAGTTTAAAAAAAATAGAAAATCAATTGTCTGCACTTTGAGTTTGTGGCTTTTTATCTTACACAGGGGAAATTATATCCTTACAGATTTAACTTTTTAAAGTAAAACAGTACATTTCCATGTAATGATGAGCAGTGTTGAAATATTTCCCGTCCTGTTCACTTGTGTTACAGGTTTATCGAGGAGTGAAACGGCATCAGTGCTACCCTCCGTTGTGGCGCCGCTGGGTGTTGTTCCTGCTTCCGGGCATCGTATCTGCATTGATTGGAGTGTGCGTGTACGTCTTCGCTCAGACCGACGGCAACTACTACTACACTCATTCCATTTGGCATGTTATGGTGGCCACGAGTGTGGTCTTCCTCTTACCACCCCGTGAAAAACACGTTCCCCCCTGGGGCTGGACCAACAAAATCTGTAGCTACAGGAGATGTAAAAATGAGAAAGTAGAGCTTTACACTGTCACCTAAATACACTGCTATTGAAATTTGCACAAACTGGATTTTCATGTGCATTTTAACAGTTTTACAAACATTAGTGGTTAGCTTTAAGCACGTCAAGCTTTATCTGAAAGATTCTCCTCTGCAGTCACCAGTACGACTGTACGCACACGAATAACTACTTAAAGGAATAGTTTACCCGAAAAGGTCAAAAATGTTACCCAAACATTTTTATTGTCATTCTAAACCCATAAACCAAATCAATGGAACACAACAGGAGATTCTTGACAATTCATAGCGACCACATCAATCAAGACTATCAGTGAATAACAAACTTATTTTGGTCTGTTTCCCACACAAGGCTATTTTATGACTGCAGAAGGCTTGGAATATAGTGCATTAGTCATGTAGACTACAGTTATGGTGCTTTTTGATGAACAAAAACGTCTCCTTTTGTGTTTCATGGAAAAAAAATAACTGCTCACAGGTTTGAATGACATGAGGGTGAGTAAATAATGCCATAATTTTCATTTTTTAATGAACTATTCCTTTAAACAGGATACTTTTTAACTTTTCAAATGACTGATTTCACAGAGAACAACAGCAATGTCAATAATTAGTGAATGTCTTTTGACCCAGTTTACTCCAGGAAGCACTTTTGTGAGTTCGAAGAATCAATTTATCAATTTATAACACTGCATTTGTCAATTTTTTTTAAATCTCTTTTGAGAAAAGCACTACTGAATTCTAGGTATATTCAGCACTTTTTTCAGTTGATTTTTATGAGTAGCACCACATTGAATCTGCACCCACAGAACTGGGATTGTTTCTGCAGAAATGATTTTTTTTTTTTAAATAACACATTTAACTATAGTTAAGTACTTTTCACAGAATTCTGGAGATTTTCTTTCAAAATCAGCACCAGAAATGAGAAAAAATAAAGAAATTGCAGATTCTGTCTGGACCTACTTATGACGTTAAGGATCATGTTGTGCATTTTCATTACTAGAGAGGACTGTTGTCTGTGTCTCTGAAATATTGTTTGCTTACACTGGAGAGCAGGTGCAATAGTTCCTTGTTTAATAGCCAAAATTGTTTTACACTATTATTTATACCACTGTCAGGAATGTACAAGAAATTACCTCCCTTCTTCCTCCCTAAAAGCCTTGGAATTTTTCTTGAGATGTTGCTCTTACGTTTCCGAGGGGAAGAACTTCTTAAACTCGCTTAAAATTATGTTTGCTTGAGCCAGTATGTGAAATTATGCTTGTATGCCAGTATGAATGGCTGTGTCTGCTTAATAGGTTAAAGGTGTGTGTGTGTGTGTGTTTGTGTTTGTTATGGGTGTCAGATGTATGATGACCTGATGTATTTAAGATGAACTTCTGTATTGGTAAAGGCTTTACATAGATATGCATTATACTATACTTCTGAACCCTCAGGCCAGTTTAAACTTGAAGAGGCATCTGTGGACATACTTTTAAGATTTAAATTTACATAGCAGCTGTCCTTTAAGGATCAAATGTATGTAAATCAGTGTCGCGGTTTTCCATTTAACGTGATTCGACTCTTGTTTTTCCAGAGGTGGTAAAATGTTAACTAGGGTTGGAATATTATACAGATGTTTTACAATGTTTTATATTCATTTTGTATTGGACTTGAAATTGAAAAGAAATATGAGCTAAACCAAGATAAATCTGTGAATCCCAAAACCTTTTCTTCTTTCTTATGGGATTTAGTTTTGATTTAATATTGCTTATCATGACAATCCTTGTTCTTCTTTGTGTCCATTGGTAGCCCTTGTAAATTGCACAAATATGCACTTGTGTTTGGGGTTGAGAATGAGGCAGTGCAGTCACAGAGATTATGTTTAATGTTAAAGTTTCTTTATTGTTGGTTTTAATCATTTTTATTTGTGCTCTTGATTCCTGTCTCCTTTTTTCTTAAAGTGTTCTGTAATCTATATGCCAATAAATTGAGAAATAAATAACTCAATGATTATTTAAAACTGGCTTCTTATTTTTCACAAACAGATTCACTAGAGCAAAGCTTAGTATTGTAGTTATAGTTTATGTTAAATATTAACATCAAATTAGCTAAAGCTGTGCAATAACATTAAAATTAATTACAAATTAAATTTACAAAATAATAATAAAAATAAAACACCGTTCAAAAGTTTGGGGTCAGTATGCATGTATTTTTGTATTTATTTTTTGATAAAAAATAAATACAATCAGCATATTAAATTGATTTCTGAAGCATCATGTGACACTGAGGACTGGAATAATGATGCTTAAAATTCAGCTTTGCATCACAGAAATAGATTCCATTTTGAAAATATATACATATAGACTGGTATTTATTATAACAGTATTTCTGTTTTTACTATACAATTTTTAAATTAAATACAGCCTTGGTGAGCATAAGATATTTCCTTAAAGTAAATAAATATTTAAATAATTTCTACCCCAAATTTTTGGACAGTAGTGCTTTTTGCCTTTGTGATAAATGTGTGTGAATTCAATAAAGCAATTTTGTAACACTATATATGTCAAAGTTTAAGGCATTTCTTCTTTTAGAGTGATTAGCATTAAAGCTAATGGGTTTTTATGTTAGCCTGTATCTTTTGACTATTTCTACTGACAAATTTCTTTTCTAAGGATTATTTACCAGATACAGATTAAGGTTATGTTAATTTACCATACAGATTTACAAATTTACTACAGATGTACTCTGTCCCATCCTGTCCATTCAAGTATTCACTGAAGCACTGTTATAATATGTGATGTTAATATATGTAAATAAACGGTGACAATCTATAGCAGAAAGGAAAAACTTTATATCAAATAAATACATTAAAAACGTGACAAATGTGTGAAAAAGGCAAGTTACACTTAAAACACTGAAGAAAACACATTCGTTGAAAGTTGGTAATATATCTGATGTCTTATGGCATTATTGCTACATCATAAATAATATCTTTGAATTGCGTGAAAAGCTGTATTTCTACATATCATATAGAGAAATGTGAACAGAGGAATCAAGCATTCTTATTATACAGTATAATGACTTTTAGTTATAACATCTGTTTTGTAGAGCACAACGGAAAGCAATGGAGATGCCACTTACAACTGTGTTAGGTAACGTAATAGCACAAAATAAAAAAAGCAGTAAATGTTGTGTGCATGTTTAAAGCCGGGATGCCGTTCCAGAGTTAGAGTTCGAGTTCTTTGCCTTCCATCATCCTCTGCGGTTTGGGTGGCGAGGGCAGGCGAGGGACTGGAGTGACGCTGACGACGCATGAACGGGAAAACACTGGATATACATACAGACGAACATCGATAAGACATCTCTTCCTCTGCAGACCGAGCAAAATGGGTTGTATGTGTCTTAGGCTTTTACCTTTTCTTGGTCTCCTGTGGTACTACGGCTCTGGCTAATAAGTTTTTGTAGAGTTCAGATTTCAGATAACGAGGGTAAGAATCCTACAAAGGAACACAAAAGACATTTATTGAACATTGGCAAGAATATTTAAATCCTTTTAGCATCTTTTCACATCATAAAGGCTTTGTTTATAGTATTAACATCCTATGTCCCATATTAAAGTGACCCATATTCATTTACACCCTATCAATTCACTTCTTCAGTTTAAAAGTTTTGGGTCATTATAATTTTTTTTTTTTTAAAGAAATCACTTTTTTTCTTTTTCAGTTAAGGATGCATTAAACTGATCAATTTTTTTAAATTATTTTTTACATAATTTCAAAAATTGTATTTTAACTAAACACTGTTGTTTTAACTTTCTATTCAAATAATGTTTCACGGTTTTTAACACTCACTGTAAAAAATGACAGTGATTTTAACGGTAAAAAACTATGAAAATGCTACAGTAAAAACCGTAAACTGACGTTCCCAGAATTCCCTGCGTTGCATTTCAAATTTAGTTTGAATTAATTTGAATTCTTAGTTTTTTCTTATCAGTTACATTTATTAGGGTTGTATGTTACATCTAATGTTGTTAAATTAATGTTTATTGCATATTTCAGTTTAATGAGTCTCACCATGATGGTGTTTAGTGTTTGTGTGAATGACACTGTGCACCTTCTATGTATGTTATTATTTAAAAGCTGCTTGTGATGGGCTTTGGTTCATCATGTGACTTTCTTATCACCACCTGCATTTGGTGGTTATCAGTGTATTTCAAAGGTACAAAACAGATTTCAGTACTTTAATAGGTTGGTATATTAACATTATATCAGTTAATGAAATTACGGTATTTAACTGTAAATTGAAGTTAAACCCATAAAACCTAAATGTTGTTTCCGTATTTTTTACGGTAGATTACCGTAAATTTTACGGATTTTCTTTTACAGTGCTGATAATAATAGGAAATGTTTCTTGAGCACTAAATCAGCATATTAGCATGATATTATCTTAAGGATCATGTGACACTGAAGACTGGAGTAATGATGCTGAAAATTCAGCTTTGACATCACAGGAATAAATTACTTAAAAAATATATACAAATACAAAATAAGAGTTATTTTAAATTTAATGATATTTCTCAATATTATTGTATGTACTGTATTTTTGATCAAATAAATGTAGCCTTGGGGTGCATAAGAGACATTTTTCCAAAAAAGATCAACCCCAACTATACATTTATCCACATTCTGCATTTGATCAAAGAGCTGAACATTATACCTTTTTCATGAGGAAGTAAATGTGCATTTGAGCATCATCCAAGACAAAACGATGAGGGCGCTTGAGTCCTTCCAGGGTCTTTTCCATGGTCTTGCTGTCAATATTCACCCAGCGACTTGCACCAGGAGCCAGGAACTGCCTGATAGATTATAATGGAGATCAGTTACAAGGTTCAACAAAAAAAATCACAGACAAACTAGAGGTGCCGAGAGACTTCCATTCATATGACACACTGATTAATTACATATAGTACATACTGATTTAGTATATATAGCATATAGGTTTTTGTTTTTTTTGGCAAAGCTAACATTTTTAGGAAAACATGGTACATTTTTGATGAATAAAAAGTTCAAAAGAACAGCATATTTAAAATATAAATATTTTGTAACCTTATAAATGTCTTTAACATTGTTGCATGGATAAAATATTACAAGGTCATACTTGTAAACCTCATCCACTTTCTCTGGAATTTTTGCAGTCTCGCCGTGACGAACATCTTCACAGGCCTGCCAGAAACACAAGTTCTCCGCTGATAACATGAAAGAAACCAAGAAGGGGAACAAGAGAGAAGCACCCAGAAAAGGAGACAAAAGAAGATGATGAGAGCGAAGGGATGAGAGAGAGAACGGGGAAGAGACAAACATGAAAAGTTGTTACATTATTCATATATACAGAGTGTGCGGCAGGATAAAAATGGAATCTATTAAAGCTCCAAAAGTACAGAAGGGAACGACAGTTTTGGGACACTCTTCAGAACTGGGTTAAAATGAAAGATGCTTATATAAAGAGGGATTCAAAAAAAAAAAGGAAAAGCAAAAATACCACAGTGATACCATGATTTTGGAAAATTCCATGGTATTCTTTGATGTAAATTCCATTTATAAATGCAAATTATTATTTAGTACTAGAGACCAGCTGATATTTATTTAATGTGACCAATATACAGCCGTACCAAATCATTTTTTAAGCGTCTGATATGCAACTGATTTTGAAATAATTTAATTCTGCTTTTTTGACACAGTAACTAAATTATAAATCACCAGTCAAAGATGAATAGTCTGTTACAAAGATTTCAATTAACCTGTATATTTATTATAATTAACACTTGTCCAAAGCTGCTTAAAGTGATGTAACTAAAATGGAAAATAACAAGTCTTTTGTAATCTAAGATGTTGCACAATTTTGCTCACTATGCTAGTTTATCTTTATTGCTTTTTTCATATAAATCCAACATTTCAGTAAGATTTTTTTTTTAAGAAAGAAATGAAAGCTGTTTAAAATGTTACAAAAGATGTGTACCTGAAGACTGGAGTAATGATACTGAAAATTCAGCTTTGCATCACAGAAATAAATTACATTTTAAAATATACTTATATATTATATATATAATTATATAATAGAAAACAGTCATTTTAAATTGTAAAAATATTTCACGATATTACTGATTTTACTGTATTTATTTATTTATTTTAATAAATGCAGCCTGAGGGAGTATAAGAGACTTATTTAAAAAAACATTAACTTTTTGGTATTGTAAGCATGAGTGGCTGTTATGTAAAAAGTCAAATATTGTATGGCAAACATTAGCTGTAAACACAGTTGTTTGATAGCATTGTTGGGTGTTATTCTATATAGTCCGACCAGATGGAGCCAAGTATTGGTAAAACCAATTATCTGTCTACATTTATTCAGTACTTCAGTACACTATATAGCTACAGTCATGGCCAAAAATATCGGCACCCTTGGTAAATATGATCAAAGGAGGCTGTGAAAATTAATCTGCATTGTTAATCCTTTTGATCTTTTATTTAAAAAATTCACAAAAATCTGACCTTTCATTGGATAATAAGAATTTAAAATGGGGGGAAATATCATTATGAAATAAATGTTTTTCTCAAATACACGTTGGACACAATTATTCGCACCCATAGAAATTCTTATGAGTAAAATATCTCTGAAGTATATTCCCATTCATATTCACAATTTTGAGCACTCCAGGGGGATTATGAACATGAAATTATCCAGCCATGGCTTCCTGTTTCACAGAAATATAAATAGGAGGGAAAACAAAGCCCAAATTCCCTTAATCATCCAACACAATGAGAAAAACCAAAGAATATATTTCGGATGTGCAGCAAAAGATAACTGAGCTACACAAATTAGTGAAGTGGCTTTAAGAAAAGAGCTAGAGCAGTGAAAATTCCCATTTCCACCATCAGGGCAATAATTAAGAATTTCTAATCAACATAAAATGTTACGAAACTGCCTGGAAGAGGATGTGTGTCTATATCGTCCTAATGCACGGTGAGGAGGAGAGTTTGAGTGGCTAAAAACTCTCCAAGGACCACAGCTGGAGAACTGCAGAAAATAGTTGAGTCTCGGGGTCAGAAAACCTTAAAAAAAAATTGTCAAACAGCACTTACATCACCACATGTTGTTTGGGAGGGTTTCAAGAAAAATTCTCCTAGATCATCCAAAAACAAACTCCAGCATATTCAGTTATCAGACACGACTGGAACTTCAAATGGGACTGGCTTCTATGGTCAGATGAAACTAAAAAATGAGCTTTTTAGCAGCAAACACTCAAGATGGGTTTGGTGAACACAGGGATAAAAAGTACCCCATGTGTACAATGAAATATACTGCTGTATTTTTTATGTTGTGGGCCTATATTTCTGCTGGAGGTCCTGGACATCTTGTTTAGATGCACAGCATCACTGATTCTATCAAATACCAACAGATAAAAAATCAATAAGTGACTGACACAAAAATGGGTCACTGAGCACAAAACCAAGCTTCTGCTGGCCATTCCAGTCCTCTGAACTGAACCCTGTAGAAAATGAGTAGGGTGAACTGAAGAGAAGAAGCACCAACATGGAGCTGGGAATCTAAAGGGTCTGGAGTGATTCTGGATGAAGGAATGGTCTCTGATCTATTGTCAGGTGTTCTCTAACCTCATCAGGCATTATAGGAGAACATTTAGAGCTGTTAAACTGGCAAATGGCGGTGATCATATTTACCAAGGGTGCCGATATTTTTGGCCATGACTGTGTGTACTATGTTGCTACTATCTGGTGCTATAACCAGACCAACACAGGACTGTTTGTAAGGGTTATAATTACAATATAACTTTATACAAGATTTGTATCTTGAATAAAATTTGTGTACGTGTATACCGCTGAATTCTTTCTCCAAATATGTGAGAAACTCTTTTCTTCCCATTGGGTCGCTGAGCAGCTCCATGAAGCTAAAGCTCCAGCGCTCCACACGCAGTTTAGTCGGCACAGTAACTCTATTTCAGCAAAACACAGACATACAGAGCAATTACTGACCTTCAGACAGAACATTAGTGTACTTTAGTTTAAAATGGTTATTTATGTGTGATCATGTGACTCACGTTTCAGAATTCATGTTCCAAAACATGATATCATCTGTGATCCAGGGGTTGCTGGGAAGACATCCTTGCATTATGGGGTCATGGGGCTGGTACTGCTCACAGTACTTAACGTAACTGCACACACACACACACACATGCACATGTAAGGCTATCACAAAGGGTTATGGTAAGAGTTCTTTTTAAAAGATACTTTTAGGACAGTCCATTAGCTTTAGCCTGGAGACTGAGACTTTGGCAGAGTACACACACACACACACACACACACACACACACACAAACATTCAGTACCTCTCAAGGCAAATGGAGGACTTTATACGATTCCTCGCCAAGCTTATCCTGTTATGTTCAATCTAAAGTCGTTTCCCATAAAAACACAAAACCAAATATGACTGGAAGTAAATTTGGTTATATTTCACAGTACAGTATGTGCTAATAAGTAAAGATTAATCAGCTAACTACACTTTTTTTTAGAGAGAAATTTTTTTAATGCTTTTCTCTATTTTTTGGTAAAAATAATACGTTTTTTTCTTATACTCACAAAGGCTACATTTATTTGATAAAAACAGTAAAACGGTGAAATATGGTCACAATAGAAAAAAATGTTTTCTATTTGAATATATTTCAAAATGTAATTTATTTATTTGAATTTTAAGCACTCATGTATTTATGTGTGTGTGTGTCTATTATATATATATACACACACACACATAAAATCATAATCATCACTATAATTATTATTATTAAATCAAATTACTTACCTCTTTTTTGTAGAATTCTGCATTCTTTTCTGAAATTTACAGTGACAAAATATCATCACAAATATTAGCTTTCCTAAATAAGTTGCTATTAAAACTAAACTTTCTGATCTTGCAATGGAATGAAATGACAGCAGGAAATGAGGCAGTGTTTTAGAGATTACTTACTTGAACAAGGATGCATGATAAAAACAGAAATAAAGAGAAAAAAAGCTGTAGATGATGCTTGAACATGAGAGATTCTGCTGTGATTGTTTGTTCATATATTTTTGAAACGTGCTATGTCTGTGTATATGTGGATTATGTGTTGTTGTGCATGTGGTTAGTTGTGTTGTGGAGGTCAGTTCACTGACCAGCTGCACTCGTGTGTTCATGGTTCTTCTCTCTGGTCCATGATCTAAACTGTCCTGCATACCGGGCTGAAAATGTGTTCACAAAGAGATATATGGATCAATGACAAAATAAGATGTTTACGAACAAACACATGTGCCAAGCCCTTAGAAATGCGATACCTGCATTCATGGTGGTACAGTATCTTTTGAACTGCATATATTTTACAAAAGCTTTCACTCTAAAATGTCAATTGGTGTAACAAATAAAAAAATAAAAATAAGATTAATAAATAATAATAATAAAATATTTTTAAAAACTGGAGTACATCTCAATCTTTATTTTCAAATATATTTTTTCACAAAAGTATTTTTTTAATCGTGTATTTCTTAATTATAAATATAAAATTTTCATGAGTTTTTTTTTTTTTTTTTATGGTTATGTTTTCATACAAACCTAAACTAACCCTGCCACTTGTTAGACGTCCTCCTTTCTGTGATATCACACCCTGTTTTATAGTACCGTCACATGACAATAAAATGAATATATACTTCAATCTATAATGTAAAAAATGACTTTTTGAAGTTTCAAAGATTAGTGGAATATATTTTACAAGACAACACTATTTCAGTCTTTCTACTAAAACTCCATGTTTAGTTCAGTGTGTTACTTGTCATTGTTGTATAATTATTTGTGAAAATTACTATCAATTTCTGATTTAAAATGTTTTTTTCAGTGTGGTGAAAAAAACATTCAGATCTTTTTTTAACAATCTGAGAACAAATACACAACCTTGACATTTTGATTTTCTCCTCACCATAAATTATTAAAATATAATTTTTACTCAAAATTCAAAAAATTCAAAACACGTTCATCATAGAAGGTGTATATGTTGTTGTCCACAGAATTTATTATAAATACATTTGAAAAATATTGTGAGCCTTGTTTTTACAGGCTTTTAAACTAACCCAAATCCCAGTAATGTCTGGCAGGTGGATTTACAACATTTTCATGGAAGCAGAACACCACAAACACACACACACACACACACACACACACACACACAGTGACAATATAAGAATGAAATGGTCTCCTAATCCACCCCAGATTAAACCATCAGCTGGATTCCTATTAAAATGGCCTTGTGCAGGAGTGCAGGAGTAACAAACACACACACACACACACACACACACACACACACACACACACACACACACACACAAGTGGCCAGTCTCTCACACACACAGCCACACATACACTAAAACACACATAGTCACTTAGTAATAAAATATCCTCTTAAGCGCTCAGCCAAAAGATGGAACCATTAGAGATATACCACACACACACACACACACACACACACACACACAGTCCTTCCAGTTCACTATGCTAATATTTCATCCATCAAGACACTTAAGCTCATGTTAAGCAATGCATATACATATTCTTTGCACTCATGTGTGAGTGTGTTTTAAAGGCACCAATGTGTTCCACTCTATTTCTCCTTTTCTTCTGCCAGTATCTGCCCTCCCTTTCTCCCGTTCTCCTCTCGCTCTGTCCCCTTCCCCCTTTTTCCTCTGCTTTGCGATGCTTTTAACTGACTGGCTGAATATTTCATAAGCAGAGTCTGGATACAGATATGAAGGCACGTGCCAGATGGGCACAGATGTTGTCGCTGCTTAAGCATCGTACACTGACTAATGCATTTGACATGCTTTGAAATTCTATGTAACATTTCTGAAAGGTGATTCACAGTATTTTACTTTTCTATTTATTTAATTTATGAATTGACAAATATGACAACCCTGATGGCAGTACTATGGTTCTCCAATGTACTTCAAAAAATACCATGGTGTAAGTATTGCCATGGAATTTTTTGTTAGTGTTGTGACTTACAGGAGGTCTGTTTACTAGCCAGTAAGCTTGTTCCTGACACTCCAGCACGATACGATCTGCTTTTCGACGCTGTTTTGATGCCCTTAAATGCAAAAAAATTAACATAATAAGGCCAATGCACAGATGTAAAGAAACTCTAGACAACAACCCTCAGAAAAATATTTTATATAGATTTTTTCAACCATAAAAAATATGATTCATATTTAGTAGTGCATAAAACTTGAGTTTAAAACATTTAGAGCTATATAAATTATTTGTATGCTATGAAGATTTGCTTAAATTGTAAAGGAGTATAGTGCAACAGTGGATGCAGCCACTACAGAGACCTTTGCAGTTTTCATGCCATTTCTTTTTTTTTTTTTTTTTTATTATTTTTGTATTATAAATTATATTTTCCATTTTCTTCTTAATTTAAATTAAATTCTTAGTAATTTTTTAAATGTTTTTTTTTTCATTTAATTATCTTATTTGTAAATATGTGTATAGACTTTTTATTAATTGTATTTAATAAATATAATACAATTATTTTAATAAATAATTTTATTAATTATTTTTAGTACATGTAGTGAAAATGAGAAATTATGCCATGGCAACTAACTGAAATAATTTTTTTTTAAATTCAGTTAACTTTTATTATGCATTCAGTAGTGCAAAATAGTAGGTTTCAGTTAACTATAATAAAAATTAATAAAGGTTAAACTAGGGGCCAAAGATTCTTTAAGATTTTAAGTGGCTAAAGTAAAAAAAAAAAAAAAATGATAATGTTGTAAACATTTGTTGTTGTTGTTGTTGTTGTTTAAACCAGTTCTAGTATTCTAACATCAATGAAAATGTATAGACACTTTTAATTACAAATATTTAAATATTTAGAAAAAAATTTAAATATTTAAATCATGAAAAAATATTTATTTTCATGGTTGTACCTATTGGTGGTATTTTCAGCATTTACTTGATTTAAAACGATTTACAAATGTTTTATATTATTTATAATTATTCAAAAATGTAATTTTAATTTTAGTAATGAGGTCCATTTTGTGCTAGAAAATGCTTTTCTGATGATTTTTATATGCTACGTTTATAATGTAGGCAATAGAGGGCTAAATGTAATAGGCCGAAGGGAGCATTAAGTGTGTGTGTGTGTGTGCACGTTTAGTAATGGAAAAGGATAGCTACCTGAGCTGCTCTCTTGCCTGCATCACAACAAAGTCCCAAGTGTGGTTGATACGTTTATGTAAAGCATTATAGCACTCCTAACAAAGACAGAGATTGAGAAATGAACAACAGATGGCTTCATGGCTTTGTGACTACATTGTACAGTCTCGTTTCTCTATGTTGTGGCTGGCATTTGACCTATATACCTTTTCATACTCAATTAGTTCTCCTTGTTTTCGGATATTCTTCTTGGCCAAGTAGATTGCTAGAACACATATAAATAAATCCATGTATAATATATTTATCTTCTGAACCTGCTGCGGAATATTTCCTTTTGTACTGAAGCAAATGCATTTTGGTTTGGCACAACATTTGGTAAATCAATTTTTGTTTTGAACCATGGGAAGTTAGATCTCACCATAGTCCAGTTCTGAAACAGGCCAGCGTGTCGACATCCAGTAATATGGTGTCTGATAAAGACAGAGATTAATTCAGATGTGCTGACTTTGGAAATGGAAATTTAGCAATTGCTGATATGGTGTGGGATTTTATGTACATATTGTGTAAGTGTGTGTCTATATAAATACCTGAAAGCGATATGGTGAATCGTCAGCTTTCAGAATAAGGTTTCTTGGCTCTTTTAAAGGGTAAACGTATCCATACTTTACAAAGAGTTGTCCAACGTGCAATGCCTCTAAATAAAGATGAGAAAAAAATATTCATATGCATAATATACACCCACACAAGTACAAAAAACATGTAAAAATTGATAAAAAATTATAAATAAATCAAGTAAATAATTCAATACAAATAAAACCAAAGATTTACATAATAAATTGGTGTAGAATTGTTTTTGAAAATATTTTTGCTCAGAAATTGTTAGTATATGTATTCACATTGAATTAAACAAGCAATTTTGATGTAGAAAAACTGAAATTGTATTTTCATACATCATACAACATACATCTAATAATCTTATCCAAATTCTATTTATGTTATGCTGAACACAACAGAAGACATTTTGAAGAATGGTTTCAATGAAGGTAGCTATTGACTTCCATAGTATTTTTTTTCCATACTGTGGAAGTCAATAGGTACCGTCAACAGTTTGGTTACCAACATTCTTCAAAATATCTTCTGTTGTGTTCAGCAAAAGAAAGAACCTCATACGGGTTTGGAAGGACATGAGGGTGAATAAATAATTTTTTCATTTCCCTGTAACTAAAATAGTAGTAAATGATTCGAGAATACATACATTTCATCTAGTGGTTGCCTACACAAGGTGTTCCCTCATTGCAGTGCACAGATCAGCCAAACTCTCTGGAGTCTTGTTTTTTTCCAGACAGCTGTGTGCAGCATTACTTGTTTATTAGGGCTTTTCTGAACCACGCAGCCTGTTCTCTGAGAGTGTGACATTTGTGCATTTATTATTAAAAATCTTGCACACAACTCAGCTTAGATTACATAAAATCTGACTTTAATTGAAAGCAGCTTTCATATGCAATTTAGCTCCCCATGGTTGTGTGTGCGCGTGTGTATGTTTTGAGGTCCCTCAGGATGGCACACGGAGAATAATGTCGTCTCTGGAGAACACTTTCTATAAACCACACACAGGTGACTGGAAAACTCCAAGAAATACACCAGAGCAGATAGCATGGAAATTATTACACACACAGGCTCTGACATGCACACAGTAAGTCTGAAATCATGTTGGAGCTACAAGGCAGTTTATGAGCACTTTTTAAATTAATTTTAAATGTATTACTTTTATGCACACAGTACAATAATGGCTTGTTCCATTTTCTGAAGAAAATATGAATTGTGCTTGTCCATGCAAAAGTTGCTGACACTTTAGTTTAATAAAGATAACAACTTCTTTGTTCTTTTACTATAAATAACAATTATCATCATTGTTGCAATCAAGTACAATTCTAATGTTATGTATCAAAGACAAAGAATCAAAATATATTTATAGGTTATATTAATGTCCTACCTTCATCAGAGATAGAAAACTTCTTAATCAGCCATTCAACAATGTCTACACCTGTATGAAATCAAAGAATATTACTGTCAACATAAGCACACTGTGTCAGTCGAAAGAATGTATCTTCTGCAGTGAACGAGTGCCGTAGAATGAGAGTTCAAACAGTTGATAAAAACATCACAATAATCCACAGCACTCCAGTCCATCAGTTAATGTCTTGTAAAGTGAAAAGCTGCATGTTTGCAAGAAAAAAAATCATCACAATAATCCACATGTAATCCACATGACTCCAGTCCATCAGTTAATGTCTTGCAAAGTGAAAAGCCGCATGCTAACTTTAAAGCATCCATAATCTATAATTATGCTTCCTCCAGTGAAAAAGTCTATCTCCTGTTGTCCTCTCACATCAAAATCCACCAACATATTTGTGTTTAGGCTTGTAATCAGTGCCTGATCTGTGCATATTTCTCTCCTGATTCAGACGAGACAACTTATTCTACCTGGAAGTAATGATTTGAATTTAACAATGTCTTAATGGTGAATTTGTTTATCACAAACACACAGGTTTTTGTTGCACATGATGTTAATTGATGGGCTGGAGTTGAGTGGATTAGTTATGGATTATTGTGGTGTTTTTATCAGCTGTTTGAACTCTCATTCTGACGGCACCCATTCACTGCAAAGGATCCATTGGTGAGCAAGTAATGTAATGCTAAATTTCTCCAAATTTGTTTTTATGAAGAAACAAACTCATCTACATCTTGGATGGCCTGAGGGTGTGTACATTTTCAGCTAACTTTCATTTTTGGGTGAACTATTCCTTTAAGTGACTTTGACTTGTATTTATCTTTAATTTGCTGAAGAAAGTCATTTGTTCATTCACACGTAGCCTGGTGTCCTCTGAGAGACAAGTGCAGGCGCAAAACACGCACTGTTAGACTAATTAATAGCAAGAAAAATGAGCACAGAGACTGAAAGCACACACAGGAGTCTAATTTCACTGCGCAAGCTTCTATTGATTAACTGTCCTCATATGCACTCAAGACTTTCTGAGATACGCATGGATACTTTGCCGTTAAATGCAGAATATTTCCACAGTAATAATGGGGATACTATTCTAGTCGTGCCTCAGCTGTCTCTCTTATCGTGCCATAACATGTCAGAGGCTGGAAAATACGCGGAACAGTCATGTCCATTTGGGATTATCAAGAGAGAGTGAGTGAAGCTTGAAGTTTGATGCAGTCATAGAGAGAAAGAGAGAGAGAGAGAGAGAGAGACTCACCAGTCATTGCGTGTGGTATGACCGTAATAAGCAGACGCTGGTTGCGCAACTTGATGCCCATATCAGGGTCCTGCATGGATATGATCATGCGCTCCATCTGTATGAGGGCACATGTGAAATATTAGTACTTTTAAATATTCATTTATCACACCACACAACTATTTTGTGAACTGCACAAAAGCTAAAATGTGATTAAAATGGTGAATAGCATAAAGCAAAATAATATGAAAAGGTACAAGTTCCTCTATAAACAAATAAATAAAAACCTTAATCTCGAATAAAAAAAAAAAAAGACTGTCATTTGCCTACTATTCAGGCTATCAACAATAAAGAAATAAAAAAAACAGGATGCACCCTTTAAAAATTACATCAATTCATACATTCTCATTATATCATTTTTTATCAATTAATAAGGTGATTTAATGTTATTTAAAAAAAACAGCAAAAGCTTCAATACACTAAGCATAACAGGAAGAGTGAGATGATTTTTTAAGAACTGCAGTTATATAAATCAGTTATATAAGTAACCTAAGAAAATGCAAACACAACTATGCAAATTCAGAACATTTACTGAAAAGAAACTTTAGTTTCGTCTTTAACACATGTTCAATAATGCGAGGAAAAGTTCCTATAGCTACTGTGTCTTACAGGAAACAACTGCAGGTTTATTAAACTCTGGCTTGTTTGCAAAAACGACAATGTTCTACAGCATATTTCTGATTGTTAGAGCTAAATGAAAATCGATTTTAAGGACTTGCCTTAGTCAAACATGGCATTTGCAGTCGCTGCACTCCATCCTGACTGAGTGTGTTGATGGTCATGTTGACGGCTGCTCGTGTGCTCTGGATGTGAAGTTGAAGGGAGCTGGAAGATGCTCACACTGATGCTGGAGAGTCTGCTGTCCCGTCAGAGAGCCGATGGGGTGGCGCTACATCCGACTACAAAATACTCATAATTAGGAATAAAATAGCGCCTCCCAGTGTTGATTGATTCAAATTGATAATTGTAGACCTTGACATAATATACAGTATATAAGTGGATCAAAAACCTTTTATTAAAGTTGTCCTAAAACCTAAAAGGCAAAATGCATTCTCGTCTTAGGACAACTTTGATTAACTTTTTTGATCCACTTTAAATGTTGACTACTATATAAATTCAATGTAAAAGTGCTTATTGGGCTTATAAGACTTATTAGAAAGTGCTTATAAGGTTATTATAGACTATAGTTAACAAAAACTAAAACTAAAACTAAAAACCTTATCTTAAATAAAATTAAATACATAAGAGCTTGAATTTTTTTATTTCAGCTATTGAAATAAAAATACAATATACATTTCTCATTTTCATTTAGTTTAACTTGATGTACTAAAATAGCCCAAACTAAAAATTAGCCATTTAAAAAAACTTTATTTACTTTATTTTTAAAAACAAAACAAAATGATTTTAACCAAATTTGTCCCTAAGGATTATTGAGGTTTAACTGCATCAGGAAGTAACTAAATGTTATTTGAGCGGTTCGATTTTTGTTCATTTTAAATATATCATGGCATTAAAAGGAGGTTGTTTTGACTCAAGATTCACAATTAAAATGTCTGAATGTCATTGAATTAGATTAAAAAAAAAAAAAAAAAAAAAAAATATATATATATATATATATATATATATATATATATATATATATATATATATATATATATATATCCAAGCAAGAATAATTTGCTCTGAAAATGTTTTTTAGTCCAGATACAGTTTGAATGCACAGTACAGTACCTCCAGTACGCAGGAGGCGCTAATCAGCCGCGCTTGTCCTCACACAAGCGAGTCTACAGTGTCCTTTATGGGGTTCCGTAATTATTTTGTGATGAACAACTTTCACATTGTCAGTTATGGGCGATATACGTTTGCAGATTGAGAGAAGCTAATGTAACGAGTCTAATTATTTAACCAGGTAAGGGTGTTGTAAGTATGAATATGTATGTAGCGTGAACCGTGGAAACATTTAACATTTAAAGAAACAGGTGATGCAATCGCGCTGTGTATAACGTTACTGCATCGCTTCAGACAATGTGTGTCACCATAGAGAATAATCGCTTTTCGTTGCTTATTTGTGTGTACTGGTTGACAGTTTTCGATTAACACACTCATAATTCAATAAGGGGTATTAAAATCCAATCCAATGAGTTAGTTTTTCTACCGAAACATTATATTCAGAGCTTCTCTTTTTTCACTGTTTTGGAAATGACACGCCTTACAACAAAATAGTACGGTATCAGTACAGTGATAGTACAAGATGATACTGTGAAACCACGGGATACACGCTAGGAAAGAAAAGAAAATATACCATGGTTTACTGTAGTATTATCTAACAAAAAAAAAAAAAAGGGCAGATGTCCAGAATCTGTAATGCATGTCCAAAAAACCTAGTATTGTCGTGATGCATGTCCAAAATAACAAGGTATTACCATAATGCATGTCCAGAAATAATACATGTAATGATATGTTTTGGTTCTGTTTATGTTAATGACTGATTAATGTCTTTCATATTTCTCATTTGCTTGTATTTGATGTTGTAGTTTCTCCTCCAGAGCAGAGATGAGTGATTTCCGGCATGCATTGCTGCGGCGTGATCCGCTGAGCGCGGCTAAAGAGGTTCTGTATCATCTGGACATCTCGCTGGGCAGCGCTCTGCAGAGCTCCACCGGCCCCACGCCTGGACTAGAGAAGAGCACGGTGGAGCTGGTGGAGGAGTTCATCTTTCATGTCCCTAAAGACAGGAACACCCAGCCTAAGGTGAGGAACTGGAGTATCAAGTCTGGTTTGATTAAAAGAAAAACCTGTGTGGTGATAAATACCATTCCATTGTTTGAAGTTGTTTTCTACTGTAATATATTTTCAAATGTAATTTATTCCTGCAAAGCTGAATTTGCAGCATCCAATCCACTCCAGTCTTCAGTGTCACATGATGCTTCATGATGCTGATTTGACCTATGTGATGTATTTGATTCAGAGGATGAGCTGCGTTCAAGAATTGCAGCTGCTGGAGATCATGTGCAGTTACTTCCAGGAACAGAGCAAAGATGCAATCCGACAGATCATTTTCTCCGCACTCTTCAGTCTTCAAGGCAACAAGGCTGATGAGAGCCGCATGGCCATGCTTGGGAAGCTAGTTTCAATGGCGATAGCTGTGTGTCGGGTGCCAATACTAGAGTGTGCAGCCACCTGGCTACAGGTGTGTGATATTAGAGCGTTTACTTTCATTTTATGTCATAATTGCCTGTTTTAATGTTAAAGCTGCAGTCCGTAAACTGTTTTTGTGTTCAAAATTTTCAAAATGTATATAATAGGCGAGTATATCATGAATCCATTTATCAAACCGTGTTTTTTTGGTTTATCCTGAATCATTACGGTACACCTATAATATGTTTTTATATTTGGACTGTCATAGAAATAAACAGAGAGGTAGCTCCGGCTAAAATGTTCTTCCACAAGATGTTTATTAACCGCTAGAGTGCCATAAGTTACGGACTGCAGGTTTAATTTATGGTTTCTCTAGAGCATGTTAACTGAATTTAATAGACTACTGGATCAGAATGCTTAATGTGAATTTCACAAAAAACGATCAAGAACAGTGTTAGTATTATTTAGTACTATTATAGTATTTATTAATCATTTTAATAGCTTTTGTTTTTTTTATTTTCAGTTTTCTTTTTCAGTTTAGTTTTAGTAGTGTTGTGCTTTTTAAAATGTTTCTGCTTAGTTTTTTTTTTTTTTTTTCCTTTTTGGTTTCAGTTTTAGTACTTAAAGGCAACATTTGAATTTTTAATTTAAGTTTTCAACTAATATTTTTTCAGCTTTATTTCAGTTAATAGTTTTTAATAGCAGTAGTTTTAATTAACAATAACAACACTGTTCAAAAACATGTTAATCCCGTAAAGTTTCATTACACTAATGCAAACATTTCTCAATAATTTAAAATATTATTTAAATTGTATATTGTATTTTTACATCAAGGTAGTATTTGTTATACTGTCATTAATGTATGCTTTTTTTATGCAAAAAATTTGCTTTAATTTAGCTAAAATGGACGAAATGTGACCTGACAGCTTTTGAAATGTTTCTGATGTGTTTTTGTGTAGCGCACCCACTCTGCGTGGTGTGTGCGTTTGGCTCAGGTGCTGATGGATGATTACTGCACACTGGTGCCATGTGCCATCTCTACCCTACAAAACATCTGTTCAGCCAGTCCTCGCTTTTGCTGTCAGCTCATCACTGCGGTAACGGCTCTCTATGACTTCTCCTCAGGTACCAGATTTCTTTTTGTCACAACAACTTAAAAAAAAAAAAAATTAAAAAAAAAAAAAAAAAATATATATATATATATATATATATATATATATATATATATATATATATACATACAGTGGAGTACGGAAAGTATTCAGACCCCCTTAAATTTTTCACTCTTTGTTAAATTGTAGCCATTTGCTAAAATCATTTAAGTTCATTTTTTTTCCCTCATGTACACACAGCACCCCATATTGACAGAAAAACACAGAATTGTTGACATTTTTGCAGATTTATTAAAAAAGAAAAACTGAAATATCACATGGTCCTAAGTATTCAGACCCTTTGCTGTGACACTCATATATTTAACTCAGGTGCTGTCCATTTCTTCTGATCATCCTTGAGATGGTTCTACACCTTCATTTGAGTCCAGCTGTGTTTGATTATACTGACTGGACTTGAATAGGAAAGCCACACACCTGACCTTACAGCTCACAGTGCATGTCAGAGCAAATGAGAATCATGAGGTCAAAGGAACTGCCTGAAGAGCTCAGAGACAGAACTGTGGCAAGGCACAGATCTGGCCAAGGTTACAAAAACATTTCTGCTGCACTTAAGGTTCCTAAGAGCACAGTGGCCTTCATAATCCTTAAATGGAAGACGTTTGGGACGACCAGAACCCTTCCTAGAGCTGGCCGTCCGGCCAAACTGAGCTATCGGGGGAGAAGAGCCTTGGTGAGAGAGGTAAAGAAGAACCCAAAGATCACTGTGGCTGAGCTCCAGAGATGCAGTCGGGAGATGGGAAAAAGTTGTAGAAAGTCAACCATCACTGCAGCCCTCCACCAGTCGGGGCTTTATGGCAGAGTGGCCCGACGGAAGCCTCTCCTCAGTGCAAGAAACATGAAAGCCCGCATGGAGTTCGCTAAAAAACACATGAATAAGATTCTCTGGTCTGATGAGACCAAGATAGAAATTTTTGGCCTTAATTCTAAGCAGTATGTGTGGAGAAAACCAGGCACTGCTCATCACCTGTCCAATACAGTCCCAACAGTGAAGCATGGTGGTGGCAGCATCATGCTGTGGGGGTGTTTTTCAGCTGCAGGGACAGGACGACTGGTTGCAATCGAGGGAAAGATGAATGCGGCCAAGTACAGGGATATCCTGGACGAAAACCTTCTCCAGAGTGCTCAGGACCTCAGACTGGGCGAAGGTTTACCTTCCAACAAGACAATGACCCTAAGCACACAGCTAAAATAACGAAGGAGTGGCTTCACAACAACTCCGTGACTGTTCTTGAATGGCCCAGCCAGAGCCCTGACTTAAACCCAACTGAGCATCTCTGGAGAGACCTAAAAATGGCTGTCCACCAACGTTTACCGTCCAACATGACAGAACTGGAGAGGATCTGCAAGGAGGAATGGCAGAGGATCCCCAAATCCAGGTGTGAAAAACCTGTTGCATCTTTCCCAAAAAGACTCATGGCTGTATTAGATCAAAAGGGTGCTTCTACTAAATACTGAGCAAAGGGTCTGAATACTTAGGACCATGTGATATTTCAGTTTTTCTTTTTTAATAAATCTGCAAAAATGTCAACAATTCTGTGTTTTTCTGTCAATATGGAGTGCTGTGTGTACATTAATGAGGAAAAGAAAATGGCTGCAACATAACAAAGAGTGAAAAATTTAAGGGGGTCTGAATACTTTCCGTACCCTGTGTGTGTGTGTGTGTGTGTGTGTGTGTGTGTGTGTGTGTGTGTGTGTGTGTGTGTGTGTGTGTGTGTGTGTGTGTGTGTATATGTATATATATATATACATACATATATCTGTCTACTTTAATTATATAGTGCATATTACAGTCATGGCCAAAAATATCGGCACCCTTGGTAAATATGATCAAATAATCTGTATTCTTAATCCTTTTGATCTTTTATTAAATTTTTTTTTACAAAAATCCAACCTTTTATTGGATAATAAGAATTTAAAATGGGGGGGAAATATCATTATGAAATAAATGTTTTTCTCTAATACACATTGGCTACAATTAACGGCACCCTTTTATTCAATACTTTCTGAAACCTCCATTTGCCAGTTTAACAGCTCTAAATTTTCTTCTTCATCCAGAATCACTCCAGACCCTTTAGATTCCCAGCTCCATGTTGGTGCTTCTTCTCTTCAGTTCACTCCACTCATTTTCTATAGGGTTCAGGTCAGAGGACTGGAATGGCCATAGCAGAAGCTTGGTTTTGTGCCCAGTGACCCAGTTTTGTATTGTTTTTGAGATTTTTGTTTGTATTATTGTAGAGTTGGAAGATCCAAACATTTACATTTACATTTAATCATTTAGCAGACGCTTTTATCCAAAGCGACGTACAATATGAGAACAATAGAAGCAGTCAGACCATCGAGAGTGCAGCAGTATATAAGTGCCATGACAAGTCTCAGTTAGCCCGGCACAGTACACGTAGCTAGGTTTTTTTTTTTTTTTATAAATAGATAGAATAGGTAAGTGTTAGTATTAGTTGGTCAGGTGCTGGTGAAAAAGATGCGTCTTTAGATGATTTTTGAAAATGGCTAAAGACTCCGAATTGAGATCAGGAGGTCATTCCACCAGCTGGGACAGTCCAGGAAAAGGTCTGTGAGAGAGATTTGGTACCTCTTTGTGATGGCACCACAAGGCGTCGTTCACTTGCAAGCTTCTGGGGGGTGCATAAGTTTGAACTAGTGAGTTTAGATATATTGGTGCAGTGCTAGTTGTCGTCTTGTAGGCAAACATCAGTACCTTGAATTTGATGCGAGCGGCTATTGGTAGCCAGTGTAACCTGATGAAGAGAGGGGTAACGTGAGCTTTCTTAGGTTCATTAAAGACCACTACGGTGGCCGGGAAGTGCAAAACAACATTACAAAGTGTGAAACACTTTTACGAAGTTCGAGACACATTTACATTTTGGAAAACATTTTTACATATCATAAAACACAATTACATAGGAAAAACACTTTTACCAGTCCCGAAACAAATTTACAATGACAGATTCTTCACGGAAAGGGAATGTACCACACACCGGAAGTGACGCGGTGAAAGGTGGTGTTGTTGGTGAGCGCGGTAAATTTGTGTTGTGGTTGTGGAGTAAATGCCGTAAATAAAGTTTATGGTGACCGAACATGGACTGCGGCTGAGGGATGTTTTGCCCGTTTTGTGGCAAACACATGAGCAGCTTAAGGCGGTTTTGCTGTACGTGTGGTCAGTGTTTGGAGTTTCTAAAGGACGCGAACCAGACGGAAACACAGGGGACGTCTCGACAGCCGGACAGTGTTAAGCTGCTCATGTGTTTGCCACAAAACGGTAGTGATGTGACGTTCGACACCGAGGCTTCGAAGCCTGTATCAAAAAAACGAAGCATCTGGCAGTGAAGCACTGTACCGGAGCTTGATTCATTTGCCAAAACCACGTGATCTGTGACGTCCGAGCTTCGTTTCGCACACAACCACGTGACTGCTATCTTCTTTTATTTTGATCATTTATGCATATCATATATTCTTGCCTATTTTTTCCACAAATTTATTCACTCATTTATTCATATATTGTGTAAAACAATTACTGACATGTAAAAGATTAATTTATATAGCGTTAATACTTTCTTTGTTTTATTTTCATAGCACAAACTGATTTATTATCTGAAACAATCCAAAAATGGCTGGGTCGTCTGGGACGCAAAGGCAGCTATTTCCACCTTTTGACCACAAGATGTCGTTAGTGTGCATCGTTTTGAAAAGCTTAGAGTAATGAACCTTTTTACGATACAGTTGAGGGGAAGCCTTGGTGCTTCGCAAAGCTTCATTTTTACATCACTACAAAACGGGCAAAACATCCCTCATCCGCAGTCCATGTTCAGTTACCATAAACTTTATTTACGCCATTTACTCCACAACCACAACACAAATTTACCGCGCTCACCAACAACACCACCTTTCACCGCGTCACTTCCGGTGTGTGGTACATTCCCTTTCCGTGAAGAATCTGTCATTGTAAATTTGTCTTGTCCTTGGTAAAAGTGTTTTTCCCATGTAATTGTGTTTTATGATAGGTAAAAATGTTTTCCAAAATGTAAATTTGTCTTGAGCTTCGTAAAAGTGTTTCACACTTTTCAATGTTGTTTTGCACTTCCCGGCCACCGTACTCTGGCTGCTGCATTCTGGATCAGTTGCAGGGGCTTGATAGTGCATGCGGGAAGGCCCGCCGAGAGAGCATTACAATAGTCCAGTCTGGAGAGAACAAGAGCTTGGACAAGGAGTTGTGCGGCATGCTCCGACAGGAAGGGTCTAATCTTCCTAATGTTGTATAAGGAGAATCTGCAGGACCGGGCCGTTGTAGCAATATGGTCTGTGAAGCTTAACTGATCATCGATCACAACTCCAAGGTTCCTGGCTGTCCTGGAAGGAGTTATGGTTGACGAACCCAGCTGTATAGAGAAGTTGTGGTGAAGTGATGGATTGGCTGAGACCACGAGTAGTTCTGTCTTGGCAAGGTTGAGCTGAAGGTGATGGTCTTTCATCCAGTTAGAAATGTAACTCAAACAGGCTGCAATGCGAGTAGCAACCGTCGGATCATCTGGTTGGAATGAGAAGTAGAGTTGAGTGTCATCAGCATAGCAGTGATAAGAAAAGCCATGCTTCTGAATGACCGATCCTAATGACGACATGTAGATGGAGAAGAGAAGTTGTCCAAGCACTGAGCCTTGAGGAACCCCAGTAGCAAGAAGTTGTGACTTTGAACATGGCCCATTATAAGATTTCTAACAGAGTCAGTCACTTATTGATTTTTTTAACTGTTGGTATTTGATAGAATCAGTGATGTCGTGTGTCTAAACAAGATTTCCAGGACCTCCATCAGAAATATAGGCCCACAACATCAAAAATACAGCAGTATATTTCATTGTACACATGGGGTATTTTTTATCCCTGTGTTCACCAAACCCATCTTGAGTGTTTGCTGCTAAAAAGCAAATTTTTTAGTTTCATCTGACCATAGAGGCCAGTCCCATTTGAAGTTCCAGTCGTGTCTGATAACTGAATATGCTGGGGTTTGTTTTTGGATGAGCAAGGAGAATCTTTCTTGAAACCCTCCCAAACAACATGTGGTGATGTAGGTGCTGTTTGACAATTTTCTTTTAAGGTTTTCTGCCCCCGAGACTCAACTATTTTCTGCAATTCTCCAGCTATGGTCCTTGGAGAGTCTTTAGCCACTCAAACTCTCCTCCTCACCGTGCATTAGGACGATATAGACACGCATCCTCTTCCAGGCAGTTTCGTAACATTTTATGTTGATTAGAAATTCTTAATTATTGCCCTGATGGTGGAAATGGGAATTTTCACTGCTCTAGCTCTTATCTTAAAGCCACTTCACTAATTTGTGAAGCTCAATTATCTTTTGCTGCACATCAGAAATATATTCTTTGGTTTTTCTCATTGTGTTGGATGATTAAGGGAATTTGGGCTTTGTTTTCCTCCTATTTATATTTCTGTGAAACAGGAAGCCATGGCTGGATAATTTCATGTTCATAATCACCCTGGAGTGCTCAAGATTGTGAATATGAATGGGAATATACTTCAGAGATATTTTACTCATAAGAATTTCTAGGGGTGCCAATAATTGTGTCCAACGTGTATTTGAGAAAAACATTTATTTCATAATGATATTTCCCCCATTTTAAATTCTTATTATCCAATGAAATTTTGTGAATTTTTTTTAAATAAAAGATCAAAAGAATTAACAATGCAGATTAATTTTCACAGCCGCCTTTGATCATATTTACCAAGGGTGCCGATATATTTGGCCATGACTGTATAAAATATTGAATGTATACAATATTATTATGATATTAAATTGTTTGAATAGAAATACCATAAAAATATAAAATATTACAATAAAAAAAATGTAATTAAAATGAAAGTTATACATAATATATTTGATATTGTTGCTTGTAGACGAGTTGACTCCACCCCCTGCACTCTTGGAGATGCTGGTTGGTTGGATCACAGAAGATCCCAGATTGCTGCTCCTCACCTTCATCAACACACCCCTCAATTCCAGCCTGCCATTAGGCTGCCTTGAGATCACGCCTCTTTTGGGTCTGCTCCGGTGGTGTGTGAAAGCACCGTTAGCCTATCAGAGAGGCCGCAAGTCAGCTTTGACCAATGGCCATGGAGAAAGTGAAAAAGGGACAGCATATGAAGAGCTGTACTCTAAACTGCACCTGAGTGTTCTTCAAGTCTTTCTCATGCTACAGGTGTTGTATTTCTTGCAACTTTGTGAGGCTTTAAGGATTCCATTCAGTATTAGAATTTATAATGGGTTTTTATTTTATCTCCTGCAGGTCCACCTGACAGAACAGAATTTGATTGGTCGACTAGCTGTGCTTCCTGTGGAGTCTGTTGCCACGCTGGTAGAGGAAGTCAGCCGTCTGTGTGAGAAGCTCACGCCCCTCCCTGCTGCCAATCATATCCAGCTGGCACTGGATAGGCTGGCACAAGCTCTTCAGGTCGCCATGGCAACAGGAGCTCTTCTGTGTGCCAGAGGTAAGTGATGCTTACTTCATGATGGCCTATCTGGGGGTTGTTGCTAGAAGGGATACAGCAAAAACCAGAAGCTAACAATAAATTACATTTTCTACCTATTCGATTGTGTTTTATTAATATCTACACCTACCCCTTACTAGGGCTGCACGATTAAATCGAATGCGATTTCCATGTGCATTTTCTCAGTAAAGGCGGTTCTGTAATCAGCAGTAAATCTCCATCACCTGCTTTCAGATGGAGCAGTATTTACTACACAGAGCCGTTGTTCACTGACAGGTTACGCAAAAAATCTGACGATATTATTGCGCGATTATGAAATTGTTCGCGATAATGACAGCTGTTTGCGTAGCTTCTCAGTGAACTATGGCTCTGTGTAGTAAATGCTGCTCTATCTGAAAGCATGTGAAAATACCACATTTAATAACGTTTTTACTCCAAACTCACTTCATAACGTTAGTCAAGTGTTTGAAATAGTGTATGAAAAGTGTATGAAACATATTTCATAGTATTCTAAGCAGTGATAAAGGCATTGTATTAAAAATATACTTTATTATAATGAAAATTATAATAATAAGAACTCAGATAAACCATATATTGTCGTAGTGGTGTGTTTATTAGTCACGTTGAATCAATGAAAACAGTTAAATCTTCTGTTTATTCAGCAACTGCTATAGGCATTTTCTGGGTTTCTTCTGCGGGGCGTATTTGGAGTTTCTGCGCGAGAGCGCCCTCTGGCCTTTGGATGGAGATCACAGAACCGTGCTTCACTGAAAGATGCGCATGACATTCGCAGCGTCTGTCTAATCGCGATTTCATTTCGTATTGTTCTACAGTGTGAGAAAAATTACTCTATATTGATGTGCGTATGCCCAGTAGTTTTTGCTGTATCCCTTCTAGCCTGTTTGGGTTTTGAACTGAAAAGAGCAGCATTTCAGTGATGTCATTTCCTGTCATGTCTTTTATCCCTCAGAGGACCTACGGTCTTTGTGCTCCAGACTTCCCCACAACAAGTAAGTCAATGATCACATGAAACGTGAAACCTGATCATGCAGATCTTAATATTAAAATAATATTGAATGATTTGTGACCATTTTAAAGGGATAGTTCACCCAAAAATGAAAATTGTCACTAATTACTCACCCTCATGTCGTTCCAAACCCGTAAGACCTTCGTTCATCTTCTGAACACAAATTAAGATATTTTTGATGAATTCTGAGAGCTCTATGACCCTCCCATAGACAGCAAGGATCCTTACACAATCAAGGCACAGAAACTTAGTAAGGACATTGTTAAAATGGTCCATGTGACATTGACAGTGGTTCAACCATAAAGCTACAAGAATACTTTGTGCGCAAAGAAAACAAAAATAATGACTTTATTCAACAATTTATTTCCTCCGCGTCACCCTGGTGCCATTTTGGAGAGTATCAAATACGTAAACAATGTATGCTGTTGTGTCAGCAGCACCGTACGCGGATACGCTGTTTACGCTTTGATCTGAACGTAAACGACGTGTCCGCGTACGGTGCTGCTGACACAGAACAGCATACGTCGTTAGTGCATTAAGGTTAACTAATGAGATCTCATTGTAAAGTGTTACCTATTGGCCTTTTATAATTCTTTTGCACTTTAATCTGTGTGATTTTTTTTTTTTTTTTTTTTACTTTATACATTTTTTGTGAATTGCTTTATTGTATTTCATTTTTCACTCATTCATTTTTTTTTTGTTATAAGAAAAAAGTTATTAAACCTGTTATACTGTATTATGACAACTTTTTTTGCAACTAAATTCCAATATTATGATAATACTGTATACTGTGATAAAAGCATTAGTAATTAATTGCAACATGTCGATTTTATACCATCTTATGCCTACTGATGCACCGATATAGCTTACCATCCCTAATATTTATTAGACTTATGTACCCTCTAGAAGCTTACATTCTGCAAGTGAACGTTGCTTTATTGTGCCATCTCAAAGAGGCACAAAATCACTTTCATGGACTTTTAAATGAAATGTTCCCTGCTGGTGGAATGACCTGCCTAACTCAATCCGAGCAGTCCTAAATGTTCAAGAATCGGCTAAAAACGCATCTCTTCCATCTTTATTTGACCCTCTAACTCTAGCACTCTCTATTCTAATTCTGTTCTTAAAAAAAAAAAAATACCAACACTAGCTTTTCTGATCTTTTTGTATTATATTTATTTGTTTTCTTTTTATTTATTATACAATTAACAAAAGCAAAAAAGTCCTCTAACACTAGCCTGCTCTATTCTTTTTCTTTTCTATCCGTTTTCTTTTTATTTATTATATAATTAGAGAGAGAGAGAGAGAGAATTTATGATGTATGATTATGTAGATCAGTCAATCACTATCTACAGTTTTTGGTAATTTGTGAGCATTGTGTAGCAACAGTCTGTTTTCTGTTGCAGTCTGTTACAGCTTGTGATGTCCGGTCCAGTAGTGCAGCCTCCACCTCACAGCGGACCCTTCCAGCCCAACATGTACCCACACATCCATCCGGGTCGGCCCTCCGCTCTTTCTCCCCACAGCCCACACCAGTCTGCCATCCCCTCCCCACACAGCCCGCACCCCGTGCTGTCACCTCACCCCACACATCCAGCGCTGTCCCCACATCGCCCGCTAACGGCCCATGCCGCACACCCTTCTCTCTCTCCACACGCCTTCCATCCTGCTGCCATGGCCTTTCCATATCGGCCCATTCGTTAACCAGCAATACAGGACATTTGGACTACTCTGCTTCCTCTTGGGATGAGAACAAACTGTTTTTGTTATGTTTTATATTAGATGATCTTCAAAACATTTGGTTTGAACTTGTAGTCACATATTTGGCTTGGTCAGGTTATATGGTCATGTGTATCATAAATTGGGATATGCATTGTATCATTTTAGGTTTGATATGGATATAAAAAGCGCTTGTACAGATTAAGTGTTGTTTCAGGTAAAAAAAAAAAAAAAATGCAGTCATACCTTTTAAAAAAATAATATTGTACAAACCATAAAATATATTTTTGGAAAAGCGACATTTGTGGTTATTTAATGGATCGTTGAAGTAGCAAATCAAACATGTTTTATACTTAAAATTCTTAAAATATGTAATATTTTCCAAGTGAAAATGTTCATTTTTGGTTTCAAAAAGCAATTAGTAACAAAAAACAACAGAAAGTAGCAATTTAATAAATACTTTTATTCATCAATCTAAAATGTGCATGTGAGTAGGTTATTACGAACATTGAGAATTGCAATTTTATTTTTTTCAAATGTGTTGTTAATAAAAATAAGAACCTCTATGTTTTTACACCTTTTTTGTGTTTAGCTCAGAATATATACAGTACTCTTTCAGTACAGGTTTGAACTCATATGTGTTAAATATACATAAACTGGCACAGTGCAGCAATATCATATCCAATCAGAATATATTTCCTGTTTTTTATACAGTGTTTGCATTCACTTATTTGACTTCAGCGTGTAGATTAACTCTGCCAAGCAAAAACTATTGGTTGTTGTAAGGACATGAACTATTAAGACAGTTTAATTTGAACAAAAATAGATCAATTCGAAGTTAATAAAGCCCTTTGTCTTGATGTCTTTTTAAATCCTACTTATGAAAATTAGACCTAAATTGTAGTACCTTCACCATTAATTTTAGTTAAGTCCAGCCTACACCTGTTCTTATTAATCACTTTTGCTCCTGATTTTTAAAAAAAACAACCCCATAACACATGTACAGTAACATTTGATGAAACCCATCCTGTCATAACCGAATGATATCTGTCTTTACATTTGGACCAAAGTGTTTCATAACAAAATAAGAGTTTATAGTGTATATCTCCAGTATTGACATGATTAAAGGCACAGACGTTCAGATATAGTGACGCTAGCACCAGTCAGTTCCTTAAACCTGTAAATAATGTCAGATTACATATAAAATGAACACTATGTACAGGTTCATCTAGTACCTGTCATGAGGAGCAATCATTGAAGTACACAAAGACAATAATGGCTTGGACATGTCAAGTGAGATTTCTATTCATAATTTCTCAGTTCATGGACATTCTACTGTACTTAATTCTTGATGGAAGAGCTGAAGAAGAGCTCCTTGCAGATCTTTTGTGTGTCTTCAGGAGACTTGACCTCATGACCGATTGTTCTAGGGTCTACAAAGATTTCATAATCGTTTCCTCCCTGTTTGAAAAAAAAACAAAAATAAAAAAAAATCACAAAAGTGCTTAATCCAAGCAAGTCTGAGACATTTATGCAGCAGCACATGTATGCATGAATACACAAATGTACTACTAGTCAAGATTGTACAAGATCCTAGTAGTCAATTTTTGGGCTCACAGGCATAGTTTTGTCTCCAAAGAAATGGATGCGCTGATATGAGTCTTTCTCTACAATTCCCAGACAGTATCGTTTATCCCAACCCTCCGGAAACACATCAAAGCTGATCTGCCCACCTGCAGAAAAAAAAACAAAAAACATACATATTATGTATATAATTTATATATACACTACACACACATATTATTGGCTATACAACCATATCTACTGTACTCAAAATGTTACAAACCAATGGAGAAAGCTAGTCCTTTCCCAGCAAATTCTTCCTTTAAAACAGAGACAAACTTGTCTCTTATTTTCTCCTTCTGCATAATAAGAATATTAAAAAAAGTCACTCAACCTTTAATGACATCCTTTCAAAAGACAATGAGATTTTTTTATATGTAGAAAAAACTATACATATATAATACTGTATATAAATAACTGCATGGATTTTCCAGCATGGATGTACATAGTATTTTTAGCGTGTGTTAGTATTGATGAATACAAAATGTTTTTTTACCTTATCAAGTTCAAAGAATTCAATTCTTTCTTCTTGGCTGCAGCTTCGACCAATTGGAGAGACATTCAGCATTCCGTTACGGAATTCAATAAATGTGCCCCTGAGTACCATAAAAATACCATAAGTATTATGGTTGCAAGACAAAAGATGGTGTTTATATATGGGGTCAGTAAGATTTTAGTTGATCAATAATATAGCAAAAAGGGAACTACTGTAAATTTATTTAAATCTATTAATTTTTTTTTCTATATTAATATACTTTAAAATGTAATTTATTCCGGTGATGTTGAAGCTGAATTTTCAGCATCATTACTTCAGTTTTCAGTGTCGCATAATCCTCCAGAAATCATTCCAATATGCTGATTTGCTGCTCAAGAAACATTTCTTATTATTATTATCAATAACCAACACATTAAAATATTTTCTAAATGAAATTTTAAATAAACTATAATATTCACAATCAATACTGACCAACTTTAAAGTAAAGCAATAAAAATATGTTTTCCACAAGCAACAGACGTCACGTTGTGATATCCTCACCTTTTCTTGGGCAGTTTTATCTTTGAAAGGTAATTGAGGCTGAAATTGATAAAATCCTGTAAAACTTCCTCTCCCAAGTATGCCTGAATATTCTGATAAAATAAATAAATAAATAAATAAAAAGGCAACAAATATAATTTGCTAAACAAGTTTGAGATTTAATAGTAAACTGAGAATTAAAATTACCTGCACAGAATGCAGCTGCCCAAACCTGTATGCTACCAAACCATTCTCAGCAAACACATAATCCACTCTATTAATAACTGTAAAGGATATGCAACATTTTAAGTACTCATGAACACTATAAATACACTGAATGTTTTGTGCATACATTTTGAGCACGTATTTAAACAGAGTTTTTCAATTGTTATACACACCATCATCACCCAACTGTTCTTTAATTTTGTCCAGGTCTGATCCTCCGACCACTCCGACTTTCACTCGCTGTCTGAGTTCATTCAAGAACTGATGCATGTCAGGAGTTGCTTTCTAAAGACAAAAAAAAAAAAACAGGGGTAACTACTTTAGTCCAAACACAAAATAATAAAATGCCAGTACTTCTTTACATATGTGACCCTGGACCACAAAACCAGTCTTAAGTCGCTGGGGTATATTTGTAGCAATAGCCAAAAATACATTGTATGGGTCAAAATGATTTATTTATTTTATGGCAAAAATCATTAGAACATTAACCCTGAAACAGGCAACGTGTACCACGAGATACATACTCTTTAGTCTCTTGACTACATTCAGAAAATGTAGAAAGTAGGCATATATTACTCTTAAAATACACAGAAGTCACAGAAGTCACATAAAAAACAAGGGGGAGGAAAAAATATCCCTGAGAACTGGGGTGGGGAGAGGATGGGGGTTATAAATCGCATCAAGGAGAGCAGATCCCCCTCAGTAGAAATCGCATTCCAGGGCCAGGGGCCCTTAGGGAAGAGCCTTATAGGCCTTTCTGGCCTCTTGGCCCCCTGTACACAGTCTCCTTTCTATTTATTTTGAGTTTAAAAATTGTGCAAATGTTAATATTTGCATGTAAAACTGATAATATTACATTTAGTTGACTACATCTTTGCATTTTTAACAAGATTTTTCTCTTGCAGGGTTTCACACAGCTAATTTTATGGTAGAACAGGGGTGTCCAACCCTGCTCCTAGAGGGCCACCATAATACAGCGTTTAGCTTCAACCCTGATCAAACACATCTGAAAAATCTTGCAAAAGTCTTCAGGATTACATAAAAATTATATTTTGCGATCCTAACAAACCATACATCAATGGAAAGCTTATTTATTCAGATGATGTATAAATCTCAATTTCAAAAAATTGACCCTTATAACTGGTTTTGTGGTCCAGGGTCACATACGTAATATGTGTAATGTAATATTGATCTTCTTTTTTTTAACCTTTTCCATTATGTGAGGTTTCATGAATTGCTATGTTCTTCATAATTATTTTACGTTACATTTTGTGTAACAACATCCCACGCTGTGTTAGTTTTTTTTCCCCTTATCTATTGAAACATTAAAAAGCTGTTCTGTAGCAATGATTTAAAGTTTGTCTATAGAGAAACTGACTTTCAAAAAGTAAATGTACCCCTGAGAAAATATTCACTGGAAGTGAAAAGTGTCACAACTAATCACAATCTTCCATACATCAACATTTGAAACTTTTATTTCATATGTCATTTAAATCAGGGGGTCTCAGCACTTCCAAGGGGGCATCAAAATGACTTCAACAAGCAGTAAAATAAGCCACTAATTTCTCATTTTAATATATTTTCACCATCTTGGAAAAACTGCACATATGATGTAGTCCAATTTTTAAAGTGTGTGTCTGTTTTTTTTTTGTTTTTTTTCATTTCTAGAAATGTCACAAATCTTAGTGCATTGTATAATGAATATACATGTTTTAGTTATACTAACAATATCAGGCAGAAATCATCTGACAAAATATTTTTAAAATATATAATTCCAGTAAATCAAGAAAAACCAGAAAAGTCACTGGACCTTTGAATATTGTCGTGGACAACGAATATGGCCCTGGAGTCAAAAAGGTAGAAAACTACTGATTTAAATTTTCTTGCACTGTAAAATGTGTTATTCACCAGGATGTGTTTCATTTAAGGTCAGTCCATAACTATATCTGACTTACAGTGTTTATACATAAAATCAATCTCACCTCACAAGCAGTCTAAAGTAGTATGAAAGTAAAAAACATGACTGTCATTTAGGATGTGCTAAGAAATAAGATTAGATTATTTTGTATTATCACCCCAAAACTGTATTTACAATACATATTTGACTTTATTAAAACACATTTTTAAAAACACATATTTGACTTTATAAAAAACAGTCAGATCAAAAGATGCTGCTAGATCATCATTCAGTTTCATACATTTACGCCTCAGTTTTGTTTTTAAAGGCAGTTGTGAACTCACAATTAATTATTATGTATCAATAGTCATTACAGCCCTGATTCATATCTCCTACTGTATATTACATTATAACAAGACTAGCTAACGCCTTCCGCTTTAATTCTCTCACCTGGCGAGCTGCTGTTAAAGTCCCATCCACATCAAACAGGCACAGTGTTGTCGGGTCCGCGCTAGAACTGGCCATTGTAAAATTTGCAAACTTAGTAAATCACTGTACGATCCGTGTGAAGTTTGTGTCAATCCTGCAGGAAGAGTTTTGCTTCATCCATTCAGCAGTGCAACGTCACATCGTCTTCCGTGTTGTCGGAAGTGTATTGGAGCGCGTGAGTTACGCGTCAGAGTGAACGACCTCCACGTGCTCAATAACACTAGTGCCTGCTTGTGTGTTATTAATTTTACGCACCAGTTCAATAAACAAGAAGAATAAATTGGATTTTCCAGCATGGATTTACATAGTATTTTTAGTTAGTGTAAAGCGGAATAAAGAATGAGAGAATCTGTTCCGCCCATCCACACAGGTGGCGCTGTTGTATTGTTGAGCGAACCAGCGCTCATTTCCTCACATAAACGAAGTAGCAGCATCTCAACCAACGACAACAAAACTGCTGCAAGTTCAAACTTAGAGACACGAGCGCAAAGAGAGAGTGCTGTCAAGAGTGAGTTTCGGATTTCTCATAAATATTAATTCGATGGAAAGACACGTATGTTAGTGTATTTTTATTCGGTCTGCGTTTTAGCAAAATCGTTTTTTGTTTTGTTTTTTGACGAATTTTGGTGAAGTAAAGTTAGCTGAACGCTTGCTAACTAAACACACTGAATTGTTAGCGTGTGTGATTTAACTTCATATATCGTCTCTTAGTGTTTACCTCATTAATAAGAATTGTACAATAGATCATTTAATTCGTTATTTAATCTGTTTTAATGAGATCTTGTGCCTGTAAAAGGAAATGCTATGCTTTGGACCATGAGCTATGATAATAGCGTAGTACTCTTTGAAGTTCTGTGTTGTATACTGTTTAAATGTCATGATATATGAATGGGGCAGACGTTTAGTACCATGGTATGTAGCAAATTACCATGGTATTGTCATCTAATACCATCAGGGAAAATATATTCACACTTGTAAGTGTGTGTGTCAAGTGTCTTTTTTTTTTTTTTTTACTACATCAGACCCCTTATTTAACTTCTAACAAAATATTAAAATTGTTGTTAACTGTTCAACAGTGGGGAACATACTAGAGAAGGCTATATTTTGGTGTATTTCTAAAATAAGGAGACATATTATTTGAGAATTATTGAAACACATCTTATTATTCATCATATGATGTCAGATGTACTATATTTTTCAGTATTTCAATAATAAACTGCTTAAATGTTAATAGCATCCAAATGGGGTACAGATACATGCTCACTACTTTAAACTGAACTGAGCATATTTTACATGTATTGTTTGAACAGTAGGTTTCTTGAGGGAACTGAGGAGGTTTATTAATGGCTTTTTACACTTTTATATAATTACCTTACTCGGCATAGGAGGCTGTCAAGACATTGTCAATATGGATGATATGGAGGATGACACCACAATCTTCTCAACGCTGAAATCTTTCAAGAGTTTGATATCATGTCCAGAGCGCTCTTTACTGGAGACTGAGCCAGCCTTTGGAAGAAGTGGCCTTCAGAATCTCTATACTAAAAGAGTGGAGGCAAGTCACAGACTCTTTCATATTTTAGACCTCATTTTTACGGAAGTATCTAAATTTCAATTCCATGATCTCATAAATATGCAGTATGTCTCTTATAGGAATAGTTCACCCAAAAATGAAAATTAAACATTTACTCACTCTCAGGCCATCCAAGATGTAGATGAGTTCGGAACAGATTTGGAGAAATTTAGCATTTTCAACACTTGCTCTCCAGTGCAGTCCCAACAGCTAATGAAAACATCACAGTTATCCACAAGCAATCCTCACAACTCCAGTCCGTCAATTAACATTTTGTGAAGTCAAAAATTAAGTCATTAAAATTTTAAAACTTTAAACCATCGCTTCTGACTAAAATACTAGTCTTCTATCTATTATATGTGCTGTCTATAATATTGCTTTCTCCAGTGCAAAAGTCATCTTGTCTGAATCAGGAGAGAAATATGCACAGATCAAGCATGGTTTGCAAGCAAATGTCCAAAACGGTTCTAAACAAATGTTTGTGGATTTTGATCTAAGAGGATAACTAGATTAAAGGAATTCTCCACCCCAAAATGAAAATTTTGTCATTAATCACTTACCCCCATGTCGTTCCAAACACGTAAAAGCTTTGTTCGTCTTCGGAACACAATTTAAGATATTTTAGATGAAAACTGGGAGGCTTGTGACTGTCCCATTGACTGCATAGTAAATTGCAACGAGAACACTCTTTGTGCGCAAAAAAAAAAAATATATATATCTGCTAAATTTCTGCTCCTCCGTGACACTTCCTACAAGTGCATTCATGAGTTCACTAACAGAGCACAACGCAAGCACGCCTTATGACGCAGCACGTAAATGTCGTTTACGGTGTTCGCTGGCCTCAACGTGAGTAGGTCACGGCGTTTACGTGCTGCGTCATCTGAGGCGTGCTTGCGTTGTGCTCTGCTAGTGAAGTCATGAACACGCTTGCAGGAAGTGTCACGGAGGAGTTGAATAAAGTCGATTTTTTTTTTTGCGCACAAAAAGTATTCTCGTTGCATCATAAAATTCAGATTGCACGTCTGATGGCAGATGGACTGTTTTGACTACGTTTTTCATACTTTTCTGGACCTTGATAGTGTAGTTTACTTGGCAGTCAATGGGACAGTCACAAGCCTCCCGGTTTTCATCTAAAATATCTTAAATTGTGTTCCGAAGAAGACTGACGCTTTTACGGGTTTGGAACGACATGGGGGTAAGTGATTAATGACAAAATTTTCATTTTGGGGTGGAGTATCCCTTTAAGCTTTATTATGGATTGTAGAGTCATATTTTGGCCAGAAGCGATGGTTTAAAGTTAAAATACTTTTAATGATGGATTTGTTTCTTACAAACATGCTTTTTTCGCTTCCCAAGACATTAATTGATAGACTGGAGTCGCGTGGATTACTTGTGGATTATTGTGATGTTTTTATCAGCTGTTTGGGCTCTCGTTCTGACGGCACCCATTCACTGCAGAGGATCCATTGGTGAGCAAGTGATGTAATGCTAAATTTCTCTAAATCTGTTCTAATAAAGAAACAAACTCATATACATCTTGAATGTCCTGAGGATGAGAGAATTTTCATTTTTTGTGTGAACTATTCCTTTAATATAGTATGTGTAGAGTAAATGACTGAATTTTGTTGTTGTGTGTGTGTGTAGTTGGAGGAGGCTGCAGAGCGCGTCCGTTCTCACACTAGCCTGCTGCAGCTCACTCAAGAGAAACAACAGATGGAGGTCAGTCACAAACGGGCCCGTATAGAGCTGGAGAAAGAGGCGAACAGCAGCTCCAGAGACTTACAGGTGAGTGATAGGTGGCATAGTGCTGTAAATCATGGGTTCTGTTGGATTTTCTTTTACTGTCCCCTTACTCCCATTTTCTAAACCTATTCCTCAATATAAAACAAATTGCAGCCTAAAACATGGTGTGAGAAACACTGTAGACAAAATCCATTAGGATGTGATTTGGTGCATTCAAGGCAAGATTGTCCAGTCTTTGCTGTGAAAAACCTAATTTGACCTGTGTTTGTGTGTATGTGTCTTTCTGATTACATTTGCAGAGGGAAATTGACCGTAACAGGGAGTTACTGTTGAAGATCAAACGTCTGGAAGAAAGAGAGGAGAAAGCAAATCAAGCTCTAAATGAACAAATGGAAAACAACAAGGCTTTAAAGCGTAACTTTGAGGAACTCCACAAGAAAGCAAATGAAAAAGACAGCAAACTTGCTGAGGCAGACCAGGTGTGTTTATGTATCTTTTGTATTAGTGTTTGTAGAAAGATGAGGAAATGCTCCTGTGAAATGGTTTGATGAACTATTAAAATGTGATTTTTAAAAAAAAAAATTATTTTCATTGAAACATAGGATTAGAGTAAAATATGTATGGTTGTAATTGTTTTTAATAGCCAGGAGCTGCTAGGTTTCCTCAAAGCCATGGTTTGCTACTTACAAGTGCAATCCTTGTGAGCATTTTATTGGACAACAAAACTGGCAATAAAACAAGCAATCATATTTAATTGTATTTTATAGGGACAATGTGGAATGGCATAATTGTGACAGTTTCATGCAGCAGACGCTCTGCACGGACACTTCTAGCTATGTGACAGATAACTTAATACTCATGTATATACATCAAATCTCAAAAGCTTTGGGTCGAGTTTGCATTTATTTTTAAAAAACAATACAGAAAAACTGGGGGGGGGGGCAGGATGGTAAAATAATATTAAATTTAAAATGACTACTAATTTTTAAATATTGAATTTTCAGCAGCCGTTACTCTAGTCTCCAGAGTCACATGATATGCAAATGCTTATTTGTTGCTCAAGAAACACATCATACTTAAGATTTTTTTTGTGGAATTTGTTTGGGGGATTCTTTGAATAAAAAGTACAGCATTTATTTGAAAAAAGTAACATAAGTGTTTTTACTGTCACTTATGGTTAAACTAATACGTCCTTGCTAAATTAAATGTTTTTAAAAACAAATCACACTTTTAAAGAGTGTTGTACATTCACAAAAAATAAAACAACTACAGCAATCAGTGTTTGCAAATATGATTTAGTTTAAATTCTTTTTTTAACAATTATTTTTCTGTTAATACCGTTAGGATTGCAATTGTTTAATTAAAGTAAATTATTTTCATGTTGCAGATGATCAGTGAGTTGAAAGATGAGACACGAAGGCTCAGTCAACAGATCCAGATTCAGGAGTCCAAATTCTCCACCCAGAACCTGGAGATCCAGGCCCTGCAGGAACAACTGGATGTGCAGCGCAAGTATGAATCCACATATACACAAATGTACACTGTTTTCCTCATATCCTCTACTTAATACATATGCACTGTGTTGTTTTTCATCTGATGCTAATAGGAAGTTCCAGGATGTCAGCCAGAGGTACCAAAATCTGCAGTCATCTCATTCCACCGGCACAGAGAGTGAACTCAAGATGAAGGTATTTGTGTTTCAGTCTTATTCTTCAATCCCCCATTATTATTATTAACAACAATTTACAAACCCGAATAACAACATATCAATTCAACTTCGGTCTGCGGTCTCTTTAAAATGGGGTACGTAATGGATAGAAAAGTTAACATAAAACCAAAGCCACAGGAATCATAAAACATAAATTCCAGCAATCAAGAAATTAAATAAAAATACAGAGTTAAGGCATTCATTCTGAGTCCTGATCGTTGTTTTGTGCAATATACTTGGAGATCTTCTCAGCAGCTATAGTCCAGATCTTTAATGTAGACATTTGTGCCAAGTTCACCCGAGCTGTAGATAATTCAAGCATTATAATGTCCCAAAGTTGTATCAACCACTTGTACATATCCAGGCTATGTGGTGGATGCCAGTGTTGCGCTAACAGTTTTTTTTTTTTTGCAGATGTTGAGCCGGCCAGCCAAACAGTTTTTTGTAGCTTAGAGAAATTCAACAGAGAATCGTCACTCAGTAATAATATAGAGGGGTTCATAGGATAATCAATCATTTTTAATAAGATAATACAGACCTCATTCCAAAAATTAACTTTTTCATTATTCTTCAATTTCTATGATGTGTGGAGCACTGAGGGATGTCATAAATACTGCTATTAAGTACCAAGTCAGTGGGGGAAAAAAGAGAAAAAAAAAGAATGCTCAACTTGTATTTTACATCAAGAAATTGTCTTATTTGTGCCTTGCTCCCTCTTATGTTTGCTGTCCGTCTGCAGGAGTTGGAGAGGCGTTTGGCTCTTCAGGAGCAAGACTCTGTGATTGTGAAAAACATGAAGTCTGAAGTGGCCAGACTGCCTGAAATGGAGCGGGAAATTAAACGTCTGCGGGAGGAAAATTCTTTCTTAAGGTATCAACAGTGTCATCAACAAACATTTTGTGTGATGGATGCATACGTAAATCATTATTTATAACTATAGCTACTGTCAATTATCTCTCAATTTCCTTCTCAGAGAGACAAAAGAGAACAACAGTCTGCTGAGAGAAGAGACTGAGGGGTTGAGGAGGAAGTTGGAGAGAATGGAGAGAGTAATGGAGGAGAAACTGAAAGTAGAGTTGCAGAAAGAGGTAAACGGTTACACATATGGAGAGACCAGTTTGAGATTGAATGTTTAGTATAATTCTCCTGAAAATACTGCGAATTCTTGAATGAACAAGAATTTGTGCTTTTATATGGTGCGTTTTTAATGTGCAGTATTTGCAAAATATGTCTGGTCTTGCTATGCAAAATTGGCACTGATTATAAATTATATTGTGCTTGATATTTTACCCCCAAAAGGGGTGTAATGGTAGTGTTTTGTATTTTGCACATATTGTACGGTTTTAATCCAACATTGTGGATCTTCTAGAAACTGGAGCATGAGCTGCAGGCTTGGGAAAACATTGGCCAGTCTACAGGACTTAATATTAGGTGGGTACTTTCGTAGGTATTATTATTATTATTATTTAGTAAATTCATTGCTAAAGTAATTATTTGGCTGGAAATATTGGCTTAAAAGCCTGACTGATAACTGGCAATCAATATATGAAGCCAAATTTGAGGGTATTGTGTGTATATGTGTGTGTGTATATGCGTATATATATATATATATATATATATATAAAATCTCGAAGAAGCTCATAGGGTGGATTACAATGCCACCAGAGGGCGCTCTGATCTCAAGAAACATGTTGTTTCTCTCCTCTGCATTTGTACCTGTGTGGGTCTGTTAACTTGTGTTAGGTCAGTCAGTTTTATTGCTTGTAAATTCTACATGCTCTCTGCTTCTGCAGTGTTTTCAAGGTTAGCTTGTTATAGATGCTGAAACAGTGGCTGATGTGGAGCATTTTCATTGTGTTTGCATATGCATGTGTTCTATTGATCGTGTGAGGTGTAAATGTGCTTTGTCAGTCATGTGGAAAGATATAAACATTGTCTGTTTAATGGCTTATGTGGATTTGGTGGAACACACACACAGTGCTCTTGAAGTACCCCTCAAAATGGCAAACATTGAGTCTCTTATTAGTCAATCACTGTCCTGAAACGTCAGACACCAGAGCGGGTGACAGATCTTATCTGTTTAATATCCCTTACCAATATTTAATGATATTATGAGTATCTAAACATCTGCTGATAGAAAACTGACAATAATAGTTCCAGAGAAGTATACTCACTTTTTTCTGCAGTCATAATGAAGGGACCAGAGCTTCAAAAAGTAGCAAAATCATATGATAGCTTTGTGAGAGGAACAGAATGAATTAAGTCATTTCTTTAGAATCTTGATGTTAACCGGTTCAAAAACAAATCGTTCGTTTGAGTGACTTTGCAATGAGTCAGTTAATCTAATCTGACAAATTATTGATAATTTTCATTCTTGTGTTCATCTGATTTAAAGAGGAGAAGAATAACAATCTAAATTTTCACGTAAAGCTATTGTATGACTCCCGAAGACCTGACATAAAGGTTTTGATGTGAATACAGTGATTAGTAAATTATTAAAATTTCTACATTTGTTTTCCATTGAAGGAAAAAAGCATACAGGTTTAATAAATGATAACAGTTACAGAACTGTCATTTTTGGTGAACTAGGGTCAAAGAGAGGGTGGGAAATGGTCATGTAAGACTAAATCATTAAACTGAGGGCTGGCTCTCTATTATAAATAATAAAAGTAATTCTTAAACTCTGCAAACGATGTTACTAATATGTATATATCATTTGGCTAAACTCAGACTGGTTCTTTTTTTTTTTTTTGCTATATAAAATGCAGATTTATTGATAGGTCTAGACTTTACCACAACAAAAGTACAGAATATTAATACAAAGTTGTAAAAAAAAAAAAAAAAAATGGTGAACAGCATGTTTTGGTGTTGATGTGCATTTTCACATCAACCATGTTAATTCACATCAATGTTTTATTTATAGAGGAATGGAAACTCTCTCAATGTAGGTTACTGAATAAAGACATTGAATGACAACCTGACATACTAGGACGTTCACAGTATGAAATCTTAAGCTAGGCGCACTCTACTGCACTGAAGCTTGTCGTTCTTTCATGTTTTAAGTCTGACTAGTTGGTGAAGGCATAGATTGTTGCAGACACTTCTATTATGCGCACTTGTGAGATACACCGTGAATAGTTGCAGGAGATGCAATAAATTTGGAATTTAGACTAAATTAAGAATACATTTAGACTCTTAGCATATTATTCATGATAATTATAAGAAATGTTTCTTGAGGACCAAATCAGCATATTAGAATGATTTCTGAAGGATCACGTGACACTGAGAAAACTGGAAGACTGGAAAAATGGCTGCTGAAAATTCAGCTTTTCATCACAGGAATAAATGACTTTTTTAAATATATTAAAAGAGAAAATGTTTGTTAATTGGTAATATTTCACAATATTACAGTTTTTGTAATTTTTTTTTTATACTGTATTTTTAATACAGCCTTGGTGATCATTTTGATCATTGCAAAAACATTTTCTTTAAAATCTTACCAACCCTAGACTTTTGAACAGTAGTGTAAATATGGTTATAATAAATATAGTGTAAATATAATAGTTGAAGCTGTGTATTTAGGTGATTTATTTATTTTAAACATTTCTTTCTATCTCAGCTTAATATGCTAGGACAACTGTAAGTTAGTCATACATTGATTCGTCTTGGTGTCCTACCCATTAATTTTTCATTTGAGTGAGCTGTTCTTTTAAATATACTGCAGACGTGATGGCTCTGTTCCTCGTCTGTCACGTCTAAACTCTGAAAACAGATGTTTGTAGTGTTGTGTGGGTGCTGTAATTTTCAACAGCAGAAATGTTTAAGTTCACGTCATATTGATTGTAGTGGAAGAGCTTTGAGCAAAACTTCAGTTCTTTTTAACGATGTGTATCAGAGGAACTATCATTCAAAACAGAAATTGCATCCAGCTAGATTTAAACTCTTTAATACAAGAAAAATACAAAAATCTGGTTAAATTATGCATGAAATGTTTTTCTTTTAAATGAACAAATGGAACTTTATTTAATAGTTTTCATTTATATTCACCCATATCATAATAAACAGCAATATTTACCTACATATATTTTTGCTGAAGCCTTTCAAAGGGATAGTTCACCAGAAAATGAAAATTCATTCATCTTTTACTCACCCTAGTCTTTAGGGCACTTATGGGCAAATAAAAACCATTACGATATTCACGACAGTGCATAATTTTACATTTCCAACAAATTTGTTGTGAATTATCTTGTAATGATTATTTTAGATGTATGTGTGTGTTTGAAAGTGGTAGAGCATAAAGCTCCCTCTTTGACTATTCCGTAATTGCCCAATAATGATTATTAACTTCAAACGGCACGTAATTGGTCACAGTTTTGCAGAGTCAATATCCTTCATGTATCTGGGCAGAATCTTAATTCCCATATAGGTTCTTCCTCAGATCATTTCTCTCCTCCCTGTTCGCTGTGACGTCCATTTTTCTCAGAGAAGGTCTTTGTTCCTGTTTGTATGCATTTCCTGTCTTTTGAAGTATGATATGGCCTTGGGTGAGGCATTTGAATGCAGGATTCAGCTGATTATGCTTACATTCGCATAGGTAAAACACTTTATGTAATCAGACTCTTCCCAATGCATTTCCGTTGCTCTGAAAGGATAATGGCACGGCGAATGAGCCAAAGTGCCCGTCTCGCTTTGGTGGAGCAGAAATCTGATTTTGGATTCTGATTGATCATTGAACATTACTTATTCTGCTCTCTCTGCTCTCCAGGCCTATGAACCACCACATTCACCGGCAGTATAAATATGTCAGGCAGTAGTTTCATTCTGCTCTCTCATGTTTTACCTGGGTGAGCAATGTAACTCTCGTGGGGATTCTCCAAATAAAAGAAACCGGTGTCATATCTTCTCAATGTTTTGTCTCAGCAAAGAAAAGTGCAGCGGTTGGGACTTTCCTTTTTTGTACCGTAGACTCATTTTGTCTCGCTGTGAAGGAAACGAAAGATAACTTTCTGAAAAATGAAGAGGGAAAGAGAAATACATACTCAAAAAATTTATCGTACTCTGTCTTCTAATTCCTTTCCTTTATGTTCCCTCTGCTGCGATATTCCTACTGTTTGAATGCTGAACCAATTGTCTTTAGAATTAGCTCTCATCTCAAATACAGAACAAAGGTGTCAGCCGTAAGATAGCACTTTCATCACAGAAATTTAAAGAAAAATTGTCAAAATTGAGCAAGTGCATTCAAAGCCTTTCAGTCTGTGGGTGTGATTAAGTTCCTGTGCCTTTTGTTTGATGTTGACAGCTATGTTAATTATGCAAATCAAAGACGGCAGATGTAATTTAACATGCCCTATGATCATTTGAAACATGACCCGGTGGTTAGCTATGATATATACAAATAAATGTGAAATATTAGGCAGTTTGAATATATATTGCAAATGATTTCTTGTGCTTTGTATTTCCAGCAAGCAAAACATAGCTTTTATAAAGTGAATTTGCAGAATTATGTCACAACCTGCTTTTATGAGAATGCTTGAGAAAATTACATCAAAACAGTAGAATGCTGTGTAATGGTATGACATTTGAAGAATTTATATCAAATCTTTTAAATGAAGATTGCTTTTGTTTTTTTAAATCATGGTCTAGTGATTATTAACTTGCATAACTTCTATTATGACTTCAAGTTTTAGAAACTAAACAAAATTTTGTAATGTGTGGGGGCTTGACGAATTATAAAAGTCAATGTGTTTTCACAAAGAGCTGTTTTAAAAGAGAAAACGCATTATACATCAGGAAACAGTTTTACTTTTAATTAGAAAAAGTAAATGTTATAGCTTTGGACTTTGGAGAAATTGTCTTCATCTCTGTTAGGAAACAGATTCTATCATGAGTTCACGACTGAATTTGTGTTTCATTAGCAGGCGCTAATGAGTCTTTTATAGAATGAGTTTAACTTTGAGAATGAGTTTACAGTTTGTGGACTTTTATATAATGCTTTTCATGAACAAGGGACACTCTAGTGTACAATTACGACAAGAAAAACACTTTTTTTTTGGTCAGAACTATTAGATGCTTTAGGTAAACTGTTGTGGATCATAATTAGCCTTGCATGGAAAGTAGACAGTTTTAAAGTTGCTATCTATCTTGTCCATGTGAATGATTGCGAATGATTTATCCATGCAATTTTTTAAACTTTAATTAAACATTTATTATGCAGTCCACTTAAACTCCGCTCCCACAAGTTCACATTCAGATCCGCCTCCGTTTTTGAATGTATTGCTCATAACACAAAATTGAAACTTTAAGCTATGGATGGAACCGAGTCCCTGCCCTACTTTTTTAACCCGATAATTTGTTATACTTCACAGTAGATCACAATATGCAAGGCAAAGTCTGTCACTACTTCCAGAGGTGTAAAATACTTGAGTAATTTTACTTGATTACTTTACTGAAGTATTAATTTGAGGGATTTGTACGTTATTCAAGTACAATTTAAACTGGTTATTTGTACTTTTATTTGATTACATTTCTGAAGGAAAAACAGTACTTTTTACTCCTTACAATTTTATTTCATCTTAAAAAATACATTATGTTTTTATTTCATCTTATGCATAATAAATGATCATTGTTTTCACACATCAGGCACACACATTTCTACTTCAGTTATAACATTCATCAGGTAAATGTCTAGCTTCAAAAGTTCACTATCAAATCTGAGGAAGCATATTGAGGTAGCAAAGTTGCGTTTCCCCCCATAAAAGTTTATTCATTATTCTTTCTGTTTTGATAGAGCCATTAGCTGTGTAATGCTTTATATTAGCTGAATGCACAAGATTGAGGGTAAATAAAGTCATTATGAGAATTCAATGCTAATTAATTAATTAATTAATATTTTTGTGGGAATGATTGTTTTTTAATTAAATGTTACAAATCTTATGTTAAATAAATTGTAATTTATGTTTAGTGATGTTCTTACCTGGTAGTGGATATTATGTCATTATATGAGACATTGAGTAGCAATTAAGACTGTCAATGAGTATTTTTAAAAAAAATATTTATAATTTACGATTTGCTCATTAATTAATCTAATTAGTCACAAATAATTATCAATGTATGCTGATAAAAATAAAAACTCTAAATGCCCCAAATAAACAATTAAAAGTTGAATTATCCTTTTAGACCAGGGGTGGGGAACGTTAATCTTGGAGGGCCACTGTCCTGCGAGAGTTTTGCTCTAACCCTTAAAAAAAAATACCTACATGTATCCTGAAGACCTTGATTAGCTTGTTCAGGTGTGCTTGATTAAGGTTGGAGCTAAACTCTGCAGGGACACCGGCCCTCCAGGTTCAACGTTCCCTATCCCCGTTTCAGACAGTAATGATGAATAGACACTAAAAAGTGGCCTTTCCAAACGTTAATGTTGTATGTTTTAATTCTATGACTCTCCTCATTAATGCAACACATTCTTGTATTCTGTCTGTAATAGGTTTCTAGCCTCTGCATCACATCTTGCTATTCAAAGGAATAGTTCACCCAAAAAATGAAAATTGTCGTCCCAGATGTTTGACTTTCTTTCTTCAGATGAACACAAAAGATTTTTAGTCTGTATAATGCAATGGGACAGGACCACTTCAGAAACCACACAAAGTGAACACGACGGTCAAGTTTTAAATATTGGTATCTGTATTTTTTGTATTCATCATTTCACTTGAGGACATGATTCATTAATGGGGGTTGTATGAATTACTGTCATATTCATTTTTGGATGTCCCATACACTTGCATTATACAAAGAGATATGATTTCTTTAGTTTGTGTTTATCTGATAAATGAAAGTCATATATATATATATATATTAGAGGTCGACCGATTCATCGGTTTTGCCGATTAATCGGCACCGATAGTTGATTGCCACAACTATCGGGTATCGTCAAAAATCCATGCTGATAGTTTCCCGGTGTGCAACCATTGCTGGAGTGGCTGAGAAGGGTCCGCTGGCATTATACAGTACGAGAGCGGCCTCTAGAGGTGGAAATCACTGACAGCACGTGTTGTTTATTTTGACACGTGACACTGCGCGCTGCACAGAGCGGGAAACTCCAGACTCGCATTTAAATACAGCCGACAGAAAAGCCTGCCGCGGAACAGAGCGCCATTCACATAGTTTTCTATTAAATTACATTATATTTGTCCCAAATCATTGTGAATGTATAATGACTTCACCCTAGGCTATAAATTATGTATTGTGCATTTTTCAGCAAAACGTTTGTCTTTCTGTGGCTCTAATAAAGTCTGTATGCTTCATATAGAAAGCTGTAATAGATCGCGCGTTCTCTTTCCGCTTGCTCTGTGTTTTTTAAACACCGAACTTCAAACTCATTTATGCCACATTGTTCATTCTTGAAGCAAACTTATGTCCGTTTGGGGATTAAATAAATTGTTTTAGACCGCCACTTGATTTGAACGCAAAGCGTCTGTGTGTGTGTGTGTGTGATACCTCTGAGTTCTCCTAGACGCAGCGCTGCGCTTTTGCCCGGTGTGTGACTAACTTTCTTTATTTTTTTGATTAGATAATTATCAAGTGTTAAAAAAGCAAATAAAGTGTGTGAGTACACATACAATATCTATATGTATGTAATTTTAATGCTATGGCCTTGTGTAGATATTTAAAGATGGCCATCTTTAAGCGTGATTGTTGAAATTAAATGCTAGCACTTAACAATAAGAGTCCGTTCGTAGCATTAATGAAAACTGTAGAAGTATTGTTCCTTGTTAGAGTTTGTTCATTTCAACATTCACTATTAGCTACTAATAGGCTACATTTTTAAATTTTAAAGTTTCTTCTTTTAACTTTAGCAAACTATGAAATAACTTTAATGATCAATATAGTAAATACTATTAATATTTTTATTCATTTACAAAGTATGGTTCAGTACTGTTGCTGGTTTTTTTTTTTTTTTTTTTTTTAAATAGTAAAGCACTAGCTCTTTTTCAGTATCCATTTTGAAAACTATCGGCTGATTAATCGGTATCGGCCAGTGTGGTCCAACCTAGCTATCGGTATCCGTAAAATCCACTATCGGTCGACCTCTTTTATATATATATATATATATATATATATATAGGATGGCATGAGGGTGGAAGTTTCCCTTTAATCCCTTTCCCTCTGTGTGTGTGTGTTCCACTGTGCTGCATTTTAAATGTTGTTGCACTAGATCAGGGCTCGCAAAATCGCTAGCCCGACGTCCCGGGGCTATTGTGTTTTCCAGTCGGGCTACCAAAATGTATCACTGCCTGCCCGACGGGCTCCTTAAATACAGATCTCCCGCGGGTCCTTAAAAACTCTGAAAGTGAGTTGTATCAAAATTAAGGCCATAAAAAGTTTTAAATACATTAAATGGTGTAAGAAATGTCTTAATTATAATTTCAAGAGGTCTTACAGTTGGGGACGGAAAGACAAGAGTCGCGATACAGCAGGATTAAACTTCAAAAGGCAACGATGTCATTGAATAAATATAAGCGCGGCACGGATGTCTTTATGTGAATGTATCTGAAGGGAACCGACTGTCCTCAGAAACATGTCATTGGCATTTTAATTTCATTTTACCTATAATTCCTGATAAAGCAGCGTTTATGAGCGCGGAGCTGCTTTGTGTACACTGTTTTCCGCTGTTTTTGTGTGAACCTGTATCTGAACTGTAAATCATGTAATTTTATGGCTCAAAACTGTATGTTACCATAGACATTGTCCAACCCCACTCATTCTGTGTTAATTTTACTTGTGCAGCTCTTAAAATGGGTCATAAATTGCCTTAAATATATTTTTAAAAATTCTTCAGATACCCTGTAAATAGTGAAATAAAATTCCTTCCTTCATATTTGTTGATATTTGTGTATTGAAAATATTTTTGATTGACATTTAAACTCCTATCTGATTTTCTATATTTAAAAAAAAAAAAATAATAATAAAATAAAATAGTAATTTTTTAATTCGGGCTAGTTAAATTAATTTTCGGGCTACCAAAATCTGAAGAGTACCTGCCCGAAGGGCTACCAGGGATTTTGAAATTTTGCGAGCCCTGTAGATGTATGTGTTTGACCTGTGCATTTTGTTTCTTTTTCTTCTTTTAACAAAACTTCTGTATATCTGTTAGAAAAAAAGTACTTCTACTTTTTTAATACTTGAGCACAATTTAATGTTGTACTTTTTTACTTTTACTCAAGTATGTTTTTGGCCAGATATTTGTACTTTTAATTGAGTAAAATTTTCACCGAGTATCTGTACTTTCACTTGAGTAAAACTTTTGAGTACTTTTTACACCTCTGGCAACTTCAGTTTCACCTCAACTTTAAACACCTCAGATGTCTGTTAAAGTCATTTTAACTTGTCTTACCTCTGAGATTTTGACTTTCTTGACAGTTTAACAATTAAAATCATAATCGACACAATCTGTTGAATTAATATTTGATTAATTGCATGGAACACTATTTCAGTTAACTAATTTTAATTGCCAAAATTAATATTTACTTGTCTGTTACTCCATACAAAATACATTGCTAGAAATTTAATTTAAAAATGTCGAGATTTTTGTTTTTGATACACTTCCTGTGTAATTCAAAAATAAATAAAATAACACGCACACAAAACATGATTTAACTTTTTTTTTTTTTTTTTTTACTTTAGACGTGTCCCATATTTAGGAAATAGGGTTGTTAGAAACCTTGTTGCAAACCTTGTAATAATAATTATAAATTATAAATGGCTTATTGGGATATATTTTGACCTTGATCTGGGTTATACGCATTTTCTGAGGGTTAAGTGTCCATTTGCTGAAAATGAAAAATAGGCTTTTATTGGACTTTTCAGGCCCTTTTTGTGCCCTATTCATCTGATTTTTTTAAATTAAATTATTATTATTATTTTTTTTAAATGAAATACCTGTCTTTCTTTTCTTACTTTGAAATGATTTTGTTGTAGGAAACCTGAGGATTTGTCCAGAGAGGTCATACAGATTCAACAGCGAGAATTGAACCTGAAACAGCAGAACTACACACTCAATAGCAGGTAAATACACACATTCACATGCATTAAGATATAGATCACTGACTTTGGGTCATAAATTTTGACTTCTCACTCATTGATTTAAGAAAGTTGTGTGGAGGTGAATTTGAGGTAACACTTTACTTTGATAGTCAACTTTAGATATTCTACTAACAGTAAGTAACTTTGCAACTACATGTCAACTAGCAGTCATTAGATTATTAATAGAATGTCTGCTTAATATCTTCAAACACTTTATTTTGATGGGTCCACAACATACAACATATTGACAATAAGATAGAATTAGTAGAATGGCTAAAGTGGATTATCAAAATAAAGTGTAACTAGGGCTGGGCGATATATATCGAACACAATATTCATGCGCATCTCGTCAGTAAAGCCAGTTCTGTGATTAGTGCTGAATCTCCATCACCTGTTTTCAAATAGAGCGCCATTTAATACACAGAGCCGTAGTTCACTGACAAGCTACGCAATATCTTGTTCATTATCGAAGGCGATTCATCTGCGATAATGAACGCAATATTGCATAGCTTGTCAGTGAACTATGGCTCTGTGTATTAAATGGCGCCCAGCCATTGTGTAACCAAATTTGAGAATTTTACACTACAGTTCCGAAGTTATTTTTTAATGTCACAGAGCTGATTGGTGGTAAGAACTAAAGCAATTTCAGATTAAATATTTGATATAGTCGAGCCCCGCTGTCACTGCATGATTTGTAAGATTTGACGTCCTCTGTAACAATTGAGATGGACAGTCTCTATTGAACCTTCGCTTGTGAGCGACCGCTCTACTCCAGAGCGTGTGATCTGTCCCTCAAGTGATAGATTGGGACAGTCTCTCCCTCGCTATGTGGGTTCATGTCTGTTTTTGTGCTTAAAAATGTCATTATTTGACAAGGCCTCTAATGTGGGTCTCTTTTCATCCTGTGCAGTTCTTTCAAAGGCAGTAATGGGGTCTTTTCTTGAGTTTTGCCAGCCAGCATTAGCCGATCTCTTTGATGCTCTTTCAGTCTATATCTGGTCTCTCCCTCTCTCTAATTGTCAGATGGTAATTGGTCGATGGGAGTTGGTGCGTGTCGGCGCTGCGTGGCTCGTCACTTGAGCAGTCAAGTCAAACGAAACTCTGACAATATCAGATCTCACTAATGAGCTGAGTGTTGAGATTGGGCTAATTATGAACTATGATGTCGTCTAAAACTGCTTTGCAAAGTAATGAGTCTGCTGTCATTTCTTCAAGTTCTTTATGGAAGAAGTTGGGGCTGTCTGGTTCTTTCCAAAAAACCTCCTTCCCTTTATTGCTTTTTCATGTGTTTCTATCAGATATAGGCCTATTTTTGCAAATAAACTCCCCTCTGGTGAGTGGAGGTTGTCTATTGTGTGGAAAACAATACTTTTTGTGGACAATACTTTTTTTGTGGTTCTTGTTGTTAATTTCAGACATTACTTGACATAGGCTTGGATCAGTGTCTTATAACATTTTGGTTTCAAAACCATAATTGCCTGTGGTACCTCAGTAGTAATACCTGAACAATACCAATGGCAACAAATACACTATTTTTGGTTGACAAATGCAGTTAAACCCAGGGATGTCAATAGATTTCAATAATTAAGTGTCAATAAATCATAATTAACTTTTTTTTTTTTGATGCATTTGGAAAGCACGTAGCAGATGATGTGAATTTGTAATTAACTTTATTAATATGCCATAATACTAACAGAACACGAGTAACTGTCACAATTTCACACATCACTTCAAATTTTGACAAATGAGACAGCTTATTTCATATTAGGTATGAAATCTGACAACAGTGGAATCATGTTTTGCATATATTAGGCATAATTTGCTGCTTATGCTCAAAGTCCCTTTCAAGGAAAGCCAGTTCATTCTGTTAGCCATATTTGCAACAGCTCCAGGCAGATATTTCAGTTATTACAAACACTCGATGGTGGTTTGAAGTGAGTTTTGAGTAAAAGTGTACTATTAATCTCATTAATTGTCTTATGTAGCATGATGCTAATGTTAGCTCTAATGCAGCTGCAGAACAGGTCCAATTCTTCTTCATAATGCATTTTGTCATAATACTTCACGTAAGGTCGCAAGAAAATGTTTTGTTGTGTTTATTTAGAAATACTTTTGATAATAGTTGGGTAAATGTATACTGGGATTGAAGCGATGTGGCTTGGTAAACGTTTTATTGCCAGTATAATGGCTGAATAAAAACAAAAGAATAATGATAAAAGAATAATAAGGATTATGCCTCATACCTGGCGGAAGTGTGAAAGGTTGTGTTTCCTTAACCTAGTGTGTCATGCATTTCTTTATTTCAACACATTTATAGGTAAATCCTAGTATTTTACATTTGTGATTAATCATGATTAATCACAGTCCATGACTGTGATTTAACGCGATTAAATTTTTTAATCGATTGACAGCACTAGTTTCTATAGAAGCTGCAGTGATGTTATGCAATGATTTTACCAGTTTTTGATTGGCTCTTTTATTTACAGTATATAGCCATGTGGAGTAGGGCAGGGCAATATAGCAAAAAATTTGAATCTCAATATTTTTCCATGTTTTGGTGATATTCAATCATATGGGGCTATCATTATATTTTTGCATTTACTCCTGAAAAAAAAAATGTAAAAAGTGATTTGCACCCTAACAAAAAGTACATGATTTGGATAAACAGCTATTTTTATAGAGTGCATACAAATTATTTACTTCAAAATCAGCACTAGTTAAAAAATAATGACTGTAATCACTTACTGCTTTTTACTAAATGAATACATTTAAAAATCATATTTACCAAAATCAAATATGCAAAATAAAAACATAAAATTGAAGCCAAAAATGCAGTCTTCCTACAAACATTTTTGGTTGGTGCAACAACAAAACGATAGCCGCCATATAGTGTGTTGCAGTTTCCTCAATTCATAGCAATACGAGTGCACCATCTTGGCATCTATGCAGCCTTTGGCTTGAATTGCAGTATGCATTTTAGTGTGTCAGTTCCACATTTCTGCTTTGAAATAGCCTTATTGAAGTTATCTTATTTGCAATCATTGTACTGAATTACATGTACATTGACCTCCCTGCTCAATCTATATCTGTGTATATGAAAACCCATACTGATAGTTCCCGTTTGCAGAGACTGCTAGTGAATGAGCCACGTTACTGCATGAAGGTCTGTTATTGTGATATCATGTATTTTTTATTTTGTTGCTCATAAACTTCATGTAAAAAAAAATGAGGTTGTTTGGTTTACATGTTGGATGCATGTTGGCAGATAATTTTTTCCTAAATAGGCTACGATACGCACCAGACGATAATCATTATGGAGGGTGTACCCTCAGCTGTTTTGGTGATTAATTTTCAAACCTTTAAATAGAATTGCGGTGGCTGAATAGAATTATTACCGTAATGCAATAATGTGATGGACCGTAAAATCACCCTCTTTGTGTTATAATGCAAGTGCTTTAGGTGCTTTACATACATGTGTTTGTGTGTGTTGGCATTCATTCATGGTGTCCACTTGGTTGAATAACTCCATTAAGCTACTCCTATGTTGAGAAACTGGGCCAACTAAATCAATTACCCTATTCACTAACGAATAGAGGCAATTTGCATAATAAGCCTCAGTATGTGCTGAGGTCATATTGATAGGAGACGAGTATGGTTTTGTGATTAGATTGTGCATTATTGTCTTATTGACCCTCCACAGCAGGCCATGATGATTTTCATTACAGCTCAAATTGGGCTGGATAGTTAGCATCTGGAAGAGATGAGAGGAGTTAATCAATTTAGCTATGAGGACACACACACACACACACACACATGCTGACTTGCTCTTGCAAACGCCGGCCCACACAAACTCACCCGCCCTCCTCCTACAAACAAATTTCCCTTGTCAACTACCTCCAGAAAGCACAATTACGTCCACCCGTACAGTCTTAGCACTTTCTCTTCCTTGAATCCAGCATATTCAAAGACTCGCACACACTTTTCCAGCACATTTGATGGAATTGAACTCTTGCTGTGGGTAATTTCTCTCACTCTGCAAGGTCAAGTGGAAAAGTGCTCTCCCAGTCAAAGTCTATCTGTATCAAACATCCTTCCTTTATCTCTAGAAGACACATGCGCACACAAACAAACAGCTTCTTCTCATATAAATACGTGCTGCCGTTTTGATGTCCGTTATTGTTTTAACATTGACACCGCACAAGAACTGCACAACTGCAGTATCAAATACAGCAATATGAAAATGCGAAGTGTGTAAAATGTGTTAGTTAGTGACTAGTTAAGCTAATTATTGTAATGAATATGGATTAATCACAATCAGATATGCACATTCATTTATCTTCACCAGGGGGGTGTTTTCAGGGCTGTTTCTGGGAATTGTTTATGGCTCACTGTCTTCCACATAACAGTGTGCCATTTCCCAGAACGACCCAGCAACAAAGAGCATATATTCAGCTGTGAACACTCAGAAGGCAGCTTTTATGTTATAAGGAAATGACCTTCCAGGATATAGAGGATGCAGTTCTTTGTGTTCTCTCCAGAGCTGCTCTATCCTAATGTTATTCTGCCGTTTTCTATCTGTCTCTTTCAGCATTCGCTCTGTGGAGAAGGCCCGCACTGAGCTCATGCCCGAGATCGCTCAACTGCGAGCCAAAGCTCAAGAAGAACAGAAGAAACGAGAGAACCAGGATTCGCTTGTCCGTCGCCTGCAGAAGAGAGTCCTACTGCTCACCAAGGTAAAAAAAGAAATGTCTAAATAAACACATTCAGTTACTCGGTCTCGTCAAAACAAAAGGGTTCATACTTTCTAAACATACTATACATTTCAGAACTGAAGACTTTCTCCCCAGTGCAAAGTGGCTATTTCTCACTAGAACAATAGATAGGTAAAACCCAAAATTAACACAAGTGAACTCATGATATCAACAACTAAGAAAGTATTGTATCTTTAAAACATTTAATAAAGTAGAACAATCATTTTCTGTCCTGCTATGGTAATATGATATGCCAGAGTAACAAGTTAGAATGAGTTCTGTTGGATGCGCAGAAACTTGAACCATCTAAACTTACTTTCTTAAAGGGGTAGTTCACCAAAAAACTGCAAATTGTTATCATTTACTCACCTTTGTCATTCTAAGCCTATAAGACTTTTTTTCACCATTTGTCCCTCCACTGCATGCAGCCACAACTTTGATGCTTCAACTAGTAAGTAGGACATCATAAAAAGAAATCCATATAAATAGAGCACTTAACTAATGAGAATGTTCTCATGCATCAATTAAGCACTCAATTCAGATGGATTTGTGATATCTTTAAGATTTTTTTTTAAGCATTATGGTTCACACCAGACGCGAAGCGAATATGTGCATCCCGTCACTCACTCTAGATTACTCGCGGGATGTTTTTCGTGTCACTCGCACGAATAAAAACACAGCATGATAAACCACGGTGGAGATAACTACAATCGCTGTTTTGTACCTGTTGTGAAAGTCCCAAATACGATGGAAAGCCAAATGCGAAACGCCGCCATCCAGAAGAGGCTATTGATTCTGCATTAATGTGTTAACATTTTACTACTGTATATAACGTACACTGATATTATTATTTTTTTATTATTGATAGTTGCATCTCTGTAGCTATGCAAATAAAATACAACTGATTTTAATTGTTTTCTATGATCCAGACCTATATCATAACAGAGGGCTATAATAATGCTCTCTTCCATTTTCTGATTCAACCGGACGTGTCAGTAAATTCTTCGCTGATTGGCTTGCGCAAGAACGTGGCATGTGAATTTTCTGCTCGAGTTGAAATTTTTTAACTTGTGCGAAAGACGTGATTGAGGCAAATATAGCGTGCGAATGGCATTTCACGTCATTCGCGTCGCCCGGCGCGAATTTGCCTCTATTCACAGCTTTGCATGGACCTTGTATGTAATCTACTCGCACGAATAATTACATTCGTGTTTGGTTTTTTGTTTTGATTCAAATTTTTGTTTGAACGTAACCTTTAAGTGAGGGAAAATAGTCAAAATTCTGATATGACCATGTGATATGATCATTCTCTCAACCTTAGTATGGCCTGCTATAACTTCTATAGAAATCTACGTGTCGTCCTTCCTGGCATGATGTTCTCTCCGGAGGCTAGGACGAGATTTAGACAAATCACTGGAGCAGCGCCTTATTGTGTATGCGAATAATACTCTTGTTCTTTGTTTGTCAACAGCTTGGTAAACTGGTAATTAACAAAGGCTTCAATAAGCTCCTAAATAGGTGGTATTTGATTTAATGAGGTCAGTGTTTGAGTGTAATGATGTCCATACTGGAGACATTTAGAACATCCTCACCTCCAGCCTACTAGCCTGGAAGCTGCTCTAAACACACATGGAAAATTAGAGCTGTCAGAACAAGTAATTAAAAGTAAAGATAAGCACGCTCATATGTTTCTCTATTATTCAGTAGTTAATTATGTTGGTGGTATGCTCAGTTAAATGCTTGTCCAGTTAATTCAAATTTTTGTATAAGCAGTAATGGCATTGCACAACTTTTCTACAAATATAATTTCAAACAAAACAACGATCAGACAGGAGATAGAATTTAGTCAGTTCAGTGCAATTAATTGTATTTTAATCATTATCACGCTTTGTGCCTCTCTCAATTAATGAAGAGTTATAGTCTTCATTATTGGCCTACTGGTTATATATCCTGAGAACTTTTTTTAATTTGACATTTTTATCATCTTGCATTGCAAACAAGCTTTCACATTTGGGATTGCCAGATGTCAAGTGTTTAAATCCTCCAATCAGGGGATTTTTTCTTTTTCTTAAATGGATATGTTTTCTGCCCAGTGTATTACTTAATCTTTACTAAACTTGGCAACCATTTGCACACACATACACACACTGTTAAAAAAAGTGCTGATGATTTAAAAACAGAAAAATGTGTATTTTGGAGTTTCACTGTAATGTTTTGCTTAAAAAAAACAAACAAAAACAAAGTGTTATGCAGTCATGTTCCTTCACGAGGCAGCTTGTGCTATTTGCTGCAGTTAAATCTGCAAGCAAACCTTGTCAATGACAAACATGACAAATATACAAAGTAATTTTTAATAGATATTTTAATGGAAAATTTTTTTAGGATAATTTAGAATTATTGGAATTAATATTAGGAGTTGCACTGTTATAGCTTTTGAGAGCTACTTACGGTTTTACCAGAAGAGACGGTGTTAATATTTAAGATAAAATAGTAAATCAGGAAACTAGATGAGGTAAGCTCTGCATGTGATTTGACGTTCTCTTGATTTGAGGTTACATGAACGTGCAATAATTGATTCTGATTAAATGTTTAAAATATGCATCTCAAATGAGAATAATTGATTAAAATAATAATCGAGATGGAGTTTATCTCGTTAACAATTATCTTGCAGCCATAGTCAGTTCAGTAGTGTCCAAACTTTTGACATGTTCTGTATATGATGATGAACCTGTTTAGTTCTATGAGTTTCATAGAACTAATAGAATTGACATGCTTGAATCTGGAGGCTGTTTGTCACTAGCCATTATAGACAACTTCAGCACTTCATGTGCTGCAAAACCAGGAAAATGCATCAGCTGTCTTTAGAGCATTTTAGATTAACAGTTTTCTAGCTATGATTAAAAGCCATGATAAAAAGGTTTTATTGTAGCATTGACCCAAGTTCTCCATTAAATGAAGATCCATAGGGGTGGGAAAAAAAAACTGCAGTGCGGCACAGATTCGTTTCCTTACTCACTCACCCACATAGATTCCCTCTCCGGCACAGAAACTCAGAGGCCAGTGCCAAAATAATAGAGTCCTAAATGAGAGTTTGCTATCTGTGGGACGAATGAGGTGAGTTTAAGATAACAGCAAGGGTGAATTTCATTACAATGGAAGCAGAAAAATAGCTTTGGAAGGTGTGTGTGTGTGTGTGTAGTACGTATGTGTGTGAATATACTGATATGTGCTAGTGTGTTGAACCCCTTAGGTGGTATAACTCATATTAAACCTGAACTGTTTTCATGACTTCAGGTAATAAAACGGATACCTCTTTGACCTTTAAAAAGTAGTGCACAGATAAGAATAAAATCTTTATTTCTTTCCTTTCTTTCTTTCCTTTCTTACTTACGACTTGTAATAACTATGTCTATTATGTATTTCATTCCAAAATTAATAGGGAGAAGGGACATTTACTGTATTACAACAATGCACAATAATTTAAATACTTTATATTTTATTATTTAAATGATATGGTTTTACATGTTCATACATTTAAAAAAATATTGCATTCATAAGAATTACCTTTGGAAATAACAAATTACAGAAACTTAATGTCCTTCCATTATATTGAGACAGTAGAGGAGAAGTGTTCTATAATTTATATTTGCCATAATTTCACATTGCACACAAAAAGGTGTGGTGGGTTTTTTTTTTTTTTTTTTTGGGAAGTGTGACATTCACAAATTTACTGATGTATCTGTATGGAAGCTTTGATGTCAGTCACATTGATATTTACATCACATGAATTTAACTAAAGCTCCACAAATGCATCATTAGCTTTTTCTTTAAAATGTTGTTAAAGACCTTTTAGTGAAGGTTATTCAGCATTAACCTTAGCAACCTTTGTTGTTTGGGAGCATATATGGGCATGTGCCTGTCATAGCTTGTTTTTAATCTGTTGGTCGTTTTTGTATTCTCAGTTCACACTCCGTATAATGAATCACAATGTTTTATTGATCCTGCTGGTTTCGGCTTTAGAGACTAGACTAGATTTAATTTCGGTTTAATCGACTCTAAAATGAGATATTTACACACATGACTCAGACTCAGAAGGGAGCTCGTTCACCCCATTAATTCTCCTCCTCCTGTATTTAGAACGTTACAATGACATTACAACTGAAGCCTGCCAATTAAAATGTAGTACATCGATTAGGTTGACCGGTAAAGCATGTGAATTAAGTTCAGTAATAAGTGAAACACAATCAAGCTGTTGTAATTAAATTTACATTAAGACAGTAAGCAGATTCTTTCATTTGGAAATTGTTTTTTTTTTTTTACTTGCTCACCCGACAATGAAGGCCAGCATCGTCCATTTATGGTCCTGCAAGTGTTTCAGCTAGTTTTATATGCATGATATCTTTATATTGTACTGACCCAGCTTGGCCTGAATTGAGTTCTGGAATTGAAACTTGTGCTTTTGTATGTGGGTCAGGAGCGCGATGGAATGAGGGCCATATTAGAGTCGTACGACAGCGAGCTGGCCACAAGTGAATACTCCCCTCAGCTCATGCTCCGGGTCAAGGAGGCAGAGGACATGCTGCAGAAAGTCCGGACACATAATACAGAGATGGAGGTGAGAACTACATTACCCATAATGCACACTAAATCATTCGTTCAAATGTATGTTTCAAAAAACTGTTCTGAACACTAATTCAGCAATTTGTTTGCATTACTGGAACATTTTTATTTTTTTTTTTTCAATAACCTATTTATTTATTTATTTTAAGGATATAATAGGCCTTTAGGTGTGACTTATTCAGTTCAGCAATTTGTGTGGATAATTCTCATGGTGTAAATTTAGGCATAAGCACTCTTTACTCATCTCATTAAAAACAATTTTGTGTTCCTTGAGCTGTATCATAATGCATTGCATGCAAACATGGAACAATAAATGTCAAATAATTCAGTTATTAAATGCCTTTTCTAATCACATATTTCTGTAGCTCAATTAATGGAGATGTTGCTTCTCGCCTGGTGTTTGTATTTCTGTGAATGACAGAATAGTTTCTCTAATGGGTGATAATTCACTTTTTAAGCTTTAATGATAATTACATTCCTTCACATTAAGAATGCAAATGTCTTTATTTTCTGTCTGGGTTTGACTTATAAGTAATTGAATTAATCACATGTTAATGCATTGACTTTGGATTGCATAGTGCAAAACGATGTGGAAAACATGCCTTGATTTGCTTACAGTAAACTTTTTAAATGTAAGGTGCTTGACCACGATGGACAAAATGATGATAAATATATTTTAGCTATATTGCTAATATATAGTTTTTTTCCTTGGATACATCAGCAGAAAGATCTGTCAGAAGCATCTAGTAATAAGTTATGCGATATGTTATGAGACTAAAAACTTTTAAGTGTTAATATTAGCTATACGGTTGATTTCAAGTTATAAAATGTGTGGTTCAATTACTTTCAAGTTATACTATGTAATAAAAAACAGTGTGCTGGTGTTATAAAAATTCTAGACCTCTACTCATGCAGACTGGTCTGTCTGGAAGTTGCATCCAGATAACTTCCTTGACATTGATAGCACTCATGACTTTGTAATCAAGGACTTTATGGTTTAGTATCTAGGTTCTTGTTTTTATGGGAATAATCTGTTTCACTCTGATAGACTCAACTGTCTAAAGCCCAGGAGGAGGCAGGCACCTTCAAATTACAAGCTCAGATGGTAAGTCACATTCATCACCATGGGAACTTCCTTTTGGCATTTATACGATTATGTCAGCTACCTTTCCGATCATAAATCATTGATTAAAATTTGTGCTATAATGCATGCAAGAAATGGAAAACCACATAAGGCAGAAGACAAGATATTAGACCGAAATACAGAAATAACATTGCCGCTACGCTGCAGGTGTTTCATTTGCTGGGATTTACAGTGAATTACTGTTTTTGGCATACAGCACCAATCATTTTGTCGTCTCTTTTTTTTTTTTTTTCTTCTTCTCCAATCACTTGCTCAGGTGACTGCTGAACTTGAGGCACTGAAAGAGCAGCAGGTGTCTAATGCAGAGAAAAACACCTTAGCAACAGCAGAGGAAGTCAGCTCTCTCAGGTAACAGAGTGATATGTGAGAAATTAAATTTCATACTTTTCATCATACATGTCTGGTCTGATCATTATGGAAGCCTGTTTTTGAGTAAAATTAATAAATAAAAGTAATGACAGTAATAACATTAGTTATTTATTAATTGTGTGATAGTGTGGTTTTTATTGAGGCTTCCATAGATGACCAATATACAACCAACAGTCGCTACCACTCATGCCGCTGAAAATAGCCAGCTCTTATTGAAATGTTCATGCCAGTTTGTCACTGTAAGTCACTGGCGTTGTGAACGGGGGTTTAGACTGAGAGAAACTGAAGTCTGTGGGTTTTTTTTTTTTCATGGCCTGTTGCATTGCCTAATTACTATGGAAATGTGATTATACTACATTAGCTTTTGTGGCCTTGCTTGAAAAGTGAGCTTTCATTCAGTGCCTACTTTCTCCTTTTTCCTCTTTCTTTTTGATCCTGTAATTATTCTCTATAGAATTTCATTTAATCACTCCTGGAACCATTTCACTAAGCTGTTTACACCTTAATTGAATATTTGTTGTACTGAATGCAAGTCCAAGACCCCACATGGTAATCTTCAAAACCAAAACTAAACCAACCTGAATGCTTACCAAATTACTTTCTGAGAAATTATACAGAATATTCAAGTTATTTTACAGGCATATCAATTTGAGTTAAAATGTGAAAATTGATATTGAATATTAACTGTAATTTCAGAATTTCATAGTATTTGATTATGTCCTTTTGCTCATGATTTGTCACACATTTACTTGATTACAAAAATGGAATGCTCTTACAATTTAAGTATTTAATTTAACACCAGAAAATTCTAAATTAACAAGATTTTAATTCGTGACATGATTAATGAACATTTTAATTAATTTATTTATGTACTATTAAGTAATTTGATTTTGAATCACAAGTTGTCAGTGTGGTCTCAGAATTTTGAACCCCACTTATTTATAGAATGCGTTACTCTGCGCTCAAACTTCAGAACCTGTTGTGTTTACCTTTATTTATCTCTTCATGGTGGAACATTATTTTTGTTGTGGCCGTGTTCCTCCATGCTTTTCTGAAAAACAGATGTTGAATATTTTTGAGATTAGATTTTTTGACAATGGTTTTCATTATGCTTGGACTAGAAGTGACATTGTATATGTATAAGTGTATGTGTTTGTTTTTTCAGGCAGAAGATCGAGGAATTGGAGGCAGAACGTCAGCAGCTGGAAGAGCAAAACAACATTCTGGAGATGAGACTAGAGAGGCATAACCTCCAGGTGATACTTTCATTTTGTGCAAGATTTCTAGAACCTAAAACATGTTTACAGTAGGAGTGCAACAATATTAATTAAAATAATATGAAGATTAATAGTAAAAAAAATCCACAACTAACTTTTTATTAATTAACTGGATAAGTGCTCCGTGGCCATCTCTAGTGATGGGAATTTCATAGAGCCTGATAAGAATCGTGGGTTGTTGTTTCAGGTGCATTGACAGTTTGCCTGTGCTGTTTAACAGCTTCATTGCTTATAAATGGAGTATTTGCTGGAGTCCATAACCCTGTACGCAGACGGTCATTGAGCTCACGCTGAACTGTTACCTGAACCAGTAAACTTGTTGTGACAGCTTGGGCGATTACTGTATATTGGGATAGGAGTATTCTTTTATTGTCGTGCTGTTTTGTTTCTCATGCTTTTAAAGGTATAGTTCACTCGAAAATGAAAAGTGTCATGATTTACTCACCCTCATGTTACTCTAAACCTTTGTTGTTCCAAATTTCTTTCTTCTGTTGAACAAAGAATATTTTGAATAGTGTTGGTAACCAAACAGCTGCTGGTAGCCATCGACTTCCTTAGTATGGGGAAAAAAAATCCTATGGAAGTCTATGGATACTGTCAACTGTTAATTCTGATTTATCATAATCATGGGGCTCTAGTTTCTGTTAAACTGAGAGAGGGGGTATTTTAACATTGGAAAGAATTGCACATTTCACCTTTAAGCTTGGCTAATGGCCTCAGTGGTGGTTGATGATAGCCTGATGGTTAATAATCTGACCCGCATGATACACACTGAAGGACATGCCGTGATTTACCTCATAATTAGGCATGCTTTTAGCTAGCAAAAAGTGCATACTAGCAAGTCAGCTATTGTAAGTTTTTAATTAACTTTTTTTATTGTAATGTTGTCTGTGTGTGGAGTGATGCAAGACATCAGTATGAGATCAATTTGTCAGCTTAGTGGTCATTATTCATAAATATTTGACATTTGAATGCAATGATTGACCAATCAGATTCAAGTATTCCAGAGACTTGAGTAATAAATAAATAACTTGATCAAAGCTGATCAATTTTTGCATAAGTGAGGTAATTTTGGTATTCTTTTTGTAATTCTGGTATTAAAAACAGTATGTAGTTTAAATTAAATATGATTTCTTCACAAAACTTTTTTTTTTTTTTTTTAAACTCCCTCTGTTTCTTAAACCAACATGGGTTCATTGCTGGTCTAATTGTTAATTGGCCAACTATCCTTGGTATAAGCCATTTTGGGATGCAGTACTGAAAATGAATTTGCAATAGACTCTAGTTTGAGACTAGCTATGTGTTTGTTTTCACAATTGTTGCATCTGATTTCCACAGTAACTCGGGAATATGTGTTTCTTCTTGATCGCCACTTGAGACCATATTGTATGTTGCCTAGGGCTGGGTATCGTTCAAAAATTTTCGATACAGATACATTACCTTGAGTTCGATACCGGTTTGTGAACGATACTTTTTCCGATACCAATTTTATGAAATCAGTTTTAACTTTGTATAAATGTCAACAAGCTGAAAAAATAAAACCAGACTCAAAGCCTCATCTCCTGAGCCACTGCACAAAGGAACAAAATATATCCAACACAATAAATCAGTGCAAATAGTTTTAATAAAGTTCAAATAGTTTTCAGTTTACACATCTGTTAGGCTACGTTTACACTAGTGCGTGTTCGTTTTAAAACGCATAGCTCAGACAGAATCATCATTTCTATTCATTTATTCTAGGTTGTTAAAGACTTCAAGAAATTTAAAATCTTTATCCACTTTCATAAGTGGGTGTTTTATTTTCTTTCACCATATGTTTTATTATTAAATTCTGTGTTGTAGTATGTCTAATTATTTGAATGCATAAAAACAACTTGGTTTATTCAAATTTATTCTTAAAATAGCCTTATGAAATGTTTTCTTTTTCCTCAGAAATTCTGTGTTCTGTATCTGGTTTTCAAATGAAGGCATAAAACGTTCATTTCATTTATCTTTAAATTATCGAAAATCAAACTTTATTTATTTATTTTGGCAAACAAAGGGGGTTTACTATTAAAATTAAAACATGGAAGAAATGTTGTGTGTTCATTACTTAAAAAAAAATAAAGTTTTAATAATTTTAATAGTAGCCTAGTAGTAGCAGTATGTACATTCTGCTGAACAATAGTAATATATTTCTGCCACAGTGTCTTCCAAGTTAAACCGAACTTTTATTTTGACGGGTTGCCGTGAATACCGTTACAGTTCTGTGTGTATATGATATGACGCTAGTTTTACTCAAATCAAACGGTAAAATGCTCATGAAGTGACTCTCAGAGCAGTTCTGGAGATGTTGTTCGTGTGTTTATGTCCTCATTTAGTGAGAAGGCAGATGCTGAAATCACCTTGAGCGTCACGCACGCTTCACTCTGTGTGTAGTAAACAAAACCGCGCGATATAGAGAGCAGACTACTCCGTACGCTTTCGAATCGCTCTCGCGGATGTCAAACACTGATCATTCTGCGCCGTGTTGCTTCTAGTCGAACACACCTAGTGCTGCAGGCTTATTGGCTCACTGACATTGATGAGATTAACCCCTTAGGTATCGAAATTTGGTATCGAACAACACAGTGTTTTTCGATACTCGATGATATCGAGGCAATTCGGTCAGTGCCTAAAAAGTCTGCCTAAAACTTGATACCCAGCCCCAGTGTTGCCTGCAAATCTCCACACCTACAAGTCCTCTTCAAATCACTTTTTCTATAATTTTCCTTTAGTCAGTTACGACCAAGTCCTGTTATTCCCTTTCCTTCCATCAACTTGGTGTTTCCACTTATAGGTGGAAGGAAAAAATAAATAATTATCCTGATAAATGTAGACTTGAAGTAAATCCTGGTCCTTGTACTTCAACAAGGAGCTTTGGCTCTTCACATGTAATATGATTTTACCTAGTGGTGGCACATGTACTGTAGAAAATTACTCTGGCCATGCTGGGGATTTCCAGCTTTTAATATGCTTTTAAAGATATTAGTTTAATAATAGCACCATGGTGTTTTTATTTATTTCTGTTAGTCAATAAATAATGTAGAGGCACTTAGAGGAAACTCAGACTATAAGTCCTAGTGTTTAAATTTTTATGTTGTTTAGGTATGTGGTTGTGTATTGGTATACTATATTTATATTCTAGGGGTGGGGATAAAATCTGTAAAAAATCAGCAATATAAAATAACTTCCTGTCCTGTGTTGCAATAGAACATTGTAACTATTCATTGAATGCATTTTTTGGATAATCCAGTAAATTAAATTCTTAGTCACATCTGATTTCTTTTTTATTAGAAACTTGATGAAAACATATCAAAAGACATGATTCATTATTTGTATTATTCATACAAATGATTAAGCCTAAAATCAGTGCCAAAATGACTTCATATATGTAATATGTGAACAAAATATTTAAAATGATATAGTTTAGGTTTTCTCATGGTAGGTTTATTTAACCTCTTAACTGTCACCCGTCCCCTCTGTTGGACGCCTAAGTTTACTTCACTATTTTACAATTAAATCCTAATCTAATCATGACAAACTATATATCGTTGGAAAGGTCTAAAGGACTCCTGAATAGATATTTTACCACTTTTTGTGTAAAAAAAAATGTAGGAAAAGTAATAGATTAATTTATGACGAGAGTGCACCTGAAAAATCTACATCATAACAGGAGTTCTGACCTTTGTCACAGACAGTTTTCTTAGTTGCCTTTTTCCCTACCACGCTTTAGAAAACATAAGAAATTATATATCAGTTGAAAACTTAAAATCTCAAAATTCATCCTTTGAAACCCATTTTAAAATCAGACATTGCATTACCATGGAAATGGTACATCAAAACCATATTAATATTAACCAAAATGTTTTCGTTCATGAATTATAAAATTTTAAGTTTGGATAGTGCACTTTAATGTCTATGTTCAAAACTGTGAGTGACAGTTAAGGGGTTAATAACTCAATTTCCGTGTTGGCAAATACCTGAAAATTCCTGCACTACTGTCCCACTGGTATTGGTATTGGGTTGGCCTGTTATAAGCAACATTTAACCGTTCTAGTCAGTGACGTAATGTGACAATGTAAGGCCACGTCACTTTTCTGCCATTTTTGTGGCACTGCTATATTTATTCATCCATTTATCCTTCCTTTTCACTTCCTGACTCAATGATGCGATCAGTGGGCTGAAATGCAGTCAGACATGCTCCATTAGACCTCAACACTGGTGCCAGCCCAAAACAAACTGAAAAGTCTGGAATTCAAGAGCTGCGTCACTCATTTCGTCCTGCTCTCTCAATCACTCAGTCTTAATGTGCTTAGACTTGGGCTCTAATATTTATAGGCCTCTTCCTCTATCCATTATCTGACGCTTCAAGTGTCACAGTAAAAATAAGCGACTTCAGACAGTTAATAATACCCACCCACTCAACACTTGTCAGTTTGAAGAGGGTTTATTTTTGGCCCAAGGGCTAACTTTTAATGGTTTTCATGTCTTTTTCTTATTGTTGTAGATGATTCATTCACGATTCAATCTGTATAACATTCTTCTTGAAGGTTACAGAGATGTACATGTGAACTTCATAGCTGTACTATTGGGGTTGTCACAATACCAGTTGTCGATACCAGTAGAAATGAAATTTTGCAGTCCTTGAAGGCAAGAGTAATTGAATGCAATTTTAAAATGTATTCGTTAAATATAAGAATAATTTTTTACTGAATTTAGTTTTAATTAGGTTTATTAAAATGCTTTCAAAAAAACATTTGACTTTGTTCAAGAGTATAGATCATAGAGTATAGATCTTCCCCAACTTATTGTGTAACACTTTAACAAAAGCTTAATCTTTCATTTTTAGTAATTCTAGTTGTTTCTGTTCTCTCATCGCCTTCTGTTCTGCAGTTATGTCATCTGCTCCTTACCCCTCGGTCTTTCTTCCTCTTCTCTGCCTGTTCAGCTCAGGGTGATGTAATTTGCTCAGTAATGAGATGTTCAGATCGAGGCATTATTCTTTGATGGGGCCCTTAATTCACCAGAAGGCTCAGTAATGGCTTTTAAACCCCTGAAGTTTTACACCCAAATGAAGAATCGTTCCAGAAGATAAAGCCTTTCGTTTCAGACAGGGATGAACTATCACTTCTTTGGTCCTTTTGTTTGGAGGGTAATTCGGATAAATGTATTTTTACGGTATAAGAGCCTTCAGGCGAAATTGGACTTGATTTTAACCTCTCAGGTTAACTGGTTAGCTTTCATGAAGCTCATTTTTAATAAATGAGAAATTGGACCCACCTTAGTAATGTCTCTCACTTGAACTTATTTATTTCCAGGTTTTCTTTTTCACTGTCATAATTCTGAGAGTATATTTTATTGAAGAATTTTGATGCTTATGAAAGCAAAATACAATTCAAAGGAAATGATTTTCAGATTGGATGTGTTTTAAGGATTGTAGAAAACTGCATGCTATGCTTCCAGACTTCTTTCATTTTGTCTTATTCACTTTTATTTTAATGTTGATTTTAAGTAATTCATCAACAATTACAATAGTTTAACATGCCAAAATTATTATAACTCATTCATCCTTGTTTTAATAAAATTTCGACTTAATTTTCTGACTCTCTTAACTAGGGCTGCAACTAACGATTATTTTAATAATCGATTAATCTGTCGATTTATTTTTTCGATGAATCGGGTAAAAAAAAAAACAAGAAAAGCATTAATTTCCAAACCTTTATTCAAAAACAGAACTAAAATCTTTAGAAAGTGCACAAACATGTTGCTCCTTGAACATCCCTGAGCTGTTATAATAATAATAATAATAATAATAATAATAAAATAAAATAAAAATGGAGTAACACAAAAAACATACACATGTATGCTTTACATCTGCCAAATATATAGACTTTTTTTTTTTTAAATAAAGTGCCACCTGAGCTGCCAGAACAATAAATAATTGATAAAAAATAAAGAACAATACGAATCAGAAAATGTAACAGGATTTGTTTGAATGTCAGAACTTGTTCTCTACACTACACTGCAGACGCACACACTCGCAGACACACACACTCACAGACACACACACTTTTGCAGACGCACACACTCACAAACTCTCACACTGACACACACACACACTCTCTCTCTCTCTCTCTCTCTCTCTCTCTCTCTCTCTCTCTCTCTCTCTCTCTCTCGTTCACTTGAAGCTTATTCATTAAATTATTACCATCATTGTAGTAAGTGCAAGGTTCATTTATACACCACATTTAAACACAGCTTAAGATGACCAGGTGCTATAAAAGAACTTTTAAAATTAAATACACACACAAATATATTTGTCAATAATAATCTATATGGGACAAAGCACAGAATATACACTTTTCTGACTTAGTAGTTTTGTCCTGTTTTCAGTCCAAATATCTAAAAAATCTTAAATCAAGATACATTTACTAGACACATGAAATAGCATAAGAAATTATGTCTTGTTTTCTGAAAAAACACCTCAAAATTAAGTGATTGTTTGCTTAAAACAAGCTAAATTATCTGCCAATGGGGTAAGAAAAATAATCTTAATGAGATATAATCTCAAACAGAAGTTTTAAGCATCACTTAATTTTCTCATGCCATTTTTCTTGTTTAGTAATCTGGGGCAAAAAAAATCAATAATTTAACAACACTGCGTCGTTAGCGTTGGTATTGTATCAGACACTTGCACTTAACATTATATCAAAATCAAGCCCAAGTTAATAATGTTTTTGAACAGAGAATGACGGAGATGGAGTGTTTTGTCTGTCATAACGGCTGTGACTGTTATCTGAAGCAGCAAGTGCATTGCATTTATATGCTTTCATCAACAGGTTATATAACTTTTATTGTAGCTATATGGGCGCTTCGTTTTTTCTTGTTGTTTAATACACTTGGCCAAAATCGCAAATTAAGCGCTTATGCACAGGATATTTAAAACGTATATAGACGGCAAATAACTAATTCTTCTCCACTCTTCAAACACACAAAAACATTATCCTTTACTGACATAGTGTTTGAGTAAAGAAAACGCTGTACTATTCAAACACCAATTATTTATTCACCCTTGCATTGCGAAAAAGCAGAGATCTCATCTCCAGGCTGTGCGCGGCGCGTCCATCTGAACGGAGGCGGGGTGAAGGTACGAGGTCTCGCTGAGAGCTTGATGATCCGATGGCGTTACGAAGTTTTACTGACAAGTTATTTTAATGCTTATCATTGGTTTACTATTTTTAAAACTCTCTGATTTAAAATAATAAAAGCGAATTATAAGCGACTCAAGTTTGGATAATTTTTCACAGCACCTGACTGGGCTAGGGTATGGCAACTGCCATACTCTGCCATACGCAAACGCCGCCCCTGCTCCCACACCTTGGATGACTTGGGTCGCACGGATTTCTCTGCCTCCGCCATGTATCTTTCCTCTACCTCTGCTCGTTTTTTTAAAATTTTTGCTCCGCCTGTCTATGAGGCGCCGAACTCTGCTAGCGTCAGTGCGCGAGAGAGACCGAGTGTGTTCACTCCGCTCCGCGCTCAACTAAAGTTTTTTATTTATTTTTTTTAAAAATCGAACGTCTCCGCGTCGCGCGACACAACGAATCGATTATGAAATTCGTTGCCAACTCTTTTAGTAATCGATTTTTATCGATTTAATCGATTCGTTGTTGCAGCCCTACTCTTAACATCTTTTTGTTCTTAAGTTCTAACGAGTGTCTTGTTGGAGTTGACATTTTCACTGTCATAATTTTGAGTGTACTTTTGATTTGAATTTGTGTACTTATGCAAGCAAAATACAATTCAAAAGCACTGATTTTCAGATTGGATTTTAGAAAAACATGCTTTACAGACTTTTCGTTTTGTCTTTTCAGTTTTATTTTCCTTTTTTATTTTTTTATTTTTCAATGTTGATTTCATTGATCAAAGTCTACATCAGTCAACAATTACAATGGTTTCACATGCCAAAATAATTAAAAGAAATTGTAATATCTTTGCATTTAGGCATATTGTCTGCACTCTCTTCTTCTTTGGAAGAATCACATCTAAAGACTTTAAAATGTTTTTATACTCGCAAACTCATTCTTTATTTTAATGAAATTTATGCTTTTTTTGGACTCTCTTAACTTTTTCATGTATTAGGGAGGCTATGATCCTGTCAAGACAAAGGTGATCCACCTGCAAATGAACCCAACCAGCATCGCAAAGCAGCAGCGCACTGAAGAGGTGGAACAGCTGAGGGTGGAGTGTCAACGCTTGAGGGAACGACTCCGGAAAATTGAGGCGGGTGGTGGCATGACAACAGATGACACTACTCTCATCATCCCACCTTCACAGGAAATACTGGGTAAATACCTTTTTACACAAGTGTTTTTGAAGTAGGGTGTTTTAATAGTCGGGTAGAGAAACAGTCCCTTTAAAGGTGCCATAGAATGGAAAACTGTATTTACCTTGGCATAGTTGAGTAATAAGAGTTCTGTACATGGAAATGACATACCATGAGCCTCAAACACCATTGTTTCCTCCTCCTTATGTAAATCTCGTGAATAAAAAAAAAAAAAGACCACTGAAAAATAGGCGAATCAGAACATAACACCGGCTGTGACGTAACAGTCGGGATCACTAATAGTTACGCCCCCAACATTTGCATATACCCGCCCATGTTCTAGGCCAGCCGCCAACGAACCATCAGAAGTTCTGCAGGTATTGTGAAGAAACAAGCAAGGACAACATAATTGAATAATTGAAGGATTATTGAAGGAATAATTGATGAGACATTTTTTTTGGTGAACTATTCCTTTAAATACAAATTTCACAAATTTGTATTTTGGACAAGTTGATATAGCTTGACCATTTGACCAGATTGATAGCAAATGGATTTCCACCTGTGGAGTTAGATATGTTCTTCCTGGTGATTTAGATATATAGCCAGGGCTAAATGTTTAATTGGACTCGAGTGGAATGTGCTGACGATCCATATTTCTTTGGGACTCATTTACTTACTTCTCTCTCTCTCCCTCTCTCTCTCTCACCCTCTCTCTCTCTTTTTTTTTTCTTTCTTTGGCCATCAGTTTGAATGAGTTCTGAAGGAGGCAAGAGTCTAATTAGGACTCAGACCCATGAGTAAACAAACACCCTTAGGTCTGCTTTTAAATTGGCCGTTGCTGCTGTTTTTCTTTATCTTTTTTGCTATTCACTGTTCCTCCCTCATTTTATGACCTCGTTTTTCTCCCATCTCAAATGTTTGATTACAAGCTCATGTGTTTGCACAAATCTAGTTTAAAATCAGTGAATAAATGTGATTTTTGAGGCTTTGTTGTCTTTACAAATGATAAGAACAAGTTCTCTGAAGCACTTAAACAGCTTTTTGGGTTTGTATGCTAACAATCTCAAACTCTTTTATAGAGGAAATTTTCTTTTAAGTTAGTTGTTGATCAATTATTTACAGAGATTAGAAACTATTCAAGTAATGGAAACTGGAAATGAACTAAACTAAATGTTTTGCATGGCATATTTAGTGTGTAGTGTGTAATATTTACCGTTACTGAAATTCAACTTGGGGCCTGTTTTTGACACATGCTCAGAGCATAAGAGTGTTTATATGTGTTTAAATGTGTGCTCATTACTAACACTGAGAAGACTGTGTATCCATATTTCCCTTTTGTGTACTAGCTTTAGGTAACAGGATTGGTTATGCCATCTCTAATATTGCAAGCGGAGGATAAACAGTGGCTCCAGAAAGAATTTGGACACTTAAGCCGCACTTGTGATGTATAAGTGACTTTACATTACACACAAAAATCAGACCTGTGGCATTTATTTTGAAGAAATATAGGACAATAGAATAATAAATATTTTGTGTCGAATAATGACAATTTGGTAACTTTGTGTGGTTGCCAAACATCCTGTTATAAATATTCCTATCCATACGAAAATAGATTTCTTAATTATTCCCCTGGGTTAGATAAAAATAAAAAGAAAGGTAGAAAATTTGCTCCATCAATTTTACTGAGGTTATATGAGGAAAAACACTAATCAATTCAGAAGAGATTAAAGTCATAAAGTAAGTCTGGAAAGCGCAAATGAACCTAGCCTCCTCAGGAAAAACTACTCCCCTCCTGACAGGGCATCATATCTCAACACAGTCCATGCAGCTTCAGTAAAGTTCATGACATGGTAATTGTAAGTGTACTGATGTAGATGAGGGCCACATACAGCACTTTTTAATTGCAGCTCATTTTAAAGGTGATTGTGTTGAGAGTTTAGTGTGTAATTTCTACCTTACTCTCTGTACGGAAAACGAACAAAGTGATTTTAAAAAGCTTCCAGCGGAGAAAAGAAGTGACATTAACATGATATATAATTAAAAGTGATCCTGATGAATGGTTAAAGGAAAAGGACAATTGAACAAAAGGCCGACTCTTCTAGTATGCAGCACATCAGTGCATTCAGTTGTGTGATGACTGAAACTTTTGCGGTTTAACTGCACTATTCTAGTGTGCAATTACAGTAGACAGTAGCAGAACACTTATCTCTCTTTCCTGCAGAACTTTTATTGTTGTAATCAAATTTTCATGAAGCCCCATAAGAGAATTCAAACTGCTGTTGAGGCCTCTGTTGTACATACAGAAGCCTTATATTAAAGCTGTAAGACACAGTTGGCGTTTCGGCTAATTTAAATGGTCAATTTTGCGTTGTTCTCTAATTAAATATTCAAATGAATGCTGAGATAAGACCTTGACGGGATTGGTGCCTTCTTTTTAACTTGACTAATTTGATTTGTCAAAATCAACTATTAGTTATTTTTTTGGTAGATTGGAAGTGAATTTTGATTAGAAGTTGATAGATTGCGGTAAATGGCAAAAATCTCCAGATGTATGAAACTAAAAGTTGGAGCTAAAAGTGTTCCAACAACTTTACCATGATATTCACCTTTTGTTATGTGAATTTTAGAGAGATTTTATGTGGGTTTTTGTTTTTGGTCCCTTTCATATTTTGTCTAAACCAACATTGTTGTCTGGTTGTATTACTCAAAAATGAAACTGGTCGTGTCATTACAAACCTTCTCTGAGTCACATTTTTTTCATGCAATTGCTAGAGACCAGTATTTTGGTTGTTGAGAAAAGTAACAATGTCTGATTAATGAACAAATCTTTCTTCTTGAGTTCAATCTTTTCAAATATTTAACTGTGCCATTTAAGAAAAACAGTCTCAATCATTTATTCATGAAGTAAACTAATCAACTTTGAGTTCAGCTCACTGGAGAGAAAGATTATAAATTAATAGCAACTTAAATTTTGGTCCTTTTCTAGCCCAAAGCTGATATTGAAAGGCACAGAATGTAGTGCACAAATGGTGAATAAATGATGATAGAATTACTCTTATAAAGTTACTCTTGAAGTTGGACTGTTGGGGTGTTTTTTTCAATCTTAAAAAAAAAAAATCTTAAATTCAGGCATTAGTACATATTGTCTGACGTCAATATTTTCCATTTAATTTTGAAATTGCATGTTTAAAATTACTTTTTACAAAATTTCTGCTCTTGTTCAGACCATATTATATATGCAGTATTATTTGAATGTTGTTATGGTTATGACTAAATACAATTTACATGTTCTTCAGACTTGCGCAAGCAGATGGAAAGTGCAGAACTGAAGAACCAGCGCTTGAAGGAAGTGTTCCAGAAGAAGATTCAAGAGTTCCGTACTGCGTGTTACGTTCTCACTGGGTACCAGATTGACATCACCGTGGAGAACCAGTACCGGCTCACTTCTGTGTACGCCGAGCATATGGAGGATTCATTACTGTTCAAGGTAGAGTCATATGCAAACGTGTTTGTGACTACATGACCCATGCAGTTTACAGAAATGTGTTTACATTTGGACACATTGTCATGAATTTCATGGGTTATGTACTTACAAACTAGAAGAAAAGTAGAAAGTACAGAAGGAAACCAGGAAAGTACACTTAAAATTTATTGAATCTCTGTTGTAGTTTTGCAGTTAGTTTGAATGTTGATTTTATGGTCACTTGATTATTTTAGGGGTTCTCTCTAAGCCGAGCAGATGTTACAGATAAAACATACCAGCAATCAAAGGCTTGATGCTGAGTTTTTGTTCAATTATAAAACAATGACATTAACATCAATGAGCTTTTGAATGACTTTGAAGGGCTGCCTTGGCAAAACTATAGGGGTTTTCAGAAAAGAAAGATGTGTTAGTTAGAGCCTGAAGCTTCGTACCCACAGTTGGTGGTTTGTTGTTCGACTCACAATTCTGAGAAGCGTGAAAATCGAAAGAGGGACTTTAAAACCCAAGGCCGAGGTCAGGCATCTGAAGAACTGCTGTTGTGTTTAACCTCATCTGAACCAGCTCAGCAGCTCCTCCAGCCTCAGGTGCATCTGAGTCTCTACAGGAGGTCATATCCTCTTCAGTCAGTGACTGCATTTGCTGAGGTGGGTGCAGATGAAGGCGCAACAACAATATAGGAAATTGGCGTTTTTACTTTAACCACAGGAAGTAGAGAAAAACAGTGACCTAGAATAACTCTTAATCATGGAAATTGCTGTGAGTACACTTCTTCTGGTAACAAGTACACTAGTATGTTGAGTGTCAGCCCCTGAGATGTGACTTCACTTTATACTTTCAGTTGATTAAGTAAGATTGGAGTGTTTTGAATTTTTATTGATAACACTTGAACTTGCAGACAGCTTGCACAGTATCAGAGAGTAAATCAAATGAAAGATTTCATAATGCTTTGAAATACACCCTTGTGCTCTTTCTTTACTTTATAGTGCACTTTTGTTTATTGTTGCATGTTTAAATTGCTTTTTTATTTTGTATTACTGACTGTTTGCTTCAGTATTTTCTTAAATCTTGAGGCAATGGTACTTCAAAATTCTGCATGGGCTACATTCCATTTTAACACAATTAAAGGAATAATTCACCTAAAAATGAAAATCTGCTTAAGATTTTCTTACCCTTGGGCCATCCAAGATGTTTGAGGAGTTTGTTTCTTTTATTAGAAAATATTTGGAGAAATTTAGCATTACATCACTTGTTCACTAATGGATCCTCTGCGGTGAATATTTAGTTTAAAACTGTTTTGGGCTTTTGAATTACACGCACGGTATGAATTTTGGAAAAAATGGCATACCAGTCCAAGTGGCTAAGCAACATAGACCGCACTGTGAATTGAGAGGCACAGTCAGTGGAAAAAGCATGATAAACCGTAAAACCATCAAAATCCTAAAAAATATAAAAAGTGATACACATTTTTGGTCAAACTGCCCAGGGGTGCGTTTCCCAAAAGCAACTATGGTCTTAAGTTCCATTGAACTCTATTGGTAACAATGGAACTTACCACCATAGTTAGCTAACGATGCTTTTGGGAAACACACCCCAGAACAGTTAACGTTAATTCCTAAATATGCTATTGTTTATTCATAATACATCACCTAATGTTAATTTATACAAAGTGAATATTCAAAAATTAATAAATAAACTAACAAATTCTGTAGATGTCTTGTTAATTGTAGCATGTCTAGTATATTACTTTTTACTGTGGTATCAAATCTGTATTGAGAATCATCAAATTTCTCTGGGGAAAAGTTAGTATTTCATGTTCATTAGGTTTTTATTCTGTTCAGTGCACAATATTGCTTTTCGCCATACAGTTTGCACATTGTGCGTCCACTTGATTTAAGATGGTAATCATCCTTCTTTTAATGCAAATGAGAAGACCTTTGTTCTTATTTTGGACAGACCTGTATATGATAAACCAAGTGTTATTAATGCAATATATCTGATGCAAGATGCATATTTAGTGTAAAACCGCATGCTCTTACAATGGTGTACCTGCAAATGTAATTTATCTTTCTTAATTAATGCTCTTCCTTTGTGGGTTGGAGAAATGTTCAGTAATCCCTTATAGACACACACATGCACACACACTGCAATAATTGGATTTAAGTTTTTGTTATTTGATCGGTACTTTCCTCAGGCTGTTTAATTAGAGCTGCAGTAAAGCTTCAGTGCGTCTGCATTCTGCTGTTATTATTGCTGTGTGAGTGCAAGCATTTACTCACATTTCTGTGTGCATCTAGGTGTGTTGGGGTAATTTAATAATACACATTATTTATGTGCCAAGGAAATAATTTGCTCTTTTTCACATTCTGTGTATGTAGCCACTTCTGATTGTCTTGCTGGTTTAGCATTATTTTATTTTATTTTTTAATATGTTGGGTTTGATAATCAAATTATTTAATCCGTTTATTCATTGCAAGTAAATACTAGACCGTTTCTAAAATAATATAGTGTTGTTTAGGCAGGTGCTCAGTCCTATCAAGAACTTAAAACTAAAAGCATTTAAAATGGTGGATTTAATGTCTGAAGGAACTGAAGTGTCTACAGTCCAGCACAAGTTGACTCATCTGAAGCACTCCAGTAGTTCTCGCTGTGTAAATGTGTATTGAACTGCATGTGCTTGAGTGTTAAACTGTTTTCACTCACCATTTCTTTTCACTTTTCAGTCAGAGACAGCTGGAGTGATGGATGAATTGGAGTAACGAAATAACTTTTTTTTTTTTTTTTTTCCTGATGCAAAAGCCAGCTCACAACCGAAGCACAATGAGTCATTAAAGCACCTTTATTAAAGTGTCAGTTTTTTAGATGTTGAATTGATGTAAAATACTACATACTGCAGGTAAAATAATTATTGAACGCGTCATCCTTTTTCTCAGTAAAATATATATTTTGAAAGGTGTTGTTGACATGAAATTTTACCAGAAGTTGGTAACAAGTAGTCCACTCATACAAAGAAAACAAAACAACTAAGTTCAGAAATTAAGTTATGTGTTAAATCTATGGAAAGAACTAAAGAATGGGCCAAAATCACACTTGAGCAATGCATGCAACTAGTTTCTCCATACAGGAGGCATCTTGAAGCTCTCATTACCAACAAAGGCTTTTGTACGAAGTATTAAATAAATTTCAGAAAGCATGTTCAATGCTTTTTCCCTGTCATTCCATTTTATTGCACGCAACTTAATTTCTGAATTTATTTGTTTTGTTTTCCTTGTATGTATAATTACTTTGGTTGTTACCGACATCTGGTGAAAATTTCATGTCAACAGCACCTTATTTACTGAGAAAAATGGTGACGCATTCAATACTTATTCTACCTGCTGTATATCCCAGTTCAATGTGAAGAGACTATTAAACAAGCCATTTTTATGCTGATTTCCCTGAAGAATGTAAACACTGTGGCGCTTTGTTACTACTGATGCACAAATTATACACGTAAAGTTAAAGGCACTTGCTTTTTGTTTTGTTTTATACAAAGTTCCATTTGCAAACTAGTAGCAAAGTAGTTGTGTTTGTTTACTAGAGAGCACTAATAGCTTTTCAGTTGTGACCAGTCAAGGAAAAAACTATTTATCAAAGAAGTTGTAGTAATTTGTTTGGCAAACTGTAATGGCCAATTAAGTGGGCACATTATTACAGAAACTCTAAAGACGCTTGAGAATATGCCATAGTCTTCACAAAAATGTCAGAAATTTGATCACAATAAGCATTATGTGCACTGTGTTTAGGAAAGATGGTTTATTCTCTTTTCTCAATATAATCGCCACTGGATTTTTTTTAAAGAATGGGCACTTGAAGATAAATGAGTGAAATTCCAGTCACTAGAGCAACGCTTTAGTTATGTTATGTTATGATTTGATTCAAACAACGGCTTTGAAATTCTTCTGTTTCTGTCTGAGAAGGAGGAAAGATAATGAGAGACACGGACTTTTTTTTCTCCTCTTATTTGTCAAAATATGACTCATTGTTCTCAAAATTCTTTTGGGAATCTGTCAAAGTCATTGAATATCTTCCTTGTTTTGCGTTTGTGAAGCTTTCAGCTCTTCTAAAACTTGACAACACATTTACATGGGTTTCTAAATGTTAAAAAAGCAAAAACATTTGTTCAGTGTTAAATGAGAGCTTAGATATTTGCTGTTTTTAACACAGTCAAATAGTCATACCCTTAACTGTCAGCTTCTAACATTAGATCAAGGCTGCAACACTTCAGTGCGTTCAATCTCAATTAATCCTCTCTAGTACCTTTTCAACAGTTTGGTGCCAAAGCCGGTTTCCAATCTGGAACTATTGTGTGTTCTTAATTTATAAAAGTGGTTGTGGGGTAGAATAACAGTTGGTTTAACAAAACTAGATGGCACCCATTGTATTTAAAACAGCTATCGCCACCAAAATGGCAAATGTGACAACTTATCCAGTTGCTATAAATTTTATTCAGTGTATATATAAAACAATTTCTGACCGTTGCATCAAAAATGATTCAGAATCTTTATGTAAACACATTACGTAATTTGCTAAAATGTGTTCTAAAACTCAGACTGTGGTGCAGCATGTTTATTTATTTGTCCTGTTATGTAGAAACTGTCACTTAACGTCATTGTTTGGCTCAGTGGAATCAAGGGTCAGGCACTGGCCCTGCCACCATTTTTGGTGGAAAATGTTATAAAGTTTAATTTAATGGTGACACAGATACACCACACATTTATTACAGGATTTCTGTTTTGACACTAAAACACTTTGTAATCAGTGTATTACATTTATGTTTATATGTATGTGTCTTATGCTCTTTGTGAGTTTTGCTTACACCAGAACTGAATTTTTCCACCTGAAAATGAGATGCAAAATTTACAGAATTATCTTTAATGTTTCAAGTAATCAATAACGTTTTAATGAGAATGAAATATATTTTAAACTTTTAATCAGTGCATAATTATTTTTAATTTATTGTTAAGTTTAAATAACTATGTTTTGGTTCCTTCTAGGGTTGTTAGTTGAATAGAAAATTAATTATTCAGATGAAAAATTGATTACATATGCCAATTAATCACAATCAGTATTTTCTGGAAAAACAAAACTCCCAAATTCTTATAATTTTTAAAATAATTTAAATTGTAAGAACGTTTATGGGATTTATGTGCAGGTCTGATGAATTTTGTTAAAAAAAAATCAAGTTGTTAAATTGCCAAATTTAGTTTGTGTCTGCATGCTGCAGCCTATATTGTATGCTTAAATACAGAGTCCACAGCTGTTCTGTTTAAAAGTAGTTTAAAAAAGCTAACGGGTGTTTCATGACATCAAAAATTGATATGATATTCGCATAAGCACTTTTCATCAAACTCTGTGATGACTCAGCTTTTGCACTCATGCTTTAAATGATGGCAATGAATATGCGACTCAATATCTGGTGTCCTTCTCTTTGTCACAGTTTGCCTTGGTGTACTGAATGTCCCCTTGGGGATGAATAAAGTGTCTATCTATCAGACTGTCCGTCTAAGTAGAAGTGCAGAGGTACATTCCATACAGAAAAATGTGTGACATTACTCCAAACGTTAAGAATATGTAAATTAGTCTGCGGTTTGCGGCTCTCCAAAAAAAAAGATTACTTCTAATAACCTGGAGAACCGAGACTGAAATGCAATCCGTTTTTGCATGATCATATAGCAGCACTTCCAGATGTTATTACATGCAAAACAGGGTGCCAAAATGGGACAGATAATGTGGGATTAACTGGATTTGCAGTGCTTCAGTAGGTTAATGTTTTTTTTTGTCGTCGTACCTATGAAAGATTTATCTGTAATAGTTTTCACCACTGTTGAAATACTGATTGAGGAAGCATATGTTAATGCCAACTTGCTTGCATCCCCGATGATTGCTGGCTTCAGTATTTCACTTCAATTGTTTTATGCAACTGGAGGCATGAAAAAAACTTGTATCAAATGTAAATGTACTGAATATTGAATGCTTTTCTATCTAATTTAATAAAATGTGTATGTTGTGTTTTAAAATAGCACTTCGGAATAGAATTGTTAAATGTTTTTTATCATTTATGTGCATATTTTTATTTTAAACAAATTATGTATTCCCTAATGATTCTCAACTTACCCTTTGACACAAGGTTTTTTTGAAAGGTTTCTATATATTCAGTTAATAGCAAGAATCCTGGAATACTTTGTCTCGCCAACTGAATGACACTAGCAAAAAGCTGCATAGTTCATCCCACTCTTCAGTACTGTTAAATGACATTTGGAAAGTGTCCCAAATTTTAACATTAATGTAGATTTTCACAAGTAGATAAATAGTTTTTTCGTGGCACTTTCACCCTCATAAAGTTGAGAACGTTCATTGAAGAGTACATATATATAAAGAGCACACTGACTTTTCAATTGCCTAAATGAAACTAATTGCTAATCACCTCTTCAGGAAATTAATAACTACAAGAGCAGGTGTGTAATTATATTACCTTGAGAGAATCAGATCCCAGAACTGTTGACTTGAACGAAGGAACTTAATAGCAGTTAAAGGAATGAGGGTTTGGCTAAGCTATTTCTGTTCACTTTTACATTTAAGTATGCATTTAATTCATTACTTTAACTTGAGACAAATTCTTGTACTTGACTTAGAAAGTACTATATTTCTGTAGTATAGCAATGCTTTTAATATAGCATTCAATTCAGATTTTTAGCAGCTTGCTATCATATGAATAAGGCTATGTGTGTGTGTGTTTTGACTTTGCCTGTGAAATTAGGCCTGTTGAAGCCACCTGCGACCCTACTGCTGAAGATAATTCACTGTCAATATTTGTTAACCTTGAGTTACACACAATCACAGACACTCATATGTTACCATTCACACACTCCAATAAGATTTTATTGTGTCTTCTGTGTTGTAATCTGACAGTTGTGACATATTGATTGTAATTTTAAACAAAGAATGTTGGCATTGAGTGCTGAGCATTAACAGGCAAAGAAATATGCATGAAATGCTTTATAAAACATAGAGACAAATGACAAAGCGTGCAAAGCGTTTAAACCTTTTTTTTTTCCTAGTTGAATTCAGATCAATGAGCCTTGAAGTTAAACTTCGGAGACAACTGCTGTCTCTCTGTTCATTAGTTTCATATTGAACCATGGTTAATAGTTTCAGCAGATGTGTGTAAAGTTTTTAATTAGAGTTGATGTTAATACTGTTCTGAGCTTTTCTTTCATTACTTTCATTACTGTAAATCATGATGTTAGAACATACTCGCAGGGGACACAAAAAGAAAAAAAAGAAAAGGTTTTAATCCTAATAAGTGCATTTTGCATGAATTTTATCAAATCTGTTACTTTTTGATTTTGCGGATAACCGTGTTCGTGTTTATTATTACAGTGCAGAGTGGTTATAATAAGCCGTGTAATACTGTGTACTGAATAGCTGTAAGGTTGCTTTGATATTCTGATTTGGGTTCTTCAATGTCTGTAGGACTTTTTTGTCATCTATGTTATTGTTTGCCAGTCCAAAAACATAAAAATGGCACACCTCTCATTGAGCCACACTATGAGATACTGTTCATACTGTGTCTTGGACAAATGGTGCAGAGCGAGTTACTCTCCAAAGTTTAATACTTGGGGCTAGTGGTTTAGAACAGATTTTGTCCTCTGATTGTCCATTTTCTTTATATAATGAAACCTTGTCCTCTCAGTGTGACCGTGAAGAGAGTCAACCAAATGTTACGGGTATATATTTTTCTTCAAAGCCCTTTTGGTTTACTGCATTATCAGGCTTTGCAGTGACTCGATACAGTAACTGAATCTGAGCCAAACTTCAGTCCAGCTGTTAACTTTAGTTGCGGGCGACTCCTGCAGATAAACCAGTTTGTATTGATTGAGGGCATATGGAGTATCATCTTAACGTCATGTTAGCATGGACTCATCGTAGACTTATTGCTTATGAAATTAGATTTGTGTTCTTAGAAGGGCATTCTGGGTAGGCAAGAAACTGTGGTCTGAAAACAGGGTCTTTTCTTTAGTAATTTACCTTTTCTAAACCAGAAGCCAAAGCACATACTGGTCCAGTAGAAATTGTTGTATCGTTATTAATGTTTGTAAAGACTTGAATAAGAATGCTTTTGGGTTTATTGGTATTGATCAATAATTTTTAATTTTTACTAATAATATTTAATTGTGCATGCTAATTTTCCCTATTTTTATATTTAGATTTTATTTGCCGTCATCTAACACTCAAAGTAATTAAAAAAAAAAAAAAAAAAAAATTAATAGGCGTAATCTAAACTAAATATCTAGCCATTTTATTTTAAAGTGTTTTTTTTTTAATACTGTACATTATGTAAGGGATAATACATGGCTAGCTGTGCATTAAATGATTTTAATGCACGACGTTGAGGCCAAGAACACTAGGGGTGGGGGAAAAAATCAATACAGCGTAGTATTGTGATATTTTTCGCGCCAATACTGTATCGATACACGGACGCCAAGTATCGATCTTTTATTATACTGTTTGGTAGAATAATAAAATCAATTTCTTTACAGTCCACTAGATGGTGGTGTGTTTATTTTAATTTTTTTAATATATTTTTTCTGGTGAGGTCAGCTGGTCACCTTCAGCATGCAGTAAGTTAGTAAAATAAAGATGGCAGCATCGCGGAAAGTTATCAGGAAAGCCCCGTCCGCATTTAAATCGGATGTATGGATTTATGTCAGATTTGTAAACAAGAACGGAATCACGGAATCGAGTTATAAAAACGGAATATACTGTACTGTTTAACACAGAATGTCACTTAAATCAAATCACAATATGGACTTGTATCTGTAAATATTAAGCTGCAAAAGTCGATTTAAATATGAACCCTGCATGTTCTGCCTGTCTCTGTGAATGAATGAATGGCACAGACGTGCGGTTTTGTTTACTACATACACTAATTGAGGACATAAATACATGAACAACATCTCCAGAACTGCTCTGAGAATCACTTCACGAGCATTTTATCGTTTCATTTGAGTAAAACTAGCTCATATCATATGCACACAGAAATGTAATTCACGGCAACCCGACAAAATAAAAGTTATGTTTTACTTAAAGACATTGTGCCAGAAATGTATTACTATTATTTAGTAGAATGTATGTGACACTACTACTACTGTTGAAAACTTAAATTTTATAGAAATAATCACACAATATGTCTTCCATGTTTTAGTTTTAATTTTAATAGTAAATCCTCTTTCTTTGCCAAAAAATAGAATGCGTTTAATTTTCATTAATTAAAAGATAAATTAAATCAATGTTTTATGCCTTCATTTGATAACCAGAAATATTTAAATACACAACACAAAATTTCTGAGGGGGGGCCCTATACAGGTGCTGGTCATATAATTAGAATATCATCAAAGAGTTTATTTCACTAATTCCATTCAAAAAGTGAAACTTGTATATTATATTCATTCATTACACACAGACTGATATATTTCAAATGTTTATTTCTTTTCATTTTGATGATTATAACTGACAACTAAGGGAAATCTCAAATTCAGTATCTCAGAAAATTTGAATTTCATATTTTCATGAAAGTGTTGGTCAGTTTGTCTGCTTGACAATCCCATTTTGCACTGCAGCAATAAAATTGAAATGAGAAATGTTTCTTTTTAGTTAAAACAGACATTGCCAAAGTTTTCCTTTTGGGGACATAATTTGAAGTTGGAAAAAGGTAATAAATTGCAATATCGCAGAATATTGTAATATTTAAAATCGCAATAATATTGTTCCGCGACAAGTATTGTGATAATATCGTATCGTAGGGCCTCTGGTGATTCCCACCCTTAAAGAACACCCCGCCGCAAAGGTATAACCACCCACTTATACCTTGGTCATTTGCCAGCATTTACAAGTTCAAGCTGTTAATGATGTTTTGCAGCGCAATATTTGACCGGAAGAGTAAAAATGACTTCTTTTTGTCAGTTACGGCTCATTACCACTAGAATTCTGCCTGCTTCAAATCAGACACAGAGATGAAATAGTGTGGTAAAGATCACATTTATTTGAATTGATTCTCAATTGAGAGAGCGAGAGAGATGACAGTTGTGTGCGTTACCTTTGTCTGTGTGTGTCTCTACAAACAATGAAGCTGTGTTACTTCAAAAACAGTGATTTTACACCTCGTTGCTGAGGAATATAATGTAGCGATCTAGTATCTAGGCTATTTTATTAATAAAAGTCGTGGGGAAGTGTTGACAAGTTCGTGTGTGCGTGCGCAGTGCAATCCACAATCTCCAACTCTCTCTCTCTCTCTCTCTCTCTCTCCCTTTCTCTCTCTCTCTGTCTCTGTCTCTGTGTGTGTTTGTGTTTGTGTGCGAGTGATGGGTGTGGGTTTGTGTGCATCAGTTAAAGCAGCACATTAATATAGAAGGTGATTAAACTGACTTGGAACTACCTGTGTATTAAAGAGTTTTAATGCATACCTGCCAGCCAGTCAGAATCGCGTATTCAGGCAGACCATGGTATAAGATATTTTAATGCTTAAATTCACTCGTAGCATTGAAAATGCTTCAATTTTTTTTTTTGCTATATTTACTTAGAGATTAAATAAAGTCAGTAATCTTTGACAATATAATCTTGTTCAGATTATATTGGGATTTCATAGCGGGATAGCTTTTTTCTACTGTAAAAAATGCGAATATCGCTCTTGTTCAGAGCTTAAATCATTCATGATCATAGTATGAACTCATTAATATTTGACACGTGAAAAATATTTAAGTTTTATTTGCCCGAATTGTAAATCGATTTTCCTTCAAAGAGCTTCTGTTGCCATGTTTCAACAGTTTACATGCCATGTCAACATGAGAATAGCAGTCGTTAACCACATTCATGTAATTAGAATTTAAGCGTCAATAAACAGTTCAGAAACCAAACAAATACATGCCCATAATTATGCATACTCAATTTTGTTTTGCTGGTAAAATCTGACAAGCGCGAAGCAACACTTTGACAGGGATTTGACATGAAAATAACTGCAAAGTTTCGATTTGCAGACACACACACATAGATTTAACCATAACCCTCAATCCCAGTATCTGGCAGTTTAATTTTAGCTCTCCAGTGTTTATTTGAAAACAGCCACCACCTATGGAAGCATCCGCTTCATTGCCCAGCAGTGTTTTGCAGTTATGTTGCCATTCTCTCTTATCGTCTCTTAACTCGGTTTCAGTTATTGTCAGGCCAGGTTGGTCGCCGTGATTGCTGCCCTCAGCTATGTTTTCAGCTCCAGTAGTAATCAGAAGTTTCTCAGACGCAAAACCAATCAGCCTCTTTCCCTGCTGAGCTCATCTCAACAGGGAGCCAGGCAGAGAAAATACTCAATCAATGGTCACAATTAAAAGAGGAATAAAGTAGAAAACATGGGCCAATAAAGAAAGTGTCACACTGATGCCACAATCTTTTAACTAGTTTAAACTATTAAAAACAAGTTTAGGGGTTGGTTAGCCAAATTTTGTTGTTTTTAAATAGATTTCATAATTGTTTTTTTTTTTTTGTTTTTTTTTTTTTTGGTGGCCAATTTGGTAACACTGTAGAATAGGGAACACTTATTCACTATTAACTACGACTTTTCCCTCAATAAATTCCTAATTTGCTGCTTATTAATAGTTAGTAAGGTAGTTGTTAAGTTTAGGTATTGGGTAGGATTAGGGATGTAGAATAAGGTCATGTAGAATAACGCATTAATATGTGCTTAATTTGTACTAATAAATGGCTAATATTTTAGTAATATGCATGCTAATAAGCAACTAGTTAAGAGACCCTAAAATAAAGTGTTGCCGCCAATTTTATGCTCAGAAGTCAAAAATCTGAAGACCTGAGACTGATCCAACCTACAAGGCAAAAAACAGTAACTGGACCTGAAAAGTACTTTTATGATTGATTTTCACACTTTGAATTTGAGTGTAGGTGAACCAAAACCATCTGTCACAGGGCAGATCATAGTCTAACATCACTTATGTTGTCACAGTTTTGACAGTGTATATACTTTTTTTTCTCTTTTTTTTTTTTGTGTGTGTGTGTGTGTGGTTCTTGATCCCTTCAACTTTCATTTATGATACTGCATCACTGTTACAATGAATTAAACTTCGATGTGTAAATTCTCTGTTTATAGTCTTATAGTTTTCAGGTTGGTTTTTGAATTTACAATCTATACATATTTTTATTTTAGTTTCTGATTTGTTTAGTTTGCATTTTTTAGTTTTTCATAGACTCATTTCTATTTTGTAAAAATTGTAGTAATCGTCTGTCATCGACATAACTCTTGAAGCTGGCTGTCTACATCTTGCCAAAGCCAATTTAAAGAATAGTTCAGAATGTACTCACCCTCAGGCAATCCAAGATGTAGATGAGTTTTTCTTCATCAGAAGAGATTTGGTGAATTTTAGCATCACATCACTTGTTCACCAAAGGATCCTCTCTAAGTGAATGGGTGCCGTCAGAATGAGAGTCCAAACAGGACATTCATTCGAAAACAGTCAGAAACAGTTTTAAAGAAATAGTTTGGTGAATTTGGATTATTTTTTTCAGACTGTTTCTCCATGTGGATAGATCCTTACATGATCTCTTTTTGGTTGTTTACTATTTGTGCTTTAGAGAGAAATTATTTTTATTATTTTTATTTTATTTGTTATTCAGCCATTCTTTTTTTCTTTCGTTTAAATTTTTTGGTAACACTTTATTTTAAGGTTTACTTGTTACGCGTTACATTTACTCACTATTATGATAACAATTAATTATGCATAATCACATGCAAGTAACCCTAAGCCAAACCCTAATTCTAACCCTAACCATAAAGTAAGTACATGTAGCTAATTAATATTACTCAGTACTTAAATGTATAATTACACTGCAACAAGGACACCTTAAAATAGTGTAACTTTTTTTTTTTGGTTATTGTTCAGGAATCAAGAATTTTTTATGTTAGCTTTGATGTACAATGTTTCAATTTATACTATGGTATAAGACGTGCAGATGTGGGTAACACACACAACTGTCTTTCTCTTTCTCGCTCTCTCAATCAATCGAGCAATAATTAATTCAAATAAATGCTATAATTCATTCAAATAAATGTGATCTTACTGCACTATTTCATCTGTGTCTGATTTGAAGCGAGCAGAATGCTAGCACTAACGAGCTGTAGCTGACAAAAATAACCATCATTTTTACCCTTCCGGTCAAATATTGCACTGCAAACATCATTAAGAGCTTTAACTTGTCAATGCTGTAAAATGACCGATGTATAAGCGGGATAAACTGCACAGATAGCTTTTAATGCACTTCGCCGAGGCAACCATGCAGGTTCTTGGCCTCCACTTCGTGCATTAAAATCGTTTAATGCACAGCTATCCATGCATTATCCCTTAAATATAATAGAAAATAATAACTTAGAACTTAAAGCAACTGTAAGCAATGATAAAATAACCGTTTGGAGCGCCTTGTCAACTGCACTGCAGCACCTCAGCAACCATGTAGAAATACCTTGTCATCACTGCAGCAAGCTTTTTCTCTGAAAATGTGAAAATCCAGTGCTATATTACTTTTGCATTTTTCATGAGTGTAGCAATAACATGGACAGTTCCATCAAAGGAAGATTATATACTCTGTGTCCTCTCATCTTTGCTGTAATTAGAGTCTCTGTGCTTTGATGGTGGGTACATTTGGTTAGTAACATACAGCTTCTGTTTTCACATAATATTACATTAATTTCATCCTCTAATATTTTGTCCCCAATGAAAAATGTACCTTCAAAGCACGGATAGGAAAAAAGTCTAAATTTACTTTTATCTGCAATATTTAAGCCGTGCTGTATGTCTCTACTCAGTGGGATGAAAACATAAACTGAATGGAGCTGAAAAGGCTCAATTCTGTCTAGCGTGCTTATAATTTTAGTGGACAGTCTGTTCCCAGCACACAGTGCGCACCATAGTCATTGTGCAGCTTTGACAAAACGTTCTTTGTTCGTTGCAGGGTTTAGCATAAGAGCACATTGGTCGTGAGAGCTCTCACTCTATTCATGGCAGAAATATGCTTTTGCGTGGGTGTTATTGGAACAGGGCATCAAGTCCACTTTTTAAACTCCTCAAAGCCCTGTCTGCCTATTTGAGTCACATCAGGGAATGAAATGTGTTAAGTGTAGGGGGGCAAAAAATTTTACGTCTCTCTGTAACCACTAAATAGAAAAGGTCGTAATGCCGAACACTCGTCCGAAAGTCCAGTAGACCAATAATATACGGTGCGTTAATGTTTCTAGACAAAGGAGATCCGCACTCATCCAAACAGTCCAAAAAGGCTTATATCATTTATTACTCCGAGGTCACTAAATAGTGCAAAAAGGTGCAAGAGTGCAAAACGTTTTCGGGTATTAACCCTTCCTCAGTGCTATGTGCTCATTAAACCATGTATTACCATATTACAAAAAATACATGGCATATATACAGGGTTCCCGCGGGTCCTTAAAAAGTCTTAAATTGTTTTAATTATGATTTCAAGAGGTCTTAAATCTGGGTACAGACCAGAATCAAGGTACAGCTTAATGTGACGATCAAACTTCAAAAGGCTATAAATAAAACATGAGCGCTGCACGTTTCAAAGTCCGGTGCTGCGCTGCTTTGTGTTCTGCTGTTACCGCAGAAACCGTTCGAAAGCGCCTCCTGCTGGCAGAGAATGAATCTGCATGTTCAATAGGGCTGTTGTTGTGAGTAGGAGGCTGTAGTTTCAGAACTGGATTTCTAGGACCATATAGTTTTTGTTGTTTGTTTGTTTGTTTTTTAATTATTTTATTTTATTTATTTATTTTTTAGTATGTATGTATGTATTGTGTCAGGTCTTCCAGCCAGTTCTATCAAACCTTTGCAATTAATCCAGAACGTGGTAGCAAGATTAATTTTTAATGAGCCAAAAAGAGTGTAAGAGAGAATGAAGAACGTCACACCTGTCTCTATTCTAATTCTATTCTTAAAAAAAAAAAACTAACACTAGCTTTTCTAATCTTTTTGTATTCTGTTTTCTTTGTATTTATTATACAATTAACAAAAGCAAAAAAGGCCTCTAAGACTAGCTTGCTCTATTCTTTTTCTATTCTATGCTTTCTTTTTATTTATTATATGGTTAAAAAAAATCTCTTGCTACATGTACTGCGTTAGGCTAAATGAGACTTATTATAGCACTTGCATATCACTGCTCTTTTGTTGATTTTGATTGCTTCCATTGTCGTCATTTATAAGTCGCTTTAGATAAATGCATCTGCTAAATGACTAAATATTAGTGGCTCATACTATTTTATAGCACTTGGTATTCAATTATGTATATTATTACTTTTAAGGAATTATGTAGTTATTTAATTGTATACACTTAATTATTGTCCTAACCAACTCCTAACTCTAAACATACCCGTTGGTAACCCTCTTGAAATATTTAACCTAATTTATTTCAATATTCAATATATTCTGGTTTAAAATGTAGTTTTCTTGGAAAGAAGACTTGTGTCTGTGTGAGACTTCAGTTAATTTGCCGCAGTGCTTCACGTCTGATGTGCTGTTTGTTTGCATCTGTTTGTTTGATGTTTGAATCAGGTCTCCTCTGTTGGAATAGATGGTGCTGTCCCAAAAATAGGGTCCTATGCAGTCCTAGAACTGCAGCCTCATTGGGTTGTTTTTGTTCAGACCAATGCAAAAAATCGACCCATGTTTTTACCCTGCAAACACGCAGAGCTGTAAATGTGAACTGGTGGATCGATAAGGAGATAATTCAATATAAAATTCTAAACACTAAAATGTGTTTGTATGTTATTTAATTAAAATGTGACCCTGGACCACAAAACCAGTCTTAAGTGTCAATTTTTCAAAATTGAGATGTATACATCATCTGAAAGCTGAATAAATGATATATGATGTATGGTTTGTTAGGATCGGACAACATTTGGCCGAGATACAACTATTTGAAAATCTGGAATCTGAGGGTGCAAAAAAAAAATCTAAATATTGAGAAAATCGCCTTTAAAGTTGTCCAAATGAAGTTCTTAGCAATGCATATTACTAATCAAAAATTTACTTTTGATATATTTACAGTAATATCAAAATTGACAAAATATCTTCATGGAACATGATCTTTACTTACTGTCCTAATGATTTTTGGCATAAAAGAAAAATCAATCATTTTGACCCCTTCAATGTATTGTTGCTATTGCTACAAATATACCCAGTGACTTAAGACTGGTTTTGTGGTCCAGGGTCACATATAATAATTTATTGATAATTGTTTAAATTAATATAATTAATACTTTTGACTCATCCATTTTCTTAAAAAATGGTTTAAAGGCTGAAATGTGAAGTGTATAATTTTATAAAACTTTTTGTTTTGTGAAAACTTCTATCTGAACTGTAAATCATGCTTTTTACATTCATTTTACAGTTTACCATAGACATTGCCCTACCCTGCTCATATGGTATTAATTTTATTTGTGCAGGTCTTAAAAAAGGTCTTAAAAAGTCTTAAATTTGAGATTAAAAATATAATCATATATACAGTGGGTATGGAAAGTATTTAGACCCCCTTAAATTTTTCAGTCTTTGTTATATTGCAGCCATTTGCTAAAATCATTTAAGTTCGTTTTTTTTCCTCAATGTACACACAGCACCCCATATTGACAGAAAAACACAGAATTGTTGACATTTTTGCAGATTTATTAAAAAAGAAAAACTGAAATATCACATGGTCCTAAGTATTCAGACCCTTTGCTCAGTATTTAGTAGAAGCACCCTTTTGATCTAATACAGCCATGAGTCTTTTTGGGAAAGATGCAACAAGTTTTTCACACCTGGATTTGGGGATCCTCTGCCATTCCTCCTTGCAGATCCTCTCCAGTTCTGTCAGGTTGGACGGTAAACGTTGGTGGACAGCCATTTTTAGGTCTCTCCAGAGATGCTCAGTTGGGTTTAAGTCAGGGCTCTGGCTGGGCCATTCAAGAACAGTCACGGAGTTGTTGTGAAGCCACTCCTTCGTTATTTTAGCTGTGTGCTTAGGGTCATTGTCTTGTTGGAAGGTAAACCTTCGGCCCAGTCTGAGGTCCTGAGCACTCTGGAGAAGGTTTTCGTCCAGGATATCCCTGTACTTGGCCGCATTCATCTTTCCCTCGATTGCAACCAGTCGTCCTGTCCCTGCAGCTGAAAAACACCCCACAGCATGATGCTGCCACCACCATGCTTCACTGTTGGGACTGTATTGGACAGGTGATGAGCAGTGCCTGGTTTTCCACACATACTGCTTAGAATTAAGGCCAAAGTTCTATCTTGGTCTCATCAGACCAGAGAATCTTATTCAGGTGTTTTTAGCAAACTCCATGCGGGCTTTCATGTGTCTTGCACTGAGGAGAGGCTTCCGCCGGGCCACTCTGCCATAAAGCCCCGACTGGTGGAGGGCTGCAGTGATGGTTGACTTTCTACAACTTTCTCCCATCTCCCGACTGCATCTCTGGAGCTCAGCCACAGTGATCTTTGGGTTCTTCTTTACCTCTCTCACCAAGGCTCTTCTCCCCCGATAGCTCAGTTTGGCCGGACGGCCAGCTCTAGGAAGGGTTCTGGTCGTCCCAAACGTCTTCCATTTAAGGATTATGGAGGCCGCTGTGCTCTTAGGAACCTTAAGTGCAGCAGAAATTTTTTTGTAACCTTGGCCAGAATTGCCAGAATATGGTTATAGTGTTTACTTCCATTTTATTTGTGTGTTTAACTTTCTCTTTTTTGTGTGTGAAATACGATCTAATAGGACAGAATAAAGACATTTCTATATGAAGTACAAATCTGTTTATTTCAAAGATTTTTTTTTTTCAAATTGATTCTTATTAAAATAATTTCTTCTAATTCTTTAGGTAAATATTACATAACCATAAATATCACTTTCATTGCATGTTATTTGCTGTCTTTAAATTTGTGTGATGTAAGCCATTTTATTTAGCCATTTATTTATCAGCCATCAAAGAAAATCCATATTGGTCAACCACACATTGGTCTCCAATAATTTCTAAAATAGCACAACAGCAAACCACCTTTCAGTAAGTAACATGGTTTAATGTGTCCTTCATGTCCATAGCACAAAGAGTTGCATGCTGAAATTTAATACTTACATTTAGGGATTTGTTCAAATCTCTACACCTAAGTATGAGTAATTAGTCATTTGCCTATTTGAGAGTTTTTTACATATATTTGATATGAACCGGTTGATGCTTAATTATTTACAGTTTTCTATTTAAATAAGATTAGAATTCACTTAAAGTTCATAGCAGATTGCTGTGTCTCAAGCTTTGACCTGTATTCATTATGTTAAGCAACCACATAGCCTTTATAATGGCTTCACAAATGTCATCCACTGAGCCTGCACACACTGACAGTTAAATGTGTCCCTGTGTTAACCTTTGCTGGTGCAATGTCTTGCTTTAACCTCAAAGGTTAGGATGACGAAGATTCTGGCTTTGATAATCTCCATGGTAACAGTAGGGCCGCTTTGATTGTCGACGTTGGAACGGCAGGTGTCTCTGTGCATGTTTTGATCAGCGTTCTGGCATTTCCTCTCGTCCAATCAGGGGATGATTACACCTTTTGATGGACTCGCTGATTAAACTCACTGATGAGCTATTAATGAGAGTGAAATCAAGAATAAGTTTGCAAGTGAGCACATGTAGTGAGGGAAATTCAGAGAACTGGTAACAGTACATGCTCTAATTTATGACAATATGCATTATAAAAAATCAAAGGTGCAAAGTTCACTTGCAGGGTCAATACATTTTCTTTCAAATCATTCTCTGGATCATTTGCTAATGAGCAGCTGCACTTTTGAGTTTAAAATGTATTTTTGAGGGTTTTAAGTCATGTATAATTTTGAAGATGAGCTCCCAAAGATAAAATAGCTTTGATAGATGTAGATGATCATGCAAGTGTCCTGCAAAAATCAATTAATGCAACTTTTATAGCAAATGATCTATAACTTTGTTAATCTCGTTGTTGTTGTTGTTGAAGCATTCCCGGCAATCAAATTTGCAACCCTGTCTCTTTCAGAAGACTCTTTACACTCTAAAAAATGTTGGGTTAAAAACAACCCAACTTGGGTTATTTGGCAACCCAGTGTTGGGTAAATGTTGGACAGAACACATGCTGGGCTATTTTCACCCACCTGGTTGGGTTAAACGTTTTTACCCACCATGCTGGGTTGTTTAATTTAAGTCATCTATTGTTTAAAAATGATTATATTGCTGGCTTAAAATGGGCTGGACATTAAAAATCACATGCAGAATTACTATAGGCAACAGCAATAATCAAAAGATGAACATTTATTATTAAGCAAGAACATCCATGCACAAAATACAAGACAAATTGAATTTATTTGTTTGAATATAGCATAGCTTACAATATTACATGCATTTAAACTTGTTTAACAAGCATTTTAGAAATAAAAAAGGCATATTTAGAAGTAGCATTTTAATTTAAGTGTATTGAACCGTTCTCTGTAATCGCTTTTTACCGAAATAGTGCTAATTCTCATGCACGCCGAAATCTGAGCCGGTGAAGGGCTGCTGTTCGCGGGGGAACTGCAAACTTTAGACCGCGGCCTCGCGTCTCACTCATAGCTGAGAGATGGCCTGACTGACTCCAAAACCTGCCCAAAAACAAACAGTACTGAAATTAGAGAACATTTTAACATCACATTGAATTACACGCAGTATTATAATGAATAAAATCCATTCATGTCATGCAAGGCAAAGGACGTTTCCAGCGCAAAACAACAACAGCTGCTGACGCAGCTGACATCTCGTCCTTATGTTGCGTGAAATAATATTAAAGACTTTATAAATGAAATCAAATTAATACAAACCTTTATTTCCCGGAAAGAGCCCACCAAATCGGCGGCAGCAGCGCTGAGAACCGCTCTCTCCTGTGGACTTAAAAAGCCGGTGCTCACAGCAGCTGCATTGTTGGGAAGTTTCATCGGAGACAGGGTCAACCCAGCGGTTAGGTAGAAAAAAATAACCCAGTGTTAAAATGACCCAGCACCTGGGTAAAAATATTAAAAATAACCCAATAAAATGACCCAACAAGCTGAGTGTAAGATTTTCATCTCCATGTGGTAACGTGTGAAATTTGTTTTGTATTAAGCCACAAAAAAGGGAGAGAAAGATACACACAGCATGTAGACACTTTTTATTTTTATTTTTATTTTTTTAAAGTGCAGACTACATTTTTATGGCAGGGAGGAAGTAATAACGGCTGGTAAATTTGATCAAGTCACCCACCATTAGCAGGTGTGGCAAAGTTAATTTTGGACCCTGTCTGTGCAGTTGATTTGAAGAAGTGAATCTCAGTCGTCTCCTGCCTGCCCAGCCACAGTCAATACACTGTTGTGGACTGTTTAATCAGGTTCACTGCTGCTGTGTTTTGGACGAGTTTCTCTTTCTCAGACTGAACTACTTTCTATCCTGTATTGACCAATAACATTTGCATTCACAGCTTGAACTCTGAAATAATTTCATGGATCCACTGTGGTGCCTTGAACTACTTCTAACACACCAGTGATTATTATATTTATTGCTTTCCTTAGCTCTTGATGTCATACATGTGAAATATGTGGACTTAAAAACCCCATGAAATCATAATTAAAGTTATGGAACTTTTGCACCGTGTATATTAGCTTTTGAGGTCATATGCCACCATACATATTCCTAAAATTTGACAGAAATAGCATCTACATAGATTTAATTTATTTATTTGATTTTTGGGGGGCTAATCAAATGCTTTCTAGAATCTCTCTGGAATCAGACAATCTGTGATTTCTAAACTCATTAAAGGTCAAAAATATCTTTGACAAAAAAAGTTCCAGAGTTTCAATATATCTAATATTTTATTTATGGAAATTTCTATGGTTAATATTTATTTATTGGAATTTTATATAGGGAGTTGTACTATTTATTTATTTATTTATTTATTGGAATGTCTATAGTGAATATTTATGGGAATTTCTATAGTGAGTATGCAGTGTGTGTGTGCACATAATTTATTTATTTGGTAATAATTAGTAAAGACGTTTTTTTTGTTGTTGTTTTTCTTAATGTTCATTTATTTATTTATCCTTTTTTATTCTCCGTTATAAAGTCTTTCATCTATTTGCTCTTCAAGAATATCTGTACAAGGTACAAAATCCTTATGGAAATTCATTGGTCAAAAAACACTGAATAGAAAATGTGCCATTTGGTATTTTAAAGTAAATTTGATCTGTTAACCTTCTCATTTTCATATTCTTCTTTTTCGGGGGGAAAAAACAAAAACCATACTGATTTCAGTATGATTTCAGGCCTTAACAACGATTTGACATACTGTCTGTAGTATCTCAGAACATCTGGTCAAGAGTAATCCATGCGGAACATGTTTATAGATTCAGCTAAACATACAGCGTGTGCATGCGTGAGCTCTCTCTTGTGTTCTAGTGAGAACATGAAATGTTCTGAGTGGATGGGGGTTTGATTTGATCCCTAGAGACTGCAGAGTCTATTGAAGATCGAATGCCTAAACTAGCAGACATCATCTCTGTCCATCACAGCTGTCGAGTGGAGAGTTTCCTGACAGAGTTTGAGTTCTATTCTGTTTGACAGTCTTTCCCAGACCGATGCTCACTTTTATTCCTTCTAGTTCTCTCTCCGTTCATAAAGCATATGTCAGCCATCATGTTAGCCTGTCATGACAGCAGAAGTTGTTTGTGTGTGGTGGAGTATCATGGGAAAAGAAAGAGGTTTTGGAAGGACAGCAAGCTCTTTGTACTGATGCATTTTAATTTGCCTAGACTGAGGATACACTCAGGCAAGAAAATGTTTCACAACTGTTGTGACTGAGAGATGCAAATAAAAAAAGTCTTTAAGTCACAAGAGAAGATGAAAAAGAAAATTAAGAATATAGTAGAGGAATATAGTAGAAAACCTGTATCTGAACTGTAAATCATGCTTTGTACAGTCATTTTAAGGTGTAATATGACACCATAGATATCGCCTGCTTATATAGTATTAATTTTATTTGTGCAGGTCTTACATTTGATTTTAAAAATCCTTCCAATACCCTGTATCCGGTCGCTAAGTGTTTTTATCATGTTGTTTGGTTGTTTCTTATTGACTCACCAAAAAAAAAAAAAAGTCATGTTCTGGTACATACTGTATGAAGGATCTCTCCTTCAGTTCAAACTTATGATTTTTTTGTTTGTTTTCATAGCTTGTTTTTATCATTAATCATGTGAAAATCCACTTTGTGGTATTAATGCTGCACTATTTTTATTATTCATGTCTGTGGGACAAATATACAGGAAGAGATACATGCTTATGTTTATCACGTAGTTCAAATCCAGTCACTGTTCAGACATTTCAGCCAGCTATTTTGTGTTCATGTTAAATTACGAAGTATAAATTAAGTTTAAGAAAGTTTAGATTAACTGGTGAGGATGCCATTATCTCTTTTTCTCTTGTTGTCTTGCAATCTAATCCACAGATGTTCTTCTCTGTGTTTTTAGGTTGTTCTTGTGTTGTTTCTCACAGATGGTGGGTGAAGTCATCTGTTTGCTGTACTGTAACTCTCATTTCTATATGCTCTATTAAGCAAATAGCAGAAAACAAAGTTTTTTTTTCCTTAACTTTGGTCCAGGACCTAATAATTATAAAGCGTTTGTGTATGGGCAGACAGGTAGAAGTTAACGTGACTAAAAACAGGCCATCTCATATGCAACTTAATGCACATACTAAAGTAAACTCTTGATAATGGTCTTGATATTTACTCTGCCACTCATCCTGCTGTCCTCCTTTTTTTTTTTTTTTTTTTTTTTCTTCTTCCATGCAAGGTAAAATGTCAAAATCTGCATTTAAATTGAAGCCTTTTTGTTTTTCATTTGCATATTTCTGATTATTCAATTACATCTTCTCTCCTCCAGTTGGAGAGGCGGTCCTTCCTGCAGTCCCTTGGCTGACGTTTGCTCAGTTAGGAGATCATAAAGCACTCGCTCTAGATACGGCAGAAATGCCAATGAACCTTTTATCCATGTTTTTTCTTTCCACGTTTCAAATTCATGGTGTAAGTGCAAGGAAAATAGTATTCACATTTTTATATACTGATAGCATGTTTTTTTATTATTATTTTATGGCTACATTTTATTTAGATGTTAATTTTATATGAGATTTGTGAGATTCTAATTTCCTGTAACCCAAATATGAGAAATGTCTAAATACTACGGTACACTGTAAAAAAAAAAAAAAAGGTTGAGCCAACTTAAAATTTTAAGGCAACCAGCTTCAGCAGATTTTCAGCAACTTATTTTTGTGGGAGATTCTCAAATTTGTGTTTTGGTTGCTGGTTGCCTTAAAATTTTAAGTTGGTTCAACTTTTTCTTTTTCTTTTTTTTTTACAGTGTATCAAATAGTACTATATACTATATTATTCAATAAATATAATAATAATAATAATTAAAAAAATAATTAATGTAGCTGGTTTGGGACCAATTGTGTTAGCAGTTATGGTTAAACCTACATTTTCCATAAACTTAAAGATATATTTGTTTCAAGTTCAGTTTGATTTTGGGCTTGCAAGTACTAAAAAATAAATTACAATTTTGTAACTTAATTAGCTTAAATCAACAGTCTGCATGTCTTCATGGACACCAAGAACTTCACTATCAAAGCCGCATCTGTGAAATGGAGAAAAATTTGCTTGTCATATTTTCAGAAAGTCACTAGATGTATTGCATCTGTTGTCAGTGACATCATAGATGGAGCTTTTCCCTTTTAAACACATCTGTTGTTTTTCTAACAAACTGCCTTACACTCTGCCTTTTTCTTGTGAATCTCTTTCTGGGGGAAAAAAACGGGGATGTGTAGTCCAATTCATAAGTACTTATAAAAATATTCAGATCATATTACATATTATATCAAAACTATCATTACAGTAGCAACTGTATCATTACAACTAATACATCAAAATGTTACAAATGTGGCACCTAGCTTAATTTTGATAGGCGTACTAGTTTTATCTTTCTTTATTATTATTTAATACAGTAACATACATTGTGGCATGTCATATAATGTGCCCACTTTGAACTTCTAAAATGTTTGTTTCCTAGTCTAAATATGCCAAATTTAGTAGCTAATGTAGCTTTTTATCTGCAGTACACGTGCTGTATCTCATGTCATGGATGTGGTAAAGCACGATGTGCCGTTAGCAAGGAGCAGTTGGCTAATTATACATCTGCCTAATCAGTAGATAAAGCTAATTTAACAGCCAATTACTGCTCTTCACACACCTCCGCCTCACACTCGACGCAATGACAGCTTCCCGTTTCCTCTCTTTGAGCTCGGTGGGGTGCTCTCGCACCAACAGACGACTCTAATTCAACTGGATCATAAATTTGTTTGTGTGTATGTGCTTTCTTGGCTCGTTGCAAACTTTGTATTTCAGTGCTGTTTTCTTGCTGAACTTTTGAGTGTGTGTTTAAGTTTTTCCAACTTATCTGTACTATTTTTTGGTAACACTTTAGTATTCGGCCCAATTTTTACTATTAACTAGTTGCTTATTAGCATGCCTATTATTAACATATTGGCTGTTTATTAATATTTATAAAGCACATACCTAAATTTAACAACTACCGTACTAACTATTAATAAGCAACAAATGAAATGAATTAAAATGAAGGGTGACCAATTTTTTTTTATATTTAATTTAATTTTTTTTTTTTTTATTACAATGCTGTAACAACTAAATAGCTGTATGACTTCACATTGTCATATAAACACCTGATCAGTATGATTGTGAGTCAGATGTTAAAGTGAGTTCTTATACCATTTTATTAAAATGGTCTGAAACACAAACATTTGTTTGTGAATTGTACTACATTGGTAAAAACTGTATTTTTGTGTAATTTTGTTGCAAGGACACAGAATTAGAATATTGCTTGTGTTACCCAGTTTTTTTCATTCAGACTCATTTTAAATTCTAAAATATTTCTTATTGTCAATGTTGAAAACCGTTGTGCTGCTTTTAATATTTTTGTGGAAAACCCTCAGGGTTCTCGGAGTAGAAAGTTCAGAATATTACTCTTTTGTAACATTTACAAATGTCTTTACTGTCACTTTTGACAGTACATATTACTGATGCCAAACTTTTGAATCGTAATGTAAGGTTTTTTGTTCTGCTGTAGTACGAGTGGTGCAGAAAACTACTTCAGTAGTGTGTGGATTATTGGCTTCAGACAGAATGTATATTGTAAAATCTCCTGAGACCAGCCGTTTTTATTTTCTTGGCTGTGTATTTATTTGGTGTTTGTGCTGGTGGTGTGCGTGATCTCTCTGTATTTGTCAGGAGATATATAGGCTCTTACAGTGTAAGTCATTACAGGTGTCACTCCATGTACAGAAATCCATCTTGAGCAAAGTCTAGGCAAGCATATTTTTCTTTTTCCTTCACTGTCTTTTTCGCCCCTTGTTTCTCTACAATACGGCATAAACTGTTAATATGCATTCCTTTTTACATCCTTGGAGAGAAACCAGCTGTTTGGGTCAAATGCAAAATGATGTAATTATTCACTTCACACCCCTTCAGTCCAAACGCTCCATTTGACAAACTCTTAGAAGTGAGGAAACGAGATGGATGGAGTTGATCCTCTAGAAAGGAAAGCTCAGCAGGAGATGCCATTACATGAAGTTACACAAGTTTGACGGATCTTAGCTTGACAGTGTTGGGAACGCCAAAATAACTGGGTGTCCGTGGAGAATGGAAAGATGAAGAAGCAGCAGTAGAAACAATACTAATTTGAAAACTTCTACCATTGTCTGTTTGCCCAACTGTACCCCAAGTCAATCATTTTTCTTCTCACTTTATAATAGTCTTTCTGTCTTTTCTCTTTTCTCATGTGGACTTCAGGGATGGTTTTAACATCAACACAAACTTGTTGTTAGCCAAAAGGTCAAATATTGTTCATAACACCCTTTTGTGGCGGTGGCAATACAAAAACACATTGATAAGGTCACAATCTGAATAACTCCCTCTCAAAAACAGAGTGAAAAAAAACACCGGCTGACCTTTTATTAAAATGTGATCTGGGAAAATAGAAAACAAAACCAAGTTGGAGACAAAGGAGAGGCATTTTCATATGCGCCTGGTTTGCTGGGACAGGTATTAGAAGGTCTGGTGTCGAGGGGGTGCTTTGGAGTTATGAGGCAGCAATGCTATTACGGTGCTTCATAAATCACAGAAAACTGCAAAAAAGAATAAATCTTTACAGAGAGCCCTCTTTTCTCGAGCCCTCTAAATGTAAAATATATTTGATGCTAACTTCTCCTTATGGAGGTCAGACTTAAAAAGATTTGACATGGAAAGCACCATTGTGCATTGATGCCCTCATTTTGTGTTTGCTCCCTTTTGGTTCTACTCTGGGCAAGCAATTAATCACAGACTCGCTGCTTTTTTTCTTTGAAGTTTTTGAGGATGTATGTATACAGAGAAACAGAGCGGTTTATTGTGCGTTTGGCTTCATATTATAAAGGATAATATGACTCCATGTCTGATATAAATAAAACTCAAACTGTGTTTGAGTGACTGTTGTTACTCAATGCAAGCCGTTTAGGAGAAACTATTAGTTGGTTAGCTAGTTAGTTAGCTAGTATATACACAGGGAAACAACATTTTAGTGTGTCTACTGCTTACTTAAAGATTTTCATTTGCAGCTTGACACAAACCAAACAATGTTTGATTTGGTGAATGTTAGTTTTAGTAACCTTTGTTTCTTAGTTCCTGTTAGTAGTTAGTTAGTTAGTTAGTTAGTTAGAGACTATTAGTTTTCTTTAAATAGTCATAAAGTAGTTTGTTGGTTTGTCTATTTTTTAGTCAGAGCTTATATTGCATGAAAGTTGACTTGGTGAATGTTAGGTTTAGTTAGTTCTGTTACTTAGCTCCTGTTTTATACAGGGCTTATTGACAGTTTGACATCAACAGTGTTTGACTCAGTGAGTTATTTCTGTGTTTGACTTTTGTTATTTAGTTCCTTTTAGTAGTTTGTGACCGTTAGTTTTTTAACTAGTTATGTAGCAGCAGATTGTTGGTTTGTGTCTTCTGCTTACTCGGCAGTAGTTAATACTCAGCAGTTAAACTGAGTAGATAGTTAATGACTGGTAATTTTTAACTAGTTATAGAGTAGTAGAGTAGCAGTTTATTGATTTGTCTATCGCTTACTCAGAACGTATTACTCACAGCTTGACATAAACCTATAAATGTTGTTTGACTCAAATGTTTACTTTGTTAGTTTTAGTGACACTTTAGTGACACAGAGATTATTATTACTCACAGCTTGATATAAACCCAAATGACTAGTTAGTTTAGTGAACTTTAATGATGATCCATTGGCTGTTAGCTAGTTAGGAAGTGACTTATTTAGCCACCGGTAGTAGTTTGTTCGGCTGTTTGTGATGTTTTGTTTGACTCTAACTTTTTTGTTTGTTACTCTACCTTTGTAGGTGAAGTTGTTTTGTTCGGTGCTTGCTACTTTGATTTGTTTGTAGTCTGTGTCATGTTACAAATGTTTAATCAGACACCTCTCTCCCCTGTCGCTCGCTCGCTCTCTCTCTCTCTCTCCAGTCTACTGGTTCAGTGGGCAGCGGAAGCATGCAGCTGTTGGAGACAGATTTCTCCCGCACTCTAACTGGATTGGTAGATCTGCATCTCTTCCATCAGAAGAGCATCCCAGTGTTCCTCAGCGCGGTCACCATCGAGCTGTTCAGCCGCCAGACTGTCACCTGATTTACCTGTCATTGCTCGACCACACAGTGTTCAGGGAACTCTCTCACACACGCACACTCACACACAGCAAGACACTGACACCTACAGAACTCCTGGCTGTGACAAGCTGATCATTTTTAATTTGCATTTTTTACGGATTAAACGTTTCATAGTTGAAGGTCATCAAAGCATGACAATTTATATGGCAGCATTTGAGTATTATAGTGATTACGGTGTATTTTTCTTTTACTTTTAATGCTGTAAACCCACACTGTGTTTAAGAAACAGATTAACACATTTGCAAAAGAAACCTTAAGATGTGCAGACCTCTTTTTACAAACATCATCTTTCGTGGCAGTTTATTTGCCTGTATTGAAGAAAAAAATAAAGACGTATTAAACTTTCCAGTCTATTGTTTGTATTGAGATCTAACGGATTTCAAAACATTGTGAATAATGATTCTGATAGAAGCTGCTTGTATTGTGTTTTACTTCAAACAACTCCAATAACCTAGTGATTATTGTTATCAATTCCTCATTGAATTGAGGATAAACTAATATTCCCATTGAAACCACAATAGTTGCCTGGAAGCTCGGATGCAAGTTTTATGTCTTTTAAACGTTTGCTTTGTACAATTTGGCACCAAATCCTAGTGGATGTGGGAGTATTTAAATTCCCTGGCCGTTTTAGCTGGCAGCAATCATTACTTTTTCTTTTTTTTTTTCCTTTCTTTCTACTGTCTTTATTTGAATGCCACATAAAATGCCACAGTTTCATATCCTGTGCACATTAAGTTTAATCTGATATGACTCAGACTGCTTTCAGATGAATTTTGTCTCAAATCTGTCGCACTAGCGATGCAAAGTGCCACTGTGCCAAAGCAATTAGCAAAGAACGTTACCCTCATCCTGCATCCGTGGTTTCAGGTAGTGCGCAGAGGCCTTTGCCAGTATCTCTGCTTTCTTCTCATGCCAGAGAATACATTGCAGATGCAATGTCCCTGCTGTTAGCTGTTCCTATTATATGCAAACTCAGTCTTTGGCTGGCAAAATCAATTCAGAAAAACAGCTACTATGCACACACTCTCAAGCTGGCACTGCTCTGTCACTTTTAGCCTCTGTTGTTTTCACACTTTCTCTTACTTTTTCACTTCTTTATTTAATATCATTTGTTTAACAATTCATTGGGTCAAGCATCTTTGGCCTTTAAATTCCCGAATCCCCTTTACTTCTTTGATACTCATTTCCTCTCATCACACATTTTTATATTTTATTCATTTTATCATTTATCATCTGGAGTCGAATAAGGTGGCCTCTCATTGGTTATTTATGAACGTTTTTGTTTTTCATGATCAGTCGTTATATAATTCATAGCTTTGGGGTGGAAAAGGCTATATATGCTAATGAGGTGCTGTAAATAGATAAATAATGAATATTTGAGAAGCTTTAGACCAAACAACAACACTGCAAAAAAAACATGGACTCTGAGGAGAGATTAACTTGCATTGCCTTTGATTAAAAATACAAACCTTTCTATTCGGTGGTGAACCATGTGAGATTATTCATTTGTAGTATTGATGCCATTGTCTTTAAGATTTAACATTTTATAGATTTCTTTGGTAACGCTTTACTTGAAGCCTTTATGTATAATGCATTGTAAAGGGTATAATCCATTATAATTGCTCAGGCTTTAAGTAAAGTGTTACCGTTTCTTTTCCCCTAGTATTTCAGTTTTGACTAAAGTAGTATTTTAGTTTAGTCAAACAATTAATCGTTTGACAGCACTTATATATATTAGTGCTGTCAAACGATTAATTGTGATTAATCACATCAAAAATAGACGTTTTTGTTTACATAATGTGTGTGTGTGTATACTGTGTATATTTATGTGTAAATAAATATACACACATACAGTATTATGAAATATTTTGAAAATGTGTACATTTATTTACATGTATTTTTTATATTCATATATAAATATAAATATATTTAATATATAAACAACATATTTTTCTGAAATATATAAATGCATGTGTGTGTATTTATATATGCATAATATATGTGTACTGTATATTTATTATGTAAACAAAAACTTTTATTTTGGATCCAATTAAAAAATATGTATGTATGTGTATGTGTATATGTATATGTGACCCTGGACCAATTTGAGTCGATTTTCTGAAATTGAAATGTATACAAGCTGAATAACTAAGTTTTCCATTGATGTATGGTTTGTTATGATCGGACAATATTTGGCTGAGATACAGCTATTTGAAAATCTGAGGGTGCAAAAAAAATCTAAATATTGAGAAAATTGCCTTTAAAGTTGTCCAAATGAATTCTTAGCAATGCATATTACTAATCAAAAACGAAGTTTTGATATTTACAGTAGTAAATTTACAAAATATCTTCATGGAACATGATTTTTACTTGATATACTAATGATTTTTGGCATAAAAGAAAAATCTATCATTTTGACCCATGCAGTGTATTTTGGGCAGGGTCAAATACAGTGAGGAAAATAAGTATTTGAACACCCTGCTATTTTGCAAGTTCTCCCACTTAGAAATCATGGAGGGGTCTGAAATTGTCATCGTAGGTGCATGTCCACTGTGAGAGACATAATCTAAAAAAAAATCCAGAAATCACAATGTATGATTTTTAACTATTTATTTGTATGATACAGCTGCAAATAAGTATTTGAACACCTGTCTATCAGCTAGAATTCTGACCCTCAAAGACCTGTTAGTCTGCCTTTAAAATGTCCACCTCCACTCCATTTATTATCCTAAATTAGATGCACCTGTTTGAGGTCGTTAGCTGCATAAAGACACCTGTCCACCCCATACAATCAGTAAGAATCCAACTACTAACATGGCCAAGACCAAAGAGCTGTCCAAAGACACTAGAGACAAAATTGTACACCTCCACAAGGCTGGAAAGGGCTACGGGAAATTGCCAAGCAGCTTGGTGAAAAAGGTCCACTGTTGGAGCAATCATTAGAAAATGGAAGAAGCTAAACATGACTGTCAATCTCCCTCGGACTGGGGCTCCATGCAAGATCTCACCTCGTGGGGTCTCAATGATCCTAAGAAAGGTGAGAAATCAGCCCAGAACTACACGGGAGGAGCTGGTCAATGACCTGAAAAGAGCTGGGACCACCGTTTCCAAGGTTACTGTTGGTAATACACTAAGGCGTCATGGTTTGAAATCATGCATGGCACGGAAGGTTCCCCTGCTTAAACCAGCACATGTCCAGGCCCGACTTAAGTTTGCCAATGACCATTTGGATGATCCAGAGGAGTCATGGGAGAAAGTCATGTGGTCAGATGAGACCAAAATAGAACTTTTTGGTCATAATTCCACTAAATGTGTTTGGAGGAAGAAGAATGATGAGTACCATCCCAAGAACACCATCCCTACTGTGAAGCATGGGGTGGTAGCATCATCTTTGGGGTGTTTTTCTGCACATGGGACAGGCGACTGCACTGTATTAAGGAGAGGATGACCGGGGCCATGTATTGCGAGATTTTGGGGAACAACCTCCTTCCCTCAGTTAGAGCATTGAAGATGGGTCGAGGCTGGGTCTTCCAACATGACAATGACCCGAAGCACACAGCCAGGATAACCAAGGAGTGGCTCTGTAAGAAGCATATCAAGGTTCTGGCGTGGCCTAGCCAGTCTCAGACCTAAACCCAATAGAGAATCTTTGGAGGAGCTCAAACTCCGTGTTTCTCAGCGACAGGCCAGAAACCTGACTGATCTAGAGAAGATCTGTGTGGAGGTGGGCCAAAATCCCTCCTGCAGTGTGTGCAAACCTGGTGAAAAACTACAGGAAAGCGTTTGACCTCTGTAATTGCAAACAAAGGCTACTGTACTAAATATTAACATTGATTTTCTCAGGTGTTCAAATACTTATTTGCAGCTGTATCATACAAATAAATAGTTAAAAATCATACATTGTGATTTCTGGATTTTTTTTAGATTATGTCTCTCACAGTGGACATGCACCTACGATGACAATTTCAGACCCCTCCATGATTTCTAAGTGGGAGAACTTGCAAAATAGCAGGGTGTTCAAATACTTATTTTCCTCACTGTATATAAGATATCAAGGTATTAAACATACATTAATTTGGAGATTCAATATGAAAATATTTCTATTTGCAAATTTTACTGTTAGACAATATAAATGATTAATTTCTTATTAAAGTTTAGTTTTTTTATAACATGTATATTATAGTAACATTCTGTTTGTACATATAATTTTTTGACAATATTTTGCTTAGTGTTATATTTTGTTGTCTAATGCTAAAGTTTTGCTTGAGTATCCGTATTCTTTTTAGGGTCACTGTATTTTCAACAATTCTTTTTGTATGTAGATAGCAAAAGGTACCACCGTTTGTTTGTTTTTTTTATACAAAAATATAAAAATGAAACACGAGCAGCATAAAGTGTTCCAGTGTCCCCTTACTATTGTACTGCCATGTATGTCAACGTTTATTTCATGCTAATCATCTTTTGAGACCAAAAAGGAGGTCACAATCCGTTCCCCAACGTGTGGTCTCCCATGCTGGGAAAATTGTCCATCTGTCAAAGCGTCCGTGTCTTTCTTCATAGAGGTTTGCTGGTTGCACTGATGAGTCTGGCGATATCTCTCTATTGTGTGCCTTATCTGTTCTTAGTTTGCCATGGCATTTGAAACTAGAGTGAGTGTCACGCTGGGTCGCTCCCTCTTGCATTGCCACAGAGACGAGCATTGAAGCAGACAGAGACAGGTTCTCTCGATAGACACAACCCCTGTCACTCAAACTGTGTGTGTGATAAGTGGTTGATTTGAACAGGCTTGCTGCGTTAGGGTATTTTTAACTAGTGCAGCTCGAAAAGTGAGAATAGGCTTTTGGTAAAATAAAGATTAATGCAGTGACTAGAAAGTCTGCCTGTTTGCTTTTGGATCTCACTTATCTTTCTAGATAATAGTGGGTAGAGGCTTTTGCTGTATTTGATTCCTCTTAGGCTTACAGAAAATGGCCTACAACTAGATAACAGTACTTGTGATTATATTAACAGCCATAAATCCTCCACACTCAACCTCTTTTTTTCAATTTCTATCTCTCCCAACATACACACAAAGTAATGTTAGATATCACTAGGCCACAATCACATTAGCTCTCATAAGCTCGGCTAGCCAATCGTTGCGGTTCACCATGTTCCAGAAGAGGTTTGAAGCGGTGTTAGAGGCACCTTAAAAAGATTACAGAGCCCCAGAAGGAATTTTCTTCATCCTTCATTTTTCTGCCTTCCTGTCGTTCCTTTTGATCTGTTTACCATTTCCTTCACTCTCTCTGCTGAAGGGCTTTATTGTCTGACTGCACCGAATCGCGCTCCGTCCGATTCAAAGATTATATCCAATGAAACGACGTTAGAGTTTTCTGAAGGAATCTGTACCACATCCGTAATGTTATCGTGTGTCTTTCAAAACAGCCGAAAGTTTGAGTCAATGTGTCTCGTGATCTTTGAAATGCGAAGGCTTAATTGATTTTATTTTTTAATTTGAGTCAGCCCCTGCTTGTTGGATATTTCGTAGTGTAACAACAAAACCATTGGCTGTTTAAAAAAATATATAAATATTGAACACAACTGTTTTCAACATTGATGATGATAAAAAATTAAGAAAAAAAAAAGATTCTTGAGCAAATCAACATATTAGTATAATTTCTGTGGATCATGTGACACTGGAGACTGGAGTAATGAAGCTGAAAATTCAGCTTTGCATCACAGGATTAAATTACAGTTTAAAATATATTCAAATAGAAAGCCGTTCTTTTAGATTGTAATATATCACAATATTACTGTTTTATTGTATTTGTAATATTACTGTTTTACTGTATTTTGGTGAAGTGCCTTCTTTCAAAAATGGTATAAGAAAAAAAATGTGTATTTTTGTTTTCCAATACAATTATCTAAACATACAAAAATCAGGTTGTTTATTTGATTTTTTTTTTTTTTTTTTTTTTTAATTGAACAAGATGAGGTGAGTTTGTTTAAAAGAAGAACAAATATCTGTCAATCGGTTGTATTTTTCTGATTTCATTGGCAGATATTAGTTCTAGTTTTAATCATAAATACTTCATTTTGTTCAGTTTCACTAAAAACAAGACTTCTTATATAATTTATGATTATAATTATTATATAATGCTTCTTGTATAAATGTATCTTGATTTAAGAATCTTTAGACATTTAAAACAAGCCCCAAAAAAAAAAAAAAAACTGCGAACGTTGTTTTTTGTTTTATTTTCAGTGTGATTTGAAGGTACAGTAAAAGTTATTTCCATACTCTAATGTTTGGGAACAGAGCTATTCAAGCCTTAAGCTGTTTTTTATTTATGTATATTTACATATAAAGTGAATTCAAAATTAATAGAGATCAGTTTGAAGTATTTTCAAACTTTGAAGTCTTGCTAATACGAATCATTGTCTGTTCCCTAGAGATTTATGTTAAGAGAATACATTGATTGCCTTTAATATATTCCTCACATTTTGTACTTGTCCTAAAAATGTCTTTAAAAAGTCTTACATGTGCCTTCATAAAACCTGCAAAAACCCTGCAATACTTGCTTTTACATAACGGCTAATGCTTAATAAACTTGTTTATACATAAATCCTGAAAACTAAACCATGTTTATGCTAATTTTGCAAGCATCATAATAGCTTTAGTTTGAGCTGCAGTGCATCAATATGCAGGTGCTAAGCTTAAAAATTTTGTATACAGCTAATATTGGTCTCCTCAAAATCTGCTTGCGTCCAGTCGTTGTGCTTTTCAGAACATGAAGTTCTGTTGAGTTGCCATCTTCAGCTCTCTGTCTCAGCTATAAATGAACTTAATCCTGACAGTGTCAGTCTCATACTGTGTGTTGGCTCTTAATAAGTTCGTCAGATTGATTGGCCAAGAAGTGAGCTCAGATGGTGTTGAAGGGTCTGTATTAAGACCTGATATAAACAGTGTAAATGGATGACGCTTGGGCTGCAGACACTGATAGTCAAGACTATAGCCTTTTTCAGTTACAGTACATTTAGAATGAATAATACATCCAGAGATCAACCATTTCTGCATTTACATAAATTCCAAATCAGGGACATGGCACTTTCATTTCTGACGTTCAGTAATAGTGCCTTCAGCCAGCAGTCGATCACACTGGGCATAGGCAGAGCTCTTATAATAAAATATGCATTTTAATTCTTACGTAATGTGTAAAATATACATCAAAACGATAAAAATGTCTGGTTTTAGCAGCTCCGACTCTTAAGGTGGACACAAAAAGCAATTTACAAAGAAGGAAATTCTAATTGTTTTGCAATATCACACAGAGAACATTAAAATTTATGGCAGCATTTCAAAAAACTTATGTTTTATTATAGTACTACTCCACTAGTTGACTGTATGTATGTATGTAGGTCACTTGCTGCTATTGGTATGTATATATTTCTTTATTTGTGGGGAATGTTTTATTATTGTATGTTTGTTTCAGAGTGATACTTTTTAAAGGGAGTGTGTTTAGGGACATCGGAGTTTTGTAAGGAGTGTGTGTGTGTGTGTGTGTGTGTGTTAGCAAAAGAGGGCATTAAGAATGATTGGTGACTGTCCTTTAGCATGCAGCACTGTACTGTATGTCCTCTTTTGGGGACGGATCAGGACTGCTGTTGCCATAGTGATTGTGGGTCACTTACTGATTTTGAAATGCATTGAGAGACCAGCAGCCACTTTGATGTATCACAATTTTCAAAATGTCTTGTAATAATTGACATTAGGGGTTTTAAAATAAAAGTTTTATGAATATTCCATTTTTGGATAATTACGTAAAAAACAAATTAGCATATAAGCTACCATGGCAACAGCTAGGACACTTTAAGACATGCTTGGGTTGTAAATGGGCTAGAGAAGCTCTCTATTCTAGAACAAATAAGCTTTAGTGTATTATTAAAGGCTCATCTTATTCAACCCAGTAAATTCATACATAAAAAAAATGTAGCCTGTACTCATTATACACCTGAAATACTTGATTCTTATCGGTATCTGAAATACATCCTTATTATTATATTTACCATTGTCTGGTAATGCTACAGTGGCTTGCGAAAGTATTCACACCCCTTCATTTTTGTATTTTTTTTACATGTTTTGGTATGTTACTGGATTCCCCAAATATCAATCTACACTCCATACAACATAATGACAAAGCCAAAAAAATAAAAATACTGAAATAATTACATTGCATGAACCAAGAAATCAAAATTCCAGTGATCTTTTGACATATAAGAGGTCATTGAACTATAAAAAAATCCTGCAAGCAGAAACTCAAAACAACACTGTTTATATGGAAGCTAATCTGCCAAAAAGACAGCTTGTGGAATGTACAACTCTATGATGTAATAGTGTCGCTTAACACCGCCTCCGCCGAAGAAGATGCCTGCTTCTACATCGCTGCCTGTTTTGTCCCGCCCACCGATTCACGTGAGTAGTAGGTAGCAGACCCAAAGGATAAACTTTATTTAGTACATTTTATTCTTAATTAAGTTCCAGAATGTGTTCGTAAGAACTTGGTCCTTTGTTCACTTCATTTTACTGTGGATTTGTTTACAAACAAGGCACAATTCGATTTTCAGAAGGATTGAAGATGATGCTGTGCAGACTATATTGGATCTGATGTCGCACCAACAGAAGTGTAAGAAACTGTTTTTATTATGTGGTCACTATTGCTTTGTTATTACAGATAGTTTGATATGTACTGAGTATTTATGCGTTTTAACCTAAATCACAGCAGCGTCCATCTGTGAAGAATGTATGCTGTCAAACATACACAACTCTTAGCCAATCATAGCAGTGGGCGTTTACTTCCGAGTCTACAATCCACCTCGCCTATTCAAACAGAACATTCTGATGAGGGGGGTCAAAACAGGACAGAAAGTAGCCTATTACTTATAAATTATGATGTTTTTTGATGTAAAAATGTTGATAACATTATAAGTGGACATCAGATAACAGTACAAAATAAAAACAAAAACAAAGGCAGTTCATGACCCCTTTAACTCAGTACTTGGTTGAAGCACTTTTACAGCCTCAAGTCTTTTTGGTTATAATGCGGCAAGCTTTGCACATCTGCAATTATCTGCCATTCTTCTCTTCACCTCTTTCACCTCTCAAGCTCTGTCAGGTTGGATGAGGGCTGATAGACATTTTCAGGTTTCTCCAGAAATGTATCAGAATCAGAAAGTGCTTTATTGCCAAGTGTGTTTACACACAAGGAATTCATCTTGGTGACAAGCCAGGCCTGGCTGGGCCACTCAAGGACATTCACAGTTGTCTATAAGCCGCTCTTGCTGTGTGCTTAGGGTCATTGTCCTATTGGAAGGTAAACTTTCTGCCCATGCTCTGGACTAGGTTTTCATTAAGAATGCGTTGAACTTTCTTTCTACTTGACGAATCCCCCAGTCTCTGCTGCTGAAAACTAGAGTGACCATCAGCATCTTGGTCACCACTCTGGCCAAGGCCCTTCTCCACCGATTGCTCAGTTTGGCCAGTAGGGCCAGCGCTAGGAACAGTCCTGGGCTGCGTTTCTCAAAAGCATCGTAAGCCTAAGTTGATCATAGGTCCATTGGTGACAATAGTTCTATGATCAACTTAAACGTACAATACTTTTGGGACACGCAGCCTTGGTTGTTCCAAACTTCTTCCATTAAGGATAATGGAGGCTACATGCTTCAGTGAACCTTCAATGCAGCAGAATTTTTTCTGAGCTCTTCCCTGTGGCTTGACACAATCCTGTCTCTGAGCTCGACATGCTTGGTTTTTGCTCTAATATTTTTTTTTTTTCAGCTGTTATACCTTTAATCAAGAGGCGTGTGCCTTTCCAAACCATACCCATTCAATTGAATTTGCCACAGGTTAACTCCGCTTGAAGTGTAGTAACAACTACAAGTGATATGAATGCTCCTGAGCATAATTTCATGTGTCCAGATTGCAATGTAATCATTTTTATATATATATATATATATATATATATATATATATATATATATAATGATCAGCTGACTATATATTATCTGTTTATATTATCTTTGAAAAATTAGTACATAATACATGACACTGAAAATGTTATATTATCAGTGCTTATACTTTGTTTGATTAAATTGTTGGATTTTAACGAACCCTAACCCCTGAGTTTCCGAGTCATGTGGCATTTGTTCTAGAAGCAATACAGCCTCTCTTTTTGAGTTGCAAGCAAATACACTACAGCTCAAGCAAGATCGGTGCCGTTTACAAGCCATTGTGAGATATTAAGTATGAAGTGTTTATTTAAACCTTCCACCATTCACTTTATGTAAATATCCATGATCCTCATATGATCCTTTTGGTGAGGATTGCATTGTTGAGTAATGCACCCGTTTGAGGTTTCAGACTGAATAGAAATCGTTACAGTGGATTATTTCCCTCTGTGTGCCTTCTGATGTGGCCTGCAATATTTCATCCGCGTTATACTGACCTTGAGGAGCATTAGAGCCATGACCATCCCTACATTCCTGCCTAGCTCACCAAAGAGGGATAATAATGAGGTAATCAGACCATCTATTTATGTACAGAATCGGTCACACATCAATTATATGGGGTGCATGGCCCATTTACTGTAATGTCACACTTGCTTTAAGTTGGCTAGTATTTCCCAGCCTTAGTATTAACTGTAGCAGTATGTTCAAAAATCCTTTCGGATCTTTTTTTTATTATTATTATTATTGCTATACATTTATTTTGTATTTTTGTACATTACTATACAGCCTAGTGTAGTGCCATTTAGAGTTTAAAAAATGAAGGCGCAGTATGATAAAACACCTTTCTCAGTAGAAATGTGTCTTTCTTGTTGCTCAAACAGTAAAGTATGCAGCTGGCAATGCCGAGGTCATGGGTTTGATTTCCAGGGAATGCAAGAACTGAAGAACCTTGAATGCAAGTGTCTGCAAAATGCATAATGTAAGGTAAAAACCTTCTTAAAGGCAACATGAATTGGTATTTGCTTTCTGCAACATATTTACAGTGCTTGAATTTCCATCCGCAATATATGTGCGTGTGTATAAATATATATGTATATATGTGTGTGTGTGTATATATATATATGTATGTATGTATGTATGTATGTATGTATGTATGTATGTATGTATATACATATATATATGTATGTATGTATGCATGTATGTATATACATATATGTGTGTGTGTGTGTGTGTATATGTATGTATGTGTGTATATATGTGTGTGTGTGTGTGTGTATATATATATATATATATATATACTGTATGTGTGTTTACATTTAGAAATGAAATTTTATTTTTTCCTCACAATTTTGAGATACTTACAGTGCTTGAATTTCCATCCATAATGTGTGTATACATATGTATATATGTGTGTGTGTGTATATATATATATATATATATATATATATATATATATATATATATACACTGTGTGTGTGTGTGTGTGTGTGTGTGTGTGTGTGTGTTTACATTTAGAAATGAAATGTTTTATTTTTTTCTCACAATTTTGACTTTTATCTCTGAATTCTAAGTTTACATCTAAGAATTCTGACATTTTTGTTTTCACCATGGAATAAAAAAAGGTAATTGTGACACTCTCACAACTTTTTTTCGCAGTTGTGAATTAATATCTCATAATTGTGTTAACATCTTGCAAGTCTGACTTTTTTTCTCAGAATTACAAAAAAAAGTCAGAATTGTGCGATTAAAAGTGCAATTGCCATTTTTATTTTTTATCCTGTGGCGGAAACAAGCTTCCATAGAAATTGCATTAATTTTGTGACTTATTTGAGGTCATCAGGCTGTTATTTGGAACATGGTATCTGGTTTGTGCTGGTTTATGGCAGTCTATCAGTTCTAGAATGCTCTACAAGTACAGCCGATCAGGGGTACGTTTTCCAAAAGCGTCGTTAGCTAACTATGATGGTAAGTTCTATTGAACTCTATTGGTAATGATGGAACTTTTGGGAAACGCAACCCGGTTTAACAAGCTGATATCCAAAACTGACCAGTTTGAACAAGCTCTTAAAGTGTCAGTCTTTCCTTTACCCTTGAAACTGATTCTTGATTCTATTATTCCAGCTTTCCTGCTTTCTTCCTTCACTTACTTCTTACTTGCACACATGCATTCCATAGTCTGGCATAAGATCATGACACTGATCAACCTTTAGCAAATTAAAACCTAGCTAATTAGCCACACTGTCACTCTAGCTGCCACATGTTTGTGTGTGAGTGTGTGTACATCTGAGAGAGAAAGATTGACCGTATTTACATCAGTGTAATTCAGTTATTGTAATTCAGGCAGACACGTTGCCCCTTCTGCCTCGCTGACAAGAGTCCGTCTGCTAGACTTCATCATGAAGTCATCTCAGATACCCTTTAGATAAACCCTCATTAGCTCAGAGACGCTTACAGCTGTGGTAATGAATTTTCCAAATGAATAAACGGTGTAGAATCAGCCAATATATTATTAAATGTAATTCTGAATTAAGGAATTCATATTTTATAACATCCTGTAATTGGCCCAGTGGTTCACCCCACCTTACTCATTCCTACAAATACAAAAATTAAGAAGATCCCTGAGCAGTTAACATCTTTTAATTTCTATTATTTATTTGATTATTATGATGACATTTTACCTCTTAAACCTCCTTTTTTTTTTTGACAGGTTTTCTTGTCATATTTATACTTTTAGCAGAAGCAACTTCATTCAAGATATACATTTTATCAGCTGATGCATTCCCTACAGTATATTCATGAAAATATATCCTTTATCCACACCACTCCAGATGAAGTAAAAAGCTTTGTGTTTGTAATGGGAAAAAAAAAAAAAAAAAAAAACTCATCTACATCATGGATGGCATGAGAGTGAGTACATTTTCTGCAAATTTAAATTTTTTGGATGAACTATTCCTTAAATATGGAAGCCCGTTTCCGCCACTGAATAAAAAATAAAAAAGGTAATTGCGACTTTGTATCTCACAATTCTAACTTTTTTTTCTCATTATTGCGAGTTTATATCTCACAATTCTTACTTTTTTTCTCAGAATTGAAATATAAACTCGCAATTGCGAGTTATAAAGTCAGAATTGTGAGATATAAACTCGCAATTCTGAGAACATATCAGTCCCAAAAAATGCAATTGCGAGTTTATATCATGCAATTCTGAGTGAAAAAGTCAGAATTGCGAGATATAAACTCGAAATTGCAAAAAAAAAAAAAAAAAAGTCAGAATTGCGAATATTTGAATGATGTGCATTCATCAGTTATGTTGGATATATATGCAACACTGCTCAAATTGATATAAATATTTTAAGAAATGTGTACTCTTAGCTAAAAAAAAAAAATAAATTTTGGAAACGTACTAACACCAAACTGTGTGCTGAATAATAAAATGCATTAGTACAATTCATTTCTGAACTACAACAATAAATTGATAGTACAGAGTCTGAGGTTACGTTTCCCACACAGATTAAGCAAACAAAATCTTTCCTTGGGGCTTTCGTGGTTTTAGTGAAAGTACAGGCTAATGGTGAGCACAGACATTCAAAGAGTGTAATTAGGTGGTGATTACCGGATTGAATCTCACTGAACCCCATGATGTGAACTCCTACTGAAGCCAGTAACGAGTGGCAAAAGGTCACTGTCTCTCACAGCATATAGTTAAAAAGACATCTTTATCAGTACTGACTGGAGGCTTTGTGTGCGAATATATAGGGATGTACGTTTGCTCTTTTAGACCTCAACAGCCTGGTTTGATTTAATGGATACAGTGTGTATTTGTGAGATAATAGAGGGTCAAATTCACACTGAGCAATTTTACACACACACACACACAAAAAAAGAATATTACTTTCACCAGATATGATGATTAAGATGTACTCTCACATGAGACCAGTACCGTTTCTAGGCATAGGCAAGCTAGGTGGTCGCCTAGAGCGCCACCAGCTGGAGGGGCGCCAATGAGCGCACGTACTACCGCTACATTTTAACAGGGTTGTGATCAAGAGTGGTACAGACACCCTGAAATATGATTGCCGCCCCCCACTGGATCCCCCAACATCATTGGGCTAGAGTACTGTCATTCTGACGATGCCTGTATGCCATTGGATCAGAGCGCTGTCAATTGCTGCCTCTGATTGTTGCATGCAAAGTTTGCATTTGGATTTGGAGCGCTCAACAATGCCATTAGATCAATAGGTTCTGCCAGTGTTTTGGCAAGGTAAGGCTTTTTTTTTTTTTCAAAGTTCAAAGGCCAATTTATCAGTACATAAAAAGTGCACAAAATCAGTATTTTGTTTAGGCAGTATTTGTGGCAGTCGAGAAATCATGTTTCATGTGAAACTGGTCTAAAAGGTGTGCGTTTTTGCGCCGATGCATTGTTAACGGTTCAGTGTGTCGTGTAATATTACCATATAAACCTTTTATAGCCAATTAAAATCAATACAATTAAAGATCAATACATACTTTATTAAACCGCTTTGTCAAATTTAACGCATCCTTATGGAAGTGTCGAAATGCTGAATCAATTAATTCGCTTCCAAAAAAAAAACAAATTTATTCGCTTCCAACAGCGCTTAAAGGGAGCAGCGTCATACATATATAGGGCAGAACGTCGCGTTATTTAAAGGGGACGTTCACATGTCAATGAGTAATAAAAGAACAAGTAGCTGCATTCTGATTACTTTTATGTCACTGATCAGGCTTTTATAGGCCTACGTAGTTTGGGGTAACAAAAGGTTTTATAGGTTTGACTGAAATAATAATGCAATAACTGACACAACAACAACAAAACAATTGAACAAAAAAAAAAAAAAAACAGATAAAGTCAAAAAGTAGCCATTGTTAATGTCTAAACATGTATCCAAATCCAAATGTAATAAAATTATTTTATGTGTGATGACAATTTCTTAGCAACTAGGGATTGTTACATAGAGCTATACAGGCATCCAGTGGCTATAATGGTATCACAGATAACAAACTGTGCATAATGTTTTATCTTAACAGTCAATTTACAAATAGGCCTAATGCGTTCATATTTGAGGAACTCACAATGCACTGAATTTCCACAAATTAGTGTCGTTTCTATGACAACCAATTTAAATGTGACAAGAAATTGATGTCTGAAAAGAAATTATATATATATATATATATATATATATATATATATATATATATATATATATAGATAGATAGATAGATAGATAGATAGATAGATAACCTATAGCCCAGGGATCCTCAAATTTTGCCCATGAGATTGCTAATAGGGACTTCGCCTAGGGCGTCAAAATGGCTGGAAACGGCCCTGCTTACCTTGCCAAAACACTGGCAGAACCCATTGATCTAATGGCATTGTTGAGCGCTCCAAATCCAAATGCAAACTTTGCATGCAACAATCAGAGGCAGCAATTGACAGCGCTCTGATCCAATGGCATACAGGCATCATCAGAATGACAGTACTCTAGCCCAATGATGTTGGGGGATCCAGTGGGGGGCGGCAATCATATTTCAGGGTGTCTGTACCACTCTTGATCACAACCCTGTTAAAATGTAGCGGCAGTACGTGCGCTCATTGGCGCCCCTCCAGCTGGTGGCGCTCTAGGCGACCACCTAGCTTGCCTATGCCTAGAAACGGTACTACTTGCAGGAGTTAACACTGCACGCAATACCCGCAACCTCACACCACATTTCAGGCCGTGTAGATAGGCAAGCATATATACAAATCATTTAGTAGGCAGAAATCCGAAATTTACCTTAACATATTAGAGAAAGATGCGACTGAATTGATGCATGAAGACTGCACGTCCAGCAGCCATGATTAACTGCAGTTGCGGTCAAAGTTTTCTATGCACAATTTGATTTGAAGAAAGTCACGAGACCGATTGCTATCTCTTTATCCAATCACGTTGATGGACAAAAAATAAAATTAAAATAAGCATGTAACGACCACAAACGGAGGAAAATAGCGGAGTAAAAGTACCGATACATCACTTAAAATGTACTAAAGTAAAAGTACTACATTTTTAAACTACTCAAAAAAGTACAATTACTGATAAAAACTACTTAATTACTGTAACGAGAGTATTTGTAATTCGTTACTTCACACCCCTGCTAGTCTCTGAATTCGTGTTCACAATATTGACTCACAACATAGGGAATTGAATGAGACACAGCATAAGTTGTTGTTGTTTTTAATAATGCATGCTTTAATGTAAAAGAACACTCATGGAATACAGTAGTGGCTTTCAGGTGCACTAGCAGAGCTGCTATGCTTTTCACACATGACAGTGTCATAGGTGTGTTGAAAATGCTCCATCACTCCATCAAAGGTGCCTGCAAACAGGCTGTGATGGAGGAGGCCAGTGCAGGGTTGCCATGACCTCTTCTGAGTGGCAGGTGCAGTCGGTCGGCAACCAGAGTGCTTGATAGAGTATGCCGCATACCTTCCCATCATCTACATCAGGAGCTGCTAACAATTTTGCATTGAGCGCATGCAGGTGCCTCATTTAGATAATTCATGCTTTTTGGAGAGATGTCCTTTTAGAGTGTTACTTTGAGGCATTTTTACATTTACATTTTCTTTCAAAGTAAAACTATGGAAAAGGGTTTTAACAACCACATAAAAAAGCAATGTTTTTTTGATATTTGATCTTGTCTAGGTAATTCCATATTCAGTTTCACTGGACTGTGAAAAATTACAGTTTATCACATGTAATCAAATGTAAATCACCCAAATGGCATTAATCCCATGTTATGAAATTCTTGCATACATTTCTAAATGTTCTCTGAATGTTCAAAAGGTCAAGTTTTTTTTTACATTTTTTAAATGTTTTAAAAACTTTTTAATTCCGTTTTATGGTTTTGACAACATTCTCTGAAGTAGTGACATTTCGAAAATGTTAGAATACTGTCCAACTAAAATGTTTCAGAAAATTTGTTCTATGAACTGTGTATAAATAATGTGTTTGTGCTATGGTTTTATGACCTTGATTAAAGACAAAATATCTTTAAATGATCAATATATTAACATCTCTTCATAACTTCGAGAGAATCTTGTCAGCCAAACGTCAGAGAACTTTCCCTGCTAGCTAGATTTGCACATTTTTCCTGATGGTGTAGACCATTTTTGTCAGCAAACATCATACAGTATATTCAGCAGCAAGAAGTCCACATGATCAGTCACACAATTTCTTATTAATACAAAGTAGAATCTTAAATGTTTCTTATTAGTTTTATGTCTTAATGTTTCTAAGGTTTTTGATTTCCAGGTTTACATTTGATTTTGCATCCCAGATTTTCAGTACAGACTTTTGAACACCATTGTTTTTATTTCTTATATACCCTATTGATATTAGATCATGTCTTCTGGTATGCTATAAGTCTCTGAGGCCCAGTAGGTTTCTTATAGGAAAAACAATTACTTTTCAGTTTGTGCTGTTCTCACAAAAACACAACAGGAGACTTACCTTAAGCTCCACAGCTGAACACTGCATGAGGCACAATGTGTCTTTGAGAAAAAAGTATTTATTCTTTAAGAAATAAAACCATTTTTATTGTGCTCTTTGACATTTCCACCAGACATGAAAGCCCTTAGATCCATTCTTTCCCTCTTACAAGCAGCCCATACATGTGGCTGTTTTCAGGCTGCTCTACATTCACCGAGTCATTTTCTTTCAGCTTACTTTCAGTGTCCATGGAAAATCTGGAGTGCTACAGTTTGCAGTATAAGAGATGACAATCAACTCAACAGACCCGTTAATGAGATACAGTGCATGTAAGTTGAACCTTAAAAAGTGTGGATTGCACTTTAGGGACATGTTTTTCAAAGAGTATAATAATCAAATATTTAAGATTTATTTACGCATAAATTAAGGAAAAGATGCGATAAACCTTCTGATGGTTTAAAGAAAACCCAGATTTCATTAATTATACAGACATTTGGATTAAATAATTATTTTGTCCCTATTATCATGCATTAGTCCTTTCTTGTAGGCGTTCATTTATCTCAGAAATTACCTGGAATCGCCTAAATGTTTTAAACTTAATTATGTAACAAAACAGAAACAATCTTCATGTTAGGTACAAGATGACAGTGCATGTTCAGGACCAGGCTGCCACAGAGAAACAATCTCCAATTTCAGTACAATAAGCAATAAATCAGTTCAACAATCAGTTTGACAATGGCATTTTCATTCATAAAATCAGTTGGCGAAATGAAAGTTCCTCTTTAAATGGCACACACCCTGACAAAATTACAAACAATCTACCCGTGTTTTGAGACGATGGATATGATGGTTTAAAAACAACACTCTGCACTCTAGGGCTTAATATTTGGTTGACAACTTTTCTGTCAGACATTTGACATGCACTTTGATTCAGATATAATTTAAATGTCGTGTTATTTCACTCCATGAAGCAGGGTATTGTAATGTGTGGGATCACAGTACAGGTCTTAAAATTTGTTTCCTCAAAATTCAGAGGCCAATTCCATTGTTCTAATCAGTGGAATCTAAATTGTCGATGAGCATTAATGGCGGTGAGAAAAATTAGGACTGCCTAGATCAGCACTTTAGACCTGGCTTAAAAGCCATAGACGACATAGCTCTGTTGAATCTTAGTAAAAAACAAACCCCAGGACTGATTTAGCAAGGTCTTGGGGTTCACAGTGGTTTAAAGTAGGCATGTAGTAGCAATATCTTTGATTGAGACAGAAATATTTCTGAAGGTCTTGCAAACAAGAATCGAACTGGGTTTAAGCTGAACTAAGCCCCAAATATTGTAAAACTGATGTCGGAGAAAAAGTGTTAACACGCAGTACATTCATTCTCCAGTATGCAGGACTTGTGTTGAGTTTGTGGGGTCAGTTTTCTCAGTAGCACTGCTTGAAGATCTGTTAATGAAATACAATAAAAAGCCAAAAGCAGTTCTACCTGGACAGCTGTGTCTGTATGTAATCACACTGCAGGTGTAAGTCTTAAGGACTTGAAACATTCGTTGTATGTTTGAAAATGTAAACTTTACAAAAAGGAATGGAGAACGCATTAAGAGAAGCTTTTCTTCTGAAAAGTTGTTGTTTTAAAATCCAGTAGAGGTGTGCTTCTGTAGCAAATTCAGCAGTTGTCCGTTGGAACAGTCGCTAAAGAAGAAAAAAAGAGCGTTTTCAAAGTTGTACAGTCTGTATAAAAATCTAAGGTTAGGGAGAACAGTGTTCGGCAGACATTTTGAGTTGTATGTTTTCCAAGTACACAACAGTCAATACTGTCACAGGACACGGCCATGCGATAACCAAAGATTAATTGTAATAAGAAGAAGAATCAATCTTAACAGTAATACTACTAATCAATGATGGTCATGATGATGAGGATGATGATAATATAATAGTAGTTTATTGTTATTTCCAATATATAAAAATCAAATGTTGAGTTGAGGTTAATACTGTTAAAAGTTTTCTATTCTTACCACTTGGCACGTACACTCACTGCAAGATCTACAGTATCTCGTATTTTGTTTTCATTCTCAAACAGAATGATTGAAAAGAGCTAGCAATACTTCTAAGCTATTTCTCTAAAAGTGAGTGCTGACTTGTCACTTAATCATACTGGCTGGTTTGGTCCAGAGATTTGTGTGGTCGTCTTTAATTGAACGAGCTATAAAAATGGCAATCATGATTTCTGCTGAGCAGAGACTCCTTTCCAGTAGTCCAGAATGTCATGTAGGTCCTCATCTTTGGCAAACTGTACTTTCCTCCTTAATGCGTGACCTGCTGCAATGTACTCTTCCTCATCCCTATGGCGTTTGCGGTGGAGTTTAAAACGTTCCCACAGGCTAAAAGAAGGCCTACAGCTGTACTCAGGACTGGAGTAGCCGCTCAGGTTGTGGTACTGCGGTGAGAGCTGTGAATAGGACAGCTCTCGTGGTCTGGAGCGTGTCAGCGGCTCCAGAATGGATGACTTCCGGCTCCCCGACACCTCTATCGACTCCTCTATATGGTGGGGACCAGGGTAGGAGTGCCTGTGTTCGCTGTATTGTCGAATCCGCTCTGCCTCTGCCCTCAGGATCGCAGCAGCTGGAGTGACTGTTATGATTCCTGACTCATCGAGTGGAGATGCCTTCTCAATATATTTGGACTCTGATCTGTAAGCTCCTTCGGAACGGAAAGAGCGTGGACTGCGCAACGAGCCACTTGAGGATGTGCTTGCACGCTTTTGCGGGGCTTCCATACTGTGGTGCCTCTGTAGAGGATGATGGTAGCTTCCTTTGTACACTGGAGACAGAAATCCAGACTTGCCCGGTGGGTGCTCTGATATAAGGACCAACTGAGGCTCCGCTGTAGACACGGCGCCGGATTTTGCAGCCTGGAATGATGTTGAATCGGATTTGAGTGCATCGATGCAATTGTTGATGATTTGGTTTACTTTGTCCACTTCTTTTGCAATAGTGGATATCTCTGCAACAGATCCCTGGTTGGTTTCTGATGGAGGAACGCTGCATTCCCTAACGCTGCGCTCTGGTTGCTCTGATCTCACTTCCATGTAATTCCCTTTTGTGGTCTTTGGTGTCCCAGAGATCTCTTGCATCTTATACTGATCTGAGTCACTGGCAGTTGGCAAGTATGGCATCCTTTGTACGGTCTCACCAGCAGACAGAATTTGTTTTTGGGACAGCTGTGATATAGTCCCTTGTTCCAGTTCAGTTCCATATTTCATCTCGATCAAGTTTCTTTTCATCTTTTCCAGCTTCTTGCTCTTTGGCTCGTCTTGCTGTTTGCGCTTTCTCAAGCAATGGAACACTACACCCAGTACAATCAGCATCCCAAAGAGACAACCGAGGATGGTCATAATGTAATGAGTGGCGGTTGAATCATTTGCCACATGTTCTTGCAATGTCCTTGGTCCTGTGGAGATGGTCAGGCAGGTGTGGTTGAACCTCAATGAATTACGAATGGATGCCACACAGTAAGTGTAGTTAGTGTGAGATTTAAGGTTCTGTAACTCAATGTCTTCTCTCTGGCTTTTCAGGTTTTGGATATCAGTGAAGAAGCTGTTATTGTACAGGACAAGGATGTACATTTTTCTAAATGGATTTGGGATCTGAATCGAGATTGTCGCACTTGTGTGGGTAACGTCTTTTAGTTTCATTAGAGGACGTGCATCTGGATCCACAAAGGTGGGGCTGATGCTTATAGTCTCCTCTGGAAATGTTCCTGAGGAACAATCCTCCAGTCCGCAAGGGCTCAACATTGTGGGAGTGCACTCGTCTGAAGACCCTTGAAGATTCGGTGTCACGTTGTCATCGTTGCAGACAGAAGAGAGTGCATGGAAGGCATTCCGAAATCTTGGCATCCTGGGGTTCTGACTCAAGAGACTGTAGCCTGAAAAGCCAGGGGGTGTGTCGCATGCCATCCGCTCACTTGTCCGGTTTGGGAATGCAACAAGCCAGCGCAGGAATCCCAACAGCTCACACGAGCAACTGAATGGGTTTGCATAGAGCTCACACGTTGTAAGCTTCGACAGACCACGAAATGTAGCACCATCCAGAAGCTGAATCCTGTTCATGGAGAGGTCGATGTTTTCTATCGCAGGACACTCCCAGAAGGCATTGGCTGAGACGGTCTCGATCAGGTTAGCCTGAAGATAGAGGTACTGTAAGCGTCCCAATCCTCTCAGCATTCCCTCAGTCAAGTTCCTCAGCTTGTTAAAGCCAATCTGCAACACTTGAAGATTAAATTGGGCGGAGAAAGCCCCATCTTCAATATAAGAGATGTCATTCTTAGTCAGATTCAGGTATGTGAGATTGCCGAAGCGACTTAAGGAAGAAAAGTGGATGCTTCGAATCTTGTTCTCATTGAGTCGCAGGTCAACAATTGTGCTGTTAATATGCAATGGGATATTTTCATATGGTGGCTGGTTCTGGCTGCAGATTGCCAACCATACGAATCCCTTTTCCCCTTCAATCAGCCAGCAGTCACCCTGAACAACAGGCACTCTTGTCAAAGAGAGGAACACAAGAGCCATAGCCCAGCAAAGTAAGGCACTGGTCACCATACCTCCTCCATGTCCACTGGACCCAGGAGAAATGGACATCTGTGCTTCAGCCATATTTCCAGCAGATTTTTGTTGTTGTTGTTTACACAGGTGATGATCTTTTTAGCAGTATTCCACTGGATATTCAGCAAGGCTTTGATTGTAATTGGATGTAACAGTTCTGTTAGGAACATCAGTTTGAGAATCAGTTTCGATTTTTGTTTTTCTCTGTTCAGTGTACGCTTGGTGTCTCGTCACACTGGAAAAGAAGCTTCATTTACGACCAGAGTCTTGTTTGTGTGCAATAGCTTTTCAGATAGCGAATCTGAGCATTCCCACGCATAGCTTCCCACAGGGCAGGAAGTGCTTGTGTTTTCCGAGGACATAATTTCTCATCAGATACCCGCTCATGACCAGATTTTCATATTGCGTCCTGCAGAAATAAGAAGAAAGAACATGATTATTGATATTTGAAAAAACTAGGTCAAGTCATAACAATGCTCCCTCGGTGAGAGTAACAAGAGTACAAAATTATATAAATGTGAATATTTTGCACAGCATATTATGAAATAACCCACTTATCCAAACTTTTACAATTAAGTCCAAATGAACACCCATAGTTCCATTGTACCTTAATTTCCAACTATTAACGGTGATACAGAGTGCAGAATATTCTCTAGTGGAATTTTGGAGCTATTTTTAAAAAGTCAGTTTTTGTTTAGCTGATGCCATGTTTTTCATGTGTATATAATCATTACGGTTGCTCACCTACTGAGAGCTAAACTTAGCACAGATCAATCACGCAGACACACTCGCACGCTCTCCAAGACCAATTAACGTCTAACAGCTTAGCTCATCCTGATAACACAAACACACACCCTATACAGAAGAGTTTACTTTTACATCTATCCACCTTATTAGCTTATGAGACCCTCTCCACTTGGCTAATGAAGGGAAACCCTTAAAATAGACTGCTTTTTTAATTACAGCGTGACCTAAATCAAACAACTGCTAAAGAAAGGATAACATACAGTAACTGAATGGTTGTTTTAGATATGGAGAATATATTGCATGTGCCTCTCTTAAAAGGAAACTGGGTTTTGTTTGTACTCAAACATTTCAATAATTGCTCAGAATGTATTGGATGATTTCTTATGTATTCAAACAGAGCTTGTTTGCATTTGTGTTCAAGGGAATAAAAATATGCTGACCCAACATAACCTACAGCGTAATTAAAGTACAGTGAAAAACCAATATATCATCATCAATTAGATAATACTGGTGCTATTATCTAATTCATGATGATAAATTGGATTTTCACTCTACTTTGATTTATCTTAGCTGTTTTAAATTGAACAAATAAATTATTTAATATGAAACAATATATAAACAGTATTACGTGCATTAAAAAAAAAAAAACATTGCAATTGATTGCATTTTTTACAGACTTGACCTGTAAATGTTTTTTTTTAAACATTTTTGGCTTTGGTTTCTAACAGGAGGGAGGACTCTTGCATATACAGTGGAAAGAGCTGGGAAAAAGTTAGCACTAGAACACTATTCCTTTTCAAGTAAGGGGTGGATGGAACAATCTTGTAAAACTGCCGTGATTATGTGATAGATAAGCTGTGGTTTGGCTAGTGCTGCTCTACAGATTGTACATTGTATTGCCGGTGCACTCCATGCTGCTTAAATGGACAAGTCTGATGATGGCGAGCATTTTTCTTCCTCTAAATCCTACTATAATTACATTGTATACAGGTGCTGGTCATATAATTAGAATATCATCAAAAAGTTGATTTATTTCACTAATTCCATTCAAAAAGTGAAACTTGTATATTATATTCATTCATTACACACAGACTGATATATTTCAAATGTTTATTTCTTTTAATTTTGATGATTAGAGCTTACAGCTCATGAAAGTCAAAAATCAGTATCTCAAAATATTAGAATATTTACATTTGAGTTTGAATAAATGACCATCCCTACAGTACGAATTCTGGGTATCTCTTGTTCTTTGAAACCACAATAATGGGGAAGACTGCTGACTTGGCAATGATCCAAAAGACGAACATTGACACCCTCCACAAAGAGGGTAAGTCACAGAAGGTCATTACTGAAAGGTGTGGCTGTTTACAGAGTGCTGTATCAAAGCATATTAAATGCAAAGTTGACTGGAAGGAAGAATTTGGGTAGGAAAAGGTGCACAAGCAACAGGGATGACCGCAAGCTTGAGAATACAGTCAAGCAAAGCCGATTCAAACACTTGGGAGAGCTTCACAAGGAGAGAACTGAAGCTGGAGTCAGTGCATCAAGAGTCACCACGCTCAGACGTCTTCAGGAAAAGGGCTACCAAGCCACTTCTGAACCAGAGACAACGCCAGAAGCATCTTAACTGGGCTGTGGAGAAAAGAACTGGACTGTTGCTCAGTGGTCCAAAGTCCTCTTTTCAGATGAAAGTAAATTTTACATTTCATTTGGAAATCAAGGTCCCAGAGTCTGAAGGAAGAGTGGAGAGGCACAGAATCCATGTTGCTTGAAGTCCAGTGTGAAGTTTCCACAGTCAGTGATGATTTGGGCTGCCATGTCATCTGCTGGTGTTGGTCCACTGTGTTTTCTGATGTCCACAGTCAACGCAGCCATCTACCAGGAAGTTTTAGAGCACTTCATGCTTCCTTCTGTTGACAAGCTTTATGGAGATGCTGATTTCATTTTCCAGCAGGACTTGGCACCTGCCCACACTGCCAAAGGTACCAAAAGCTGGTTCAATGACCATAGTGTTACTGTGCTTGATTGGCCAGCAAACTCGCCTGACCTGAACCCCATAGAGAATCTATGGGGTATTGTCAAGAGGAAGATGAGAGACACCAGACCCAACAATGCAGAAGAGCTGAAGGCCACTATCAGAGCAACCTGGGCTCTCATAACACCTGAGCAGTGCCACAGACTGATCGACTCCATGCCACGCCGCATTGCTGCAGTAATTCAGGCAAAAGGAGCCCCAACTAAGTATTGAGTGCTGTACATGCTCATACTTTTCATTTTCATACTTTTCAGTTGGCCAAGATTTCTAAAAATCCTTTCTTTGTATTGGTCTTAAGTAATATTCCAATTTTCTGAGATACTGAATTTGGGATTTTCCTTAGTTGTCAGTTATAATCATCAAAATTAAAAGAAATAAACATTTGACATATATCAGTCTGTGTGTAATGAATGAATATAATATACAAGTTTCACTTTTTGAATGGAATTAGTGAAATAAATCAACTTTTTGATGATATTCTAATTATATGACCAGCACCTGTATGTATCTGTCTGGGCTTCAAATTGACTGGCTTCAAAGTCCCAGTGTTCTCCATGGTGTGTGTGTGTGTGTGTGTGTTTGCAGGCCCATTTCATGTGGATGGGAAATGGGTGATGCTGTCTGGTTGACTTCTGACGGTTTACAAAGTGCTTTTTTCACAAGAGAATTGTAGACAGTAGAAGAGGCGGGCAGGAGTAGAGAAAAGAGAGTTCTGTAACGTGAATCTTTCATAGCATTCAAACTGTATGTGCCCTTACTTCACAGTGTGCTAGGAGTTACACACCACAGTACGCTGCCTCGACTGCAAACAAATCGCTGTTTCCCTAAGTACCCTTCCTATCATACCAGCATTTTAAATATTCATGTATTTGTTTATTTATTGTTTATGTGCTGTCATCTGTGAATAATGAAATTCTCACATGCTGTGTTTTACGTTGCTAGGTATATTAATAATATATGCATGTGTGAACACACTTATGCACATATGGACTACCTCAAAGCTGAATGTTACATCACTTTTACTTTTTCTAGAATTACCATTAAATACATATGTACTGTACTTATTCATTCATTCATTTGTTTATTTGTGGCTTGACAAATGTGCATGCACTGTCTTTTTTTTTTTTTTTTTTTTTAAGATATGCCATTTGGTTTAGTATTTGAATGAAATGCAGTGACATTCATACATTTATAAGTGTATTGTGGTGCCCAGATATTTTGGGGGCCACAGCAGATGTGTGTCTAGGACAACACACACAAAATTCAATTCACAGGGAGACATTTGTACTACAAATGTATCTGTACTTGATAAGCTTGACATTCAGCAAATGTGTAATGCAGTTCAGAATGAATAGAAATAAAAAATCAAGGGGACTATTACACTGATGTTGTTTTATTATGCATGCTTGAGATATCTTCTATATGAAGTATTTGTTCTGAATGTTTCAGACAGATTTATAACTGTCAAACCGTGTTAGTATCACAATAGACCGTTTTAGCAGTGCAGTCATCATAAGAAGAAGCCTTTGTCTCAGTCATTCTCCCCAAAACACTTAACCTGCATGTCAAACTATTCATAAACTTCAAAGGAAATGGCTTATTGTGTTCGCTTCCATGAACCGACTTCGATACATTACTGCACAGCAAGAGGCGTTCAAGCAGTCAGACTAACATTCAGTACTCTGTGTGTGTGTGTGTGTGTGTGTGTGTGTGTGTGTGTGTGTGGACTTGAATGTAGTTGCTTGTGGCTTAAAATAACATACTCCCTTTTTATGATCAATAAACAACTGCGTGACTCTGTGACATTAGATTAAGCCACTCGCTCTGGGCAAACATAAGAGAAGCTGTTATCCCCATATATTTTCTTTCTCTCTCCCTAGCTTCTCTAAGTGGAAATCCCACAATCTCAGGTTTCTGGGTGCAATTTGTGATATTGGAGACATTAGTCTTCTAAAAGTAAACAGACTGTAAACATGTCAAGATGAATCAAAGTGATATGAAGTGATTAATGTAATACGAAATTAATTTACACACTAATAAATTGCTACATCAAATACAGAATAGATGATAAACATAAATCATCAGTTAATATATCTTTACTTATCAGATATATGCACTGATTATTCAGATTTTTTGGTTGTGTGTGTGTGTGTGTGTGAGTGAGTGTGTGTGTGTGTGAACAAAAACTTGAGGAGAATTGTTTTTATGTATGTTTTGTATAGTGATTAGATTTATGATTGGACACACTGTAAAAAATTGAGAAAACCTGTTGCCTTAATTTTTAAGTAATGATAATTAAAAAAAATAAGTTAAGTGAATTGTCAAGTTCACTTAACTTTTTTTTTTTTTTGATTATTATTTACTTAATAATTTTAAGGCAATGGGTTTCCTCAATTTTTTTAAGTTAAGTCAACTTATCACTTTTTACAGTGCATATGTTGTATATATGTTTTAATTTGACTGCTGCTTAAAATTAAAAAAATTAAATCATTTTGAGTGTATGAATTCATAAATAAAAATGTTAATTAATTTATTGCTTTTAAATTACCAATATAACTATATGCATTAAACATTCATATTAAAAATTGCAATTAAATAAATAAATAAATAAACAACTTCATAAATAAAGCTTTTTTAAATTACATTTTACAAAGCATTCAAAAATTGAATTTTTCAAATCTAAAATTCATTGGTCGATCCGTGTGTGAACTGTCCCATGGCTTTTTAACTTAATTGATAAACCTATAAAGAAAAACTATTTAAAAATCTATTCATGGATGTATTTTTACTGTTACATTTAAGTACTATTTTGAACCTAAATAATGATTCAAATATGTCTGATTATTTAGTTTATTTTAAAAGTGATTTGTATTGTTATGAGAACAAAGCATCTAGTTATGTTTGATTAGGCAAGATTTTACTGTGGCTTTCAAAGCAGCAACACACAAATCTCCAGTGAAAAGACAAAAGACACAAACAAATAGCGATTATACATAATCACTCAGGAAATGACTTAAAACAACTTCCTCTGTGGGCCTCCAAACGTTCAGATAAACACTGCAGAGTGCAGCATAAATGGGCAGTTGCTAATTTGTTAGTGTGTAGATGTGCATTGGAGTTTGTTTGTAAAGCTGAAATAATTGTGTAATGGCCATTGTTTAGTGAGTGGGTGTTCGGTGACACATAATTGGACAGGGTTCAGGTAGCACAGCAAACACGCGTACAGTTCACATCTGCTGAGTTCTTGAAACACCCAGAGGGAAGCCTTTTTGTGTGCCAATCCATCTCTGTCTTCATCTGATTAAGAAAACAAGAGAAATCCAAATGTTTCGGTGACTCAGGAAATGCTTTTGAAAACAAGACATGGTATAGGGGCCTACTTGTCTGTGGGGACTGTCTCCATGGTTACCCTGCTTCTGGTGACAGGAGCTGCTGCCCATAGGGCTATCTGATTTACACAGTTATGATTAGACTGAAACTACAGATGGTGTGGAACTTCCTACCTAGTCGACGCCACAGACAGGAGACAAACATGAAGCAGTGGCGCGTGTACTGATGTGATTGGGCGACTTGTTGAACTGTAGGAAGGAAGCAGTGTTTATGGACTGATGTGGCAAGCTTTAGGTGCATTCGCACCTCACAGTACGAGTGATCTTTGACCTCCACATGAAAAGCGTCATGGAAGCCTGATTTTACAAGGTTGCTTGGTAGCAAGAAGGTGGGAATTATACATGATAGTTAAAAAGAATTTATAGAATCAATGTTATTTGTTAAATGTAAACCATAATACTTTTCTGTTCTTTTAATCTATTTCCTGACACATACTGTACACTACTGTTCAAAACTTTGGGTTTAGTATTTTTTTTTAAAGAAATTAATGCTTTTATTCATGCATTAATTCATAAAATTATTCAAAACTGTCAAAAAAAATTGTAAAGTCATTTAGTATGTAACAAAAATTTTATATTTTTTTCTGTAAAATTTACTATTCATAGAAAAATCTGGTGTCACAGTTTTTTACAAAAATATTAAGCAGCACAGCTGTTTTCAACATTGATAATAATTAAAAACGTTTCTTGATTATCAAATCAGCATATTAGAATGATTTCTGAAGGATCACGTGACACTGAAGACTGAAGTAAAGATGCTGAAAATTCAGCTTTGTATCACAAGAATAAATAACATTTCAAAACATGTTGAAATAGAAAGTAGTTATTTTAATTGCAGTAATATTTCATTACTATCTATTTAGATCAAATACATGCTAAAACATTAAAAACCTTACCAAAAAGTCTTACTAAACTTTTGGATAATAAATTTCTGCATGCCCATAGAAATATTATGGAAATAAACAAGATTGAAAACCTCCCCCTTGCCCATATTGAAAGAAATTGGGGTATATTTAAAATATGTAAACAATGTAGCTGATGTCATGACATATTTCATTTTCTGTTGGTTATGTATGAGACAAAATCACTATTAATTTTCTACAGTAAAAAATGGCATTTTTAATCCTAAAAAAAAGTACTTTAATGCATTTCATAAAAAAATTAATGTTCTGCTTGTTCTTAGGGTCGCCTTTTTAAGCAGTAGGCTACATTTATTTTCATCTCATTGCGTCCCAAAAAAATTAAAAAAAATTTTTATAATGATTATCCAAAAAGATGGACTTCAGTTGCTATTTCACTACAGAGTCTCTACCAAAGCTTTCTCATCTCTCTTCCATCTTTTGATTTTTTTTTTGCAGCATCTCCCATAATGATACACCGTCTGATACTCATGTGCTGTGCTTTCTAAGGTCAGCGGCAGGCAGGGTCAAAGTCGAATTTGTTATAAAACTTGACATTGATTGCTTGATGCTTCCTTCCATTGATTTTAATGCATTGGAAGTGTTGACTTTTAAGACGCATGCTGAAGATGAATTTTAAGTATGTAATTACTTGAGAGAAATGCCGTCATTATTTGGGTGTGCGTGTGTTTTTCAGTGTTTTCTTCTGGTGTGGTTATGCGCTCATACTAGAAGATTAGACTGCACATTGGCTCCGAGTAAAAGTGTCAGGTCTATTCACTGCCAACTTTGAGAAAGCTGCATAAATTTGCACGTCTTTCCACAGCGTGGAGCTATTTTTGAACTTGGCAGCCACTGATATAGAGTTTATCCTGGAACAAGAGGGAGAAGAAAAAAAAAAAAAACAGAAGCCATGACATACAAAGTGCAGATTGTGCAAGACCAATGATCTTCCCTGATGAGACCACCAAGGATTCCCTCCGCACACAGAGCCTAACAGAAACTGAAGATTCTGTCATCGGTTACTCACTAAGCTGTTATTTTTTGGTGATAAATGCGTGCTGTTGTCTTTTGCGGTTCTCTTGTTTTCAGTTCGTGCAATGTGCAATATGTCGTTTATTTACAAATTTGCATTAATTAACACAGATGATTTACTATGTAGGGCAGATTCTTTCACTTCATGTGAAGTCAAATATTGTGTAAATGCTGTCTGATTCATTAATATGTAGCATGTACTGCCCTGCAGATTAGTGATGTGAAGCGCACTGGATTAACGCGTCGCTTCATTGTAAATGTGTTTGTGTATCTGTGTGAGAGCGAGGGTGCTTAAGCATATGAAATTGGCCCTGGGAAATTTTGATGCTTAATGACGTTCCTTCACACTCCAGAAATCTGTTCCATTGCTTTGCAGAGCACAGATCATAAACACAGGCAAAAACTAATACGCATTATTACATTTCAAAAACTCCACGCTACAAACCAGTAACTAAAGTTGCAAGGCAGTGGAGTCAGATTCATTTTTGGTGAGGTCTGAGACAGATTATTAGCAGTGTTAGTATTATAGTAAAATATTTTCATATTTTAAGTTTATAGCTTAATTTTGTTATGTGCTTTTGTTGTTTTAGTTTTTGATTTTTAAAGTATTTCTGTATGGCTTTAATTTATTTTTATTTCAGTTTTAGTTTTACTCATTTTAGTACTTCAGCCTAAATATATTTATTTCATTAAGTTGACAAAGAAATATTTTTAATAAAGTTTCTTGTAATATTTATATTTATTCACCTCTATTTCAATGATCAAAAACAACATTTAAAAGTTTTTGTTTATTTGTGTATTCAGTGTTGGTCTTCCGTAGTTGCAGAAGTCAAAAAGCCTCTAGTTTCTATGATGTTTTCCAGATTCGGCTTTATTCTGTATAACAATAACTTCTCTAAAAGACACAATATTTAGAGTTATCATTCATGGATTCCACAGAATCACTTATTTTAGTATGTTAGCAGCATTTTAAAAATAATTTTTAGGGGGAATTGAAAGAAATCTTTGTTGCACTTTGTACGTCACTATAATAAACATGGCAAACAATAATACTTTTTCACACAAATGCTTCCTCTCAGCACATTTAATCAGAGTTGAGAGCCGGAACAATGCGTCTTATAATGTTGAGTGGAGTGTGTTTAGGATGCTGCATAATACCTGAAGTAAAGTTTTCTTGCATGTTGTTATTGCATGCTGATGCTGTTTAGATTCCCCACTGACTCTTTCTCAGCTGGACCTCACAGTGATGGCAGCTCTCTAATTAAAGCAGAATACATTACCTATAATGAGTAAGAAAGTGTGTGTGTGTGTGTGTGTTTTGTCATGGAGGCTTTACACCGCATGCATGGATTAAAAGTTTGCATTTGACTGTTTAAGGATGTCTATAAGGATGCGGTCCCAGAATACAATCACCATAATGTATTAGTGTTTGAAGAAGATAATCACAAAAACCACCGCAGAGGTACAGAGTTAAACTGAGTAGCGTGGCTTATTTTGGCAGTGTGAATATATTTACTGAAGGATATGAATGCTTGCTGTAATTTGGCTTTTGTGTAAATCTCAACTGTTGTTACAAGCTGACTGCTTTCGCTGTCTGTTAATACTGTTTTCTTGCTGTCTGCATTGTTAGACCCAGATGGATTTTCTTCATATTTACTCTGCTGTTTTGGGCAGAAAATCTGTGTAAATCTGCAAAATTCTTTTTTTAAACACAAAACGTAATGTCGAACAGCTGACAAGTCTTACTGGTAGCTGAAAACATCAAAATACCTAATGTATTTAATAACACACAAGGATTGTACAGTATGTAATATAGACACATGCTGAATGCTCATTGCGTCTAAAATCTTTTTTTCTCTCACTGCAAAAAATGGGATGTGAATTACAAAGACGACGTGTTGATAACGTGTTAAAGTTGTGAAGCACTCACAAACATTCTTTTTGTCTTATTTACATTTGTTTACACCTCTCCACTAGCTTAGACAGATGTGTCTTCTCTGGGTGGTTGCTACTGTGGTGACTTTTGTGTGTGCAGCAGCCTCAAATGTTGAGTTTAGTATGATGTTTCTAAGCGTAAATTGCTAACCAATAAATACATTTTCCCTGTGTACAGGATATGTACGGAGAATGATTATTGATAAAACAATATCAAAAATAAAACAGCTAGCACTTTAATAAAAATTACATGTTACAAATATTTATATACCACTGTAAAAAAAAGTTGACCTAACTCAAAAAATAAGGCCAACCTATTGCACTCAACTTGTTGAGTTAACTCAACTAGCAACCGACAACTTAAAAACTTTAGTTCATCAAATGAATAAAAGTGAGTCTGTTGAGTTTACAAAAGATCTGTTAGATCAACCAAAGAATTTGTAGCATTTCGCAATACTAACCTTTTTTTAACAATCCTCTTTCTTTTCTCTATTAAATCTAGAAGATGCAATAAGAAGCACATATACCTCGGCATGATTCTCAACCATGGTGAGAAACAACAAATATTAAATCAGTAAAAATATGAACTCCACATCATGACAGCTAACTGACAGTGACAACTGCAGCAGCAGCATAAATTAAGCCAGTAAAATGTAAAACAATGATACTATTTTAATATTAATTAACATTAAAGCTGCAATGCATGCTGGGAACTTGTGCAATATTGTTCAATGTAATATTGTTTGTTCAGAAGACTCAATTTGAAAAGTTGGGAGAACATTTGGATATGTTGTTAACAAATACTTGAGTACCTAAGTAAGGTAAACAAAACAACTTTTGCTAACGACATGTTTTGAGTATTTTTGTTCGGTTCACACAAAAAATTTAACTGACTTCTACTAAAAATTCTTTGTTCAGGCTACTTTTTTACATTTGTAAGTAGAACTGTTCGAAAGTTGGATTTTTTTACAGCATGTATATTATTTATATACAGTACATACAAGATGATTTAATGTATTTGAAATAAGTCTCTTAAGCTCGCCAAGGTTGCATTTATTTGATTACAAATACAGTAAAATACACTAACATTGAGAAATATTATAACATTTATTTTATTTTAAATAATAAATGTAATTTATTATGTAATGCAAAGTTGAGTTTTCAGCATCATTACTCCAGTCTTCAGTGTCACATGATGCTTCAGAAATCATAATTGCTAATTTGCTGCTCAAGAAACATTTGTTATCACTGTTGAATGATATATACTGTATATATATATATATATATATATTATATGCCTGTCATAACTATGCAAAGATTTGATTTCAAAACCAGTATCATAGCTTCTGAACTATTTCTTGATTATGTGGTGGCTGTGCTTTGATATTAAATTATTTGAATCTTAATTCAAGTGATTTCGAAAATCTGCCAGTAATCAGTGTTGAGTACTATTGTAAGGTTAACTGCCTGGTTTACATGTTTACATGAAAATGATTAACAGTTGAAAACATTACAAATCTGGAAAAGTAATCAAATATAATCAGTTTAATAAAGTAATTGAAATAGTTACACTACTTATTACTTACACTACATATTATTTTAGATTGGGTAACTTGTAATCTGTAACATTTCTAAAGTAACCTTCCCAACATTGTATCACAAAATAATATGAGGAATAACACATTCAAATTTTTTTGAACACATTGAAATAGAATTCCTTTTTAACATTAAATGTCTTTAAATTTACTTTTGATTGTTGCATTGTTGCTCAACAAGAGTACTAATATCTTTTTTTTTTTTTTTTTTTAAATCTTATTGCCCCAAACATTTAAACGATAGTGTATTAAAACCTAATAAAACATAAATATGAAAAATTAATTTTGCACAAAAATATTAACAAAATAACTATCATTTTAAATGATTTAACTTAATGTAATATTAGACAAAATTACCATTTGAATGTCAGTGGTAATCTCCTAATTCAAACAGACCAAAATAGTTCAGTCTAAATATTCTAAAATTACATCTAATTTAATTTAACATCTAATATAACAGCCATGAAAGCAACCATAACAACCTAATCACATGCTAATAATTGCTTGGCTAGGCAGCAAGTTTCGAAAAAGCAAGAACCACTCACATTTTATTCATACGGTCCATTTTAACTCAGCATGAAATCTTCACAGCATTCACACTTTTCAGTAAGATGGAGGAACATGTAAGTTGTTTAAGAGTCCTAATAACAAAAAAAGAGTGGTCCTTTATCCTCAGCTGCCTAAAATGAATCCATTCTGTGTACTATGACATAGACTGTGAAACTGAGAAATACTGCTGTTAGGAGCAAGGACCGAACATGTTCTAAAAGGAAAGGTACAAGACTTTAAGGTTTAAGAAGTACTCAGACAGCTTCCTTTCAAATATTCACTTCCTCTTTCCTGTTTTTACTCAAAGACACACATCTAAAGAATAAGAGCTGACAGCATCTCTCTTTATACACATGAACAAAACCTGCAAACTAAAGGATTTCTCACATAAGTGTAGAGGAAGAATAAAACAACCAGCTCAAGACACAGATGGCGGCCACCCCTCCCTTCTTCCTCTTTCTCTGGGGTCTGCAGTGCTCTTGACACCTGGTCATCATGACATTCTCCATTTAGCTGTTCAGCATCACCAGCCAGATGAGAATGTGTATAAAAGATGAGAGGCTAACTGACAAGATGAAAGGATGTGCGGAGAAAAGATGAGGGTTTTGTAAAATCACATGCACAAACACATGCGTGCTCTGTCTCTTTAATGCCCTTCATTTTTGTTCTCTGCTGTGTTAGACTTTTTTAAGCTTAGAAGTTTTAAGAGGACATGATTTAATAAAGAAAATGCAGAGGCAGCTGATCGTGACATTTAAAGGAATAGTTCATCCAAAAATGAAAATTCTATCATTATTTACACACCCATATGTCCTTCAAAACCCCTTTTATTTTTTCAGTGGAATAAAAAAGGGAATTTTTAAAGAATATTCACATACACTTTTGTGCAAGAGTCTTAGACCGTTAGTATTTTCACCAAAAAAAAATGGTTTTAAGCCAATTATTTCTATCTTTTGCTGTAGTGCATCAGTAGGAAATTGTAATAATCCAGTGAGAATTTTGTTTGCCCAAGGAGTCTGACAACAGCCAGTGCTCCACACAGAGATCTGATCTCAGCATCATCCAGTCTGTCTGGAATCACATGAAGAAACAGAACAAACTGAGACAGACTACATCCAGAAGAACTGTGGCCACGTCTCCAAGAACGTCTCCAAGAGACCTACCTGCAAAGCTACCTGAAAAACAATGCGCAAGTGTACCTCGGACAAAAGCTGTTTTAAGCGCAAAGGTTCACACCAAATGTTGATTTTATTTAGTTAACAGAAGTTAACTGAGTGTGCCTAAAGTGCCTAAAACTTTTAACAGTACTGTAGCTTTGCAGGTAGGTTTCTTGAAGCATCTTGGAGACGTTGCCACAGTTCTTCTGGATTTAGTCTGTCTCAGTTTGTTCTGTTTCTTCATGTGATTCCAGACAGACTGGATGATGCTGAGATCAGATCTCTGTGTGGAGCACTGCCTGTTGACAGACTCTCACTGGATTTTTTTTTTTTTTTTTTTGGTGAAAATACTAATGGCCTAAGACTTTTTCACAGTAGTGCACATCTTTTCCATAAAGCACCTCATAGTGACCTAGGGCTGTCAAGTTCAAAAATATATTATACAAGTGGTCCAGGACCATATGACTCATGCTCTATATTCCAAGACTTTTCCAAGACCATTTGGAGTATCGTGAAATATTCTTATGTGTGTGTTTTACAGAAAAAAATAAATAAATAAATAATATATATATCAGGTAAAATAAGTATTGAACACGTCACCATTTTTCTCATTAAATATATTTCTAAAAGTGCTGTTGACATGAAATTTTCACCAGATGTCGGTAACAACCAAAGTAATCCATACATACAAAGAAATCAATACAAATAAGTTCAGAAATTAAGTTCTATGTAATAAAATGGAATGACACAGGGGAAAAGTATTGAACACGCTTACTGTAACTGATTTAATACTTCGTACAAAAGCCTTTGTTGGTAATGAGAGCTTCAATACACCTCCTGTATGGAGAAACTAGTCATATGCATTGCTCAGGTGTAATTTTGGCCCATTCTTCCACACAAACAGTCTACAAATCTTGAAGTTACATGGGCCTCTTCTATGCACTCTGATCTTTAGTTCTTTCCATGAATTTTCCATTGGATTCCAGTCAGGTGATTGGCTGGCCATTCTTGCAGCTTTACTTTCTTTCTCTGAAACCAACTGAGAGTTTCCTTGGCTGTGTTTGGGATCATTGTCTCGCTGAAATGTCCACCCTTGTTTCATCTTCATCATCCTGGTAGATGGCAGCAGATTTTTATCATGAATGTCTCGGTACATTTTTCCATTCATCCTTCCTTCTACTATATGAATTTTGCCAGTGCCATACCATGATGTTTTGGGGTGATGTGCAGTGCCATTTTACCTCCAAATATGGTGTGTATTATGGCATCCAAAGAGTACAATATTTTGTCTCATCTGACCAGACTATATTCTCCCAGTATTTCACAGGCTTGACTAAATGTTGTGCAGCAAACTTTAAACGAGCTTCAACATGCTTTTTCTTTAGCAATAGAGCCTTGCGTGGTGAGCGTGCATACAGGCCACGGCGGTTGAGTGCATTATTTATTGTTTTCTTTGAAACAATTATGCATGCTAATTCCAGGTCTTTCTGAAGCTCTCCACAAGTGGTCCTTGGCTCTTGGACAATTCTTCTGATAATTCTTTTTACTCCTCTGTCAGAAATTTTGCAAGAAGCACCTGGTCGTGGCCGGTTTATGGTGAAATGATGTTCTTTCCACTTCCAGATTATGGCCCCAACAGTGCTCACTGGAACATTCAGAAATATAGAAATCCTTCCGTAACCAATGCCATTAGTATGTTTTGCAACAATAAGTTTGCAAAGGTCTTGAGAAAGCTCTTTGCTTTTACCCATCATGAAATGTTTCTTGTGTGACACGTTGGTCATGAGACACCTTTTTATAGGCCATCAGTTGGGACTGAACCAACTAATATTAATTTCCACTGACAAGGGGCAGGATTGCTTTCTAATTACTGATAGATTTCAGCTGGTGTCTTGGCTTTTTGCACCTCTCTTTCTTCACGTGTTCAATACTTTTTCCCTGGGTCATTCCACATTATTACACAGAACTTTATTTCTGAACTTATCTGTTTTGCTTTGTTTGTATGTATGGATTACTTGGATTGTTACCGACATCTGGTGAAAATTTAATGTCAACAGCACCTTTACTGAAAAAAATGGTGACGTGTTCAATACTTATTTTACCCCTGTATATATATATATATATATATATATATATATATATATATATATATAATTTTATACAAGTATTAATGCATACAAGTATTAATATATAAATATATATTTTAATGAACACTTTTATGCATCAAGGATGCATTAAATTGAGCAAAAGTGACAGTAAAGACTTTTGACATTGTTACAAAAAACTATTTCAAATAAATGCCGTTCTTTTTCATTTGAATTGATAATAATTTTTAAATTGATAATAACAAGGAATAATTGATAATTGATAATAATAAGAAATGAGCACCAAATCAGCATATTAGAATGATTTCTGAAGGATCATGTGACACTGAAGACTGGAGTGACCCTGTTTCTTTATATTATTCAACATTTCATAATATTACTGTTTTTACCATTTTTTGGGGAAAATAATACTGTAAATGCAGCCTTGATGAACATCTCGGTGAACTTAAAAAAAAAACAAACAAAAAAAAACATTCATCTTACTAACTCCAAACTTTTGAATAGTAATGTACTGTATTATCATGGATATTAATAATATCATGAATAGTCTCATTTTGGGTTTAAATATTTAAATTAATTAAATTGTATACTATTTTAATGCGATTACATTGAATGATCTGGTAATTCCAAGCGACTGTGGAGTATGAAATGTGAAGGAATGTAAAGCTGTTGTTGAAATATCTGGTGTCAGGCTATGATCTCCTCTTGATCTTGTACCTGTTAGTTTCTTTATTTCCCCCTCCCTGCTGTAAAGTCTATAATATAATTTTGCCTTTTTTTGTGTTCTTTTATTTATATTGTTTTCTTGTTGAGTGTGATTTGAGTCCTCTGCGGCTGTCATGGTGTTGTGGTTTTGAGTTTTGTTGTTATTGGTTTTCTTTATCTTCTCTTATTATTATGGCCTGCTTGAGAAACCACAATGCAGTCCATAACAACGCTAATATTTCTTTTTACACTTTTATTGTTATAGTGCTCAGGGCACGGACCTTGTGGGTTATCCTTTGTGTTCATCTCAATGTGATATTGCCCATCCTTATGCTGCTATATCCAAACTATACCCACAACCTCACTGCCGACAGCGTGAGGACATAATCACAGCAAATTCAACAGTAAAAACACGAGCTGAATAGATCAGGAGCGATGCAGTCTGCTGTGCAGTGCTCAAGGGTTTCATTCAGCACATTGTGATCTGAGGACACCGTCTGCCACCTGTTAGGAAAGCAGGGAATTAGCTCGCTTTAATACTTGCTTCTCTTCCTACACAGAGGGTCTCGTTTTTGACCCTGCTTCCAGGTCTCACACCTCAGATCTGTCTCTTGCAGCCCAGCTCCAAAGCAAGTCATCAGTATCTTTGGTGTTGCAATTCACTCAAAGATAGTGCGTACACTATGTGGCTAAACGTCAAGTATTAAGGTTAAACTTTGAGAGTGGAGAAGAATGCTGGAAAAATGCAAGAAAATAAAAACATTGCCCAGTCTGGACTCTTAGTAATTGTATTTCATTCAATTGGATATTTACACTATCATTCAAAAGGTTGGGGTCAGTAGTTTTCTTCTTCTTTTTTTTTTTTTTTTAAAGAAAAAAATGTATACTTTTATTCAGAAAAGGAGCCATTAATTTGATGAAATGTAAAGACATTTCTAAGGTTAGAAAAGATTTAAAAATAAATGCTGTCCTGAAAAATGTATAAAGGTTTCCACAAACATATTAAGCAGAACAACTACTTTTTAACATTGATAATAATAGGATTTATTCCTTAAGCAAAATTAGCATATTAGAATGATTTCTGAAGAATCAGACTGGTGTGACCCTGTTACTTTAAATTATTAAAAATTTTAATTGTAATAATATTTTAATAATATTATTTTACTGCATTTTTGACCAACTTAATGCAGCCTTGGTGAGCAAGAGATTTGGAATTATGATATACAATTAATTTAAATATATGCATTTCTACAAAAACAACATGCATTCAATTCTGTCATCTAATGAAATGTAAAGCAATGAGTATGTTTCATGCATGAGCTTAGACCAATTATTCTTAATATCTTGACAATGTGTAGATGATTGCTTATGATTTTGGTCTCCACTACTATTTTTATTTATTTATTTACTTTTTGTATGTGTGTGAGTGTGTGTGACTTAATGTGCCCGTGTCTATTCACATGTTGACATCAAAAATGGCAAAACTATGCGATTTCAAACTCTCATGTCAACACTGAGCTATATGTAGAACACATGATACACTCGATGTAATGTAAAACATCAAATTTGGCTGATAGACAACATTAATATTTATGATTTTTCACGAATCACTAGCATATAGTAGCATACAGTTAATGATGCAGTGAAAATGATTCAATAACACAGATTCCAGATCCAAATCCAGAGGTTCTGGATCTGGTTCTTAGACAAATGAAGCCCTTTGCTTAAATAAATTCATCTATGTATTGGGTGTGTTTTTCCCTTCGGATCTGTATAGATTTGAGTTGGGATAGAGCCAAAGCAAACCTTAAGCCTTAAGCTTATACATCTATCAGCAGCTGATCCCCCTCATTATGGAGCTTGACTGATATGAGCAGCCATCATTCCCTTGAATAACATACAGCCATTGTAACCGACCTGTCGTGTCCCATGGTGATCAACAGGACCTTCTGATAGATTGTGTTTACTTTTGAATGAAAAAAAAATTGACAGACAAACTGTACACGGAGGTGAGTAAATGCTTGCTAGGTTTCTATTAGCTGTGCTAAGGAGGGATTATGTTGTCTTGAGGGAGTCAAAGCTTTGTAAGCGAATGAATCCCAAACCTCTAAATCCTATTAGCTGCATACGGAGGTGAGGGAACACAGAGCCATGGCTTAACCTTAAGACTGACAGAGGCACAATTGTGTTTTATTGCATCTGTTTGTCCTCTCTCTTTCAGCACAACACAAACATTCGCCAACCTAATAGAAATGGTGAGGGTCTCAAAAAACCTGATTCATATCTGTTTTGTTGCCTTTAAATCATCTTTTCACTCTGGTTTCTCCATCCCAATCTAACCTGAAACATGGTGTCGTCACCGGCTGTATACAGTGGTAGGAAGGCATTAAGACCCGTCTGAATTCAGTGTTTGCATAACATCCTGTCTAGATGCCTTCATCAATCACTTTTTGAAGGCAGAATAGATATTTCCTTCATTGTCTGTGGTCTTGTGTGTGTTTCTTTTTCTTCAAACTAAGACTAACAATGACTCATAAAAAAGAAATAAAAAAAAGAAAATCAGCATTGTAGTTGATATATCTTTGCTTGGTTATTTCTGAAGTTCACTTCAGTATGTTCAATATGTTGTAGATTATCAGATGTGGCATGTAGTGCCTTGGAAGTCTGTCTGAAATCAGTAAAGGTTTGGGGTCGGTAAGACGTTTTAAATGATTTTGAAAGGCAACATTTATTTAATAGTAAAAAGCGTAATTTTGTGAAATATTATTACAATTTAAAATAACTCTTTTCTATTACTATATTTGAATTTATTTTTGTGATGGCAAAGCTGAATTTTCAGCATCTTTACTCCAGTCTTCAGTGTCACATGACGCTTCAGAAATAATTCTAATATGCTGATTTGCTGTTTGAGAAACATGATCATCAGTGTTAAAAATAGTTTAAAAATAATTAATTTAAAGTTGAAAAGAATGGCATTTATTTAAAATAGAAATCTTTTGTAACATTATAAATGCCTTTACTTTTGATCAATTTTTGAACAAAAAATATTCAAAAAAGAAAAATAGTCTAACAAATGTGCTCAGTTTTCATTTATGAGACTGGATTTCTGAAAAATAGTTATTCTCTTTGTCTATACAATGAGTTGCAAAAATTGCGGACAGAAAATAAATAATTACTCAAGGACATGATTTGCTGTTTTTTTCCTCGCACAAAAAGTACTATGGTATTCTCTGAACTACTTTGGAGCAACAAGTAAACGCCAAGGTTTATGTATATGGTAATCATACAGTACCATGGCATTACCATTTAATAAATATAGATATTTACAAATATTTTTTGTAAGGGTAAATATGTAGTAATATTCACTGCACTTGCACGCTTGCATATTACACCTCCATTTTCCCAAATACTATAAGCTGATTTCTCTGCATTATTCAATATTTCCCACATTATCATACAAGTTAACACCTCAAGCATTTGGGTTAGCTTTACCTTAATTTCCTGTTCATAGTTGATGTTTAAAATTTAATTTGATAAACCTAATGCTCTATAGAACTTATACCCTATATGATTAGACTTTCTAGTAGACACCAAAACATCCTGAGACCACATAAAAAATCTGTTGCATTTTGTATTAAATTAAAACCATGCAAAAGACATTTGCATTTTCATTATTAGGTCTCAGACGTTTGGACCCACTGCAAGTTACTTGCATAAGCATGTATCTCTGTGTGCGTGGTTATACACGAGGGAAAAAGAACAATGAGAAGAAATGAGCTTTCTTGCTCTATTTCTTTCGCTGTCCATTTTTCTTTCCCAACCTCAAAATGAATCTGCTGTTCCGTTACAAAAAAAGGAAAATAAAATAAACTTTTATTGTTGAAGGAGAAACGGCCTGGTTGGAGGGGAGGAGGAAAGAGGAATGAATAAAGATATGCATTAGTCAGAGGACGGGAGTGCAGGAGAAAGCCCATGAATCTCAATCTAACTTTATTCAGCTGGGACCAGGAAAGAGCAAGCCAGCAAGGTCATCTGAGACAGAGTGACGCAACAATTACAAAAGCCTGCCAGGCCCATTGTGATTGGTCATCTCGCTCTTTGATCAATGTCAAGGAAGTAGGTTTTTATTTATTTATTTTTATTTTTTTATAAATGTCATGATTTCTGCCCTTAACTCTCAATAGTTTTGTATGAGAGAAGTATAGCTTGCATTCTGATTTATGATGTAGGTGTCAACATTCATTGTATATGAGGGATTGCTATTATAGATAATGATGATTAAACGTGGAAATTTATTGTGGATATTGTCCTACTGTTAGAATGTGGTATTATATTTTGCAGAAAAAATATTTAATAGCAAATGTACCATTAAAAAAAAAAAAGTTCTTTCTTTGTTTTTTTTAAGAAATTAATATTTTTTTTCAGCAAGGATCCATTAAACTGATCAAAAGTGACAGTAAAGATATTCATAATGTTATAAGATTTCTGTTTCAAATAAATATTGCTCTTTAAAACTCAAAGAATCCTGGAAAAAAAAATCAGTTTTCATGGTTTCTACAAAAATATTAAGCTACACAACTGTTTTCAGCATTGATAATAAAAATAAATGTTTCTTGAGGACCAAATCAGCAAATTAAAATGATTTATAAATGATATATACATATAAAATGATCATGTGACACTGAAGACTGGAGTAATGATGCTTTTGCATCACAGGAATAAATTATATTTTAAAATATATTCAAATAGATAAGTTATTTTAAATTGTAAAAATATTTCATAATATTACAGTCTTACTGTATTTTTATTAATCAAATGTAGCCTTTGTGGGCATAAAAAACTTTAATAGATGTTACCAATAACAAAAATTTTGTGATTTGGAGTTAATTATTATAAAATATACAAAAGTTCAGTTGAGGCACGATTTCATCCATCAAATTAACCGACGGCAGCTTTTATACCTCAGTAAAGAGCGGAGAAATTGAGTTGCACATATTTCTGGTGGAGGACAGTGACTGTATCTAAACCTTCAGATGAAATGACACATAGCTCAGGTTAAAGAACACTCTTAAAAATAAAGGTTCTTAATTGGCATCAATGGTTCTGTCAAGAACTTTTAACATCCATGGAACCTTTCAAATGCAGAAAAGTTTCTTAATGGATGAAAAAGGTTCTTTTGATTTCTAATGGTTCTTCAAAATGGTTCTTTTAGGAACAACCCGATCTCACGGCAATTCGTACATATTTTTTGAGGTGGCTAATTCGTATGAATTCATACGACCTCACTCGTACAAAATCGTACGTATTTTACGAGTAGCACAATTTGCATGAATTTGTACGAATGACCTACACCTAACCCCGCCCCTAAACCTACCCGTCACTGGGGTTTAGACAAATCATACAAAATCATGTGAGTGAGGTCGTACAAATTCGTACGAATTGGTCGTGAGATAGCGTTGTTAGGAACTGTTCACTGAAAGGATCTTTGGGGAACCAAAATGGTTCGTCTATGGCATGGCATCACTGCAAAAACACCATTTTGGAACCTTTATTTTTAAGAGTGAATGTGGTTGTGACTCCTGTAAATAACCAAAATGTGTGTGAACACAACCGTATTAATGACTGAAAAACAGAACTGACAACTGTATTTTTTTGCTGTCTGAACATGGCCTATAAAACCTGTTCCTCTGTTTCTGCAGGATCCCTAACAGTTACAGCTCTTTGTAGTGCTTGTTTCCTAAAGCAGAATAGACAAACCACTCGACAGCTTTTCACATAGCATCTAAAACAATCACCAGGGGTGTATAATTTGTCTGTGAAGGACAGTCCAGTGCTGTGGAGTGTTCGAACATCAAGTGCATGACTGTATGATATAGTAAATACTTTCAGTGCCAGAACATTCTGTTCTGAAATCAAAGCTTCGTGTTAAAAACCAGATCACCCAGAGGTACATTACAGCAAGAGACAATCAGATTGAAGCTACAGACATTAAAACTTGACCTCGATGTCAGCTCTATCATCACAGCAAAACTACGAGAAATTACGGTACATCTAACCCTTTTGCCTTGGCCCTCAGTTGCTCAACATTATTGACTGTGTGTTTGCTTTTGGTAGCATTCCTTTTCTGTTTACAGAAGCATATTCCGCATAATCCAGTGTTTTATGTATATTTGTTACCAAAGACACAAGAACAGCCTATAAAATATGAAAATGTATTACATTTTCCTCTAGTAGCATTCCTCATTTGCAGCATCTACAGCAAATGAGATGGAAACGGAATAATAAGTATCTCCTCTGCACCCTATTTATTGTATTTGTCCTTTGGTCATCATTTATCAAACTTGCTTACTATCATTAGGCCATAACTAGAGGTCTAAATGGTGCATCTGTGTAGATGTAAATGTCCTACCCACACAGCTGCAGAGATCTGATTGGTGCTCCCAGTTGCTCAAGTATCCAGTCAGATGTCCTTTGAGAAGATCTGCAAACACACATATAAGATTAAAGTCATAAATTTGAGTCATTAAAATGATTCAGGGCAGTCTCATTCACAAAGCATCACTATTTTTATTGTTCAGAACTGTATGAATGAACATGAATGATAGCACTGATCTTTTAGCTACAAACTGAGCAAAATAAAATGACTTATATTGAAGGAGGGACCTGAGCCATATCTATGGACCAGAATATCACAGACACTGGTAAGTGACCTATTTTGACTTTTGCCCCACTAAATTTAAGATTTTAAATGTAAGATTTTTGAATTGTACATCAAATTTCCGTCCAATTGGATTACATCAGTTTAGTGAAGAAACTATTTACACCAAGACATTCCTAATAAATTTCACAAATAATTACAAAGCAACAAGTAACACATTGAATTAAAAATGTAAGTAGAAAGAATGAAATAGTATTTTCTCCAATTGCCTTTAAATTACAACTTTTAAAAACCTTCAGCATAAATATGTTAATTGTGAAAAGCGATTATTTTTCAAAAAGTATGAACATGGTTAAAATGTAATATGGCATTGATACACGGGTTCAGGATGGCTTTTATCCGAATACTTGGCCTTCTAATTTTCTTAACAAGCAAGGATATCATTGCTTTATCATAACAGAAGTAATTTGACATGAATAGAATTGGGCATTGAATGACGTGTGTATGAAAGTATTGGATACCATCATAATGCCTGCAATTTATTTATTTATTCTAATTTATCCTTCATATGGATTTATTTGAAGTAGAGGCCAGAGATCCTACAGTACGCCCACAATGTCTATTACCATCACTATGGATCTATAATGAAATGAGCAGCCATATAACACAAATAATTTCCTCCGCTGCCTGTATAAAAGCTTTTGTAGAAAATCTATTGCAAGCCATGGTACAGACACTGTGTGTTCATTATGTTCGCATTTCATGAGATGACGAGATTTAACAAATTCAAGAGGGGTTACATGCATCAGAATACTTCCCATGGCCTCTGGATTTAAATATTACATTGCCTTTACAACGAGTTCAAAAAGACACCGTGCCAAGAAACTTTTCACCTCGTTCATCAAAGTTCTGGCTGCATTCCATCCTGAAGAATCTTTTCCAATTTAGATCTTGTACAGCAGCAACGTTACAATTTAAGATTCCTGTTCCTCTAATCACTGTTAAATTCGGAATAATTGGGTAACAATTGACTATAGCTGTAACCTACTGTAGGATCTCCTAAGAAATTTGGGAATTGATATATTTATTCGCTTTTTGACATGGAAAATCTCTTGCTCTGATCCACCCATCTGTGTGGCCTACATACAGAACCTACTGTTCCTGAAATCTGTTCTATTAAGTCACACTGACCCAGGATTGTGAGGCCTCCAAGGAATATGCCCTGTGGCAATCTCTCACTCTGTCTCCACAACCTGACACCTTTACAGTCATACGCGCACAAAATAGCTATCACTATGAGAGATCACAGATATGTGATGGCAACCATTAGACAGATTTCAATAGCCCTATCAACATCTCTGACAGAATCACAGCAGATATGTTCATGGAAAACTAGACCATTTGTCTTTCTTTCGTTTTTTTCTTTCTGGATGTGGTAGCTAAGGGGTTTTAAGAGTTTGTAAGTGTATTTATGCATTTGCAAAAATGATCTGTGATTGACAGGTGTTTTTTTTTTAACTACCCAAGTCTTTAGATTCTTGCAACCTAATCAGAGCTGGTTTAACTGTCAGCATGTATATGGTTAGTAAAAAAGACATTTAAATTAAACTCTATCATCCCCAGTACTGTAAACTACATGTTTGCAATGCTTTGGCCAAGCATTCATATCTGCATTTGCATACTTGTATCAAATATGTGAAAATGAATGGAATGAAACAAATTAATCAAAAATGTCTTTGTGTCTCATTTACCTTCTCAGGAAAATGTAACTTGTTTAAGGATGTTCAGATGATTTAACTTTACCAAAGTAACCAGAAATGTTCTGAAAAAGAACATTCTAAACAAGCATTCTTCCAGTAATGTTAATAGAATGTTTGTTTAAAGTTATCTGGTCTTTAACACTCTCAGAAAAAAGTATCAAAAAAGTAATTTATATGTTGTCCATGAAATATTTCTGTAATGTTTTATTCATCTAATTCATCTAACATTAATTTCAACTAACATCTTGTGAAGTGAAAAGCTCTGCATTTGTAAAAACACCAATCCATCATTAAGCCATTTTAATTTAAACTGTTGCTTCTGGCAAAAATAAGTCCATAATCCATAATAACTCTTCCAGTGAAAAAGTCCATCCCTTGTTGTCCTCTCACATCAAAATCCACCCACGTTTTGAGAGCTGTTTTGGACTGTTTTTGCTTGTAAACATGCTTGTTTGTGCTTGATCTATGCTTATTTCTCTCCTGATCCAGACGAGATGCCTGTTTCAATAGAGAAAGCAATATTTACATTTACATTTAGTCATTTAGCAGATGCTTTTATCCAAAGCGACTTACAAATGAAGGACAATAGAAGCAATCAAAACAAACAATAGATCAATAATATGCAAGTGCTATGGCAAGTCTCGGTTAGCCTAATGCAGTACATGTAGCAGGGTTTATATATATATATATATATATATACACACACACACACATACATATACATACAATAAAAAGACTAACAAGTAGATAGAATAGAAAAACAGTAGAGAAAGCTAGTGTTAGAGGCCTGTTTTAAAGAAAACAAGCAGTTAGAAAATGAATAGAGAGTGCAAGTGTTAGAGAGTCAAGTTTGTTTTTTTTTAGATTAAAAAGAAAACAAACAGATAAAATAGAATTAGAATATAGTGCTAGAGTTAGAGGGTCAAATAAAGATGGAAGAGATGTGTTTTTAGCCATTTCTTGAAGATGGCTAAGGACTCAGCTGCTCGGATTGAGTTGGGCAGGTCATTCCACCAGAAGGGAACAGTTAATGTAAAAGTATGTGAAAGTGATTTCATGCCTCTTTGGGATGGCACAATAATGTGTCGTTCACTTGCAGAACGCAAGCTTCTAGAGGGAACATAAGTCTGAGGTAGTGAATTTAGGTAAAGGGGTACAGAGCCAGTGGTGGTTTTGCAGAGGTGTCAAGTAACGAAGTACAAATACTTCATTACCTTACTTAAGTAGAAATTTTGGGTATCTATACTTTACTGGAGTAATTATTTTTCAGCCGACTTTTTACTTCTACTCCTTACATTTTCATGCAATTATCTGCACTTTCTACTCCTTACATTTTAAAAATAGCCTCGTTACTCGTATTTCATTTCGGCTTGTTTTCATTCCAGCTTGTCATTGTTCCAAAAAAAAAAAACCTATCCAGATAAATCGCGCCATCCGGATAGAGTGAATTTGATTGTGGTTGGATGAGAAGTATAAACATATACCATTCCGACACCCTATTGGTTTGTACGCGATCCATCGCACCTGCACATGACACAAATCACGTCACACTCCAGCAAGGACATAGTGTTGGGGTCCTTACTCAAAAAAGATTATTTCTTAAAAATTATTATTTCTCCACTACTGGCTCATTTATCAAACGGGTGCTTTCTCTTCATCCTCCGCAAATTAAGCTACAGTAAGTAGTTCGGTAGAGAGACGTTTGAATAAATTAGCGTTTGCGATTGACAATGTTGTGATAAGTAGGCTATACTACCCCAAACACTGAACATAGCAGACGTATGTAGCCAAGTACAAAGATGTCCGTGGCAGAGACTCAAGAAGAGAACTCGAGCGAAATGTAACTGATGTAGATTACACTGTTGTTGTACATACAGGATTGAGTCCAAAGTGTTTGTTACATCTTCTAGTTAAATGTGACATTGTTGCCATTAGCTATAGAATTGAGTATAGAATTGAGTATAGTACAAACCAGGAAGGTATTAGGATTGAATTTTTTTATTTTTTATTTTTTTTATTAATCACTTGGATTAATCATTAATTTTGACAGCACTAATGTTTATTGTATATAGACAACCATACAAGGGTCATTGTTACTAAGCCTGCCCTGGGTACACCAATTTTCTTCTCCGTTGCCCTCACAGATTCCTGCAGCTAAGCTTGGGTGTACATTTACATTCCAATAAAGGTTATTGATGACATGCCTCTGAAGTTTGACTTTTTGCACCATTACAATACTTATAGGCAACTAGTCATCATATCTTCCGCTCCATGAAATACGTTAATGCTCAGTAGTACACATATATGGTTCTTTAATGTATTTGCATTGTACTAAAATGCGTTCATTTTTAATGGGCATATATGCGGCTGAAACAGGTAGCCTAGTGCAACCCAAATTTTTCAACATTAACATTTTAATATAACATTATAGTCATTATGGCCTTTAGAAAAATGTTTTTTTGAGGAGGTGGGGTAGTGCACAATAGGCCCCTGTGGCGCGGCCTAAGCTTTTGTCCTTAATGGCATTTTTTTCCTTAAATTACTTTTACTTTTATACTTTAAGTAGTTTTGAAACCAGTACTTTTACACTTTTACTTGAGTAAAAAGCTTGAGTTGATACTTCAACTTCTACAGAAGTCTTTTTAAACCCTAGTATTTATACTTCTACCTGAGTAATGAATGTGAATACTTTTGACACCAGTGTGGTTTTGTAGGCAAACATGAATGCCTTGAATTGTATGAATATTATGGATAGAGGGCTCATAGTTTAGGTGGAAGCAAAAAACAAATCTTGTTTTGTTTTGTTTTTTTGGTAGTGCATTCTGTGAAATTCAAGGGAGCAAATGTTTCAGTGCACTGGAATGGTTTTGGCAGCCATAGACATCCTAGAACTCCAGTGCACTCACTATAGAACTGATTACAGAGGATTGATACTAATTAGGAATTTGATATTTTGCAGACTTTCATTCCAACTATCTATTCATGAATGAATGAAATGAGAGATTATTGGGTGTCAGATTCAAATCAGTCAAAGATGTAGTATCATATTATTGTGAGTCGTCTCACTTTCTCACTACTCTCTCTCACTCTCTGTGTGTTTCCCCATTCAGTGGCTGTTCTTTTGTCCTTTTAACTGGTGTTAATTAAATGAACAGGGTGCTTATGGAGCGGTGTCTTTCAGTACAATTAACTTGACATACTGTGGTACATTACTGCCATCTTTGCTGTGACCTTAAATAATGTAGATAAACTTTCTTCAAATTAATTGCCAGGTTAATGAGTTCGCAGCGGGTTGAGCATTTCGGCAAATGGTTTCTAGAGTGCCAGCAGGAGGGGAAGTGTATGTGTCTGTTTGCTCGAAAAAGAAAGTTTTACCTTCATGTTCACATTTTTCATTCTTAATAACTTTTACATTATTGCATTTGGTCATTTGCATTTGTGTGTGTGTGTGTGTGTGTGCGGAAAATATTTCACATTTTAAAGAATCTTCACTTAAATCCCTTCCAAGGATCACACAAATTTATCATATGGCTTCAGGGAATGTGGAATATAGTGCACAAGTCTTAAGGGCTACTTTTATGGTGTTTTAATTGTATTTTTTAATTCTGTTTGGAGCTTGACAGCCTGTGGTCGACGTTTAGAAGGTTGGCTCATTGGAAAAATTCAATGTACATTTTTGCAAAACTCCAAAAACACACCTGTATGATTACGGGGAAGGTTATCAAATAATAAAGTCTTATTTTTGTGTGGTTCCATGAATAATACTATGTTATGACCTCAAAACACTGATGTAGTAACATTTTTCTGCTATAGTAAACTTGCTCGGTAGCTCACCTGGTACAGCACTGCACTTGCAATGCAGAGCGCTGGCATATGAGTCCCATGAAAAATTAAACACTACAAGTGCTCAGAGACTTGTTGAAGCCAGCAAAGGCACTTTTATCTGACATTTAGGTTAAGTGCGGGTGGTACTGTACGCTATTTTCAGATTTGCAATAGAGCAATAACCTTTTAGCTGCATTCAACAGACATTTAATTTCTGAACTGCTGTGATACATACAACAACCACCGTAATAAAACATCACGAGATTCACTTTTGTAACAGATTGGGTCGGACACAAAGGTAAGTGGCAGTACGTGAGTATTTATTGAAATGTAGAAGTTGGCTGGAGTGATGGATCAACGTGAAGAGGTACGTAATAGTGTTCACTGGTGAGATCCGATAGGAGTGGAGGTCGATGGTAATGTCTTTCTTTCCACAGGGTAGCCGCGATGACGAGAGGAGGAAATCTTCTGAGACGTTCGGGGAGTCGAGACAGATGATCTGGGAGGAGAGGAGGACACTATGAGTAGAGACAGGAGGTAAGGCACACAGAGGTAAGCAGTCAACGAAGTATATACTCAACACTTGGATAGTGGGGAGCAGAGTCCACGTAGTAGTTACGAGATCGGACAGCGTGAGTGCCTGTTGTGATGGTTTATATGTTGGCGTTGATGACTGATGTGATAGGGTGCAGGCGAGCGTGATTAGGACTCTGGTGATGTGGATCGTTGTGATTGGTGGGGTGTAGGGCCTGACTGATCCGTGACAGTACCCCCCTCTCCACGGCCCGCTCCTGAGGGCCGCCCTCGGCGTCATGGTGGTCTACCCCGGCCTCGGGGTGCTGGGCGATCGGGATGTGTTGAATGGAATTCTTCGAGGAGTGTCGGGTCCAGAATGTCATCCCTAGGTACCGTAATCCTCCCAGTCCACGAGGTATTCCAGTTTACCACCACGGCGTCGAGATTCCAGTATCTCCTTTACTCGATATATGGTCCCTTCATCTATGATGAGCGGGAGAGGGGGTTCTTCAGTCTGGTCAGGCCCTGGAGAGACAGGAGGAGAGAATGGTTTGAGTAGGGACACATGGAAAGTGGGGTGAATTTTGTAGTGTGGAGGCAATTGTAGTTTATAAGTGACAGGGTTGATTCTTTCCAGGATGGTGAAGGGGCCAACGAATCTGGGACTAAGTTTTCGGCTAGGCAGGCGCAGCTTGATGTCCCTTGAGGAGAGCCAGACCTTTTGCCCCAGTTGGTATTCGGGATTGGGGGATCTTTGAAGGTCTGCTGCCATCCTTTGTCTGCGCACTGCCTGCTGGAGTTGGTGATGTGCGGTGTCCCAGACTCTCTTGCTCTCTCGGAACCAGTAGTCGATGGCGGGGACTTCAGACGGTTCTCCTGACCAAGGGAACAGGGGAGGCTGGAAACCGAGTACGCACTGGAAGGGAGTGAGTCCAGTGGAGCTTTGACGTAGTGAATTTTGGGCGTACTCGGCCCAGCCTAGGAACTGGTTCCAAGAGTCCTGGCGACCATGGCAGAAGGTTCTTAGGAAGCGTCCTACGTCCTGAATCTTGCGTTCGGTCTGCCCGTTTGACTGCAGATGGTAGCCAGAATGGCAGATGGCAGCCCTGGACGAACCTTCTCACATCCCTAGCCATACTGGGCCACCAGAAGCGATCTTGTAGCAGCGAGAGAGTAGCGTTGGCCCCGGGGTGGCCAGTACCAAGGGAGTTATGGGTGGTATGGATGAGCGGGATGCGTTGGGTTCTAGGGACATACTGGTGATCCGGGGGACAGCCCGGCGGATTGGCAGGTGGAGTGGTAGAGGAGACTGGTGGAGAGGTCCATTGGATGGGGCTGGTGATGATCTCAGTGGGTAAAATCTTCGTTGGTTTTTCCATTGCTGTCCTCGGGGTTATGGATGCGGGATAGGGCATCCGCCTTGACATTCTTAGAGCCGGGACGATAGGATATTTTAAAGTGGAATCGGGCGAAGAATAGTGCCCACCTGCCTTGTCTGGGGTTTAACCTTTTGGCGTCGCGGAGATACTGGAGATTCTTATGGTCAGTTAACACGAGGAAGGGGTGTGCAGCCCCCTCCAACCAGTACCTCCACTCTTCCAAGGCGAGTTTGATGGCCAAGAGCTCCCGATTTCCGATGCCATAATTTTGTTCCGCCGGGCTGAGTTTTCGGGAGAAGTAGGCGCATGGATGGAGTTTGGGAGGCGTCCCCTGCTGCAGCGACAGTATGGCTCCTACGCCTGTCGTGGAAGCATCGACCTCGACGACGAAAGGTAGTTCAGGATTGGGGTGAACGAGGAGTGGAGCGTTGGTGAAGGCGTGTTTGAGTTGCTTAAAGGCTTCCAGGGCACTGGGATTCCAGGTGAGTGATTTATTGTTTCCTTTTAGGAGGTCAGTGAGTGGGCTGGTAATGGTACTGTAATTGGATATGAATCGTCGGTAGAAATTAGAGAACCCTAGGAACCTTTGAAGCTCTTTGATGTTGGCGGGAAGGGGCCAGGATGTGTAGCTTCCACCTTCCCCTTGTCCATGCGGATACCACCATTGTTGATGATATACCCGAGGAAATGGACTGTGGATTGATGGAAGGTGCATTTTTCGGCTTTGAGGTATAGGTGGAATTCCCGTAGGCGTTGGAGGACCTCCGCAACGTGTTGGCGATGTTCGGCCAGGCTCCGGGAGTAGATGAGGATGTCGTCTATGTACACGATGACAAAGCGATGGAGGAACTCCCGGAGCACCTCATGCATGAATCCTTGGAAGACCGACGGGGCGTTGACTAGCCCATAGGGCATGACCCGATACTTGTAGTGGCCGGTGGGGGGTCACAAAAGCGGTCTTCCATTCATCTCCTTCCCGGATCCGAATGAGGTTGTAGGCGCTGTGGAGGTCCAGCTTGGTGAAAATGGTGGCACCAAGTTGTTCCAAAGCGGCTGGGACAAGGGGAAGGGGATATCTGAATTTAACTGTGATCTCATTGAGTTTACGGTAATTGATACAAGGTCTCAGGCCGCCATCCTTTTTGGCCACAAAGAAAAAACTGGAAGCAGCAGGGGAGGTAGATGGAACGATGTAGCCTTGTTTCAGAGCCTCCTCAATATACTCCTCCATGGCCTTTTGTTCAGGTGGTGAAAGTGGATAGATTCTCCCATGCGGTACTGGCTCACCCGGTATGAGATCGATCACGCAGACCTTGGGTGATCCGTTTTTGTCTCTCTTGCAGTGAAAGGCGGGTTGAGTCAGTTTGCATGGGTTCAGGAGGGTCACTGGTCTCTGGTCAGCGTGGAGGAGGAGTGGCAATGGCTGTAGAGGAATCGGTGGAGCAAGACTGCATGCAGTTGGAGCATCTGATAGCCAACTGAATAAATTTCTCTAAACCATACGTGTCATCATAGGCACTGAGGTGAAGACGGAGTTGGGGATTTAGCCCTTGTCGGAAGGCCGTAAGCAGAGACGGTTCATTCCAGCCGCTGGCGGCAGCAGCGAGGGTTCGAAAGTGGAGAGAGTATTGGTGGATGGACATTGAACCTTGTCGATACAGTTGTTCTCCCACAGAGGAATCTCCAGGAGAGCTACTAAACACTTCTCGGAAGTGGTTGATGAAGTTGGAGAACGTCTGAGTGACAGGTCCGGCTCGGCTTAGAATTGTTTCTGCCCATCTGAGCGCAGGGCCTGTGAGGGACGTAACGACAAAGGCTATCTTGGACTGATCCGTAGGAAACATATGTGGATGGAGATCTATGGTGAGGGTGCACTGCAAAAGAAAGCCATTGCACTCCTCCGCTGATCCAGAGAAGGGCGCTGGTCTGGCCATGGGACTGGCGAAAACGATCGGAGAAGAAGTGCTGGTTGGTGTGCGGGTAGGAAGAGGTGCAGGAGCGGATGGTGCCGGTGGTGAAGGTGATTGAAGTAATATTTTCTTAAATGAGTCCACCAATTCTTGAAACGGATCCGTAGAGCTCATCTTGCTGTCGGTATACTTGGTCCGATCTTCTGTAACAGATTGGGTCGGACACAAAGGTAAGTGGCAGTACGTGAGTATTTATTGAAATGTAGAAGTTGGCTGGAGTGATGGATCAACGTGAAGAGGTACGTAATAGTGTTCACTGGTGAGATCCGATAGGAGCGAAGGTCGATGGTAATGTCTTTCTTTCCACAGGGTAGCCGCGATGACAAGAGGAGGAAATCTTCTGAGACGTTCGGGGAGTCGAGACAGATGATCTGGGAGGAGAGGAGGACACTAGGAGTAGAGACAGGAGGTAAGGCACACAGAGGAAAGTAGTCAACGAAGTATATACTCAACACTTGGATAGTGGGGAGCAGAGTCCACGTAGTAGTTACGAGATCGGACAGCGTGAGTGCCTGTTGTGATGGTTTATATGTTGGCGTTGATGACTGATGTGATAGGGTGCAGGTGAGCATGATTAGTACTCTGGTGATGTGGATTGTTGTGATTGGTGGGGTGTAGGGCCTGATTGATCCGTGACAACTTTCATCTGTTTCAAATAAAAATTAATGCACTTTATTGCCATTCACTGGATATTTCACTTTGAAAGTTTAGCAAAACATGCAACAACAACTTAATATAATTTTGCTGACACAATCCAATAAGCCTGAGTCTTTTTGTGTTGAAAGTTCCTTGTATGAAGAAAGTCATATGGGTTTGGAGCTTAAGTAAATGAATGCTATCCCTTTATGTACCTTGTTGTTCTTTCTGGATATAGCAAGAGGAAAGAGGAAAGAATAGGGAATGGCAGGAAATATGAGATACTGGCAAGGACAGGACTGGAAGCATTTACATTTCTAAGCAGAGCAGCATGTCTGAATCAGTGTAAAAATATACATGTGTGTTTTTCCACGTTTGTGGGTCATGTGTTTGAGGTATACAGTCTGTGTAAGCTCCTTACTGTATTTTTGCTTTTTTATTCTCTCACACGCAAACTCACATGCATTCATCTCTTGGCTATTACATTACAGTGACCCAGAAAAGCATAAAATTGCACCAGTAAGCTAGAAATTACCTAATCCTGTTTCAGTAACCTAGCAGAACACAGGGAAAGCAAACGTTTGGTAGAACAGGTGCTATAATTGTGTCAACTGTGTGTATACTTTGTTTTCAGGCGTACGTGTATGTTTTGTGTGAGAAGTACTTCACGAAGTGTTCTGCAGTTTCTTTCAAGGACCTCCTGGTTGCATCACCTATTTCAGAAATCAATGGGTGAATAACCAAACACTTATATATATTCATTTGTATTCCAGGCACAGTAGGATGAAGCAGGCATTCGGTACAGTGAGCACTACCCTCTGGGGTAGCAGAGGAGGAAATACTGCAAGAAAATACTGGGAAAGGGGCAAGTTGTCACGTGTGTTTTAAACCGTAAAAATGTAGAGTATACAGTTTATTAATTGCAATATCTGTTTGATGATTTAATTTCTCATAAATAAATGATATTTATTTACTTATTTATTTCATTCTTTCATTCTGACTATAACAACTTTTCAGATTCTTAGATGTTGTACAGTATGTGCATTTTTAATTTGCTTTATGAAAAAAATGAAAAAATGCATTCACATTAACATTGAAATCAGCCCACTCATTTTGATTGCATGGCACAAAAAAGATGAGACAGTGTTCTGGTAAACAGCACATAGAGAAGCATCAGATCTGTTGAATACTCAAATGAAGCATCAACCACCCGCCCCCAACCAATTTTACGCCACTTGGTACCATCCACACACCAGCAGAATCTTAATCAACAGAGGTTACTGGAGATCGTGCCGTTTTAATTGATAGCTAGGGATGCCAGCTGAATTTCAAGCTTAGTAGGTGATAGTATCACATCACCGGAAATGAGTGATACCTCATTATGTCAAGATATCTGGAGGAGAAAGTAGAAGTACAAAAAAGAGATTAACATGAAATGCAAAATTAATGACAGCATGCAGAGGGTTCTCCCAACGAGAATTACATAAATAATATGCTCACTGCAAAAATCAAGTTTCTTAATCAGTATTTTTGGCTTGTTTCCCCATTAAAATATCCTTAAAACAAGATATATGTAAATGAGAAACAAAACTGCATAAGATATTAAGATTTTTTGTTTTCAAAAAATATATCTTGAATTAAGTTTATTTATCCTATCCTTACCCCACTATCACATGGCTTTCTAAAGCATAAATTTCAATAAACTTGGTCAGATTTATGCTTGAAGCAAGAAAAGCAATTGCCAGGAAGGTAATTTGTCTAAGTTCAAGATATATTGCATGAAAAGAAGCCTTAATATCTTTTGTGTTTTTTCTACTCAAGTAAATGTATCTTTTTTTCAGGATGTTCATGTTTTTTTAATCAAATACAAGATACAGTACAAATACTGATGTATATATGTATTTGTTGTTCTTATTATTATTATTTATTAATTTATTATTACAATGTTCCAGGGTTCAAGTAATCATAATTTATGCTGCAAATAACCCATTTTGTGGCATAAGGTGTTTCAATGGCTCTTTAATTCAGAAAAATAATACCTAGGAGTCAATTAGTAATGAGAATTAATAATATATTGGAGATTTTACATGCGCTCACAACTTCCACAAGGCATTCATCAGGAAAGACTTCCATTATTGTATTCTGAATTAAATGAACTGATTTTAATTACTTTTTTGGCATATAGCAGTTCCATTAAGCAGTATGAAGCTGGGAGTGAAAATGAAGGAGAGTTTAACTGAAGTGTCTTTAAAAAGTCCATTGCGACACATTTTTGTAATTATAAATAATGCAGCCTGAATTTGTATGAGTAAAGAAAAAATGAAATTTTATGGCTGACCAACACTTACGAGAGCATGAGGGATCCGATCAAACAAAAATGAAAATGACATATGACAAAAGAATTCACATTTAAATAACCAAATATTATTATGCATCAGATAACTGAGTTTTCAAAGCAACATGCAACCAACAAATTGAATGAGCTCCAAATGGGCAGAATAGTAAATTTCCAAATTTCCAGAGCATCTGTCTCCTAAACCACAACATAATTTCATCTGTCAAGGGGATAAAAGTCTAAAAGTAATGACAGCATGGAAAAAATAAATAAACTGCTTCAGAGAAAAGGTATGGTAGTCATGTCAAAGCTCATACTCGGTGGAAGACTTCAAAGGATATTTGCTAAATGATGTTGAAGTACATGCTCAAACATCATAACGTGTGTTTAATTTTGTAAAAAATCAGTGACACTTTATGGACAGTTCAGAGGTGCAGGGCGCAAACTGGAGTGCCCTGACTATCCAGTGGATTACAGGATTTGTCTGTCTTTGTGATTATCAGATGTGTCAAACTTTCCCTTGAAATAATCTCATTCACTTTATGAACCTGCATCAACCAACACTGAGCTGACTAATGCTGCTGTTCAAACTTGCTATGTTTGTTCTTCAGATCAGAGATGTTATTCATGTAAAGTTTAATGTAAATGCATGCAAGGGAAACGTGCATGAACAAAAGATCTACAGACAAATAGTCACTGCACTCACTGCACTAGTCCTTTCATCTGGCCCTCCCATAACCTTTTATGTAAACAGAGCCATGTCCTGTAAATCTGTTTTATCATTCAGACCTAGCAGGGCGGGGAGGCGCCCCCTGGAACTTCAGTAAAAAGAGAAAATATTAGCTTACTGGCTGAAGAACAAAAAGCATAACGCGATCAGAGGAAAACGTTTTAAATAGTATAGTTGAACGAATGTTTTACTTAATATAGTGGTAAGAAGCTGGCAGGACGGAGTTGTTTGCACGTTGTGGAAGTTTCTTGAGGAATACTGACATTCGCGCAGTGGTGAGTCCCACATGTATAATTGTATTGAAAAAAGATTAAGAAAGCGTTTTACCTATAAAGTTTTTACATAGAGACTAATTTTATTATAATGCAACTGTGTGTGCTGGTGGTCATTGTTAAGCATCCGAAACAATGTGCTTGCTTTGCGTGGGGTCGTGCAAGGTGTTAATTTTGCTACTTTAAATTGGGCTGCTTTGGTGTTTAGTTCGCGCACGCATCGGTGTTCATTTTACGGACCGACTCGTATCGTTCGTTCGCCGTGGTCTCTTCTATTCAACCGCCTGGCTGCTTTCCTGTCTTATAGCATGAATTAATGCATTAGGCGAAAGTCCCAATTCGCATAGGCTACTATCCACGCTAAATAGTAGGCTATTAAAGATTACTAATCTTGAATACTATTCAGGGGGATAGTATGTGAATTGGACACAGAGCATGGTAAGATTTGATCTTCTGAACGAACACGCCCGCTTCACTGAACGACTCTGGTTTGAACAAAACTCACAACGATATTGAACGAACATCATGTCCGTCGTGTATCTGTTCCACATCAGTGAGGAAACGGGAGGAATGTGTAAAAGTAGCGTAACTGATGACCACATAAAGTTAAATTCTCAATTGTAATTTGTGAGGAAACACTATGATGTTTAAACACACTTGATCTGAAGTGACTTAGTCGATCGAATCACGTTTTAATGCATCAATGATTCTATAACACACAAAAATAGGCTACTTGTTGCCACCTACTGGCGCAACAGAACATCGAACAATTCAAGGTTGATTTATTTCAGTGAACTAAAAGGTATGAATCTTTTTAGCGAAAAGAATCAAGATGCTATATTTGCTTGTATTAAACTCCCAACCAACATTGCACTGCTCAGAGAACACCAAGACCAAGAAGCAATTATTATTAATTAGAATAAAGAAACTAACACAGCGTCTTAAATTAAGGGCCAGATCATAAAATAAATAAATACATTTACCATATTTAAAAAAATATATAAAATAAATATATAAAAAATAATAAATACATAAATAAATAAGTTCTCAGATTTTCCCCGGTGTCATTGAAATATCTAAGCTGTTGCTCTGTTTCTAATATAACATAATTATGTCTTTGTATAGGCTACTGATAAAAATTGGTGGAAATGGTTGGTTGCAGTGGCAGCTGGAACTTTAGAAATGGAGAAGCACGAATCGATGGCAAAAATTGTACTTAGCCTAATATCTATTTATAATTATTTTGGTGTCTGTAAATTTCCACCAAAGCAACTGCCCAACTATCAAGTTTACAACTAAAAAGTGAACTTGACAATGCTGTATATTTTTATATTTTTACAAATGCTAAGGCAAAAGACAAAAACTATGAATTAAAGACTTTACTGTAGAAATTAAACCTAATGCTTTACTCCCTTGCTTCTTGGCTGTGCATTTTCCCCCCACTGGGCATGAGTAAAGTTGAAATATAACTCCGGCTCTGGAGGTAAATACCCTTTGCTCCTTTGAGGACATGAACTTTCACTCACACACTGTAGCATACACGTGCAATAGAACTGTCATGAGAGTGAGCAGCAGGGCCAAAGAAGAGTAAACTGACTTATGTTACAACTTGACCATGATTTAGCATGTCATGTTTTCAAGGTAGAAAATATTACAGAGCTTATATAATGAAACTGGGCTGGCTTCCAGAAAAAAGTTGATTGAATTCATTATATATTTTCTCATGTAAAAGCACTCATGATAATCTCATTGACTCCCAGTGAATCATTGCTGTATAACTGAAATCTACGTTGTTCTACTGCTTGTTTTTTTTATGGAAGATATTCCAGGCCAGAATGTACCAATCCTTTACATTATGTTCATTTATTGCATTTTATTGTTGCTAATTTAATAAACTCATAAGCAATGAAGTTGACTACCACAGCTTGGTTATTGCACAGCTTGGTTATTGGGTGTATAGCAATACACAATAAAGCACTAAATAAATGCCTCATTCATTCATTCATTCATTCAGTAGAGCATGGTGCTAGCAACATCAAAGCCATGGGGTCAATTCGAATGAATGAAGTCGCTTTGGATAAAAGCATCTGCCAAAAGCATGTAAATGTTTGGTAAAAATACTTTAATTTGATGGAATTGTGGCAGTTCTGATTCTGTACCACAGTTGTAACGTTAAATAGTAGTTCATTAACTACACTGGAAATCCTCTTTTCCCTATTAAAGACTGACTGACCCTTCACTTACATTACAGTATTTGTGTCTTGTCATGCACATTGAGTTTGAAGGAGAGTAAGCTGTACTTGTACTTATTTGACTTATCTTACACTCAACAAAGGCTGACCTGGTAATGATTTTGCAGTCTACATTTTCATGGGTAAGAGCATGTTTCTTGGTATGAATATGAACAGTATATAGATCTAGGAGCAATAGACCTTAATTTTGACCTGACTTATTTGACTGTCAAATATAAAAAGTCTTTCTTTAAGCTGTTTCTCCAAATACGTGCAGTATATTTTAATTTTGTGCACATATTTTCATCTTTAATCAACATAGTCTTTTATTCATTGATTTTTAGATGACATGAACACACATGCACCTTCCAATTAGTGCAGCTTTTTTGCCCCAAAGTTAGCATTTCATTTTCAGATCACTCCATAAAGTGCATTTCAAAAGCAACATTGAAAAGTTCTTTGACAGTCGTTACATTCTATGCCCTGACAAAACAATAGTAGAAGGTAAAATATATACATAAAATATATGTGGTTTATCTTGATATTGAAAAATACGTGGTTAATAATGAAGATGATTTACATTATCAGCTGGTTTTGAGGTCTTTCACAGGTTCACTCTTGTTCCCTTGCTCAACCACAGGTGCCATGAACGGACAGTTTTTTCAGTCATGTGGCCATATCTTGATAACCCTTCTACTCACGACTGTCACAGATGTTCAAAGCGGGAAGGTTCTTGTCTTTCCTGTGGATGGCAGTCACTGGGTCAACATGAACATTTTGGTGGAGGCACTTCATGCCAAAGGTCACAGCATTACAGTTATTCGGATGGCAGACAGCTGGTACATCAAAGAATTCTCACCTCACTACACATCAGTTACTATAAATTCTCCAGGAGGATTTGATGAAGAATTCTTAGAGACGTTTGCATTCAGACTTATGAAAATCCTGAGGGAAGGTTCCACCTGGGCTCGTCTGAAGCTGGAGATAGAGACGTGGCAAGGTACTTTTGAGCTGACTAAAGTAGAATGTGAGATGATAAAGAGTATGATGGAAGACCAGCAGCTAATACAGTCTTTTAGGGATGCCAAGTATGATTTGCTTCTTACAGATCCACTCTTGTTTGGAGGTGTTCTTTTGGGCCACTTTCTGAAGCTGCCCATTGTCTATAATATCCGTTGGACGATGTATAGTGAAGCACATTTTGCGATAGCTCCTTCTCCACTTTCTTATGTTCCTTTTCCGATGGTGGAGTTATCAGACCGCATGAGCTTTTTTCAAAGAGTGAAAAATGTAGTGATGTACACTGTAGCTGAAGCTATGGGCGTTTTACTGTTTGCTCCAAATTATGATGCACTTTGCGAACGGTTCATTGGCCCAGGAGTGTCCTTCCTTACCTTAGTTCAGAGTGCTGATCTGTGGCTCCATAGAGTTGATTTTATTTTTGAATTCCCGCGTCCCACTATGCCAAACATTGTCTACATGGGAGGTTTTCAATGCAAGCCATCAAAGCCTCTTCCCCGAGATCTGGAGGACTTTGTGCAGAGCTCTGGTGATCATGGTGTCATCATCATGTCTCTGGGCACTCTCATTGGTCAGCTTCCTGATGATGTGGCTGAAGCGATTGCTGAAGCTTTTGCAGAACTTCCACAGAAGATCATCTGGAGGTACAAAGGAAAGCAACCATCTGCTCTAGGAAACAACACCCTTATGATGGACTGGATGCCTCAGAATGATCTTCTGGGTCATCCTAAGACCAGAGCCTTTGTGGCACATGGAGGAACCAATGGGATTCAAGAAGCCATTTACCACGGGGTACCAATCATTGGATTTGGGCTGATTTTTGACCAGCCTGATAATCTTGCAAAAATGAGAGTACGAGGTGTAGCCAAGAATGTAGACTTTGCCACAGTGGATAAGGACTCCTTCCTCAAAACTGTTAAAGAGGTCCTTTATGATCCCTCTTATCGGGAGAACATGCAGAGGCTCTCAAGGCTTCACAAGGACGTTCCAGTGAAACCTCTGGACAACGCCATCTTCTGGATTGAGTTTGTTATGAGGCACAAAGGTGCTGCTCACTTGCGCACAGAGTCTTACAAAATGCCCTGGTACTCTTATCACTCTGTTGATGTCATACTGTTCCTGCTTTCTGCTGTGTCTCTCATAATCATGAGCATATATGCTGTAATCAGATATTTCTGCTGTAGAATATGCTTAAGAAAAACAAAAAACAAACTTGAATGAATTGTTTTTTTGTTTTTTTATTCAGGTAATAAGCAACTCTAGGTGAGGCATTTCCTGTATATCTATGACAAAAGCTTTGAATCGATATGATATTAATTTCATATGGTGATCTATAGATGTTGATTTACTGGTTTGTGCACGTTTAAATTTGTGTTACTGTTTTAGAACCTATTCTGTATTTCAAAAATGAATTATGTCAGGTGCACCATGGTTTTTATTTATATTTAACTGATCTCATTTAGGTTTTGTTTTTCCTTTTATGCTATTATTTCACCATTTCATGCATGACCTAAAGGTGTGTTGTACCACTCTGAATTAAACTTTTGAATTGAACAGAAATAATGTAACTAATAATAAGAACTGTTTTAATGCCTTAGCCTTTCATTTATCAGGTGAGCAAAGTTCATTATAAATTAAAACACACACACACACACACACACACACACACACAAAACTATTCAGCAAAATACATACAATGCCACAAGCATAGTTCAACTGATTCCCAAATGAATTATGACATGATTCTTTTTAGTGAATCAATGCATTGTGACCAGGGTATTCCAACCAAATCTCAAACAAACGACTTCTTGGAACTGGTTCTTTTTAGTGACTTGCACACATGCAGCTGACAACTTACCATATTATGTTGCACTCAAACCTCATTAAGCTTTAATAGATTAATGTTTGTTGTTTGTATGACAGTATTACCTTAAAAATGCACATACATTTTGTCATCAGTAGCTATTTTGAAAGAATGTATAAATTAATTAAACATTTGACCAATTTTTTTGATTGTTTATTTTGATAATCATTTTTATTTCAAATGTTTATATGTAACATATAAAACATGTACAGGAAATCAATTGAATTTAGAGAATCAGTTTGATTTAAAGTTCTATCGGGCATTTCACATGATTTTTTATGTAATGAAAATAAAATAAAATATTTTGTTAGAGTAAGCACTGTTGTTTTTCATTATATTTGCAACCTTGACCGTGTTTGTGCCAAAGACACTCTGGTCTTTCCTGTAAAATGCTCTATATGTAGTCTAATCCTCTTATTCTATAGTGTTGATATGAAGTACTGACCATTTAAGTAGCTGCAGTGCACTAAGCTAGTCAACATCCAGGTAATTACACAACAAAATTCTAAATGGTAGCTCATTAACTAGGGCTTTGCAGGTAAATGCCCTTTGCCCCGTTAAAGACAGTTAAATGAGCATTATCAGCATGCACAACGAGACCAAAGGAGAGTAAATGCCTGTAGTTTTGTGACTTACGCTACACTCAAGGCTGACCTGGTAGTGATATTGCATGCTACGTGGGTAAGAATATATATTTTAATAGCACAGAGATCACAAGGAACAATATCACTTAATATTACTACTAGACATGTTTGCTGTTTCCTCAACAATTAGAAAAATCTAGATTTTTATTTGATATTTGCCTTGCCTTCATATGGGTGTTTTTCCTTTTTTGCAGATTTGAATGGCATCTAGTAAACACAAACCAGGTGAGTATATGTTCATGGTCACTAGAATTAAGTATTGTGGCTGGTCCAAAAAAACAAATGTAATCAACATAGCTTTTTTCCACTGATTCTATACAAGAGTCACCTTAAGGCAAAAATACAATACATTAAAATATGACCAGTAGATCACTAGTCATCATACACTTGCCAACTTTGTAAATGGTTATGAAAAATGGGTGACATACTATAAATGACGGCGAATCACACATTACCATACCTTCGAATCGTTTGATCACACAAACCTCATGCAGAAACATGTTGTTCATTGCTAAGACATTGCATGACAAATTAAAATGGCATGTTCAAAAATGGGCTCAAAATAGCAAACACGTTTGATATCCTACTGAATGGAATCACAGTTTGAAACAAAAAATTCTGAGTCGGGGCCCGTTATATGCGATGCAATTTTCAGCAAAATCTGTCAACTCTGACTGCCCAATATCTGCAGACTGGCTCTGACGCTCAGCAATAGCATTAATGCATCCAAACTGCAAATCTGAGCAAAAGATGTGTAGCGTTGCTTCTTTATTGGCTCCTTTTTAGTGCAGCTGCCCTGCGCCAAAGCTCACTAGCATTTCAGTTTACATTCTGTTAAAAAATGTCACAGACAGATGCAATGTTGAAATTAATGAACAATTCATACTTCAATAATATTGCAGCTTGACATACTTAACTGGTTCTATCAGTAGGTTATTCTTACTCTGTTGGTTTACAGCAGGTGCCATGAACAGACAGATTTTTCAGCCGTGTGGCCAAATCAGATTAACCCTTCTGCTGCTGATGACTGTCACAGTTGTTCAAAGTGGGAAGGTTCTTGTCTTTCCTGTGGATGGCAGTCACTGGGTCAACATGAACATCTTGATTGAGGCACTTCACGCCAAAGGTCACAATATTACAGTTATTCGGATGGCAGACAGCTGGTACATCAAAGAATTCTCACCTCACTACACATCAATCACTCTGAATTCTCCAGGAGGATTTGATGAAGAATTTTTTGAGACGTTTGCATCCAGACTTATGAAAATCCTGAGAGAAGGTTCCACCTGGAGTCATCTGAAACTGGAGATGGAGATGTGGGAAAATGCTGTGAAGATGTTTAAAATAAAAAGTGAGATGATAGTCAACATGTTTGAAGACCAACAGCTAATGCAGTCCATAAAAGACACTAAATATGATTTGGTTCTTACAGATCCAGTTGATTTTGGAGGCATTCTATTGGGTCACTATCTCAAACTGCCCATTGTCTACAATGTCCGTTGGACAGTGTGCAATGAGGCTCATTCTGTAATAGCTCCTTCCCCACTTTCTTATGTTCCTTTGCCAATGCTGGAGTTATCAGACCGCATGAGTTTCTTGGAAAGAGTGAAGAATGTTGCGATGTACATCATAACTGAAACACAAGTCGCTTTTATGATTGCTCCAACGTATAATGCACTTTGCGAACGGTTCATTGGCCCAGGAGTGTCCTTCCTTACCTTAGTTCAGAGTGCTGATCTGTGGCTCCATAGAGTTGATTTTATTTTTGAATTCCCGCGTCCCACTATGCCAAACATTGTCTACATGGGAGGTTTTCAATGCAAGCCATCAAAGCCTCTTCCCCGAGATCTGGAGGACTTTGTGCAGAGCTCTGGTGATCATGGTGTCATCATCATGTCTCTGGGCACTCTCATTGGTCAGCTTCCTGATGATGTGGCTGAAGCGATTGCTGAAGCTTTTGCAGAACTTCCACAGAAGATCATCTGGAGGCACAAAGGAAAGAGACCATCTGCTCTAGGAAACAACACCCTTATGATGGACTGGATGCCTCAGAATGATCTTCTGGGTCATCCTAAGACCAGAGCCTTTGTGGCACATGGAGGAACCAATGGGATTCAAGAAGCCATTTACCACGGTGTACCAATCATTGGATTTGGGCTGATTTTTGACCAGCCTGATAATCTTTTTAAAATGAGAGTAAAGGGTGTAGCCAAGACTGTAGACTTTGCCACAGTGGATAAGGACTCCTTCCTCAAAACTGTCAAAGAGGTCCTTTATGATCCCTCTTATCGGGAGAACATGCAGAGGCTCTCAAGGCTTCACAAGGATGTTCCAGTGAAACCTCTGGACAACGCCATCTTCTGGATTGAGTTTGTTATGAGGCACAAAGGTGCTGCTCACTTGCGCACAGAGTCTTACAAAATGCCCTGGTACTCTTATCACTCTGTTGATGTCATACTGTTCCTGCTTTCTGCTGTGTCTCTCATAATCATGAGCATATATGCTGTAATCAGATATTTCTGCTGCAGAATATGCATGAGAAAAACAAAAAACAAAAGCAAATGAGTTAAATTGTTAAATCGACAATATTTGTGTTGTACTGTAGAGTCTCTACAGCTTTATTGTTTTTGTTCAACTATATTCAGATCTGGTTTAAGTAAGTAAACAAATCAATCTCTTAATTAAAATTGTTTTCATATGGTGATTAATAAATGTTGATTTATTCAAACCATATTACATTCTAATATTTACTCTATATATGAACAAATATTGTACATACATGCCATTATTTGTCTCATATACAGTGTCATATATACATATTTTCATACATATATCTAATGTCTTAGTGTTCTTCTCAGCTCCTGATCATCATGTCATCAATTATTTTTGCTATAAAAACCATCTGAATGTAACAATAATACAATTAAAAATTTGGGGTTTTCAGCATCATTACTCCAGGCTTCAGTGTCATATGATCCTTCAGAAATCATTCTAATATGCTGATTTGCTGCTAGGAAACATTTCTTATTATTATCAATGTTGAAAACAGTGCAGCTTAGTATTTTTGTGGAAACCATGATATATTTTTTCATTATTCTTTCATGAACATAAAAACCAGAATTTATTTGAAATAGAAATCTTACATAACATTATACATGTCATTACTGAAACTTTTGATAAATTTAACGAATCCTTGTGGAATAAAATTATTAATTTCTTTAAAAAAAAAAAAATCTTACTGACCACAAATGTTTGAACGGTAATGTATAGATTCCTATTATAGTGCAGTGGATTAATGAATGGTATACTGTTCATCAAACTGGGTGACCAGAAGAGCACAGTGCCTGTTGTCCCTTTCACATTGTGAGAGCAGAATAAAAAGAAAGGCCAAGTACTCATAATCCAGCGCTTGATAGAATTAAAAGAGCTCTTGTCATAGGGGTTCTTATTATATCAGTATCACATTAAAAATGCCAAGTGTTACTGTAGCTTACTAAGGGATAAAAAAAAAAAAAAAGAGTGTGATGGGAAATTTACAACCCGGTCTATCAAAGTGATGGAAAGTATTATTTGTAGTGCATCCTCTGGCAGGGCCCGATCTATTGTGGGATTAGCAGTCTTAAAAACAGACACGGCTGCAGCAAAAATGTCTCTGTATTTGATGTACTGTGTGATTATTATTATTTTGACCTTCTTGAACTGTGCTAAATGATGTTGAAATTCTACTAAATCCAAATGGTTGGGTTTTTATGGCTGTTATTTTTCGTTGCAATGTGACAAATTCATTTTTTAATAGATCAAATGACTGATTTATCTTTTCTACAGTTGTTCTCACTGTATTATAATAGATTTACTGAATGCAACATTCACTTACTTATTCTTACTGGATTACTGAGTTCACTTATTTTTGTTTTTGTTATACAGCTAAACTGTTGCTGTGCTTTATTGCTTAAAAGGGGTGGTGCTGCAAGATGATTTATATATGGATATAATTTTAAAATGTGCTTGTTCTCTTGCTTTGCAACAGGAACTATGAACGGACAGGTTTTTCAGGTGCTTGGGCCAGTCGTGTTAACTCTTCTGCTGACGACTGTCACAGATGTTCAAAGCGGGAAGGTTCTTGTCTTTCCTGTGGATGGCAGTCACTGGGTCAACATGAACATCTTGGTGGAGGCACTTCATGCCAAAGGTCACAGCGTTACAGTCATTCGGATGGCAGACAGCTGGTACATCAAAGAATTCTCACCTCACTATACATCAGTCACTCTCAAGTCTGAAGGAGGATTTGGTGAAGAATTCCTTGAGATGTTTGTTTCAAGACTTATAGGAATTATGAGGGAAGGTTCCACCTGGGCTCGTCTGAAGCTGGAGATAGAGATGTGGCAAAGTTCTGTAAAGATGATTGAAACAGAAAGTGAGATGATAGTCAACATGATTGAAGACCAGCAACTAATGCAGTCCTTAAAAGCCACCAAGTATGATTTAATTCTGACAGATCCGGCCATGTTCGGAGGGATCATACTGGGTCACTATCTCAAACTGCCCATTGTCTACAATGTCCGTTGGACAGTGTACAATGAGGCTCATTTTGTTATAGCTCCTTCACCACTTTCATATGTACCTTTTCCAATGCTGGAGTTATCAGACCGCATGAGTTTCTTGGAAAGAGTGAAGAATGTAGTGATGTACACCATAACTGAAATACTGGTTGCTCTCTTGATTTCTCCAATTAATAATGCACTTTGCGAACAGTTCATTGGCCCAGGAACATCCTACTTTTCTTTAACTCAGAGTGCTGATCTGTGGCTCCATAGAGTTGATTTTATTTTTGAATTCCCGCGTCCCACTATGCCAAACATTGTCTACATGGGAGGTTTTCAATGCAAGCCATCAAAGCCTCTTCCCCGAGATCTGGAGGACTTTGTGCAGAGCTCTGGTGATCATGGTGTCATCATCATGTCTCTGGGCACTCTCATTGGTCAGCTTCCTGATGATGTGGCTGAAGCGATTGCTGAAGCTTTTGCAGAACTTCCACAGAAGATCATCTGGAGGTACAAAGGAAAGAGACCATCTGCTCTAGGAAACAACACCCTTATGATGGACTGGATGCCTCAGAATGATCTTCTGGGTCATCCTAAGACCAGAGCCTTTGTGGCACATGGAGGAACCAATGGGATTCAAGAAGCCATTTACCACGGGGTACCAATCATTGGATTTGGGCTGATTTTTGACCAGCCTGATAATCTTGCAAAAATGAGAGTACGAGGTGTAGCCAAGAATGTAGACTTTGCCACAGTGGATAAGGACTCCTTCCTCAAAACTGTTAAAGAGGTCCTTTATGATCCCTCTTATCGGGAGAACATGCAGAGGCTCTCAAGGCTTCACAAGGACGTTCCAGTGAAACCTCTGGACAACGCCATCTTCTGGATTGAGTTTGTTATGAGGCACAAAGGTGCTGCTCACTTGCGCACAGAGTCTTACAAAATGCCCTGGTACTCTTATCACTCTGTTGATGTCATACTGTTCCTGCTTTCTGCTGTGTCTCTCATAATCATGAGCATATATGCTGTAATCAGACATTTCTGCTGCAGAATATGCAAGAGAAAAACAAAAACCAAACTAAAATAATGAGGATGAATATGTACTTGTGTGATTTTGCATTTCTTGCGTAACTTTCCTACTTTGTATGAAAATACAGTGAAATTAGGTTTATTTTAATATTTTACCTTATACAGTGTTATTTAAACATCTATCTATCTGTCTCAGCTTATCTCCAAATATACTTTGTTGCACCTAAAAACAAGAATACTTGGGAAAATATATTGGGGAAATAATATATTTTTACTACCTGCCCATTTAGCAGTATAATGTGCTTTTTTTTTTTTCAGTATGTCATACTATTTCTTTCCCAAAGGCATTTTTCATCAATGGAAAACAATGAACACATTTCTTGACATTCAGCAGACATTTTATTCTGAATGACACAAGCAGTAGTGACAGTTCCACTGGGGCAGCCTGTTTACTGTGATTATGTATTGCTCAAGAGCACAATGGAAGTAGATGTCTCCAGTTTATGATTCACATCTTTGACTTTTGTGTTAGCAGCCTAGATCAGGACGTAATCTTCAATCCTCTAAAGCAGAGGTTCTTAATTCCAGTCCTGGGGACCCACAGCATTGCACATTTTATATGTCTGCCTTATCTGATAGTCCAAGTTTAGTTCATGCAGCTCTCTGCTGATGATTTAAATCAGGTGTATACTGTAAGTAAGAGCATATTAAGGATAAAGATACATTTTAACAGTATATGTGTGTCCCCAGGAATTGAAAACCACTGCCTAAAAGATAATGCTATAGATACGTTTTTGAGACTATAATTTGCGTATAACTTTGACAGAATAAGGCAGATGCCAGAATGGATTGTGTGACTTGCCCTCACCCTTGAAAACTAGGAACAAAACATTGAAAGATAAAAGGTAATCTAATTTAAATAAACCCAAAATATAATCCCCTGAAAATGAGGCAAAGCAATTGAGGAAGAGCAGGTTATTGATACGCCAGTACAACAGTGACTGCCTTTATGAGTGAACTGTTGAATTAGCATTCAAGCAATTCGTTCAAAATGCCAAATGTTTCAAGAATAAATCAAAGGACTCTTAATGGTTGGTTACATTCAAAATCACGTAACTTAATTACATATTTGTTAGTAATTAGGAGTTTGCCGCATTCAGCCGTTTTGCCGGTTGTCAAGCATTGTCGGAAAGAATACTGTATATAAGATGCATATTCAATATATGCAACAGTTTCATTCATTAGCAACCATAAACACTGCATGCTGTATGATAGTGAGGTTGCTGACAATTCTAGAATGTCAGTCAAATAAATGCTACTTTAAAATACATCAAATATGCTTTGAAAACTTTGACAACAACTGTTTACTTGTATACATAAATAGACATAACACCAAAAAATAAAGCAACATAGATGTCACTGCAGCAGTGGTTCTCTCCTTCTCAAAGTAATGGAACACCAAAGCATACAGTGTTCATGCAGTGAGCTAGATACATTTCACCTTGTCTCTTATAGGCAGGTTTATTGGTAGTTTTACAGACTCCCTTACTCATCACACTAACCACTGGGCTGCAACAACATGCATTTCTGCTGCGAAATATCTGTACACTACACACTCACACATATACATAGAAAATCTGGAACACACACATAATCTTTATGCGTGTTTGAAATTGTCCTGACTTCACGCTTTACAAAACAAACAGCAGAACTTTCTGCTGCTTTAGTACTTTAATATGCTGCCAAGCTGCTAAAAATATAAGCGTAATTGAAAGCTTTTATCCAAGCAGATATAAAAAGCATTTCTTCCTTTTTTTGACATCAATATAGTTTAACTGAGGTTTTAAAGGATATCCGTCTAATGCAGTAGGTGTATGTGCAAGCATATTTTCTGTGTGTCGTTGTTTTCTATTTATTTTAAGGATTGTTTGGCATCATCCCCATTATCCTTCACCCAGACAACATGCAGGCTATTTCTGGCAAACATAAGAGAGGAAACGACAATGTCTGAACATCAGCAGTCTCAGCAGGTGCAGTATATATGTTTAGACATTATGATGGTGATGTTCACACATTTTTATCATGCTCCCTGTAACATATAGGGATCCTATGACAAACCTTAGAGTTTTTGCCTACTTCAATATGGACTCATGTAAGCTTACTTTAAAGAATATCCTTTTTTAATCTTTAATAATCTGAAATCTCTTTAAAAAAAAAAAAAGCAGAAAAAACTATTATAGTTACAACGACTAAAAACACTTTCAATAAATATACAGTATGTAAGCTACCATATGTGACCCTAGACCACAAAACCAGTCTTAAGTGTCAATTTTTCAAAATTGAGATTTATATATCATCTGAAAGCTGAATAAATAAGCTTTCCGTTGATGTATGGTTTGTTAGGATCAGACAATATTTGAAAATCTGGAATCTGAGGGTGCAAAAAAATCTAAATATTGAGAAAATCGCCTTTAAAGTTGTCCAAATTAAGTTCTTAGCAATGCATATTACTAATCAGTTTTTATATATTTACGATAAGAAATTTACAAAATATCTTCATGGAACATGATCTTTACTCAATATCCTAATGATTTCTGGCATAAAATAAAAATTGATAATTTTGACCCATGTATTTTTGGCTATTGCTATAAATAAACCCCAGCGACTTAAGACTGGTTTTGTGGTCCAGGGTCACATATATATATAATTTTATATATTATTATTATTATTATATTTCCTATAATAATTTTCCTTTTTTGAGACTAAATTGTTTAGACATGAACTGTGGTACCATTATATTTATTGTAGTATGTATATATTTCAGTGTTACATGATGTCAAAAAAGCTGAATTGATGATCTGATTTTTTTTTTACCGTAAATGCACTGTCAATTATTTTAAAGCACATCTTCTTATATGCAATATTTAGCGTTCTAATTTCATGTTAATATGATCAAAATACTAAAGCACTCTAGAGCACAATAAAGCAAGATAACAGAAACCTTTTCATCATTTATCCAGGTTACCATGACAGCCTGAGGGTAGCAGCTCCTTCTCTCTCTCTCTCTGTGTGTGTGTGTGTGTGTGTGTGTGTGTGTGTATCTCAATGTCCTTCAAAGGGTGCTCTGTCCACTTAAATAGGACAAACTTCCTTTTCTCTCTCACTCTCTCTATCTTTCCTTGAGCACTTTCACCCCATTAGTCATTCTAAAAAATGAGTATTTAAGATGTGTGAAAACTGGGCTAAAAAATCCGGACACATTAAAGTTTCTCCATTGCTCACATATGCATCTATTTTCAGAAACAAAACTGCTGCACAGTGAGAAATGCTGCCCCCCAAAGGATGGCGTGCATTTGTTTATATTCAGTCTCAGAGCTGTTTTTGCATATGTGTGTATGCTAGAGTAGACTAGAGTATTACTCCCAACAATAATGTCTGTCAGAATATGGATACACAGCGTAATGTAGCAGGGATTTTGATGAATGTTTAAGTCCACTGAAGTAAGTAATTACAGCTGTTCCCCATCCCCCTCAGATTTAAACCGTGACACACATGCGTGCGGGATGCTGGAAATGTCCTTCAGTCGTTCGTCATGCTTTTCAGACAAACTGAAACCGATTCAGTGAGGGGCCATCGACCACAGTAAACATATAAAATGGGATTTAATATAAACCTTGAAATAGACAAAAAATAAAAATAAAAATGGTGTGTTTCTAGAGAAAAACAGTTCACTAGAACATTATGGCTTTATTGTGATTAAAAACTGTATCTTTGGTTTAATCAAATTAATTATGAGATTTGTAGCTTAATTCAATGGATTAGTTACACTTTATCACATATATCAATATTTTCTATAAAATAATTTAAAAATAGCACACAATTGTGGCAAACAGAGCATGAATGGACATTACAAAAAGACACTTTAGCGACAGCTTTTACAGAGGTTTGATGCCTTCATATATGGAAAAAAAGTGTTTTTCTCTAGCCGCCTGTGAGAAAAGTCTGGGCCAGGATCGTGTGGTACTGCAATTGCTGTCTAAATTGATATCTTGAGTTTAAAAGCATGAATTAATTGTTTCTACTTAACCAAAAATATCTTAAACAAAATGTTTACATGTTTGTTTACAGTTAACTAAAATTAAAATCATTAAAAAAAAAAGGTTACCAAGAAAACATTTTTCGTTTTCATTTATTCATATACTGTATAACTAAAACTGAAATGAAAATGAGTAAAAACTATACAGACAATTAACAAAAATCAATAAAAATGACAAAACCACAACAAAATTATTAACATTTTAGCTAAAATATAAATGGAAAATAAAAAAATAAAAAAAATCGAATAAACGCTATAAAAGTATCTCAGTGATAACACTGGTGAAGTCACAGACATCCGATGTAAATATTTGCAACTCAAACGTCATTTAGAAGTCGACTCCCCTCTGAATCACACTTATGGTGTGTCCTCATTTAGACGTTTATTAGCTAAATAAATGTGTGCACTGCAGGAGAGCGAGAGAGCGTGAAAACGCTTGTACGTGGAGATGAGATAAGACATCAGCTGCCTCTTGATCCTTTTGTTTGCTCATGAACTCAAGGGTGTTGAAGAACGTTGATGGCTTTCTGCATGTAACAAACACACACGTATGCATTACACATCTCACTGCCCTCACCATCAACTTCTCATTTGCATCTCATTAATTATTCAGAAAAGCTTCATAAATATGCAAACTCAATTCTTACTCTAACTCATTTGCTTTATGCCATCTGGCCATTAAGCAACTTCTAAACAGTTCATTTAGAGAGCCATCCACGCACGCACAGGCAGACAGGTAGCTTCCTGCATCCAATTTACATACACAAACCACACAGACTTGCTGATCCAGCTGAAGAGAAGACCACCAAGGTCAAGGCGTCTCTTCCTTTATTCCCATCAGCTCTCGTTCTCTCTATCTCTGTCTTATCTCGCCTCTTACTACCTATTGCACATATTTAAGGAGTGTTTCTCATTCTTATGCTAGTTTTAACGCTACTATCACATCTCTTTTTCTCAGGATATGTTTGTAATAGTGCGAGAAGTGTTGTAGTATGCTATTTCTGCAGTGTGCAGTATGTGTGCTGTGCAGTGCATACTATCATTAAACACCAGGATGTATGCCAGAATATACAGTATGCACAGAGTACTGAATCCCACAATGCAGTGCACTTGACTTCACCTTCCATTTCCGAATTAAATGGAAATGCAGCGATTCTAGCGAATTAACCAGAAATTATATTAGCTGCTATTTTAACATTTCCATCCTGAGTCTTTACACAAAATTGGATTAAAAATGCAGGGCAGTCATTTAATTTTCAAGGTGATAACTGGATGGCACACAGTGAATTAAAGGAATACCTCACCCAAAAATGTCCTTACCCTCAGGCTATCCAAGAAATTTTGCATTACTTTACTCACTCACCAGTAGATCCTGTGCAATGAATGGGTGCCGTCAGAATCAGAGTTCAAACAGCTGTTTGGACTCATTCTGACGGCCTAAGGGAGACTTAATATCAACAAATTTACATTTTTAGGTGAACTAGTCCTTTAAACATACAACGTGGTGGTTGTGTGACAATGTTGCATACTGCTGTTTGGTACATTTATCTGTTTTAAACGTATTATATTGCATTTCTCACTGCAGATGTACATTAAAAATGTAGATTACAGTGTATATTGAGCAGAAACATTCTCTCTCCACACACACTCATACTCTTTCATTACTATCCTAGCAATCATAATCTCTGATTGCATGTGTGTCTGTGATTATATAAACTTTCAAATATGTAAAATATACATTCTATGGCAAGGACAGATGAAAGTAGATTGTAATTCTAATTATGGATTTGAATGTGCATAGAAACAATACACAATCATGCATATTTGAAAGCATGGAAATTGGACAATTATAATCTATAGGTCACATTTATTTGTGTGAATACATATGTGATAGAGGAAAATTGTGAGTGTTTGTGTATGCATAATCTGATTACACTTAATGACCTCACAATGTTTAAAGGTCTTGAAAACACCTTAAGCTGTGTTCATTTATCAGAAGAAGGTCATAAACGTTTGACCGAACTACAGTAGATTACAGAAGATTTTTCCATTTTGCTATGAAAAATTTTACTACATTCTGGCTACCGTCTAATTGAATGTGTGTATGTGCGCATTGCCAAATAATCATATTGTTTCAATAATAAATAAAGACTTTTTAATGACTTTTCACAGTCTCTTTAGAGAGCATAAATAACTGGTCTTTATTAATCAACAATACTAAGCAAACAGTTATTTTGATTATTATTTATTTATTATTTATTACTTAAATTATTATTTAAGTTTATACAACAAAAATTTGAGAATCTCCCACAAAAATAAGTTCAAAAATCTGCTGAAGCTGGTTGCCTTAAAATTTTAAGTTGGCTCAACTTTTTTTCTTTTTTTTTTACAGTGTGTAGGTGTTTGATTCGCTAAAAAGAACTGAATCATAGGAGTTATTCGTTCTGAATCTGTACTACCCTGGTAGCATTGTACTGTATGTTTTTGATCCACTAAAAATAACTTCTTCATATGAGGTATTTGTTCAGGATTCTGATTAACAACATGTAGTGTTTTCTGTATTATTATAAGTAAATGAATGAATGCATTGTAACCACACTTTTGTGTTTAGTTTTGTTAATATACTGTCAAGGCCAATTACTGGATTGCATTAATGTTGCTTCTGAAAAGTCAGTGAAAAAAAAAAAAACTTTAGCAAAAACGTCTATTAAATGTATTATTTGGCATGTTTTTGATTCACTGGCTTACAAGAGTCATTTGTTCATGATGAATCACCATAAAGTATGAACAATATAATACTGATGCATACCTCAGCAAATTACTTAAAACATTTGCTAGTATAAAAGCAATCAGTTCTACTGTTTGGCTTGCATTGTGAATCATTTGTAAGAGATGCCACTCATAAAATGACTATTTTTGACTAAAAGAAAAGCGACTATCACACATCCTCTACAAATCCTGGGGTTTGTGCACAGCATCTGACATGCCCTCTGTCTGTTTGAACACCTGTCCATTTACCACTTGCCCACCTTTCTCACACTCTCTCACTTAAATACACATTTTTTTCCTGGCTCCACAGGTGAACCACACACAGACACACACACCTGGTCTCCATCTGCTGTCTCTGCGCTGAAGGCGCTGCTCTTATTGGCAGGTACAGAACTGGGTAAAGGTCACAGGATGGTGATCCTTAATTACATATCTCATTCCGTTATGACCTGATTAAAAGCAGAAATCAGAAGTGAATGTGTGAGAGGTAAGGAATCTGTCAGTGTATATAATGCATTCCAAATGTGACGTTCCCAAAAGCATCAGGGTGCACTGCAATGTCATTTATAAGTCAACCCTGTAAGTCAATCCATTCATAAACAGAATTCATCCAAAAATGAAGATTTTGTTGTCATCTACTTCGTCGTGCTCTCGTCGTTCCAAACCTGTGCGACTGTGTAACTTAAAACAGAAAAGAATATATTTTAAAAAAATGTCTTTTTTTTGTCAAGACAGAGAAAGTCAATTGGGTCCAATGCACTCTCACATTCTTCATAATATCTCCTTTTTTTCATTTTTAAGCGAACAATCTTTTTAAAACTGTGGTGTGCAATTGGTAACACTTTACAATAAGGGTCAATTTGTTGACTATAGTTTAGTTAACATGAACTAACAACGTAAAGCATTTATTAATCTTAGTTAATTTAATATCAACATTTTTTAAACATTTCAACATTTACTACTACAGTAAAAAGTAATATTTAACGGATATGCATGAACTAGCCAAGAAAAACTGTATTTTTATCAACCAACGTTAACAAAGATTAATGAATACTGTATATGTATTGTTGTTTAATATTCAATAATGTTAATGGCCCCTACTGTAAAGTGTTAGTGTTTGTTTGTTTGTTTGTTTGTTTGTTATCAAAAATAACTTGTTTTAAAATGTGACTGACATGTTTGTAGTCATTTAAAAATATTTTAACAAGTAATTAATTTCAGTAATTTTTACATATAAAAAAATAAGTTATCTAGTCTATACATTTAACTTTTTTTCTTTTTTTTTTAAACAAACATTCCCGCAGTGCAGGATGCTAACTGGGATTAGAACTGAATTTGAATGTTGTAAAATAGCAAAACTTTTGAAGGTGAATTTAAAAGTTACTATGCATAAAGAACAAAACTAACACATCCATTAATTTTATTTATTTTATTTTTTATTTTTTTGTGCCAAGAAGATTGTACCCTTACTCGTTTTCATTCCAGCTGTTTCACTCTTCTTGTTTTTACGATATCTCCTCTTAGCCTATCATTACTCTCTCTCACCATCTGTTATAGATCAAACCATTAGTTGGTTTATACAATTTTATTTTGTTGCCTTTTACACTTTTTATGTCGAAATGTGTGTCCTAAAAGAAAACAATTTAAAAGGAGTGTAATGTCAGCAGTCCCTGATAGCATGCTGGTTCAATAAAATGCAAAAATGGTAAATAAAAGACAAAAAACATGATGTTCAAAATAAGCTGTGTCACACTGGGGAAAGCGTTCGATCTGTGCTCAAACTGAGATGAGAAATTCTTGAATATTTTGCCAGTTGTAACAGCTCACTCCCACAGTTTCATCAAAGCAGTGCTTACCACGCTTGGCCACCACAGGTACCTCAGAAACGCGTGTTTGTCTAGCACTACTGACTGTTAAACGGTCTTGTGCCTGCTGATGACTGCCAAGAGGTCAATCAACTTGATGTCAATGCTGTTTATGACTCCAAAATGTGGTCTATATATTGAAAAACTGTTCAAACCCTAAGTCTTACATTATTTGAAGTAGCCATGCAAATTAATTATATGTTCTTGTTTTATTTTCAATATAGTATTTTAATTTTAATTGCTGCTTGATGACATAAATAATAAGATCCTCCACATGCCTTCACTATATTCTGTTTACTCTGTGCAAGCAATACCATTTAAATATGCAAGAAATAAAAATAAAAAAAAAACTTGAAAATGTTTCTCTTGTTAAATCATTGCTTATTCCCAGTTTCTTTTTTTTTGTTGTTGTTGCTGTTGTTGTTGTTTTTTTTTTCACTTTTTTCACTTTATTTCCCTGATGCTACCATTATTGTAACAGTAGATATATATATATATATATATATATATATATATATATACTGTACATAAAACCAGGGTTGGCAATGGCAATAACTAGTTTTTCCAGGTAGTGATACAGTAGCTCAGCTTTTTAGTAGTATGTGTAGCAAAATGCTAGTATATAGCTGTATTTTTGTGATTCGTTTAGGTGATGCTAGTGGCACAGAAATAAACTTATTTATTATTTTGAATGCTTGAACAACAAAACAATTATATGTACTGTATTTTACTCACTCACAATTTCATTGAACCTTTGAAAATATTGCAGTCTGTACACATCCTGCTCACAGACTGGCTGTGGTGTTCTAAAAAATGCATGTGTTGCCTGCAATGAATTTAAATCACAAAAACACGTTTTATTTGGAAAGAGCCAGGATTCTTGTAAACTCGCAAACACACACACACACATACAGAAACAGGTACGTGTCACAAGAAATGGGGTCTGAAGTGCAGGTCTGACACCTTTCAATACGCCTGAAGCTACACTATCATTATATGAAAAATTTTTCAATTCTTTTCTCTTTCTCTGTGTGTCTCTCTCTTTCCTTTTTGCCCATCTCTTTTTGAAATATTGCCCATCCCAGGAAAAAGAAGATTCGCACCCCAAACCTGTAATGTGAGAGAAATTACTGCCATTTTCAAGTATTTTTTCCCTCTGTATCTCTTCCATACTCCTGGCTCTATCCTCCCTCTTCTCTGCCTTTCTGAAAGAGGACACCTTGCAGGAATGAGGTTCATCATGAAGAGTTCTCTGTCTCTAGAGGATTTCCGCCCAGAGCGGGTGGAAAAAAAATATGCTTATACGGATAAAATTCATATGCCTCGTATGATATGAAATATGCATCTCACATGACCATAACGCTTTGATTTATGATAAAATTCCATAGGAATATGCAAATATAGCGCTAATGAGGCCTCAAGCATGAATTATCACACTCACAGGAATTTCACAAGCACATATACATGCCGCGTTGGGTGTGAATCTGAGTGCTTGAGTAAGCTGATTTATATTCTCTTCTAAATTCAAATGTACACATGTGTGTTTATGTGAATGAGAGACAGCACAGATAAATGTTACACTGCAAATCTGAATCTCAGGAAATGTTCAGGGCATATTTTAATACAAAATCAAGAAAAGAAAATATATTCTGCATGATAAACATCTTTTAAATATATAAAATATTTAATCTCAGGAAATGTCCGGGCATATTTCAACTCAAAATAAAGAGAAGAAAATATAATTTGTTCATAAAAATGAGCATCTTACAAATTATGATAAAATATGACATATGAGACATACTGTATATACTGAATATAGGATTGTGATTTATTAAAAGTGTGTGTGTGTGTGTGTGTGTACTGGTATGGTTTACGAGGACATGGTTATACAATAACATGGGTACTACAACGTAAACATGGTTTATGAGGACACTTCCTGTGTCCCCGTAAAACAAAAGGCTTAAAAAACATACAAAACGGTGTTTTATGAAATTCAAAAATTGCCAGTAGTTTCCTGTAAGGGTTAGGTGTAGAGTTGGTGTAGGGCAATAGCACATACAGTTTGTACAGTATAAAAACCATTACGCCTATGGAGAGTCCCCGTAAACCGCAAATGCCAGACTGAGTGTGTGTGTGTGTGTGTGTGTGTGTGTGTGTGTGTGTGTGTGTGTATTTCTGTATTCCAAGAATTTTTTCCCCCGACATTACTATAATTCAATTTTGCATTACAGTATAATGGATATTTGGGGGGAAATGTGCTTATTTATTATGAAAAATAATGTGACAAAGTGAAAAATCTTAGAGGTCCTAAAAAATAAGCCTCATTTTCTTATGCAAAATATAAATTCTTTTTTTCTCTCTCTTTTGATTTTAGGGTGACATTTTGTGTCCATATGTATGTAGTGAATCTAGCTTCACGGTACATCAATCACTCAAACACATACACAAACTTGCCCATGTGCACCAAACCCTGTGTTACTGTATCACGCTCTCAAGATGAAACAAAGCATTTTGAGTGTGTCAGTGAGAACCATACAAGAGAAGCGGATGAGAGAAAAGAGGATTAGAGAAACAGAGAAACGACGAGAGGAGTGCGAGATCTCCCATTAAATAAAGGCTTTTGCGCTCTGGTTATCTCCAATGCTTTGATTGTTCTGGTTTAATGGCTAAAGACCACAGGATCAACACTTCATTTCAAACAGAATGAAATGTGCCTTGACATTAACCTAAAAACAACTATTCGAATGGTTCACATTCATCAGATTTATGACCTTTTTATAGCTGTTCATGCAAACATGTCCTAAAGCGTCCAGTCGGGCTTGCATTTCAAATGCAAGAGCTGTTAGAGCTCTTATGAGCTTTCACTGGTCATAAGAGAAAAAGAACAGTATAAACAGAATAAATAAGTGAGCTTGTAAGACGGATAGTGAGACAAATACATTTTTTGCTTTGATCTGTCACATCTTAACTAGGCTATATATAACGGCTTCATAAGATTTTCTCTGCAGACAAGCAAAAAAAAAACATGAAATCACATCAAAATTAAAGATTTTTAATGGTACATGCATTTTCAATCGATATCAATATGTTCAAATAAAAGTGTCTAAAAGGTGTACTTCTTAGTATCATACACTATAACCATATATCATGTAAGTATGATTACAATTAAGGATTGAAACATATTTTATGCAAGTACAAAAACAGAGACACAAATGTTTGGTCAATGCATTGATTTTTTTATTGGATCTGTAACTCTTCCTTACTTTTTCATCTTGCTTTCAGTTTTTTAATGTATTTTTTTATTTGAAAAGGACCCTCTCCCCATGAAATGAGATCAAAGCGTTTAAGACGCAATTATCTTCCTTAAGAATCAGATTAAGACAGTGAGGGAAAAAAGTCATGGCCTCAAAGAAAAATCTCCCTTCGTGATCACAAACTTCACTACTTCAAAGAGCTGTGGAGCGAGTGCCACTTGCAGAGACTGGAGCCTGTGCATATGTGTGTTAGCTTTATCTAACATTATGCATGGTTGAAAACATTTGCATCCATAAGCATAAAATGCGGCAAAACTAAGACTGGCTGAGGGAGAATTTTTTTGTAAAACTATTTCAGGGCTTCAATAGGAAAAATTACTTTAACGAACAATTTGAGCACAAATTCTGATTGTTACAAAGCGAGTTCTTTCAGTGCAAATGGATAGAGGCTACTGTTGATTGAATTCGGTCTGTGCATTAGAAATATTTTTCTACGACTATTTCTGCCGGTTACATCGTTACACCAGTAGGTGGCAGCAAGTGACTGTGTTTAAGAATGAGTCGTAATAATTCATTCAGCCCATTCGTTCAAAAACGCTGATTCATTCGAGCGAGAAACAAGTGAATGTAAATCATTCATTCAACTGATTCATTTAAATAGCTGATTAATTGACGAACCAAACTGACTTTATGAATGAATGAGTCATTGAATCATTCACTCAAAATTATTCGTTCAAAACACTGAATCATTAAGAAACATATAACAGCTGTTTGTTGACGGTTTTGCCCTGCCCCTGGCTTATGGAACTGTTTTTGTCAGAGGAGCAAAAATGTAAGTCATTGAACATTAACTTCTTGTTTATTAAACTGTTTTCGTAAAAGTAACAGCCTTGCATGCCTCCTCGTCACTCCAAGACATACTTGGCTGTGATTATGTCTACCTGTGTTTTCGAAAGTGCCACAGAAACAACGTTTACACTGCACTTGCTTAGAGTTGTCTCAGCATATTTACCATATAAAGCTTGCCCTACTGTGTCATATTTGAAACATGAACATTCAAAGCCTCTATTTTATCAACATGATCAAAATTTAACTGAAAAACCTGTTATACATAAGATGCCCTATGATTTAAAGTTCATACTTTAAGTAAAAGTCCAGTTAATATGATTCAAATGTCCACCTTTGGGTTGTAGTACACTTGTCTTTTCCAGTGAAATGTTTAATGATTTTTATAAAGTAAACGTAAGAATAACTTTTATATTGTGTATAATATTTCAAGATAAAATGTAGTACCCTGAATAAATATCTTTTTTTTTTTTTTTAAATCATGTTAAAATGTATCAAATATGATACAATGGGTTTTTTGAGGAACATTTATCTCTCAATCATCATTGTATTGCATTGCATTATATGTTTTGCAACAATTTGTCTCCTCTGTGTCAGCATAGCATCATTTTGCTGATGTAGAGGAGACGAATTGTTAAATAAAGTTGTTATTTTTATTTTCTTTGGGTACAAAAAGTATTCTCGTAGCTTTGTAAAATTACAGTTGAACCACTGATGGCAGATGGACTATTTTGACGATGTCTTTCATACTTTTCTGGGCTTTGACAGTGTTAATTGTTTGAAAATCACAAGCCTACTGGTTCTCATCCAAAATATCTTAAATTGTGTTCTGAAGACGAACGAAGCTTTTACAGGTCTGGAACGACATGGGGGTAAGTGATTATGACAAAATTTTCATTTTGGGGTGGAGTAACCCTTTAATGTAAGTAGTCAGAATTTTATCTTACCGTTTTGGCATAAAAATAACAACATCTGCAATAAATTGCATAATTTTGTTTTGGGCCTGAGAATAAAATTGATGGGTTTTTTTCCCTCCTCAAGTGTGAGCTTCATATTCTCATTATATCATACTATATTAGCCATAAAAGGCTGATGTATCAAGTGATACAAAACAGAAAGCACATGTGCAAACTTTTTAAAAAAAAATACTGTCTAAAGGTTCAACAAACTTTTATCTTAAAAATTGATTTTTTTTACTTATGTCAGGCTATATAGGGATAAATTGGGATATATAAACTATTTTAACATCTAAAAAATTACACATCACCCTTTAGAACGACAGTGTTCCTGTCTTGTGTGCAGTGAGCTGAGTGTGTGATGTTTTTGGCTTTAGTAGTTTTAGCTTTAGTAGTTTATTTGTTGAGGAGAGGAATATTCTGCACAGAAACAGTCAGATGTTTGCTTTACCTTGGAAGGAAGACAAAAAATAGAAGGAAATAAAATGAAATGTCAGAGACACTCGCCAGTTTTTCAGATAATGTGGGTATGAGCCACCCTGACCAAGAGTTCAACAGTCTCCACAAGGAACCTTTACTCTTGCATTAAGAAATTATTTTCTATTACAATATTGATGACCTCATAAAAAAGAAACTGAAATAATGCACTCAGAATAAATCTGTCATACTGAAGACGTGCATGTGCATGTGTCACGCACTAAAAAGAATAAAACTATGTTTGGACACACATCCATCCAGTGTCGGGAATAAATGCAAACGCTGACAAAACTTTTTGACAGCCCAGGCCCTCATTAACATTCTCTCCAGTGGAAATATGTAAATCACATTTCATAAAGGGGAGGTATTCATAAAACGCCCTGCAAGCAAAATATTGATGCACAACAGGATGCACGCTCACAAACAAACACGCACATACCTTTCACTCTTCTTTCTGTGCTTAACACTTGTGCTCACAGGTTTATGAAATCATTGAACATTTTTTTAATTCGGCCAAATTCTTCAGTGCAAAAAAACCCATGATGGTTCTAAGTGTTTTAAAGGAATAGTTCAGCTAAAAATGAATTTTTGCTGAACATTTATTCACCCCCAGGCCAACCAAGATGTAGATGAGTTTTTCGTCATCAGAACAGATTTGGTGAATTTTATAACCTCACTTGCTCACCAGTGGATCCTCTGCAGTGATTGGGTGCCGTCAGAATGAGAGTCAAAACAAATGATAAAAACATCACAATAATCCACAAGCTGCATATAGATGTATAGATTAAGATGTTTTTAACGTCAAACCTTTGCTTCTGGCTAAAATATGATTCCTCTATCCATAATATTGCTTTCTAAGGGGAAAAAGTCATCTCGTCTGAATCAGGAGAAAGATATGCACAGATCAAACACAGTTTACAATAAAAACAGTCTGGATCTTAGAGGACAGTAGGGGATGGATGTTTACACCGGAGGAAGCATTATTATAGATTATGGAGAGGTATTTTAGCCAGACATGACAATTAAAAGTTAAAACATCTCAATGGATTTTTAAAATTACAAACATGTGAGTTTGTGGATTACTTAGATGACGTGTTTGGATTCTGATGGCACCCGTTCACTGCAAAGGATCCATTGGTGAGTCAGTGATGTAATGCTACATTTCTCCAAATCTGTTCCAGTGAAGAAACAAACTCATCCACATCTTGTATGGCCTGAGGGTGAGTACATTTTCAGCAAATGTCCATTTTTTTGCACAAACTATTCTTTTAATGCATTGCTGTGTTGTTGCAGCTATTTGCCAAGGTGTTCTGGTTGGTTGCTTACTGGTTCAAGCCCAAGTCTCTATGACTCCTGGCTCGAGTAACTCCTTCAATCTAAATTTATGGGATTTTTTTTTTTGTAATATCCACAAAATGAAAATCATAATTCTGATTGCTTAGCATAGTATAATGGCACACCGCTCCTCAACATGCAGAACAAAAGGTTAGGGGTTTGTTCAAATTGCTAATAGTAGAATGAGCAACAGTAATGTTCCAAGCACCCCATAAAGTCTGTTCATTGCACGCCTGCACTGCAGCACTCATTCCCATTCTGAGCACATTAGGGCTACTGACCGCCAGTATTCAGTACCTATATAGACAACACTAGATGACAGAGTGCACATATAACCATGCCATTAAAAATTTAAAAAGTTTGGGCTTGCACTGAGATTGCACTGTCTCTCTGCGAAGCAATGACTTTGAGGCTGTACAGTAAGACATCATTAGTATTGCACACATCCCTGCACTTCTGTAATGGCCTGATGCTGCTGACACTATCTGCTTCGAACATGCAATCTGATTGGAGAATACCACCCACAATCTATACAGCACTCCACACCTATTGGCTGGTGGGGAATGTCAATTAAATCTAGCGGACAGCTGTGTAATAAAAGTGTCTGAGTGAGTCATGCAATGTCAGATGATGGACTTTCGTCATTTGAAACATTTTCTTACTCTATAAATGGAATTAAGTCTTAAAGCAAGAGAGCTGAGCAACAGCTTGAAAATTGATGCAGCTACTCTGTTCCAGACAGTAAAGTTGCAGAGATTTAGTCGTAACTTTTCTCTGTGACAATGCACTTTAAAGTTTAAGTGCTAACTTATATCAGTTCCTCTTCACAGTTTTACATCTCATTTGGAGATAAATGCTTTAGTTGTAGTAGTAAATGGCTGGGTTAGGCTAGTGTTGTTATAGTTCAAGTTGGCATAAAAAGGAATTTGCAATTGCCTTTTCTTCCCAATTGTGATGTACATCCAAGTGAAACGGCTTCCTGAATGAGGAAAAAATGGGGGACTTGATTTTGTTCATCAGGAATTAAGTGAATCGTTTTATCGTTGTCGTTTGCTATTTCTGTGATCATATACTAGAGACCGGTTGTCCTACTCTCACATCAAGACATATGTCATCAGAGAAGAGAAGAGATGTCATTGCAAGGGAAAGTGGAAATTATTTGATTAAAAATTACTAGAGGACAAAAAAAAAAATTCAGGTGCATGGATAAATCACTTATAAAAAACACTGCAATATTTCATTTAAAAAAAAAAGTTGATTTGGTTTTCATGGAAACTTTAACTAAAACTAAAATTATTTATTATCATTTTAGTGAAATAAAGTAAAATACAAATATTGGATGAAAAACTTTTTAAAAAAGTAAAAAATAAATAAATAAAAAAGCTGTCTTAGTAACTATATGAAATAAGGTTTAAAATAAAGTACTAGTATTACTAAAATAAAACTAAAATAAAGCTAAAAAAATATGAAAAATTAAAACTAATAAAAATGACAAAAGCTCATAATAATTTCTAACACAAACTGAAATTAATATGAAAACTGAAAATAAAATAAGGTTTATTCAATATAATATAATATAATACATAAATGATAATAAAATAGCACTGGTTTAGTATGTGACACATGGCTCAGTATGGTGTTCATTCACCTCCATTGATTCTCCTAAAATTTCTTAGGTGAAAAAAAATTGATAAAAATGAGAGAATTGTTGAAATATACAGTGACAAATGCTACAGTATAAAATACGTGTATAGAATAGCTCAGATAATTTGGTTTTGGGAGAACTTAATGAGAAATGTTTAGGTTCATATTCGTATCTCTTTCTTTTGGATTGAAGACTTGGCAAGCCTGAGGTGAGCTGAGACTTCTTCTGAAACGCTGGAGACACGTGTGAGATTTCTCAGAAGAACGGTGGAAGATTTAACAAAAAGGATCTCCACTGAACCGTGTTGATGTCTAGACTGAACAGTTGAGACTGAAAATATTTCAGTTGTGTTCAAACAAAATGTAAAAAAATCTCTGTACAAATTAAAAGGGACAACAAGTCATTTTGATGTTCATTCAAACACCATCACCAGCTTGTCCAGTGATTTTTAATGAGTTTAGAACCTGGGATATTGGCATTCTAAAAATGCAGTAGAAAAACGTGTTTCTCCATTCCGCTGCCTATGTTTCATGTTTTTTTAAAAGCAAAAGCGCATTCTGTGTGAATGACCCTTAGTGAGTAGTGAGTAAAGGATCTTTATGTTCAGTATACTAGTCCTTCGTCTGTTAAACTTATAAAAAGTCTTTATAAAAAATTTCACAGAACTTAAAAAACGGTGTCACTTCTGCTCACACATGCACATGCCAGCATATACACACACATACTAGAGGGGAAAACTTAATCAGCACTCTCTCCCAGGGGTTTATCTCTCTCTCTCTCTCTCTCTCTCTCTCTCTCCCTCTCCTTTTCTTGCCCTATCTTTTTCTTTCTCACCATCACAGACACACACACTCGCCTGAACGCTAGCACGCCCTCTGAAGTTTTCCGATGCAGTTTGTTTCTATGGCAACAGGAGGCCTTGTTTCCCTGCGGTTGACTACTTGAAGTTTTTTATGCCTTTAATTATGAATGGAGGGGTTTGATAATCAGAGACAGATACAGACAGATGCAGAATGAATGATTTAAGTCTTGTATTCTTGGCTCTTTTACTCCTATTTAGGAAAAAACAGGAAGGGACAGCAATGGAAAGGCCTGACAAAACCGAAATGATGTTTTTGTGTGAATTATGTTCATTAAAAACATTACATAACTCACTAACAAAAAAGCTACATTTTCTGCACCAGCTTGCCCAATTTGTTGGACAAAAAAAACTATTTGGATTATGTACTGTACCAAGGCAGGCTTTTCATATGCATCTAAATATATATATATATATATATATATATACAGTATCTCACAGAAGTGAGTACACCCCTCACATTTTTGTAAATATTTTATTATATCTTTTCATGTGACAACACTGAAGAAATGACACTTTGCTACAATGTAAAGTAGTGAGTGTACAGCTTGTATAACAGTGTAAATTTGCTGTCCCCTCAAAATAACTGAACACACAGCCATTAATGTCTAAACCGCTGGCCACAAAAGTGAGTACACCCCTAAGTGAATATGTCCAAATTGGGCCCAATTAGGCATTTTCTCTCCCTGGTGTAATGTGACTCGTTAGTGTTACAAGGGCTCAGGTGTCAATGGGGAGCAGGTGTGTTAAATTTGGTGTTATCACTCTCACTCTCTCATATTGGTCACTGGAAGTTCAACATGGCACCTCATGGCAAAGAACTCTCTGAGGATCTGAAAAGAAGAATTGTTGCTCTACATAAAGATGGCGTAGGCTATAAGAAAATTGCCAAGACCCTGAAACTGAGCTGCACCACAGTGGCCAAGACCATACAGCGGTTTAACAGGACAGGTTCCACTCAGAACAGGCCTCACCATGGTCGACCAAAGAAGTTGGGTGCATGTGCTCAGCGTCATATCCAGAGGTTGTGTTTGGGAAATAGATGTATGAGTGCTGCCAGCATTGCTGCAGAGGTTGAAGGGGTGGGGGGTCAGCCTGTCAGTGCTCAGACCATACTCCGCACACTGTATCAAATTGGTCTGCATGGCTGTCGTCCCAGAAGGAAGCCTCTTCTATAGATGATGCACAAGAAAGCCCACGAACAGTTTGCTGAAGACAAGCAGACTAAGGACATGGATTACTGGAACCATGTCCTGTGGTCTGATGAGACCAAGATAAACTTATTTGGTTCAGATGGTGTCAAGTGTGTGTGGCGGCAACCAGGTGAGGAGTACAAAGAGTACAAAGTGTGTCTTGCCTACAGTCAAGCATGGTGGTGGGAGTGTCATGGTCTGGGGCTGCATGAGTGCTGCCAGCACTGGGGAGCTACAGTTCATTGAGGGAACCATGAATGCCAACATGTACTGTGACATACTGAAGCAGAACATGATCCCCTCCCTTCGGAGACTGGGCTGCAGGGCAGTATTCCAACATGATAACGACCCCAAACACACCTCCAAGACGACCACTGCCTTGCTAAAGAAGCTGAGGGTAAAGGTGATGGACTGGCCAAGCGTGTCTCCAGACCTAAACCCTATTGAGCATCTGTGGGACATCCTCAAATGGAAGGTGGAGGAGAGCAAGGTCTCTAACATCCACCAGCTCCGTGATGTCGTCATGGAGGAGTGGAAGAGGACTCCAGTGGCAACCTGTGAAGCTCTGGTGAACTCCATGCCCAAGAGGGTTAAGGCAGTGCTGGAAAATAATGGTGGCCACACAAAATATTGACACTTTGGGCCCAATTTGGACATTTTCACTTGTGTACTCACTTTTGTGGCCAGCGGTTTAGACATTAATGGCTGTGTGTTGAGTTATTTTGAGGGGACAGCAAATTTACACTGTTATACAAGCTGTACACTCACTACTTTACATTGTAACAAAGTGTCATTTCTTCAGTGTTGTCACATGAAAAGATATAATAAAATATTTACAAAAATGTAAGGGGTGTACTCACTTCTGTGAGATACTGTATGCTGAACTTTAATTGTAATTGTGTAAAGTGTAGATTTCTGCCATGTGGACTTTGTAGTTTCTTCGCCCTACTTCCTGCTTCAGTTCTATAGAACGTACAGTATACACTGTACAATGAGAAAATGTGCTATTGTCTTTAAGGAGCTATTTCTGCCTGACCTGATCCTTAAATATGGCTTGTATTTGTGTAAGGTTTAGCTGGTTAGCATGGCCTAGTTAGCCTCTGCTAGATGCTGTAACTACTCCATCTGGCCCAAAAAGCATCAACAATCGCATCTCTTAAAGCTCAGGTGATTGGTTCAAATGGATAGATTTGAAGTTGATTCAGGTATACCAAACAATATTTTTGACTAGATAATCAGTTGATAATCATTTTTTTGACATTTCTAGGTTCTTTTGGAGAAAATTGAGTGTTCTGTGCTGCATTTGCTTGAATGTAACATTTCTTGGCTTAGCTCAGCATTCTTTTTATCAACTTTGAAAGAAAATTATCGCTTTGAAGACATTTATATTCTTTTACATGTTTTATTTAAATCCACTGAGTGTTTATGAATTTACGTACACTCAGTATCTCTTTTGCGGCAGGAAAATTAGCTCTTTTATATAGCTCTAAATTAGACATATAAGCAGCATTTGCACAATAATCTCACTAATATTTTACTGTACTATATATTACTGTTCAAAAGCTTGAGGTTAGTCAGATTTCTTTTTTTTAAAGAAATAAATACTTTTATTCAGCAAGGATGCATTTAAATGACCAAAAGTGAGAGTAAAAGTTTAGTTTAAATAAAAAAATTTGAACTTGCTATTCATCAAAGAATACTAAAAACAGATCAATCACAGTTTCCACATAAATATTAAGCAGCACAAGTGTTAGCACATAATAATGATAATAATTGAGCACAAAATTAGCATATTAGATTGATTTCTAAAGGATCAGGTGGCACTGAAATGCTGCTAAAAAAATCAGCCTTGCCATCAGTTGCCAATAGTTGTTTTCAATTGTAATAATATTTCACAATATTACTATTTTTACTTCAATTTTTAACAAATAAATTCAGGGTTTTCAAAACTTTTCAGAAACAAAAGATCTTAGAGAACCCAAACCTTTGAGCGTTAGTGTACATATTTCATACGTCTATTGTTCCTAGAGTGACAGTTCAAGAACAAGAGCTGTGGAGCATGAGAGAAATATTATATTCACAGTAATTATATTTGTTGAAATGCAGACAGGCGCACACAGATTCACACACACTCAAACACCTACATAATACAGTCTGAAACAGCAAACTGTGGCTATTGAAAGCAAATACTGTCAGTTACAGTAATGACCAGTTATACGGCCGTCAGAAAACATTAAAGCAAAGTCGATACAAAGCGCTAATGGTGTCTCCATTGTTATATGTAACTGAACCCTTCAGTAATGGTTTCATTATTGGTTTATCAGTTTCACTGTGCAAACACGTATACAGTAATGCATCAAAACTTTGTGTCCTTGCCAATCCTTTTCTGAGTTTTCCCAGTTGCGTCTTTGAAAAGCAAACTCTCTCTCAGTCACGAACTCGCTCCCTTTCTCTGTGGCCACAGGGGAAATATCTGCCGCTACACAAAGCCTGCATTTATCTTAATTACATTTACCTGCTCTAACAGTCTAAGAGATGTTCGTGTTCACCCCGTCTGATGTTCTATATTTATCCTCAATCTGACTAACTTGCTATGAATGGTTTTTAAAAGTAATTGATTTTTTTTCTATGCTCAGATGTGGTCTAGTGATGGCTCCACATCCTTTAGACAGTGAGAGTGTTCATGAAGAAGCACTTACTTTTTACTCAAATGTCTTACGTAAGTGGAGAGAATAATGCAATAAATATCATCAGAACAGGCAATGACATCATAACACTGCATACGGGGGAATAAAACATTTTTTTTTTGTCATTGAAAAGTTGCAGATGTTGTGAAGTTTTAAAGAATTTCTAACTTTTAGCAGCATGGATGCTTTTTTCCGCCACTGAATAAAGAAATAAAAAAGGTAATTGTGACTTTTTATCTCAGAATTGAGAAGAAAAGTCCAAACTGTAAGATATAAACTCGCAAGTTATAGTTACAGTTATAGTTTTTATAGTATAAACTCGCAATAGGGATTTTATATCTTGCAGTTTAGACTTTTTTCTCAGAATTGCTAGAAAGATAGTAAGAATTGTGAGCTGAGAAGTTGAAATTAGCTTAATTTTTATTCTGGAGCAGGAAAAAAATTAAAAATTAAAAGAAGAATTCTGTTTAGAATTTGTTCTCTGTGGTATTTGTCTTTAATATTTTTTTTATTTTATTTCAAAGTACAGAAAGCTAAAACTGAATATTGATTATTTTATATGATATAGATAAGACAACAGTGCTCCCAAAAAGTGTTTGGTCACTCAAGCAACATGGAAAGATTTAATTGAATTGGTAATACAATATCAAACCAAATTGAATCTGTAATATTGGCTATATAAGACATTATCCCCCGGTTTCACAGACAAGGCTTAAGCCTAGTCCTAGACTAAAATGTAAATCAGAGCTGTTTCAGCTGAAAGCAACTTGCACTGACTGATCTTAAAATATATCAGTGCCTTTGTTTTGTCTCAAGATGGACACCAGTAATGTTTTTTCTAAGGTACTTTTATAAAAATTACTTAAATGTCTTAATTTATCTATGGCCTAATCCTGACTTAGTCTAAACCCTGTCTGTGAAACCAGGCCATAGAAAGTTAAGTTGAGCCAAAAGTCAGTTTTGAAGTTCACACAGGTGTCATGATCAACATCTGACCAGTAGAAAGTCGTAATTTTGTATGTATTTTTTATCATTTAAAATGCTTTTTTTGCATGGCATTTTTTGCATGAAAAGTTTGCTGTATTAATATATTGTGGTCTTCTGGGGCAGGTACCAGCTTCACATGCTTGCGCAGTGCAGTTTTCAAATAGTGCCACAGATTGTCAGCTGGACTGAGATCACAGCTTTGAGTAAACCATTGTAACACATTCATTCATTCAAACTTTTTGTTCTCGAGCCACTCTGATGTTAATTTGGCCTAGTGTTTGTGATGATTATCATGACAGAAAAACTTTGACATGGACCTTCTGTTTATAGCAGACTGAAACAGGTCCTTTTGCAGAAGTTATTTGTATTTTGCACCATTCATTCTTCTTTCTGTTGTAACAGGATGTCCAGATAAAAAGCATGATGCAACCACAGCCAAACAAAGGCTTTGTATACTTGAACAGTTGCACAAGTATAGTTTCTTATGTATTTGAAATCTTCAAAAAGTTTTGTCTCAATAACATAAAACAAAATCGGCAAAATGTTTCAACAGTAATTTTGAAAATTACTATTGCTTATTTTTTGTATGAAGCAATACCATTCTTAGGTTTTTGCACACAGTCTTCTCGTTGCAGTTTCTCCCTTTCATATTCATCGTTACTTTTTCTGGAATAAAGGCAAATTTGCGTAATTCTTGCATAAAGCTCTTGATAATGGTTAGCAGTTTGATCTACCTTCGTTGTAATGTTACTGAAATTTGTAGCTCTTTCAAAGTGACTGTTGCATTGTCTTTGGGGTTGAAACATTAAACAATTTACTGCCATTTAATAAGCTTTCTTTGTATATAAAATCACTTTTGTAAATTTAATTTGATGCGGATACCAAAGTGGAATGTCTCGTATTTGATCCTATTGCTTCTTAAAAAAAATAGACTTCATTTGCACAACTGTTCTTTAGATCCAAACAGATAAAAAAATACATTGACATTTCTGTTTTTATCATACAGGTCAGTGGAAAACTGACAGGAAGATGGAGGGAGGGAGGGAGGGAGTCAGCAAGAGAATGGGATCAGGACATCATGACCCAGCTTAGATTCAAACCCAGGTCTTATTGAGCTTCATATCCTAAGTATGTCATGATCGTTGCATCATGTGCCACAGCTCCAACCAGATGCAATTTTAAAATTAATTTAACAAAGTTGTCAGTTGTCAACAAGATTTGACTTTGTGACTAAATCTTTTCTTACTAATGTAAGAAATATTCCTCTGAGCGACATCAGCTAAAATCTGACAACTGCCACAGATTTTGGGGAGTTGTTTTCCAAAAGTGTTGTAGTTATTTGAATTAACTTCAGTTGCCAATTGTACGATAATTTTTCATTTTAGGTTCTGCTATGGGAAATTTTGTGAACAGTGTATTTTTAGTATTCAACAAAGTAATTTAGTTTATAAAAGTATTTGAAGCAATTTTAATTTAAATGTCAGAACTTTTAATTCTGTAAAATTATTATTTTTTTCTCTGAAGGGTCTGAATAGAGTCTAGTCATTTATATGAGAGTTTAAGTGCTATATTTAATGAAGATACTTAATTAGAGTATATTGAGAAAGTTTTCTAGTTTTACTTTACAGGTTAGAATAAGTTTCTATGAAGATTGCACAGTCCAAACATGTTCCACTTAAAGCATTACATCACTTATTTTCCTATTGGTTATTAATATTCAGAATGAGTCCTGCTGTCATTGCCCTGAATAAGACATCGGAGAGAAATGAGACTCAAGAGACTACGCTCTCTGAGCATGATGAGTCATTACCACGCGTATTTTTTAATTAGCCAGCGCCGGAGGCTAAGGCACACCTCTCCGACCTCATGCTGTGAAACATACAAAAAAAGGAAAGAAAAAAGTAAATGAACGAGGTCACTGAAGGTGCATTTCCATGAGGTAAATGAAATCATAAGAGTTCTGCAGATTTTCATTAAGTCATCAGCTACAAATTACTGGAAGTCTTTGGTAAAGATTTTGGTATAAGACTTTTTACAAGGTCATCAGAGTCATACAAATCAGACGACATGACTGTGCTATTGACAAAAAAGACAAAAAGTTAGTGCTTCTGGTTGATTTTGAGTACTTACTGTAAAGTAAATGACAACACTTGTCAGACTGAATATTCAAAAAACATTGAAAATACACTTGATATAGACCATGACTCCAATGTTCTACATTTACATTTAGTCATTTAGCAGACGCTTTTATTCAAAGCGATTTACAAATGAGAACAACTGAGATTAGAATAAAAACTGGCTGTAAATTGTAAAAAATGTATAACATTTTAATCAAAAGTCTTAAAATCTGGGACAATGTTTGTTTGTTTTTTTTCATAATAATAATTATTATTCCTTAAACAACTAATTTCTCTAAAAATGTTTTATCAGTTATAGGTTTGGGATAGATCAGGTGCATTCTCATGTAAGGAACATACTGTATATACACACACACACATATATATATATATATATATATATATATATGAAATTTAGATTATTTTATTTATATATCTTTCAGAATGTATCAAACATGAATACAAAACATGTTTTAAATGATTTTTTCCTTTTCATCATGCTAGATAGAGGTCGACCGATAGTGGATTTTACCGATACCGATAGTTAGGTTGGACCACACTGGCCGATACCGATTAATCAACCGATAGTTTTAAAAATAGATACTGACAGAGAGCTAGTGCTTTACTATTAAAAAAATAAAAAATAAAAAATAAGCAGCAACAGTACTGAACCATACTTTGTAAATGAATAAAAAATATTAATATTATTTACTATATTGATCATTAAAGTTATTTCATAGTTTGCTAATGTTAAAAGAAGAAACTTTAAAATTTAAAAATGTAGCCTATTATTAGCTAATAGTGAATGTTGAAATGAACAAACTCTAACAAGGAACAATACTTCTACAGTTTTCATTAATGCTACGAACGGACTCTTATTGTTAAATATTACCATTTAATTTCAACAGCCATGCTCTACACAAGGCCATAGCATTACAATTACATACATATGGATATTGTATGTGTACTCGAACACTTTATTTGCTTTTATTTTTTAACACTTGATAATTATCTAATCAAAAAAAAAAAAAAAGTTAAGTCACAAAACAAAAGCGCCAAAAGCGCAAAAGCGCAGCGCTGCGTCTAGGAGAACTCAGAGGTATCACACACACATGCCAGATGCTTTGCGTTCAAATCAAGTAGCGGTCTAAAACAATTTATTTAATCACCAAACGGACATAAGTTTGCTTCAAGAATGAACAATGTGGCATAAATGAGTTTGAAGTTTGGTGTTTAAAAAAACTGAGCAAGAGGAAAGAGAACACGCAATCTGTATTACAGCTCTCTATATGAAGCATACTGAAGCATACACTTTATTAGAGCCACAGAAAGACAAACGTTTTGCTGAAAAATGCACAATACATAATTTATAGCCTAGGGTGAAGTCATTATGTACATTCACAACAATTTGGGACAAATATAATGTAATTTAATAGAAAACTATGTGAATGGCGCTCTGTTCCGCGGCAGGCTTTTCTGTCGGCTGTATTTAAATGCGAGTCTGGAGTTTCCCGCTCTGTGCAGCGCGCAGTGTCACGTGTCAAAATAAACAACACGTGCTGTCAGTGATTTCTCGTACTGTATAATGCCAGCGGACCCTTCTCAGCCACTCCAGCAACGATTGCAAACCGGAAAACTATCGGCATGGATTTTTGCCGATAACCGATAGTTGTGGCAATCAACTATCGGTGCCGATTAATCGGCAAAACCGATGAATCGGTCGACCTCTAATGCTAGACATCACAAACAGCGCTCGTGAAAACAGCCTTGAAAGAGCCTCCAGGCTCACAGATCTCAGCCATTAGAATGAAAAAATGCTTCCCGAAAAGGTTCGGCGGCGGTAAACTTTCATCCAATTAGAGAACAGCGTTGATGCTGCTCTCCCATACATGCCAATGTGAAAATTGCTATTAGTCACAGTCCTAGTTTGTGTGCTTTCGGTGTGATATAATCTTAGCACTCACAGCCCCATCTTTACTCTATTAAATTGAAGTGTTCAAGGGAAACAAAACACTGATGGTGGAGCGCTACTGGAGGAAGTTTGCTGAGTGCTTCTGTCTTATCTGTGCTTAACAGGCCATGGTGTTAATGTGTGGGTCGTGGCAGATATTGCAACTTCCTGCTGATCTGTCTCCAGGTTTCATAATTTTCTTTTATAATGACTACAGCTAGATTGGTGGCAGGGACAGCTGGTCTGAGAACATCCCAGCTTGTGCCAAGAGCAACGCTGCAGCCTTTTCTTTTTTTTTTTTCTCACAATTTCCTGTTTACCTCAGCAAACTTTCAATATGCAACCTGCTAATATTTGGCCATAACCAAAACCCTCGTAAAAGACCTTTATTGAAGCTCCTGTGCTTAATACTTTGTTAAACTTGAAATACAACACAAGCATATAAGCTAATGAGCTATTTGAAATTAGAAAACTGCTGCTTTTCTTTCTTGAGTTAGTGGAGCTGTACAAAGTCAGAGAAGTCAAGGAAGATGGGCAGACTTGACTTCTCTTGAGACGTAAAGCATTCAGGTGTATCCAATTTTCCAAGCTGGTCCACACAGCTGGTTTGAAGGAACGTTTTTTCCCCCTCTTTTAATCTCTTTAAAGCTGCAGTAAGCTGTAACTTTACAACTTTGTGTACAACTTTTTTTTTTTTATTCCATTGATTTTTTCTATTGATTCAGATGCTCTTATCCAGTTTGGTCCAATTAAGGCTATTTTCACATTTACATTTGCATTTACATCTAGGTCTTTTATTTTCTGGTTTTTGCCAAGGTGTTGCTATGCAGTTACCAAATGATTCTGAATGGTCGCTAGGCGATTTTCTACTTGCCCAAGATGAGCCCATCCCATATTATCTACAATATTATAGTTATGTAAGTATTTTCTAACATTTTGTGACTGTTAAATACTTTGTGTAGCTATAACCTAACTAATTGCATGCTAAATGTAATTGTATTCTAAGTGTAATTAGTGGTGCTTGCTGGTTACTATTGCTCATACATACTATTCAGAACGCATCTACCAGTTATGCTACAGACATTAAATTGTAAATTTTTACTACCACACAATTTAATGTCTGTAGCATAACTGGTAGATGCGTTCTGAATAGTATGTATGAGCAATAGTAACCAGCAAGCACCACTAATTACACTTAGAATACAATTATATTTAGCATGCACCAATTTAGTTAGGTTATAGCTACACAAAGTATTTGAGTGGATTTATAGTTTATATAATATTATGAAATAATCAAGGTTTGTTTGTTTTTTGTTTTTTTTTCTTTTAAGGTTACCATTTAAGGTTAAAAACAATATTTATGAATACTCGTTTTCATATTCCACTTAATGCATTCGGTTTCTTCAAATGGTTTGAGTTGCCTTAACTTGTTGGGTTGTACAGTTTAATATAGTTATTGTTATAGTTATCTTTATAGACCTTAGTCAGGTTCGACGCCATATTAAATTATACGCAGAGGAAAACAAGGCTATGAGGGATAGACTTACAGTCTTTACACTGGAACACACTGCATAAAGATCCTAGATCAAGTAATTTTTACGGCTCACAACTTCACCTGAACAATCGGTATGTTGTTAAACAACAGTACAGACCATTGACAGAATTTAACCTGTCAAAAATTAAATATGGTGCTCTATAGTTATCGATCTCGGTGTGAACGAGCCTTTACTCACTCTCATGTTCTTCCAAACCTGTGTGACTTTCTTTCTTCTGTGGGACACAAAAAAATATATTTTGAAGAACGTTAGCTTCCAAACAACACTGGACCCCACTGACTTAGATTGCATATCTGATATCTATGATATCTAAAAATATCATACATGTTCGAGATGTTCATTTTTATTTTTGGGTGAACTGTCCCTTTAATGACAATTGCCAGGACAAGTAGCTAAAATAAACAAGCCATTCTATTCTAGGCCTCAAACCCTGAGAAGCACAGCAATTGCAAGTTCTAATCATGCGAGACTGAAAGACTAAAGTGGGCAGGCCATTGGCAACACTTTAAGTCTATAACAGTTTCTTTAATTAAATTCATGACTGAATTTCCGGAGGTTAAAAACAAGTGGAGCATTGTGGATGCGCTGGAGGGGATGTGTGGTAGATGCTGGTAGGCCGGGCGAGGAGGTTCTATACCCTAGGTTATTAAAAACCCAAAGGCGAAGAATAGATCTCCACTAATGACAGGATTAAGAATAAGAGCCATTCATCTTACGCAGATTTGCCCCACTGCATTTCTGCACTCTGCGCTAACTGCACTAGCTTTAATTGGGCAAGGCTGGAGCAGAAAGATCCTCAATTAGACACTCAGTGGCGGATCTCCTGGGTTAAAGAACTGGTGCGGAACAAAAAAAACAGGCTTAAGACGTGCGGAAGTAAGAACAAAGAGAGGAAACGGGCAAAGGAATCTGAAAGCCCCGGCCTTGACACGTACACACACTTTCATCATTAAAGGAGAACTCAGAAAAAAGGGTCTTCTTGACATCGGAGCTGAGCGCATGTGGATTCCCACCAGCTTCTGCAAAACCTTGGGGGTCCGACTGACAGGTTTGTCTGATTAATGGACGACTTTCTGACTCTCCATCTTCTCTGTATGTTACCCGTTATGACTTTGAAAAGACCCTCACGGAGAGCGGTAGAGACACATCATTGTTAGTGTGTGAATTAGGACCTCAAGGTGAAGGAAGAGAATGGACTGCGTCCAATAGCGTGACAACCTTAATGAGATCATACTTCATCATTGACTTCACAGCTGACACAAAACACATGGTCCTGGTAGCACACATCAATGGCTCATAGTCCTGCAGAGTGCTCTTTATCCAACATTATAAGCAGTCGAAAGACCATGGAGAGAACGGAATGGGATAAGATGACTCAGAATGTATGCTGTGACATTTCAAAACTACACGGTTTGACCCAGGAGATCAAGGTTTGTCTGATAAGTTTAGGCAGGTAGCCCCTGCTGGTAGACACTGTTACTACATCATTTGGGCAAAAAGCATGCTTGCATTCAACAGTACCCTGGCCCAACTAAATACTAGTTTTGCAAAGCACTCACAATATTTATTTATTTATTTATTCTTGATATATTCATAAAATGTATGTTTTCCATGTCTGTCTTGAGATTTAATGGAAATTGTAACTGTTATCTTTGCTACTGGGGGATATTTATGGATTATTGGCAAAATAATTTTTCTGCAGAAATACACAATTGATAAACATTGATATGATTTGAATGCACTTTTATTATTCCCTTTCCTAAATATAGATTTTCTTAAAAATAGTCATCATTTACTCACCCTAATGGAGTGGAACAGAAAAGATATTTTGAGAATTTGTTTTTTTCGTCCATACAGTCTAAGTTTCAAAATATCTTTTTTTATGTTCCACAAAAGAAAGTCATACATGTTTGGAACAATGGAAAAACATGAGGGTGAGTACATTTTTGACACTCCTCAGCAATTCATTCATAAATTAAATCATTAACTGGTGTCTTGGATAAGGAAAAATGACGTATACAAATATGGCTTATGCTTATGTGTATGATTACAAATATGATTTATGCTTATGTGTTTGTTTATGTGCACAAATTGTTGTTTTTCAAATAACTGAAGTAGGCAGACTTTAAATATCTACTGTATCTTTGCCTTATACATATAATTAAAAGTAGTCAGATATAGCGTGTTAATTATCTAGGGTTAAGAGGTTTTGACTCTGTGAAATGGTCTTTGCAGAAAGATATGTGCTGAGAGATGACTTTTGCAGGAGATCTATATGCTCCTTTTAGCTTGTGTTTGCAACCAAAAGCCATGTTGATATTTTTGACTGATCTCAAATGTCTAGTGCACAGCAGAAAGAGGAAGACCGTTTTGGTCCCCAAAGAGAGGATCTGAAAGTACCGAGATATTTGGGTTAAGCCAGCATGTGGACTTTGGGCTTGGCAGTTATTGTGTTTTGATATGTGACAAACTGTAGCTTTATGTTAATTATTGAGCTCTTCTTATATTTAGATTTTGTAAGGGTATAAAAGATGTGCTGCACCCCTCCCCTGCAGACTCTTCTTCTCTCTTCTCCTCTCCTCTTGAAACTTCAGGTTTTACTCTTCAATACTTTGGGTGCACCTTTTAAAACTTTTATGACGGGTTTTATTCATTGCAGATTGATTTCTCTTTTTAGGAAGATTTTATCTCTTTTTAGAATATTTGTAGTATTTTCAAAAGGAAATTGTTCCTTATTAATACTTAATATGAACTCAAAATTGGTTATTATCTTTACTAATGGTTTTAACTATGTAAGGTTTGAAATATGAGTGATTTGTATTAACTGTACTAACAGCTGCATATGCTGTTTTGCATATGATTATTAAATTTCATGTTTCATTTTCGAGTTATGTTTCATAGTTATTATTTTTGAAACTTTAAAGAATAAATTAGCATATTCCTTCAACCTAACCGTCTGGCCTGAATTGGATTTCGCATCATTAACCATTGTAAAATAATTCAGTAAAAATATGTAGTTAAATATTGCTCTTTATTAATATACTTTATTGGTGCTGTTCATTAATATACATTATTATTTTTTCAACCTAGGCTTATTGGCATAAAAAATTTACCTATATATACAGTATATACTACAGTTTATACTGCACTAAAGGCAGGAAAACACCAAATTTTATTCCTTTTCAAACTAATTTTAATTGCAGGCTGAATAAGCTTACTTTTTCCACACAGAAAGTATCGCGAAACGTGCAAGAAGCAATGTAAGGGAAGTCTCTGCAGGCATGTTTTTCCAACGAGCCTAGATCGACTTTTTTGTGTTTTATATGAAACATTTTGAACCTACTATGCAACAGTGGCTGTTTGGCTAAAATTATTCCTCAAATCCTAAAAAGGGTAAAAATTCTTGAGATTTTTAGCTCTAGTTTTTGTAGCGATTGTAGGTACTCAATCATCTGATGTTGGCAATTTGAGTAGACTGCGTTGCTCTTCTTTATTTCTTATGTACCCTTTTCATGCTCCTGTATGACCAAGATCTTAACAAAGCTGTTATATTTAAAATATTCTGATCTTTTTTTTTTTTTGAAAGCCACATAATTTGTCTTTGACAAGCAAAGTGTGCTTCACAAGTCATGTCTCTGTTAAATTATAACACAGATTCTTTTTCACTTACAGCCAATTTGCATACATAAAAATGTCTAAAATATTCATAACTATGTAAGTAGGTCAAAAGGTGGACACAGTATTAATCGCCTTCCCCAAGCTTGCGTCCTCGGCCTGTGCATGTGTGGCGTGAGTGTGGTAGACCTCTGTTCTGTGTTGATTTGTTGCACATTAATCCAAGGAAATGTCAGGAGATATTGACCCATTATGCAGTGAGACATAAGAGGTCATAATGTCACGGCTGTACAATGAATACACCACAGCTGTTGGTATCCTTGCAGTGTAATAGGCGAGGTCAATGCCCAGTTGCCTGGAGATTGACGAGAGGGGTTTGATTTCTGTTATCAGTATGTATGATAAGTGAGGGCCACGCTGACGCAGAGCAATAACTGCTTGATTACATAGAACGTCTGTCATCACAATCTGAAAGTGACTCTAACAAGCTCAGCAGCAAGCTGGGGAATACACTCTTTTATGAGCTCAGAGCCTAGCGAGACGCAAGGTGCCGTTTGATGCGCGGAGCCGGTAATGAGCATGCGTCCAGTGTCACACACCACAACGTCGATCAAAGTCAAGGCAACCATGGCAACGCTACATCTCCGATAGCATGCCGCCTTGCCTTTTCAAATGCTCTAATCACATTTAGAGAGGATGGAAGTTTAATCATGCTGCAGGTGACACTGTTGAGACTGAATATCTGTAATGGCAGATGATATGATACTTCATGGCATTCCACCTGACGTGTCTTAACTAGGTGTGATGCGACATGTTTCCAGTGACAGGCGATTTTTCTGTCTACGCTGAATGCAAAAATGCTGCGTAATGTGAGACAGTCTCAGATAATCAGAATATATTTGATATTTAATGTACAGTTTCACTATAAAGGTTCTTAATTGGCATATATGTGTATGTGAAGAACCTTAAACATCCATGGAGCATTTCCTATGCACACAGAAAGGTTCTTCTTTAAAAGATTATTAAAGGGTTTTTCATACTAAGAAAAAATGGTTTACAACTTTTCAGTAAAAGGTTCTTTGAGGTACCTATAATGGTTCTTCTGTGGCATTGCCGCAACAACTTTTTTTGCAGTCCGTAACTTTTTTTGGTTAAAAATCATCCAAAATCAATATTTGAGCAAGTACATAACCAGCCAGTGTTATCGCCTTACTTTAGCGGCCGATTCACAACAGTTAGCTTATAATAATGTTTTCTAATTTGAGTGGTACGGGTAGGTTTTCACAGGAAATTCGAGCATGCCGCTGCGTCATTACGTCACGTCTGTAAATATAAAGAAGTTGTCCCGGCTAGTAGGCTATCGCATGTGAGGATCCTGCAGGTGCCGGAACGTTTATAGCCTTTTCTCACAGCAGCTGGAATAATTAAATGTATCATTTTGATGGTAGATTGTAATCCAGAAAGGATTGTGTGTTTATGAAACACATGTGAATGAAATTTAATTATATGCCAGTTTTAAATTCTTCTGATTACAGATAGCCTGGGATTACACAAGATTTGTTTTTTTAAAGAAAACCAGTTCGATGGGAGCATAGTTAGCTTTTTGGGTTAAAATAATTTATTAATATGAAATTCGAATGGCATGACAATTAGATATTAGACTGTACAGAAATTTAAATATATACGCTAATACACACTACACTCATAGTCACGCAATGCTGATGTTGTTAACATTAATAATTTGAGAATAAAGTATAACAATAATAATAATTTACATGGTTTAATGTGATATGAGCTAAACGATCTTTAGATTTAATCACCATTGCACGATTTATGGTAATGCTTTTTTCCTCAGTTGGTCAGAACAAAAGTGGCAGACTTGTTACTTACTTGTTCAGATGGCAATATACGGTGAAAATTCTTATTTGGGTCATATTTCCAAGACATAGGCTAGAATATGTTATTGCGAAGTACAGTAAACATCCACACCGGTGCGGTGACTGACAGCTACACATTCACCTCAAAACATTAGATTCATCCGCCCTGGAGCTATGCCAACTCACAACCCCACGCAAGGAAGATAATTCCGCAAGCAGCTGCAATTCCAGGTTTTCAAACAGAGATGGTGACAAAGAGGCAAAACTTACGAACTGCAGCTTTAAGTTTATTAAGCAGGATTTTGGATGAGATTTCACTACCCAGTGGAAATTCCATGGCCATTTCCATCCACTCTTGCAATTCCAGACTTACAAAATTCCCAACAATTCATCTCCAGATTCATTTTTAAAGGCAGTTCATCTGAAAATTAAAATTCTGCCAATATTTACTCATCCTCTGAGAAGATTACCCCCCTCCCATATAATGAAAGTTAATGAAATGGACTGAAATCCAGCCTTCTTTGAATTTGAATCTTCTTTTGTGTTCCAGAAGAAAGAAATGCATATTAGGTGGAATGACTTGAGGGTGAGTAAATAAACCTATGACATAAAATAAAATGTCTTTCCAAACCTGTATGAATTTCTTTCTTCTGTAGAATGCAAAAGAAGATATTTTGAAGAAACAGTTTTGGTTCCCATTGACTTTTGTTTGAACAAAAAATACAGTGGACATCAATGGAATCCGAAACTGTTTGGTTATGAACATTCTTCAAAATACCTTATTTTCAGCAGAAGAAAGAAAATCTTTCTGGTTTGGAATGACATGAAGTTGAGTAAATGATGAACAAATTGTCATTTTTGAATGAACTGTGCTTTAAGACAAATTGTGTTATTTTCACCCAGCCGAAATAGATGTCTGCTTTGGACTACAGTGGCCAAGTTGCATACAAACACACCTAGTCATCATTATGCTACAAGTTCAAACTGTCTGGGAGCTAAACTGACTAAGCCTTCAATTTTGCTGTTCTTCTGACCATCAAAGAGAATTTGTATTGTCAGACACTCAGGCTAATAGTTTAAGCCCTTCTCCCAAAAATCATCTCTCATGAATGCAAGTAGGGCAGCCTTCTGAATCTGATGAGAATGGGCAAGAAAAGTGCTATAAAGTACATGAGGGAGAGAGAGTCTTCGCTTAGAGACAGAAACTTTGATCTCTCTGAGGTTCTCACATTTATGCATTACATCTGTGCATTCCTTTCCTTTCCATCCATTATATTGATTTATTAAAATTCATTGGATTAAATGAATATTTGGAACATGCTGGATACTAAATAAAGCTGTCTGCTTCTGGACAAATCATAAACATGAACAAATTATGAAATTGAGTAAAGGTGCTATCCTAGCAACCATGATATATGTACATTGGTTTGTACAGTAGCTCAGATATCTGTCACAAAATTCTAGACTTTTCTGCACAGACAACAAAATCTTTGTATGTTTTTAAAGTGGCCAGCATGACTTCATGAAATGAACAACCAGACATCTGAGGAAGCTGCGATCTGGATGTAAGTACTTATACTTTAAATTTGTTAATTCATCTATGCCTAACAAACCCATTAAAACAAATAGCTCTAGAGTTGCTCACAATTAGACTGAATAGGATTCAGTTGTTCAGCCTTCAATGACTCCATTGGAAAATGAATCACAAAACAGAGTGCCTTTGCAAGGTCTCGATTAAATTTTTTACATTCACACCCAAACGAGTAAGATTCCATGGCAGTGGCAGTTTTCAGATTGTGATCACTTACCTTCATTTAAAAACACTCCAGGTCAGCTATAAAATAATATTTTTCATCATGTAATGATTTTACGAACCTTGATACCACTACAAGTTTTGAGCCAGTCGCGTTCAGTAAATCATGAAGCAGACTTGATACACCAAGCAACACTGAGCTCTGTCCAGCGTTCTGAAAAGCTTTGCTGTATATTGATTTCAACCTTTGGAATGGCTTCTGTTCTAATGGAACGTTCACATACAAGTTCAATCTGCGCTATTTTTAATTTGTAGATTTATGCAGTGTGCTCATTATACAATGTGCGAATTAATGCAGTTTTGGGGACTACAAATGAACTATTTCATGGAATTTTGAATTCATGCGCTTCAGTGTTTCAAGGGAATAAACGTAGCCTCCAAAGCAATTTTTTCACGTTTTAACGGGTTTTTTCTTTAATATACTGTACGTGTGATATGTTAATATTGAGGTGAAGTTATAATTATAGTTCCTACTTATATTTCGCCCATACAGTCAAACAACGAAAATTTTCTAACGGGAAGTTCTCTAGCGGCGTATTGTTGCTATGGTTATTGCCTCAGGCGAAAGCAATTCGCAAATGTGTTTTTGAGCAGGTGAAACTGCGACAAATTTGGTGTCTGAAAAGTTTGAGAACGTTAATAAAATCCATAATGTAATACATTCAATTAAACCAGTTGAATGTACTCTGTAAGACCCCTCAACTATTTGTTTTGATTGACAGCCCTGATTAGAACCCCAACCCATAATTCGCAACCTGGCTTGGACACATGCGCCAGACGAACATCTTTTGCCGTTACGTCGCGTCTCATTGCCTTACGCCATAAGCACAATTTTTATTTATTTATTTATTTAGACGCCTTAAGACGCTGTTGTTGTCAAGTTAAAAAAGAAGAGGAAAAAAAATAGTTCAACTTCAAAACACCTGCGATCCGTTCCATTGCGTTGCACTCCGTCTTGGCGTTTTTAATACGTTGGAACGCGTCCAGTCTGAACGGCCCCTTTACTGAACAACAGCTTTTACTTTTTGCATTCCGCTCGTTTCCGTCTGTGTCCTACATTTGTCGCTTGCTTAAAATCTCATTCGTATCGCATGAGACAGCGCTGTACCGATAGGCTCGGTGGTCTGGTCTCACTTGGATCGGAAGCAGTCGCAAAGGAGTAGCCCAACTCTGAATACTAATTTCTTCATGCCCTTCGGTATAAGACGGCCTTGGTACAGGTAGAGAGCCAAAATGTTTCCCACAGAACAGGGAAGCACAGACCCTCACGAGCTACCTATGACCGGTGCGCCGAATCCAACGAAGCGGGTGTAATCGATGAGTGGATATCGATACGAAAGACCATTGCGCTATTGACACATAGAGTTGACTACAGACTAGAGAGAATGTTCGTCGCCTCTTATTTTAATGCAACTTGAAGCCTTACCTTTTAAGATGACAAGCCTCCTGTCAAGGTGTTGTGATGAGAGAGTGTTGGTCTGTAGATCTCATTTACTTCAGAACTGCAAAATCCAGCACTGCGGACGCATCAAGCAGCAAATGCCCGCTGCTGGAACAAGCCACTGCGGCAGCTACAAATCTCCTGGTCCGGAGGAGCACGCGGTGATTAATTCTAGTCTAAAGCGTGATGGAGAGTTCGTATTTTTTCCACCTTCCGTCCCGTGTTTATCCTGCTCTGAGCCAGAGTGCCTATACTTCTCACCACCAAGCGGTGGACTGAGCAGCAACCAGTCAGATGCTGTCAGACACACACACACTCACAGCGAGTTGTGTGTGTGGGGAGGTGGGGGTGATTGACAGGTTGTTATTATTTCCCACTGAGGGGGAATTAGATTACTGTGGCATTATTTGGGGGGTTTCAGATTAGAAATCGTTAACCCAAATCATTTTTCATATTGTTCAGTGATTACACTGTTCATACTTTATCCAGGGTGCGAAATAAGATGGGGTTTCTGGAGGATCGAGGCTCCGACAAATTGTTGGGGCGTCTTACAACGTAGGCTACATAAGTTCAATTCTACACATATTATATTTTATTATATGATTATATTATATTGAGTGCTGGGCAACAATTAATCGCAATTAATCGCATCCAAAATAAAAGTTTTTGTTTATATAATATGTGTTTACTGTGTATATTTATTAAGTATAGCCTATATAAAGACACACACATACAGAATATATTTTGAAAATATTTATATTCATATCATTTATATTATATATAAATATATTAAACAACATTTTTTTCTTAAATATAGGCTATACATGCATGTGTGTGTATTTATATATACATAAATATATACAGTACACACACATATATTACGTACACAAAGACTTTTATTTTGGATGCCCAACACTAATTATATTATATTATATTATATTATATTATATTATATTATATTATATTATATTATTATATTATATTATATTATATTATATTATATTATATTATATTATAATGTACTAAGGCCTTAATAAAAAATCGCACTTTCCATCAGAAATGTTCTTCACAATTGTAGCTATGGCAACAGTTTGTTGCTCAAACAAATTCATTTAGGATCAGTATCGAGCATTATGTTGACAAAACATATAGGCTTTTGCCATTATGTATCACTTTATTAGAGATTCAGATATGAGAAAAACTGTACTAAATTCACTTTAAAAAAATGTTGCATAGTAAGGATAGAGGTGTTGCTTTGAGCAGGAAAAACATAAAATCCAAGACCTACCATTAGAAATTCCCCCCAAAGTCACTGTATAACTTGCAGACTGTTAGCAATTAATCCAGTCTTTGATATGTTTCTTGTTATTTTGGTTTAATTGTTTTCTAGTTATTTGCATGTTTAAAGATAATCTGCATTGCACGAGTATTGAGGAATGTGGAAATAATTGTAGTGTGTGTGTGTGTGATATAGAAATATTAATATAGTAATTAATAGTAATATTACATATTACATAGGTATGACATAGTTATTACAATGTGAAGGTGGTTCATGAGGACACTGCCTTTGAACCCGTAATTCAGAAGGCTTAAAAAAAACATAGTATATTGTGTTTGTTTTTTGCTTTTTTAAGTATCAAGGGTTAGTTGTGGCAGGTCACATTAGTCAAGCTTGCATCAGCTGATCCACATCTACCTATAGGAATACGATGCCCGTCTCAGCATTCATATATAAGGTCCTCCAATATTATCAGCAGCTATTTCGTTTCTCAATAGCTAATTACCCTCCTCCATCCCCAGCTCCTCCTCTCGTCCAGTCAGGATTCTGCCTTCTGATTCTCCTTTGAATCAGACTACTTTCTAAAATGTGTACAATAAATTATTGAACATTAATGATATCTGAAATACATTTATGTTGGTTCTGTTCTGTTTACCCTAGAGGGTTATCACTGCTTTCCCTGCTCTTATCCATGGTAGGCTGCATGGATGCACAGGGAGTTCTTGTCCAGAACAGAACCATAACGCCATTTCAAACTGTATGCTAATAGCATACAGTTTGAATTGGCGGTATGGTTCTGTTCTGAACAATCATCATTGACAATAGTGGTCTTATTCTTATTGTGTCTTATTATTATTCATTGGTATATATAATTCAGAAGAAAAAAAATGTTTGTCTGTAATCTTCTTATTTTTCAATTCTTTCCCTGCAATCATCAATCACAATTTTCAAAATCTAATCCCTAATGTAAAAAAAAATAAAGTTGCACCTTATGTTTTGTCTCACACTTTTGGTTTATGACTTTTACTGCCTCTGTCAGATGCTGAAACAGTTTCTGCTACTGTACAATGTTCATAAATATTTTACAAAGTATTGTTTTGTTTGTCTGTTACAAAACAACTCACCAGAACATTGTAGAGTCACATTATTTCTCACTTTACTGACAGCAATTCAGGGTCAGCTCACCCCCTTTGAAAATGACACGCTCAAGTTACTGACTCAAGTTGCTTTTACTCAGGGTTAAAAAACGAGCTAAACCCAGAATTATGCACAGCATGAAAAGCCCTATGCAGTTTCAGAGAAAAGGGTACTAAAGTTATCACTGAAGTATAGTATCTTTTCAAAAGGTACTAAAATGTAATCTTTAGGGGTAAATAACACCTTTGTACCTTGAGCGTGGAGTCTTTGATAGTGACATTGTACATCTCTTAACTGTAAATGATGAGTTGTGCCCTCTGTAACACCCTCTTCAGGTGACCAACACTCTCTTCAACACCTCGAAAGAAACAGTATAGCTTTAGTTCATCTGGTGCTAAGTGTTGCAGTTCATGGAAGTTTAGAGCATCAGAATCTGAAGCAGAGAACTTCATTTTAAGAAATGTAATTTCTTGCTGCATTACTATCGACACGACAGCACTTCAACTCAAGCCAAGGCTCATAAATGTTTTAACAAACCAATAAAAGTTGGAGTTTTTCAGAGCCTCCTCATTGTAATCTAGAAAATGTTTTAAACTCTATTTTTATATACCTTTTGTCCCCAAGGGCATTAGTCTTCACATTTATTTGCGATTGTAGATCAAATTCGGAGCAGACAGCAACCAGTCCTCACTATCAAATAATTACTTTGAAAGGTCATAAAAGGTGAAAGGAGTTTCAAATGCGGCTGTTGGGTGTAAGAGAATTTCCCGAAATGTGTGTGTTTGGCTCATGTTCAAACATCCTTTGAATTATAGACTTAAACTCACAAATGCTTACCTATTTTTAAACAAACTAACACATTCATACATCAAAATGAGTGATGACTCCCGCTTGGAACTCGTTCAGTCAGGAACACAAAGTCCTTAAAATGTGTTCAGTTCAAAACGGCGAAGCTGATAGTTTATCAATTCGAGTCATAAATGTCTACTTCTGAGGAGCAACTGGAGAAATTTATAACCCTAGAGCAGCCGTGTGCATGTTTCTCAATTCCCTCACCCAAACACGCAGTCCAATCACAGGAGGTGATGTTTACGGTGCTCCAAAAATATCAGTGCATTTCCCAGTACAACCTCCTCTACAGGAAAACAGTAGGCATGTTCAAGATCCCTGGGACTATTAGAACTTGTTTCTCTCTGCTGGCTAGCTCCAGAAGAGACGTACTGTCATCAGGGTAACACACAGACATTTTGGTTCAGACTATTTCTTTAAAGAGACCGAAGTACCAAACCAAAGCTCATTAGATTATGAAAATAAGTCAAAAACTAGTCGGTGAAATGTATTTACACTAGATTTATATTAACTTGTCATGTTGCCAAAGGTTACAAAAGGGTGCTTTCGAGGTGATGCCATTTTTGTTTCCCCATGAAAATTTCAGTGAACAGTTCTTAAAAGAACCATTTTTTTAATCAGTGTGAAAAACCTAATAAAACCTTTTTCCACTATAAAGAAGCTTTTGTGCAATGGAAGGTTCTATGGATGTTAAAGGGTCTTCATGGAACCATCGATGCCAATAAGGACCTTGATTTTTTTAAGAGTGTATATAGTATTGGATTTTGTTTTGTTTATTTGTTTTGAATGAAAAATGATTTAAAATGATACCCAATTATGTTATGCAGAAAAAATAACTGTACACAGCAGGGCTATTAAAACTTAGTTAACTAAAATTTATAGTAAACAACCATTATTTTTCTTCGTGAACACTTTAATGGTCTTAACAACCCTTTTTCCACTATAAAGAAGCTTTTATGCAATGGAAGATTCTATGGATGTTAAAGGTTCTTCATGAAACCAATAAAGAACCTTTTTAAAAAGTGTTTATATGGTATCTAAAGTGTTTTAGTGTTTTTAGTGAGTTACCATGTGGTTGCTATGGTGGTTGCTTTGTTGTTCAGAGTAGTTGCTAAAAAAGCCCACTTCTAAATCTCTATAATATTTTGGTCCCTGGCATGGGTTCCACCTTCAATATAATTCTATTGGATTTTTTAAGAAAGATGTATACATTTATCAAAGCATAATATTTTATGTTCTGCAGAAGAAATAAATGCATACAGCAGAGCTATTACATTTAACTAAATAAAAGAATAAAAAATTGAACTGATATATACGTTATTTTAAAAACTAATACTGATTTTAAATATGAAATATCAGCATTTCTCATTTTCATGTAGTTTAATTTGATGTAAAGTGTATATTATATGCAGTACAAAAATAACAAAAACTAAAATAAAAAACACTCTATATGTATCTCTCTATCTCTCTCTCTCTCTCTCTCTCTCTCTATATATATATATATATATATATATATATATATATATACACACACACACAAAAACACAACAAAATATATAAAAATAAAAATAAAAATATTAATAATAAAAATCATCATCATAAATGAAAATATGAATAGAACCTATAATAGTATCTCAGTGATTCTAAAATAACACTGGGACACAGGTTTGGAACAAAATAATGACAAAAAAAACTGGGGTGAACTGTTCATTTAGGGGTTTGTTAAAATCCCCAGGCATAAATACTGTATGAGTCATAATTATCTAACTTTATAAAGCTCCAATGATTAAGTAATCCATCACCTTCAAATGCATTTTTTAAATCTCTGTCACGGTTATAATAAGCAGCTCGTCTTTGGGCTGGTCACCTGCACCACCGCCTGTCATCTAATGCAGCCAAGCATAAAACCTTCTACCGAGGACGACCGCTGAAAATGCTAAACAGCATCACTCAGTGGGCAGAAGCCCAGTATGGTGCCAGGTTCGGTCTCAGAGGGTGATGTGATTATTATATACGGTTACACAGACAGATATTGGGACTATAAAAGTGGTTCATAAAAACATGGTTTGTAGGACAAGCAGATGGACAGGCAGGAAGTGAGAGGAGAGGAACTAGAGGGACATGCTCTCTGTGTCCTCTTTGAGTGCCGCTCATCTGTCTTTTTTGAGCTTGGCGTTTAGCCCAGGCACGCTGAGACACGCTCACGTCTTACCTGAAGACTCGTTTAAATGATCTGCTTACTCGTTCGCACACTTGGCACCGTTCTGAGGGAGCAGGAACAGAGGGAAAGAGAGGGGGAAGAGAGTTTGATGTACTTGCTCAGTACGCTTCCTTGATCAGCAGAAGAACTTCTTGGCCATGACAGGTTTTAGGTGTGTATACAGCTAGATTTGAGGGGGAAAAAACAGGACATTTTACAAAGACATCAGGACTTCTGAGGAATGGATATGAAAGGCTTGATGCCATGAGAATCTTCAAAGTGCCTTTCCCAGGAGAATGCGTGACTGTAGATTAAGGGTTAAACCAACCAACTCACATCAAGAAAGTGCTGTGAGGGTGGGAGGAAGTAGAAAGGGAAGGAGTGAAGGAATAAAGGATGGGAAGCAATGGACCGACAGACTGGTGGGAAAACTGATGTACAGATAAAGATAAAGTGAGTAACCAAGTCAGAGAGACATTAAAGTTTGGGGTCAGTAAGATTTTTATATATATATATATATATATATATATAGAATTCTGACTTTTTTTTCCTCACAATTCCAAGTTTAAATCATACAGTTTTGAGTATATATCTCACAATTCAGATTTTTTTCTCCCCCTCTGGTGTAAGGTCTGTTTTGGGGTTCTGTTTCATATTCTGTTTTCATGTCTTTCATTTTTGTAATTGTTTCATGCTGTTAGTTTTATGCTTCCCTTACCCTCTTGTCTTCATGCTATTGGTTCCTCTGTTCATTGTGTCATGTTCTCTTTACTCTTTGTTTGCTATAAGTAGCCATGTCGTTGCCTTTGTCTCCTGTCGAGTTTGAGTCTCAGGTGGAGGGAGTGAATGTACAGCGCTCTCTCCACCCTCCACGACTGAGGCACCCTTGAGCAAGGCACGAACCCCCAATTGCTCCTGGGTGCGTCACGGTGTGTGTGTGCGCACTTAAGATGGGTTAAATGCAGAGCACGAATTCCGAGTATGGGTAACCATACTTGGCCAAATGTTACTGTCACTGTCATGCCTGCCAAGCCAAAGCCTGCTCCCGTCACGTCTGCTACTCCAGTGCCTGCTCATGTCAATTAATAATGCACTCCTGAGGCCTCTCCTGTCCACAACTCCGCTCCTAAGGCTTCTCCTGTCCATGTATCCACTCCAGTGCCTCCAGAGGTGGCGACTTCTGCTGCAGAACCTCCAGAGGAGGCGGCGTCCACTGCAGAACTCGATGTCTGTCCTGTCACGGTCACAGAGGCCGTTCATGAACTCACTCTCTGTCCTGTCACAGCCACGGAGGCCATTCATGAACTTGTCACGGCCAAGGAAGCCATTCACGAACTCACTGTGCCACAGGTCACGGTTATGGAGGCCGTTCATGAACTCACTGTCTGTCCTGTCACAACTAAGAAGGCTGTTCATGAACTCCCTGGTCCACCAGGGCTCCCTGCTCCGCCTGGTCCGCTTCATGGGCCTGGCCCTCCATCCCACCCCCTGGACCACCTCCAGTCCTCCACCCTCCTGGACGTTTTGTTGTTTTGGTTGGGGTGGATGTTGCATTAGGGTATCAGGAGCCGCCCTTAGAGGAGGGGATCTGTAAGGTCTGTTTTGGGGTTCTGTTTTCATGTCTTTTATTTTGTAATTGTTTCATGCTGTTAGTGTCATGCTTCCCTTGCCCTCTTGTCTTCATGCTGTTGGTTCCTCTGTTCATTGTGTCATGTTCTGATTGGTTGTCCAGGTCATGTGTCTTGTTTCCCATTGGTTTGTTCATGTCATGTGACCCTCTTTGTTTGCTATAAGTATCCATGTCGTTGCCTTTGTCTCCTGTCGTGTATTGATGTTGTAATCTGCTGTTGGGGAGTTAAATCTGTTCTAGTCAAGTCTTTGTTTGGATTATGTTTGGATCACTTTGTTTAATAAATCTGCACTTGGATTCTCACTACGCTTGCCTTCACTGGACTGAATCAATACATCTGGATTCTGAGTTTTCACAATTCAGTTTTTTTTTCACCACAATAATTGTGACTTTCTCAGAATTTGAATTTTTCTAGCATATTTCTGAGTTTATATTCTGATTATTGTTAGGTATTCTGATATCTAACAATTCTGAGTTTACAACTCACAGTTGCGAGTATTAAACTCCAGATTGTGAGAGAAAAACTCAATTGTGGGGAAAAAAGTCAGAATTGTGAGATGAAAAAGTCATGGAACTCAAAAAGATGGATAATACTTATCTTTTTTTAAAGTAAAGATTTAAACCAAATTAATAATACTTTTAATAATACTTTTGATCTGTATTGATAAACTCTCTTCAGTGTGATGCAGATGTCAAGGTTTGACGTCAGTGATGAGAGCTGAGGGGCAATTGTGAGCAAATAAGAACTTAAATTTCAGTCTATTCATCACACAGAGCTGTTGTATGACTTTAGAAGACTTTGAATATGGCGCATGAGTCATATGGGCTTCGTTTACGATACCTTATGGTGCTTTTTTTAATTATTAATTAATTTATTTTTCTTTTGGAGCTTGACAGCGCCAGCTCACATTATATTGCCCTTGACGGATATAAAATTTTTCTGGCCTTAAAAAGTTCTGAAGCTACACTGTGATTTAGAAAGCACTGAACAGACATGGAATTTGAGATGACATTTTCTATAATTTTGTTATTTTATTTATATAGCACTATATAATTACAATGTGCATTGTCCAAGGTGCTTTACAGTCATAGAGTAAAACTAAATGCAAAGAGATAAGAGAATAAGACAATGTAACAGCACAAGAAACTTAAAAAAAAGAGAGCGCGAAATGGTTATGAGATGGTTGTTAGACATTGCTTTTTGTCCATGTGTCTATAGATCTTTCCATGTAATGTTAAAATGCAAGATTTATTATGTATTGATTTACAATAAGCTCTCTTTTGCTCTAGGCTACAATAATATGCTATTTTAGCTAAGCTGCAGTACAGCTTCTAACTGCCCTCATTCACTTTCTCCATCTCTGATTACACACACACACACACACACACACACACACACGTTAGACACTGGAATGCTGATAAAAAAAAGCTGTATTGTAGATTGCAAATACAAAATATAAATGTGTTGGTTTTGATTTTAATTGATTTGGGTACAATTACTAAAAAATAACAAAAGAGATATTTGTAATATTGCCGTTGTTTCTCATGGAAGACAATGACATTAAATGCAGAGCAAATGGAGATTTTTCTGAAGTGTGTAAGTGTTTGTCTGATTTTACTTCTGAGAAATAAAATGTTCTCTAGAAATCTCAACAATGTTCCAAACAGTGCTTTTCCAAGATGCCAAAATCTGTGATCAATATGAACTCAAATATTTCTTATCATATTCTCCCAAAACTAAATTATCTATGGAAGCTGTTTTCCTCCCGTTTTTTTCTTAACAAAATAACGAGATATAAATTCAGAAATCTGAGAAAAAATTCCTTAATTAGGAGATATACATTTGGAAATCTGAGAAAAAAATTCAGAATAGTGAGGTATAAATTCAGAATTCTTAGAAAAAAAAACAACAGAATTTTGAGACCGAAAAAAATAATTCGGGAACGAAAAAGTCACAACTGCCAGATACGAAGTTTACATTTCACAATTCTGAATTTTTTTTTCTCAGGATTTCCCAGGATTTCAAGTTTTAACGTCACAATTTTTGTCGTTTATGTCTCTTTTTATAATACTTCTTGAATAAGACTGAATAAGTGGTCATCTATTCATATCCACACATGCACACAGTCTCAGCTAAATATGAATGAACAAAGATGTTTGTGTGTGTGCATGTGTGTGCTGCTGCTGGTTATTTGCCTGTGTCTGGTCTCTTCTCTGATCTTGGGCCATATGGCTATAGTACAAAGCTTTCACTGCATTTCAAATGACATTTATGCAGGACACCGGCTGGCCAGTCCATAAACCATACGCACTCATGCATATTCACATTTTTATTTTTAAATCTTTCATACGCTTTCTTTCATGATCACTGGTGGGTTGCCATCTTCATATCCCAACAGTGACTCCACATATATATCGATGAGTTCTCACAACATGTGCTAATATTACACTGTATGTGAATCTGCAAAGCGAGCTATAGGAAACTATAAACTTATAGATACTGTAAGATGTCACCATTTCCACCAGTTTTTTAAAAATAATTTTTAATCACTTTTTGTAGTTCACATAAATAGTTCATGTTTCTCCAATTTATTTATTAATTTTAAGTCGTAAAAACTGCATGAATTATAATTATATAAGAATAAACGATACATTACTATTCAGTTTGGGGTCCCATCACAGTTTCCACAAAAAATATTAAGCAGCACAACTGTTTTCAATATTGATAATTGTAAGAAATGTTTCTTGAGTAGCAAATCAACATATTAAAATGATTTCTGAAGGATCATGTGACACTGAAAAACTGGATTAATGATGCTGAAAATTCAGCTTTAACATCACAGGGATACATTACATTTTGAATCTTTTAAAACAGATTAAGGTTATTTTAAATTGTAATATTATTTCACCAATACTATTTTTACTGTATTTTTAGACTCCTTTCAAAAATGGTAGTGAATGGGAATGTCTTGAATGGTAGCGTATATAAATGATTAAACGATTAAATATTAAAATGATTAAATTATTAAATATCACATCTTTGAATAATTAATACATATATAATATTACATAATTTAACTCCGAGTGTCAAGGTCTCCATATGAAGCCTAATACACTAAAACAAGGAACTACAGTTTTAAATCTAATATAGATAGACAAATAGAGTTTGACATTTGTATGCCTTGACTATTGTCACAATGTGAAATGAGCTACTAAATGAGAACTGTTATCTGTTCCTGGCCCTTTCTCAGCACTGACAGTGCCCTCTCAACACTTTATTGCAGTCATGATGTTGTGTACTCTTTTGCATGCATGGTGTGTTCATTTGTTTTATCACACAATTGTGATTTTATTTTTCATATTTGCAATGTAATATTTGGACATTTCACAGTTTTGACAAGAGCCAATGAATCTGGTGCCCAAGGCCTTGCAGAAGCACAATCAGTCCTTGATGCCATCCTGACATGTGAACTTTATTCTGTATGGTGTTCAAATCAGAAAGGTTTACAACATTAATGTCTGTTAAGCTGGCCACCCATGGCTCTCAGAGACAGGCTTTAGGGTCATTTGAGACTGTAATAAATTAAAGTTGCACAAATGTATCTCAAACTGTTATTAGAGAGGGAGAGAGAAAGACATTTGAAATTATATGAGCCAATGAAAGGAAGCATGGATGAAATGTTCCCCGACTGCAGTTAATTAATTTCCTTCACTCTTCCAGTTTTCATTCAATGCCACGTAGTGCGTGTGCGTGTTTAGTGCTCCAGAAAGTTATTTTTCTGGCAGACTGACAGTGACTTTAATGAATAAATGTTTAATTTCATTCCTGGGTAGAGAATGAATAAATGTGACTTGAGGTTACTTCGCGAGAACACACACGCGCTCTTTCATATCTGGCCTGCGCCAGAGTGTATCAGCGTGTTGGACTGTCAGTGACACCTAACTAATTTAAAAAGAACACTTGATAACAAACCCCTAACTTTAAACTTCATTATACATTTCAAAGAATTACAGCATGCTTTGCCTTTTGGCAATAACACAGGCTACTTTCTCTCCTCACACACACATTGATAGATGCAGTTTTTCTATCTCTTATAGAGTGGATCTTGCTGTATGAGCACATTTTTTGTCTTGGGGTGGATAGCATTTTTCCAGCTCAGTGCCCGATGCTGTGAATGCCCATGTCTCAGCACTGTAGCACGTTTGCAGCCACTATTGGCCAAGGTCAAACTGATTATTCCCACTGGGAAGCAGATGTCCCATCTGAGACCAACCGTGTGCATGTGTGTACAACATTAAGAGCAGAGAGAACAATGAGAGAATATGAAAGAGGCTCGGATGCTGGTGGCTCTTAAATCATGTCTTTATTAAGGGGATTTGAACAGTCCTATAGCCCTAAGAATTCAAATTTACCTCTGAGCTAAGAACAGGAATTAATGCATTCAAGTCCTCTTGGGAAATCATAATTTTGACATTAGGTGCATTCAAATCATTTTGGACTGAACAAGATGGTGATCAACCTTTTCTGTGTAAAATTTAACAAAATTTTTAACTCCATATATACAAAATAATAATAATAATAAAAAGAAAAAAGGAAAACAGGTATATTTTTCCATTTATGTTTTATTTAAGTCATGAGGGTGGTGTAAATATTCTGTTGTAATTTGTACATACAAGTAGTTTTATTGTAAATGGGGAAAAAATCATTAATTTGAACAAACTTATCATTAATACAGATGCTACATCCATTGTGTCAACATGTTTGACTGAACTCAGAAACTCTGGGTGGTGATGTTTGTGTGCATTCTACTCATAAACACAATCTTTCCAACATGACTTGAATGCACCATTGAGCTCAAATGCAGCTTGTCGAGTAGAGGTTTGCTTTTAATCTTGCATATTTGATGATAAAACATTACTTTTACATTGAAGGAGGGATGCAAGACCAGAATAGATCATTATATCAGTCAGCAGCCGTCCAGAATCCCAGCTAACAGGGAATCTTCTCAGAACTTCATAGCTAATGTTCTGGAAAGGTTCTCTTATGAACAAATGTTCTTCCAGTAACATTAATAGAATGTTACTGGATGTTCTCAAAACGTTTGCACAAAAACATTATTTATATATTGTTCACGGAAGATTTTCTCCTGAAACATTTTAGCTGGATGTTTGTTTTTAACTACTTACCGTACTATTAGTTTCAGAATATTGACATTGAAAAGTAACATTCCCATGATGTTTGCAAAATGATACAATGGAATGTTTGCAAGAACCAGCATTTCTAAAACAATTAACAAACTGGATGTTTCGAACATGCACAGAACATTTGGAAGACAAACGATTTTACAACTTTAAAGGAATGTTAAAAAGTTCTTAGAACATATTTTTGTTAGCTGGAATACCATAGCAATCACATAACAAACGTTATAAAGGCAAAGTGAAAATTCAGCAAAATTTTGCAGACAAAGACTATTTTCAATAGAGCAGTTCTATAAAACACTAAGTCACTTTCAAACCAAGCAGCTTTCTGTTGTTCAGCACAACAAATTCGCACGACCAACTTGAATATGAGCAAAATCTGCATTTGGAAATTTTTCTTGATCATGCACATTCCTATTAAAATGACTGGATTTCACCAAGCGACAGGCAGGTGATAGCACTTGTAGACAAGTGATTGTACCAAGCAGGTTTATATTGGTAAATCTGCCGAATTCGATTGTTGACAGTTCAACAGAAAGAAATGCTTAAGAGGATTTTTTTTCATGATCGCCTGCTGAATTTCACTGTACAAAGGCGGACCCTAAATGTGACCAAACCACACCAAAGAAACGGCATCCAGCGACACCACCCACAGCAAACAAGCATTGTTGCCTTAGAATTTAGATTAGATTAGAATCAAAAATCTTAAAAGGCCTAGAAAAATTCCCATGAAGACTGCTTGTACACATGAGAACTGGGTGTACACATCATACTAGGCCCTTGAGAACACCTTGTGCATGCCTGGGGGAAACTGTTCCGGCTAAAGATGTACATGCTGTATTTATGATAGGAACACGTTTCTATAAGCACTATAGGTGTATCTCATCGCACAGTGCCAGTGGTACTCTGTTGTGGCACTTGTCTTCTTGACCTCAAGCTACCGTATAAGCATTTAATGACTGTGGTGGTCAGAAGCCTGCTCTAGGATTTATGGCGTAAGAATTATTCAAGCAGGAGAAAAGAAGCAAATGATTATTTCTGTAAAATACTAACAGCTTATGTTTTGCTTGGAAGATGAGCTGCATGGTTTGACAGCTCAAGTTCGTTTTTAATAAAAAATAATGAAGTCGTTACCATCATTTCTAGTGAGGAACAGATGAATCTACCTTTGCCTTCTACTAGGTTTTGAAAACAATTATATATAAGCTTACACTTTATCCTGAGATCAGTTTCATTTTGACTGGAGGGGTTTGTGTTTTGAGAAAGATTCATGTAAATTAGGGTTGAGAACTGTGAATAATTTGTTTCACCTTTATTATACCAGCAGTAATAGGGCCTCGTAACATAGAGATTATCATCTAGCATTAGAGGTAATGCGTGGGCAAACAAGACGATATTCCGACAATTAGGAGGCTTGCGGAGCAAATCCGACTTTGATTTTTTTCATTTCTCTTGTGGAATCATTTGTAGCGTGGGAGAACTGGGGAGAGGAAGATTATTGTGTCAAATTGTCTAATAACAACATGCGGCTTAGAGCAAATCTCTTAGCATCGATAATTAAAACAACAAAAGTAATCTATCATCTTTATTAAATGTGTGGTGCGTGAATTCAGTTGAGCAGGCTATCATAATATTGACATTTTACAATCTATACCTTCAGCATGATTCTTAATCTTCTGCTACAAGATTTCAAGAGTAAAAATGCTATTTTTCAGTTTTTCAAGGATTTAATAATAGTATAGCTCCGAACAAAGACTGGCCTGCCTTTCCTTTGTTGAGTCAAACTGAATTCAATCAATATAGATCAAAGACAAATCAAAAGAAGACGTCACTTTCCTTGAGCTTCTCATTTTCAAGGCCTCAATAATGTCTGTAGTCTAGATGTTTGAAATTGTTCACCAACAATATATTAGGCTATATTATTAGATTATACCCTATATTACTCCAGTGTTAGCCTATATATTACATAAATATCTCATTAGTTAGATTTGATGTGGAAACACTTTTACTCCACATATTAAACTGAGCTGCCATCTGCTGGACTGGTATCACGTACACATGAGAAACATGCATACGTTTTCAACTTTAAAGATGCTAATAATGTACTTGATTATATAGCTAATTTATAAAATGTAGCATTCTCTCTCAGTTTTTGATCAGGATTTAATGATGCATTGAAATGTTTTTTTTTTTCAAATGAATTCTTTATCTAATAAACCCACTTGCCTCCAGGCAAGTAGATGGCAGTAGTGTAGTTACACAGGTGCGAGTGTTACACAGTAGAATAATATCGTTTTTTGAACTGGCTCTTTTCGATGTTTCATTTGAACCGATTCGCAAAGTGATTAGATCTGTGAGAGTACAACTGAATAGGAGGTGAACAGTTTGGAAAATGTCAGACACAGAATTTGACATGAAAATCATTTAAAACACACGGAAAATGCGTGGGACATGGGGAGTTTTGTTTTTGTGATGACTTTTAAGTGAATCATTTTTGAGCTCGTTCGCTGTAACGATCCGTCTAAAGGAGCCGAATTGCAAAACGAATCGGATTCCAATTGCAACTGTAGGACACACACAACAACACCAACTTCATAACATATGTAACACCACGGATATTTACCATAGCACACACCAGAGGATATTCACTGATGAAATGTAGTGTGTGAAACACTGCAACCGTTGAAAACCCTTCATATACCAACCACGCAAAAAGTAAGTGAATTTAAATGTGCAGTTTTTCTCTTCTATGTGCTGCTTGTTTGATGTTTCAAGTGAGCTCCGTCTTCTTTCTATAATATGTTACAATGTTGTTCTCTGTTATTGTAACGATGTGGCTGCAAAATATAAACCTCATATATATTATTCATTTAAAATGTCGATAAACGCTAGTTTTATGCTTCTTAAGGTCAAAAGATATGCATATTTTGAAAATGTATTGACATACCATGGTATTTTCATGTCGCATGATAAAAAAGGCAGTATTCTGCAAACTGCACTGTGCTGTATGTTGTTAATTGTATTGCAGCTACTCTCTGCAGCTGGTATCTATCAATTAAGGTCACACATTTACTCATGATCAGTCTAACATACTGGGTGAAGGTTTGTGTTTGTTTTTAGTTAGTTTTTAAGCAGTGGAGGGGGTTGAAGTGTTTTCTTGGACTCTGACCTTTACCTCTTGTAAGAGTAGCCTTCCATTCTAATGCTGAGCCGCTCCATGCAATTACAGAACATTTGGGCTTTGTTTCAAAATTTGTAGCTCCCTACATCGATAGCAATTATGGACAGCTGTGCATTTGCAAATGTAAGAACTGAACATACCTGGGCAATTGTCCCTCAAACGTTCTTGATTAAAACGCATGTTTTATGGATTCAGAGTATAACTTTGTTTTAAATGCTTGCTTTTCATTTTGGAAAAAGATAAAAAATCATGAGTCTTTCAGCAGAAGAGGTACAGTATGAAAATTGGTCTAATTTCTTAACCACTAGGATGCTTTCTCCAATAGCCACTTCCCTTCCTAGTTCTTCCCCATATCTGCAGCTTTATGTATTTTAGAAAGTTTCTTCCTCTGTGTGACATTTCGTCATGTGACATTTAGTGGGACGTGATATTGGCAAATACATGGCGTCGTTATATCTGTGGTAATATACAGAGGCTGAAACACTTGCTGATGCCTGGAATGTGTTTTTATCATTAAAGTAAACAAGTTCTGTTACTGACTTTTATTATAGTATAATTAAGAAGACCTCAAGATACTTAAAAACAACTTTCAAATAACTAAAGGCTTACGTTTCGGTCAGTTCGCAACAAAACATATGGCTTCAGAAGATTTGGAATATAAAACTTTATGTAAACTACCATTCAAAGGTTTGGACTCTGTAAGATTTTTTAAATGTTTTTGAAAGAATCTTTTATGCTTACCAAGTGAAGGTTTGTTTTCTATTTGAATATAATTTATTCATGTGATTTATAATTTATTCATAAGAACAGCATTACATTGAAATAGAAATCTTTTGAAATGGTATAAATGTCTTTACTGTCACTTTTGATCAATTTAATGCATTCTTGCAAATTAGTATTAATTTATTTAAAAATAAAAAACGTAATGATCTTAAATTTATATATAATCAGCTGTTATCAGATGTCTAATATGTTTAAATCTTTAGCAAACACTAATAATTCAATTACACTGTTAAATGTAATCTTGTTTGTAGCAAATGTCAAAAGGAATATTGTAATTTTTCATATTGTACATTATAACTGTTGGTTATAATTATAATGCCAAATTTCATGTCTAGCATTTTAAAAAGTTGAATTTCAACCATAAATTTCACTATAAGTTAAATTTTCACAGAATGTTCTTTACCTTATGAAGGATGATTTTGTGTAGAAAACAGTAAATCACAAAAAAAATGACTTTAGCTGGGTTTTCACAGAGAGGGTCACATATTTTAAATTGTTCTCTGATATCTACATAGAAGGTATGTGGCTTATGTAAGGGCAAAAAATTCTCCAGAAACGATTTTACATGTGCATTTACAACCCTAGAATTTCTCCCTAGAATGAAATGGTCTGTTATTACCTTATTTGGAAGGGTCATGAATAATAATGAGCTCTGCTCTGATTGGCTGTTTCACAGTGCGGCTTATTTCAGTAGCTCGCAGCAGTCAAGTAAGTCAAGTAGAGCTTTATTGTCATTCCGCTACATGTGGGGCCATACAGTGGAACGAAATGTCGTGTCTCACAGGACCACGGTGCTACATAAATACAGGCATACAACAATGAAGTAAAAAACAGTATAGACCTATACACAACTATCCTACTGATAGATTTGACTATAAATATGCTATATATAAACAAATTTACCTATACATAAACTAAAAATACAAACTATACGAGTGCTTCAGATAAATACTGTACATGTGCAAAGAGAAACATTGTTAGTCAAGCAGCTGGCTGGGGAACAGTACAGGATGATTTTTAGTGCATGAGCATGTAAACATATGTATATTACTGAGTCTTTTTTGGGATTGTATACACAGCAGTGTGTGTGAAAAGTGTCTAGTGCGCATAGAGGAGGAGAGTGTGCTACTACAGGTGGTCTGTACAGGCCCACTCACCTGTATGTAACAGACTTCGATAGCACAAAAAAAGTTCCATAAGTTCTGTCTTTGATGTGGTAAGTTTGGGGGGGTTAAGAGTTAAGAGCTCTCACAGCCTGGGGAAAAAAGCTGTTGAGCAATCTGACAGAGCGAGCTCTGATGGTCCGGTACCTTCTACCTGATGGCAGGAGCTGGAAGAGGTTATGAGAGGGGTGGGAGGCGTCCTTCACGATGCTGGTGGCCTTGCTGGAGCATCGTGCAAGGAAAATGTCCAGGATGGAGGGGAGAGGGGCACCGATGATCTTTGCGGCAGTGTTCACTGTCCATTGTAGGGTCTTGCGGTCAGCAGCACTGCAGTTCCCATACCAGACAGTGATGCAGGTGGTCAGCACACTCTCAATGGTGCCCCTGTAAAAAGTGGTGAGGATGGGTGGAGGGAGACTTGCCCTTTTCAGCCGGCGGAGAAAGTGGAGGCGCTGTTGTCCCTTGTTGAGCGACGTGACGTTGGTGGTCCAGGTGAGATCCTTTGTGATGTGCACCCCCAGGAATTTAGTGCTGCCGACTATCTCCACGGTTGAGCCGTCGATGGTTAGTGGGGGGTGGTCAACAGAGTTTCTCCTGAAGTCCCTCACAACCTCTTTCGTTCTTACCCACATTGAGGGACAGGTTGTTAGCACCACACCATTCAGCCAGCTGTGCCACTTCCTCTCTGTAGTCCGTGTCGTCGTTGTTGCTGATGAGGCCTACCACAGTTGTGTCATCAGCAAACTCGATGATGTGGTTGGAGCTGGACTTGGCAGTGCATTTGTTGGTCAGCAGCGTGAAGAGCAGCAGGCTGAGCACACAGCCTTGTGGGGCACCTGTGCTCAGTGTGGTAGTGCTCAAGGTGTTGCGCCGACACGGACTGACTGAGGTCTTGCAGTTAAAAAGTCCAGGATCCAATTACAGAGGGAGGTGTTAAGGCCCAGCAGGTTTAGTTTGTGGATGAGCTGTTGTGGGATTGTGTTGAATGCTGAGCTGAAGTCAATGAACAGCATTCTAACATAAGTGTCTTTTTGTTCCAGGTGAGTAAGAGCTAGGTGGAGAGTGGTGGATATTGCATTGTCCGTGGAACAGTTTGGACGGTATGCAAACTGGAGTGGGTCCAGCGTGTTTGGGAGACTGGACTTGAAGTGCTGCATGACTAACCTCTCAAAGCACTTCATTATGATTGGGGTCAGTGCAATGGGACAATAGTCATTCAGACAGGACACATGTGACTTCTTTGGTACTGGGATTATGGAGGTGGATTTGAGACATGTGGGGACGACTGCCTGGCTCAGCGAGATGTTGAAGATGTCTGTTAGGACATCCGTCAGCTGTGCAGCACAGTCTTTCAGTACACGGCCAGGTATGTTGTCAGGGCCCCCAGCCTTTCGTGGGTTAATCCTGGATAGGGTCTTCCTTACATTGGCTAGAGAGAGACAGAGTACCTGGTCGTTTGGAGATGCGAGTAGTTTCTGTGCAGGTGTGTCGTTTTGTATCTCAAATCGTGAGTAGAAGTGGTTGAGTGCCTCTGGTAGGGATGTGTCATCGTCACTGGCCTGTGGCGGGGACTTGTAGTCAGCAATGGTCTGAATGGCTTGCCGCAGGGTCCGAGTGTCTCTGCTGTCTGTGAAGTGATTGTTGATTTTTAGTTTTTGTGTTTTTGTTTTGCATACTGATGTTTTGCCTTCTTGATGCCATGAGACAGATTGGTTCTTGCTGTTTTGAGGGCTGCTTTATCTCCTGATCTGAATGCTTCATCTCTGGTCTTTAGCAGCCCACGAATCTCTGCTGTCATCCATGGCTTCTGGTTGGCACGTGTGGTGATGGATTTGGTGACGGTTACATCATCTATGCACTTCTTGATGTAAGCAGTCACAGTTTCAGTGTACTCCTGCAGGTCTGTGTGGTTGTTGTAGGTGGTCGCCTCTTTAAACATGTTCCAGTCTGTGTCCTGGAAGCAGTCCTGCAGTGCTGAGGTGGCATTGTCTGGCCATACCGTGATCTGCTTTTGGACCGGTTTGGCGTGTTTCAGAAGTGGTCTGTATGCTGGGATTAGCATAACAGCTTTGTATGCATTCTTTTCTGTTGTGTAAACAAAGTGCAGTGTGTTGTTTCCCCTTGTTGCAAAGTTCACATGTTGGTAGAACTTTGGCAAAACTGTCTTTAAGTTTGCATGGTTGAAGTCACCGGCTATGATGAAAAAGCCATCGGGGTTATTTGTTTGTCGTTCGCTGATGGCACTGTACAGCTCGCGAAGCGTGTCCTTAGCGTTTGCACACGGGGGAATGTATACCGCGACAATAACAATGGCCGTGAACTCCCGCGGCAGATAGAACGGTCTAGTGTTGTCACGGTACCAAAATTTCAGTATTCGGTACCGATACCAGTGAAAATCCACGGTTCTCTGTACCAATTTCGTTACCACATGCTAATTAAAAACACACTATTTTTAATAATAGTCAAACAAAAATAAAATTTACAAAAATCAATGCCATTCTTCATACTTATTTAAATTGTGTTTCAAGTTTTTCCGCAAGTAATCAAAGTATGAAAAACAGTAAACAGTAAAGTTTCACCCAAATTTAATTTGTCTTTTAATTAATTAAATTTAAACATTTTATTTTTTGGGTAAATAAAGGGGATTTACTATTAAAATTAAAATATGGAAGAAATATTGTGTGATTATTTCTTTAAAAATATATTTTTTTTATCAACAGTAGTAATAGTATCACATACATTCTACTAAATAATAGTAATATATTTTTGCCACAATGTCTTTAAGATAAACTTTTATTTTGACGGGTTGCCGTGAATACCTTTAAATTTCTGTGTGTAGCTATATGATATGAAGCTGGTTTTACTCAAATGGAACGGTAGAATACTCGTGAAGGGACTCTCAGAGCAGTTCTGTAGATGTTGTTTATGTATTTATGTCTTCATGGAGACGGCAGATGATGAAATCACCGCGAGCGTCGCGCGCTTCAGTGTAAAAAAATAAATAAATAAATAAAAATTAAAACGCGCGTCTCTGCCATTCATTCATTCATTCATTCATTCATTCATTCATTCATTCACACAGAGACTCGCAGAACATGCGGGATTCATATCTGAATCGACTTTTGCGGCTTAATATTTACAGATACTAGTCCATGTCGCGATTTGATTAAAGTGTGACGACCTACTTTTGATTAATTCATCCAAACTTTGACAAATTCCGTGACATTCCGTGCTAAACTGTAAACTCCGTTTTTACAACTGGATTCCGACATTCTATCCGCGTTTTCTGCATCGCGGAAATCATAGGTCCGTACGCGTCAAGAACCGGGTCGACCGGGTACTCGGTACCACCGGTACTTAAAAAAACCTGGTACCGTGACGTTTTCATTTTTTTAGTACCGACTTGGTTTATGTGGTAAGTGAAATCTTATGTACTGTAATGTAACAGGCTACCACTAGCAAGAAGCTAACCATGTCCCTTTAGTGGCTCCCTTTATTTTATTAGAGCGCGTTATTAGCTTTCCGTGCCTTTCTGAATACAGACACCAACCCATCCCTGCACTTCACATCCCCCGCACAGCCTGGAACATAACATTTATTTCCATGATCTGCCATTTTCGCTGTTGTCCTCGCTTGTTTCTTCACAATAGCTGCAGAAGTTCTGATGGTGCGGCTGGCAGCTGGCCTAGAATATGGTTGGGTATATACAAATGTTGGGGGCGTAACTATTAGTGATCTGACTGTTACGTCACAGTCTGTGTTATGTTCTGATTCGCCTATTTTTCAGTGGTCTTTTTTTTTTTTATTCACGAGATTTACATAAGAAGGAGGAGACAATGGTGTTTGAGGCTCATGGTATGTCATTTCCATGTACAGAATTCTTGTTGTTCAACTATGCCAAGGTAAATACAGTTTTCCATTCAAGGGCACCTTTAAATTTTTAGTTTTATTTTGAATTAGTTTAGACATAGCATAGAATTAAATATCGATGAATATTAGCTTGTTGATAGTGTCCAGAATATTATTGTCAGCACATCCCTAATAGAAAACCTCTTCAGAGCATCATATCATTTTTAATAGCTCCACAGAAGAAAGTTTTTGATTCATTTTCGCAGGAAAGTCTTATACGGTATAATAAAATGCATTGCCAGAATAATTCAACCAATATTGTGCTTCTTTTGAGAGGGATGAATTAGTCTTATTGCACAAGCAGTGTGGGATGAGTTATGTAACAAATCTAATTCTCACATTTAGAGGATATTGTGTTAATTATCTTCTCTTGTCTTTATATCTTCTTTATACTCTGAAGTTTGAAATGGTGTCATACAAGAGACTCACCCCTGAGGAGGTTCATTTCTCAGGAGCTGCGTTATTGGATCCTGATGAGACGACAGACACGGATCTAAAGGAAGTAAACCCAGAACTGCCCCTGCTGCCCCAGAGCCGTCACTGCTCCATCACCGTTGCCCTGCTGACCCTTGGGGGACTTATTGTAGTTCTCTCTGGCATCTGGCTGCTTGGAACTATATTTTGGTTACATAAGCCACCCTCCACAGAACGCCATAGACCCCCTCCACCTGCTGTGGCCAAAAGCCCAAATGAGACGTGGCTCCAGCCGGAGTCCTGCTCGCAGATCCCAGAAGCTTGGAGGTTTGACTGTTATCCAGAGAGAGGTGTGGTGGTCACGGAGGAGATGTGCCACGCTCGAAACTGCTGCTTCATACAGCGCTCACAGGCTAAGACATCGGGACGGAATGGAGTGCCGTGGTGTTTCTACACACCTGACTATCCATCCTACGAGTTGGTGTCCATTACTGACACAGAGATGGGGAAGGTGGGAAAACTGCTCCGGAACAAAAAGACGTATTATCCTAAAGACATAGATGCACTGCAGATGGAGGTGATGTATGAGGAAGACAACAGATTGCGTGTGAAGGTGAGAGCACTTCTGGTCTTCATGTTACTGGCTGGTTATGTTTGCGGTCTCTCTTTATCAAGCAATTCCTAAATAAATACTTATTTTTCTGTTTTAAAAAATTAGGTAAATTTCAGAGGTGAAATTATCTGTTAGCTTGTATCCCCTCAAAGACCACTAAAATTCTGGACAGAAAATAGGGATGCTCAGTATATTGGTACCAGATTGGTTATTTTTTTTAAATATCAGTATCTGTTGATATTGAATATGTACAGTTAGTTAGATAATAAATTATGTAATAATTTTAATTATTAATTAAACTATTTTAAATTAAAATGTTTTAATTATTTTAAAATGTAACGTTTAAGAATTAAATTCAAAAGTTTGGATCAGTATAATTTTCTTTTTTTTTAATTATTTTGAAAAGTTTCTTATGCTCACCAAGGCTACATTTATAAAGTAATAGTACTGCATTTGGTGGCAAAACTGAATTTTCATCAGTCATCACTCCAGTCTTCAGTGCCCTTGAGAAATACATTTGTAATATGCTGATTTCTTGCTTTGGACACATTTTCATGTTATTATAAAACTTGAAAACAGTGCTGCTTAATATTTTTTGTGAAAACAGTTATTTATCTGTAATAGAAATCTTTTGTAGTATTATACATGTCTTTAGTGTCACTTTTGATTAGTTTAATGCCTCCTTACAAAATAAAAGCGTAAACTTACTGACCCCAAAGTTTGGAATGGTGGTGTATACTATGTATACATTATCAGGTATTATTGTATATTTAACTCTCAATTAAAATTAAATGATTACACCATTAAATGTGGCAGACCATTTTTTAATATTGTACATTATAACTGTGACTTGTAATTATAATGCCTAATTTTACTTGTAGGATTTAAAGGAATTGTTTTTATATATTTATTTTTTAGTTTTAACAGTATAGTTTTATTGTTGATTATTGATTTAGCTTATGGATATTATTATCATTATCGGTACATCCTGAATAAAAAAAATGTCTTCAGAGTGTCATAACCTACCATATTTTTTGTTGTTTCATAATATTCCTGTGTCAAATACAGATAACAGACCCAGCTGAAAAGAGGTATGAGGTGCCTATAGATGTTCCTGTGGTTCAGAAAAAAGCCTCAAATCCCTCTTTCACCGTAGACTTCATCAAAGAACCTTTTGGGCTGATTGTCAAGAGAACACAGACAGGAACTGTACTGTAAGTACTATTTACTGTCAACTAACATGAAAACAGACTTGCTTAAAAACAAAAAAAACAACAACAATTGGATGATTTAGTTTCTTTTACCATTAGATGTGATGAGCAGAAAACTCTCCAGGAAGGAGACCTGTAATATTTGGCATGTCTCAGTACTAGTATTGAGTTATTAACATCCGTTCACATCCCGTCAGGTTGAATACATCCATAGCTCCTCTCTTCTACGCGGATCAGTTCCTGCAGATGTCTACATCATTACCTTCACGTTTCATATATGGACTGGGTGAACATCGCTCCAACTTTATGCATGACGTCCAGTGGAACACTCTCACCATGTGGGCTCGAGATGTCCCACCAATGGTAACTTAACATTCGTCTTCTGACGTAAGAATCTGTCAGTCCTGTTTCAAATCTAATAACAAGGCTTAAAGGAGTAGTTCACCCAAAAATAAAAATTTCCTGAAGATGTACTTACCCTCAGATCATCCAAGTTGTTTGTTCCTTCATCAGAACAGATTTGGAGGAATTTAGTATTACATCACTTGGTCAACAATGGATCCTCTGCAGTGAATGGGTGCCGTCAGAATGAGAGACCAAACAGCTGATGAAACATCACTATAATCCACATGACTACAGTCCCTCAATTAACTTCTTGTGAAGAGAAAAGCAGCTTGTTTATAAGAAACAATAAAACAAAAAGACCATTTTAATTTCAAACTTCTGGCCAAAATACAAGTCCTTAACCCATAATAGCTCCTCCTGCAGGGAAAAAGTCCACCCCCTGTTGTCCTCTCGCATCAAAAACCAGCAACATATTTGTTTAGAACTGTTTATGCTTGTAAACAGTGCTTGATCGCTGCATATTTCTCTCCTGATTCAGACGAGACAACTTTTTCACTGGAGAAAGCAATACCCGAAGCAAAGATTTGAAGTAAAAACGCCTTAATCATGGATTTGTTTCATACACAAACACAGTTTTCATTTTAAAAGATATTACATTTTGGAGTGGAGTCACATGGATTACTAGTGAATTATTGTGATGTTTTTAGCATCTGTGGACTGATGCACCCATTCACTGCAGAGGATCCATTGGTGAGCATATTACATTGTACATTATAACATGACCCCTTTAACAGCACTACAAACATCAATCCAGATTAATAAATGTTCCAGATTGCATTAACTGCTGTGTTTTCTTGATTGTCGGTTATTTCAGGAGCTGACCAACCTCTATGGCGTCCATCCGTTTTATCTTTCTATGGAATCTGATGGAATGGCGCATGGGTTTTTCATGCTCAACAGCAATGCAATGGGTGAGTTCATCACACACATCAGCATCTACATTTTATGTTCCAAACACAATGCAAACCACATAAAGCAATGAATCAAATCCTGCTTTCACTGAGCTAGATTGCTCAGTCTCAGAGTGCATGCCACAGTTTGATTGTCATGTTCATGATAAGCCTTGTTTTTGCTTATGATAATACACCCAGTTATAAGATTAATATTTTGTGTTGTCAGGGATAATTATGTCTATTTGATAAGTTCATGCATGAGAAAAAAGGTAAAAAGACAATCATATCAGCTTCTTACACAATACTTTGAACTTTCATTTGTTAATTTATAAACCATTATAACACAGTTTATTTAAAAAAAATAAGGTCTTTTTTTATCCTAATATGCTTCTGAAATGTTCTCAGCATTTTCCTGTGAATCTTTGTTGTTGTGTGTACGGCCATTGGTTCTGCAGATTAAAGTCAGCATGAAGCGCAAATTGACAATCTTTTCTTCTTTATTGTGACGTATGTCTGAGTAAAACGGCTTCTCAAACTGATAGAATTGAAAAATGCAGAGCAGGATGTTGTAAATTTTGTTCAATGTGCCATTCCTGGTAAATAATTATGAAATTCTACTAGCAATTTTTTAGTGAAAATTGTTTCTACCTACATTTTTAAAAAAAATTTCAATGTACCATATTTGTAAATCATTTACATGGTACTTCAAGGCATTACAGTGGTGCATGTCCAAAAAAAGGTATTAAAATGCTAATTATGGTTTTAAATGATGGTAATACCTTATGCTGTCTGAACTTTGTAATAATGTGTGTAATTAATCTCTGATGTAGATGTGGCTCTGCAGCCTGCTCCTGCTCTCACCTGGCGTATGATTGGTGGGATCCTCGACTTTTACATTTTCCTAGGCCCAGATCCCAGCTCTGTGATTGCACAGTACTTGGATGTTGTAGGTCAGCAAGCGTCATAAGCAGTATTTAATAAGCTTTTTTACATGGAGTATCAGAAGTTCAAGAACTAATCATTGAGTTTTCTCTTTTTCACATTAGGGAAGCCTGCGATGCCCATCTTCTGGGCTCTGGGTTATCATCTTTGCCGATGGGGCTACAAGTCAAGCGACAAAACCTGGAATGTTGTAAAAGAAATGCGGAATTATGGGATACCTCAGGTACTGTAGTTGTCAGATCATTTTCATTTATTGTTTGATTCAGTGTAAGTAATTCTGATTGGTTGGAATTTCAAATCTGCTCCACAAGATTTACACTGTCAAAAGACATCAAGAAATATGATGAAAGTATTTCAGCACAGAAAATAAAGCAAAAAACATTTAACTTACAGTCTGTCTCCATCAGTATTGTTATTGTTAACAAAAACAATTTTCCTTTTGTTTTTGGTAATTTAAATAAAATATAAATATTTTATCAAAAAAAAATTATTGCCTTGGCTACTAGCTGAAAAAAAATGTTGAAGTAATAAAATTAAAATATATGCATTTAGCATATGCTTTTATCCAAAGGGACTAATTAAAAAAGAGAAACAAAAGCAAAAATGAATAAAACTAAAATTAAAATAAAAAATAAACCAAATGAAAGCTATATATAAATTAATTAATTAATTAAATAAATATAAATATATATAAGCACATAAAATGACCAAAATTAATACATACTGTACTATAATAATATATAAATAATACTAATAAAATGGGTCTCTATCTGCGATGCTAGTTTACTGCCAAAGAAAACGCTAACACACAAAGACAATCACATCGGAAGTCTGATTTCTACTGAACCATGGAAAAGCACTGACTTTGCATTATGCATTTAGCATAGGGAATAGAAATGTGAGAAATTATGTTTGCACTAATTCCAAATTGTACAAATAACAACATTTTTCTATCTTTCAGGATGTTCAGTGGAATGACATTGACTACATGGATCATGCCTTAGACTTCACTTATGACACTCTGAACTTTTCCAGCCTACCTGACCTCGTGAAAGACCTTCATAGACATGATCAGCACTACGTCATGATCCTGGTACACACACACTTCGATTAACAAAAACATGGCCTTTTGTGAATTTAATGAACTACACCTGGTTACTCTGCTAGAACACCTAAATGTTCTTGAACTGACTTCATACATCCACTAAAAATCACCTTCACACCAGTTGGTTAAATGTTTCTTTTGTTTGAAGATGTCACTTGGTTTGATGTGCAGTGACATTCATTCAGGTTCAGTGTGGCTTAAATAATTTTTGGAAACTGTCAATAGATTTACTTGCAGAAAGCAGATAAACTAAAAATCACATCTGTGTTCTATGGGTTTAAATATGCTTCTCCTGCAAAAACATCCATATGACACGCTTCCTCATTTGGCTCTCGTCTCTTTTGTGGAGCAGAAGAATCACACTGACAGTCATGAGGCTGTTTTGGCAGCGGAATGTTTCACATGACTGCAGTTGAATCCCTTACTAAAGCGTTTGGATGTGTCACTGTGGATTTAGCTGAAGTGTGCTTGATGTAAACTGCAGCTTGTGTCTTTGTCTCTTTTGCACTTCCTCATCAGGATCCCGGTATCAGTAACTCTCAGCTGCCTGGCTCCTACTGGCCATTTGATGAGGGGATGAAGAGGGGCATCTTCATCAATGATTCGAATGGAGACGTCCTTATTGGGAAGGTACACTGAAGAGACACATTAAGTTGTTTAAAATTTGGGGTGGGCATTGTCTTTTTTTTTTTTTTAAAGAAATCTCTTATGCTTAACAAGGCTGCATTTATTTTATCAAAAAAACAGAACATATTTTCAAATGTAACTTATTCTGTGATGCAAAGCTGAATTTTCAGCATCATTACTCTAGTCTTCAGTGTCACATGATCCTTCAGAAATCGTTCTAATATGCTGATTTGCTGCTCAAGAAACATTTCTTACTATCATTAAAAATAGTTAGTGATATTTTGTTACTGATACAACAGCAAGTGATTTTTTTTAATCGCTTTAAAAGTTTAAAAGAACAGCATTTATTTGATTTTTTTTTTTTTTGTAACATTATAAATGTCTTTACTATGTCTTTGAGCAATTTAATGTGTCCTTGCTAAATAAAAGTATTCATTTGTAAAAAAAATAATAATAATAATATTAATTGTACTGATTAATCATTATAAGCCATAAACGGGTTAAACAGTGGCATCGGTGACCAATAATAAACTTCTGTAATTCTTCATCCACACTAGTATATGTCTGTATGAAGTCAAAAATTGTAAAAACATAAACTTAAACAGAAATATTGATTTATATTATTTAGTTCTTATAATAATATTTAGTGCTTGGCCAGTCAAATAAAAAAAAAACTGTGATTTAATTATGAATATTATAATATATTAGTTTATATGTGACTGGGGCTATGTTTTGTTTTGTCTTTTGTTTAATAGGTCTGGCCAGGACTCACAGCATTTCCAGATTTCTCCAATCCAGACACACATGACTGGTGGTACCAGAATCTGAAGCGCTTCCATGAAAAAGTGCCTTTTGATGGCGTGTGGATTGTATGTTGTGCATTTGTAGCATTGACTATTTGATGGTTCATTATTTGCATTTACCCAAACATTGATCATGTTCAGTTCTTTATATCTCTTCTTCAAGGACATGAATGAGCCATCTAATTTCTTTGATGGATCACTGAATGGTTGCCCAGACAATGAACTGGAAAATCCTCCCTACACACCAGGTATTGGTGTATTATGTGCAGATCTACATTATGCATGCTGCCATTTTTTTCCAACAATAAGGCATGGTATTGTCTGCTGTAGGTATTCTGGGTGGTACATTAAAGGCCAAGACTGTGTGTGCATCTGCACGTCAGAAAATCTCCACTCACTACAACATACACAGTCTGTATGGACTCATGGAAGCTAAGGCTACTGAAAGGTATCCACAATCATATGAATACACTGCTGTTAAAAAGTTTGGGTCGGGTCAGTATTTATTTTTTAATACTTTGAAATTAATACTTTTGTTCAGATTTGAATTGATCAAAGAATCATCAAATTCATTTTCTAAAATTTTCTAATTAACATTTCTAAAAAAAAAAAAAAAAATAAGCAGCACAATTGTTTTCAACATTGATAATAATAAATTAAGGATCATGTGACACTGAAGACTGGAGTAATGATGCTGAAAACTCAGCTTTGCATCACAGGAATAAATTAAATTTTAAAATATAATAAAGTAGAAAAGTTATTTTAAATTGTAATATTTCACAATATTACTGTTTGTACTGTGTTTGATCAAAATGCAGCTTTGCTGAGCATAAGGTACTTATGCAATTTTTACTGACCTGAAACTTTTAAACAGAAATGTACCTATATATCTCTATGCCTAAGTGTCAAATATTTTAAAGAGAGCACATTTTTCAAGCAAAAAAAAAAAAAGTTTATTAGGTTTTAAATTATAAACAATACATATTTTTCAAAAAGTGTTTGGACACGTCCTGGTTGGATCATGTCTGTCTGTCTGTCTATCTCTCTCAGTGCTTTGAGGAGGATCACGGATAAGCGTCCCTTCGTCATTTCACGCTCTACGTTTCCCAGTCAGGGCAAGTATTCGGGCCACTGGCTCGGAGACAACAGGAGCCAATGGAAAGACCTGGCCACATCCATACCAGGTATAAACACACACACTGTGCTCTGCTGAGGCCAGAGTTTGTACCATAGAGTTTTGAATTTACTACAGCTACATTAACCATTTTCTTCCTTTTTCCCAGGTATGCTAACATTTAACATCCTGGGCATTCCTCTTATTGGGGCTGACATCTGTGGCTTTGGGGGCAGCACTACAGAAGAACTGTGTGTCCGATGGACCCAGCTTGGAGCTTTCTACCCCTTTTCAAGAAATCACAACTCCATAGATGAACAGGTGAACTTTCTTCCATCTGTTTAAACGGTTATGACAGTTTACTTTAGCTTTAGACTACAGCAAAATCTGCAGCTGGTCAGTAAAATGATTTAGTTCATAATGCTAAAATATCAACAGCCTCTGCTGTGTTTTTTTAAAGAGTTTTTATCGTATTGTTCTTCTGCAGTCTGTTTTTGTTCATTTGATTTAGTATCCCATCTGTCACTTGTTTTGGCAGTACAATGTTGTTGTTTTTTAGGGGTTTTTTGGCCTTCCAAAGACACACTTCTCTGGATTAACAGTTTTGTCATTTCACAACAGGATCAGGAACCAACTGCATTCAGCCCTGCAGCCCGTACAGCAATGAAAGAAGCCATTCTCCTGCGTTACTCCCTGTTCCCACATCTCTACACACTCTTCCATCATGCACACATCAGTGGACAGACAGTCGCCACACCACTGCTTTTTCAGTAAGATAAACACAAAACCTGATTGTATGTGAATTCATTCTTAAAGGAATCCTTTACTCCCAACTTTGAATTAATTATATTAGCATCTAATGATTTTTTTTTTTTTGTGAATTATCCTACTGAATATATATATCCAGGCACATACTATCCATAATTTCAGGAAGATATACATTTGAACTGAATTACTGTTTGTGCTGTGTTTTTTAGATTCCCGAAAGATGAGAAGACGTACGGGATAGATAAACAGTTCCTATGGGGAAAGAGTTTGCTGGTCACACCGGTTTTGGAGGCAGGGCGAGATTATGTTGTGGGGTATTTTCCTAAAGGTCTCTGGTACGATTTCCACACTGTAAGTCACACCTCTCTAGAAACCCTCTTATTAAATTCATAATTCTCTTACTGTGGAGTCTCATACAATATTCATCCTGTATGTTTGTGTCACATGCAGGGTGACTCGTTGATAAGCAGTGGAGAAGAGATCAATCTTCAGGCTCCAACAGACAAAATCAACCTGCATCTCAGAGAGGGTTCAGTCATACCTACACAGGTGACAGAGAAGCACATTATATACTCATATATTATGTAACGGGCAATTTATTTATTATAATAATAAATGTATTTATATGCTTAAAAATGACATAAATGCATAAATTGTCAAAGTAATGACATATAGGTAATTTCTATAATTTAATGTGTGTGAGAATATATATATTTATTTGTAACGTTCTTCAGAAAGTCTCAATTTAGTGATTAGTTAAAAGATAGATAGATCATATCTATCTGTGTGCATGTTTATTTGAATTTGTTTGTGTTTCAGAGACCTAACACCACCCTGTGGGTGAGCAGCGGTCAGCCCCTTCATCTGATTGTGAGTCTGAGTAAGGACGGCCTGGCCAAGGGTGATTTGTTTTGGGATGATGGAGAGACCCTTGACACATATGAGAAAGATCAATACGCTTACATCTGTTTCACAGTAGAACAGGTACAGAAAATGCACAATTCATCTTTACTACAGTAAACCTGCATGATTTAATGAGCATAGAATGGCCACATTATAAAAGGTAATTTCACATCACCTCTATTAACATTTTTTCATTAATTATTCAGATTATACCCATTTTTATCCAGGGTTATTTTATAAAACGCATCTCTTGCTTGTTTCTAAACGATCGTGCTGTCAACTGCTTTGCATCATTTTCATTAGTTATTATCCTGCCTAATATCAGGGATGATAAATAGAATGATCTTCTTTATTAATGATCTTCAGAACACAATGACTTCAGAGGTGCTGCATAATCATGAGGAGGCTACTTACATCACAGTGGAAACCGTTTCGTTTTATGGAGTGAAGACGGAGCCGGAAAACGTAACGGTGAATTCACAAGAGGCAGCTTTCTCTTACCGTAACAATCAGGTAATATGATTTAATATTGTTTTAGGAAGCTGCTGGTTATAACACAGTAACTATTTGTATATTTTGTTAGCGGGTGAATTTCTAAATGTTTCCAGTAAGGATAAAAAAGTTCATTAGCAGTCCTATGATACTCAACAAACTTTCAATAGGCTGTATTGGAAATAATTGTTAGTATTTGTCTATGGTTTGTGGTTTACTGTTTTAAAACATATATTTTTTGGGGTTGTTGCCATTTCTGAAATGCATTTAAAAAATATTTAAATACATAAAATATCAAGGTCAAAATATATAGGTTGAAAAAAGGTCCAAAACAGTTGGTATCAGTAATTGTTTTTTTTTGTTTTTTTGAGCTAAAACAGTAATGCAAGTAAGAAAGACTTTAATTTATGCAAAATGAGACTTAAAGAAGTGTATTTACTGTCTTATGTCTGTCTAGGTGCTGACAGTAACAGACTTGGGTCTGAACCTCAGTCATAACTTCACGATCAGTTGGATGTAAAAGTCATCAGTGAAATTTCAAAATTGCAAGTTGCTGCAGAAATCATGACCGTATTATCTCAAATGACACTATCTCAGTACTTGGACAGCGGTGGTTCTGGTTTCAACCTGAAGTCAAATATAAACCAGAAAGGATATGACAGATTATTGATTGTATGTTGTTGAATTATTGACCCAGTGGCGGTCAGTTGCACTCAGAGTGAGCAAAACCGAAGGGAAGAATTGTGTATTTTGATTAAATGTATTAGTTTGATCTGTTGAATAGATAGATATTTTTACCTCTGCTGTTATATTACTGCCTGTTATTGCTGATATTGTTTTTAGGGCAGAAAGGTTCTTCTTCTGTCACTGTTTCAAGCATTTTAGTGGTGAATAAAGCTTCTCGTTTTACACCTTGCCATGTCATCAAAAACTAGGCAAGTTCAAGATAATTTTGAGTTAAAGCAAACAACTTTATAGCGATACAGAGAAAAAAAAAGTGATCCTGCTGAACTTGCAACCTTTCACATTCTTGCAATTAAAGTTGGTCAGTATGATTTTGATTTGCATATGTGTATATATTGTTTACAAGCGTGTTTGCACAGTTCAGGACATTCTGATGCTGCAGAAATGCATGTTTGAGCTTTAGTTCGCAACCATTATTTCCATGCACGGGCAGGCATGTTATTAAAATGATCCAGTATGTTCAGCCAATCCAAATGTGATGGAAAATGTTTTTGTTCTTATGATTCATTTGTTTTAATGCCCAAAGCAAGTCGTTCTAAAATGTACAACCATGAAAATATTACTGAAGTAAATCACTGTACAGTATTCATTAAGGCTTAAAGAGGCATAATTGTGCAGTATTTTGTAAATTGCTACCACATGCTGTCGATATTACCATTTATAATATAACATTGTGCCTTATATTTCATCAAAGCTGTGATTCAACATTCAGTGGCTTTACTGTGAATGTATAATACCCTCTGTTCAAAACACAGGACTGCTTTACAAAGATTCAAATGTATAGACCTGTGCTCCCAAAACTGAAGCTAAACAATATATCTATGAAAGTATGAGCCAGTTTAAGGCTGCTTTCCTTCAAATGACCCTGAACAAACTGCTGTACAGCCTTTCACAAGATTTACAGGGTAGTGTGCAATAAAAATTCAAAGCGTTTATCTTTTTTCTTGTGTTTTTTCTTTTGACATGATATGCACACTAGCAATCTACCAAAGAACCAACCCAGAATACCCTAAGTCTACCTTAGCAAATGTCTGAGTAAAATGTCATTTGTGTTTCTTTCTATTATGTAACTCCATTTGGTCCTCTAAGTGTCCAGTAAAATATGAACTTTCAAACCACAGCATTTGCTCGGAGGAAATAAAAATGATCTTTATACCTCGAACCTAAAAAATCGGATTATTTTATGTCTCAAAGTCAGAGCTGTAGTTCTGATGTGGCCAGGTTATTGCGACATAAAACTGGATTTAGAGGCACTTCCTTGGCTTTCTTATAGGAAATGGCTTTTTTTTCCGGTTTTTTTTTTTTTCAGCTCAGTGCGGTGACCTGAGGCAAAGTCGGGTATCTTTTTAAACTAAACCCATTTTTCTACTATTATAAAATTATATGCCGTTATAAAGTACATGAATAAAGTCAGACTTTAAAGGTTTTTTTTAAATTATAGACACATTTCAGTGTTAAGCATTTTAAAGAGCGCAAAAAAATCAGAGCATGAAAGCAATTACCAACAAGATTTTGTTTCGACCTTGAGCATGCCTGACACTGTCATTTTAAGCAAAATGTGTTTCTATCTAGAAGAAAATGTAATAAACCTTTTCTTGTCGTTTTAAGAAGCATTGTTGGAAACCCAACGCTGATAGTCACGCGGCTTCCTCTGCGAGTGTATCTGCACGTCTGAACCTTCAGCTTTCATCTCGCACTGACACAAGACCTGTTTGAAGATCAAAGCCAGACTTGTGCTTCCACATCCAGCATGATATGACAGCGAGTTTAAAGCCTTGCTTCTGTACAGGCCGATGCAAGCAGAAAGAAATAAAGACAAAAAGAATCAAGGGACAAAGATGGAATTAAGTATGGGGCGGGACTTTGATTTTCTTGATTGGTTATTAACTAAGCAATTGAAAATTATTTAAATAAGAACATCCTGCTTGTAGGAAAGTGCTTTTTAAAACATTTATGAATACATAAGCTGCCTCTGCCAAGAGATTGTTTATTATCAAAACAGCCATCATAATTAAAACTTTAAAACATGGCAAAATACAGCGAACCTAGACATGTTATAATTATTACTACTGTGCAAATGTGTCTCTGACAAGTTATGAATCTGAAACATGTCAAAGCTAGCTCCTGTCATAATCCACTCGATTCCTCTTGTAATAGTGAGAAAACCTCTTAAGCACTAGAGCACTGTTAAAAGTCAAATGAAGACCCTTCAGCTAGAGGCCATATGTCCCAAAGTATTAAATGGCATTCAGATACAAAATATGACATACCCATGGGACGATTTTGGCTATTTACAGTTTTAATAGTGTACAGTGGGAAAATACACGACTGTTCAGAAGTTTGGAGTTTTTTTTATGTTTTTGAAAGAAGTCTCTTATGATCAAGGCTGAATTTATTTGATCAAAATTAAAGTAAAAACGGTAATATTGTGAAATATTATTACAATTTTAAAATGTCATTTATTCCTGTGATGGAAAAGCTGAATTTTCAGCATCATTACTCCAGTCTTCAGTGTCACACAATCCTTCAGAAATCATTTTAATATGATGTATTGCTGCTCAAGAAACACTTCTTATTATTACCAATGTTAAAAATTATTATTGTGAAAACTAATACTTTTTTCAGGATTCTTTGATAAATTGCTCAAAAAATAACATTTACTGTCACTTTGCATCAGTTTTATGCATCCTTGCTGAATAAAGTTTCAATTTCTTAAAAAAAAAGAAAAGTAAATCACATGATAGTTGAAGTCATAATACATAATAGTTAAAATAGTTTAAAGGTTGCCTTTTATGCTATGCTTGTTTTTGAAGTCTGTGTTTAATGACTCCAAAAACCTAATTTCAACAAAATCAGCTCTGACTACATAAAGTATTCATAAAGTAAGCTATTGAAAGGAACCAGACCTACCAAATAACCAAACTTAATGAAAAACAAACACTGTGTACAGTGTGCAATAGACAAAAATGTCCTCAAATTCTGGAATGTTGCATAATTTACTTCACAGCAGATACGGCTTATTCAGTGTAGCTCCAGCTTAATTCGTAATTAGAAATTATTCCCATTATATTTTATCTCCCAATGAAATAATGTTTATTTTGGATGTAAAAAATATTGGCCTAGAAGAAAACAATAACACAATATCACACACTCCCCCTCATTCTCTCCCCATACTGAGGGCTTCAGAGATAACAGCTTCCAGATGTTCCACATTCTCACTCCGTCATTGCCTTGCTTTACTTCTAGCTGCCAAAGATGTGACATTATACCATGAATTGTTATCTTCACGTCAGTTTCTGTCTGTCACCATGCTTAGGTAACTCAGAGGGTTTTGGGAAGGCAGAAACATTTTCACACAAATTCAGTGCAAGAGTTTGTGGGAAATGGTTGAGTCACACCACATGCTCTTTTCGTTCTTTAAACATCTTTTGGTGGGCTATCTCAGCATTTTCCAACTAAATTGATTTCTTGTTTCCTCTTTAAGTCCCAATTAAGATAAAAGTATCTATGGACTGTAATTAATCAGGACTGTTTATACACCAGACCACATTTTCATACATTTTAGAACAAAATGTGGCCGTAGATTTTTTTATTTATCCATCAAACACTGTATGGTTTTACTATGGTTTTTGGTGTTCTGTGGTAGTGCTACCTGCTACCTGTGCTACCTGTTTACCAAGTAGCTTAATAGCATGCCACATGAATATGGTAACATTACAATACCAACAGGGCTTTTCACACTTGAATTAGTTAACCCTGGTTCATTATAAACTCCAGGGTTTACTGGGCTCATTCTGCTCATACTGGGTGTTCATAAACTGACGTTTCACACTGAAGCTACATTCCTAAACTGCAGTTATTTTTGCATACTTGCATTTTGACTACCAATTCATGTTTTCCATCACCATTTGGCATTTTCCCCTCAAACGCGCGGTGCTTCTGTTACAGTCCAATGCACGTGAATATGAGGCACGTGGCGCAATGTGAAGCCCTAATTTATATCAAAGCACCTTGGTATTGCCTTCATTTAAATGTCCATGTTATTATTATTATTTTATGTTTTTTTACCTAACTAAGATTTGGTCTATTACTGACATCTATTGGTCATATAAAGAATGACAACTATAGTTCTTCAGTTTATATGACCAAGTCTTCTCCTAATGTTTGACATAATACGATGATTAAATATGAACAAATTAGAGGGTGGGGGGCAGGTTTTAAGTTAGTTTATAGCCTACATATAAATCTATAGGCTACGTTTATATATTGAAATAAGTCAATCATGCATGTCTAAAGCACATGCCTAGATTTACTGTTTCCTTCAGTGACTCAGCGAGATTAGACAAGTCCAACTACACCTGGAGCAACACAGACACACCCATAAGAACATATAAAGAACACCACCTGCATGAACACTGACCTGCCATTATGCAAATGCTACTTTACCACTGGCTGCAAAACTGTAACAGGATTATGAAAATATAAAGTATGCACACTACCATTTCAATTTTAGTCTTGCATTGTGCATTTTTTCAAACACAACACAAAGTATTTGGACACTTAAACTGACAAAAAAGCTATTTTTTATATTTTAAGGAATAATCTTAAAGGCACAGTAGGTGAACCAAAAACAAAAAAAAATTATGCTGGTTGAAGTCTCTTCACATCCCGATAGCAATCACTAAGTGGTCTAAATGTATTTATATGTATTTATACCATCTGTGGAAGGCGTAGGACCATAAAATGGTCATCCAATCATATCCCTCAGTCCGAAGATTACCATAGGCTGTCCTTCCTGCCTATCAAGTATGTATTTGCATACCTCTGCGCACCCTGTTTGCGCACAAGATACATCATTGCAGACAAAACCAGAATGGAAGGCCTTGTCATTGTAATATTATGAGCTTTGTACTGTAATGTTTTCTCACAGGTGAATGAGACATGAGGTAATTTGACAGTGCTGCATTCAACCCTCCACCAATGCTATCTCTCATAGTGTCGCTGGTTGGCCTCTGATATGCCTGTGTGTATTCATGTGTTTTGGAGGGGGTGTGGCTTTGGAGAGTGATTTGCAGGGAGGGTGGGATCTTATGCTTTCAAAGCTACCTTGCTATTAGCCTACCCTACTGTTAAAGGTATAGTTCACCAAAAAATTAAAAGTAATTTACTGAAGTTGTACCAAACCTGTATGAATTTCATTCTTCCGCTGAACACAAAATAAATATTTTAAAGAATATTAGTAAACAAACAGTTGCTGGTCCCCATTGACTTCCATAGTAATTTTTTCCATACTGTGGAACTCAACGGAGACTATTAAGGTTATCCATTTATCCATAATATTTTAGATAGATAGATAGATAGATAGATTTGCGTTTTGACATTTTGTAACTACTGGAATGACATTTTGTAACATTTGTAACTACTGAAATGACAAAATGATTTTCCAAGATTACCATGGTACTTCCATAAATAAAAAGTTTTTTTGTTTGTTTGGTATTTAAGTGCTGAGTCTTAGTGCACGAATCATTCAGTACCATGGTATATATCCAGGTATCATGAAATTATCCTCTGGTGCCATGTGTTGCAATTTAAGGGAAGTCCTTTATAAAACGTTTCCCTAAAACTCCTCCCATGAAGACGTCATAAGTTCTCAGGAGTTTCAGGGGTTTCTCCATTGGGACAGCTGAGGGTGAGGTCGCTTGAGTGGATAAGAAAACCAAAAGCTTTCCGTTTGCGTGTACGCCACACTGGAAGGGAGCAATTTCAGATTCAGTGTTCGGTTCAAAGTGCTCCTCCCGGGTTCAACCGCATTTGCACCATGGCTGCTGTGAAGGCGCTTCAACAGTGGTGCAAAATCAAGTGTGAAGGATACCGGGACGTGTCGATCACCAACATGACCACATCTTTCCGGGACGGTCTGGCTTTCTGCGCTCTAATTCACAAACACAGACCGGACTTGATGTAAGTAACAACCCCCATACAGCAAACGAGAGCGCGGTTTAGTGCTGCATTGTGCTCAAAGAAACAGCGTATGAACTTTGGACGAAAATTTTAAATGTTTAACATTCAAACATAGCGCTTGTTTACGGTTTAAAGCGGTTTCGGTTTCAGACTTTAGAACATTTAGAACTGAGGTTCAAAACAAAAGAAACTTTTGAACTTAGGACGAGGACATTAGATCTTTCAGGCTAATTCAGAACGTGTAGAACGTCGGATGGTATTAGTAAAAGTTTCAATAGGCTACTTGGAAACATAATGAGAACATTCTAATTTTTTGAGTTTAGAGAATATATTAACCTTTAGAAATTCGAACTAGAAGTTGGAACTTTTAGAACTATAGACAAAACTATTCAAACCTATTTTAGATTTCAGTCAACATATTTTTTTATTTGTTTATTTATTGCTTGAAATACTCCAATAACACCATTACTCTAACATTCCAGTTGTTTCAAGTGAAGTTCTGGAACTTGAGTGTTGACATGACAGGCTGAATGCAATGTGGTTGTGTTTGTATTAGTGTCAGATTTATATTGTTAATATTTGGCATGGGAAAATACCTTTTCTGTTCACTCATGTATGCTTGCCGCATTGTTTTCTCTCTTGCAGAGACTTTGACTCTTTGAGCAAGGAAAATATCTATGAAAACAATAAACAGGTAAGATTGTTCACTTTATTAAATGGTCTCTTTGCTAACTTTCATCACTTCTTTCTATTGTTGCCATTGCCATACTGTTTTACATTTCATTTATTCATTTTATTGAACTTAAATGTAACTTATTTTGAATACCTGTCTTTGGTATCTTCTGATATCATAACTGTCACAACAATAGTTAACAATACACTTTTCCTCATATGACAGTTCTTGGAGGTTGAAAAAGCATTATAGGCTCTACAAAGTAGTATTTTGGTTTATGGGTGGTTTAAAGCATTTATACATACTTTTCCCCCCTAAGGATAAAGATAAAAAGTTCTTTGTTTAATGTAAAAATGCTCCCCTAGGCCTTAGCGTGCAAGTTTTTGGTCAGGACAGTTGAGCAAAACAACTGAATCTGCTTTAAGTTTTCTTGGAAATGCCTTCATTCCATAAAGATCACGACCCCATCATGTTAACAGTTAGCAAGTTTCCTAGACCTCTCATAGAGCTATTTGACCTATGTGTGGTTGACCAGAGTTAAGATGTGACACAGCCACATACTCCAGGCCTATTTTTGTGGTTTCTTCTGTTTTTGCAACAGCTGAATCACATGTTGTGTTGTTGTAGACCATAATTAATCATCATCTGCACACTCTTATGTTCCTGTTTCCAAGGAAAAGGAATGCTGTCCAAACAGGGCATTGTTGTGAAAGAGAGAATACAAATGTGTATAATGAAAAGTACTGCAAAAGAAATGCTAATGAACAGTTTCATGAGCATGTAGGATGGTACTCTTTGCAAACAGAGCTAGTGTGACAAAGACAGTGAAAATGAAAGTGTTAACTGTTAAGATAAGGTAATGCATGGTTTACAGGGTGGAGATTCAGTATCAGGTAAAAGAGGAAGCTGGCACTGACAGAGAGTTCTGAGAGCAATGAAATGTTTTGTCCCCTCTCATTGCAATGCTCTGTTATGTGAGAAAATGTCCGATACACTGTTTACAAAAAAATAAGTCTAAACATTCACAGTTATCAGCTAACAGTAACTTTGGCATGGAAGTTTTAGTTATGATCTGTAGTGATTTCCAGTTCTTACATTTAGATTTGTGGTCTTTGAATCACGTTACCAGTTGTGTGTTGTTGTTTTTTTAATGAATCTTTTCAGAGAAATGCCTCCCCCTTTATCTCTTGATTTTATCTAGATTGTTTTCTCATTCTCTCTCTCCTTGTTCATGTCTGTGCTTGTTTATTTTTGATGGAAGCTTTTTTTCTCCCAAAGAAATCCAGGCCAAGTTGACATTTTTGTGTGTGTATAATGGGCATGGAGGAATTATAGTTTTACCACTCAATCTCTGGATGGAAAATCACCACAAATTACAAACTTTTGCCCAACTGTTCATCATTGTAACATTGTGAACTATACATGAGCTAAAAGCTGATCTACTGACATATTCACACTATTATGACTGGAGTAATACTGACCAGACATTCTACAAAGAAAATAAAACCTTCCTCAGTTTTAGTATATAATGTCAATCAATATTTTCTGTGTAAGAGCTAATACAATAAAAGCAGAAATATAGTTATTTAATGTGTAAAAAGATCTTAAATTGTCTAGTTTGTTGTCTATTCCAAGTTAATATTTATCAACAGCTTGTTTTATTCAAGTTCTTCCTTATTTAGATATCAAATATCTCTTAAAATCTGGAATGATTTTTGCTGTTCTAGCACTTGATCCAAATAAAAGTATAAATGAACAAAAATAATAATGAGATATTTTTTGTTATATTTATTAATTTATTTTTACCAGGCATTTGAGGTGGCAGAGAAGGAGTTGGGTATACCTGCCTTGCTGGATGCCGAAGACATGGTGGCTTTAAAAGTGCCTGATCGCCTCAGCATCCTGACCTATGTGTCCCAGTACTACAACTATTTCCATGGACGCTCTCCTAGTAAGAAATACACAAGCCCCCAAAAAATAATAGTACTGTCACTGCATAGCTGTGTATCCACCCAGTTTACAAAAGTTATGATTGTTTTCAGACATACAGATATCCAGAGGCCATAAAACATATTCTTGGTATAAAAGTACAGTATAAATAAAGGATAATATAAATAGTAGTATAATGTGGAACTGTAGGAGTTTTATAACCCTGCAAACAGTAGTAAACTACATTTTTGCAATTCCATTTAGTACCACTAGTGGTGCAGAAATTACACCTTCACTTTTGAACTTAATTAGGACTCTCATTTTTTAGCATTGCTAAAAACATTTCACTGTGTGGATGTGCAGTTGGAGGTATGGCAGGGATTAAAAGACCAGCTGAAGAGTCTAATGAAGCGCCATCTGAGAAGAAGAACCACCAACCTGTTACGGCTAAAGTATTTCCCTCCCCTAAACCAGCCACAGAGAACAAGACGCCTAAACCGGCAAACGAAAACAAGGTACACAACATAACTCATCTGACACCTGTCAGCTCACATAGGAACTTTGGCAGTTCTGTATTTTTGGTGGAGTGTGTGTAATGCAAACTCATGGGTACATAACAAACCTTATCTTAGGTGACATACTTCTGATATGATAACTTATGTTAAATATTGTTTTAAACAAATCTTATATTGAGGTATTATTTGCACAGTGCTTCATGACTAATCTTTTTTTTTTTTTTTTTTCATTTCCAGAGAGAAGTTTTGGCAGAACGTGCCAATAAAACAACTCTGAGCAGCAGTTGTAATGTGTGCAACCAACATGTTCACCTTGTGCAGCGCCACCTAGTAGATGGGAAACTGTACCACAGGAACTGCTTTAAGTAAGTCTGTTCTATTTATTTAGTTATTTATTTATTTTTTAATCTATTGGCCCTTTTATAAATTTATTGTAAACTAAAAATAAGTTATAGTAATAAATATTAATATATAAATGAAGTAAAAATAGCACTACAGTTTGAAGTAGGTTTTTTTTATTTATTATTTTTATTTTTTTAAAGAAAACTCTTATGCTCACCAAGGCTCCAAGCTTATTTGGAGGCTTATACAGTAAAAACGGTTCTATTGTGAAATTATTTCATTATATTATCGAAAGTGATAGTAAATACTTTAAAATTTTACAAAAGATTTCTTTTTAAAGGATTAGTTCACTGAAAATTCTGCCATTAATTACTCGCCCTCATGTCGTTCCAAACCTGTAAGACCTTCGTTCATCTTTGGAACACAAATCAAGATATTTTTGATGAAATCCGAGAGCTCTCTGACCCTCCATAGACAGCAATGCAACTGAAATGTTCCCAGGCCCAGAAATTTTTGCACACACAAAGTATTCTCGCTGCTTCGTAAAAATTACGGTTGAACCACTGATGTCACATGGACTGTTTTTCCGATGTCCTTGCTACGTTTCTGGGTCTGGGAACATTTCAGTTGCATTACTGTCTATGAAGGGTCAGAGAGCTCCGGATTTTATGAAAAATATCTTAACTTGTGTTCTGAAGATGAACGGAGGTCTCAAGGGTTTGGAACGACATGAGGGTGAGTAATTAATGACAATTTTCATTTTTGGGTGAACTATCCCTTTAAAGGGGTGGTTTACTGGGGTTTTTCTAGGCTTGATTGTGTTTATGGGATGCAGTCTAACATGTGTTCATGCTTCGTTTTTTTAAAAACACATTTTTTTCATATAATTTACCTTTATTCCACACCACTCTGTCCCTTCTCTGACAAACGCCTTGATTATTTTCTGTTTTTATGAAGCCCCTCCTTCAGAAATACGTGATGGGTCTACCTGATTGGTTAGCTGGCTCAGTGTGTTGTGATTTGCTAAACCGCCGAGCGTGCGTCTAAATGTCCCGCCCCTCAGCTCAGCGGCATGTGCTCCGGTTGTATTGTAAACAATGGCGTCGTCTATAATGCTTATCAATTTGAGCCCGATTGAGACGCAGAGGATATTAGTGAAGAGGATCACGCAGAACATGTGCAAACAAGGCTCTTAATGGTTTGTTTGTTTGTTTGTTTGTTTGTTTGTTTGTTGTCTCATACTTTTAGATACGCTGTTATTATGCTACTGCTTGTGTTAGCTTTTAATATACGGTTTAATTCTGATTAAAGCTTTAATACAGTACCGCAACCGCACATGCGTCCATGTATAACGCTTCTCATTGCTATGTGTAAATGTATAATTGGAACAGTTTGTTGGAGCTGATCTGACGATCTGAATGAGAGAGAGAGAGAGAGAGAGAGAGAGATGCAGAGCAAGGCGACGCGAGGAACCGTATTAAGAATGGCTGTTTTAGAACATTAATTTTGAAACTTGTGAATCCATTAGAATCGTTAGAAGACAGAATCGCAATTCATATATGAATAGATTTTTACGTGCTCCCCTAGTTTTCTTCCTCTTCTCTAAAGCAGCACAGCATGGCCTCGCCCCCTTCCTTACATGTTCCCGAGGGCGGGGTTTATCTGGGTCCGTGACGTAACAGACCAGGGAAGTAGTTCGTTGTAGTCCCTTACCAGCCGTTTTTGTAGGCATTAAACTTCCAGAATTTTAAAAGACGATATCTCTGTTTGCATTGAACTTTCAGCACTGCAACTTTGCAGATATTGTTTATGCTCAAACAGCAACATTACACACTAACTAACGTTAAAAAAGTGAAATTGCAATCAACCACCCCTTTAAAATAAATAGTTTGAATTTTCTATTCATCAAAGTATCCTAAAAAAATGTATCACGTTTCCCCAAAAAATATTAAGCAGTAAAAGCATTCCAACATTGATACTAAGAACCATTGTTAGTAATTGAGCACCAATAATAACTGAGCACCAAATCTGCATATTAGAATGATTTCTGAAGGATCGGGTGATGCTGAAGACTGGTATAATGATGCTAAAAAATTAAGCTTTGCCGTTACAGGAATAAATTACACTTTAAAATATATTAAAATATAAAACATTTGTTTAAAATTGTAGTAAAACTTCTCATATTTTTGATCAAATAAATGCAGTCTTGGTGAGCATAAGATAAATGTAAAAAAAAAAATTAAACATTTTTTTTTTTTTTTTTTTTAATAATTCCAAACTTTTGACAGGTAGTGTATGTAAATGCATCCATCACACATGACTAGTGAATCATGTATATAATGCTTAAATTTTCTTCATAATGATTTAATTTGAGCAGTGTAATGTGGGAAACATTTTTGTAATAGCTGCCTATGTTAAAATCTAAATAAATTCCTTTCATTGTTTGCTGTATGGCAGGTATTAAAGGGTTCATTGTTTTGTTTTCAGTCAGCTGATCATTTAGCATAATACCAGTGAATAATAGCAGTGAAATGTTTTTTGCCATGTCAAAAAGGGAGTGAAGATCGTCCATATTCATATTCATGATCAGATCTATCCAGTGTAAATATCTTGTCTAAGTATATTATATTTTTTTCTGTTTTCTTAACTATGACCTCTCTATTCAACAGATGCAGAGAGTGTTCCACTATTCTTCTCTCTGGCACATACAAGCCTGGAAAAGAAATGGGAACTTTCATCTGCAAGACACACACAAGCATAGAGAAGCCTGTAACTGTGCCAACTACACATATCACAGTGACTTCACCGAAGACACCGTCTGCATTTATAAGCAAGACTAACCAGAATGCATCAGGAGATACTGGAAAATCTGGTTTAACGCCTAACTCATCTAAACTAAGCTGGACGGCCAATAAAAGTGACCGTGCACCGACTCGTGAGTTAGCTGCCACACCTACTCCAGCGGTTCGGCACTCACCAGCACCAAAAACTACTCCAGCACCAGAGGCTACAACTGTGAAGACCTCCTTTAGCCCCCGAACGCCCACGGAGTCTCTTAAACCAGTAAGCAACAGTGTACAGATGAACCAAGAAGCCAGAATGAGGTGAATGTCTTTCAGTTCAGTATTCTGATATTTTATTGGATCAGTGTTGTTAAGTAAAGCTATTAAAAAAACATTGCAAGTTATTGAAATAAAGCTGAAATAAAATATAAATCTTAGATTAAAAAATAAAAAAAATTAATGGGAAATGTTGCCTTGGAAACTAACTGAAATCAATAATTTTAAGTTGAAGTAATAAAATAACTCAAATAAAAATAAAGCTAAATTATTTATATATATATATATATATATATATATATATATATATATATATATATATATATATATATATATATATATAGCTAAATAAAAATATATACACATACACGCATGTGTGTATATATATATATATATATATATATATATATATATATATATATATATATATTATACACACACACACACACACACACAGTAAAATGCCAACAAATAAAAATGCCAGAAAAGCTCTTAAAAAATGTTAAAATAAAGCTAAAATAGAAATAAGTAAAATATATTATAATAGGATAAATATATATTAAATAAAAATATATAAGAGCTGATTGAAACTATTAATAAATAATATAATGGTATATAAATAATTCTAAAATAAGAGTGCTTTGGATCAGGAAATGGGTCCATATTAGACTGGTGAAGGGGTAATCGGGTTAAATTACATTAAATATGGTTTCTAAAAATTTAATGTTGTATCTTAGATCGTTGGAGTATATTTCAAAGATTATTTTTATGCATGATGCAAGATATATCGGTACCGTGTCGGTGGATATTACATCTTTTATTTTATTGGTATTGGTCAAAACTGGATGTATCATCCAATATTGAAAATAATTAATTATTTTCTGAATATTTAATTCTCTTTACCATCATCTACTGTAACATTTCCTTTAACAATTTAATAGCACTGCAAATCTCAGGATTATTATCCATTTTCATACTGTACTTTATAATGTTGTGATGGCTAAATTCACTTTAGCATTTCTACCGATTAACTTTAGGTTTTTTATTTTTCCAGTTTATTATTTAAATCATTTTAAAAACCTGAATGAAAAAAAAAAAAAAAAATATATATATATATATTATTATTTAAAAATAATACATTTTAATAAAACACTTTTTATTAATATTTTTAAATTAGTAGTAGTAGTATCAATAATAATAATAATAATAATAATAATAATAATAATATATTATTATTATTAATATTTATTACACACTTATTTAGACAAAATTTAATTTTAATGTTGGTTGGCCATTATGGTTATTGACCATAAAATGACAGTGGCAGGCTTATTGAATTGACTAGAACCTTAACATTTGTTTTTTTGTTTGTTTTTTTTTCTTGGATAGATTCTTTGAGTCCAGCAGCAATCCCAGCAGTATTGTGCCTGCCAGCAAGAGCACCTCATCATACACCTCAACTATATCTGTGAGTACAGCAAGTGTTAAAACTCCTACACCAGAAAGCACAGCACCTAGAGCCACTGCAGGAGCCGCAGCTGGTAAAGGTAGAGTCCTTCTGCGGGTGGGAGACTGGACAAAAACACAGGACGCAGAAAAAGAGAAGGAGAATGAAAAGGAGAAAGCCAAAGCGGTGATCGGCAAGATGGTGACGGTGGAGAAAAATAACAACTCGTCTCTGAGTCCAGCTGGGCTGAAAGCAAACAACAGGTGAGATGTATTCGCCTACTAAGAGTGCATTACATAGTTGGCATATATTTTATGACTTGTTTTCACAGGGTGGTGGTGTACAAGGGTCATAAATGAAACAGAATTATGGCCTTTATGTAATCAAGCCTGTTGAGGATTGTTTAAACTCATGTTTTGTTGACCTGTTTGTGTAAAAAGGCACATCTATCATTAACACAATCTCTTCTCACTTTGGTTTCTATAGTAATGTTTCCCCTGTGGAATCGGGTGCTAAAGGCCCCTCAGGTAGGGTGCGTCTCAAAGCACTGGATGCCAGTGTGGAACCTACTGCCCCGGCTGCTGCAGCGCCATCCTGGATCAAAGATAAAACCTCCAGGCCTGCGAGCATGCTATCGTCCAACAGCAAGGGTGAGGAAGATACACCTGATGCATTGATAACATACAGAGCTTCCTCTTATTAGTTGTTTTGCTTGATGGATTTTTCGCTGCCTTTTCACAATTATTAAAGTGTTCAATATCAAGCAGCATTTGTTGGTCCTTGAATTCCGGTTTTAAAAAAATCTCTCAAATGGCATGTGGTGGATTTCTGAATTTACATTTTAAAAAATGTAAAAAAATAAAAATTTTAAAATTAAATGTCAATTCATTTCACTTCTCCATTTGAGCTTTATGATTTTTTTTTTTTTATTATTATTATTATTATTATTATTTATTTTTTTTAGGCTTATGATATTACATTTATCTGGAAACGCAAAGCACCAATACGTTCATATGTTTGTACATTTATATTTGCGTTCTTTTTGCATCAAAATATTGTCAAGGTTACAGTTTTAAACCCTTTCTTACATTGCTTTAATAATAGCTACAGTAATTCAGTAAAAAAGCATTTTTGCTGGTCAAGAAATACTTTTCTTCTTATCATCAATGTTGATACAATTGTGCTGTTTAATATTTAGTTCGAACTGTGCACAATGTTTTTTTTTTGTTTGTTTTTTTCAGGATTTTGTTGAATAGAATTTTTTTGTGTTTGTTGTAATATAATTTTTTTAAAGACATTACTAATGTCTTTACTGTAAAATTTGATTATGTGCATCCTTGCTAAATAAGTAAAAAATCTTATTTGTGCCAAATTTTAGAACAGTGGTGTAGTTGTAAGCCAAAATTCTGAATTAATTAATTTATTAATAAAAATGTTATTCTAAGACCAACAAGGAAGTTGATGTAGGAACGTATTCTTCCTAAATCACATTAAACCAAATATAATAACGCTAACACAATTTCTTCTCATTTTTAAAATGTCTACTAGGTCCATTTCTAAATGAAAACCTTTTGATGTAATTTCAGAAAACGATACAGCTCCATCTGATTGGAGGTCCATGCTCAAGCCTGTAAAGTAAGTTGTGCTCGTTTCTCTCTAAATCAAACCTGCTTTTGATCTTTACTAATACTTTCTTGTTCTTTAATATATATTTTTTAATCAGAAAGATGAATCATTTTGTGTCATGTTCTTTCTCAGTAAAATCATTTAATAACATCTTCTCTATATGATTTCCCTATCTAAATAATCCTGCTCTTCATTGATTAATGGTTCATTCTCCAGACAGTCTGTCCCTTCCATTCCTTCACGCTCTCTTGTGATTGGTTCTCTTGATGGGCGTGTAAACCCGTTGCGCCCAATAAGACCAGCAGTGGGTCGTATCTGAAAGCCCCCAGAGCGATAGAGCTCAGTGCACAAGCACTTCCCCCCCCTGAAGATCTTTCACCTGTAACTGCCCCTTTAACATGCCTCACCCTCCAAATCTTTTACCTGTCAGAGGTGAGAGAAGCCATGCTGAACATTTAGTTGCTCAGAAACAAAACACAAAAGTTGAATGTCTTCTCATCTCTTTTCCTTTTTATAGAACTGTCGGTTCCACAGAAAACACTGGCTCACCCTCCAAGAAGCCGGAAGCAGCTTCCTCTCCACGGACATCAGGTCTGGGAATCTCCCAGACATCTGTTCCTGCACCATCTACCACAAGCATCTCCATTAGCATCAACTCACCCAAAGCTCCCTCACCTAGCCCAATGAAAAACGGGCCTAAATCTAGTGGTAAGATCTTAGGAAAATGTGTAGAAATGGGATTTTTGTTAAATATTCTTTTATTCAACAATGGAGGTCACATAAGAACAAATACATCTTTTAAAAAAGTGAAAGGTTTGGACGCATCCAATGAATGGAAGGAATGAATGAATGAAAGTTTATTAGAAAATTTTACAAAATATGTATGGGATGTGCCTAAAACAAGTTAATACAGTGGGAGGCGGTGGGTTATTTGGTAGGTTTATTGAACAGTGAGAGAAAATCCAGAAAAACGCATTTCAAAAAAGTTATAAATTGATTTGCATTTAAATGAGTCATAAGTATTTGATCCCCTATCAATGAGCAAGATTTCTGGCTCCCAGGCGTCTTTTATACAGGTAAGGAGCTGAGATTAGGAACACTCTCTTAAAGGAAGTGCTCCTAATCTCAGTTTGTTACCTGTATAAAAGACACCTGTCCACAGAAGCAATCAATCAATCAGATTTCAAACTCTCCACCATGGCCAAGACCAAAGAGCTGTCCAAGGATGTCAGGGACAAGATTGTAGACCTACACAAGGCTGGAATGGGCTACAAGACCAGCTCCAAGCAGCTTGGTGAGAAGGTGACAACAGTTGGTGCAATTATTCGCAAATGAAAGAAACACAAAATAACTGTCAATCTCCCTCGGACTGGGGCTCCATGCAAGATCTCACCTCGTGGAGTTTCAATGATTATGAGAATGGTGAGGAATCAGCCCAGAACTACACAGGAGGCTCTCAATGATCTCAAGGCAGCTGGGACCATAGTCACCAAGAAAACAATTGGTAACACACTACGCCGTGAAGGACTGAAATCCTGCAGCGCCCGCAAGCTCCCCCTGCTCTAGAAAGCACATGTACAGCCCGTCTGAAGTTTGCCAATGATTCAGAGGAGAACTGGGTGAAAGTGTTGTGGTCAGATGAGACCAAAATCCAGCTCTTTGGCATCAACTCAACTCGCCGTGTTTGGAGGAGGAGGAATGCTGCCTATGACCCCAAGAACACCATCCCCACCGTCAAACATGGAGGTGGAAACATTATGCTTCGGGGGTGTTTTTCTGCTAAGGGGACAGGACAACTGCACCGCATCAAAGGGACGATGGACGGGGCCATGTACCATCTGGGCCAGGGCATTGAAAATGGGTCGTGGATGGGTACTCCAGCATGACAGTGACCCAAAACACACGGCCAAGGCAAAAAAGGAGTGGCTCAGTTTCCACACCTAAATCCCATAGAAAATTTGTGGAGGGAGCTGAAGGTTCGAGTAGCCAAACTTCAGCCTCAACCTTAATGACTTGGAGAGGATCTGCAAAGAGGAGTGGGACAAAATCCCTCCTGAGATGTGTGCAAACCTGGTGGACAACTACAAGAAACTTCTGACCTCTGTGATTGCCAGCAAGGGTTTTGCCACCAAGTACCAAGTCATGTTTTGCCAAAGGGTCAAATACTTACTTGACTCATTAATATGCAAATCAATTTATAACTTTTTTTGAAATGCGTTTTTCTGGATTTTTTTGTTGTTGTTCTGTCTCTCACTGTTAAAATAATCCTACCATTAAAATTATAGACTGATCATTTCTTTGTTAGTGGGCAAACGTACAAAATCAGCAGAGGATCAAATTTTTTTTTCCCCCACTGTACATTTAGATTTATTCTAAAATACACTTGTCAAAATTAAATATGCTAAAGATATTTTCTCTGAAAACCAATGTTTTTTTGTTGTCGTTTTTTTCTATTAATTAACATACTATTATAGTATTTATAATTTCACTTTGATTTTAGGGGTAGGTTAGGTTTATGTATGCAAAAATGCTTTTTTTTACTGAATTATTGTAGCTATTATTAAAGCAATGTAAGAGAGGGTTAAAAACTGTAACCTTGACAATATTTTGATGCAAAAAGAATGTAAATATAAACGTACAAACAGATGAACATATTGGTACTTTGCGTTTCCAGATAAATGTAATAATATCATAAATCTCAAAAGAAAAAAGTTCAAATGCTATTACTGTGAAACAAGATCAAGATACTGATTTGATTTTTGTTCTTCTGTGTCACAAATAAATAATTTTTTTCATTGTACCATGTCCATAAACTATGATAATATGGTTTTACTTTCTGTAAGGGACCCAAATACAGCCAAACATGAATTTATATGTTAACATGAACAGTTACATTAACATTAATTGCGTTAAGATTAATAAGAGCGCTGCATGCAGTACATTTGTTTCTTAGTTTCCCTATTTCTCTGTTCATCTGTATGTTTTCATCTCTGTCTGTCTTCCAGACTCCAGCAGTGGCAGCATCGTATCTCCTGTTAGTCCCCCAGAGACTGAAACACACAAATTGCACAAGGTGTGTGTCAAAACAATAATTACAAGTGTTATCTGGTCTTGTGCATTTCTGTCTGCACTGTGTGTGAGTGTTGAGGGAATACTTTGTCAAGGGGCCTATTTAGACTGTTTTGGAGAGTCAAAAGGACCTTTGGGGCACAGTTATCTTTGAATAGACTGTTAGGATCAAAATAGAGTGACTTCATTGTAAGCCCAGAATTTTGAGCAGTCTTTTCACTCCTCCGATAGACTAGAAAAGCATTGAAAGGAATAAATAAACCACTGAGGATCTGTACAAATTCGTTTGTGCAGAAAGCTCACGTTTGACGTATTGTGTGTCTGTTTGCTTTAGCCGGGTTACATTCCTAAGGAAGAAATTCAAAAAGAACTGAAGGAAATCGAGATGAATATGAACGAGTTGGAGAAAAGAGGAGTAGAGCTGGAAAAACAACTCCGACAATGTGATGAGGGTCTGTACACACACACACTCTTAAAAACGTCTCTTTTACAAATAATGAAAGAATGAATCGTCTTTTGTCAGATCCACTTCTCAGACACTCACATTACAAAGGAAGAATTATTTAACTGTGTCCAATTATCTTGCAAAACTAATGGATACATATTTTTTTTTTATTGTTTACTTAAAAAATATCTTTCTCTCTCTCTCTCTCTCTCTCTCTCTCTCTCTCTCTCTCTCTCTATATATATATATTATACACAGACACAGTATCTCACAAAAGTGAGTACACCCCTCACATTTCAGCAAAATTTTTTGTATATCTTCTCAAGGGACAATAATACTAATACACAAATGAAACTTGGATATATTTTACAGTAGTCAATGTGCAGCTTGTATAGAAGTACAAATTTACTGTCCTCTAAATATAACTCAACATATAGCCATTATTGTCCAAATAACTGGCAACAAAAATGAGTACACCCTAAGTGAACATGTCAAAACTGTGTCCAAAGTGTCAATATTTTGTAGGGGCACCATTGTTATCTAGCACTGCCTTAATCCTCCTGGTCATGGAATTCACCAGAGCTGCGCAGGTTGTTGCTGAATCCTCTTCCACTCCTCTATAATGACTTCACGGAGCTGCTGGAAGTTAGACACATGGTGAATGCCCCACATGTGCTCAATAGAGTTCAGGTCTGGAGACATACTTGGCCACTCAATCACCTTCACCTTCAGCTTCATCAGCAAGGTAGTTGTCGTCTTGGCAGTGTGTTTGGGGTCGTTATTATGTTGGAAAGCTGCCGTTCGGCCCAGTTTCTGAAGGGAGGGCATCATCTTCTGCTTCAGAATGTCTCAGTACATGTTGGAATCCACGTTTCCCTCAATGAACCGCAGCTCCCCAGAACCAGCAACACTCATGCAGCCCCAGACCACCATGCTTGACTGTAGGCAAGACACAATTTTCTTTGTGCTCCTCACCAGGGCGCACCACACATGCTGGACACCATCTGAGCCAAACAAGTTTACCTTAGACTCATCAGACCACAGGACTGTTTCCAGAAATTCATGTTTTGGACAGGTTGTCTTCAGCAAACTGTTTGCAGGCTTTTTTGTGAGCTAGCTTCAGAAGAGGCTTCCTTCTGGGACGACGGCCATGCAAACCGACTTGTTGTAGAGTGCGGCGTATGGTCTGAGCACTGACAAGCTGACCTTCCACTTCTGCCACCTCTAAAGCGATGCTGGCAGCACTCCTGCATCTGTTTTTGAAGCCAGCTTCTGCACCTGACACACAGCACAAGGACTCTTCTTTGATCGACCCTTGCGAGGCCTGTTCTGAGTGAAACCTGTCTTGAAAACCTCTGTATGACACTGGCCAGTGGCCACTGTACTGTAACTCAGTTTTAGGTTGTTACTGATCTTCAGAGGTGGGTAGTAACGAGTTACATTTACTTCGTTACATTTACTTGAGTACATTTTTTGGGTAACTAATACTTTTAGAGTATATTTAAAAATGGGTACTTTTACTCTTACTCAAGTACATTTTTAGTGAAAAAACGGTACTTTTACTTCTTTACTGTGGGCGACGCTCCTCTCGTTACTTTATCTTAATGCATACAAGTTAAAAATCCTTCAGTTTATTCCAAGCGCGCCATCTACTTTTTTTTCTGGGCAATGAGCGTTGCCCGTTCGCGAATGATTCATTCTTTTGAGTCAATTCTATTCGAAGGCTTGATCAAACCAGTTGGCAGACCAATGAATCGGTTCGCGAATCAGTTTGAATGATTCGTTCAGTTCCCTGCCGCACGCGCTGAGTCGTCTGAGGCAGTTCTCACTCAGAGTTGTAACATCAAGAGCGCTGAAGACGTGGCTCTGGATCAACAGTCAGTTGAAAGCAAATCTGCAAAGGCTATGGTTTACTAGCTATGAAGATCTTTATTAGAAGAACACCGCGTGTGCTGTCGGTTCCACAGGTATAGATTCGATTACAGTTCACGATACCACTATGACATTACAGTTTGTTGTACATGTACCTTACACATTAAATACAATGTATATTTGATTCATTAAATAAGCTGTGACGGAGTATGAAATAAACACCCGCCAAACCCGCGTTAGTTCCAGGAGGAATGCCTTGCCTAGACACAATTAATATGGAAATTTTCACAATATTTACGCTTGCAGAAATAAAGGCTACATTTGTTTACATTTTGCGGAACAGACGGAAGAAGATCCGTCAATGTGCATTTGTTTCGTTATGTTCAGATGTTCTGTAGCGGTCATGTGAGGAGATTTTACTCTTCTCCGTGTCAGAGGTTATATACATTTATAATACATAATTAAACTTTTAATTTAATTTAACTCAGTGATGCAAATCAGAATTTGTATCAGCTGTTACTCCAGTTTTCGGTGTAATATGATCCTTCAGAAATCATTCAAATATATTGTTTTATTACCAGTGTTGTTGAAAAAAAACAAAAACAAAAAAACAGCATATGCTGGTTAGGTATGTTTTGAAGCTGGATTGCTGGTTTGTGCTGGTCATGTGCTGGTCTTGAGCTGGTTGGACCAGCTTAAATCAGTTCAAACCAGCATCCCATGCTTCAAAACATACCTAACCAGCATATGCTGTTTTTTTCAACAGGAAACAGTTTTGCTGCTTAATATTTTTTGGAACCTGTGACAGTTTGTTCAGGATTCTTTTATGATTAGAAAGCTAAAAAAGAACAGCATTGATAATAAATCAGGCTGATAAAAATTCTGATTTGCATCACTGAAATAAATTACATAAAAAAAAAATTAAAGGTATTTTGAACGGCAGTGTGTGTGTGTGTGTGTGTGTGTGTGTGTGTGTATAAAATGTATCTAAATATCTATATATCTAAATAAAAATAGATTATATTCAGTATATGATCCAAAGTAACTAGTAACTAACTACTTGAGTAGTTTTTTTATCCGATACTTTTTTACTCTTACTCAAGTAACTATTCAGACTATTACTTTTACTTTTACTTGAGTAAATATTTCTTCAAGTACTTTTACTTTTACTTGAGTACAGTTTTTGGGTACTCTACCCACCTCTGCTGATCTTCTTATAGCCGCGGCCATCTTTGTGGAGAGCAACAATTCTGATTCTCAAATCCTCAGAGTTCTTTGCCATGAGGTGCCATGTTGAACATCCAGTGGTCAGTATGAGAGAATTGTACTCAAAGCACCCAATTTTAACTGCTCTAAAACAAGATACACAAATTGGTATAGTCCTGTCAAGCAGACAAAAACATGAACATGATGAATAGGACACATGGCTTTGCATGGTTAAATGACGTATAGCTGTTTTCATGTAGGGTGTACTCACTTTGGTTGCCAGATTGTTTGACAATAATGGCTGTATGTTGAGTTTTATTTTCAGAGGACAGTAAATCTGTACCGCTATACAAGTTGCACATTGACTACTCTAAAATATATCCAAGTTTCATTTCTATAGAATTGTCCCTTAAAAAGATATACTAAAATGATTGCCGAAATGTGAGGGGTGTACTCACTTTTGTGAGATACTGTGTATATGTATATGTGTGTGTATATATGCATGCGTGTGTGTGTTTTATATATATTATATATAAAAAAAATAATTTTTTTTCAAATTCATTTACTCATTGCTGTGCATAAATGAAACTGTTGATCCATCATTACTGTAGTGTACACTAATAAATTCAGAATTAAAGGATGTTTAAGACTGTATTAGTGGTTTAAGCATTATTTAAAAATGCTTATTAAAAAAAAAAATAAGATTGTTGTCCACTGATGCTCCAGCAGGTGGAGACAAATATTACAAATGTGGATTCTCAACTCTTAACTTGCACTATTAGATTAGACTAAACAAATGCAATTATGTTTAAAGGAATCTTGCATTTCTTGTTTGTTTTTTTTGTATTTCTTCAGAAGGAAAAGAGGACACATTAATGAACGACTTAATGGTGGACTGGTTTACCCTCATCAGAAACAAACAGGTCTACATGAGACGCGAATCCGAGCTTGTGTATATGTAAGTGTAAACTGTTGAATTACTGGAATACTGATAGTGAATATCTTCTATTTCTAAATGTGCGTTAAACCGTTTTATTATCTGTGTTCTGATAGTGCCAAGACACAGGATCTAGAGGAAGAGCAGCCCAGTGTTGATGCCGAACTCAGGAAACTGCTGGACAAACCAGGTTGGTACGACGCTGAAAAAGTCAAGCATCATTTGTTTGCAGATGCTGCTTGATCAAATATTTTTATTTGTGTAGTGCAATGGCATTCATACTTTATGGGGTTACTGTATCACTGGATGATGAAGTTTTGTGTAGACAGTTGTAAACTGATTGTACGATTTGGTTAATTTAAAAGCTCTACTTTTGTTTAAAAGCTTAAAAGCTTCATATCACTTTTGTGTAATCTAATCTAGCTATTGAATGATGTTTCTATCCTGTAGAGCATCTGAAGACATCTTGGGATCGTAAACGAGAGGAAGAGCTGATGGCCAAACTTGTGGGGATTGTGAACGACAGGAACGCCATAGTGGAGGGGCTGGATGAAGACAGACTCAGGTGTGCAACACATATCATATCCTACCATCCTTGCCCAAACATCCTTGGTTACATCAGCAGAAGAGAGAAGTTACTACATTTTGATGGAGAAAAAAAAAAAAAAAATAGAAACTTAAGTTTTGTAATAATATGCACAGTATGACCAGGTACATTCATTAAAGTAAATAGGCTATTTATTTATCTTATTTTTATGTGTTTAGAATAATATGCACAATTTAACTAGGAGTATTTATTTATTCTGCATTTTGTATTTTATTTGTATATATTTGTATTTATATTGCTTAATACATTTCAGAGTGCTACTGAATACCTAAAACCATATTACTTAATTTGTGACACTTGTGAATCTTTTTACGCTTCTATCTACAGGGAGGAAGAGGAGGATGAGCAGCTGAATAAGATGATGCAGAATCTTGGTAAATATGATTATGTAGCATTAAAACCTGAGATTAAAAATACTTTTTCCCAGAAGCTTTTGAAAAAGGTAGAGGAAATTGTGCAAAATAAATATTTAACCTTTAAAAATAAATCATATTTTAATGAATTTAACATTTTAAGGTTTCTCAAAAACATGGCAATGTCTTATATTACAACAAATTACATTTCTTTAGCTAGAAACCGATTACTCTTCACCAGCTGGCTCTGATTTTAAAGAGGCAGAAATTTGCAGCCAACTCCATTTATTATGGTCCATTGGATGTCTGTTGGATGATTCAAAATGAACATCCCTTCCTGTTTGCAAATAATAAGAGGCTGGCAGTGAAGAGACAATTGTTTATTGTCACCATTTGTTCGCTGATGGCAGAGAAAATTATTATTGGTAAGATTTAGTGTCTGTTTCTAGTCAACATAATATAAACTGATATATTTAGTTTAGCATGGTAAAGCTGGTTGCACATGAGATTTCTACTCAAGGTACTGGAATCTAATGTGCTAAATACAGAAAGGTTTTCTAATAAAAACTTGAATTAATTGCACAATATTGTTTGCACGTTCAACTAAGCAGTTCAGAGGGGGTTTGTTTTGTTTTGTTTTTTTTACATTTCTATCTCCGATGTTAAAACTAAAGTTTTCTTTTTGGAATAACTGCCACCTGTGCAACTCTCAACCCACCAACTCAAAGTGCTATGAATCTTGGGAGTAATTGCTCAGTGCATGTTTATATATTCCACGATTTGAAAGGCCAAACCGGAAAAGTAATGCAACCCATTTTGATTTAATGATCACTAATGGAAACCATAGGTATCTAGACTTGGCTAATGATCTGTCTGCATTTTCGAAGCTAAAATGACTTCTAATAAAGTGTATGATTTACTAACCCAATTAAGCCAATGCATAAATGTGGGCAAAAGTCATAACCATTTGCAATTCATGACATAAAAACTGCCGGAAAGCCCTGGAAGCTGTTACTGATGTTCTGTGGTCACCATTAGTAAATGACCTCTTGGTTTCTCTTGAAATGAACTTTATGTACCTTGCAGTTAAGTGTGGGTTATGCTTTACCATTTGCAGATATGAAGAAAGAAAAAGTCAAGAGAAAATCCATATCCCGGTGGTTTAGTCTGAAAAGTAAACGGCCGTCCGCAGAGGACTGATCCTCATGAAAGGTGTGTGTGTGTGTGTGTGTGTGTGTAGTCCCAGACCGAATGTTTCAGCTGTAGTTTGAGCTCAGATCACTAAATCTTAATGGCAGTTACACAGCCTTCAACAAATGTTTTTCTTTTTTTCTTTTTTTTTTCTTTTTTTTTTCTTTTTTTGAAGTCACATCATTTATGTATTTTCACACTTTTTTTTTTCACATACTTTTGCACTTTTTGGGGGTGTTTTGGGTGTGATTTGTGCATTTGTTAGCAAATGTTTTGCACTTGAATCCTTTGTATAATGTTGATTTATCTCTGTCAGTGTTTCATTAGAGAATTGGACAGTTTTGAGAGAAAGGAGGTCTTTAAGTTATACTGATTCATATTGGATCAAAGTTGAAAATAGACGGGTTAAGGTCTGACCCAAACTGAATTCACTTTCTTACACTTGACTTTTTACAATGTATTTTAAATTGCGAATATCACTCATTTTTGCTGGAAACTATCCTGTTTAATCATTTTAATGGTATTATCCTGGCACACTTCTACCATCTCAACAGCAGGGGGCAGACAGTGACTGATTTCAGCCATAGGACACTGTATGCCATAATTTCTCTACAACCTGTGAGAGAACTGATTTAATAGGGTCTTTTTTTTTTTTTAAGAAATGATTTGGGATTCATCATTTAGAGTCTATGGTATCCATAAATATGAATTGTCTTCATATGATCTGTACTTTTTGTTTTAAATGTTCTTGCTTATTTGATTAAAGGTACATCTTAAACGTGTAACGAACTGTTTAACTATTTGTACCAAAGTATTTGCCTAACTGTTTGTAATTTAAGCTAAAAGGTCTCTATTTTTTTTTTTACCCAGTGCCCAGCATTTAATTTCAAACCTTTATATTGTGTACAATAAATTTTAATCGTCAACATGAATGCCTTATTTTTCTTCTTAGTCCATCTGCAGTTAAATATGATTACACCTACAGTAGTTGCTTTTTCTCTTCCATTAACGAAGCACGAATTTGTTTGCATACTTTTTTCACCAGAAGTTCTGCGTAAGACTCTGTAATGAATGCAAAAAATGACCTTTAACTTGGAAATTTGGGTGTGCTAAAATGCCACCTTTTATTCTTTTCATATAATTGTAAAATGCATTTTAATAGTAATTTTCAGTATCATATCTTTTTTCTATATAAATTTTATGCATTATGCATGTTTTTTTTTTTTTTTTACATGTTATGATTTTATTTTAACATTTCTTGAAGTTGCAAAAAATATTTCTTATAAAAAAAAAAAAACAGTAATATTGTGAAATACTATAATAATTTAAAATAACTATTTTCTATTTTAATATATTTTCAAATGTAACTTATTCCTGTGATGGTAAAGCTGAATTTTCATCATCATTACTCCAGTCTTCAGTGTCACATAATATTTTAGAAATCATTTTAATATGCAGATTTGCTGCTCAAAAACCCATTTCTTATTGTTATCAATGTCAAAAACAGTGGTACTGTTTAATATTTTTGCATAAATCTACTTTTTTTTTTTTTTTTTTTTTCCCGGATTCTTTGAATATGAAGTTCAAAAGAACAGCATTTATTTGATTGTTTTATTTTTTTTGCAACAACATAAGTCTTTACTTTTGATCAATATAATGCAATAGTATTGCTCAAAAGTACACATTTAAAAAAAAAAACAAAAAAAAAAACCTTTTGCACTTTCCTTAGGTAAAATAACGTTCTTTATGTCTCATGTGAGGATGACCCAACTTAGACGTTTTAAAATGCCTGAACAACTGTAAGTAAACACTCTTGGAAAACACCTAGCAGTGGAAGAATCTTATAATAAACTGAATGCTTGAACTTGTTTTGGGGACTCCCTATGAAACTGACTAGGTACATACTCTGTATGTGTACACACTTACCTGTCCAAGATTCATCTTAATAATGTTAGCATTTGTGTGTCTTGCAGCATGTGTTTGTGGGCTTCTAATGCATACAAATTTATTCCGGTTCTGTCTGTTTGGCTTTGTCGTTCAGTGAAAAATCTGCTGCGACACAGATTATAGAGCATGTGAGACCACAAGAATAGGAATGCTAACATATGCTAATGTATGTGTTGACTCTGTCAGTGCTGATACGGCGAGTGGATTACCTGTGTTTCCTTCCATCTGATCCACTGAAAGTGTCTACAGCCGAGGACACCCCATTGAGCTTTACATGAGCCGCTGCTTTTGATATGCATTTATGCTAAGAGTGTTTGTTTGCTGCTGCTTGAATCGAGTGATGAATAGGTTTGCTCAAGTGATCCTGTATAGTTTATTTAAGGCCCGTTTACACCAATGACTGTAATTAAAAAATTTTGTTTTTTATAAAAATAGGGATATCCGTTTACGATGCAGAGGTAAAACATTGTTGGAATACAGAATACAGAATTTTTTTTTTTTTTTTTTGTTATTTTCCAGCTGATGAACAAAAACACTCACAGCCAATCAACATTCATCTTGCCTTAAAGGGATAGTTCACCTAAAAATGAAAATTCTGCCATTAATTACTCACCCTCATGTCGTTCCAAACCTCTAAGACCATTCATCTTCAGAACAATTGTTGAATAAAGTCGTTCTTTTTGGTTTCTTTGTGCAAAAAAAGTGTTCTCGTAGTTTCATAGAATTACGAATGAACCTCTGATGTCACATGGACTATTTTAATGATATCCTTACTACGTTTCTGTGGCAGTAGTCTTGCTGTCTATGGAGGGTCAGAGAGCTCTTGGATTTCATCAAAAATATCTTAATTTGTGTTCCAAAGATGAACGGAGGTCTTACGGGTTTGGAACAACATGAGGGTGAGTAATTAATGACAGAATTTTCATTTTTGGGTGAACTAGCCTGTCCTTTTAATGAGCTAGCTAGACCATTTAAAGTGTGAGAAGACAAAACTGTGGCACACGTTTATAGAGTTATTCTCCACTGGTGTGGACGCTAATATTAGGATTTTATATTATGGCTAATATCATGGATTTAAAAATCTGCTAAATTCTGCTAAAAATGTAAATTCTGTCATTTACTCACTCTTATGCTGTTCCAAACCTGTATGGGTATTGTTTCTCTGTGAAACACAAAAGAAGATGTTTAGCAGAATGTTCATGCTGCTCTTTTTCCACATAGTGAAAGTAAATGATGAACAGGGGTTCTCAAGGTCTAAAAAGATTAAATGAACTTTACATTTTTGAAAGCTTTGAGCTTTTAGAGCTGTAACAGAAGGGGACTTTTTTAGTTTGTCACTTTTATGCCGCTTTTTCTTCAGAGTTTGAAAGTCCTTGGTCACTATTCACTTTCATTGTAAGGTAAAGATCTTCTGTATTCCTGGAAAGAAGGAAAATCATGTGATTTGTGAGAGAAATGAGTGTATGATAATACAATTTATTTAAGGTTAAAAGGTTTTACAGTCTTATTGTGGCTTGTAATTTTATAAACACTTTTATATTGGAGGTTATTTTTGTGAAAGACATAATAGAGAATTTCTCTGCAGGTGCTTAATTTCAAAACGCCGGATGAATATGTGTAATTGTTTTCTTTCAGTAGGTTCACTGTGCTGCGCCATGTAATTTATCGTCATAAATGCCCTAGGTTAAATGAATTTAAGCACACACGCATACGCACGTAAGGCAGAATATAAGCCCTTCATTGTGTGTGGGGAGATTTCTGGGAAAGACATTAGAGATGGAAAAGCTATCTACACTGACCTGAAGAGATAGCCCGTGTCAGACTCAGCCACCATGTGCAGAGCTCTGCACAAATACATACACACACACACACACACACAAACGCAGAGAGAGAGAGAGCTTCATGAGTGCACACACACACACACATTTGAGCAAGGTTTGAGCTCAGAACTATCAATTACACAAATACACGTTGTATTTGATGGCTCAATAAAACAGTAAATGCCCATGAAGGGTCATGACCATACTTTAAAGATAGTTGATGTGAATATCAAATTTTTCAATTTGCAAAAAATCACATTTTTAAGATTGCAGAGAAATAAGGGAAATGACCAGTTCATTAGGGTTCACTAATGTTTTCCATAGCTTAAATTTAACATTACATCACTTGCTAACCAATGGATCCTTTGCAGTATAAATATCAAATAAAATATATATTTTAAACGCATTTAAATGAAATATAAATATTTTTATTTATTTGTGGTGAAGTCGATTTAATACATGGCCTCTCATATTGCTTAATTATGCCATATTGATAAAAGTTCAATACAAATATTTAAAATCTTTGTTTATAACTCATTGATTCAATGTTGCAAGTATGTAAAAGTATCACTATTAAGTCTTCACAAGCTGTTGTTGCTATTGCTGTAAGAAAAAAAGACACACAGCTGGCCTGAAGTCACTCCATACTGAAAACACAAAGCGAAGAATCATTACAAGAATCAAACAAATCTTCATTGTCTTGCATATTTTATCAGATAACGCCTCTTCTTTCTTTGCCGTTATTGAATGTTTATCATAATAGAATGCCTTTTGTTCTCTGTGATGATGTTTGCATGCACACTCTCTATTTGAATTCATTCTCTGGTTTAATTTAGCTCGCAAGGACCATTGTAATTGCTTCTGACTTTGTAATTGAAGCTAGTTAGGGTTTGGCAAAAATGTACTTCGCATGTAGTGATACTGAAATTTTTATTACAAAATATGTTGTTTATTTACAACCTAGATGCTAGAATATTGTAATTTCTTTTGCGGAGTAAATAGCAGTAACCAAACAGACCATTGACTTCAATAGTATAACGTGGTTTTGCGGAGAATATGTTGAAGTGTGTTTATCTGCTATATATGTTAATCATGCCAGTGTGTCTTGAACAAATCATAAAAGCAAACCAACTTTAAACGGGGGGAAACTAGAACTGTCTTGTCAGAGATGTAGCCCAGCGGTCAGTGCACAAGCTTTGACTTGTTGAACCATTTTCATTTCCAATTTTCCCACTTATCTTTCCTGTCATTCTCACCACTCTTAAGTGGTGAAAAGGCCAAAAAGTACTAATAAAAACTACATTTTCTGAATATACACACACACACACACACACACACACACAGAGCTGGGTAATAACTGATTACATGTAATCAGATTAAGTACTTGAAATCAGATTAAATGACATTTTAAAATACTCATCGTCAGACTACAGTTACTTTTATGGATTACATATTATCAATATGGTACAAGACTATTCTATTTAAATCAATGTGAAAAATGAGATCAAAAGAAGGATCAAAAAGGTCAAATCTAAAAGTTGTCTAATTATATTGCCTAAAATGTGTAATGTAATGGATTACGTTACTAACTACGATTTTTGTATATATATATACACTGTAAAAAGTGATAAGTTGACTTAACTTTAAAAAACTGAAGAAACCTGTTGCCTTAATTTTTAAGTAAATAATTAAAAAATAAGTTAAGTGAATTGTCAAGTTCACTTAACTTTAAAAAACATATATATTATTTACTTAAAAATTTTAAAGCAACAGGTTTCCTAATTTTTTTTTAAGTAAAGTCAACTTATAACTTTTTACAGTGATATACATACATATATGTGTGTGTGTGTGTGTGTGTTCATTTCTCACTGCTGTGTGTGTGCACTTGGATGGGTTAAATGCAGAGCACAAATTCCAGGTATGGGACTTGGCCACATGTCACGTCCTTTCCCTAATAGTTGTTATAATAATAATAATAAATATTATTAGCCGTAATGATATTAATTAGAATTTTGTTTCCCCAAATTGTGCAGCCCTACTTTAAGGTTTTATTCATGTTGGTAGAAAACACCAGTTACAGTATTCTTCTTTACTCTTGTTATAATTAATAAATTTGTCTAATTTGTCTCAAGTACTAAAAGCATACAGTATACTGTCACTCATTCTCAGTGTTGACCGTCTTGATTAAAGCCATTTTCTTGAGAGATGGAGATTTGTGAGTGTGTGTGTGTGGGCAAGAGCACAGCATATCCCTCAGCTTCACTTGATCTCTCTGAGGCAGCTGACACCATTGAAGGATATGAAAGAGAGAGAGAGAAGTTAAATTATCTCACCTTTTCTCTTGCTTTCAGTTTTTTTGCCCTATGATACTCACTCTTATTAGACGTGTGTGTGTGTGTGTGTAGACTCTGTTGTCTGATTCAAAACATTTCTGCTTTTTCGCTCTAAAAGGTTGTGAATCACTCCCATTGACGTGAGTGTCAGAGTGCATGAACAATTTGTCATTTGTCTCTCTGTGTCGCTCACACGTACTGTATATAGACTCTCCAAAGCGATAACTCAAAATCATGGTGAAGAAGGACTGGTTGCCAAGCCTAACATGGCACTGGCATAATTATCGCTTAAAAGACGTGTGTGTTTGTGCGCAAACTGACGTCAGTAGCAAGTGAAGTTTCTCTCTTGGTATTTTTGTTTTGTGTGTGATTGAATGTTGTGGCTCATGTGCGGTTTCATCCAGCACTTTGCAGTCTGTCTGTCTCAACACAGGCGACTGTGACCCGAATGCTGCTGACATGTGAAGCCAGGTCTGATTTTGGCCCTGTCCATCATCGTAACTATCATTCTCTGCTGACGTTTATTACTTTATGACTAAACATCTCCCAAAAACACACACTGGCGTCACCACACCAACAAGGCCTGGCCCAAAATGTGACAACGTATTCAAGAGTTATTCCATCCTGTATTATTCCAGTTTATGATGTATTGTCCCATAAGTCTGCTAAATATTGAAAAGAAATGAAAATACGTTAGGGTTTTTCCAGTAGGCATATTAATTTAGCAAAATGAAGCCGATTGTCTTGTTGGAAGAGTTAAAATTAACAGCAGTGTATGTCAATGAATGGAAGAAAGTTTTCTTTTACTACAAGCTATTAAGAAAAAGTAGCTACACTGAAGAGATCATTCAACCGAAAATGAAAACTCACCCTCTTGTTCCAAACCTGCATGACTTTCTATGCAAAACAAAGAATGTTTGTAACCAAACAGACCAAGCATAGTATAATGGACAAAAACATAAAACCCGAATAAATAAGCAAGCAAACAAACATTTATTTATTACAGTTAGTGAATAGTTTGAATGTGCTGAATTCATCCTAATGTATATAAATTAGTCAAAAATATTGATAAACGAAATATTTATTAAGAAGACATTAAATGCCATGTAGGAATCGGATTTGTAAATCTTTTTGTATCCTCTTAATTTACAAGAAAAGTCTAAATGAACCGATTCACTAATGGATCAGACATTTCGAGCGAACCGTTTAGAGCGAACTGATTCACTAGAATGAATCGGACTGTTCAACGCTGTAGGGCAGTTTGTTTAGGACTTCTTTTTTTTTTTTTATAGCTAGCCTACTTATGAGAGTTTAAGTTAAATTTATTTAATTGGTTTCCTTGCAAGATTTGCAACAAGATGTTCTGACTACGACATCGATCATAATGGGAGGAATCAAGCCTTTGACACACCATATACGGACCAGTGTGAGTTGAATTTTATTTTATCATGTTATACACTGGCCTTCGTTTTTTTAATTTGTATGTGTTAGAAACGTTCATACAGAAACGTTTAACGGAATGACTCAGAATGGCGGTTGTTTGACCCTCATGGGCAAAACGTTGCGAAGACTTCCGCCTAAATGTTTAACGTTACATATATATTAAAAATTGAAAAGCACTGCAATGTCCTGCAGAAACGCTGTGTGAACCGGCCTGTATGTTAAAAGATTTTGAATTAAAGGAGTGATTGATTCTAATTGAACTAGTATACCTTTGATATTGTTATCAATAAAAGTGTAACGTTAGTAGGCCAAAAAAAGATTTACAGACACACATACCGACATCTGCCCATTCATTTCTCGTATGTCCCATCTATCCTCTTCATTACACTATTTCCCCCATTACCTCCTCTCTCATTTCTTCCTCTTTATTTTTCTCCTCTCATTACACATCCGCTCCTCTTTCTCCTCTTGCGTTCCGTCGTCTTGTTTCTAAGCTAACCTGATTTCAGCTCATGTAGTCTGCACAGATAAAGACAGATCCTACTCCGTTTAGTAGATTAGATAGTTAATCACAGTATATTACAACCTCTCTGTTGGCTTGCCATTGAAGAAGAGACACCTCTCTCAGCCAAAGCACATTAGACGGCCTAATCAGATCTCCCCTCCCTCTATTACAAATTGAATGATATAATATTCCTCAGTTTTCAATATTAAAAAAGCCCCCGACCTTTTAGTTTTGCCTTTCCAACGGGCGTGTAGAACTTCATCATGCCCCTATGATAGAATTAGCTGATATCTGAGCTTCCCATTCCAGCATGTCTTCATGGCATGTAAGCTTCCTCTAAGGCTGGCTGATTGAATTTGAGGGAGGCTACACCAACCACTTAAGGATTTCTGCACGCTCCTGATTGATTATGCCCTTATCGTATCATCTTGCCTGGAGTCGTTTGATAGGCCTGCTCTCCATACGTCTCACACTCTCTCCCTCTCTTCGCAAGTAATTTCGCATCTTTTTTAATGCCTTCCAGGCGCGTTTCGGACCTATTTCCCATGGTCTGTGCGAGAGACTCAGATAGCAATGGATAGCTTGTATCCTCTCATATAGAAGAGTTGCCTTATAACCGAGAGTTATGAATTGGCTATGATTAGAGATCGAATCTTAAGATACTGCATATCTTTGGGATGTACTATCTTGTGTAGTTTAGATCAATCCATAAAATGGCCCACTTTCTAACAACGCTCGGATAGTCATGTTGATTATTTGATAATGAGAAAGACTTTAGAGTTTCATACATTGGTAAAGCTAACTGTACTGCATGGTTTGTGCTACAGGACATGTCAGGACCTGATATTAGTGATGCACCAAAATTAATTTTTCACTGAAACTGAAAATAAAATGTGGGTTAATTGGGTATTGCAACTCTTCATACTGTAGTAAAGTTCTTAAGCTACAAACCACCCAGTGCCCCACAGGAATAGGAACAGTTAAAGGCGACATCAGAAGCAAAATTCACTTTTACTAGGTGTTTGCATATAAATGTATTTTAGCAGTGTGAGGACACAACCACCCTACAATGATAATAATCCATTCACTCTTTTTTTTCATCCCCAAAAAACCTAAACAGTCTTGATTATCAAGCCGTTTTGATTTGTTGAGCAGTATGACGTCATATTGCTCAGGCCCTGCCCACGTCCGTTGACGTACTGTCCCATATTTGCATATTTCCACCCTCAGCCAGTTGTACGCTGTCAGCCATTTTCTCTGTGCTCCACAAGCTGTAGCAACAACAATGTCTCATAAGCACTGCTGGTTTTTTGTAGTTGGATGTAAAAGTGAAAATAAGAGTCTTAATTTGTTTTTGATGGTAATGCACCACCGAATGCACAAAAAATAGAAAAGAGGGGTGGGATGAGCAGTAGCTCATTATCTGGTCGCTGTGAACAGAACTGTTTTTGACAAGGTAAAAAGGGTGTTGTTTTACACGACCATTGAGGAATTTTAGCCAAAGTATGTGGCAGACATTTAATAAAGATTAAAGAATCATACCAACTTGTGGAAAATAGCCATCCGATGTCCCCTTTAAGCAACAACAATGGTCTGGCATGATAGTGGAAAAGCAGCTTGTGGTTCCCTTTAACATCCACGTAACTTTACCATCGCATTGGTTCTTTGTAAGTGGAAAAAATGGAAAGAGCTTCTTCTGATTATTAAAATGTTTTTTTGCAATAAGGAGAAAAAGTTGCTTTTAAGAAATGTCCATTTTTGGGGCACCCAAATGGCATCGCTACGAAAGCCCCCTTTTTGGAATCTTTATTTTTATGAGTGAACATCACTGTTTTAGTCAATAGTTTTGGCCTTCCATAAGTTTTCGGAGTCTGATTGTTTAGAAAAATAATAACACCTTTTTGTAATGCTTTTCTCAATACCTTTTCTCAGTAAGCCTCACAATATCAGGTAATGAAGCACCAAAATTTCAACAACCGAAAATAAATTTTTGTTTGCTGAAAAATGGCAAGATATTTTCAGCTGCTGAAATTTTGGAGCAAAGGTATTAAGAAAAGGTATTTTATTAATTTTCTAAACAACAAAAACAATCACAGACTTACACTGACTGCAGTACAAACCTGTGGGGGCTTTTTGAATTGTGTTAGTACATAACCCCCTAGAAACCACTGAGAACACCTTAGAAAATGAATAGCATCATACAGCATTTAGCACGTTTTGCATTGGTTAAAAAATCGAGTTCATCGCATTCAGAAGGCTTTACCTTCATGTCAACCTTGAGAGCATGTGTATGTTTGGTCATGAACTCATCAGTGACCGGGGTGTGTAATGTGGTGTGAATTTTGCATGTACCTGCATGTGCATGCATGTGTGTATTTCATGGGGTTGAGACAGACCCTCTCTCCTCGCCTCTGCCCGGGCGTTAATTAGTACACAGATAATCCAAAACCCACTCAGCATGAGAACAGACCGATTTGGAGCCTGTCACTACAAGCACACTAATACACACAGGTATACACACTTAAACACACATATACACACATGTAGACTTAAAACAATTCTAATCTGACTATTTCTAATCTAATATAAGGTCTAATTGTTTGAATGATTCATTGTATTGTATTTTTGTATGAACTCTGGGTTTAGTACATCAGACTTGGCTTATCGTGAAAAGGTCACTACCTTTCTATCTGGTCAGAGACTAGTTTAAAGTCAATATGTAAATGGCATTCATATTCCATCTTACTTTTGTAATATGTATTTGAGAGTGAAACAGGATGATGTCCCCTTCTAATGGGGTTTTTTGACCACATTTTAGAGGATGAAGGTCAAGGCTGCATATTTGATCAAAAATACTGAAAAAAAAAAGTAATATTGTGAATATATTACAGCAATTTAAAATAACTTTTTTTTATTTTAACATATAATTTATTCCTGTGATGGTAAAGCTGAATTTTCAGCAGCCATTAGCCAATCTTCACATGATCCTTCAGAAATCATTCTAATACGCTGATTTGCTGCTCAAGAAACATTTCTAATTAATATCAATGCTGAAAACAGTTGTACTGCTTTACATATTTGTGGAAACTGTGATACATTTTTCTCTTTACGGTCACTTTCGATCAGTTTAATCCATCATTGCTGAATAAAAGTATTAATTTCTTTCAAAAAAGAAAAAAAAATTGACCCCAAATTTTAACTCATTAGTGAGGTGTGTTGCATATGCCAGTTCACAATGACTGTATATAGAAAGGCTGTATTACCTACAACAGTAGCCTAAAAGTATGCCTGAATGGCTATTTGGCTATTTGGTTAACAGTATATTTGGTTTTTATAGGCAGAGAAAGTCATTCCATTTTGCTTACAAGACAACTGTTTTTTTTTTGTTGTTGTTTTGTTTTTTTACACAGATGAATCATGCACGGTAAGACCAGGATGCATTGAGAGAGTACACTGGGTCAATTTTGTCTTCATGATGACTTTTATAAGACGTGGCAGGATGGTAGAGAGTGAGCGGAGAGAGGTCAGAGCAGAATAAGAAAACAGTAGTGAATTATAGGACCTTTCAAACTCGCTGGCCAAGTTACACACAGTGATTCGCATGCATAATGAATGAATGAGGCATAATTCATTCCGCTGTTTGGACAGTGATTATTATAGCAGATAGACTCAACTGTTTTAGCTAAAACAGCATCCTCCTTTAAATGGATCTTTTAGTCCACTTTCACTGCTAGAGTTTTCATTGAGCACAGACTGTAGCTGTGTTCCAAAACGTAGTGAGCTGCCTACCTAGGCAGTATTTTTAGGCATGTTACTGTAAGCAAAATTACGCTGACATATACGCTCGGTAAGAATTTGTAATGTTTTTGAAAGAAGTGTCTTATGCTCACCGAGGTTGCATTTATTTGATCAAAAATACAATAAAACAGTTTTCTATTTTAATATATTTGAAAATGTATTAAATGGATAGAAATGGATACATAATGGATAGAAAAATGAACAGAAAACCAAAGCCACAGGAATCATAAAGCATAAATTCCAGCAATCAAGAAGGTGTAAGAAAAATGAACAAAATAAATAAATTAATTTAAAAAATGAAATAGAAATATTAGGTCTTTACTCTCACATTTAATCAATTTAATGCATCTTTGCTGAATAGAAGTATTAATTTCTTTAAATAAAACCACAAAATTTTAAACGGTACTATATTTTAAGCAAATTTTCAGGCAGCATTGCGAAAAAAGCGCAACATTAATTTAAGATGGCGGATGGAGCTAATTTTAAATTATATATTTGATTTAATTCTGAAATTGTCAATAACAGCTAGTCAAATCTAATAATATCGTTTTTTACCTCTGATCCGCCACACTGTCCAACTGTCCTGAGCGGCGTCTTCTTGCTTTACGGCGGATCGTAGACTTATAAGTGCATTACCGCCACCTATCTCTCAAATTGACCTCTGACACACATAATTGTGGATAGAGTGTCAATGGTCCATTTGAGAGATAGGTGGCGGTAATGCACTTATAAGTCTGCGATCTAACGTAAAGCAAGAAGAAGATGCGTCACTCTCCGGCTGTTGTGACCGCGCTCAGGACAGTTGGACAGTACGGTGGATCAGAGGTAAAAAACAATATAAATACTGTTCAGTTTCTTGTACAGACTGATAATTTTGTGTCTTTAGACCTCAATGTATCGTTACGAGCTGCAGGGTTTAATTTGGTTTTGCCTGTGTATGTTTTTTTGACTCTCAAAGCCGTGAGTCCCATTGACTGCCATTATATGACTGACAGACTGCAACGGTTTGAGTTAAAAATCTTAATTTGTGTTCTACTGAAGAAACAGTATGCCCTGGGGGTAAGCAGATAAACATCAAATTTTCATTTTTGGGTGAACTATCCCTTTAAGCCTATGGTATACAGTATTGCACGCAGTGTTGTTTTATACATTTTGACAGTATACAGAAAAATTTAATTAATATGCTGAGTGTACATACTGACTTCTAATTAACAGTCTACTCAAAAGCTCTGTATCAATTAAACTGGTGAGTTAAATAAAGAGTTAAAAATGCGATCTTAGCAAAATGTCCCCTCATAGTTCACACCATGGGGTCAAAGGTTATTTATTTTTGTCCATTGAAATAACATTCTCCGCCACAAAATGATGACAATATCAAGCCCCTTATCTGTGCCCATCTTTATTGCCGCCACAGATTTAATGACAAAAACAATTACCCACCAAGTCGCTATTCACAAGCAAATTATGTCACACACACACACCCAGTCTCTGACACACATTTGCTGACACTGATGATGTATATATACACACACACACACACACACACACACACACAAGTCACAGTGCCATCCCGGCTTTAATGAAGTCCTCTGAGTTTAATTAAGTAGCTAAATTATCAGCAGTAATGTTAGCATTAATTATGCCAAATTACAGCACCGGAGAGGCAGAGGGTGAGAGAAAACGAGGGAGGAAAATGTCAATTCAGCTCAGCTCACCTGCAGGGTGAACGCGAGATGGATGGGGGTGAGTGTGAGGAAAGGAAATGTTGGCGTAGTAACGTCATTTTAAATACAGGAACAGATATTGAAAAAATGTCAGAACTGCATCATATTTTCTCAAATATGTCACGGTTGTACATTTTTTTCCCCTCGTTACACACTCAACTTCAGCATTTAATTTTCATTTTTTTTTTCTCTAGAATGCATTGTGAAAATGGTTGGGGAAAAAATTTATCCAATATGGCGAATGAAGCTGATTTCAAAATATATTTATTTTGAATAAATAAAAAATGTATTAATTAATTAATTTAATCCTGATATTCTCTATTAAAAATAGTCAAATCTAAAACAGTACTATGGTATTACCCTTTTTTTTTTTTTATATTTGGTGCTATAGTTGCACTTAAAAAACGTAACCTGTCCTGGTTGTTTTTTGTTTCTTTGTTTTTTGGACATTTACTATGGTACTACTCTGGTAATTTTGACATGTACATCAGTATTGTTTTTGATGGTAATGCACCACATAATACACAAAAATTTGGGGTGGGATGAGCAGTAGCTCATTATCATTTAAAGAGACATGCACCGAAACGTACCATTACAAAAACCATGAGATATGGATTTCAGTATCAAAAAATATGGTACTGGATAATAACTGGAATTCAGGAACACCATGGTACTTTCATATGGAAATGATTACCATATATTTCCCAACTGTACTGCGGTACTTTACCCTTACAAAATCATATACTGTGGCAGTACCATGTTATAGTGATAGTATCACATTGTAATATTATGGTACTTTAAAATATACCAAGATATTACAATTAATATTTGTACCATGGTAGATAAATATATGGTAATCTTTAAGTGCAAAAGTATATGTCCAAGTTTATGTCACAGTATTACCAATTGATATCTTCATTGCACCTTTAAATGGTTTTGCTGCAGTAAATCATAATTGTACGTGTGTTTCATAAGGGTATGCACGCTTATGAATATACTTCGCCACTAAAAATGTAAACAACAGTTTTATGTAAATATAATGCATGATTCTTGAAATAAATTAACAACACAGGCCTTGTGTGAACAGACCGTGTGTGTGTGTTTCTTTCTGCCCGCCCTGTCTGTGAATGTCACAGTTCTTTATCTCATAAATGCTCCCTCTGCGGACAGCCTCAAATGCTGCGTTATTAAATTATGAATATTAATAAAAATCAGACATGAAAAAGGTAATAATTCTGCTGGCGCACAGAAATAATGAACCTAATTTTGATAAATGGGGTGATAGCACAGCGGCAGAATATGGAGGCGAATTTATCTTAATTAATATCGCAGACCTGAACACTGTACTAGGTAAATGGGACCGCTGGGGCTGGGAGCAGTCGATGGAGCACACACACACTCGTCTGTCAACATACATTTTTCATTCTTTCCCTGCACAGTACATAGAGACGATAAAGGTGCTAAACTTAAAAGACTTTGTTGGTGCCGTGCGTGTCTGACATTATGAATGCAATGCTTGTGTTTTAAAGTGATAGTTCACCCAAAAATGAAAAGTCTATCACCCTCATGTTGGCTTTCATTGTTCTGTGGAACACAAAAGGAGATATTTCGAAGAATGTACTGGTTGCTTTTTTACATGTAATTATCCAATTTTAGTGACTGGCGATTAAAGCATTGAAGTCAAGTCAAGTCAAGTCACCTTTATTTATATAGCGCTTTTAACAATACAGATTGTGTCAAAGCACTTAACAGTATCAAATTAGAGGATAGAGTGTCAGTAATGTATAATGATAAGATTAAACACTCAATTTTCAATTAAAGGCATTTCATTATTGAATTCAGAGATGTCATTATCTAGCTCAGTTTAGTTTAAATAGTATCTGTGCAATCAAATCGACGATAATCGCTAGAAATTAAGTGTCCCCAACTGAGCAAGCCAGAGGCGACAGAAAGCTTCAGAAAGGGCAGAAAAGCATCAGAAAAGTAGTCCATACGGCTATATTTCAGGCTTTCTGAAGTCATACAGTAACTATAATAATAATCTGTGAGAAACAAATTGACGTTTTTAAATTGGTGCATGGTTCATGAGGTTTTATGAAGTATTTCATGAATTTTTTGAGTCAGATCTTTTCAAAGAATCGTAACTGGTTGTTAGTAAAACCAGTCTGAATAATTCATTTATGAAATCTGATCCAGTTCTCGAGTTCAGCTCAACATTTCTGTTGCAACAGTTAAAAGCCCACTAAATAGAAAGATCATCGGCAATTTATTATTTACCTCTTTCTGAAGCATGAAGGCTTCACTTGCCAATAACTGTGGTTTAAAATTTCTCATTTGTATTCCACATAAGAAAGTAAATCATGCATAAATAATGACAGATTCGATTGATTTATTTGTATTTTTTTGGGTGTTTTGGGTGACCTGTCCCTTTAATACAATTTTTTCTGTGTATGTTAACCATGTTAAATGGTATCAAAGCATGGGTGTGTATTTGCAACGTCTCTCTCTTTCTCTTTAAAGCACTTGCCTCAAGCAGGCTCAATTTAACGGAACTTAAAAGAGAAAATAGTGCAAAAGCAAAAAATGGAAATGACATGGATTTGCCCTGTGGTCAACTTTATGAAGAACAACAAAGAGGTTAGGAAAAAAAAGATAAATGAGGCTAAAGTGAAATGACTACAAAGTATCCATTTATTAGAAAGTGGGACAAATGTAGTCAGAATAAATTAATTAATCAGACGCTTTTAATTGATTCGTTTGGAGTCCTGGCGCGTTGTGTGATTATGCTCAAGTGTTTAATTACGAATATAGATGAGATGATGCTGTTTAATTAGTCTGGCCAGCGAATGAGCTTTCACACTCTTCGCCGTAATTAGCATTTTGAGTATGCATGTGCACATGCGTGCACGCGTTTGCACTGCTGCACGCAAGTCTGTGGTTTGCATGCTTATCAGTCAGTTTATTTCAGTGTGTTGTTTTTGTGTTTGTAGCCTGATAAAGGAAGTGTTTTTTTTTTGTTTTTTTTTTAATAAACATGGGAATGGTTGTCTCATGGGGTTTATGGTTAAGATCACATGACCAGCTGAGGTGGGGCATCTTACCTCAAGTGTCTCACTTTATCCAGTAAACGTATTATTAAATAGTAATAAATAAGTAAAAAGTACTATCCAACCTAATTTATCATCTTACAACCACAGTGCTTTGTTTTATGATAAGTAAAATAAATAAAATAAAATAAATATTGGTACCATAGTACTACCATGGTTGTTTTGTACCATTTCAATTGGCAGTACTTGGGACAGCCATGGCATCTGATGGTAATACTGAAATCTGCATAGTACTGTACCTTGGATCTGTCATTTTAGTAAATGGAATACCATGTAAATACCTTGGTATATGAATTTTAATACCGTATTATACTGCATATAAGTATGGCAGGGTGTTACCACAGTCCTTTTTGTATAGGTAAAATATATGTTGTTGTTTTTTTGGAAATAGTACTATGGTAGTAGCATGGTATTCTTGGTATACTTTTTAATAACAGAGTTTATGTATACAGTGATATTTAAACTACTGTTGAAAAATGTGGGGTCAGTAAGAATTTAGTTTATTTTTAAATCAATAGTTATATCCAGCAATGATGCATTAAATTGATTAAAAGTGACTTAAATAAAATTACTAAAATAAGCATTTGTATATTTTAAAATATATTAAAGTTTAGAAATATATTAGTTATTTTAATAATATTTTACAATGGTTTTTACTATAGTTTTGATCAAATAAATTCAGCCTTGGTTAGCATAAGATACGTCTTTTAAAAACATTTTTAAAAATCATAAGTTTTAAAATCTTAAAAATTAATATTAACTTTTAAAATGGTAGTATACGTTTAATATATAATATAAATGAAGTCTTTAAAAAGTAATGGTAACATAGTAGTTTTTAGTTAGTTAGTACTTTGGTTGTTAAAACACCATTGCTAACCATTTGTATCAGTCAGTCCTCCTATATAGTCCTTCAGGACCTAATCAGAAGCTGCACCGTGTCTATCTGAAAGAGTTTCACCCTCTACTTTTCTGTCTGTCACAGCTTGCAGTGGAATCGGGCCCCGCAGTGAGGGGCCTGTAAGCCAATCTTCCCAAGTTCTTTCTATTCCATGCCTTTCAGTGCAGAGGAAATGTGTGAAACACACCATTCAAACATCCTTTATGAGTGAGGCCTGCTCAAAAAATCCTGAGCGTTCTGAGAGAATTGATTGTGTGTGTGTTTGTCGCGTGTGCAAAATAATCTGGTGTGTCTGGTTTTCTTGTGATCCTAAAATGCTACTGTGTTTATTTACAATTATGTTATGTGTGTGAGTTTGTGTATTCATACACACGCTGGATCTCAAAGCAATGGAAAAATGACTTTTACTCGTTCTAGGTTTGGCACGCACAAAGCATTTCATGCTTTCCATGAAACACATTTTCTGTGTGTTTACAAGCGGATCAGACTCGGACATCCTCGATTTGATAAGGGTGCTACACCAGAGTGGTGGAAATGTGCAGGTACTTTTTTGTACAAAATGTTGTACACCAAAATTCAATGGAGCAAATTATATCTATATAGGAGATTTTCAGGCCCTGGAAGGCATTTTATGTATCTGAAAGTTTTTCCAGAGTTTTCGGTACGCTGTGTTTGTATCTTTCTGAAACGGATTAGAGTTTGGGCCGAGGGGATTACAAGACGACAAAAGAGTGCTTGAAGACGTCAAGAATGAGAAGAAAAGCCGTCATCAGACTGATTTAATTTAAGTCCCCTTTTAAAGAGATTCAGAAACAATGCTCCCAGTATAGCAATTGTATGCTAATGATGAGCTTTTTGGCTGTTGCACTCGTGTGTGAGTGTGTGTGTTTGCGCAAGACACTCTTGTCGAACATGAAACATCTTGTTGAATAACCTCAGTGTTGTGATAACCTCATTATATCCGTTTAATACATCCTCTGAAAGCATTCTGGTTTCAAAAGCGTCAGAATTTGGGTGACTAATATCACTCTTGTTGCACAGAAACAAAGCGTAATTGTTTGGAAATCCTCGCTTCGGCTCGGAAATGGAGGGCCGCGTCACTCGCGGTTCTTTCTTTTGCACCTTGAAAGGTTCTTTTATAGGTTCCACAAGGGAGTGTTTTTTCAGAAGATTATCATGATTTATTTCTTTCCTGGCCAAAAAACAGGATGAAGTAATTAACAAGCAATAAGAGACAAACTCCTGGCCAGGGAAAAGCATAAGCCTGCTATTGTACGTAGGGTATTTACGTGGATTTTCTGTATGAATATTGCAAGATGAGCGTGTGTTAAATTTGTCCATTTTCTTCGCATTGTTCTTCTAAACGTTCCAATTTTATAGCAGCCATTCAAAAAGCTTTTTGTATTTAAACTAATTTTCATGCAGTTCAGCTTAACTAAAAGCCTTTCACAATGTTAAAGTGTTTGTGTTGAATAAATGCTGTTGAATGATGCTAGTAAGGATGAAGAGCCACAGAACAACTATCAAACAAACTAGACAACTTACAAGACAGTTTGTAGGTGACAACTTTAGTAGCAGATTAAGTTTGACATTTAAGATATTTTAATGTTTGAATTATTTTCAGTTTGTACCTAAATTCACTTGTTTAGAGTAGCTATACAAAACCACTATAGCTACTTTACATTCATCACTTTCGTTAGAACGTTTTCACTGACATATAGCGCCGTTATGCTTCGGGCATCCCGAGTTCAAGTCCTGGCTTGCGGACCTTTCACGACAACCCCCACACACACACACACACCCCACCTCGCTTCCTGTCTACAACCCCATAAATGTTGGGACGTTTTTTAAATTTGAATAAAATGAAAAAGACTTTCAAATCACGTGAGCCAATATTTTATTCACAATAGAACACAGAGAACATAACAAATGTTTGAACTGAGAAATTGTACACTTTATCCACTAAATGAGCTCATTTCAAATTTGATGCCTGCTACAGGTCTCAAAAAAGTTGGCACGGGGGCAACAAAAGGCTGAAAAAGCAAGAAATTTTGAAAAGATTCAGCTGGGAGAACATCTAGCAACTAATTAAGTTATGTGACATCAGGTCTGTAACATGATTAGCTATAAAAGGGATGTCTTAGAAAGGCAGAGTCTCTCAGAAGTAAAGATGGGCAGAGGCTCTCCAATCTGTGAAAGAGTGCGTAAAAAGTTTGTGGAATACTTTAAAAACAACGTTCCTCAACGTCAAATTGCAAAGGCTTTGCAAATCTCATCATCTACAGTGCATAACATCATCAAAAGATTCAGAGAAAATCTCTGTGCGTAAGGGACAAGGCCGAAGACCTTTGTTGGATGCCCGTGGTCTTCGGGCCCTCAGATGACACTGCATCACTCATCGGCATGATTCTGTCATTGACATTACTAAATGGGCCCAGGAATACTTCCAGAAACCACTGTCGGTAAACACAATCCGCTGTGCCATCTGCAGATACCAACTAAAGCTCTTTCATGCAAAAAGGAGGCCATGTGTGAACATGGTCCAGAAGCGCAGTCGTGTTCTGTGGACCAAGGCTCAATTAAAATGGACTGTTTCAAAGTGGAAAACTGTTCTATGGTCAGACGAGTCCAAATGAGTTATTTTTGTTGGAAATCATAGACGCTGTGTCCTCCGGGCTAAAGAGGAGGGAGACCTTTCAGCATGTTATCAGCATTCAGTTCAAAAGCCAGCATCTCTGATGGTATGGGGGTGCATAAGTGCATGCGGTATGGGCGGCTTGCACTATGAATGCTGAAAGGTATATAAAGGTTTTAGAGCAACATATGCTCCCTTCTAGACGACGTGTATTTCAGCAGGACAATGCAAAACCACATACTGCAGCTATTACAACAGCATGGCTTCGTAGTAGAAGAGTCCGGGTGCCTGCAGTCCAGATCTTTCACCTATAGAGAACATTTTGCGCATCATTAAACGAAAATTACGTCAAAGACGACCACAAACTCTTCAGGAGCTGGAAACCTATATTAGGCAAGAATGGGACCAAATTCCAACAACAAAACTCCAGAAACTCATAACCTCGATGCCCAGATGTCTTCAAACTGTTTTGAAAAGAAGAGGAGATGCTACACCATGGTAAACATGCCCTGTCCCAACTATTTTGAGACCTGTAGCAGGCATCAAATTTGAAATGAGCTCATTTTGTGCATAAATTTGTAAAATTTCTTAGTTTAAACATTTGTTATGTTATCTATATTCTATTGTGAATAAAATATTGGCTCATGTGATTTAAAAGTCTTTTAGTTTTCATTTTATAAATACTGTCCTTTTTAATATACTGATTTTCTTCTCAAACAACAACAACAACATTATCAATGTTGAAAAAAGTTGTGCTGCTTAATATTTTTGTAATGTATGTTTTTTAGGATTCTTTGATGAATATAAAGTTCAAAAGAGCAGCATTTATTTGAAATATAAATTTTTTGTAACATTTTAAATGGCTTTTCTGCCACTATTGATCAATGTAACGCGTCCTTGCTGAAAAAAGTGTTAATTTCTTAAAAAATACAACAACAAAAAAACTACAGACCCCAAACTTTAAATAATCAATCAAATTTTAATGACATTTCTAATTAAGCATTAGATAATGACATATTATTTGTTAACATTATTAGTGGATGTTGTTATAAAGATTTTACATTTCTTCACTTAAACTCTGACATACTTTGTTCTTACAGTAACGACTTTGGTACTCAATGACAGGCAGGTATTGTGTGTGTGTGTGTGTGTGTGTGTGTTTGTTGGTTAAATGTTTGCTAGCAGGTGATCCTGTAGTAAGCAGATGGTGTTTGCAACTAATGCTAGCTCCCAACAGAGAGACACCAGGAACACACACACACACATGCACATACACACACAATTAGTCTGTGACTTTGTCCCTCCGTGAATTTAGAAGTGCAACAGAAGTGGTTGGCAGATTTTATGATTAAAATGGAAATAACAATGAAGTCAATTCAACTGGAAAGAATACTTTGGAATGACGGAAAACATAAAAAGAGTGTTTCTTCAGGTTGTGATATCTGGCTGTATCCCAAAGCAATCTCTGCAAAGATACATTTCTTTACCCTCCTTTTCTGCGTGTCTGTCCATTTCATTTCCATTTAATTTTTCAAATCCATGTCATTTTTTCAAATTCATTGGCTGCATCCCAGTTCACATTTTATTTGTTTTAACTATTATGCAGGATTAGAATAGAGTGCAGCAGGAATGAGTGCTAAATACTGGAAATGGGTTAGCATTTTTGAACTTCTGGTTCCATCGTCCCAAAATCAATGGGTTTTTTGGTTAAATGCCTGAAACACAGTCTGTGGTTAACACAAGCTCACAATATTTTTTTTTTAATGATTTTATGTGTCTTTTATGGCAGAGGTCCCCAACCAACGGGTCGCAGCCCAGTACCGGACCATGGAAGAGTTGCTACTGGGTCGCAAGAACGTTCTCGGAAAAACGTGTATTGATATGACACTCTGTTATTTATTGTGCATTAATAATTATTTATTTATATTTATATGAGTATTTCCGTTTGTTGTATGCGATTGCTAGGCAGTAGCAATTTGGAGATTTTATGTAAATTAAATGTTCAATAAGTAAATTAATGATTGTTCGGTACGCATGTGATTCGCATATTAATTTGCCAGTTTACACATTCACACGATTTTAAATGTCGTTCCAAACCTGTAAGAACTTCGTTCATCTTCGGAACACAAATGTATATTTTTTTATGAAATCTGAGAGCTCTCTGACCCTTCACAGACAGTAATGCAACTGCAATGTTCCCAGGTCCAGAAACGTAGCAAAGACATTGGTAAAATAATCCATGTGACATCACTGGTTCAACCATAATTTTACGAAGCTATGAGAATACTTTTTGTGCACAAAGAAAACAATAAAATCACCCCCAAAGTGCTCCTACGCACAGAGACGTGTTTCAGCGCGCGATTCCTCTTTCATGTCTGGAACATATGGTAGCTTGTTTTAACCACGGGATAAAAAATTGCTAATTTTTATCTTACATTTTGAACTTTTTTCACGCAATTCTGAAAATGATCAGAATTGTGAGATTTTGACTTTTTTCTTGCAATTCTGACATTACATCTCACAAATTGTTTACAATTCTTCTAAACAAGAATGTCAGAGGTTGTCAGGGACATTAAATCTCATCACGCCAAACAGGTAAACTCATCTACTCACTGGTGTAAGCGAACATGCTAACCAGCCAAACCTTGACCCCTTGTTATGTCCCAAAATATGTGTACTGTCTACATCTGAAAATCACCTATACTCTCTGTATAATGCAACTGCAATGCATTACTTGTTTTTGAATAAGTAATTACTTAGCAACGATAAAAAAATATATGTTCTTTGTAGTATGAATGTATGTAGTATGAACATAGTCCAGATGTACTATAATGTCATTGTCATGTGACTTTCCAGCTCGGTTGCATCGTTTCCCCGTCTTTCCCAAATCCTCTCCCATGCCTCACGGTGTCCATTGGATGTGCAATTCAAAATTGAGTCATTCAGGGACTCTTTGTCTATTATGACTACTGTGAATTCATACTACTCTGTTCACATACTAATTTTCGCCTGATATAGTAGGGAAGTATGCAGTTTGAGATTGTCTTGCTACGTACCCAAAAGTAGTATTTGTCCCATCACTAGCAAAGTACACACTTTGAATAGTAGCAGTGTATACTGGGATGCAGTGATAGAGATTTCTTAAATTCACAGAAACATCTATGATCTCTCTCTCTCTCTCTCTCTCTAGCAGTAATTAAGCTTTTAATTGCAAAGTGTGTCTTGATTAGCTTTGGGGGATGGAGACAGCCTGGGCTTTGTGTACATTTTAGATCCATTTACAGCAGATGACACACACACATACACACACTCAAGAATCGTTTTGAGAAGTTGAAGCTAATTCTCTCTGTCTGAACCCATTACAGCATTAATTTAATTTAGAGTGAGCTGCCATTAGCTCATTAACACGTCTAATTAATTCATTGACAGCACTATTAAGATGTCTCTTTTGAAATTGGCATCTGGTGTGTGTGTGTCTAAATGTGTGTCTGACGCTTGGCAGAAGAGGTTAAAATGACAAATCAGGTGACAAAATATGGAGAGTGAGAAGGAGGAAATGAAAAATGTCATCGATGAATCTATTTTTCTGTCATTAACGTGAAGTAGAACCACTTACTAATAATAACAATATTTCATGTCTATTTGTTTAGTAAGTAATTCGATTTTTTTAGTTTTTTTTTTTGTTATTATGTTATTGGTGGACATTTGCTTCACTACACACAACGAGAGCCGTGTTTAACTGGATTAACTTCCTGTACTGGCAGGAAGCTCGCACACTTGGGGAACAGGTGTCACTCACAGAGAAGCATCTGTAGGAAGCGGGTGTATGTGTATGTATGCGTGTTATCTGCCGCTCTCCGGCTGTGTGTTGTGCTCCGGCGCCGTGGGTATCTGCCATAGTGATAGCAGGAGCGATGTCACCATGGCGATATCAGTGCACATCACTATAGCTGCTCGTGTCCCTGTTCAGTGTGACTGTGATACCGTTCTGCCCCGTGTGTGCGAGTGCCAAAATCTTACTGGGTGCAGCAGTGTTTTCAGTTTTTTTAAGGAAAAAATGTATTGGTCCAAGTCAGAGGTGGGTCTTTCATAGCTCAGGAGATTCAGTGTTGAGATATGTTTCATTTGAGTTTCAACTTTCAGACGTCTTTAAAAAGCATAAGAACATGTAATTGATCCAAAATTCTGGTTAATATATATATATATATATATATATATATATATATATATATATATATATATATATATATATATATATATATATATATATGTGTGTGTATATATATATATATATATATATATATATATATATATGTGTGTGTGTGTATATATGTGTGTGTGTGTGTGTGTGTGTGCAATTGTGTACTGATGTATGTTTGTATATATGTGTCAGTCTTGTTTTAGCATCATTGAGATTCTGTTTTTGTTTTTATTAATATTCTAAATTTTTAATGATGTTTTCCATTTTCATTTTCATTTTATGTAAACATTTTGAGACTGTCCAGTTTTTTGTTTTTGTTCTAATTTTTATGTATGTGGATATCATTTTTTATTAATTTTTGTTTTAGTGTTAGTACATCGTCAAACTAAAAAATGAGAAATATTGCCTTTTTTTCATATTTTATTTTAGTTAACATGCATTTTATTTCAAGTAACAAACATTTTTTAATGGTTTCAACTTTAGTTTCACTTTTAGTTAACTGTAATAACCCTGATATGTTTGTGTATAATATTTAAGTAGCAAAAGTAGCACTTTTGTACACATACCAAAAAAGGTTTACTAAAGTACACAAATGCAAATGAAAATGCAGAATCAATCTTGACTAGCCAGAAACATTTCCAATATGTGCTTGTTTTAGCCATAAAAAAGTCTGTTTGTCTGCGTTTAATTTCATTGCTGTCTAGGAAAAACATTGGATATCTGCTTTTTTCTTTCCTGTTCCTATACTTCATAGATGTTTTTTAATTATCTGATTTATTTTGTAAATATCATCTGTTAATTGCTTTGTGTGATAACAGCTTAATTTGGCTCGGTGTCATCTATCATATAAGTTGATATTAGCACGATAATGACATCATCCTGATAAGACATTAATAGACTTGATTAATGTCTTGTGCAATTCGTGGATGTGTTCTCACATTCACCTCATCTCATTCTCAGCTCTCACTCTTACCAGCTTTAGCTGCTTGCTTTTTTCTGCAAGACGGGATTTTCAACACCGTGCGTTTCTCAAACATCTGTCTGGATCGTGAAAAACAAAGCTTTGACTAATAGGTGCCAAATTGTTTTTAAACATGAAATAAAAAACTGCTAATCAACTTTCCAAATGTTTTATCAAACATATTTGGGCAGAGATGTGTAAATGATGTAAATTGGTTGTGTTGAACACAGAGTAAAATGTGCAAATTGACAAAATACCACCCAAGCTTGTTGTGCCAGTTTAGACTCCACAAAGTAAGTTTTCATCACTCTTTTTAAATGTTTGCCTTTTATTTATCTTTGTATAGGTCATTTTTTTGAATATTTATATGCACCTAGTTTTACTTTGCGTACTTCTGACTTTCATAATAGTCTTGAACGACTTATTTTGGCCAAGAACTGACTTTTAAAATGATGTAAATACAGCTTATTGGACTATGTTTTACAAAAATACTATTTCATTCTTTCTACTTCAAAATTTAATGTTTAACTATGGTACTAAATATCTGCAGATAGAGTTACACCAATAATAAAAGTACCAAAAGCTATTTTTACATATATCATGATCATCTTTGAAGTACATTACAATACAATCTAAATATAATGGTACATGAATATAGATTCATTCTGTATCATATGAGAGCAGCATGGTCACTCTACACTTTTGTAAATATTATATGACAGTAAAATCCAATGTTGATCATCTAATTTTGTCTTCTGTATTAGTATAAATGCAAACTTATAGTACAGCATCAGCTAGTGTAAACAAACAGACCCCTGATCTGAGGTTTCAGTGGTGCCGTGACCAAAGAAGAACAAATAATGAACAAAGAAGGTGCGAACGTTGGTGTGTGTGTGTATATGTGTATATGTGTATGTTCAGACTGTTCTGCCTGTTTAGCACTTCATTAAACATCTCCTTCAGAGAGACATGAAGACTCCGGGGAACATCTCTCTCTCTCTTTCACTCACTCTCGCTCTCTCGTTGTCTCTCGCACACTGCAGCTGTAGTAATTAACCCCTCTCCCTCTTGGGTCTCATTAGTGGAAAGAAGCTCCTGTTAAAGCTGCATATGGCAGCAATTAAATCAGACATACACTGAATCAACATCTCTGTCTGTCTCTCTGCCTTATCCCGGCAAATGTCGTGACAGGTTTGGAAATTCCCACTTTGATGCTCACTGATCTGATTTGTGTTCCATATTTTCTCCCTCTGTTTCATTAGAGGCCGGTCGTGATTATGTCCCTTTAAGCATCAATAATGAGGAGATGAATATATAGCCCCACATGTCAAAAGCCAAGACATGCAATATCTGGTTAAAGAGTGTTTCACGTTTAATTCCAATTATCTAATTCCAAATCTCTGTACTTTGTGGCCGTTATAAATGGCAGGATCTCAGTTGTTATTAGATAAAAAGTAACCCAGTTACCTCACAAGAGGGTCAAAATTATTCCAGAAACGCAGCACTGAGAGGATTTTAGTAATGAAACAGGAACAAAAAATTATGTCTAAGATTCAAGTGTTTGGACAAGTTAGACTACAGTATCAAACCAAGTAGCATCTGCAATCAAATACTCAAGCTTTGCTTTTTTCACTTTTCTGATCCATTTTTGTTTTTAAGAATCTTTAAGCAAATATGTTTGAAGTCTGCTCTTCTCAAGTTTATACTGGTTCTTAGCAGTGTAACCGAGAAATAGAATAATACAAGAAAAATATAAAATATGAAATAATAAAAGGCAAAATTGCCAAGATTTCAAAGTTTTAAATGGGTTCGGTTTGCGAATTTGCTGTGTTGACCAACAGAAAGCTGCTTTGATTTAAAGTGGCTTCTGTGTTTCATACTGTACATCGCTACACTATTTACAACAAGACTTTTTTGCCGGTGAAGTTTTGTCCAAATTTTGCTATTATGACTGCACCTTTACACTAGCAAGTCGATACACAGATACGGTTTTATTCGCACACTAAAAACAGCAGTAACTGCAATCCAATGCCATAAAAACAATCATACGATGGAGTCTATCAAAAGAAGGCAGCTTGGAGTGGTGACAAATACTCAGAGGGGCGCAAATGATGTGCAAAGAAAACATTGGCAATTTGAATAATTTCTTTTCCCAGGTATTAAGCAATTAAATGTGGTTTAAAATACAGGTCTGATCCACAGAGAGGATTTTAAGTCCAAAACGGCGCTCTGAGACTCAGAAAACCCTTTAGACTAATGAGCTTGTTTTCACGTGTGTATTTGGGTGCCTGGATACAAACAGCAACAAATCTTACAAACTCTGCTCACCGCTGCATCTGGAGGTACCTGTAAATGTTTTTATGATTAGAATTTCTCCAAGGAAATAGTTTTGATCTGTCTCTGAGCACTTTTATGGCTCTTCTCGATTCTTTTGCAGAAATAATTGAACTAAATAACATGTGTGCAGCCATAAAAAGCAACAGCAAAGAAAATGTTTGACATATAAACAAAATCTTAAATGATTATTTAGCTATAAAGTCATTGGTTTGAAATGAATGCAATGACATAAATACATATGCCTCATTTACTTTATTAAAGTACTTAGTTTAATCATCTCTTCTCAGCTGTCTGATATGAGATGTAATAGATGTACATAATTTAATGTGAATACAGGGCTTGATGCATATTCCCTTCATGCCATTTTTCATAGGTGAACTCTAATGCCTGAAACATCGGTGTGAGTTGAATGGGTCACCAGCTTAATCCAGCAAACTCTATTGAATTTCTGTCACATGACCATATACACTTCCGAGATTCCGAGTCTTATATGCACACCAAGGCTGCGTTTATTTGATGTAAAAAATATATAAATATTGTTACATTTTAAAATAACTTTTCTATTTTAATGTATTTAAAAATAAAATTTATTCCTGTCATGAAATGCTGAATTTTCAGCATCATTACTCCAGTCTTCAGTGTCACATGATCCTTTAGAAATCAGAAACTGATTTGCTGCACGAGAAACTTTTCTTATTATTACCATTGCTGAAAACTGTTGTGCTGCTTAATATATATTTGATAGAGAGATGCACCTGAGAATAGTGAAATACATTTTGTATTGTTAATGTAAGTTTATACATGCCAGGCACAATGAATTTTATGTCCACACAAAATTATTTAGGTCTAAATATAAATCATAAAGGTTAGTGTATTGAAAATATATAAAACTATTTAAATTATTTGACTAAAGTGTAGCCATGAATTATTAAATGACGCCATACTGGAAAATATATATGTTCTGCATATTAAATCTTTTCTTATATGTTTTGAATAATGTATGTGAATAATGTGCAGCAAAATAAGACTTTGAATGGGATTAATGTACTGTATATACATGTTCCATTTATGTTCATATTTTTTATTTGCTTGTGTGTATGCGACAAGCAAAGCACTGCCGTTTTTGTTTTGCATTTGTGCATGAGCTGTTTTGTGAGATTGCTCTAAATCCCACTGGCAAACCTCTGACTCAAAGGCCCGTGGGTAATAATGTTACCACACACGGCTTCCATGGTAGCGGCACAGGGGTCACGGCAGAGTGTGATGTCTAGAGGTGTGCTTATGGGAAGCATGATCATTAGAAAAGACCACATCAGTGTTTTGTCTAAAACACTCTTTGTAGATGCATCCTTACATTCATTTTACTGCTGAATAGACACTCTATAATTGAAACACTTCATAAATAATTTTTGAAATACTCCTAAAACCATGACCATAAAACCATATCATCAGTCATATCAGAGCTCCTTCTGTTTGGAATTAAGTTGAATCGTATTTCACTTTGCAAGCATTTTTTTTTTCTATGTATGTATATTGGCTTTGTGTTATATGTTAGTATATGATCATTTACTGTTTTCAAGTGTATTATCATGCTACATTTGAAATATACAAATTTTTTTGTAAAAATAAAACAAGTTCAATCACTCATGCTTCAGTTGTGGGTTTCCAGTGTTGCTAATTTTGTCTGATTTCCATATTGCATAGTGGAAAGCCAAATGAAAATAAACACTGGCCAGAAAGAGAGAGAGCGAGAAATAGAGATGGATGTGTGGGGAGACCTCAGACTGAAATATCCCTGTTAGATTCATGCCAACCCAAATCAACCACTGATGGCTAATGCCAAAATGCTGACCGGAATCCTCTAGCATGTCTGTTCTATTACTCTGCGTGCTTTTACCCACGATTTGAAATCAGCAGATCGTCCATTCTCACAGATGAGTGTACCATGTCACGCTGAGTTATTCTGGCAGTGCGGATATCTTCTGTAAATTTGTTAAAAGATGAGTTCATTCACAATCACACTGATGGGACTCTGTGTTATGGATATGAACACTGCAGTCTGAATTTTTAGGGTTCATTCACATTCATTCGTTAGGATTATTGACCCAAAGGTACCGTGCATCTATTTTTTGATATGGTACCAGTGGCAGTCTTTGGTGTTCTATTGTCTACCTTATAACTTTGAACTTTAGAAGTATTTGCACAATAACGGTAAAGTATCTATATATTTAGTTAGTTAGTCACTAGTGTTTTTTCGCTGCTTTTTTATTTTTTTTATCACATTCTGGGCAGATTGACAATTTTGTGCATTAGTTTTGAGGAATATATTGTGACTTGGCAGGTTACATAGTTTTGCCAGTAGGTGGCTGTCTTCATAAGTGAGTCATTCATTCAACCTTTTTGTTCAAAACACTGATTCATTCATGAACTAAACAAGTGAGTGAGTAATTAAATGATTAATTCAGTCAACTGTAAAGCATGCAAGTATGGCGGTACTTTTTAGTTTGTTTGTTTGTTTATTGAATTTGACAGTAGGCGGCCAGCATGCAGCAAAGACTTTAGACAAGCACATTTTACTGACACGTTTTATTTATTACCAAAAAAAAATCAAAAGAGCTCTGGATGAAGTGGATATTTACCTACAGTTCACTTAAACAAATCTGCAAACGTGTCCTATGTCAGTGATGAAGAAAATAGGTCTGTTAGGTTTAACAACGGCATGTGCAGCTTCTGAAAGACAGTGTTTACAGTGTAATACAGTGTTTTTGGCTATTTTTCTTGTTATTGGCATCTGATACTACATGCTGTAGCAGGCCTACTGTATTATTGCCTTCTTTGTGAGAAAAGCAGAAGTGAATTGGAAGATGTAGCTGAGACCATGAGGTTTTATAAAATGATATACAATATAAACTAAAAAGTAATATTCTAGAGTGTGTTGTTGGACAGACAATTAGTTTTGAGCCACTACAAGATCATTACTAGTTTTGCTCCACTGTCCCAGAAGAGAAAGACTACATTTGTAATGTCCATATCTGCAAAAGGTTTATTTTGTCAGCTTTTAGCAGTATGCTGTAGCAAATATATGGCTTAAAAACCACAAAGCTGATTTTATTGAGTCTTTCAAATAGCATCTTTATAGATCACGAAGTATAACTTGGAGTCATGCATTCTAGACAAATCACCAAACTGCAATGCTGTTATTGGCAACACGGTTATAACTAACCGTGTAACTCATTAAGTAAATGTCTATATCCTAAAATAGATGTAGGGCATCTAAAATGCAAGGTTATGATGTTTCAATCTCTTTTTGTCTCTCTCTCTTTCTCTCTCTCTCTGTGCTCATCTGTCAGTACCATTTCCTGCTGAGTTATTGGCTCAGCACCGCTCTGTGTGGCATATGTGCTTCAGTGCAGTCCACACACCTCCAATTAGCCTTGCATCCATAGACAAACACATTGATTTTACAATATTCTCCTTCACAGGCACACACACACATACGGCTAAATAAACAGGGCCTTTCCGTCTCTCCTCTGTAGGAGAGTCAAATCCTGTGTATCTTTTCCTCATGCATAACGTGTCATGTTTTTCTCATTATACCCTTTGGCATGCTGCAAACATACTGTAGCTAATTAAAAGAATTACACGGAAAAACAATTAACTAGTCACTCTAGTCACGATCGCTGCATTTGTGAATAATACTTTTCATGGCGTAAAATAACAGTATTGAGCAGATTAAAACTGTAATAGATTCAAACGACATACAAGCGTTATTTGTTTGTTTGGTTTTCCCAACAAATAAAATTCTTTGTTTTTAAAAAAAAAAACAATTACAACTATATAAAGCTTTTTTAATTTAAATTATTTGTTGTTTTGTTGTATTTTTAAATCAGATAAACTATTTTTCCAAAACTATGAAATTACTTCCTATTATTTTGTAAAAACTATTAAAACTATACTATATGAAACTTTATATGTAACTGAAATCTAATATATATACAGTGGGTACGGAAAGTATTCAGACCCCCTTAAATTTTTCACTCTTTGTTATATTGCAGCCATTTGCTAAAATCATTTGTTCATTTTTTTCCTCATTAATGTACACACAGCACCCCATATTGACAGAAAAACACAGAATTGTTGACATTTTTGCAGATTTATTAAAAAAGAAAAACTGAAATATCACATGGTCCTAAGTATTCAGACCCTTTGCTCAGTATTTAGTAGAAGCACCCTTTTGATCTAATACAGCCATGAGTCTTTTGGGAAAGATGCAACAAGTTTTTCACACCTGGATTTGGGGATCCTCTGCCATTCCTCCTTGCAGATCCTCTCCAGTTCTGTCAGGTTGGATGGTAAACGTTGGTGGACAGCCATTTTAGGTCTCTCCAGAGATGCTCAATTGGGTTTAAGTCAGGGCTCTGGCTGGGCCATTCAAGAACAGTCACGGAGTTGTTGTGAAGCCACTCCTTCGTTATTTTAGCTGTGTGCTTAGGGTCATTGTCTTGTTGGAAGGTAAACCTTCGGCCCAGTCTGAGGTCCTGAGCACTCTGGAGAAGGTTTTCGTCCAGGATATCCCTGTACTTGGCCGCATTCATCTTTCCCTCGATTGCAACCAGTCGTCCTGTCCCTGCAGCTGAAAAACACCCCACAGCATGATGCTGCCACCACCATGCTTCACTGTTGGGACTGTATTGGACAGGTGATGAGCAGTGCCTGGTTTTCTCCACACATACTGCTTAGAATTAAGGCCAAAAAGTTCTATCTTGGTCTCATCAGACCAGAGAATCTTATTCAGGTGTTTTTTAGCAAACTCCATGCGGGCTTTCATGTGTCTTGCACTGAGGAGAGGCTTCCGTCGGGCCACTCTGCCATAAAGCCCCGACTGGTGGAGGGCTGCAGTGATGGTTGACTTTCTACAACTTTCTCCAATCTCCCGACTGCATCTCTGGAGCTCAGCCACAGTGATCTTTGGGTTCTTCTTTACCTCTCTCACCAAGGCTCTTCTCCCCCGTTAGCTCAGTTTGGCCGGACGGCCAGCTCTAGGAAGGGTTCTGGTCGTCCCAAACGTCTTCCATTTAAGGATTATGGAGGCCACTGTGCTCTTAGGAACCTTAAGTGCAGCAGAAATTTTTTTGTAACCTTGGCCAGATCTGTGCCTTGCCACAACTCTGTCTCTGAGCTCTTCAGGCAGTTCCTTTGACCTCATGATTCTCATTTGCTCTGACATGCACTGTGAGCTGTAAGGTCTTATATAGACAGGTGTGTGGCTTTCCTAATCAAGTCCAATCAGTATAATCAAACACAGCTGGACTCAAATGAAGGTGTAGAACCATCTCAAGGATGATCAGGAGAAATGGACAGCACCTGAGTTAAATATATGAGTGTCACAGCAAAGGGTCTGAATACTTAGGACCATGTGATATTTCAGTTTTCTTTTTTAATAAATGTCAACAATTCTGTGTTTTTCTGTCAATATGGGGTGCTGTGTGAACATTGAGAAAAAAAATATGAACAAATGATTTTAGCAAATGGCTGCAATATAACAAAGAGTGAAAAATTTAAGGGGGTCTGAATACTTTCCATTACCCACTGTGTGTGTGTGTGTGTGTGTGTGTGTGTGTATGTATATGTGTATATATATATATATATATATATATATATATATATATATATATATATATATATAGTTAAGTAGTTTGAAAAATATATGTAGAATTTAGATAAAAAAAACTTTTCTATATATATAACTACAAAACTGCACATCTGAATATGAATTCAATTATTTGAAAGTCCATCAAAAATTACATTTAAAAAACATTTAAATTATATTTAAAATTCCAATATGATGTATAGAACTAGGAAAATACTTTTTATATTTATTTGGATGATAATAATTTGTTATTAATTATGACAATGTCCAATGAAAAAAAAAAAAAAAAGATTTTGCAGACTAATATTTTGTGTTTGTGCGGATGACTCCACAAATTTGGGACCCTTCGGGATTGGTTCCTGTGCCGCTCTCCTTCATTTCTCTTCATGACATCATATGGCCTGGAGCTTCAGGCTAGGTTAAGCCAGGCAATTACCTACCGTTTGATTTTAAAGGCTCAGTCTCTCATTTCTCACACGCACGCTTGTCTCATTGACTTTAATGACCCCGGGGCTTTGCTTGTTCTCGTTTCAAATCAGTTCTCCCTTTCTTACTCTCACTTTCTCCCTCCCCCCCATCTCTCCTCTACTCTTTAACCGCTCTCCCCCTTCTTTTGTGTGTTTCTCTCCCTTTCCCCTTCTCATTTTTATCATTAATTATTAGTCACTCTCTTTTCTCTGTGGTGCTGAGCTGATGACAGCTAATTAAGTGTTGGCTGGTGCCTCCCTCTCTCCCTCTATCTCTCTCTCTCATTTCTCTTTTCTCTTATTTGTTTCTTTCTCTTTCCTCCATGGTTTTTGTCTTGCATCTCATTGTCTTTAGCTCTGCTCGCCATCTTTATTTATTGCAAATGAAATCTCTGTCCATCTGTCTTGTGCTTCTAGAGATCACCAGTTGTGCACCGCACCGTCTCATGGTTAATTACATCTCCTAATATGCTCATTCACTGCTGCAGGCGTTGTCAGACAATCTCATATTAACTCTCACTGACAGTAGTGTGTGTTATACTATCACACTCATTTGTCATGCTAACATTACAATGCCATTTGTCGCCATATTACTGAAGATGGTGCTGATGTTGTCATAGTTCTTTAAAGAGGTTGTAGATCCTTCATTTCAGGGTGGCTGTGTTACACAAATGTCATTGTAATGCTTCATTATAATTCCTTTTTTTTTTTTTTTTAAATGGGCAGCTGGCATGCAATTTCATCAGTTTTCTGCCGTGTAATATACTGAACTATATACTGAACATTCATCTATAATAATTTTGAATATTATTATTATTATAAATTAATTTTATTTAAATAAAATATAATTTATATATATATGTGTGTGTGTGTGTGTATATATGTATATATAAAATGTAAAAAAATAAAAAATATAAATGTTTAAATATAGTGGAAGCCCTGAAATTATTTTATTACTCATAAATTTCAAACCGAGGCTGTTTTGTTGAGATAAATTGGAAATGAGACTGGAAAACAGCTTAAATAAATTAAAATAACAGTGTGTCACATTAAGAGCCAACCAAGCATATGTACGCCAAAGCCAGCTGGACAAACATAGCTGGAGCACAAAACTGGTTTTGGTTAGTTTGGTTTCTGATGGGAGGTAAAAATTCCAAAGGTTGAAAGAAAAAATAAAGTAAACTCTGGACCTTTAGTGGGGAAAAAGAACGGCATGTAATGTCTGAAAAAGATTACAAAAGTTAACATGGAGACAAGATGTATAAAGAACTGATTCAATTAATGCCTGAATAAATTCAGTGCATACTAAAGTCTGGTTTCCTCTGATCATTTGTCTTTAATTCATATGCAAAAAAGATCTAGTAATAATAGGAGAGTGCATTCGACTTTATTGCATTTGTTAATTGAGTTCTTCTTCTTCTGAGTGTAACATGGAACTGAATGATCAACACTAGTAAAAGCTGCTTCATGTGCTGGAGTGCATTAGTTCTGTGTATTATGAAGAAAAAGAAGTTTCCCTCATGATGAGGTTCACACTGTATGCAATGTTTTGGATTCTACTAATTGTACTTTCTAGCAATTTGTACTCTCATGCTTGTATGCGTGTTTGCAAGTTGGGAGTTTTTTCTTTTTTTTTTTTTTTTTTACCAGATCACTTTGTTGGAGCCTACATTGCAAACTAACACAATCTGCAGTAATATTTACACCTTTGGATGTTCATTAAATGTGAGACAAAACGAAAAAAAAAGCAGAAGCAGAAGTCTGGTTGATAATCTCTTAGTTTGTCGTATTGTTCTGTGTTGCTTCATACATATTTTTTTTTTCTCTTTTACAGTTCCAGCTTGTTCTATTTTTCTCCGACATTTTTACTGGAATCTCTAATGCCGCAGTGTTGGCCCTGAAACAGTTATGGTAATTTGCATTATTTATGGATTAAACTTGAAGCCAAATGAAGCATATTGACATTATGTCTCCAAAATAGCATGTTCTACTATAATTAAGCCCTAATTCTGTCATTTTTCTGCGGTAGAACTTAAAACATGGAAAACTGCAGAATTTCGTGATGTAAAGGGCTAAAAGTAAATTGCATTTGGACTGTTTTTACAATTCACCCTCCTGGTTTTTCAGTGACTCATACTACGATTTCAGCTCTTTAACTTTTAAAAATTAAATATATTTGTGTTGTAATTTAATAAAGCATTTTTTTTTTAAATCATTAATATAACCTCATTAAATCTACAAGCTAAAGTTATTATTTCAAACTGCCTGCTTGACTCAACTGTGGTATTGTTTTGTATAGTAGAAAACTAACATTATTTATCTTTTATAAAATGAGCCTTATATATTTTATCCAGTATATTAAGCCATAGGAGATGTAGAAATATATACATTTTATAAAATTATTTTAAAAAGTATCTTTAATATTTTATACAGTAAATAAAGACTAACAGTATGTGATGTAGAGATGTGAATTTTCAAAAATTATTTAAAAAGGGATCTTTAATATTTTATCCAGTATATTAAGACGTAATCTACAGATCTATGATTGTTTTCAAATTATTGAAAATATGTATTTTATACACTTTATCTAGACATATAGTATCTGATGTGGAAATATATATATTTTTATATATAATTTTTTTTTAAAGGGCTCCTTAATATTTTATCCAGTATATTAAGATGTGATTTAGAAATCTGTACATTTTAACAGTATATAAAAATATTTTTTTACAGTATATAAAGACATTGAGTATGTGATGTAGAAATACATGAAATACATTTATACAATTATTAATATTTTATACAATATATAAAGACATACAATATGCAATGTACAGTAGAAATGTAAGGGTCTGCGTAAAGGGAATGACCTGCTTGCGTTGTGTTCACTGACCACAAGATGGCATGAACCTCTCTGCTCTGCAGCCCCATGTGAACGCGTGCGAGAGCTTTTTCAACACCCACTGGTGTCCAGATGCTGCTGTCAGCACGCCCTTACAGCATGTTACCCACCACGCACTTTCTCTCAATGTACTCCACACACACACACGCACACACTTGGAGACAATGGGAGGGGTGTGGACTGCGTGAACCGTGACTCCCCCATAATTACTATCCGCCCAGTCTCAAGCTGCTCCCACTCTGAAAGAGAGAGAGAGAGAGAGAGAGAGAGAGAAAAAAAGGGAGGGAGGGTGGGGTGGGGTGGGGTGAGGGGCAGAGGACGAGAGTCCGACCATTGGCCTGCTTCACCCTTTGTGTGTGAGTTTATGTGTTCATCTGACTCGTGTCTCGCTGTATCTCTGGTCTCTGTTAGAGCATGTTAAACATGCCCGGAGGCAATCAATTCCCCTTTAGCCCTCACACACACACACAGGCGATACACAGCCCCTAAGCTGCCTTTAATAACCTGAGGCGATGAATCACTGATCAGAAATTGCAGACAATAAACTACACCTTTATATCTCCCTTACTGAACAGCAGTGATTGTGTTTTTGCCATTGTGTGAATGCTGTTTAAAGATTCACATTGAATGTATTTAATTTTTTTAGCAGTGCTTTCTACAGGGATTCTAATAGTGATTTAAGCAAGTGATCTTAGGTTGACTTGAAATGCCCAGCAGCATAAGTGATGCAAAAAAGAAAAAAAGAAAAATGCAAATGAGGTATTATTATTTTTATTATTAGGGTTAGGCCTACTACTGTTTAAAAGTTTAATTTAAATTCAATTTATTTATTTATTAGATTTTTGTTTTGTTTTGTATATTATTATGATTTTATATTATATTAGTTTTGTATATATTATTGTATGGTAGAAACAATTTTCACTCAGAAATCGCTAGTAAATTTCACAAATAATTCAAATGAAACTGCAAGTAGTACAATTAAACAAAATTTTGAAGTAGAAAGACAGTATTATCTTGTACATATTTCAAAAATTGATTTATTTACAACTTTGACAAATATTTGAATGTTATTTTCATGAATCCTATACTAATATAAATTTGTGGCCATTTTTATGGGAATCATAAAAATGTATTTTAGTAGATAAAAATGTATTATTTCAGTTTTTATTTTTAAAAATAAAAAAAAAATCTTTTATTTTTTATTTGAATTTTTATTAATGAAATTAACTGTCAGCAACCAACTGGAACACTTTACCACAGTTGTAAGCAACCGCATAGCAATGCCCTTACAGCCAAGAACACTGCAGCATCGCTCACATTTCCTTTATAAAATATCAAATCTATTTTATTTATACTTTATTTTTCATGCGTCATTTTATATTAGTGTATATGAAAGATAATCATTCCTTGCCCAGGGAAGGAAACCCAGCAGAGACTTTGAAATCTGATTTAGAAGTGATTTGCGGTAAATCTACAGTAAAGTACCGCAAACTTCATTTAAACACAAACGAGTGTAATGCGTTCATGTTCAATTACAGTATTTGTTGGCTCATTGATTGCCTGAGCGTAAGACGTCTGGTTTTATGATGAGTGGCCTTCATCTGGGCCGATTATTGTAAGAGTAGGAGTTAAGTGTGTCAATTTGCCCAAGAAAAACTCGGCACCCAAATGGGGTCAAGCCCTGAGATGTGAGACGTTTCCCTCCACTCTACGCATAATTGAAAAATCTATTTTACTGAAATGAAGGGGAAGTGGTGGAGGCGAGGGGGAGGAAAAGAAAGAAAGGACAAGACTTCAGCGGAGGTTTCTCAAGGGGGATGGGCTGAAGGACGACAAGAAAAAGATGAGGGCGGGGTTGTGTTATTATAACCAATATAATAGCCATAAATTTAGTGTTTGTTTGGAAAAAAGCACATCCTAAGTCGTCGTATCTTTGAGTTATTGCTTTTAGGGGATTTCCTAAGAAACTGACATTTCTAATGAGAGCAAGAAAAGGAGAGCAAGCAAGAAAGGGAGGCACAGGGGGTTAAATACACCTGATCTCCAGCGGTCCCCTGGAAGCCAACCTCATTTGTGTCTTGAGTTATAGAAGCACAACCAATCCATTTATTAGAGCGATAAAAATTCTTTAAATAAATGTTTTTTCCCCCTCTCTAACAAGAGCCTGTTCTCTCATCCTCTATTTCTCACCTTTATCTTCAGGATGTATGATATGTTTTATATTAAGCTAGTGAGAGCCTGAATAATTTTACAATTGGCACATTTAGGTTGCATCAGCCTAAACGTACAGAAGTAATTCAATTAAAATGTCAAGCATTAATGATTTCATGAAGGATAAAAAGCATTTAAAAAAATACTGAATTGCAGCACAAATATATAAAAAAAAATTTGGTACTGTTTCTTTTTCCCTTTTGCCTTTTTTGTGAGGGAAAGGGGGGGGGGCTGCTCGCACCCTGGGCAGTGGAGATTAGTTAACACCTAATCACTACTTTAACATGGCTGGGGAGAGTGAAATGAGAAGGGAGGCTGGCGGAAATTATAGTGTCATTGTCTACTGATTCCAAACAGATTTTAGAATGCTTTTAAGTCATTTACTTACTTACGTTTGATTAATCTATGCTTTGTATTTTCAATCTTATTTATCTTGCTTCCAATTAAATGATTCTTACATCTTACAAATTACATTATTTATAGATCATACTGTTAGTGTGGTGCATTTTAATAAATGTATTTATTTTGTCAGTAAATAATATTTTATAAACACCTTTAACATTTGAAATGATATACTGTTTATATTTATATGCCAAGTTACAATATAACAGCGTGCACGACAGCTGTTAGAAAAGCACCACTTACCTCTCTGTAAATATGACCATGTTTGCGTAAATAACAATTAGTTAGGAAGCTACAATGAAGTGGGTGGAAACATTTAAACCTTTGTGTAACCTTTGTGTATTTCACTGAATATCTACTGTAGACATATAGTCATTTTAATGGTGTAACCTAATGTATTCCGGCTGATTCAGTCTTATTAATAGATTTTATATTTAGCAACATGAAGCACATTTTAGGTGACCCATCAAAACATTTTTCTCTTTTATTTTCATTTTATCACCTGATCTTCATATAACACAGATTGACCTACCAAGCAGATCGACTCTCAAATTTACTTTCTTTGCATGAGACGTTGCAAATTAACTAATTAATGTTAATTGAAAATACAAGCATATAGACTTGCTTAATTAAATTCTTTCATCAAGCTATTTTAAAGCAAACTGTGAATTGTGGTCCGTAATTTAGTCTTACAGAAATCTTAACAGACAAAAAAAAAAAAAAAAAAAGTACAGTTCACTGGAGTTAATGAACAAAAAGGATAAGAAAAGGTAAATGCAGAATTGTTTTTCCATTTGCCAAAGGCAATTTGATCAGAGAGGGACACAGATTTAGAAAACCAGGGAATCAAATAATAAAAACTAATATTGGCTCCTCTCATATAAGAGGTGTTAAAACTTTAATGGAGATGGGTCTCCGTGCCAGTTTAGAAATGGATGATATTAAATTACACCTTGAATGTAAGTAATATCTCAGTGTGAGGTAAAAGGCAACATTTTATTTAAAGGGCATCTAACATGAACTCAATAACGGATTCATTGGACAGTTAGTCATATCATGCACTTAATTGTAAATGCGAGTTTGACAGAGGACACAACACTTTGCAAAAAATGTAAATAATGTAATATAATATGAAATAAATTTCAAATCAAAATCAAATACAGTTTTATTTATTTATTTATGTTTTTGTTTTTGTTTTTTTTACCTATTCCCCCCAAAAGGTTTGGCTTGTAGCCTAAAATGTGCTTTATTTGGTAACATCTATAATTTAACACATATGATTAATTAACCTGACTTTGTTACACCAACATATGTTACACTACCAGTCAAAAGTTTTAGATCAGTAAGATATTTAATATTTTTTAAAGAAGCTTCTTATGCTCATCAAGGCTGCATTTATTTGATCAAAAATACAGAAAAAAACAGTAATATTGTTAAATATTATTACGATTTTAAATAATCGGTTTCTATTTTAATATACATTCAAATCTAATTTATTCCTCTGATGCAAAGCTGAATTTTCAGCATCATTACTCCAGTCTTCAGTGTCACATGATCCTTCAGAAATTATTCTAATATGCTGATTAATTATCAGTGCTGGAAACTGTTGTGCTGCTTAATATTTGTTTGGAACCTGTGATACTTTTTTTAGGATTCTTTGATGAATAAAAAGTTAAAAAGAAGAGCGTTTATTTAAAATATAAATATTTTCGAACAATATACACTGCCGTTCAAAAGTTTGGGGTCAGTACATTTTTATTCTTTCTTTTTTTGAAAGAAATTAAAACTTTTATTCAGCAAGGATGTGTTAAATTAATAAGTGATAGCATAGATTTATATGGTTAGAAAAAATTTATATTTTGAATAAATGCTGTTCTTTTTAACTTTTTATTCATCAAAGAATCCTGAAAAAAGTATCGCAGTTTCCAAAACAATATTTGGCAGCACAACTGTTGCCAAAATTGATAATTCTAATAAAAAATCAGCATATTAGAACGATTTCTGAAGGATCGTGTGACACTTTAGACTGGAGTAATGGCTGATGGAAATTCAGCTTTGCATCACAGAAATAAATTTATATTTTAAAGTATGTTAAAATAGAAACCCATTATTTTAAATTGTAATAATATTTCACAACAATACTGTTTTTTTCTGTATTTTTGAGCAAATAAATGCAGCCTTGATGAGCATAAGAAACTTCTTTAAAAAATATTCAAAATCTTACTGATCTAAAACTTTTGACCGGTAGTGTATGTTATGCAAAAATAGTCATTTTAGAGGTTACATTGTGTAGAAATAGCTCCTTAAGGTACCAACTGCATATTTTCAATTTAGTTATTATTAGTATTAAAGCTGTCAGGCATTTAGACTTACAAATGACATGTCCTCTAACAAGCCGGCAGCCAAACGCAGTGGTGTCTGCTGACAATATTGTGTCTTAAGTAAACAACAGTTGTGTGTGAACCGGATTTGACCTCATTTGCCAAATCAATGGTTTTGCCAGACACTAGTGCAGTCCATGATAAAAATGACTCAGGTCAATTACCACAGGTTTCAAGAGAACAAGAGAGAGTGTGTTTGTGTGTGTTTTGAGTGGCGCAGGGAGGTGTTGTTAGACTCCTGTGGAGAGAGTTTACAGCTCACAATGAGAAAAACACACTGAATGCTTTAGTGAGAAGCACACACACTCTCAGATTGCAACACATTTACAAGTATGTAAGCATTCACACTAATGCGTCTGATTATGCATTGATTGTGCGTAGTTTGTATTTAGTGTGAGGTTGAATTGATTACAGATTGACTTTGAATTTTTTTCATTCTGTGGCAGAAACAGGCTTCTAACAAAATGTGCCAAAATGTTCCCTGGTAGTACTGTGATATTTTTGGAGTAACACGTAATACCATGTACTTTGTGTTATGAGAACCATACAATATGCATGCACAATATTACTTATCCTGCATGCAAAATTTGTATAATTTTGCTGGATTTTATATGACATATTTACTTTGATCTTAGAAGCAATCGACCATGCAAGTAACTTGCTTGGTTAGTGAAACTTAGTTGAACTTAATTTTAGGTATGAACGAAAACAAAGTTAAACTTGATGCTGTAATTTTGAAAATATTAGCTATTTTTTTACTTTCTTGTTTGCTTATTTATTTATTTATTTACACCACGAAAAATCTTGATCAACCAATGAATCTAATTCAGTGCTGCTTCTACTGAAACCAGTGAAACTTCACCAATTAGAAGAATTTGGATACAGCTGAAAATAATGGTGAGCTCATGTCTGTTGAGTTGTGGTAATATTAAACACCTTATAATAATTTTACATTATAAAGCTCTACTTGTCTGTAGTTTTTTTTCATGTCTCTGTAAAAAGGGCTATGGTTAATATGTGAAAATATACTCGCTGGAAATGAGGGAGAGCTCCACTCATGTTTTTTCCCTTCGTTTATTCAGGGAATGGAGGAAAAGAGAGAGTGATTGATTAGTCAGAGCTGTCAGACTATCAGTCGAGTGGAACTCGCAAATCTCCGGTTGCTCTGTGTGTGTGTGTGTGTGTGAGAGAGTGAGTACCTTTTTTTTGTTTTGTTTGTCTGTGTGCATTTCACTGCGTTTGATCGTGTAATCCATGAAGAATCGTCCCTTCCTCTTCCTCTAATGATCAAAGCATAAGCTGTCACCCTTCAAACACCTTCTGACCCCCTAAACACCCTGAAAACACACACCCCTGCATTTTCTCCATTTCTCCCACACATTTACATAGCAAATCATTAAGAAAACTTTTAGTGTGAACCTACTATGCAAAAGATTTAGCTAACTATACTGTCAATTTGCTTACTTTTAATGAGGCTACATTTCAATCAAGCAACATTGAAGGCTACAGAGATGAATATTGCGATCAAATATTGCTATAAATAATAAGTCCAAAACCTAAATTTGACTGTCTTTGTAGTTTTGAATGTTTGCATTGCAAAGAAGTCTGTTTGTTTACAGAATGATAAAATCGTACTTTTATTCAGCAAGGATGCATTACATTAATCAAAAGTGACACTGAAGACATTTATAATGCTATCACTGTTTCCACAAAAATATTAAGTAGCACAACTGTTTTCAAAATTGATGATAATTTGGAAATCAGCTTATTAGAATGATTTCTGAAGGATCGTGTGACACTGAAGACTGGAGTAATGATGCTGAAAATTTAGCTTTGCCATCAGGGGAATAAATTACATTTAAAAATATATATAGTAATAGAAAACAGTTATTTTACATTTTTACATTGTTGCTGATTAATTAAATGCAGACATGAGACTTAATATTTAAAAATCTAACTTTTCAGTTCATTACATTATAGGTTCTACCTGGTGTAACATAATAATAACATAGTAATAATAAGTCATATTTTGTCTTGAACAAAACTAGTTCATTTAGATTTTACCACATCAAGTGCGTTTTTTAGGCTACGTGACAAAATCATGCAAAAATGTGCTGAAAGGTTTGCTTGCACTAATGCACACTTTTTCAATTGAATTAAACATAAGGGTCTGTCAAATCGGAATATGTTGACACTTTTCCAAGGGTTTTATGATAATATAACATGCTCTTTCCAATCAGCACACGCTGACCTTCAAATCTAATTAAACCAGAGCGTTATTTGGTGGCAGAGGTTGAGTTTTTATGCATATAAATGATTCTTTAACCTGTGCGTACATCCAAAGAAATCCACTCTCTGCATCATAACAGGGTTGACCATGCAGCTAAAGTGGTCTAATATGTTACTTATTGGAGTCCCTCTCATTTTGTGGCTGTGAAATGAAATGTCTTAATGGATGTTTTGTGGGGAGGGGGAGCTTTTAAAAGAGGGTCGTTTGCATTCATATACACACTGAAAAGCCATTACAGTAGAAACACACTCACACAGGTTGGCGTCCTCTCTGCTGGGGCAGTTTTAATGGTGTAAAGCATTCAATTAAGCTCATTTACCTTGTTGAAAGAGTGTTCAACTAGAACCCTAGTTAAAAGGATAGTTCACCCAAAAATTAAAATTCTCTCTTCACTTACTCACCCTCGTGTCGTTCCAAACCCATCTGACTTTTATTCTTTAGTGGAACACAAAATGAGATCTTTTGAAGAATGTTCATGCTGTTCTAACTGCTTTTGTGTTCCACAAATGAAAGAAAGTCACATAGGTTTGGAATGACATGAGAAAAGGTGACATTTTCTTCAAACTGTTCTGAAAACTTTTTAAAATAAGCTCTCATATATTATTATACATTATATACATTATTTCATACATTTGCTCATTGTTAGTTGGATATATGGACAGTATATTTTAGTCATTTTATGTACTTTTGTTTTTATAAGTAGTCAAAAAAATAAGCTTCAGCAGGTTTTTGAGTTTTCTCAACTTGTCATTTTAAGTTTATACAACAAAAATTTTATAATCTCCCACAAAAATGAGTTGAGCAAACTCAAAAATCTGCTGAAGCTGGTTGCCTTAAAATTTTAAGTTGGATCAACTTTTCTTTTTCTTTTTTTACAGTGTAGTTTTTATGTATTTTATGTCCAGTTAGTATTTTTTGTGCTTCAGATTTAATTAAATGCACAGTAGAAATGTTTACTTACCAACTAAGTGAAAAATGTTTTCAACCGAAATGTATATTTTGTCTTATTTTGACTTTATTAACAACTAACAATAGTATTTTAATAGTTTTAGTCGTAGTTTTAGTTTAGATATACTTTTAGTATACTTTTTATATACTTTAGTATAAGATAATATCCCTGTTTTGCACTAATACTGTAACATTGTAATTTTATATTATAACATTAGAATTTTTTATTACAAATGTATACTAATTTGAGACATTTTTCAGTAACGCTTTACAATAAGTTTCCAAACATTAGCTGTCATGAACTAAAATTAATTTATCTCAAGTAAAGGTTAATATCAACATTTAGTAAAAAAGAAAAGAAAGAAACATTTTATTTCTTCTTAGAAGAAAGACAATCAAAAGTTGCATCTTTTAATATTAACATAAATTAACAGTGAACTGATACTTTTATATTAAATATATTATATTGAACTGTTAACCAAGATTTTAAAAATGTATAAGTAAATGTTAATGCTAACTAATATTAATAAATGTTGTATAAGTATTTTTCATTGTTAGTTCGTTTTAACTAATTTTAGCAAGTGAAACTTGCCCTATTTTGTTATTTGATGATGATGATGATGATAATGATCAAGGCTGCTTTGGGTTGAAGGAAACTTATTGTGCATGTGTTTATTTGATGTTTTTTTTTTTCCTTAGTTTCATGCATGACAAAAGAGGCTTTGAGTTTTCATAGGACCACCTGAAGTATCTTTCTGCTTTTTGCTCTCTCTCACTCTTCCGCGTAGGTGAAAATGTATTATCCAGTGGAGGTATAATTTATTAGACATCTCTGGCCCCCGTGGTCCCGTCCTCCTCTTTTCCTCTTCCGACTGATCCCTCTCTCAGGTTCATCCCTCGCTCATGTTACCCTGTCCAAAAACAATTAGTGTTTCAAGCAGAGGGGGTTACAGCTTCAGGTCTTTGCGGTTGTGTGAGTTTGTGTGCATGCGTGCACGGTTGATGGGATGAGAGACGCTACAATCTTCATTCCCACCCGGGTCGCTTCCGTCCAGAGATTCGACCCTTTGACCTTTCAATGGCATCACAGGGTGAGGAGTCAAAAAGTCATGAAAAATATCCGGTCGCTAAGACATTTGTCTGTATTGGTGTGCTTGAAGATCCAACATCTGGCTTCATCCTTGATTTTTGTCCTGGATTGGTACATTCTTAAAGAACATTTGTGACCCTGGACCACAAAACCAGTCTTAAGTCGCTGGGGTATATTTGTAGCAATAGCCAAAAATACATTGTTATGGGTCAAAATTATCCATTTTTCTTTTATGCCAAAAATCATTAGGATATTAAGTAAAGATCATGTTCCATGAAGATATTTTGTAAATTTCTTACCGTAAATGTATAAAAACTTCTTTTTTGATTAGTAATATGCATTGATTAGAACTTCATTTAGACAACTTTAAAGGTGATTTTCTCAATATTTAGATTTTTTTGCACCCTCAGATTCCAGATTTTCAAATAGTTTTATCTCGGCCAAATATTGTCAGATCCTAACAAACCATACATCAATTGAAAGCTTATTTATTCATCTTTCAGATGATGTACAAATCTCAATTTCGATTAAGACTGGTTTTGTGGTCCAGGGTCACATTTACTATATTAGTATGGTACACTTACAAGTAGTTACTAAAAGTGCAATGTTTTGTTAGTGTTCTTGGAAATATCTTGGCGTACTGTAAAACTACCATGGCATTTAAATATCATAATATACACCATGGTTTTATCACCCTTACATATAAGCACTGGTATCAAATGGTAATACTTTGAAGTATACCATGGTAATTAAATTCATGTGGCATAGTATTCACATGGTATTTCCAAGAATACTACCATGGTACAGTCTCAAAATACCATGCTAGTACCATGTCAAATAAAACATGTTTTTTGTTAAATATGTGCTAAAAACCTATTTTGGAAAAGGTACCTTGAAAATACAATGGTTTTTGGACATGTACCATTGTATTACCTTGATATTCTTTGAAATACATTTGAGTAACATGTAAATACTATGGTATTGTGCATATAGTATTCATTTTAACATCAAATTTGTACTTGCTTGTTTACAAAGTACCATGGTAAAACTGTTGTTCTTTTTTAAAATTTTATATTACTGTTAAAGTTTTAACTTCTACTTAATGAAAATAAGAAATGTTGCCTTGGCAAGAGATTAAAATATACTTTATTATTTTATTTTATTTCAAATCATAAAAATATTTTAAATGTTAGTAAACGATAAAAAGTATTCTTAAAGTACCTTGGAGTGGCATGTACTGTAAATACCGTAACATTTATATGTTAATCAAAAAAGTACTATATATCAGTGTACCACAGTATTACTATCTGATACCAGTGCTGTACCGTTTTGTAGCCAAGGTCAGATCAAGTACAGGATATCAGGATATTTGATCATGATATCATAAAATATTGTAATTCTCACACACATTATCAACATCAAGGTGTCTTATTGCGTTTACCGGTTTGTTTTTTTTCTTACAGCTTTTACATTAAGACGGCAGCCATTGTGTTTAGGCCTAGAAATATATGCATGCATACAACACATATAGTTATGCATTATCATTCCCTTTTACATTTAATTAGATCCCTACTATACCACAAATCTGTTAACTTAGATGTCTGAGAAAGGCTTTTGAGTGGATATTCCACCTATTGTCACTTTGACATCGACTTGATTGTAATATATATTAAGAAATCATCAAATTAAGTACACACATCACCGGTTCAAATGAATCCCTCACCTAAAGACACACAATCACACATGCTGCGAGCGCAATCCTCCACCTCGCTGAGATAATGCCATCTCGAAACGTGAGACAAGTGTACGAAATTTCAATTAGAAAAATGCAATTAAAATGACGGAATTAAACCCTGCTAATTACTCCTCCCCCCTTTAACGAAGAGCTCTGATTAATTATGCTCTTTTAATTTGCATTCCATGTGGAACTAATTGACATGAATTGGTTTTAATTATTTGAGAGGGTGTTTTTTCAATGGCAGCAGTTTGAAAATTTATCTGACATGCTCACCGTGGGAGTTAACGTGTCTTCTCCTCGCAACGTATAGGGTGAGGAAAGCCATATTTACTGTTTTTATGTGTGTGGGTTCCTGACAACAGCCTTATTGCCTATTTTTCTTTACAAGCTTAATTAACAGTAGATGTTTGGTGGGTTACAATGTGCAGATGTTAAAAGTGTGTGAGTGTGATTTAATTTTCACCTTTTTCCATGCACCTACACATATTTGCCCAGATTACTTGAACAAGTTACAAGGTAACATCATTTACAGTTATCTCTGTCAGAAGCTCATTTGCCAGACATTAAACATTTATATAGACTAAGAGAGAGCAATACACTGAGAAAAGATGAGTCTTTATTTTCTGCTGAAAGGCTGATTATCTTTTGTTCCGTTCTTGTAATGCGCAGCCGCACACCTCTGATAATCTTGTTAAGAGTTCATGGTCCAGCTCTCTGTCAGAGTTCATAGGTCATGCAAATAGTTGCTCTTTCTTGATTGAAAAGAAAAGGTTCCCATGAGCCTTATCAAGTACGAAAAGAAGAGAGTGTGTGAAAGACGGGGCGAGAATGCATGAGGGAAATGGAAGCTAAACACATTCACTGAGGTTCATTAGTACTTTAGGTGAAAACCGGAAGAGACAGAGAGACAGGGCATAAAGCAAGTGAGAAAGTGACATTTTCAGCTGAACTTTTTTTTTTTTTTTAAAGCAGCTTAAGTTCAGCAAGGAAACCTCTTCGTTGGGCTTTTGAGATCATGGATTTATGGTTCTTTGGAGATTAATTAAGTTATTAATATTACATTAAAGGTGTGTGATATCAGTGCAGGGCTCCAGACTGCCACTAAAGTGGTCACATTTAAAATGTACCTACTGTTGGTGATAGTCAAGAAAACTTATGCCATTTCATCACATAGCTTGATGTTATCTGCATGCAACATGAGCCATGATGTCCGAATCATGAATAAATGACTCTTATGAATGGGTTTGTTTTAATGAATCAGTCCTGAGATTCTTAAAACATGTATACTTGATGTTTGAGAGACTTAAAGGGATACTACCCCAAAATGAAAATTTTGTCATTAATCACTTTACCCCCATGTCGTTCCAAACCTGTAAAAGCTTCGTTCGTCTTCGGAACACAATTTAAGATATTTTAGATGAAAACCGGGAGGCTTGTGACTGTCCCATTGACTGTATAGTAAATTGCACTGTCAAGGTCCAGAAAAGTATGAAACACATCGTCAGAATACTCCAGCTGCCATCAGTGGTTCAACCGTAACGTTATGAAGCGACGAGAATACTTTTTGTACGGTGACGGTGACATTACGGTGTCGAATTGTGGAATAAAGTCGTTATTTTTGTTTTATTTCCATACAAAAAGTATTCTCGTCGCTTCATAACGTTACGGTTGAACCACTGATGGCAGATGAAGTATTCTGACAATGTTTTTCAACAAAGCTTTTACGAGTGATTAATGACAAAATTTTCATTTTGGGGTGGAGTAACCCTTTAAAGGAATAGTTCACCCCAAAATGAAAATTTGCTAAAAATGTGATCACCCTCAGATCATCCAAGATGTAGATTTGGAGAAATCTAGCATTACACCACAATGTTTTTATCAGCTGTTTGGATTCTTTTCTGACGGCACCCATTCACTGCAGAGGATCTATTGGTGAGCAAGTGCTAAATTTCTCTATATCTGTTCCCATGAAAAAACAAACTCATTTACATCTTGAATAGCAAATTTTCAATCCAAAATTTCATTTTTGATTGAACGTTCCATTAAAAGTATTTAAAAGTACATTTCTCACATTTCTCAAAATATCATCTTATGTGTTCCATAAAAAAGAAATACAGGTTTGCAACATGAATATGAATAAAAGGTTATACAATTTTAATTTTTGCGTGAACTGTCCATTTAAAAGAATCTGTTCACTAATTGTGAAAACAGCAAATGCTCTCCTGGGTTTTTTCTTTTTTTAAATATTGATTGCTTTATACAGAACCAAGATTATGCAGAACTATTTGTATAAAACTCAATTTGTGAGGCTGCAGAAAGATGTTCTGTGTTGAATTATTTAATGACTGTAAAATAAAGCTGTTTGTTTGGTCCAGAAACAATCTGATTCTGTAGTATACTGACAGGAAACAACCAGTAGTTGACATGGCTGGCCAATGTGTATGATTTAACAGCATGCATTAAATGCTAATTCATTTTTCACGACATCTTATGCAGACTTCAGCAAATGATCCAGTAGTTGTTGCTCACTCACACACACACACACACACACACAGATACAGATGGCAGGTTGTAAAAAACGATTCCCCTTTGTACTGCCGTCATAATAGATCCTGTTAAATAGATAATTATAATACCATATGAGAGAACTCTCCAACACCCAGCTCATGATATACAGTAAGTGTGAGCAGATGACTCCATGAAGACATGAAGAAGTGAAGCTATAAATTCAGTCGGATGGTTGGGGAGAGGGGGAACTTATCATTATGCCATAATTCTTCGTCCACTGGGAATGACGCTTCCGATGTTTGAACCGCCTTGGTTACTCATTCACTTGTTTTAATTGCTTGAGTCAGACCCTCATTGACTTATAAGACCTTCATAGGTTGCAAAACGAGATGTGTTCACTTTGACAGAGATGAAATCTCCTTTGCTCACCAAGCTGCATGTATTTGATCAGAAAAACAGTGATATTGTGAAATGGTATTATGGTTTAAATAATGAATAATAATACATTTTAAAATTGTGTTAATTCAAGCTGAATATTGAGCATCATTACTACAGTCTTCAGTGTCACATGATCCTTCAGAAATCATTCTATTATGCTGATTTGCTAATCAAGAAACATTTCTTTTTATTTTCAATGACAGTGTTGAAAATAGATGTGCTGCTTAATATTTTTGTGGAAACAATAATACCATTTTTCCAGGATGAATAGAAAGAACGGAATTTATCTGAAATAGAAATGTTTTTGTTATCAAGTCTAACAACTTCTTTTTAAAAATTCTACTGATTTTACTTATATAACACTTGAATGAATGCTAATTGACTCTGTATACCCTTGTCAGAATTATTTACGCCTTTTATGATCACAAACTGTACTGGTAGTCTTTGTTAGGGTGATTGTTTTGAACATGCGTCAGTATGATCTCATGAGTATTTGCGTGTGTGTCTATTTGAGAGATTATCGGTGTATGTGTTCATGAACATGCCAGTGCAATTTAAAGCCACCATATGAGCAGAAAAATTAATTAGACAGCTTAAACACTTCTGATAATGCAGATGTGTGTGTGTGTGTGTGTGTTCATGTCTGAGCGTGTGTGCATCCAAGCGGCTGTTTGTTAGTTTTCTCTGACCTCCACTTCAGGATTAATATTTAATTAGTTTGCTCAGGCTAGGGAGAGGCACTTATTAACCCAATATGTCAATCTGACAGAGGCAGTGAGGGAGCCTGAGAGAGAGGAGAATGAGAAGGAGGCCGGGCTGCTGGAATATCACAAGGTGTAGTTGTTTACATGATCCACATAAACACCTCGCAAATATCATTTAATCTTTCCACAAAGTGGAAGTATGTTTTCAAACCGGTTCCACGTGAAGTCTGCACCGTTTTGGCAGGTAGACTCGGGTGCAGTCTGAGTAGTAGTCTAAATAGCATTGTGTTCAGTGATGTTCATCTAAATAGCTTTGAAAGTATCTTGTTTTGCCACACTTACAGGCTCATTATATGTGATTTTGGAATAAAAAAGAAAAATATTTTCCCTGATGAAAATATTATCTCTCAGAAGTCCCTCTTTTTGTAATATTTTTATATTAACGACTGCAGTACTTAGTTATTTATCTACTTTGTCTATTAAAAAATTGTCAATTGTTGTCATGCAGCAAAAGCATAGAGGTATACAAAAATTAAAGTACAGTGCAAGCATTTTGGTCTTTGATGATGAATGTTTGAGTTCATATTGGCGTCTGTTTTTTGCACTTTTTACCTTGGCATTTACTGGGCTCTTAGTGTCAGGACAGTAACCTGAGAAACGAGATTTAAGACAAATCTTTATTTGATCTCTATTTAATTACATTTCTTTCTAAGAGAAACAACTGAGATATTAAAGATATTTGAGAAATATTCAAAAATTATGCCACTGATGCTTAAAAATTTTACCAGTTCATTTGAAGTAGATGTATGTGTGTATGTGTGTACTTGTTTACGCTACATTGTGGGGACCGTCCCCACAAGGATAGTAAAACCTGAAATATTTGACATTGTGGAGACCGGCCTGTCGTCCCCATGAGGGAAAAAAACAGTAAATAAAATAATAGTAGTAAAAATAGAATGTTGTTTATCTGAAAGTGTAATAATGCAAACAGGTTTTCTGTAAGAGGTAGGTTTAGGTTTAGGGGATAAAAAATATAGTTTGGTCTGTATAAAAGTAATAGAAGTCTATGGAAAGTCCCCACAATTTACAGAAACAAACGTGTGTGTGTGTGTGTGTGCGTGCTTTAAAATAAATTTAAAAACAGCCCACAACATATTAATGTCAAAACAAGCTTTGTGATAAGTCACATTTTAAGATGTTCATGGATAGAAATATTACAAGGTTAAAATTGCTAATAATAACTTTAATTAGCAAAAATCATTGCCCCCATCTACATTTAAAGTTAAAATTTGTTGATAGTGTCAAGAACAACATTTTGTGTCAAGACTTTTTCCCAACAATTATTCTTGACAAGGCCGATATAAGTATGAACATAAAAACTATGGAATGAAATTAAATATTGCCTACTTATAAAGACAAATATATCTGTATGACCCCTAAAGATTTTAAAAAGTTGATCAAATTAGTTTTCTGATGCATGTAAATTTTCTGAAGCACAAAAAGTCATAAACCTAGTCATATTCTGCATTTTTCCTCACATCCACAATTTCTTTGTGTATCTAATTTTGTACGATTGCATCCACAATATTTCTTTGAATATATTTGCTTTGTTGACAAGTAGCAGTCATTTCTACAAATATGTAAACACCACATGACCCACTGGGGCTACATATCACTCACAGATACACAGATAAAGGTGTTTTATAGATCCCTGAGGGGAAATTCAGAAGAATCCTATCTGACATTCAGGAGTATCTGGTATCGTAGTAAAACCATGTATGTCTTTGACCATGTGTGTGCATGTTTGGGTGTGTAGAGACTTATGATGGACTAAACAGATATGGCTGTATTAAAGCAGATCAGCATATCCAGATCTATGTTCTGACATTGGCATAATCTGACTTCTCCTAATCTGTATCCGCCATCACTCCGTTAGCAGGGTTTTTTTTCTTTCAGCATCCGCAGACAGTGTGCTTGTGTGCCGCGACCGTGTCTAGGGAATAATTTAAGGATGTCACTCTCCTGTCATATTTGACGGTGTAAGATGTGTAAATTTTTGACATCTGTAGTGAGATTTACATGCAAAATTCAGTCCCTGTGTGATCCTCACTTTGCAAAAAATAGCACTTAAGAAAACATCTCAAATGCTTAGAATATTACACTCTTTACCACCATATGTGACAAAGCTATTAAAAAGTTTATTCAAAACATCTATCTTAAAGGCAATTACACTAAGAAAAAAAAAACTGCTTTCCATTTTTTCTGAGATCACAGCATATGGTGATATGTCTCGATGCTAATCTTGCATTAAAAGTACATTTCATTTTGTGTTTTCTCTAGTTTGACCTTATGGGAAATCCAGTGAACAGTCAGGGCAAGATACAGACATATAATTATAATTCATTAGTGGTGTTTGCTAAAGCTTTATTAAAGTAATCACACTTTTTTATTGCTTTATGGACAATTAAATTAAATAGATATAGGTTTGCATGAAGTAGGGACCTGAGCCAGTAGGCAACTTCATTGCAATGCAAAAAAACATTCATGGAGCATGGCAAATGCATTGCAGTGCCCTAGCAACCACCACCAACACCTTAGCATATGGCAACAAGATTTGCATGGCAACCACCACTCATATTTTCTTCAAAAATGTAAATAGATAATTTATGCGTGCTTTATTCCTTATAAAGTGAAATAATAGCGTGTTAATGGATATTTAAATCACATTAAATATGCATGGCATATTTTGTTGTGAGTTCATGTGCAGGGGTGCTTGTGTGTGTGTGTGTGTGTGTGTGTGTGTGTGTTAGAGAGAGTACACATCAGATAGCATTAGCTGATGATTACTCTCCGATGTTATGAGATTGATGAGTGTTAATTATACACACAATTAGTCTCCTAATTAAACATTTATCACACAGTTCAGAGCGAGAGGGGGAGAGAGAGCTTGAGTTTATGAAGGCTTTCATACGACATCAAGTATGTATGTGTGTGTGTGTGTGTGTGTGCGCATCTGTTTGTGTGTGTGTGTGTGTGTGAGGTTAAATTGCTGCTTATTCCCCCCTGGTTGGATTTCTTTTTTCCTTCCTGCAGGTTTCCAGTTTTGCTTTTCTTCTGTGGTGTTTTTGTTTTTCAGGGATGAAACGACCCATCGGATGAATGCATGTCAGAGAAGTGTGACCCTCTCTCTTTCTTTCTCTTCTTTCCCTTTTTCTCACTCTCACTCGGTATCCGGAGTTTGCAGGCCTTTCTTTGTGATCCGTGGTGGATAATGGTCATTCCTGCTGCTCTAGCAAACAGTGGATCAGGAGAGCATTTCCAGGTGACCAGAAAGAGACCACGGGCAAGAGCGAGAGAGGGAAGGAGAGAGGTCGCTGTGGCTAAATTATGGGAATACATGGTACATGTTTACTTTATTCAAAGGACAATACCATGCTAAACACAGAAATTCAGTATTTGTTGTGCTGATCAACAGCTAATTAATATTTAAAAGTGCACTACATAAAAAATTATCAGTGAGATTTTTGCAGTTTCATATGTTGCTTGCAAAACATTTGATTTCATCAAAAAGAAAAAAAGAAAACATATGAAGAATGCTGGTGCAGCTAACTGTCAAAACCCGATGCCAAGTTTTTATTTATTTTTCTCTTTATATTTATATTGATGTTATTATTCAATTTCCTGAACTATTAATACAATAGTGGTCTTTGACTTCATACTGACATCTACTAATATGGAAGCCTGTTTCATCCACAGTATAAGAAAAAAAAAAAGTGAATTACTTTTTATCTCACAATTCGTACTCTTGCAATTCTGTGAAAAAAAATAATTGCAAGATATAAACAAGGAATTTAGACTTTTTTCTTGCAATTCCGAGTTTATATCTCAGAATTCTGACTTTTTTCTCTGAATTATAAGTTTACATCTCTCAGTTGTGTTGTTTTTTTCCACCATGGAATAAAAAAGGTAATTGTGACATATATAAGTCACGATTACATTTTTTTTTTTTTTATTACCATTGTATGTTTTGAAAGCATATTTGTCAGCATTTAAGTAATTTTGCCACTAAACGTCTCTGAGAATGGGAGGAGTATTAAGCTGGTAATGTTATCTTTTTGCGCTGCAAAAGACATGAGATAAACAGTCAAACATGTTCATCTTGTGTTTGCATACCTAAACCATACCCTAAACCTAACCCATATAATAAGTGCAAGTTGTTAATTGCTTAGTGCTTATAAGTACACTGTAACAAGGACACCTTAAAATAAAGTGTGACCTTTTTTAATTTATAATATAAAATCAAAATGTTGTACTTTGCTCTTGTGATATGCTGCATACGAGACTGCGCTACAGTTAAGGTATCATATCGATCACAAGTGCAGTATGGAGTACCTCAAGGCTCAGTACTAGGGCCATCACTTTTCACGCTTTACATGTTACCCTTAGGAAATATCATCAGGAAACACGGTGATTGTCTTGCACGCTTAATAAACAAACTCCAGATGGTCCAAAATGCAGCAGCTAGAGTTCTTACTAGAACCAGGAAGTATGACAACATTAGCCTGGTTCTGTCAACACTGCACTGGCTCCCTGTTAAACATCGTATAGATTTTAAAATATTGTTAATTACTTATAAAGCCCTGAATGGTTTAGCACCTCAGTACTTGAGCGAGCTCTTATCACATTATAGTTCTCCACATCCACTGCGTTCTCAAAACTCTTGATAATACCTAGAATATCAAAATCAACTGCGGGCGGCAGATCCTTTTCCTATTTAGTGCCCAAACTCTGGAACAATCTACCTAACACTGTTCGGGAGGCAGACACACTCTGTCAGTTTAAATCTAGATTAAAGACCCATCTCTTTAACCTGACGTACACATAACACACTAATACGCTTCTAATATTCAAATCCGTTAAAGGATTGTTAGGCTGCATTAATTAGGTCAACCAGAACTGGGAACACTTCCCATAACACCCGATGTACTTGTTACATCGTAAGAAGAATGGCATCTACGCTAATATTAGTCTGTTTCTTTCTTATTCCGAGATCACCGTTGCCACCCGATCCAGTCCGTATCCAGATCAAATGGTGGATCAGCACCTAGAGATGACCTCTACAGCCCTGAACGTCAGCGGAGGTCAGGACACCTAGATGAGCCCCAGAGACAGAGCCTGGTTTCTCCCATGTTTTTTTTCTCCATTCTGTCACCGATGGAGTTTTGGTTCCTTGCCGCTGTCGCCTCTGGCTTGCTTAGTTGGGGACACTTAATTTCCAGCGATATCGTCGACTTGATTGCACAGATACTATTTTAACTGAACTGAGCTGGACGATGACATCATTGAATTCAATAATGAAATGCCTTCAACTGAAAATTGAGTGTTTAATCTTGTCATTTTACATTATTGACACACTATTAGCTGCTCTTACTAGCTTACTAGCTGCTCTTACTTTTCACAATCCAATCAACAACTGATGGATAAAATCAAGTGCCGCCTTAGGTTTTTTTTTTCTTGTTTGACAGTCATTACAAAATCTCGCTTCTGTTTCATGATGACTTTAAATCTGAATTAGTCTGGCTAATTCATCTGAAGGTCTGTTTAATCATTTTCAGTCACCAGCTCTTTGCAAAGGACTCATGGTCCAAAGCACAGTAAGGGACTCTAAAAATGTTGGTACCACCAGTATTTATATCCTGTAAAATTAAACTTCTGAACATTTACAACTGTATCTGTTTATTCATTAAACATTTTGCCAATGTGCTGAAATCTTTTTTTTTTTTTTTTAAACGACATCGAGTCTTGTCCATGTCAGTACTTAAAATACCTTTTAAGTACTGACATGGACAAGGTTGAGGAACTGTTTTACCGGTGATAAATTAAAATCTTTTGAATTGATCTGTATTTTCTTGTTCCCACAAAAAGACAGTGGTATCATGTACCCTTGGGTGGTATACAAAATATAGCTTCAGTCTCTCCCGTGGACCACCTTCTGCACCATCTGACAGATTTAAAGTGTGAGAACAGAGAGATGGCCTTACAAAAAGTACTTTAAGATTACCATGCTATCTGTGATGGTATTAATATCATTGCACTTTGATATTTCTACCATGTTTCTCAATGATTTCTTTATGCATATGCAGTTATGTAGCGCTCCAAGGTGCTTCAAAAAAATACTGTGGTATTGCCATGGTATATACAAAAACAATCATATTATATGGTACCACGTCAAAAAAAAAATAATGGTATTATAAATTAATCACAGAATGTATGACATATGCAATATTACACAGCTTTTATTTGAAGCTTTATATACTTTTCTACTTGTCTTCAGCTGTAGTTATGAAAGGAAAAGTGTGTTTACACCATGAAAAGACAGGGGGGAGGTGTATGTGGTGTGTGTGTTCGTATCACTGAAAGCCGAGCGAGGTTATGAAAACAGTCATTCTTCCCGTCATCGCTCCATAGCCAGTGATTTAGCGGCGAGCCGCCCCGGTGCAGCAGTAAAACGGCAGGCAGAGATTTACAGTGCACTCTGGGATATCACTCAGCCCAGGGGCCACCTTGCCACATCGTCCCAGCTCACCTGCTACTGTGTTTTACCAGCCAAGCCTGAACACCCCCTAAACCCCCCAGACCTCACACACCCCAAACCCACTGGACCACATTCAGAGGGGTTAAGCTTCTGATTGAATCACCAATCAGGCCTGATTAATAATAACTTGTGTGTGTGTGTGTGTGTATGTGTATGTGTCTATATATATATATATATATATAGAACATAAAAATACATTGTAAAATTATTTTATTGCTATTTTCCAACTCATTAGGACTCAAATAATACATTTTCATGTTTCTTCAAATATTACTTTTTAATTTGACGGTTTTTATTGTCCATTAAAATAAAAGATAGTAACATTTGCTTTAAGGTCAGTTGTTTTCACATGCATGTTTTAATACTTAGGTTTTCCTGAATATTTGCAGTAAAATTTCACTTTTCTCTCAGCCCCAGCTCCTCAATTGTTTTGAAACCATTTAAAGGTTAATTGTATTCCCTTAAATTCACATTATATTTACCTGCATCCAGACATGAGTAGGAGTGAGTCAAGTTATGAGATGGAAAAACAATTATTGCATGTTTTTATGCGCTTATTTTATGTACATAGAAATTCAATCACATAAAAACTAGCCAAAGAGCTGTCACATCTGGGCATTTGTAATCTGGTTTATACTTAACAAAATTGCTGTTTTTATACAAAATTCAAGATCATTTTTTAATGTGATTTTCAGTTGTAATAATTTAAGGTTATTGCGGTCCATATGAATGTTGTCATTTATATTTCAACAATGCATAATCAACATGATTTATCTCTTGAAAATGACTGCTTTCATTTCATTTTGTTTGATCTGTCAGATTCTGAAGTCTATGTAATATGTACATTCCCGTTCACTGCTGTCATGAACTGCTTATGTAAGTTGCATAGCGTGACTAAAGAATCGCTGCAAATGTGTCATGCATGACAAACATCTTTCCTCATGATCTTTTTTATATCTGCTATTTCTATGCTAACAATAATTGATTATGTCATGCCTCAATGCATTGTCTGTCACATTTTCTTCAGGGGCAGCGTAATTGGTTTGGCATGCTCTCTCCTCATGGTCTGAATGCTTACTAGATGACATTACTGGTGTTACTTTATCCGCTGGTATCTCTGAATGTATTCTTTTGAGACAGCAGCTGCTTTCATGTGTTCTGTGAAAAGTTCCCATAAAGATAACAGCACACATATGAATGCACGGCATAAAATTGATCTGCATGTTTGTAGGTCCGCAGCCCAAATTCTCAGAAATTCTGCTGTAAATTAAATTGCGTTTTTAAATTGACTTCTTATTGCTATTCAAGCATTATTCTTGATGACATGATGATTCTTGAAATTATTCTGTGTGTTCTTACTGTGATCTACATTTTTGCATTTGGGGGACACTTTTATTCAAAGTGTGAGGTTTTAGATGCATTAAAAGGAAAAGTTCACCCAATAATGAGAATTTGCTTAAAATGTACTCACCCTCAAGCTATCCAAGATGTACATGAGTTTGTTTCTTTTTCAAAACAGATTTGGAGAAATATAGCATTACATCACTTGCTCACCATTGGATCCTCTACAGTGAATGGGTGCCGTCAGATTGAGAACGGCTGATAAAAACATCCCAATAATCCACACAACTCCAGGCCATCAATTAACATCAGATGAAGAAACAAACTGATCAACATCATGGTCGGCCTGAAGGTGACTAAATTTTCAGCATGTTTTCATTTTTGGGTCAACTATTCCTATTATGTTTAATACATAAGGTTTTAAATATACAATTCAACTTCAAACATACCAAAATGAATGCATGCATTTAATTCTGAAATCATATTCATCTCATGATAGTGCTCTGTATCATTTATTTGTGTTTCTAAAGGCAGTGGCAATGGTGGTTTCCTGTGCTGTCCTGCTCTGACTGGTTGGTGTTGTTTTTGTGTTGTTGTTGCTGGAGAGAGCATGTGTTTACTTTCCTCACCATGTGTTTACCTTAAACTACAGGCCCTCTCGTAAATGTCGACATGAGGCATGAGTTGTGTGTGTGTGTGTGTGTGTGTGTGCGTGTGCGCGCGCGCGCAAAAGTGATCCTCACCAGGAGGGTGTGAACAGGAGTGGAGACATAACCCTTGATACCACCTGTTTCCTGTTTTCAGGTGATCAGTGCTAGATTTGTTGGACAGGGCCGAAGATCAATTGGTCACAGATACCCCCTATCTTCCCTCAGTATAGAGCGTGGGAAAGTCTGATTAGGTGAGTGTGCCTGTGCTACAGTGCTGCTTTTCCCTTTTGAAAAATGCAGATGAACAGATGGAATGCGTATAGCCTAACTTTAGAGCCATTTTGTTAATTGAATTTTATTAATTGAACATTAATAGTGTGTATTTATATTGTTTGTGATCAGCACTGGCCAATGGTGTGTCTTTTTGTGCCCCAGTAGTCTATACAGAAACTGAACACCACACACTCTTTTCCCCATCATTTTTTGTTTTATCTCTCAAAGTCTTTAGTAATTAAAAAGCAGAAAGCTTGAAAAAGTAAGTACTGTATGTTTATATAATATTATTATGGTATATATATAGTTGTATATATAATATAATAAATTATATAATATAAAGGACCATTTAATATTAAAATCAAATGTTTGGGATTGGTTCAATTTTTTAAATGTTTTGAAAGATGCTCAAAAATACAATACAATATACACTACTTATGCTCAAAAATACAGTAAAAACACTAGTACTGTGAAATCTTATCATAATATAAAAATAAAAAAAACATTATATTTAAATGTTAAAATGTAATTCCTTTGATTGTAAGGCTAAATTTTCAGAGCCGTTGGATTTTCCAGAAATCATTCTAATATACTAATTTGGTGCTTAAGAAACATTTCTTATTATTATCAATGTTGAAAACAGATGTACTGTTTAATGTTAATGCAGATTTTTTTTCAGAATTCTTAGGTTAAAGGTGGGGTAAGTGATTTCTGGTAGCCAATGTTGACATTTGAAATCACCAAAACAAACACGCCCCTACCCCAAAATGGTCTCGCCCCTATTTTGATAGCTTCGCCCCACACATAGGTCTATGTACGGCAATGACTAGTTCTGTGAAACAAAGCAAAACCAATGTTACTCACATATCAAGAAGAAACAAAGCAACCTTGGAGTCCGATCGCAGGCCTTCCGCTCCTTGAGTTCTCTCCTGCGCTGGAAAGCTGATCCGATATTTACACGGGTCCTACTTCTTGCCTTATCATAACACCGTGTCTACCCCGGATGCAAGCGGCGCGGCACGACAAAATATTATAGAACTCATTATAATCAGTGATTCTGTCTACACTGGATGCCGTACCTCGACACGACAAATCCTAGACAGTAAACTGCTGTCGCATTCTATTTATGACGTTATTGACACAAATTTCAAATGATTTTCAACGATCGCTTTGTTGCGTCCAGTGTAGACAGACCTGTCAAGTCCGATGTAGACACGGTGTAAGCCTTCTTTTGTTTCGCAGACATTTTCCTCTTTTGTTTTTTATCTGCCATTTCTATCTTTCTGTCGTCGTTCGGCTCGGCTAATGTCCGTCATGTGCACCGATGAGCGCTCTCTCCTCGCATCATGAGTAGACACGCCCCTTACTGCAGATTGGCTACAAGTTTGTTTTGGTACTGGGCCCGAAAAAATACATACCCCACCTTTAATAGAAAGTTGAAAAGAACAGCATTTATTTGAAAGGTTTTTGTAACAATGTTACATTGTTCATGTATCCTTGCTGAATAAAAGAAACTGTTACTTAAAAAAAAAAAAAAAAAAAAATTGCTGACCCCAAACCTTCAATTGGTAGCGTGTGTATACATTTTGGCAAATTGTAAATATGCATAATGCATATGCTTCTGCCACAGTTACATATTCTGCATTGTGCTGCCCTGCAACATTATGAAACTAGTTTTTATCACGATCTGTGATCTGTGTTTGTGTATATATACAGTAAGTCTATAGTTGTATAAACCTAAAAAGAATTGCTGATATGATGTGTTTTCTTTAGTCTTCACAGGTCAAAAACTCCTTGTCTTGTCCTTGTCCTACTTTTTTATCTATATTCCTAATATCTCTATTAATGTGACCCATTGCTACAAACCACATTTTCTGATAAAATAACTAATTTATTCTCTTTTTAGCTTTATAAAGAGACAATTATGTTTGAAAATGTGGGATATGTGCTCTTCATTCAAAGATGTTGTACCAATATGAAGACGCTAATGAAAGTATGATGTCATGCATTTTAACCTGTATAACATGCCCAGACTTGTTCATTTTGTCTTTTCTTCTCCCATAATTACCTTTGGTTCAAATCAATTTCAAGCCGAACACTCAATTTACTGAAGCCAAATTCATTAATTTTGAAGAATACATGCAGCACTTCAAGAATAAAGTGCATTTCTAATAATGTCCATATCTTAGTATTGATTATATTGAAGACATTCAAAGGCTTATAAATTGGACAGAATGATTGATGGATGGATGGATGGATGGATCAATGCATAAACCATTTGGTCGTACTATGGTACAAGGAAGCTATGCCATAGTGCTTCGGTATATACCATAAATGTCTACCATATTTATGTACTACGGTCTTCTAAGGTACATCATAGAATACCATGTTATTACCACTGTAATCAGTGACACATGTCCAAAAAACATGGTATTACCTCATGGTATAATGTAATACCATGACTTATGGTATTACATCTGAGTACTCTCACTATACTGAGAAACAGAAAGAAGTATTGAGAATGAGATCTTTAATAAATTACGTTACACTGTGTATCAGTTTGGCAGCTGAGATCTAGTTTAAGTAGAGTGAATTGTCAATATTTTGAGATGAATTTCTCATATTCCACACCAAACACACACACACTCACTCAGCAGGGTGACCATTTCTCCAGGGTCAAGGAGGTACATGGGAATTATCACTTTTGGAGACTCTCACCTGTTTTCTTTGTGACCATACAAATCTCTGTGTCCCACGTCCAGCATGTGAAACTGCTGTGTATGTGTGGACTCAGACATATGTCTTTCAGATGGTGTCTGTCACAGTGATTTAATGTTCAGGAGTGTGTGAACCACTGAACGAATATATCAGTATTTCAGACTGCAACTGATATTAGAAATCTATTTGTTGTCTGACAGCTCAGTATCGTGGTTACTATCAGTACATTGCTTCAAATGTCTGAATATTTAGAAACCAGTCATTATTAAGGAGAATGTACTGAATTACATATGCGTTATAACATGCTATTGTCTTCGGTAGTCATTTAATTATTGAGTAACTTTGGCAACATTGACAGTTATCAAGTGGAACTGAATTATCTTTAGATCTGCTTTATAGCTGAATAGATTTTGTTTTGTAATTGATGACGCTGCCATTGAACTGAATCGAATCCGCAACTGACTTGACCTAAATATTGACAGACGTCTTCTATGAGCTGATTTGTTTTTACAATTGAATTGAAGTTATTTTATAACTGTTGAAATTTTACTACTACTATTGCAAATCTGCTTTGAAACAATCTGTATTGTCTAAAGCGCTTTATAAATAAAGGTGACTTGACATAAAAAAAGTGCATGATTATGTTGGCAGTGCGTTCACAGCATGCTCTTACCTCGCAACGCTTTCCAGCATACTGTGATGCAACAGATGGGAAGTTATCATTAGAGAGCATTAATTTCTTTTGCATTATCCTCAATAATTATGTGAGACAAAGACAACAGCACGAAGTCATCCAGCAGCTGAGTACAACACACAACTACTGTATATCTGAAGGAGTTTCTCTTCCTCGTCTGTTTTTCTTTGGCCATTATCCCCTGTCAGATCCCTTTTTAGTTGATAAATTAGGCCTTCTGTACCATCCTGCCTTAGCCATTGTGATGTGCTGAAAATATTTATATAATTTGGTGTTCCAGGTCAGAAATGACTGCCCTGTTAAAAATTGCTTGTAAAGCTCTCATTATACCATATCACCAATCTTAGATTTAATCTTTTAATCAACTTATTTTCTTTTAATTCACACAAGTTTTGTATTTCTTTTTGGAACTAAGCTGATGAACCTCTCTTTTTGAGGGAACATTTTAAAAAGTATCTATAATGTTTTTTTCCACTCAAAAACAGAATCCAATATTTGGTCATAACATAATGAGACATTTTTAAAAGGCAGGTCATGTTTGACCCAGGAACAAGTGTAAGTGGGGGGAGAAAGCAAAATAGAAACACATATCAAATGTTTTTGGGGAAATATTATACCCTATGTGAGCAAAGTCGGTAAGTTTTAGCCCAATGCAATAACTTTAACTAGCATTTTTGGGAAAAAGAAAATCCTGTCTGGGTCAAACTGGAATACAAGATTTAAGTAATTCCTTTTTCCGAATTGAGGTTTCCTGAATCTTTTGAAACTGGGATTTAATGCCTAAGAGTTCTATATTATATTTATTTATTTATTTTTAATTGAAATTTGGATATTCTGCAAATTGGCAATGACCGGGTATTATCACTGATTGTATAATATTTTAGCTTCAGAAAGGGAAAAACCAGTGAAGTTGTTCATGGTTAAGAGGGCCAGACAGAATCATACCAAAGAAGTGGGGTGAATTAATTGCACCGCTGATTAATTATTTGCTTATTTGCTTTGTTTATTTGCATGCACTGTACTGTTTTAAGACTAGAATTGCACAAATGTTGCCTCAAAATTGCAAATTGGACAGTGCAATTCCTGATCTTGCATATCAGTTCTGAGCGCTTCCATTGTGCAGAAAGCAGGTGATAAAATCATAACATTAATTGCAATCTATAATGAGCCCAATTTGCATAAAAAGCAGGCGTGTTTGCACATTTAGCGCCTGGTTAAACTGGATTGCGATTAAGATTTTGATGCTGAAATGCAGCGTGCAACTGCTCACCGAATTCCCCACTTTATGTCTTACCGTTCCTTTTTTATCTCTTTATTTACTCACCCTCTCTTTTTTATATAAATGTCAGTTGTACATTGTGCGAGTGATGATCTAAAAGCTTATAGAGAGAGAAAGGTCAGTCGTGATGGTTAATTGATTTTATAGCGACATTGGAGGAGAGTGGAAGGAAATTGCTGTCTCTTATGAGTCCCATTTTACCCAGGGCTAACATGACACTGTGACAGTATTATTTGGCTCAGCAGTCAGGGAAAGGCGGCTATCATATTGCTATTATATCGCCCATCCACAATCATTTAGATTACACACACAATTCTCTCACATCAATTACGTTATTATAGCCAAAGACATTCACAGACAAACTGAGAATTGTAATGCAAAGCCTATAGCAGGAGCGACACACGCTCGCGCGAACATATCCACTGTTTAGGGGGAGATTGGGGTTTTATTGGCCGAGCCGGTGGAGCGGGACTGCAGGATAATGGGTAGTTATCCAGGCCGCCGTTTCGGCTTGCCAGAACACAGAGTCTTTGCGAATAAAACGCAAGAATCGCTGTAATCGGAAGCTAAACAGGAATTTTTCCGAGGGCGCAGGGCTGTTTAGCCCCCTGCTGATTGACCTGGATACCAGGGGCCCCAGCAATCTCTTTCCACTTTACAGAGAGAGAGCACTGTCAAGGTCAGCTGAATGTAAAGTCAGATGGAAAGGGAGATTGGAGGGAGATGCTGTTAGATTCACTATATCTTTCTGTTCTCTTTCCATTACAGTGACTCATATTCAGTCTGACACTAGACTTTAAACCCCGGGATGGCGGATAACGCAGGAACAGAGAAAGCTCACAGCTGTCACTCATGGTGATTGATTGACAGGGGCAAGTATGATGGATCACTAGAGCTCATTTGATCTGAAACGTCCCAGTTGTATGTTTATGAGTGTGTTTATGCATAAATCAATACAAAGGAAATTGCTTTAGACATTATACACTAAAAACAATATATATATATTAGAGTACAATACTATTTTAGTATTTCTACTTCAAAGATTGAACGTTTAATTCAACGTGTTACACTCTGAGTGTTTCTACACTTAGAAAATTTTAAATAACAATAGTAAGTTTATGTCAATAGAATATAAAGTAAAATAAAAGTCAATACCTTTGTTTATACATTAATAAATATGATTTGATGCAATAGTGTATCTAAGATGAGGAAACTTCCTAACCAGCTTGCAATATATGCAGTATTGTTATATCTGATCTTAAATGTGTTTTATGATTAAGATCACAATGAGTTCACCTTCTGAGCTCTGAAATCAATAGCTGCCACTGTCTATCAGTACAAGATATATGAGCTACTCAAAGCCACACACACAACCACATTTAATCACATGCATTGCCATTGCAGATTTAACAAAGCAAAAAGACCATTTTTATTTATTAAATTCAAGCATGATTAGTTTATGTATACACATCAATGCATATTGATCAGTTTGAAATTAATATAAAATTGTTATAAAATCCACAGATTAATATAATGTGATATTATATGGTACACTACCTTGTTTTTTTGTTGTTGATTTTTAAAGAAATTAACACTTTTATTTAGCAAGGGTGCGTTAGGTGATCAAAAGTACCAATGCACACTTTTACATTTTTATGTAACCCCTGTTGAATAATGGCTGTTGAAAATAAATAAATAAATAAGATTGCAATAAAGAACAGTTATTTTACATGATTCATTTACACTAATTTCACAATATTACTGCTTTTACTTTATTTTTAAAGTGTAAGACTTCTTTCAAAAATCTGGCAGACCTCAAACATTTAAAGAGTAATATATAAACGTATGGATGTGGAAGAATTTTTGATGATTCTATGCTTAGATCATGCATGCATTAAATTACATTAATGAAGTTTCTAAAATATCTTAGTTGTCATTACATTTCCACTGCAAAGATGACTTTTGTTTTCATTGTTAAAAGCAATGATTAGCAAAGATGCGTGTTTTAATGCCATTAAGTCATCACGACAGCTCTAATATATGTTATGCATCAAGATGCCAAATGATAATTGCAATACCTCAAATGGCAGTAAATTTGAGGCATTTGCATTTTAAACACCATTAGTGTACTCAATTTGTTCTTGAAAGAGATAGGAGGTCTTTTATGTTAATGGAGATAACATTTAGTATTATTGCAACTGTATATAATTGACCTCATATGTGTTTCAGGGATATGTTTAATTTGCTACCAACGGTGCACGTCGAAGGATTTTGAATTAAATCGAGGCAGCATCCAGGCAATAGTGAGTAGACTATGCCAAAACAATAATAATTGTTTTGAATGCATTTTTAAATCATTGCTATGGCAACATAATTTATCCCACAATATAGAGGAAACTAGTAACTGAAACAATCCAACCTGAATTTCAGTAAATGAAGGCTGCAATGCTTATCTCCACTTTTGTTCTTCGTTTTTGACCAATGCCAATTCAGCCGGTCTTTTGCATTTGGATTTCAGATACACGGCAGTCAAATTAAAGCTTGTTGGAAAGCCAAGTACCTACTTTGATTCGGAGGGAATTAACATTACCAAATGTGTTTCAAAAATTAAACGGCGGATTAATTGATTCATTGATAAATGTAATGACGTTCTTTTCAGCAGCGACATCTCTGTGGCAGAGTCTGCGTAGTCTATTCATCTACAGGGATACGAGAACTGACAGTAATTACTGCAGATGAGGCGACTGACAAGCTTATCAAACGGGATTCAAAAAGCAGCAGCTACATCAAAGAGGTGCAATTTATACACATCAAAAAACAGCTTTAGCCCCCAGTGCTTCACTTACACACTTACAGCGCATCAAACAACTTAAGTGCCTGCGCTTCACTTCAACAATGCAGTCTCTCTCTCTCTCTCTCTCTCTCTCTCTCTCTCTCATGACTGTCACTCCAAGTACCTTGCGGGACATATATCAAATAGTTGTTTTAAGGAAAAGTGTCAAACCATAACGTGAACAATGCTGAAGTCTTTGCAATGCTGTGTATACATTGTTAATGCAAAAGTAAAGTAGTATGCGATATTTAACTTTGGCAACATATTTCGAATTTCAGTAACAAATCAACAATCGATCAAGTGTGGCAGATTTTAATTACTATCCAACTTCCAGTTAATACTAAGCTAATCACAAGCAATCAGAATATAAATGACTAAAACCACTGTTTTGATTTGCTCAGTGGTTTCAAGATGGCAGATTGGACAATGATATGATCTTTCACTTATTTAACATTTTTTATGAGGCAAATATAGCCTTGAATTGACATTAGTTTAAGGGACCCTAGTAAAGGGCTTTGTTGTAGGTCCTCAAATGATCTGTCTACAGTGGTCTCGCCGAACAAGACCGCATATTATATATAGATGACCTTTTTGAAGTTTACTTTAACATTGCTACCTTAAAAGAAAAGTTCATTCAAAAATAAGCTATCCCTTTAGGAAATGTATTGTCTGGCATATACTGTATACACTGCTGGCCAAAAGTATGAAATAACTAGAATTTTTTAATATTTTTGAAAAATGCCCCTTATGCTCACCAAGGCAGCATGTTTTGTTTTGTTGTTTTTGTTTGTTTTTTTTTTTTATAAAAAAATAGTAAAAGCAGTAATATTGTGAAATATTATTCTAAATTAAAATAACTGCTTCCTATTTAAATATATTTTAAAATGTAATTTATTCCTGGGATGCAGAGCTGATTTTTCAGCATCATTACTTCAGTCTTCAGTATCACATGATCCTTCAGAAATCATTCTAATATGCTGATTTGATGCTTGGTTATTATTGGTGCTTAATTATGAATAATGGTTCTTATTATTATCAGTTTTGAAAAAATATTTTTTGCTGATTTTGTGATCTTTTTGGGATAAATTTTTGATGAACAGAAAGTTCATTGAACAGCATTTATTTGAAATAGAATATTTTTGTCTTTACTTTCATTTTGATTCAAATCATGCATTTGGTTGATTGATTGATTTTTTTAACTGTAATTAAGCCATATTTTTGGATAAGTTGTTAATCACAGTTTCCATAAAAAGTAGCAAATCTGTTTACTTGTGTATATTTCAGAATGATTTCTGAAGGTAATAATTATGTCTAATAATATTTCACAATATTAAATATTAAAACATTTAAAAAATGTCATAATTCCAAATCTTTGGATGCCAGTGAACTTTTATATGTTCATCTTGTTTTAATTTTTAAACATATTAGAGCTTTTAGCAATCATTGTTTGATAAATGAACATGCTAACCAGCAGTTACTTATATAGCTCTTTTCTCTTTCGTCTCCTGCTTTGATTATTCCTCTGCTTCAGTTTTTCTTTTCTTCTCCCACACTCACGTGGAGTTAAGAGCAGGTTTAGAGTAATCTAATCTGGCAGTCTGTTTCGATGGACACTAACAAGTGAGCGCTAAAGAAAGGCAGCTCTAATGTCTCAATCATTTACTGCTCATTGGATTCTACCTGATCTACTCATGGGGCCACCGCTTAACGGAGGAAATGCATGAGTGTAACCATCCGGATCAACTCATTCATGCATTTGAGCGCACACACGTGTGCGTACATGATTGACATTGTAAGTCTTCTTTTAATTTTACGCCAAGCCGATTTCCTTTGCGCTACCCAGAAACCATATCTACATGACGGCTGTCTTTTGAGAGACTAGTTGCGTCCCAATTTACATACTATCCAGCTATGTGCAAGATGAGAATTAGTGCATCCCAAATCATGAAAATCTAATGCGTGTTTAAATAGCATGCCTATAAAAGTGCTTGGATTGCACGACCTACAATTTCTGATGGATTTTTAAAGTGTGTATCCAAGCATGCTCTTTGGGCTACTTTTTCTCACAACACCTTGCACAAAAGAATTATTTATTTCTTTTGCATGGTTTTGAGTAAGAAGTGGCAAGGAATGCACGACCTCAGTCTGTCACAGTGTATTTTTAATTGTATAAACCTTAGAAGTTAAACAAAAATGAATTAGTAAGGTAAAAAAAAAAGATCTTTTTTAGCTAAAACAAACAGTAGCAACTCAGTTTCATGACTTAACAGTACAATGGCACACAAAACTATTGTATCACCAGCAAAATACATATTCTAAATTGGAAGGTAGTGCAGGACTTTTATTCTTTAATTTTAAGGTAAATGTTTTCCCATTTTACTTACATAGTCATATGTATGAGTGTAACTGGGAAAAAGGATGCTGAGAGATTAATTTTCTTTATTAGACAATTCATAAGATTAAGAAACATGCACTGATGAATTGTTCATGATAAAATCAGGAATGTGTATAAATTAAATGGTTCACCCAAAAATGAATATTTGCTGAGAATGTACTCACAGTCTGGCCATCCGAGATTTGGAGGAATTTAGCATTACATCGCTTCATCAGTGGATCCTCTGCAGTGAATGGGTGCCGTCAGAATGAGAGTGCAAACAGCTGTTAAAAACATCACAATAATCCACAGCTAATCCACATGACTACAGTCCATCAATTAATGTCTTGTGAAGTGAAAAGCTGCATGTTTTTAATAAACAAATCCATTAAGATGTTTTAACTTAAATACAAGTTCTTTATCTGTATATTGCTTTCTCCAGTGAAACATTTACGAGCGAAAACTGTCCAAACAGTTTATATCAGTGGATTTTTGAGAGGACGTTTTTACTGGAAGAAGCTGTATTCTGGATTATGGACTGGTATTTTATCCATAAGCAATAGTTTAAAGTTTGTTTCTTGCAAACAAACAGCTTTTCATTTCACAAGACATTAATTGATGGACTGGAGTTGCGTGGATTACTTATGTGATGTTCTTATCAGCTGTTTTGACTCTCATTCTGACGGCACCCATTCACTGCAGAGGATCCATTGGTGAGCAAGTGATGTAATGCTACATTTCTCCAAACCTGTTTCGATCAAGAAACATACAGTATATATTTGGGTGAACTATTCCTTTAACAAAGTTAATTTGGTCAATGTTTTGTAACTTTATTGTTACTTTAAGACCAAACAGATTCATTTGATAGGGAGAATAGCATGAATACAAAACTTTTGTATATCCAAAGGTGACTCAAATATCACCTCACATTCAACTATAGTTTCAAAGTATTCCTGTTTCAGAAAGTGACCAACTACAAGGAAACACAGAGAGCACTTCCTTTCAGCCCCCCTGTCTCTGTGTTTTGTGTCTGTCTCACCTTCTTTTCTTTTTTCGCTCTCTGATAGCTGTTAGGTGGTAGATAAAGAGATTGGAGTGTTTTATTGATCTGAGCGTCCAGACTACAGCAAGACCAATGACCTCCAATCAACACCTGCCAAGACAGTTTAGAGCTCATGTTCTGAGAACACTCACGAGAGCACACACCTATACGTAAACGCCCCCATCAGTTTCTTTCCGCATCGACAAGTGCTCAATGAGCTAATCAGGGTTAACTAGAAAGTATGTACATACAGAAATGAAGCTCAAGCGCCAATTGAAATTGAATGCAGCATTACCACTGGTTGCACTTCTGAAACATGCTGTCCTACATTATCCTCATCTCAGTTTCATCCCCTCCTCCCTCTTTACACATTAGTTAGCCAATTACTGAGTGAGACTGGGGAAGAGGTCATATTCTCCAGAGGAGAGGGAAGTGTCAGACACCGCTAGACTTATATGCACACACACACACACACGCACTATAAAGATGACTAATAATTCCAGATAGATCATATGTGCCTGCACATAGATTAAGTGCATATTTGGTTTTGTAGCACATTGATTAAATTTTTAGACACTTTCTTACCCAAGCAACTTACAATACGGTACATAAATAATGTTAATTATAATAATATAATATACTATAATATAATCACAATATATAATATAATATAATAGTAATTACCTGGGTGTATCATATCATATCATATTATCCCAAAAATGCTAGTTAAAGGTATTGCATTGGGCTAAAACTTACCGACTTTGCTCACATAGGGTATAATACTTCCCCAAAAACATTTGATATGTGTTTCGTATTTTGCTTTCTCCCCCCACTTACACTTGTTCCTGGGTCAAACATGACCTGCCTTTTAAAAATTTCTCATTATGTTATGACCAAATATTGGATACTGTTTTTGAGTGGAAAAAAACATTGTGGATACTTTTGGCAATGTTCCCTCAAAAAGTTATATTATATTATTATAATGATGCATGCTAAAATAGGCTCTAAACACCACAAAATTACAGTACTGTAAAATATATCTATAAAAAAAACATTTTTGTGAAAATGATTAAATGACATTATCTACTGTACCTTATCATTAGCATTACCTTATTGCAAGGCTACAAATACATGCTGTAAATATCAATATGACATATGGATTTGAGTTTATTTTATGTGAGAAGAGCTGTGACTTGAAGAATAGAAAAGCAGCTAACAATTTCACATATGTGCCTGTACATATATTAAGTGTATATTTGGTTTTGTAGTACATAACTACAAAAGTTATGTACTACATAACTGTACATAACTTTTGTAGTACAGAGCTGATAAAATGTAAAAACTGTAACTTGAATGCAATGTAAGTCGCTTTGGATAAAAGCGTCTGCTAAATGTAAAATGTAAATGTGTAAATGTACATATTACCTTTTTAGACATTTTAGACCGTTTCTTACATAAACAACTTACAGTAAGGTGTATAAATAAAGTTATTGGCAAATACCAGGGTTGCCAACATGATATGATATGATATATGATATGATATGATAGGATCAGCTACCTACCCAGGTAATTTGCATATATTGTATTATTTTATATTACATTGTGATAACACTCTCAGAAATAAAGGTACAAAAGCTGTCACTGGGGCGGTACCTTTTCAAAAGGTACATGTTTGTACCTAAAGGGTCCATTTTGGTACCTTAAAGGCACATATTAGTACTTAAAGTGTACATATTTGAACCTAATAGGTACAAAAGTGTACCTTTTGAAAAGGTACCGCCCCAGTGACAACTTTTGTACCTTTATTTCTGAGAGTGAATAATCAACTGACTGTACATTAGGATGCTTGCAATAAATGCATATAGTGAAACATGAACATGAAATATGGATTTGAGTTTAAATTATTTTATTATGTGAGAAGAGAATGACTGTGGAGTGAAACTAGAACAGATATATAAGAAATTGTTTGCCTAGGACAATGGTCAATTACACAGCTTAGCACAATAGAAAATAATAATGTAACTAAATATAACCACTGTATATTTTTGCATCTACATATAGTTAGCTTAGTCATGTAGGTTTTTTTTTTTTTTCCTTTTACTATTTGTCACTTATGAAAATGTCTTTAACAAAATAAATATATAAAATAACTTAACTTTTTTTACAGTTTTTATTAAACTCTTCCTTTTCTTTCCATTTTACACATAATACTTATTCTGCTTGGCTCCAAAATGCTAATTGTTCCATCAGCCCAGAGTTGGCCTTTTCTTGTATGTTGTAGTATTTTCTCTGTGTGTGTGTGTGTGTGTGTGTGTGTGTGTGTGTGTGTGTGTGTGTCTGTGTCTTATTAGACAATCAGTTTCTCTGCCTTGCCAGTCCACTACCCACAATTCCAGTGCTGCACTGGGACTTTCCTGATGAAAGAATGTGAGTATGTGGTTGTCTATTAAGATATGTAAATTTCTAATCTCTCAAAGCCCACTTTCACACCATCCTCTCCCTCTTTCTCTCTCCCACACTCCTCTTCCCTCGCTTCTTTTTCCCTGCCTCTCATGTCAACAGCAGTATTATAGTGATTTGTGTAGTGTATTTCAGAACTGTCTTTGAGAGCACAGCTCATTGCTAATTAGAATCATAGAGGATGAACAATGCTGGATGTCAGGCTTTAATTAGTACACGTACAAACGTATATTTCAGCACACACGCTCTCCAGGCAGGTATTCACAAACACTTTATGCACATCAACACTTAAAATGCAATTATGCTTCTGCCAATCACACCTCGCTGTCGTCACCGTCTACAACAGCTGCACTGGTGTCACTGTAATAGCCCTTCCTGCCCCTTCCTTCTGCTGAACGTTCCTGGCATCCTACTGGACATCACAAAGTCTGTTAGCCCAGAGCGTTCCCAGAAGGCACATCCTCTCACAGACAGTTCTGGGAAAAATTAAACGAGATCCAAGGAAACACAAATGAGATTAGGACACAGATAGGTGTGGACAGTGTAGGACGTGCGTCATCAAGAATCAATGATGAATTTGAAGTAAAGCCAAATGTGGATGGTTTACGTTATGTCAGAAAATTACATAAATTCGTTGATTTTATTGCAGGTGGTGCTTTGTAAGGGCATAGATGGAAATGCAACAATATGTGAAAGTGATGTTTTTGTGTATATACACCATCCGAAAGTTCTTAAATGTTTTTGAAAGTTTGCATTTATTTGATCAAAAATACAGTAACAACTGTAATATTGTGAAATATTATTACCATTTAAAATAACCGTTTTCTTTTTTAAATCTATTTTAAAATATAATTTATTCCTGTTATGCAAAGCTGAATTTTCAGCAGTCTTCACGATCCTTTAGAAATCGTTATAATGTGTAGATTTACTGCTTTTTTTAGGATTCTTTGATGAATATAAAGTTCAAAAGAGCAGCATTTATTTGAAATAGAAATCTGTTGTAACATTATAAATGTCTTAACTGTCATTTTTGATTAATTTTATGCTTCCATGCTGAATTAAACTATTAATTTGTTTCAAAAATATATAATCCTACTGGCCACAGTCTTTTGAAGGGTGGTTTGTATCTTTGACAGTTATATTGGTCTATTAGGAGATGACAGAGTTCCACTATTATAATGCAACACTCAGACAAGATAATGCAGCTAATAAAACTGGGGAGAGGAAAATGTAACTCAGTGTGTGAAGCATTTTAACCAGATAAAGAGTTTGATCCAATATGTGGATAATGTACAAGCTGCTCAGGGAGACATAATGCAAAATTCAATGATGTAACATGTTCAGTAAAGTAACATTGTAATCCGAGGGTGTGAAAACAGAATAGTAGAGGAGACCGGGGCTAGTTGTCACACTGGGGATTTGTCACAAGGCTTATATTTCAGTACCTTGTAAGGTTTTGGAAGCCAGTTACTCAAGAAGTGCGTTTTCTTCAACATCGGTTTGCTCTCGGCTTCAAACAAACTTTCTTGAATTAGGGTCATTTTTGTGATTACACATTTGATCTTAGTTTTTATTGTCATTTTAAGTGGTCAAATGTTTTATATGTTTAAAACAATACATTTTAATTCATTTATTTAAAAATAAATTCACTTTCAAAATGACTTTCAAAAATAAACCCACCATAAAAAGTGTAAAACAAGCTATAGCCCAGGTCTACCCTATTAGTAAAAAAAAAAAAAGTATTATTACTATATGAATGCATGTGACTGCATTACTAAACCACTTTTATGTATATTTTCATAAATACATTTTATACATTTTTTCTCATTAACCATTAACATTTTATTGCAATTTCAAAGCCATATCAAATCTCTATTTCTTTTCCATTTTTTCACTCTCTCACGCTCTGCCTCAGGTCTTATAGGTGCTAGACGGGGAGACATTTAATCGGCCGAATCGAGCTTTCATATCTATTACAAAAATCAAATAATGCACCATGATTTACTCCCCCTAGCAACCAAGGCGCAGAGCCATAGCAACTGGCATAGCCTGGGGTGCTAGGTTTAATCAGGTTGAAAATATTTCAATTATTGTGTTGGTTTTGAGTGTGTGCGTGCTGCGTGTGTGTGTGTGTGTGTGTGTGACCTAACTCGGAATCATTTTGATTTGAACAGGTAGTAGAAATAGTGTGGTAAGAGGAAATGGAATCACTGGCGTTTTACCTTCAATATCTGTTTGTGCTGGAGTGTGTGTGTCGGATCGGTGACATTTGATTCTTGACTTTCCTGACAGAATCTGTGGACAAAACTGATTTTAAATGAGGCTCCTCACTCTCTTTGTCTCTCCTTCTCTCACTCTCTCTGTTGTTTAGTGTTAAATATTCACGCAGCTCGTTCACAGTCCCTGGAAGATGCATCAGCTCCCATTTAGCACTCGGGTGTTTAGGGAAATACCATCCGAAACCTGGAAACCTTTAGGGACTAAACACAACTGGCAAAGATAACGCATATAAAATGTGTGAGTACACGTGTCTGTGTATGTGAAGAAGTGTAACTTTGTGTGCTAGCTCGATGTCCTTGGTAGGTTGCACACTAAATGAGCTATGGCTGTTATTACTGTGTCTGCTCACCCTAGCGGCCTGAGCAGAGTTCAACCTGACATTAGTCACGCCTAATACTGCGAACCACTGGAGTGCTTTGCCTAGAAGTCCAAAAGTACTGTTGCTGTTATAGAGCTATTAGCATACAGGATTGGTGATAATTAAAGGTAAAAAATGAAACGTTCTAAGACAATAACCATGTAAAGATTGTTAAGTTAGCTGTTAAAATGACAAAGAGTTGTCATTAGGTGCCTAGTCTGCCGAGTACTTTTTTTTATTTTTTATAGTTGTTCAAATTAAGGCACAATCCTATTGGCTGATCAGTGTGTCCATCACAGCAGATGACCAATAACTTTATTTTCTCAAATGCTGTATTGTGTTTTAAAAATTCACATGCACTAGATTTTTGACCTTTTCTCCTTTTTTATGCACAATCAAAATTTCATTAATAATAATAAATTCGCTAAAAACAGAGCATGCAAAATAGTTTCATCATTAATATTTTGAATATGTGTGTAATGAATCATTTACATATTCGTATTAATCATGTAGTTTGATTATAGGTTCATCATTTTTGCTTAGCTGAATAATAGCATTGGCTTAATTGTAATAGTATATTAATTATAATAGCAGTCTGCATTTAATAAAGCGGATCATTATTTTGAATGTTGTCAGTTAATGATTTAAACAGCAGTGGGGTGAGCTTTTATTTTTATTTTTTTCAAGAACACAGAAAATAGATATTACTTTCCCCTCATACATTTGGATGGTTATTGTCATTTAATCGAAGAGATGCCATTTTTAGCAGATGCAACAATTGAATCTGTATATCACAGTTTATCATAGCTCCAAACTGTCACTGCTTGTAAACAGTATTATTGAAATAGAGCTCAACTGTTTTTCTCTTATAAGTTTAAGAGAGAGGGAATAAGGGATAGGAGGGAATGAGAGCGAGAGCTCACGTCAAACCCTTTTTAATTGCAGGAAGACTATGCCCACTGGCCCGCACCAAAGCAAATGGAAACTGAAATAAGATTTGTCAAATGAAACATTGGAAACAATGGACACTATTTAATTTAGCATATGAGTTATGCCAGCTTAAAACCCATTATATCTCATGGACTTGAGCCAAAGTGAGTGTGTGTGTGTGTGTGTGTGTGTGTATCCGTTCTTTTCATATTTTTGTCTTAAATGGATTACGAGAAATATAATTGTTTACAAATTCACTACCAGTGAATGTTTGCTTCATTTTCCCCTTCAAAAGAATTTTATATTAATGGGATCTCAATCATTGCTTTGTGAAAATTTCTGCATTTCTCTCAACATAACAGATTTTCAGAATATAGCAAGTAAAAATTTCACCAATACTGTTAGCATATGACCAATAAACTAATCATTCTGTCAGAAAAAAATTCCTTGCATTTAAACCCAAAGTTCTCATAATGAATTATATGCACTCTTAAAAAAAGTGTGCTTTATAGTGAAAAAAAAAAAAAAAAAAAGTTAACACTAACAAAAAAAGCATTTCCCTGAAGATTTTCTGAAGGAAAACTATTTGTAGGACTATTTTGTTTTTCCACTTTCGATTTCTGCAACTTTTTTAGCACACAGGTTTTGATTTTCTGTGATCATCACCCAAATACTTCAGACAAGCCAATGAAACTTTATCATAAAACAACCCAACCTTGAATATGATCATTTTACCATAGACTTGCTTGTGATGGAGCAAAAAATATACATCGTAATTCATGCTACTGGTGTAGTTTCACTTCAGATTGTTTTCTTGACTTGTTGTTGGCCAGTAATTCTCTTGGAAGTTTGAAGGAAATCCCTGAATTTATCTCCATTACTCTCAGGCTTTTTTTTGTCCTCATCCAATCACACACACCTGTGGGTCTGAAATCTCACTCACTAAAGCAAACGGCAGACTGAATCTTCTCTCTCTCTCTCTTTCTCTCAGCAGATGCTTGACTCGTCTCTCCCTGCTGGTCCTGGCAGGCTTTGGTGTGGCCAGGGGGTCAGTGTAGTCCAACCCAAAGTAAATAATTAGTGAGACTGGCTGGAGCTCTTTGTCTCTGTGCATGTGTGTGTGTGTGTCTTAATTTGGCTAAAGCTTGCGGCCGTGAAGAGAGATGTCATTATTTACGCCAGATTATGGTTGCCGGGTGCCACCAAGGGAGTCTGTTGCCCATTCCACCGGAAAGCAGGCTTAAGCTGTTTATTTACCATTCCTTCTGAGTGTATGTGTGTGTGAGCGGAGGTTGGCGTTTTTAATACGCCTCAGCCTCCATTTAACAAGCACTTCAGTGCATTTAGAATGAAATTAAAACTAATTAATTGGGTCTAATGTGATTTTTTTTATTTTTTTTTTAATCATTGTTGTTTTTGCAGTATCGGGAATGCCCATTTAACAAGCAGACCTGCCAATGCTAATTAAAAAATTCAATAATCAAATTGATAACACCTTTTATATGTTATACACTGTGATATTACATAACCAACCATATTTTACTACTTTTTGACTTTGCTGTCATCCTAAAGTCCTTTCACATGATACAAGGTGTTTTTGTTTGTTTGTTTTTGCGTAACAGGAACAGAAATACTAATGGCACCCTGTTTCTTACAATTCAAAATGGCAATGAAATAAATTTTGATGATAAAGTTGAGGTATCAAAAGCTGTTTCATAACAACTTGTACTTTGTTAAAGAAAACCTTTTTATGTTTTTCGTTAACTGATGTGTTGTTTTTAATTGTGCTCCAATTGGTCATTTTTATGAAAATTGGAACGTGCATAAATCCATTGAAGATGCCGTATTTCACCTTTGAAGATTTTTATTCAATTTAAGATTTAAAATTTTATTTTATTTTCAGCCTTTCTTGACCAACTATATATTACATTTGTAAGACAAAATTTATATATAGTCAAATATTTGGAATCATTAATATTTTTTCATTTTTATCATAGTTTAAATGCTCATTAAGGCTGCGTTTATTTGATCATAAATACCATAAAATAGTAATATTGTGAAATATTTTATACTTTTATTATATTAAAAATTACTATTTTGTATTGTAATGTATTTTACAATGTCATTTATTCCTGTGATAGCAAAACTGAATTTTCAACAGCCATGTATATTGTTCTAAATGTGCAATGTACCCATATATTTTGTCAAGGGATCATTTTTCCCTTTCTTTGTCCTTTTCTGTTTTCATTTTCTACCTCTCTGACCCCTTGCCTTGCATTGATTTCCCCAACTTCTTCCCTAGGTCAGTAGATCATGGTTTCCTGGTGATAGATGCCAGGCCAGGGGTATAGTAGGCATGTGTGTGTAAGACTGGGCCCAACTGCTCTGCTCTGCCCTGCCCTGGCACTCCCCTGGCACAAAATAAAGATAGCCCAGCCTCAGTGTGTGCCAATCTGCTACTTCTCCCCATGCCTTCTGTGCCAGCACCTCAACAAGTTTACAGATGACTGGTTCACTATCTTCTTTGACATGTTAAATCCATGTTTTGGATTCCATTGGTCACTTCAGGTATAGATTACATTTATTTAAGAGAGAGAGAGAGTGTGGTACATACAGGGTTAACCGTGTGTGACCATCTCGCAGGGAGTAATTCTTAAAATTGGAGAAGCTCTAATGAAACACATTTGGTCAGGTGATAATAACAGAATAAGGCTGGAGAATCAGAATCGCGGGTGTGAGATCGTTACCAACACCAACATGCCCCACACAAAAAGGCAGGGGGGTCCATTTAAAGAAGTACAGCTCTTTAGTCTAAATAACGACTTACGTTTTAAAACATTTTACATTTAATATACACTGGTTTGATTACAGTTATTAAATGGGATTAATTTATGGGGAGAAAAAAAAACTGGTGGGGGTGCAAAAAAAAAAAAGAGTAGGACCTAGCAGAATATATCATCTTTTATCGCAACGAAACACCCATGGAATTGATTTAAAACAAAATCAGACCATACAAGCCGAACATTTCAATTTATACAAACCTGTAATAGTGTTTGCAATGCATTACATTCGGTGCCTTGATTCAATTTTTTACGACTTAACAGTTTTGCCTTTTCCATTAGCCTGATGTTCGACACATAAGGTATTTCTTCCCTGGCGTTTATCAAATAAATAAACGAACATAATGTGAAAATATTAAATGGGTTATATGCTGTAGCCTATGGGAATGTCATGTCTTTAAGTTGGAATTTTAGAATAGAAATTTCTATTCTGTTTCTATTATGAATAATTTCAATCGTCTTGACTCAATCTGTCGAGTTTCGTCTCGCTCACAATGGAGGCTAAGGTTTTTTATACCGTGTTTTTGTTTCAGGCGTGTGAAAATGTAACGCGCGCCTATGTGAAAATGTAACGTGTCCAGTTCGATACTGGAAGTGCGGTGTACTGTTGCTACGGTTACCACTTTAAGTGGAATACGATTTCTGTTCGCAAAGTTAAACAATGATACTTTTGGTTACAAAAAAATTTTTATAAGAAAATGCTATTAATTTTTTATTTTTTTTAATCTATATGTAATATGGAGTGGGCGGCTTAATGTAAAACCTAAGCTATAGTTTTATAATTTATTTTTGGTTTGTATCAAACTTTTTTTTTTTTTTTTTTATGCATATTCAGATATGCATGAAGCGCTTCAGAAGGATCATCTCAATTTCATCTTGAACAGACAAAAATTAGCTTCTCTGACGCACCTCTCTAAGCTATTCTTAATGTTAATTCACATTATTAACCATCTGAAGGGCATGTTCAAAGCCTAGGCCTTTAGGCTACCTCAAAATATTAAGTGAAACATTCTTCTGTTGCGCATTGAGCGCCAAGCTATAGATGAATTGTGACAATTTAATATGATAGCCTACCTGTGCTTTAGGTCCAATTAAACAATGAGGACCCATCCGTGCGCAAATGTAGCTATGCGTGTAAGCCTGTGTATTTGCACAGTGATGTTGAATCGATTTGACACCTCGGGATGAGATGGATCTTATTTTTCACGCTCGTTTCAGGCTGCTGAAATAATCTGGTCTCATTAGTCGACCGCCGAACTGGTCTGATTTATCCAGACTGTCAGTGACCCTGTAGTACCGCGGGTCCTGAATCAATCACCGAGCTTGAACGGCTAAACCGGAGACCAAAACGTGCTTGATTTATCTACCAAATTACCGAGGCCTAAAGACACGACCGAGGAAATTGTGCGCTACTCCCTCAAGCGGTGTGCCATCACAGGCCCATGCGCCCCCACTCAAAGGATCTCAAAACAAATCGTTGGGGGTCTTACAAAGTACATTAAACAGGTAACTCCCTGTTACATTAAGAACGTTTCAGATGCATTAACAAAAATGTTTAATAGGCTAAGTTACCAAAAACATTTAATTTTCACCTGCTGCTAAACAGATGAAGTTAGTAACCATAGTAACCGTACATCGCTCCAGCACTTTTAGTAACGATCAGTATCGAACGGTAGATCGGTAAATATTATTTATCAATTTATTACATATTGTCATACCACAGTTATTTCAAGGGGGGGGGGGTCAAGGTGGGTGAGCTGAGCAGCTTTTGTGTTTGCTCCAAATTCAGTGTAAATTCGATGCCATATGCCAGCTTTGAGCCCTATTAACGGCGACTCTGTTGTGGCTTGGCTTTTGTGTAACTGGGATGCATTAGTTCTTAAAGTTTGTAGTTTTCGTCGTTTATATTTTCATGATTTCATATTTAAAATAGCCTATTACTTTTCATAACTTTATTTCTGCAGTTGTTGGCTATTTATGCTGTCTCTGTGCATCTTTAAACAGTATGTGTTAATGCACGTGTTAATGGGATAATTGACATTAAATAATTTTGGGAGGTTCTGTGGAATATTTGTACTTTATGTACTTTAAAAAAAATAATAATAAAAATAAAATGTGAGACATTGCAGGACTTGAATGAACTCTTGATGGTAAATGGCCGATGAAAAACTGACCAGACGCACATACACTCTCTTAAATGTTTATCTTAAACATTTAAAAAAATGTTTTTGTTTAGAAAAACATATCATAGACATATAGGCTATGCTGTCTTAAGATACAGCTTCTTTGCCCCCTTTGCAGTGTAAAGGGGGCAAAGAATTGAGAACTGACGTTGATAATTACCTGTGCAAAGGTTTTTCTTTTAAATAAAATTGTGACATGCAATTAAATGAGAAACTCAACTAGCATTAATGAACCTTGATGTCCTAGTTTCAAAACACAATGTTGTGGGCCATCATCCACGTTAAGGTTTTAATGGGTGGATTTTAAAAAGACAACCCCGTTGTCCGTTGTCTGTGCAGGCGGCTCTAGGGTGGCAATCCCTCCCGGGAGTAAAGAGGAAATGAGATACGGAGATAGAAGGCTACGGGAGGTGGTAAATTAGCTGCCTGATCCGCACTCATTGGCGCATACACTTCCCCCATTAACTCGCCCTGACAGCCACACGCTCTCCTCCACCCCCCTCTCCACTCAGTACCCAGGGCATGGCGGCCTTGTAGATTTATCATGCGGAGAAATGAATGTATGATGATCAGTTAAATTGAAAATCAGCAGCCGGCTGTCGATGAGAAGCAACACCTTCGTAATTAGCAAGAAAAATTGCGGCTTGCGGACAGATAATAGCGTAAAAACAATTTACACTCCTCCCTTCTCCGTTTATAATGAGTCTCAGGGCTCAAAGTGAAAACTTTTTACTCCCTGAATCTGCCGAGTTCATAACGTGCACAAGACTGGATTACAGCACTGGGGGCCGGACCAGACCTGAAGAGAGCCCGTGGTATCATCAATTCATTTAGTAGAAATCAATTCATTGTTTGTCTTAATAAATTATGCCTACTAGTGCTTGCTGGATTCCCAGTGAGTTGCTGTGCATTGTAATGAGGAACGATTGTCAGACCTTCACGATCAACTCATAGAAAATACGCCACTGTAAACATAAGCTATACGCTCATTTCTTCGTACACTCATAACTACACTAAAACATTTATGTTTCTCCTCGCTGAAGTAGCACACAACCCCCACACACACACACACACACACACACACCCCCAGAGATGATCCTCTCTCTCATTATTTCTCCTATAAGCTAGGTCTCATGCAGTGCAAATAGCAGTAACCCGAAATAAGAAATTATGTAAATGTTATTAAGGCTGGAAGATGTCATTCATAGGGTAAAGCTCGAGTCCCTCCGTTTACTTTTCATTTATTTGCAAATACAGGGGCTCAGTGAAGATGACCGGAGGGTGGCGGTTTTACACTTGTATAATACTGCCCACTTGTACAGAATCTAAACTGTGTGTTGAGAAAATCTTTTAAGAAATGTGATAATTAAAGGTTTTGCTTGAAGAAGTATAGTTAAAATCCATTTCAGACCCATGCTGGGACCGTCTTTCCTTAGGCATCACCATATATTTATTAATTCACTTATGCTCCGCTAATATTTTCTAGCGCAAATGCTTCAGTGTGCCATGAATTTTGACCCTATAGGTAACATTATCAGACTATATTGGTCTATGTGTGTGTGTGGAGAGAGAGAGCGAGAGAGACAGTTGTGTGTGTGTGTGTGTGTGTGTGTGTGTGTGTGAGAGAGAGAGAGAGAACGAGAGAGAGGGGGGCTGCTCTTTTATAGAGCGACAAATGATCAATAGGCCGATAAGGCAGGAACATCAATGTACGCGACAGAACAATGAGGGATATCATCGAACATCTATCTTAATATTGCCGCCTACGCGTGCCCTGACAGGCCCGTGCGCCTCATGAAAATTCCACCCAGCGAATCACCCAGGCTGCGCGCGCGCACGCACGCACACACACACACACTCGTACGCTTGCAGCTGCCTGGGCTATTATTTCCCCATTTCAATCTGACTCGCCAGCCTTTCATGCTAATTCTATTATTGTTGGAAGTTTATGTGATTTCATATCGCAGGAATCGGTAATGTATAATAACCCTTCAGGCTAACAGAAAAAAAACGTATCCTCCCAGCCGCCACCGGGAAAATAATTACTTTCATATCAAAACTCCACAGGAGCTGACCGGGTCCTACCGCCCGCGGCGTGAGACCTCATTTTAACTGGAGGTTTTGAATGAATGAATTTGTTAAAGCAATAAACACGAGCCTGCTGTACAGCAGCCTCTCAAAGCGATAAACAAAATAGACATGCTAACTGTAAGCACTGAGGTGGCAATACAAGGTCTTTTCTTTCACAATATTTTATTCTTATTATTACTTATCAAAATGTTACATATATAAATATTTTCGATACTTTATCATTTATACAACGTTTGAGGATGTGTTGTTCTTGTCTGCTGCTCGTAAGCTAACTTGTAGCCTAAGTTCACAGAGAATTGGAACAGACATTTTAAGCCGACAGTTCACCTGAATCAAGAATAGGCTATCCGTTTTTGAAAAGTATAAAAAATGAAATTCAAACAGTCTAGTATACAAAAACGTATGGTTATCAGCTTTGGGATTGTGACAAGTCACTTGGCGCCACTGCTTCTGGCCTATTTATATTTCAGTCCATGTCAACATCCTCTCCATCTGTATTTGTGTCAGCAGAACTGCGGGTTTTCGTGTCTGAATATTCAGACAGGTTAGGAGAGATGCTTGCTTTCTGGCTAGAGTTTGTGACAGTGGACTCGGAGTCGTTTTCAAACTCCTTTTGTGGCGAATTAGATTCTGTGTAACATTTCTCTGAGCTTGTGTTTGAAGTTTGCATGGAAGAGTTCTTGCTTTCTCTTTGCAGCTCGTCGTTTGTGGCACCGGTGTCTTTGCACAAGTGTCTGATATTTTTCTGGTTTGAGGTGTCTGTCGTGGAACAGTTGTGACCCGAGTTTCCTGAATCCTGACCAGGTTTCATCGCTGTCTGTGGTACAATGAAACCCAGCGGCTGGGTAATGGGATACAGAAGGAAATGGCCTTTACCGACCAGTGGTCGCTGCGGCGGTAACTGAGAGAAATCCAGGATAGTTTTTCTCCTGGGACTTGAGTCGGCTAGTAAACTCTCCACACTAAATGGGTTGAGTTTCTGGAGCGTGGAGGCGCGTGTGATGCCGTTCGCGGCGCACAGTGCAGAGTTCCGCGTGGAGTCCATGGGCTCCGCTGACTCGTTGACTGTACCGGCTCTTTGGTGGCGTGGATGTTGGTCACACATATGTTCTGTTTGCTGTCGGTGCGCGCTAGGCTGAGGCCCGGTGTGCGGAGTGGACTCGCCATCGGTGCTCTGCGATACTCCACTGTCGCTGTCAGATCCGGGTGTGTGGAAGAGCTCACCTGCTAAGAGCTTGTTCTGAGATTTTAGCAGCTTGCGTTCCTGTTTCCGCTTCTTCTTTTCCATGCGCTCCAGCTCCCGTCGTGCGATCTCCTCTGGGTCCATCGGTTCGCCGCTGCAGGTCGTGGGGTGAGAGTTGTGGGCCGGTCGACCGGGCCCTTTCTTCGTGTTCTCCTTTTTGCGCCATTTAGCTCGCCGGTTTTGAAACCACACCTAAACAGAAAAGGTTGTGAATTCTTTACTCAGTTTCATAAGCAGGTAGGGTAACACTTTATTTTAAGGTGTACTTAATGTAATTACTGTTATAATAACAATAAATAATGCATAATTATATGCAAGTAACCCTAACCATATAGTAGCCTAGCCTACATGTAGTTAATTAATATGACTCAGTACTAAATGTACACCTTAAAATAAAATGTGACCGCAGGTATCCGACTCATGTAGGCTAATGAACATCCATTGGCAAAATTATAATGACAAATTTAAACAAATGTTTGAATAAATGCACCTGAAATCTATAAATATTTCGATTCTTTATCACAATATTATCATGTAATCACACATGATAGAATGGTGTCTTTATATTTAATTGTATGCATTTATTCAATTAAATAAAACAGCAATAGCCGATTTCTCATTTTAAAAAAAAGAAGAAGAAAAAAGAAAGGTCTGACAAGATGCTATAGGTTTCTGAATCGTCTTGTGTTTCTGTTTGATATACATCCAAGGTTCTCCAATAATATGCCTCGACTTGGACAGAGAAAATGTTTTCATCGAAGCATATTTCATAAAGCCCACAGCCACAGATGCGCTTGTCTTAATTGTCAATTGATTCAATGTAATGGCTCACTCTCAGTCTTTCAATTAAGCCTGGTTCTTGCGTGGCTAATTTGGGCCTGTTCCCCTAAAGTTCATTTAGGCGCGTATAAGCGCTAGGACAGATTTGGCCCAGAAGAGGCAGAGAGCAGCAGGCTCGCACCTCACACCCAGGCCCCTCACATGGCGACTGCCGTCTGTTCAGCGCTGATAACACGAGAGTTAGCATCCACCAGCAGGCTAGACGCATACTAACATAGAGACATCGAGGCTATACATGACAATAGCCGTGTATACACATAAAATGTTAATGTCGTTAAAATCTGTGAGCACGCAAGCCTAACGATAACGCAGGCTAATCTTCCTTAAGAAATAAGAATAATACAAAGCTAAGCTTTTAACTCCCCAAACAAGACTGCTTCTCATCCAGCGTCGAGTTTCTACAAAAAGAGAAAATGCAGACAAAGGCTACACGTCCAATGCTTACACAGTATAATTTGCAACCCACTGGCCTATTTTAGTTTAGTAAGAAATGGTAAAATTGATCACAAGTAATTGTATCAATTAAAATGTGAATAAGGGTGTTTTAATATATTAGGCAATAAAACAGGATATTATCGCTTTTAAACATCAGTCAGCATTTTAGCAGAATTAAATTATTGAATTGTTTATAATAATAATCTGCTTTAGAATTAACATGCATTTACTGCTCAGCTAGTGATCAGTCAACATGAATAAATTGTTATGCAAATCAGTCTGTTATATGATCGATTAATGCTTTTAGCAGATGAATTATTGGTTGAGCATTTAACATGTAGACCTTACCATTATTATAAAATGACTATCCTGTTGTCATGCATTTGGAAAAAAATAACTAGGCTTAGTTAATTGTTTAGCATTTAAAATACTACATTTTCAAATACATTAAGCTAACACTAAAAAATAAAATATATGATACATAAAGCTTGGCTATAGCTAACACTGTGTCTGATTAATAATAAATAGGCCATTATAATAAAGGTCAATGAAAGATTTTGTTATGACATAAAAACAAACCATCATTTACCTGAACACGTGACTCAACAAGGTCTAGACGTAGCGCGAGAGCCTCGCGCATGAACACGTCCGGATAATGGCTTTCGTTGAACGCTTTCTCTAGTTCCTCCAGCTGCCAGCCCGTAAAATTTGTACGAGTTCGCCTCCGTTTACAACCAGGGCTTTCCTTGTCGGGGTCTCCGGGATCTAGAACCACAGAGTCTGTCAGAACACGCGCATGCAAACATGAACATGCACATACACACTCCAGCAGTTCCACTTGGAACTGTATAGCCTACATAAAATTTTGTTGACATAATTTATATAAAACATTACAATTTTAAAACTACCCAATGGTTGTCAAATAAAACACTACAATAAAATGTCACACAAGTGTAGTGCCTGATGTACTGGCATAACTAATTAACCCGTCAAGTGTACTTTTAAAAATATAGGTCACAATAACATTTTGAGTGCTAATAATATGATTCTTAAAATACAATGGGATTATTGTTTAATGTCTCATTTTATTTCACAGTATTTTTAAGACGTTTATGAAGTAGCTATTTTATAGGTAATCCTTATATGCTTAATTACAATTGCCAACAGAATTTACACATAAACCAAACGGATTTAAACACACGAAAAATAATCTGTGGTTATCATGAGAAGAATATGACATTTCATTATTATCAATCCAAGTAAAATCGGCTTACTTTCCAGTTTAGGCTACCTGAACTCATAAAAGTGAAAAAGTGTGCGATTTAGAAAAACAAAAAACATTTCATATTTTTGGACGAGAGGCCTCGTGTAAATATTTTCCTAAAACTATTGACAATATAGGCTAACTGAATAGCCTGCTATATTCTGCATGGAATGGATGAAGCGGATAACCATTCACTTACCGCTGAGTTTATACGGACTATCCCCGTTTACACCACAACCAGATCCGAGCAATGGGTTGGAGTTTGCAACAGACGCCGAGCATGATCCGTTAAGTAATCCGTCTATAGAAAAAGGTACAGCGGCCGCCGATTGTAGCTGGTGTCCGGAGATATCGTAAACGTGATGGTGGCCGAGGTGATAGGGGAAACCCATTCCAACCATGCCTCCCAAAGAGCCTCCAAACTGGGCATGAGGATGCTCGAGGATCCGGCTATCCATTATTGCATCTCCGGGATCAGGGAAGCGTTTGTCTGGGCAAAACAAGCTCCAACTCTTCCCTCAGAGCGCATGCAGCAGCCGTGAAGGGACGTACGGCGTTGACATGCTTTGCGCTCCCGATTTAGGAATAAGGAGACCGAGGCAGGCGCGCGAGGTTTTCGCTCTCTCCTACTTTGTCAACATCAACTCTCCTCTTGTCCAAATAACTAGCTCTCGCGCTAGGGAATTCGCGACCAATAAGGAAGGTTAATCGTCGGTGACGTCAGAGCCACGACACAAACGTTTTCCATATCGATTGCTAATTATACCTGACATCCACCTCAATAAACAATACCAGCGCTGTCACAACACGACATGAGACATCACAACTAGGCGAGAGGGAGGGAGGAGAAAGGGGAGGAGGCGAAACCGGCAAATTGATTGATTCCCGACTACATTCTAAACAGCCGCTACATAAACACACAATGATTCTGTTCCAATAGCGAATAATTGTGGTGCTCTGAACGTCACATTAGTTATATAAAAGCAGAATAAACATACTAACAACCGAAAACGTCAAGTACCCCGTATCTGATAGCTACTTTTCAAGGAACGTCTGGCTCTCTCTGAATGCGTAAAATGATGTTCTCCTATTACGCGGAGGCATCGTGCCCTGAATAGAGTGGTCCTAGAACGGACCAAGCATCACCCACCCTGTTGCGAGCTGTCAAGATGAATTTAAAACTACAAGCACCTCAGCCTTTCTAATATCCACACGCCAGCGCGCTTCGCATCGTTTCAACTCATTTCCACAGTTCTGATTACTGTGGCCATGATCTCGGCAGGTGTTATGAAAAAATATCTGAAGGTGGAAACAAAAGTGAGTCTGACAGAATATCTGTGAGGGGGGAAGCTATATGAAAACAAACGTGTTTTCATAGGCTATTTCAGTATAGGGCTTTTAGATTATTGGGCCACTATAAACCATCACTGACATGTTTAAGCCATTTCGTGCAAATGATCGATTATGCTTTTATTCCACTTGTCATTTTTATCTAAAAGAGGGAGCTGTGGTGTGAGAGGGTCTTATTAATCAAGAAAATAAAATTATTCACATTTAAAAGAATAAACAGCTAAAATATTGACTTCTTTTAAATGTAAAGAACACTATTTCATTTAAGAAAGAATATATGTGAATTATTGCGCACACACGCGGTGAACAAGAATGTAAACTAAAAGAAGAATCTTTTTATCCGACTGTGATTTTGTAATGATTGTAAACATTTAAGTTCGCATGTATATTGAAGGTCCCCTGCCTCTATATATAAACGCTGTCCAGCACATGTCCACTTTTTTTTTTTTTTTGTGGTGTGTGTGTGAGAGCGAGAGAGAGAAGGAGAGAGATGGTTCTGAATACAGGATGGTAATCAATCCTGTTCATGTATAAAGTAAGTACACGGGTCTTTCCCTCTCCCTGCTCTCCTCCTCCATTACCGAGAATTAATTCCACTTTATTTATCCAATTTCTCCAGCTGCCAGAATGTTAATTTGAGTTGAAATTTCTCACCACTCGCTCGCTTGCGCTGACCCTCAGCAGCACCCGGATGGCGTGTAGTAATAACCTAAATCTTTCAACAGAGAGGCACGATAATTGTTACCTTATTAGCATGCAAATTGTTTAATTAATATTATTAAGAAGAAGCATATAATCCGTTCGTCACTTGACCCCGCAGTCTGTTGGCTGGCCGCCTCTCTGCATTTCAATGTGTTCATTTCAAACCAGCACTTTCCAAAAAGGGGGCTCTCTACAAGCGCTAGTCGTTTTCAAAGCACACATTCCCTGCGTGAGCGCGCGTTTGATGCTACTTGGTTTGTATCTCTCTCCTCCACTCTTTATCCCCAAACATTTCATCACTTCGCATACAGGAATTATGGAAATCGTTTCATTCTGCCCCTCCCAAGACATCTAAGTTCAATAATTGGCTTCTTGTCGTTTGCTTTTTGAAAACCGCTTCTTGAAAGGGCACCCCTCCAGTTCTGAGCAAGCGGTATCCGCTAGACGCACGCGGCTCCTGGGTAGACAGCCCTTGACATGCGGCCCCTGCGAAGCGTTGCAAGGCGCCCGTTGTTTTTAATCCGGCAGAGTGAGTGTGTCAGATGTGCGGGCTTTAATTAACTTGATAATAATACGTACGCAAGCCACACAAGGTCCAGGGTTCAGTGCGTTTCCACTTTTATCACACTTTCGCTATCTGTAGGCCTATATCTTACGGCGATATTATATTAAAAAATAATAAATAAATAAAAAATAAACCCGTGAATATAGAATCAACATGTGTCAAAATTAAACGCAACGCACTTGAACGTTTTTTTTCCTGAAGATTTCATTCGCACGTTTATATGATCTATCCATTCGGCATATACTGCATTAAGAACACTTCATCTGTGGTCATAAAATACTTTCGTATTTACACGTATGAATAAAAGGCATTTAAATAAGTTAAAGGGGTCCTACGTGTTTATATAGTTATATGTAGCCTGTTAACTTCAATAAAAAGTTCAGCCAGAAAGATGAAAAGGTTTGGGCTGTTCATAAACTCTCAGCACCCTGAAGCTTGAAACAAGGTATTTTTAAACGATAATCATAAATAACCATTAGGCTCGAATAAAACATTTTAATTAAAAATCAATATACTACTTTTGAAGGTCTTAATTGCTAAATTAACTTAATGTGAATTCATTTGTAGCTATCAAAACCGAGCTGCACATTAGTCGATGTACAGATAATTAGAGTGTGGAACGTAAATTAATTGTTGAAAGTCATTTGATTCACAAACGGAACCAATTAAAGTGTAAAATGATTTTCCTTTCTGTGTTTGTGTTTCACTCAAGCACAGAGTTTGGTGTTTTAGTAGGAAACTAGGCTATCCCACCAGGCAAATTTCCTTCTAATCCCGCTCAGCTAATCATGCAATTAAAACTTTCCCGCGCACTAATTATCTTCAATTGTTGGGCTGACTGCAGAGAAAGCAGAAAGTAAAAGCGATTGATTCCGAGTTTTAATTCAATGCATTCCTGATCGGGAGAGAAAGGGAGGAAAACGTAATTCCCCTTCAAATTACCTTATTCAGCCTTGACAACCTACAATGCCCTTCAGAAATCTTACCTTGGTCTGCATTTATGAGGTAGGGCAAAATGGAATCCTTTTAATAACAATAACTCAAACTTCTATTAGAGTAATAATTTCAATTCAATTAAAACTGACTTATCACCTTTTGCTAAAACGTGCTTAATATGCCAAAAATTATCAATGCTTGACGGACCCCGAGCAGGGATTGTCTAATTGTAATCGGCGAATCGAAGGTGCTTGTCGCTTCCCGTTGCCTCGCGCTGGTATGCACGGAAATAGAACTAATTTACTTGCCTCCCCAGGGAAATCCACTGAACAGATTAACATTTTCAAAATATAGTAATGATATCATATGAGCAATGGCGATGACGCCAATTTTTCGGAGCCTTTGTGAGAGTAATTTACATATTTTTACAGTCCACTATTTTCCCCCCGTTAATCACTTTGAAACTGAAGGACACGTTAATGTAGCACTTGCACGTGGGAGTGCGCGCTCCTGTGCGTCTTTGTGCCCATGCGCTCGCGTTCGTGCTAAAGGCATATTGATTCTATCCATCTCCATGAAAAGTGAGGAAAATGAGCAGAAAAGACCTGTGACACGACTTCATTGATGATCAAGCACACAGGTATTATAGCTGTCAAAAACTTCAGCTGTCATGTGGAAAAAGAAACCATTCCTTTATCGCCACCTAGCGTCTTGTGATTTTATAAAGGCTAGTTTAACGTAGCCTACTGTAAAGTGCCATAGTGTCAAAACTCAAGACTAGCATCAGTGACTAATAAGGATGTCCAAGACAACAAAAAAGACACACACGCACGTTTGTTTCTGTGAATTGTGGGGACTTTCCATAGACTTTTATTACTTTTATACTGACCAAATGATATTTTCTATCGCCTAACCCAACCCTAACCCGTACAGAAAACCTGTTTACACTTTCAGATAAACATCATATATAATTAATAATTTTAATATTTTCCCCCTCGTGAGACATGTCAAAAATGTCAGGTTTTACTATCCTTGTGGGGACATATTTATTACAAAGAACCAAGGAATGTAAAATGATTTAATAACCTAATAATTTTCAAAAAGTTTCAAACTACTTCAACAAATACCATGCATTTTTGTTTTCTTGAATTTTCTTTCTTGACCTGAACAAAACCTGCCTTTTCATTAAAAAAGGAAGAAATAAAAGGAAGTCACCGTCATGGGGTTTTAAAGGAGTGCTATCTTACATGACAACATAATGTCTTTTTTGTAAGTTGAAAACTCATTTTTCAAGAATAAATAGCCTAAAAAAAATTAAAAAAAAAAAAATTAACGATAAACTTCAATCTCATAATTTTTTAATCTGCCAGTAAGGCTAATTGATGGTGACAAGAAGTGCTGGGAGACTATTGCAACTAGTTCTTAGACAACTCGGGATCACCCATCTCTTTAAATAAACAAATCTACACGTCGTGTGCCTCGTGTCATCCGCCTGGATATCAATCAGGGTCTTGATGTGCGCTGACCGCGGTCTTTCGTGAGGGCCCTGAATAGTTAATATCTCTTTGTCATCCACGCTGTTCTAATCCCCCGGTGGCTCGCGGGCTCACGGTTGTTCGGGTCTGGTACAATGAAGCATGGGAGGAGGAGCGTCAACTATTATTTTCGGCCGGCGCGGCCATCTGCTGCGCGCAGGAAACCCAAAACCCCAGAGACGCCCCAGTATCCACACTGTAAACTAGCGAAGATGTTTTAATTAAGGCGAGGCAGGTTAACTCTGCTGCTTAATGAATTGCCTTCGTTGGCCTCCCCTTGTCGTCCAGAAGTGATTCTTGTCTCGGCCTCCACCAAAAACACTGTAGAACAAAACAGTCTTCCAATCCTGGAACATTTGGGGTTCTTCCTTATTTATATAATCATCATCAGCTCATTACTAGAGGTTCTCAGACCTAAACTTGGTGTGTCCGTGTAGGAGGCACCCAAAATGTGTAAACTGTGTGTAATGTGTAAAGATTTATTATGTCCAAACCTTAGAATACAGTGGGAAAAATTGCCAGTAAATTTCACAAAGAAACGGCAGGTAACACATTTAATTAAACGTGAAATTTTGAAGTAAGAAAGACTAATAATCTTTCTTTTATTTACAATTTATTTTTGTTGCCTCGCTGGGTTAAAATAAAGGATAATACAAAAGCATATTTTCAGTTATCTTTATATAAAAATTGTAACAATGCAAAAACATTATTTTTCAACCATTTGTTCTCCAACAATGTTTGCTCGGTATACCAAAAGATGGTTCTCGGTGACGTTACACACAGTTAAGCAAATTAAAGGATGTGTAAATTGTGCGACAGAATAATTAGACGAGCCTATCAATTAAATACATAATTGTGTTTATGGAACCCAAACCTAATTAAATGTACTTAATTTTTAGCTTAATTAGGCTACTTGCAGAGGACTCGCAGGGTAGTCACAGCGCTTCCTAGTGGTGATCAGAGTCATCCTCCATAAACTTTATGCCTATACAGTAAATTATGATGATATCGTTGATTTTACGTAGACTTTATAGCAATGATACCATACGATAATAGCCTACTGCACACGTTTATCTAACTAAAACGTGGCATAAGAATACAACCTGCATCTTTGGGAGTAAGTAGCCTTTCTTGGCCAAAACTCGTTGAAGCAAATTCTGAAGTCGAACTTGTTTTACATTAAGCTTTTTCTTGAACCACCCACTGATGGATGCATTTGGCCGTCGTGCTCCGATCTAACTGGTTAATTAAAAACAGCTCATGTTTGCTCAAGTTAATAAAAGGACTAAATTATTCACTTTGGGGACCGGAGTCCCAGAGCGCCTTAAATCATCCCGGGACAATATTGTAACTCTCTCTGCGCTCTGATGAAACGCTGAGGGGTCCTGTCACTGGTCGGAACCCCCTCCTCACTTTCCATCTGTCCCTCTTTGTCCTCCCTATAAAGCGTGTGTATTTTAGCTCATTGTCTTTCACACATTTATTGACACCTTTTTTAATTCGGCGCTTCTGTCGGCCTTCTCAAGCCGCGGGGCGCCAATCTCTTCCGCTCCATTAGCTCATTGAAACAGGAGTCTGGTTAAACAAAAGAGATGCAATCTGATCCTCTGTCCTCTCTCTCTCGCTCTCTGAGGCCATACATGTCTCTCTCGCACACCACGGGTTTTCGCGCCCTGTTTGTCAGGGAGACTGGCCTGTTCGTTCGCAAGCCAGCGGGGAGGGGGATCTTATTAGCATTAAAAGCCTACACCGTGAAATTCATTTATAATTGCTAGAGAGAGAGAGAGATAGCGAAAGCATATGCGTCCCGAATTACGTTTGAATAAGTTTGTGATATGTTAACATGGAATGGAATGCGACAGACTGCAATTATGACGCCTTTGTGACTGTCAAATTCGATTCATAAGAGGCTCGTTCCACGGCGAGCGCCCGTAGAGAGAAGAAGGTGAGGTGAATCTTAATGTAGCTAAAGAGAAGGCTTAGAAATCTCCACTGGAGGGAGCGAAAAGCAGACCGAACAATGTTATAAAGTCGATAAAATGGCCTGCCTTTATTGCGAGTGTTTCTTGATGCTTGTTCAGTCTGTGTGAAATGGCTTGATGCTTTAAAGCGATGTTGTCTATCATTCATATCATAGTATTAGAGACAGACACTGGTTGGTGGTGATGATGAACCAGGTGTGCAACCATCTGGCAGATCTGGTCCAATGCTCTCTCTCTCTCTCTCTCTCTAACAACAAAAGTTTCTCCCCTCAACAAAAAGGGTTTGAGATGTGCAAAATATGCAGTGCTGGACCAGGATTGAGAACTATTGCACTATATTAAGCAAAAAACAGCTGACAATGGTCAAGTGTAATATATTTCAAGTGTCACACTCAATTCTATTGCACTACATGGGAAGGACTTCCCCAGAAATCCTTATTAAGATGCAGGAAGCGTCTCCACACATTTGTAATATCTGTTGCAAGGCATGAGCTCAGGTTCAAATTATCTTTATTATTTGGAATTTAGAACCTGTCAATATATGTCAGCTTCTCTTTAAAAGTCACTGTTTTTAAATTATCCTAAAACAACAACAACAACCATTTAAAAGTACTCAATTTTATCTGGTAATGATCAAGACCTGAAATGCAAAAAGTTAATGCGACTGTCATTTTCACAGACTTTCTGTATTCTCACACCCCAAATTAGCAGTTGAACAAATTCCATTCGGTTTTAAGAAATCTGCTGCCATCTACTGGTCACCTTCACAACCAAACAGCAGAGGCTTGAAACTAGAAGCGTTTCCTAAATTAATAATGTCAAATCAGAAGTCAGTTTTTTCTTCTCTGGACTGGAACGAAATCAGTCTAAATTGAACCATTTTTTACATGATACAAATATTTATAAAAATGAATATTTAATAACTTAATATGTAATGGATTATTAAATGTATTAATTTAAGGGTTTTTCATACTCTTCAAATCGTAAAATTAGAATATTTAAAGATAGACCGCTTTTGTTCGAGTGAAACAGCATCTTAGACCATAACCACTTCAAACACAGTTTATATTGCAGTGCATATCCTTATACTTGCAGTGCATTCATTTAACAGACTTATCCGTTAAGTAGCCCATTTAGTGGTGAATGTCTTAACTTCAGTGGCCTACATAAACTGACAGCATCCATTCAGCACCATGGACAGCGCCACTGTGTTGCTTTTGCACGATGGCACTGCGGCCATTATATAAATCCAAGTAGCCTACAATTAAGCTAATGTTAGGTTAAGAGCATTACGTGATGCAGTGTTGGTTACGAGATTTATAATGGAGATATGGCAAATGAGAAAAGGAGGATTTCATAAACTTAGTCTACTAGTAGGATATCGCTCTCCAATCTCACCTGTTAGTATACACTAGTTTAACCACAATAAAAACGTGAGACAAAATGATAAATGTAACAATACACTGTTCATTTCCTAATGAAAAATTCAGGCGCGGGATGATGACGACTAGACTGACTAGGCAGTGTTCCGTCCAATGAGAGCAGTGAACGGTGATTTTGGAAATAGTTGTAGGTGTCCATATATCAGTGATGAAATTTCTCTAGTAAAAATGCATCGCTACTAATATAATTGATCGTCAATACTACATCGAACACAAAGGCTTGTGATCCAAGGTGAACCATCGACCATATTGGAGATACAAACCGACTATCTCCTATTTGCGCTTTGCATCTGAAAACGACAATTCTCCATCGCCATGATAACTGAAGCGAATGCTTTATGGAGAGTATTCGACTATCGGCGTGAGAACGGCTGCGCGAGCCACCGAGGGCCGCGGAGATAGAATGAAACGAACGCTTTCGAAGAGATTGGCCGTTGGAGACTTCATCAAAACATGCCATTCAAGACAGCATATCAACGATTCACCATTACATGACATGGATAAACATCCGTGGTATGTTTTATTTATAGCTTTTTCTACAGATGCAGCGTATCAATCAGTAGTTTCCCAAACCGGTTCCAGAAGACATTTTGTAAAACACACACACACATATACATATAACGTTATATATATATATACACCGTTATCGCCCCAGTACTATATATGCTCTAAAATGTATGAAGTCGTAAATATTTTGTGCTAACGTTTTTATCGTACATTGTCAATATGATAGCCTACTATATTTTCTGCGACGTTTTAAAAAACCTCACTATTTTAATCTGGTACGTTATTAGGCTAACGTACATAGTAGCTAGCCTACGTCGTTATAAAATGTTTTGCCACAGGCCTACATCTTTCAAAGTAAAGAGTTTACCAAATAAACAGGGGGAGAAGTATAGAATAATAGGTCACAACAAGTTTTAAAGTTATACCTACCAAAAACATATTATTAGTAATATCAGCGCTTTTTTTAAGACTTGGATCGTACCTGTATTGTGGGCTAACACCTACTTTCATATGAGAGTTAATTTGAAGAAGCTGTTGATAGTTTGAGGTAAAAATAAAAATAAATAAAATAAAAAAATAAGTGGCTTTCTTCAGTTAAGCAATTTACGTATGTTACATTTTTGGTAGCTGATGTTGGCACATGTCAAAAAAACAAAACAAAACAAAACACAAATGTAGCCTACTGTAACGTGGTTGTTTGTTTTTGTATTCTCACTATGCTTTTTAATCATTTCAAAAACACGTTTGGTCAAGTTTCGTTTTCAAAACACGTTATTGATATTTTGCGTCATGTAAAAAAAGAAAAATAGCCTACTCTACAATAAATAACAGCAACCAAAACGTTATTTAGTTACTTCCTTCGTCGTTACTCTAGACCTGAAAAGGTTTTGTCAGTCGAAACGTGCAAATTGTCAAGTGCAGGCCTCCAGGTGCATGGGGTAAACGTTGCGTGCGCTCATGTCCCTTTTAAGGACGGAAAGTAACACTTAGTTCAATTGGCTTCACAGGTTCATAATTAATCAACCAAACGTGCACCTGTTCGGGAAGAATCGCGGAGTGTTGCTGTTGGTCTGAGCAATGGCCGCTCCAAGAAGAATTCATCTCACCGCACTCTCAAGCAATGTACGCTTCCCTCTTCCCACCGTCCCCAATGCCAGTGACCAGCCTGTCAAACAGGGTTTACCTGCACCGGCGCCTGCGGTTGGATCGCCACCTCCGCATCCTGCAACAAGAGTGGAATTAAAACTCTTCCAGTCGGACGAGCAACGCTGCCCGGAGTTTAGCTACCCGGATTTGATCAGCGCAAAAGTAAACAAGCATTGACACTGATGTATTTTATGAATTTCACTTGTTATGGAAATCATGATTTTTAGGCATTGCAAGCATGCAAGAACAAAAAAATACTGCAAAATATAAATGCTTTGAGCTTGCATTTAATAATTTTCAAATCAAAACTTTTTTTTTTTTTTAATTTTGTGGGGAAATAGTAACAAGTTAAATACTTACTTGGAAAATTGCTTTTGATCCAGAAGTGTTAGCAGTGGTGTCAAAGTATAAGCATCTACCTTGTTGTTTGCATTTAGAATTAAATAACATTTTAATATGTAGGCCTATATATCCTTATCTAACTGTGAATTCAGCAACTGAAATGTGTATTTTAGGATTGTTCAGTTAAACTGGTTTTTTTGTTTTTCAAGTTTAGTCAATTTGCCTACACTCTCAGAAATAAAGGTACAAAAGCTGTCACTGGGGCGGTACCTTTTCAAAAGGTACACTTTTGTACCTATTAGGTTCAAATATGTACACTTTAAGTACTAATATGTACCTTTAAGGTACCAAAATGGACCCTTTAGGTACAAACATGTACCTTTTGAAAAGGTACCGCCCCAGTGACAGCTTTTGTACCTTTATTTCTGAGAGTGTACAAGTCCTTGATGATTAAACCAGTTCTGGTGGATTTATGAAAATCGGTCTTGTTTTCTCATTATAAGGAAACCACTGAGAAAAAGAAACCACAAACATTAGATGAGGACAAGGAGAGAGATGAACTGGAGGCGCTTGCAAAAAAGTTTGAAGCAAAATATGTGAGTGTGAATTCTGTTATATTTCTAGCTTTATCATGTTAGTGCTGTGGAGACAAAGTACATTTCCAAAGTCACTGCACTTGTATACGCATATGGTGTGATTCAACAGGATTAAGTATAAAATGTAAAATTTAGTGATTTGTGCTTAAAGCTATACATTAATATCCACCATTTTCTTGTTTAGGGTGGAGCTGGCAAAAGAAAAAAAGACAGGTTACAGGATCTGGTGGATATGGGCTTTGGTTACGATGAATCTGATTCATTCATTGACAACTCTGAGGCTGTAAGTTTAGGCCAGATGATATAACATCCCCATTGTCAAATTATTCCCTTTATAGAACACATGAATGTTTTGCTCAAGTCTTATTTTCTCTGCATGCCGCAGTATGATGAGCTTGTCCCAGCTTGTCTCACCACCAGATACGGAGGCTTCTACATCAACTCTGGAACTCTGCAGTTCCGGCCAGCCTCTGACGAGGGAGAGGAGAACGAGAACGATTTCGAGGACAGTGGTTTTAAACCTAAGGTGTGTCCTTTCTTGCAAAAATGGCAGTGCCAGTTTGTCTGTACAGTTATCTTCAGCTGTATACAAGAGATTAAGACATGAATATATTCATTTGTCACCATACATTTGGTCTGATTCCTTTCTCAGAAACGAAAGCTTAAGCAAGGAAAAGACAAGAAGATTGGGAAGAAAAAGAAAGTGGAAGACATGCTTGCTAGAAAGGAAGAGGAGGAACCCAGAAAGAGGTTTTTGCTGCTGGATGGATTACAATGTTTACTACTCTCAAGAAAACATTAATCATCTTTTAGGAATAATCATAGTTTTCATTGATTCTTTCTTAAATACCCTCATTGTTTGCGTTTTCCTTCTTCTCAGCACCCCACCAGACAAATCCTCTGCAAAGAAGAAGAAGAAAAACAAGAAGCCGCTAAGTATCGATAAGATGCTGAAGAAGTTCCACAAGGAAAAGCTTCAGCAGCTGCAGATATTCAACGCTAGAGAGAGAGATTCGCATGCTCTCAATGACACCATTCAAGCTGAGGTTCAAGAACCGCCCATATCAGCTGACCCTCTTCTCACACTCATTGGTTCTGCCAGTGCAGATGACCTCCTTCAGGCGGTCAAAGCAGCAGAGCAAGACTTTGACTTGGATAGACTCTTGGGGGAGCCGCAGAACGTCTGCTCTCCAAGCCTGGAAGATAACGGAGAGGCTCTGGTAGTGTCCGTCACTGAGAAACACACCACATTACTTCCCGATGGTCTGCCACCTACATTAGAGCAACACATTAAGGAACTTTCCCAGGTGTTATTTGCTCTTACAACTATAACGGAGAGTTTGCAGGAATATGCTACTTATTTTCATGCATTACTTATTTTGTTCTTTAGGCTGTTAAGAAAATTGAAGGACAAAACAAGATGGAGATTTTGTCTTCAGAACTTAACAGTGTTCTACTAGAGTACGTTACATTACATTTATTATGTAACATTTTGCAAAGCTTACTTTGTATTTTAAGCCAATGTACTATCTTATATTGATTCTTTCTCTTTGTGTCTTTCTGTATGATCAGTGTGGAGATGAACTCTAAACAGCTTAGTGGGAAAGTGCGCTCCAGAATCTTCTCATACTTGGCATCACAGCTGTCCTGTAGCAAAGGCACTCTGGTTAAAAGAGCCAAAAAACTCCACGGTCTACAACAGGTCTGTGAACTTACAAAACTGCATGACCCTTCAAGCATTGTGACATGACTCCACTTACTTTCTTAATTCCTTTCTTGTTCCTGGTCTTATTCTACATCATTCATCAGTGCAAGTTATTCCAAAATCTTTATCTTTGATCATAATTACAATTACAATTTTATAATAGATTTTTAAAAGATTTTAAAATGTACTGTTCAAAGGTTTGAGGTAAAAAAAAAATGTTTTTTTTTAGAAATTAATACTTTTAGTTTGCAAGGATGCATTGAATTGAAAAGTGACTGTACAAAAGTACAAAAAAAAAAAATATTAAGCTGTTTTCAAAATCGATAATAACAAGAAATGTTTCTCAAGCAGAAAATCAGCATATTAGAATTTGGAAGGAATTCTGATTTCTGAAGGATCACGTGACTCTGAAAACTGGAGTAATTATGCTGAAAAACAGCTTTGCATCACAGAAGTAAATTACAAATTATATATATTTTAATTTCAAATAGAAAAGTTGTTTTAAATTGTAATGTTATTTCAATATAGTACTGTCATTATTTTTGATTAAAGAAATATAGCCTTGGTGAGCAAGAGACTACTTTCCAGAGACTACTTTCAAAACCAACCCTAAACATTTAAATGGTAGTGTGTGAAACTGAAATCCAGTTTAATGTCGCTGTAAGCTCAATGTGCTGGTTATGTGTTTTATCAGGATGAACAGCTGCAGGAGCTGCTGAAGAAGCTGGAGAATGCGGTTGCCAGGTCCATGCCAGAACAGATCACCCGTTTCCAGAATCACTGCCAAGCTCACTCTGAAGCCAGAGCTGCCAAGTAATCAGTCATTTTGAATGCGCAAAACCTCGATCACTTTCACTGTATCACTGTATTTTTACTGACTTTTTAATTGGTTTGTGGTTTTCTATTAGAATGCAACTTCAGTTTGATTTGTATGTTCTTTTCGCGTTTTAAGACTCGAGGCTGAGAAAGAGAGGGTGATTGATGGCTCTGATGAGGAAGAAGAGGAGAGGAGTGGAAAACGAGTGTTTGGGCCTCGCAAGAGGTTCAGATGGAATGAAGAGATCAGGTCGGGTCTCTCGTGTGTGTGTGTGTGTGCAATGCATGATTATTAAAGCTCTCTTGATTGCTACTAGTAAATGCTGAACATTCACATTACAAAATCTTTGAATTTAATGAATACCAGATCTTGTAAAATAAAGTGTTTTTCAGTTATGTAAGCACTGATCATCAGTATAAACAAATATCACTGTATGGACTTTTACAGGGAGTTGCTCTTTGAGATTGTCAATTTGAAGATGATAATTTATGATTCGGAGTCGCCCACATGCTCTAGTTTGGAAGAGTATCTAAAAGCATTCCTAGAGGCTGATGTTAAACCACTTTGGCCTAAAGGATGGATGCAATCCAGGTATACAAAGCAAATTATTAATACTCTGAAATTTTGGACATAAGTGAAATCTCTAGGGCCAAGTTGTTCATCATTTACATTTGCAGGTGACAAGTAATTCAAGACTGTTGCTCAAACACTGAAAAGCTGAGTTCTCAGCATCATTACTTCAGTGTCACATGATCCTTCAGAAATCATTCTATGCTGATTTGCTGCTCAAGAATCGTTTCTTATTATTATTAATGTTAAAAACAGTTGTGCTGCCTAATATTTTTGTGGAAACCATCATACATTTTTGTTTTCAGGATTCTGTGAATAGAAAGTTTAAATGAACAGCATTTGTCTAATGTCTTTACTGTCACTTTTGATAAATTGAATGCATTAAAAACTGCATTAAAAATCAGATCTTTTGCTTATCAGACAAGCAAACAAAAAGAAAAAAAACTCAACCATCAGTGTTCAGGCATTAATAGGCATGAAACCTTGCTTTGGGAAAATCGTTATTAATAATTTATAAATTTCTGTCCTGTTCTTAATAGGATTCTGCTTATAGAAACCCGAAAAGCACATGGCCACATCACTGGTGTTGTGTAAGTGTGATTCTACATTACTACACAATTCCTAGATACTATGTTATTCAACCTTTCTGAAGAAAATTATTCATTATTTTTTCTAACTCTGTTATCCGAAAAGACAAATTAACATATGGAACCTTCCTAGTTAAATACTTTAAACCTAACCAGAGTTCATGTTAATAAATTACCCTTTTTCTTCATTTTTACAGGGCAAGGAAGAAGCCAATAGGTACGACAAAACTAAAAAAGGTAAATCAGAAAAAAACTGCCCAGTTCCCAGTCATGGGGTAGAGTCTTGCATGTTGCATTCTTTAGGAAAATATAGGTGGAAGTCTGATCCTAAACCTTGCTCTTTCCAATGTTGAATGCACAGGTCAGCGCCGCCCTTGAGGACAGTAAGAATAACCCAGAAATTCAGGGCCCACCAGCACTGAAACGCAAGCGCCTGAGTGTACCTGTGAGCATGCAACCTGAAGCCACGCTGAGCACCACTGCCAAAACGCCATCAAACACACAAACCTCTGCCACCTTCTCCGCCCATCCATCTAATCAGAACCACAAGGAAGGTAACAAGATTGAGAACCATCATACCAGCACTCAGAGAAGTCCAGTGACCGCAGAGGGAGCTGGAGCTGGATCAGTCCAGATGGTGTGGACCAGGTCTGTTATGGATTCAGATTCAAAGCGGCTCCAGACTGGAGAGAGAGCGACCCCAAAACTGACGTTGGTGGCGCCGCCAGATGGTGCTGAGGGTGACTGTCCATCGGTGGTGCAGGGAGTGGCCAGGCTGCTCACTACAACCTCAGTGGGTGACACACCGGTTTCCATGGCAGCAGTAAGTCATTTAAAAGAAAAATGCAAAAAGACACACATTGGTTGCTGCTTAGATGTAGATCATATCATTTGTGGTATCATAAAAATCCTTCCTAAATCCTAAATATTTAATCTAAATATTATTGTGTCCAATGTGGGATATTATCTTTTTTAGTTGTAATGCCACTTTGTAGTAGTAATAATAATAATAATAATAATAATAATAATAAAATATATATTTATTATTACAAAAAAAAAACTATTTTAATATATCTTCTATATCTTAAAGTGTAATTTTCTGCAATTTTCAGCATCATTACTCCAGTCTTCAGTGTCACAATTCTTCAGAAATCATTCTAAAATGCTGATTTCTTGCTCACGGTACATTACTTATTATTATCAATGTTGAAAACAGTGCTGCTTAATATTTTTGTTTTTCTTTTTTAATTCTTTTTAATGAATTGAAAGTTCAAAAGAACAAAATGTATTGAAAATCTTATGTAACTCATTTTAAATGTCTTTACTGTCAGTTTTGTTCAATTTAATGCATATTTTATTATGTATAACAAAAGGTTAAGTCAATTACTTTGGAGCCTAAGAGGGAAAGGATTTGTTTTTAAAACATTATAGTTGGACTGAATAACACTTATATTTTTCTTTGCTTGTGTTTCAGGCCGCTGGTGAGATCTCCTGTGGAAACCCAGCGCTTCCCACTCCTTCTCTATCACTCCTTCCATCCTCCTACCCCACCACAGTACAGCCGGGTGTTTTACCGAGCTTTGCCCCCCTGCATGCTCTCCCGTTCCCTGGGCTCAGCCCTGGCACCAAACTCCCTGGACAGCCTCAAGCCTGTAAAGGAGCTGTTTTTCCTGGCCCAGCAACTGGAACTTTCCAGCATGGTCTCGCACACGGTGAGCAGATATTGATCCTGAAAATAACCATGGAACTTGGTAAGCATCATCTCCGTTTGTTTAAAGGTAGAGTGTGTTATTTATGCTCCAATTACTGCACAAAGCAATTGATTCTGGAACTATTCTAGCATTTCAAAATGACACACTTCACCTTTAACTACATACAGGGGCTTAATAAATTCTCATGAATTCTCATGGTCTCATATACACCAAAGATTTTGTACTCTTGTCTTTGTGTGCAGTGGATAGAATGGATGAGTTGAAGCACAACTCTTGTGTGATGTTTAAAGCACTTTGCTCCATCGCTGTAATGTTACATTTGTCATGCTGGTGTTTTCTTCTTCCTCCTCCTCTCTTTCCTATTTCAGGTAACTCCATGCTGTGCTCTAGCACGCTTCATCTTCTGTCTGTCCCTGTTTCTTCTCCTGCTCCTCTTCATTCTTTAACACCATGGCTCTTTGGTTTAGGTAAATTTACACACCTTTGGGAAAGCCCATAGGGACAGTTGAAATGCCCTCACATTGTTCGTGTTCATCTTAATTAGGGCTGCACAATATATTGAAACAAAAACGATCAAAATAAAACACTTTTAAAGTATATTTTACAGTATTATTATTATTACAACATTTCTCATTTTAATATTTTATTCATAACAATCTTAATACATTTTTCAGATTTTTCCAAAAAATAAATAAAATAAATGTTTTAATGTCAGTTTTTCCAATATTGTGCAGCTCTTGTTTTGATGTTTGCTTGCTTTATGTATCTTTTTTTTTTGTTGTTTGTTTTTTTTTTTTTTTTGGTCCTGCTTTTTCTTTAGCTGACTGTTTTGAGTTTATCTTTTTAACTATCTTTGAAGTGTGACCAGTAATGCATGAGTCTGAGTTTTAGTTTAGCTGATCATCTTTAGTGTTTCATATACAGTGCCCTCCACTAATATTGGCACCCTTGATAAATATGAGTAAAGGTGGCTGTGAAAATAAATCTGCAGTGTTGATCTTTCATTCAAAAAAATTCTCAAAAATTCTGAACTTTCATTGAAGTGCGTAGATGAATGTTGTCCACAATTATTGGCACCCTAGAAATTCTTATGAGTAAAATAATTTTTTTTTTTTTAGCACTCCAGGGCGACTAGGAGCATGAAATTGACTTTCTGTTCCACACGATTATAAATATGAGGAACACAAATGCCAAATTACTTTAATCATCTATCACAAGGACAAAACCAAAGAATATAGTTCTGATGTGTAGAACAATGTTGTTGATAGAAAGTGGCTGTAAGAAAATAGCTAAAGCATTGAAAATCCCCATTTCCACCATCAGGGCAATAATTAAGAAGTTCCAATCAACTAAAGATGTTGCAAATCTGCCTGGAAGAGGACGTGTGTCTATATCGTCCTAATGCACGGTGAGAAGGAGAGTTTGGGTGAGACTCTCCAAGGATCACAGCTGGAGAACTGCAGAAAATAGTTGAGTCTTGGGGTCAGAAAACCATAAAATAAATTGTCAAACAGCCCCTACATCACCACATGTTATTCGGGAGGGTTTCAAGGAAAATTCTCCTAGCTCATCCAAAAACAAACTCCAGCATATTCAGTTATCAGACACGACTGGAACTTCAAACAGGACTGGTGTCTATGGTCAGATGAAACTTTAAAAAAAAAAAGGACTTTTTGCCAGCAAACCCACCAGATGGGTTTAGTACAAATAGGGATAAAAAGTACGCCATTGGTTAAATATACTGCTGGATCTTTAATGTTGTGGGCCTGTTTTTCTGCTGGAGGTCCTGGACATCTTGTTCAGATGCATAGCATCATGGATTCTATCACTTACCAACAGATAAAAAAAATCAAAAGCTGACTGCTCTGTTAGAAATCTTATAATGGGCCATGGTTGGATCTTCTATCAGGATACTAATCCAAAACAAGCATCAAAATCAACATAAAAATAGGTCACTGAGCACAAAATGAATCTTTTACCATGCCTGTCCCAGTCCTCAGACCTGAACCCTGTAGAAAATGAGTGGTGAACTGAAGAGAAGCAGCACCAACATGGAGCTGTGAATCTAAAGAGTCTGGAGTGATCCTGGATGAAGGAATGGTCTCTGATCTCTTGTCAGGTGTTCTCTAACCTCATCAGGCATTATAGGAGAAAACTCAGAGCTGTTATCTTGGGAAAAGGTCATTGCAATAATTGGGTGCCAATAATTGTGCCCAACATGAACTAGAGAAAGCATTTATTTCACAATGAGATTTTCTGCCCACTTTCAATTGCTTTAGTTCAATGATAAGTTACAAGTTTGTGTATTTTTATTTTTTATTTTAATGAAAGATTAAAAGGATAAACAATGCAGATTTATTTTCACAGCCACCTTTGCTCATATTTACCAAGGGTGCCAATATTAGTGGGGAGTACTGTAGTAAATAATAACAATGACATTTTTTGATGTTATAGTTGACGCATACAAAGGTACACAAATTGGTTTAATAATAAACCATTCATTTCATTTTAGTTTTTTGACATCATAAACTAGACTGTATGATGTCATTGTTCTAGTTTTGTAGTGTTTTAAAATCAACATGAAATCCAAATGGACTCCATTTACTTGCAATACATTTGAATAACTTGTGTAATACATGTTCCTGGTTTTACTGTGCCTTATTCATTTTTCAAATAGATAAATTCATTTAAGTTAATTTAAGCCCTGCCATATTTTCAATTATGAAATATTCTGTCATGAAGTAATTGTCAAATTATGGAAGTAAAATGGGTCATGAGTGTCGTTTCATGTTGATTGGTTAAATTAAGCCAGCATTACACTGAACAATCACATTAGTGTTATTTTGAGAGATAAAATAACATTTTGTTTTTATGACAGATGCAAGCCAGATCCACACAGATGGTCTAAACGCTCGGAGAAAACTACATTAATGGCCATTAGAATGAAATGGCTGTTACCTAAAGCAAAATTTGCTACTTTTCGTAAGATTATGAAGACGGAGCTGATGTGACTGAACATGGATTTGAATTCTAATTTAAAAGAGCAGATTAGGAGACATTTCTTTTGTATATTTTAGAATCAAATCTCTTTCAAAACGAATGTTTATTTGGAGAGAAAAAAACACGCTTATTGAGAATGGACATAAGGACTATAATCGAAGTCTTTTGTTTTTCACAGTATTGATTATAATTTGAATATGACCAGCCATGTGACCTCAGTGCAGTGATATGCACTTGTAATGCACTTACTTTCAACATCTAAGGCGGATACTTGAGTAAATTCTTCTGTATTCATATACCTTCTTAATTGCCATTTCTCTCTCTCAGAGATGATCTACCAGTGAAGATCCACAATCCTAACTTATTTATGAAATGAAATGAACAATATTCAATTCCAAGTGGTGTGTGTTTCCACACTACAGTGTTATCAAATACATGTTTGCAATGAAACTGTAAAGGAGCTCAGAATCTGTTGTAGTAGTCAAAGCCAGAGACTGCACTTTTTCTTGTTTTGTTGTTGTTGGACTGGGTAATGAAAATGATGCCAGTGTAATGATCTCAGGGCTGTTTAAGTACAGTGGCCGAGTTATTGAGTAATGCTGCAATATATGTAGAGAACATGCACTCGCTTTTGTTTTTGAACATATTGAAAAATGACTTTGAAAAAATATTTGAAGGTATAACGTGGAAATAAAGTTTCCTAAAATATTCTAGTGTTGACGGTCAGATTTTTTTTGTTTTTGTTTTGCAGCCTTTTTTTTCCCTCTGCATTTTTGTGCATATGAATGTTGAGAGTGAATACTGTCTTGTCAAGCCTATGCAAAGTTGGAAAAAAGTTCAGCAAAACTGATGTTAAATTGCTGTTGTTTAATTGCCTCTATACAGTATGTGACCTCTGCTGAAGAAATTGTGAGATGCTGAACAACTTTATTTGATCTGATAGCTGTATACTGTTTTTACCATGTTATTACTTTTAAAGTGGTGCAGTATATATCTAAACATTACATGTACAGCTGTTCTGGAATTATACACTAGTTGCAACACTTTAACAAAAGCAACCTGAAAAATTATAATGAAAACTTTAAAGACAACTGATACTCTGACCAAAGCAGATGTTTAATGCATTTCCGAGAATCTAATCAGATAAATGAATCCTTACTTAAATATGATAAAGACTCTTAGAAAAATCTGCTTTTTCAGTCAAGTAGCATTTAAATGCTAATCTGCCCACTGCGACAAATTGAGCTGAACTAAAGGTTTAGTATTTTAAATTTAGTTTGAAATACTAAAACTTAATAATTCACTATGGATAGGCTATTTTAGAATACAGAATTTAGATTTACGAGTCTGCGGTTAGTAGTAATGTGTCGTTTATTCAGATGTGAACAGTAACAGACATAGGCCTAAAGCAAGGTCAACAAATCCGACAAGGCAGCATTACAGGTTCCAGAAATCTCTTACCCCCTTTATTTCACACAGAATGACTTTAATGTTAAATGGTAATGTCTAAATGCCTCAGCTGTATGTCTGATACTGAAACAAAACGATTTCTAAAATACAGCAAACACTGACTTTTAAGGAAGAGTGACCTCTTTTCACAGGTTTGTCTAGGTTACTGATGTTTGAGTTTACAGTCTTAATGGAGTTCAAACTTTAGTGTGACACCTTTGCCATGTGTAGCCTACTACAGGGATTTGTGCGCAAAGCACAAGAAGCTATTGTTCTCTGCGTCACCCTCAGACTGTTAGACTTTTATCTCTCTTCGTATTGGCTGTAAACGGTCCATTGCCAAAGTACATGCTGATATCACCTATAGATACACGCCTTTTAACGTAGCGCTTCATACATTCTCACACACTCAAAGGTCAGAGAGTCTGTTTCAGCTTCTGAAGGCAGTATGAAAGTGTACGTTACGCTGTGCCTGAGTTTGTGCGTGTGTTTACACAAAGCTCTGGCGGAGAGCGATTCCGATGCAATCCTCGAGGACAAAGACGTTCTAGTGCTGACAAAAAGCAATTTCGAACGAGCTCTTAAACGGCACAACCAGCTATTGGTCCATTTCTGTAAGTATATCTTCTTGCATGTGTTTTTATGGCTTTCCTGTCATAAATCCAGCTCCATGAGGTGACAAATCAATACTTCAACTTGAAGTATATCAGTAGGCTACTTTTTTTTTTTTTTTTTTGTAAATGCAATGCTTGTTTTTCTTTATTAAGACCCCTCCGATTGTTTCCCAGAGATTAACATGAAAAGAAACAAACCTACTCCAGATGAATAATGGTGGCGTGGTGTTCTGCTTGAATCTCAGGCCTGGTAATTGAAAGTTGCTGGTTTGATCTCAACAAGAAATGAACCATGAACTATCACCATTGTGCCTTTGAGCCAATCATTTAACTTAAGGGGGGTTGTTTGTTGCTTTGGATAAAAGTGTCTGATGAATGACTCTTTACTTACTAATGAGGACACATAAGTGTATAAAGACGACAGATCCGAAGTAAACTGGAAAGCAAATTAGAGTCGGCACATCTGGGACTACGACAAAATGCTCTTTTGTACATTTTATGGTGTGTATTTGCAACAAGGAGTAAACTGTTAAGGATTTTTGTTGTACCTGCTGTAGATGCGCCTCTTTCTGGCCAGTCCCTTGGCTCCATCCTTGAGTTTAGGGAAGCAGCCGGTACGTTGAAGGAAGCAGAATCTGATGTGAGACTGGGAGGAGTGGATGTGAAAAAGGAAAAAGATCTTGCTGCATCCCTTAACATCACAATAATACCATCACTACGGCTGTACCTGTCTGGAGACAAGAACAACCCAGTGTACTGTCCTGGTAATGTTGAAATATGTGCACTGACCCTTGTGCATTTCCAAACTAAAATATAGGGATGTGTCCCTTTTAGGATCAGTATTCCATAATGTTTGTTGTGTGACTCCACCCCCAGTTCTTAAGAGCTCCGCCTCCATCCTAACATGGCTTAAAAGAAGAAGAGGGCCGAGTGCTGACATTATTAGTCATCTCACACAGCTGGAAAAATTTATAGGTGGAGATGAGCTTGTTGTGCTGGGATTATTTAAGGTAACTTGGGAATTTATTTTAGTGAATCTGTCTTTTTACCCAATTATTTTCAGCTTCATAGATTAATTTGAGTCATAGTCAAGTGTTTGCAGAAGTCCTGTAAGGCAAGGCATCATGTTTTATTTTTGTCATAAAAAATATACTTTAGTTAAATACTGCTATTTATAATGTTTTTTGTTTCTTACAGTGGAATGATTTGCTGTAGTTTTGTAAAATTGATCAAATTATTTCAGTTGAAATGGATACATTCATGATTCAGCCGTAACTAAAGATGCTTTGTTGACCTGTTGTTCAGTAGTTTTTCATTTAAATAATTATTTATGTTTTAAAGTGCCAATATAAAATAGTTGCCAATTAAAAAAAACGAATTAATGAAATCTTATTTATCATGCTTTTCAGTGATTATCCTTGTCAAAAAAAATGAAAGAAAGAGAGCTTTTTTTCTCTTACAGCAGTGATATGCATTTGTTTTGCAAATTTGATCAAATTATTTTAAAGGAATCAGCTGAAATGAAGGATTCACTCTTGATTCAGCCATAATTAAAGATTTTTTAAAGCATTAAAACGTCATTATGAATGTTTTGCAAATTTAATTAAATTAGTTTAACAGAATCTGTTGCAATTAATTATTCATTCAAAATTCAGTCATAACTAAAGGTTTTAAAGCATTAAAACATCATTATGAATGTTTTGCATATTTTTAGCAATTATTTTCAAGAATCAGTTGAAACGAAGGATTCATTCATGATTCAGCCATAACTAAAGATTTTTTAAAGCGTTAAAACATAATTAAGAATGTTTAGCAAATTTGATTACATTATTTTAAAAGAAATTGTTGAAATCAATTATTCATTCAAGATTCACCCATAACGAAAGATTTTTTCAAAGCAAGCATTTAAACATCATTACAAATATTTAGCAAATTTTATTATTTTAAAAGAATCAGTTGAAATGAAGGATTCAGTCACAACTTAAGATTTTTTTTTAAAGCATTAGAACATCTTTGCACATGTCTTGCGAATTTGATAAAAAATATTGTAAAAGAATAATTTCTGGAATTATAATAGCTAAGTATTTTTAATGCATTCAAACATCTCGAAAAATGTTTTGCAAATTTGATCAAATAATTTCAAAAGGATCGGTTCAAATGAAGGACATGTAACACAAAGAAGTTTTTTTTTAAATTGTTGTATTACCCGCTGGTAATGATGCTCGTCGTTCTTTATACACTACAGGATCTTGAGGAAGGCATAGTGAAAGTGTTTTATGAAACAGCCGCTGATATTGCTGACCTGCCCTTTGGAGTAACAGGACATGATGAGATCTTCAGCAAGTATGAGATCAGTGGAGATACTGTTCTTCTCATCAGGAAGGTAAGAATTTTACTTAGAAATTTCCGCCCATGCACATATTACTAAAATGTACTAAAAAAAACAATAAGTTGCCGCCTTTTTACAGCACATCATAAATTGTCTCATCCATGTACATAATTTTCTTTAGTCTAAACCTGACAAGCAGTTTGAGATGGGAAGCAGCACAGTGAAGAAAGATCTTGTTCAATTTATCAGACTGTATGAGATGGAGCTTGTGACCGAATACAATGGCATGGTAAACTTATTTATGTATATTTTAATATATAGGCATTATGACATAGTAGATGTATAAAAATAAACAAACCTCTTTCCTTTATGGGTTCCTTCCAGACAGCATCTAAGATCCTGAACTCAGAGGTGTTGGACCATTTTCTTCTGTTTATTAATAAGACCGACAAAGGATTCGAAGAGATATACCATGCTTTTAAAAGCACTGCAGGAAAGCTCAGAGGGAAGGTCAGTGCCCAATTGGCTTACTTGGACATAAACCACATAAAATGATGATACACATTAATGTCAACAATAGAAATACTGTAGATAACTACTATGATATTGTTTTTCTTAAACTCTCTGGTTAGGTTCTGTTTGTGATGATAGATGTGAGTGAGTCACGGAATGGCCGTGTTATGGAGTATTTTCGTGTGAGGTCAGAAGAGGCTCCTCAGGTCCGTATGGTCAATCTATCAGACAACGTTCAATACCAGCTGCCATCTGATCAGTTTGACGCGCACACTCTTTTAGAGTTCTGTCTGAGTTACCTGGATGGGAAAGCTAAGGTGAGTATAGAGAGATAAATGAAACGAGTGCATTTTTATCTTTTTATACTTGCATTATAACACAACCCAATCGCTGGGTTCGTCCATATTTTACCCAGCATTTTTTTTTTGAGTGTATAATATATGTGACCCTGGACCACAAAACCAGTCATAAGTGTCAAGTTTTCAAAATCTGAAAGATAAATAAATCAGCTTTCCATTGATGTATGGTTTGTTACGATAGGACAATATTTGGGCGAGATACAATTATTTGAAAATCTGGAATCTGAGGGTGCAAAAAAATCTAAATATCGAGAAAATCACCTTTAAAGTTGTCCAAATGAAGTTATTAGCTATGCATATTACTAATAAAAAAATTAAGTTTTGATATATTTACGGTAGGAAATTCACTAAATACCTTCATGGAACATGAACTTTACTTAATATCCTAATGATTTTTGGCATAAAATAAAAATGGATAATTTTGACCCATACAATGTATTTTTGGCTATTGCTACAAATATACCCCAGCGACTTAAGACTGGTTTTGTGGTCCAGGGTCACATATAATGTATTGAACTCAAACGGTCTGTATAATTTGTGTTTTATAGCCTAAGCTGCAAAGTGAGCCAATTCCTGAAAACTGGGACACGCAGCCAGTGAAAGAGCTGGTTGGGATGAACTTTGAAAAAGTGGCTTTTAACCATAATAATAATGTCATTGTCTTGTTCTGTAAGTACCTCAAATGTTAGAACGCTTCAACTTAATATCATAGGTTTGTGTGTCTGCACTAACAGTTGGCTGTAGTTTTGTATTTCAGTGTTAATCAAACATTTGTAAATGAAATTGGAGTATGATTACACCTCTGTATTCTGACATTTCCAGATATATCAAGATACGAGTAAAAACATGTTAAACATGAGCATTTTGAACATATGAACACTGTATATTTCAATAGATGCACAGTGGAGCAGTGAAAGTCGTGCTCTGTTTCCACTGTGGGAGGAGCTAGCTGAACATTTTAGTGAAAAAGATGATGTTATCGTTGCCAAAATTGACATTATGGCCAACGATGTAAACCTTCATCTTGGAGAAAAAAACCCATCGATCAAATTATTTCCCGCTGTTTATTCAGAGAGGGTAAGCAGTCTCTTACAACCAACTGTTCTCACATGTCTCAGATTTAAAATTGATCCATATTCAGGATAGCCATGTTATTGTTAGTCTTAGAAATTAGTTGTATATTGTGTGGTTTAGGACCATCCATGACTTATCATTAATATTTTATAATCCTCATACTAAAATGTTTGCCAGGTAGTGCCATATTCTGGCAAGAGGAAGCTGAAACCTATAATAACATTTATGAAAAAAGAGATTGAAAAAGCCATGAAGGACAAAGCCAAGGTAAGATATTTCCCTCTCGCATTAATAGGCATGGATTGTTTTATTGAATTATTTATTGTGCACACTCATGCTGTGCTTGTGTATATGCCGCAGGAGGAGGAACGGAGACAGAAGTATGTGAATGAACAGAAGGCTGCGGTGAAAGAGGAACTCTGATCATTCACTGTAATGGCTAGAACTAAAGAAGCTTTATTGATTTGTTTGAAACTAAAATTTTATTTGAATATTTTAGGCATACATTACCATTCAAAAATTTGGGGTCGAAATGAAGTATCGTATGCTCTCAGAGGCTGCATTTATTTGGTTGGAAATACAGTAAAAAGTAATTATTTCATATATTTTTAAAATGCAATTTATACCTGTGATGCAAAGCTGAATTTTCAGCATCATTACTCCAGTCTTCAGTGTCACATGATCCTTCAGAAATCATTCTAATATGCTGATTTGCTGCTCAAGGAACATTTCTTCTTAAATTGTGCTGCCTAATATTTTTGTAAAAAACCATGACACTTTTTCAGGGATAGAAAGTTCAAAAGAATAGCATTTATTTGAAATGGTTTTTGTAACATTATAAATGTATTTACTGTCACTTTTGATCAATTTAATGTGTCCTTGCTGAATAAAAGTAATCATTTCTTTAAAACAATTAATAATAATAATTTAAAAATTCAAATAATTACTGACCCCAAACCGGTTAACCGGCGTACTCTGCACTTATGACTGGTTAATTATCTTGGAAAAAATTCAGTCTTTATTAATTGAAAAATGTAATGCATTGAAAAGAAAATATTGACAGTGCAGCACTTAAAAAACACTGTGGCATACTAGTTGACTATATCAAGACATCACGACCCTGTCGCCAATTCACCACTTTTCCTTCCTTGGACCACTTTTGATACTGACCCCTGCGGACTGGGAACACCCCACAAGAGCTGCAGTTTTGGAGATGCTCTGACCCAGTCATCTAGCCATCAATATTTGGTCCCTGTCAAACTCGCTCAACATTTGCCCGTTTTTCCTGCTTCGAACACATTAACTTTGAGGACAAAATATTCACTTGCTGCCTAATATACCCACTAACAGGTGCCGTGATGAAGAGATAATCAGTGTTATTCACTTCACCTGTCAGTGGACATAATGTTATGCCTGATCGGGGTAGTGTTTGATAATATCAAAGAGTATAGAAGCCAAGGCAAAACTTATACAGAGGGTTCAAAAGATCCAGAATCTAAAACCACAGGAATAGCAACAGTCATATCATAACAGGAAGTAATTCTTGCAAATAGAACACCAGACTACTTATCTGTATTCACTACAGAGTTGATTGCTATTGTTATAGCTTTACATTGGTTGGAAGAGACACAGATTAAGACAGCAGTTGTGTCCTCAGATTCACTGGCGGCTTTAAGAAGTATTCAGTCGGGACAATCAAAATACAGACAAGATATTATTACAGAGATAATGCAACTGCTATATAGACTTCATGCTCAGGGCAGGGTTGTTTCATTTTTATGGGTCCCAGGCAGTGTTGGGTGTAACTAGTTACTTAGTGATTAGTTACTGTAATTTAATTACTTTTCCCTTGAAAAAGTAAAGTAAGGGATTATTCTTATTCTTTCTGTAATTTAATTACGGTTACATCTTATGTAATTGAACTTAATACTGTGTATAGACTGTAGAACATTTATACACAATACAATAGTGGATTTAACATAAAAATTTAAAGTCTAACCTTAAAATGCATGCTTTTTTTTGTAACCATCTGAGGTGAGTTAATAAGAATATTGGTAACACTTTAGTGTCCAATTCTCAATATTAACTAGTTGGTTATTAACATGAATATTACTGGGATATTGGCTGTTTATTATTACTTAAAAAGCACATATTAATGTCTTATTCTGAAGACCTTATTCTAAATCCTTAATCCTACTCAATTCTTAAACTTAATTGTCAACAACTACTTTACTAAGTATTAATAAGCAGTAATTAGGAGTATACTGAGGCAAAAGTCATAGTTAATAGTGACAATTGGACTCTAATCTAAAGTGTGACCAGAATAATTTATGTAGTTATGTATTATTTATTTCAAAGTATAAAAAAAAAAACATTTCATGTCTACCCTTGCATCAATAACTAACTTGTCGTGGTTGATATAGGATTTAGAAAGTAATAAGTAATTAAATACTTTTTGGAGAGAGTAATTTGTACAGTAATCTAATTACACTGTTGAAGATATAATTAGTAACTAGTAATTAATTACTTTTTTGGAGTAACCCACCCAACACTGGTCCCAGCAGCACATGTCTGAAAAGATGGAAACGGCTTGAACTTCGTTGAATAAAAATAATGTAGAAATTGATGTTGGAAATAAAATAAATAATGCTGGAAATAAAGATACAAACAGAAGGTGCAAATAATGACATTAGAACTAATAGGCTATTAGGTAATAGTAAATTCAGAAGAATGATAAGTTATCGAATAGACACTTCATGCATGCCACTCCACACTCCAGTTCAGTTGGTGGCGGTAATGCACCAAAAGTTGGCTTGGCCAACGCCAATAAACGTTACCAGAAGAAGACAAGAGGCGAAACGCTGATGTTTTTTAACAGTCGCTAGGTAGCGCTTCGGTCGCGCGGCCGCCATTTTGGAGTGAAAATGGCAACTGGACCCCAACAGCACAGATGCCCCGAAACCGACAGAGTGACAACGAAAGAGAAGTCAAAGTGGACTAAAAGAACGCAATGTTCGGCAATCAACTGCAAAAACTATCAGTGCAATAGTACCAATCTTGCCTTTCATCGTTTTCCCAAAGACCCTAACAGGTAATTATTCACAAAGGTGTAAAAATATTGTTTGTGTAAAAAAAAAAGTGCTATGCTAGCGCTACCTTATGCAACTGCTAACTTGAACTGTGTTTTTTTTTTTTTTTTAATTATTTAGTAAACTTAACGTTAATTCCTTTTAGGAACTGCAGGTCCTTGCCATAGAAACCATTATAATGATATATATGGATATGACACTTAAGTTAGAATGAGCTTATTAAATTCATTTATTACATTGACAACTTCAATACTGTATGTCAGTTAACGCTACCTCCTGGGAAACGGTCTAACGTTATTATAACGTTAGATGGACTCATATCACTTCATTAAAAACAACAGTAATGAAATCCTTAAACCTCCCTGTCTCGAGTTCTGTGGTACAAAGCCTGGTTCATTAGCAACTTCTTTGAACTGCTATAATGTGAACTGTTCAGTGATCAAATAATCACCTAATTATTTCAACCTAAAAATGACCTCTCACGCCCAAGTGTTTACAGTTGACTGTTTATGACTTATTTTTAACATATTGTGGTAGTTACCAGTGATGAACTGTCATTTTCTTAATGTATTTTACAATAATTGCCCACCTGTTTTTGTGCATATGTGTAAATGTTTCTTATGGCTCTTATGTTGGGCGTAGGGCAGGTGTTTTTTGGTTACTGTTACAGTATGTATGTAATTCCCTTTTCTTCTTAATGTCTGGAAACATTAAAAAGTATCCAAAGAGAGAAAGGTGACCTTTGCCCTGAACCAAATCTATGTAGTAGTCATCTTACCTGCAATGCATAATCATTTGAATGATTAAAGATGAGTAAGCAAAATCAGTTTTAAAAAAGCTTGAGACTAAATATACTGGCTTTAGGCTTACCTTTTCCCCCTCTTGTTTTAGAATGAATGTAGGCCTGTCCTGTTTCTTCTTTGTCCTCTCAGCAGTTCTTGTTCATTTTTTAGTATTGAAATTGTCCTATTAACCATACAATTTAAATGAATAAATACATGCATACGATACTGTTCTTTACAGGTGTGCCAGGTGGGTGCAGAATCTCAGGAATGCATCTTTGATGGGGATAAGCTCTCAGCGACTCCATCACAACTATAGGGTGTGCAGTGCACATTTCCACGCTAGCCAGTTTAAGAGACCATCTAATGTGTATGTATATGAAATTGTTTTAAATTGCCTTCAGAAAAAAATCATAAAGATGCTTAATATTTGGGGACAATGACTGGTATTGTATCTGTCTTTCTCGTTGTACCTCGTAGCCATGCAGGATTGAAATGGGATGCAGTGCCCACAATGGTTAATGCCCCTAACCCACCACCCCCATTGGACTTGAAGTTAAAGAGAAAGCCACCAAAGACACGTCAGGAGTTACCACCAAAGAGACGTAAGATAAATACGAGGATACTTTGAGATGCCAGTCAAACTTTAGAGTGAAAGCTCAGTTTCTCTAGATTTCTTTTAGAGTGTATATCACATTATCCATTTTAGAGTGGCAGTCTTATGTGAAAGTAACACCTCGTTGTTTTGCTGCAATGTGATTTTAGTTAATAATTTTCCAAATTTTGTGTTTGTTTTACAGGCAAAAAAAGTAATATTGTTTACCTGCCAAATGCAGGCTCATCCACTGCAGACAGTGTTCAACATCCCACTGGTTCAGAGACCGATGTTACCTCACCTGATGCTTCCGTAGCAAGACCTTCGATGCCACTGACACCACTGTTGCCACCAATGTCATTGCCAAAAGGCCTTGAAACTGCTTCCAGGGAACATGCCCTGAAGATGAAGATTAGGAGTCTGAAGGTACAGGTGTGCAAACTGAAGGCGGAAGTGAACAGGCTGAAGAAGACCAGGAAGGCCTGTGTTAATAAGGAGTCAGTGATGAAGCAGTTGAAGAAATTCTTACCAGCCAAAGCATATGCTTTTGTGAGTACACAGATACATATGTTTCAGCGGAAGGCTCATGGTTTTCGGTGGACCACTCAGGACAAAGCTTTCTTCTTGTCTCTGCTGCATGCCAGTCCAAAGTGTTACAGGCTGCTGTTTAAAGTGTTTTCTATGCCATCTGTCCGCACACTGCAAAAGCTTATGAAGTCTATCGATATTGAGAAGACTATTGGCGAACACGGCTATGCTACAGTGACTACTGACTCTAGAGTAGACGAAACAGGCACCGGATATGCAGATCCACCAGTCACTGCTAATGTGGAAGTCAAAGCTGAACAGGTGGAGCAGCCAATAGACTATACACTTGACAATCAGTTTGATTCCCACCAAATATCTTCTTTTAATTCTGGAGATCGTGGTAAGTGATCTTTGGTTTTTCTGAATTTTTAGAAAATTCTATGTATTTGCAATAAAATAGCTTCTAAGAGAGCTGATGGACTGCTTTGTGGTCATCTACTCGTCAGGGAGAGTACTCAGCCAGGACCAGCTATCTACTTCTAGTAAAACTGAGAATCTCAGAATCCAGGGAAAGTACTTTGCCAGGACCAAACAGAGTGGGATACAATGAATAAACTCCATGAAATTGGTCCCAATGTTGAAAATAATTTTCTATAAATTTTCTAACTGATGGGACCAGATGGAATTGGTCATTCTAGGATGACACACAAGTTTTTAATACTAGGGGAAGATCCTCCAACATGTTCTCTTTGCTGAATCCCTTTATCCATTAAGCATGTTTTATTAGATTGTGCTGGTTTTAACTCGTTGAGAAATTGTTTTTTATCCAGTAAACTCTTTTGAAGAGATTTTTAACAGACTTGAGCGAAATACCGTTTTGGAGTTTTTAGTGAAAATAAATGATAAAAACATGATATAATTCAGCCATAATATTTCTCGCCATGAAAATAGCCACAGAAGCTGGAATGGTTTAAAACTCAGCCAGGACCAGCTACACTATATGGACAAAAGTATTGGGTCACCCCCTTCTAATGAACAGGTTTGAGTACTTTAGTAATTTCCATGAATACAAATCTTAATGTTTAAGCATATAATGACATTCTAGGGAATTGTGTGCTTCAAGTTTTATAGCAACAGTTTGCAAAGGACCCTTAAATACAGACCTTGAGCCAAAAACTCACTTGGTCCTTTGTTCACTTCATTTTACTGCGGATTCATTTATAAACAAGGCACAATTCGACACAGGATTTTCAAAAAGATTGAAACTAAAAGATGATGTTGTGCTGACTATATTGGATCCGACAGTCATGTTGCACCACAAGTGTGAGTAACTGTTTTCCTTACGTGGTCGCTATTGCTTCGTCTCTTCTTACAGATTGTTTGATATGTATTGTGCTATTTATGCGTGTATTATTTTTAGATTTATTACATTTTCGCCTTTATTAAGATGGGACAGAACAGAACTGACAGGAAGCGTAGTGGGAGAGAGATAGGGGGCGGGATTGGGAAAGGTCCTCGAGTCGGGTTTCAAACTCGGGACTCCCGTAATACAACGGCGCTGTATGTTGGCACGCTGCCCACAAGGCTATAGGTGAAACAATTATGCGTTTTTGACCTAAATCACAGCAGCGCCCATCTATGAGGAATGTAAGCTGTCAAACATACACAACTCTTAGCCAATCATAGCTGTGGGCGTTTACTTTAGAGTTTACAATACACCACGCCTATTCAAACAGAGCGTTCTGATGACGGGGGTCAAAACAGGACAGAAAATAGCCTATTACTTCTAAATTATGATTTTTTTTTTTTTAAATAAGTGGACCTCAGAGAATGGTACATAATAAGAAAACAAAGGCAGTTCATGACCCCGTTAATAAGGAGTCAGTGATAACTAAAATATACAGAGAGGGAAAAAAGTAAAGGAAAACCTGATTAAAAGAGTGGAGAAATATATCAGATGCAAACATCTGTAAATAAGACTGCACTTTATCTTAATGTTGTCATAATACGTTTAATTTTATTTGTGACGTATATATCATTAGGTAAACCTCAGTATAGAATATTTGAATGTATTTTGTTTTTCCAGAACAGTGATGCTGTGCTGGAGTCTGTCCTACCGAAACATGTCCTGGACCTGCTGAGTGACACGAGATGAGGTCACCAGTTTCAGCAGCATCTGTCTTTGACCATGATGGAGGTGTACTGGTTTACATAGCTGGGTATATGGCCAGTAAGGTTGTGGGGAAATTCACTGTCAGTGAAGATTGTCTCTGTAAGGAGTGTAAAATCTTGACCACAGATATCCCTGCTGATTCACAGTACGCATTCCTCAAGGACAAACAGTACACTGACCTCAACTTAAGAGTGAAGAGCCTTAAAGTGCCCAGCATGGCACTGGTGAATTTAGTCATAGCTCTGGAGTCTAACTTCCAAAAAAAAAAAAAGTTATCCACACAGTTGGGTTGGGTGGGAAGCTGTTTACCAGAAGTATGGTGATTGTGAGTGAGTGCAGAGGAGTAGTGTGTGACCCAGAGAAGTGCAAAGTCACTCACCTACATGTTTAGAATCTTTATACAGATCAGAATCCATCACGTCTTACGCACCCAAAATTGGTGAATCTCACAGCCAAGTTAGAGGCACAATAGAAAATTTCTCAAATTACTCATCTGTAAATTTTATGACTCCTACAGTAAATGTTGTATTGTCTTGTATATGTTTTATGTTATCCATTGTGGAATCCAACCATTAAGTACTCATTTGAGGTAGGTTTAGCCTACTTTGAGTATTTCCATTGTGTGCAACTTTACACATTTACTATTACTCAACTAGGTATGAAATATATATTGTACGTTTTAATCCCCTGGAACACACTACAAACATGATCTTATAGAACATGATGCATTGCGGTGTCTGTCATAATTGAATAATTAAATAAATTTGGAGACAGTGGCTGTAAAAAGTGGCTTTTTTTGTGTGTGTTTGTTTACAGTCTTGCTTTAACGGACATTAATATAAAACATTTACTGTAAAAACAGTTTACTGTCAAGCTGTCATACATATGTTGGTATTAATTCAGTGTTTAAAATGCTAATACTTGAACCGAAACGGTTTCTAGAGGGCAAAAGTTTTGTGAAAAAACAAAAAGTAAGACAAAGTATAGAATAAACTGTTAAAAGGATTTGATGATCACTGTATACAGGTATAACCTCCAGACCCAGCAATAAATAATTACTGCAAAACTCCTAAAATACCACAATAGTGGTAGATCAATATATTATCCAGAGCAATGAATTGACTACATTGCCTAAAAGACTCCTGCCTGATGGAAGTTTGTGGGTTATGACACAACCTTGGCCTCACTTCGTGAATAACCCTCTGCATGCTGTCATATTCAGGTTTTAATGACATTCTTACTGCATGCAGGAAGACCCTTTACCTGATCTCAAACAAATAAATGAAGTTACAGACTGGGTGTGAGAAAGACTACGTGACCTCTTAAAGAGATTAGGTTCTGTAAACTCTAAAATCCTTTAATAGGGAAAACGCTTAAGACACGTGTGGATCAGATACACTTACTAATGCTTGACAAGCACTTTGATTTACAGTAATATAGAGAACTCTAGGCCTGTCTTTTTAATCTTAAATTGCAAAGTACACACAACAATACATATCCTTTATTGCAGTTATGTAGGCCTATTTGAAACTACAATGCCAAGACAATCATTTTTACCACAAAAGTTGGGTTTAACCAATATGACTAAGACTGTTTGGGGAAAAAGAGGCTTTGTAAATCAATCAAATTTCATATGCATTATTACCCTAACAATCTCACAGTTCAGCAAGAGTGCAACTACTGCAGTGAATGTTTACATCTCAGTCCGTTATGCAACTCTAAACTGCACGTGTTATTAGGCTTACCTTCTCCAGAGGATACGCACATCGTGCCTTTGCCAAGCCCCTTTCCCAACACCCTATAAAGAGCTAAACTATTCCTGCAAGCTATTTCTGCAGTGGCTGTCTGAAGAAAGAAGTGGATGTTGGGGGCTCTGGAAATAACAGGTAGCCCTAAACATGGAAAAGATCAAGTCCCTTTTCTGTCGTGCTACACCTCCAAAACCGAATTCTTGTCCTACGTGCTGCTCTACCTGGTGAAGATGCCTTTCCCACCTGTAACAAGACCACGGAGTCTTCCCAGCTCGGGCAAAGAGAAACTTTCAGGACCGTCGCCTGTCATTCCGGTCAAGACCACGGAGGAGAAAAGTTCTGTGAAGGAACGGCTCAAGAAGTTGAGCAAGAAGGCCACGCCACACAAAAGCAAGCTGCCCACCAGTCAAGCCCCTTCTGGCTTGAGGATGGAGGGTAAAAGCACCTGGATTACGACTCCAAGACCCGCTGATCCTTCAGGTTCCTTGACCCCAACTTCTTCTAAAAGTACGTCTGGAAATAGCACCTCTACAACCAATTTGGCAACAACCTCCTCAGTGAAATCCTCTAGCAAGAAGATGCTTCCTGTCAGCGTTTCAGCAACAAACATTCCCACAAACTCTTGTAGTCCACAGGCTTCATCAGGATCAGGACATGGACTGAATAGTGAATCTAACTTCTCTCTCAACTTGACTCCTGAGGCCACCTTGCTCCTGCAGAAACGTAGCCGTGAGAAGCAGCTCCGTGCCGTCCGTGGCACCGTAACGACACCGCACCAGAAAGACCGCCTGCCTGCCAAGCCAGGTTCTCGATCCAACATCCCACTGGTGAAGATCTCTCTTCTAAATGAGCATCACCGATATGATGACGTGGAATATGAGGAAGATGAACAGAGTGTGGATCAGAGCGTTCTTCTGAAATGTTCTGAATGGTTGCGAGGGGTGGAGAATGCTGCTGGAGCTACAGTCCTGGGTAGAGTGGACAAAATCAGCCAGAAGAGCATCTAACAGATCAGACGCTCCGTGTCCTGTTACTTGTGCTGACTTGAGAAAGGTGGTAGTTTTGAGTAGTGGTTGAGTAGTGATATGGGTCCTGCAATGGCTGATATCGATCCCAGCAACTGAAGAGCTGGGTGCCTTATGGCTGATACATACAATTTATTACTTACAGTTTAATGGCAGAAATGGATGTAAATATAATCGCAACATCTATTTTAAACAAATTTGAACATCCAATGTTTACATTTCACAATGATTTCAAATTTCAAAATTATTTGTTGTCAAGGCTACTGGTATGTTTCAGACCTGACGCACAGAAAAATAAATGTCCGGTTAAATGGACTGAATTATTGGTTGATGTTGCAGAATATAGCCTTTGCGTTGCTTGAAAAGCGCATGGCACTAACAAAGCCAAGGTCATAGGTTTGATTCCCAGTGAATGCATGAATTTAAAATAAAATGCATTGCTTAAATGCAAATTAAATCACTATGGATAGAATCATCTTGGCCTAGGTAACATATCAGTCTAACACCATTCTTGTGGTATTTTAGGGAGTTCTGGACAGACTTTGCAGTAACTATTCCTAAGAGGACAACCATAACTAAATCAGTGTTTGATTTTTAACATTTTGGCTATTGGTTCACAATGGAAGGAACATTCACAACTGTTTTGGGTATGATCTGACCTCTAAATTATACATGTACGATTATCCAGAGTTTAAGTGAAATATGCAACCTCACAATGTTGTGTATATATTTTTTTAATTGTATTGCAAATATTCTCTTGAAAAGAGATTTTCACACTTTCAATTTTTATGGGGATTTGTTTCTTCTTTTTTTTCCCAAATGCATTCATTAAAAACACTGTCTATAAAGCATTAATCAGACCGGGAATGAAAAGATAATCTGCATCATACCATTCACTGCTGTCTGTAAGAATACATCAAGCCTGAACTCAACAGTCGAAGAGCACACATGACTCAGAGATATATTTGCTGTGTTACTATAAGTGGCTTAAGGGACATGGTTTAGACAGACTTGGCAACTAAAAACATCGCTCACTCGTAGCACTTCCTGATCTCATTAACAGACAGGTGCCTTCACTTTTCACTTGCTGGGCACCGGTGGTTATGTTTCTACTACTGCATCAATCCCAAGTAGACATGAGCTAAGAGCTACTCCAACATTTTCCCTGTTGCAAGTTGCTTTAGATAACATTTACGAAAATACAGTAAAAACAGTAATATTTTGCAATATTATTACACTATGGTGATGGTAAGATTCAACAAAATCATACTGACCCTTGAATGGTAGTTTATGTTAGAATCAAGTGTCAAAAGCATGACAACTGTTGTAAAAGTTACTGTTTAAATGCTACAACTATAATTCAATTAAAGAAATCATAAAATGTAACTTTTTGGCAAACACACCGACTTGATTATGACTTTGGGGTACATTTAAATAACATTTATGGATGTTATCAAGTCACTACTATAAGAAAAACAACAAGTAGTCTCGTGATAACACCACAACATTCATTCCGAAGTTTATTTTCTCTGGCAAAGACTATTTGAAGCCAAATGGGAAGTTTTGCATGTATTTTACATAGATGCACAGAGTCCAATGAGCTAAACATCCCTCCCATTACAACTCACGATGCAGAGAAAGAATTTGATTAACAAAGTAGTTTGAATGCTGCATAACCTCAAAAATAGGTGTGTATCTCAATCTCCTTTGTGTAAACCAGAAATTTACAAAAGGGAAAAGAAAAAAAAACACCCTCCTCTTAAGTGGAACAAGGCATTCAAACGCAAGCTATTTTCTGGAGGACTCCTGACAATCCTTTCACTTCACTTCTAAGCTACTTAACTTCACCTTAGCACGGTAGGCCAATATAATTATTTTATATTGAAATAAAATTACCTAGCTATCATTTACAGGTAATTCAGCTCTGAGACTTTGACGTAACATTAAAACAAACATGATGGATGGTATTTCAGATGGATGAGCTGGATGAGACTCAGTTGAAGAATCATGTGGACAGTCTGAAGCAGCAGCTACAGTTTAACAGAGAGAAAACATCCGTCTCGATTCCCGAGTGAGTTTCAGATGTTAAATGTCTACTGCTTTGGTTTGTTTCAAACGAGTGGTTTCCAACTAGGGGTTTGTTAACCTTTAACAATTGTCATAAAATTGTGAAGAAATTAAAAATAAATACATAAAAAAAAATATATATATATATTTTTTTAAATGCACATTTGATTTTTTTAATTTTATAGATAATATTTAAATGCAAATTATTGTATATAAAAATATGAATACATATGTTCTGAAAATAATATAGATATAGCATTTAAGTATGTATTTTGATTTGAAGTTCCAAGTTTAGTGAAATAAATGAAGTATATAATAAGTCTACAGATATTTTGTGTGTGTGTGTGTGTGTGTGTGTGTTAAGTTCTATCCTATTTATTTCAAGGTTAATTAAATGGATCGAGGAGAAAATGAACGAGGATCCATTTCTGAATCCAGATGTACTGAAGGAAAACCCGTGGGTGGAGTCAAGTAAATGTGTAATAATATAGTGCAAGAGCTGTAACTCATCACTATGGCAGCAGGAGTGACTCCACCCACGGTCATGCTTACACTGCCCAACTTTGACTAGGATGGACAAACATGCAAATGTAAATCTGCTTTCTTATTTACTCTTATCATGCCACGACATTATGAAAAAAAGAAAAAAAACTGTTGTTATTTAGTGAAAACTTATTTATAAAAGTGTAAGACAACTATACAAGAACACAATAAAAAACAACAAAACAAAGAGGAACCAGTGCTTTTTCTTTTTCACACATTGTAGATGCTTGTGTTTTTAACTTTACAGTACAAGGTTCAGAACATTTTAGATTTTTCATGTATTGATTTAAGGTGGTAAATTAACATGGGCTTCAGCCTCTCAACTTTAAAGTAACTCTCGAATGTAAACGTTTCTGCGCACTGCGTTAGACACACCTTCATTGAAACGAAACCATACGTCACTGTTACCCACAGCTTTACCGATATGCACCACTCCAGCTACTTTGCCATCTTCACCTGCAAAAATTGAGATCAGTTCATTTTTAGCATTCAAGTTATGCAGAAGACTTGTACTGTGATTTATTGCACAAGTGTATGAAAAGCATATATATATATATATATATATATATACATACATACATACATACATACATACATACACACACACACAAATAATAACACACCTGTAGAGGTGACCACAGGCTTCTCCTTGGGTGCAATGGCTCGTCCAAAGAAATCCAATTCAGGCTATAAACATGGAAAGGATAAATAAACTAAAGTCATCACATGTGAGCACTTCGACCCTGATCCACTATTAACCCAATTAATCTTGGATTATTATGAAGCATAAATCAAGCATATGCAAAGAGAGCCAATGCGAGGATAATCATATAACATGGTGGCACAGAATCACTGTAAAATGATTAAAGGGGAGAATTTACTAAATACTTAAAAGCAAAAACAAACATCTCTCAGGTTTGGCATTTTAAATTAGGTTACAATCAATCTATAACTAGCACTTCAATTTGTAAATATTATTGCTCTTTTTTTGGCACATTTGCAATCAGTTTTTTTAATTGCATATAATATTTACAAATTTTTTATTTCATTTTTATCATTTGTAAATATTATCTGCAATACTATAAAACTGATTAGTCATAAAACAGTATCACACAATGCCAGAATGAAGTTGTGAATCACCAGTTCCAGTATTGAATTTGCTATGGCAATATTCAATGGTGGACTGCACTTTAGGAAAATACATTTTAAAATGGGATTAAAGGAGGTTTAATATAGATGCTTTACCCTGCTTTCCACCACAGTCTGTTTAACGATGTTCTCCAGCCTCTGCTGATGGTTCCTGCTTGTTTGTTTCTTCACTTGTGTTTTCTTCTCCTCTGGCACCTTATTAACTGCCTCTGTCTGAACACACAGAACAAATACTTTGCAATTTGCACAATCCTGTTTACGAAACACATAGTTGTAACCTTTGTTGAGTCCAGGTATACATGACAATACATAAAGGATTAAATACAAGTCTTTCACTGCTGTCTAGTGGCCATACTAGATGAAGTCAAGATACTTGATTATATTATATAGGTCTGTTAGTCCAACTTCACAAAAAATCAGACTAGTACAACTGTGGTTGAACAAAACAGTAAACATTTCCAAAGTCATGATGTTGCAGTCCAACTGAAAACGATTAAAGTGCATGTAAAAGTATTTCATGTTTGCACTACAAATGAGTGGTGAAACAAATCTGGTGCAGTGTCTACGAGTTGGTATTAGTTGCATTTTAAAGTTTTTTAAAAACACAAAAAAATATTTTAAAAGACACACACACAAAATACAACCATACAAAATAAACCACAAACATGCAAGCAAAGCATCAAACTTTCAGAAAAAAAACCCTCATATAACAGATTTAATTCACTTTTTAGGAGTAACTCAATAAATACCTATGTGTACATATACATATATATATATATATATATACAGTCATGGCCAAAAATATCAGCATCCTTGGTAAATATGATCAAAGAAGGCTGTGAAAATTAATCTGCATTGTTAATCCCTTTGATCTTTTATTTAAAATATTCACAGAAATCTAACCTTTCATTGGATAATAAGAATTTAAAATGGGGGGAAATATCATTATGAAATAAATGTTTGTTGAATTTTACTTTGTGTGGGTTTCGTTTCTGCTGGGCTTTCTCCACCCTCCTCATCCTCTCCAGATCTGTCTCCCTGGCAATCAGCTGCTTGACCTGATAGGTTAACTGCCTCCGGGGAGGCAAACCCGGAAAATGCACCACATCTTCTACATTGCTGTGGAAACACACAGGTCATTTAATGTACAACAAGTCCATGAAAACAGCTAAATATAATGACAGCACAAACTGTTACATAACATTTTATTATTGGGCACTACTCCAAAGACAACCCAAACAAGGGAATCTAACAAGGAGGGATATAAATGAAGATGAGATGGTTTAAAGAGTGGAAAGCGGGTGAGCTAAATAATCCGTCTTACTCAGAAGGTAAAACACTCTTCCAGGAATAGAAGTAAATTAAGCAATATGTGCAATACACACAAGAAGATGAAAATCCAAAACCAGGATTAGTTGTGCAGGGTATTCCTGGTCACGTACACAAAGTCATTTCTCTAGGACAGTTGGAAAATGTTGTTAAAAAAAAACATGCTGCAGTTCACATGTTTGAGTGTTTGTTCGTTCCCACATATTATGTTGTTATTGCTGTTTTCACACTAAAATCAAATGGTTCTTCCATTTCTAGACAACAAGACAGCAGTTGCCAGTGAAAGCTAGATCAAATCCAGATACTTCAATATCTCTATGCTGCTGATATGCCATTGCATCTCACATTTAAACATCAAAAATGATTTCACATATATGGAAATGTTTTCTGTGTATTGGCAGGATTGAGCAATAAAGATTTGGATTAAATTGACAACATGGTCTGTCAAAATAGCACAATAATTACAAAAGCAAGAAGTGATCGTTTCTTCCATTCAGGCCTCCTCTGATGAAAGCTGGTTTATAATGCTGAACCATTTCCCCTCAATGCAATGAAAATGCAATTAGCTTTCATTTTCGTTCAACATTTGGCATGGGAATTGTACAATCCTCAGTCCGTCTTGTTATTTTCCAGTGGCATGGCTTCAGTGTGGTTACTCAGCGCTTGCTGAAGCAGAGCTTGATAAGAGATGGCGGGAAGATAAAGGAAGGCATAAACAAGCAGAAGCAGCAACAGGGCGACCAGCAGAGGAATCCCCCAATCAGAGGTGACCAGCGTCTCCTCGCAGCGGGCCTGCAGGAACGACTGCTGCATGATTCTACCGCACCAATCACAGAGAGAACACAAACACGCGTGTATATCAATAAGAAACTTCAGAAAAATGTTGTGTGTCCAGATTATATAGCCCTATCTAATCTAGACTAGTAGGGATAGATTCATTTTAATTTAATATTAATAAATATCATTGACACTATACAATTAACCAATGTATTCATTTGGTTCATTAAGTTTGATTCATTTCCAAAAAGCTCTGTTTCAATGCACAACACTGATTCTGGGGTCATTAAAAATAAATAAATAAAAAAATAAAAAAAGCTGACAGAAATCTCTACAAGCAAAGAATTAAGTAAATATTACTTTTTGTTTCATACTATTAAATTTAGTGTATTTTTAGTGAAAACACTAAAATCTTAAACTAAAAACAGTAAGAAATGAACGGTAAAGAACTTAATTAGTCTATTCAGAAAGGATGCATTAATTGCATTAAGAAACCTGGAAAAATGCATCATGGTTTCCACAAAAATTTTAAACACTGCAATGGCATGCGACACTGAAGACTGGAGTAATGGCTGCTGAAAATTCAGCAGGAATTAATACATTTTTTAGAAATAAAATAGAAAACAGCTTTTTTAAACTGTAATACTATTTTACAATATTAATATTTTTACTGCATTTTTTTATCAAATACCTGTACATGCGGCCTTGGTGAGCATAAGAGACTTCTTTTAAAAACCCAAACTTTTTGAACAGTAGTGGATGTACCATCAACTTTTCATTAGACATTAGCCATATCAGAATCAGCCACTGAGCAACTAATACTGATCAACCATTACTAGACTATGCTAGTCTGTTTTACAGAAATTCAAACTAACAAACATTGTAAAAACTTGAATGCTCAACGAATAAGAGCCAAACATACAGGATGAACGGAGATGGTGATGCTCTTCTTCTGTTCCAGCTGTTTGAAAACCAATCCAATAGCCCAAATTGTTCCCTTGCTTATCTTCTCACTCCTGGTTTTTATCCACCTTTAGCTCCATCAAGCAGACTTTTAAAGGTTCAGCAGCAAGTGCTCCACGCGTGCCTGTCAAAGCTTGTTTGTGAACATTGTCAGCATCACTTTCATCAATCAATGTGAGTGGTAGGACACGGTAAGCCACAGAGAGGATTGTAGGTCTTTTTATATACTTGAGTGATGAACATGTGCATCCATGCATGAGGCAAGTAACAAAGTTCTCATCTGAGAGAATCGCAGGTGAAACAGAGGACGGAGAATAATAAAAACAGGGGAAGAGTAGGGGAGAGAGAGACAATAATCTGCAGACGCAGCCTAATCTCTCATAAATCGTGATGAACAGGTAAACACATACAGAATCTCTCAGCGCAGTGTGTGTTATTGTGTATTCTTGTGATGAAGTCTGAGTTGCATAACTAAAGTGCCGACAGAACAATATGTTGAATGAGTCTGTAGGTCTGTTGTTTGTGTATGTGCATGTACTCACGGCTCCAGCACATAAGTGTACTGTCCCTCTGGTGTGCGGTCCTGTCTATAGGTCAGGTTATAGTTGATCATGGTGTCAATCAAATCATAGAGCTGCTGCTTCTCCCTTGTGCTGTAAAGCTGAGGGTTGACCTGTAAGAAACACATCACTTGATTCACAAAACAGTAATATTGAAATATATTTCAATGAAATATTACTTCAATTTCAAATAACTGTTTTCTGTTTTAATATATTTTAAAATGTAATTTATTCCTGTGATGACAAAGCTGAATTTCAGCATCATTACTCAAGTCTTCAGTGTCATGTGATCCTTCAGAAATCATTCTAATATGCTGATTTGGTGCTCAAGAAACATTTTTTAATGTTATATTTGTGTTGAAAACAGTTCGAATCCTGGCTCGTGGACCTTTCCCAATACCCAATAACACAAACATGAAATTTTGAAATCAAAATATAGTACTTTCTTGTAAAATGTACTTTAAAAATCACTCACTGGCCGCAGTTTGGGGGAGATGAGCTCCAGGAGAAGGCTGAGGATGTCCAAACAGAGACTGCTCATAGAAATGCGGCTCTGTACAGCGGGTGGGATCTCATTCAACATGGCAAGCAGGGCGTTCTTGGTGTGCTGACATTTAGTGAAAGCCTAGAAATGAATTTACAATAAAAATGATAAATGTTAGATTTTATTATCATTATATAAAGATGTCACCCTATCTGATATCAGCAAACCCAGACACAAAAAATAATTAGTTTTTCTGACTGAATAGTTTTTTCTTTTTCTTTTTTACTTCCTTTTCTTCCAAGGTGGAAGCTTGCAAAATGGCACAAGTTAACAATGCTGCTGCAATTGACTGTAGCATCTTTAACTTTTTAAATACAGGAGTTCATAAGCATACTCATGTTTGCTTCCATATCAAAATTGGAATTGCGAACTGCTAAACTGCTGTCAACACAAATCGTGGTACATATGATATGCAATTTGTTTTAGCATGGAAATAAAGAGGATTCGTACCTTAAAATGAAATTATAGGACTTTTTGCGCACTACTCTTTTGGTTTTCAAGGACTACAATCAGAAATTGTATTTATCTAACAAATTATATTTTAAATTCTACAAATGGTAAATAGCTAAATATACTAATAAAACAAAAAGGTACAAATAAAGCACATGCAAAGTATGCAATGACTGTGGCGACATTAACAAAAGTGGAACATTAAAAAAGCATAATAACTTTAAGTGCATAGAAGAGCATGTGCATAAATGTCTTACAAACGTTTATAAAAAGCAGCATAAAAAAAGCATTCAATTTGTAAAATCATTGTAAAGCATAAAACACTTTGTAAAGCACTGTAACTAGCTACAAAATTTCAGGATTCTCTGCTGAATGGAAAGTTCAAAAGAAATGTCTTCACTGTAATGTTTCATCATCTTTTAATGGATCCATGCTTAAGTACTAATTTTGTTAAAACGAAAAAAAGATGGAGACACATGAGGGCTGTGTTTTGAGGTTTTATGGTCAAGTGTGTAACTGGGACAGAGTGCTTTCATTTGATGAAAGGTAGAAAGGGAACGACAGGACATTAGGGTATTAAGGATAAGGGCGGACAGACAGCATGTGCTCTCACTGTCTATTGCATTCTCTCACCTCGTAGTGACTGTGTGGATAATTGATGCGTGGGACCGAGTTTGCGGCATATAGGTGGTGGAAGGCAGCGGGCAGGAAAGGGAAGTAGCGCATGAGCGAATAGTTCTGTCCGTGTAACACACACTCATTCAACAGGTCAGAGAAACACATCCAGTCAAGACCTGCGCACACACCCAACATCCCAGGGTCCTTCAGCTTCATGCTGAGGAAGTTATCGTACAGACCCTATGGAAGAGAGAGCGTGAATATTTTTGGCTTATACTTTTAAATGGATTTTGCAGAATACTGAAAGAAAGATTGATTTAAAGGAAGAAAAAGGAAGAAAGAAAGACTTTAAGGTAAAGAAAAAAAATTGCAAAAAGAAATTAGTGAGGTTTTAAGTGACAAAACATATTTAGAGGTCAATAACAAATTACACTTTCTGGTTGTTAAACATTACAGACACAGGACCATATTTATTTGTGATAAACTACTGTGACATTTTGGTATCTTAAGCAAAGAATTTCATGCATTTTAAGTGTGATTTATGTGCCTGAATGCTTTTTGTGGCCACGATTTAAGTTTTTCATACTCTTTCTCAAATGAAGCCCAAAGCAGAGCATGTCTATCATTACCTGTGTGAGTTTCTCATGCTCTCCATTAGATGAGACCAAATGTAAGATGTGCTGAAGCCTTTGTGTGCCATCTTTAGGTCCCGCCTCATCAAAACCACCAAAAGGATCTCTACCAATCCGCTTCCTAAATCACCACAATAGCAAACAATTACAGAGGTCATAAACTGAAGGATGCAGTAATTAGTGACACAATCTGATAAAACATCAAATTTAAAAACACCATCTAACCAAAAAATACTTTTCCCACCCTTAATTCTTTTAAATTTAATATGAATGGAATGAAAACATTTTCAAGTAACATTGTATCTCAAAAATCAGTTGAAAATAAATAAAATACATACTATTTGTCATAAAGAGAAAAATAGAAAAATAAATTTTTAGGATTTTTTTTTAATAGGGAAATAAATTGTAAAAAAATGAAATCCGTGAAACAAGTGAAAACAGGTGAATTTTTAAAAACACGTATATACACCATTACAAATATTGCAACTAATCCATGTAGTCCCTTTCATCTATAAGAGGTCATAAATATGCAAAAATAAACAATGTTAAAGAACTTCAAAGATTCTGTTTAAAACAGTAACACAATATCATGCTTTTATTAAGAAAATTCATTCAAAGATTTAAAAGAATCTGTGTGAAAAGAGCATGTGCTTGAGTATTGCATATTTTGTTTTGCAATACCTTTTCAGTCGAGGAAGCTGAAAGATTTCCTGCCAAACTGTGAAAAGTCCCTTGTTTTGGTCTTTCAATCCCACAGAGACTGAATTGACACTGCGCTGATCTAAGTGCTTCTGTCCACGACGGTGTAAAAACTGCACACACATAAACATGAGCAAACCCATTTTTTAACCTATTAGCATAAGCAAACCCATTTCAATTTTAATTCTGGCCTGTTTTTTAGCACACATCTCTCTCACCTGTAATGTGTTGATGCAAGCACGGATGTCATTGTCAGTTTTCTCACACAAGGCCATCAGAGTGCCAGTATCTGCTTTCATACCCTGCCGCCTTGTGATCTGTAATCAGAAACAACAGCATGCATGGCTCCACATTCAGACATTTACAAAATCATACTGTAGATACGTTGAGTGCATGTGCATGTCACCTCTGCTAGTCTTTGAGCTAAGCGCGAGGGCAGAGTCTGGGGAAAGGCCAATAGGAAAGCTTGCTGTCTCAGCGGCCTCAGAGCTGGAACATACCTGACAAGAGTTAAAAAAAAAAAAAAAAGGTTTTATTAAAGTAAAAATTTTCACATGAAAATACAGCATTTTTTGTATTGATTTTTCAGTCGTAATTTACACTGTGAAGGTGATGCACAACAAAAATCAAATGTTCAGAAATTTTGTTGGACATTATTTGTGTTTTCTGACACAAAAAAATCTAATTTTAAAAATCTTACAAAAATGTATACTTATGCCACTTAAACATGGGACTCACAGGTCATTGCAGATGCAGATGATTGGTCTAAGAAGCAAAGATTGCTGCTTCTTTTTCTTTTTCAAGGCATTAACACCTGACTCCTCTCCTTCTCTGCTATCCTTCCGGTTCAATGTCGCCAATAAGATATTAATGGCAGCCTGAGCCGATAACAAAAAAAGTGAGAAGCAGCTACAATTAGACAAGGCACTGAATTAAAAGTAAATAATAAAACTGAAAGCAGGTCTTACAGCAGGAGCTCCATCAATTTCATCTATAATAAGGCAGTTGGGCTTTTCATTGGCTCCCAGGACTGACTTCATCTGTGTTGCGGTATCAATACGTTTCTGGAAGAGCTCTGCACTGCGGTCATCGCTAAGAAGAGAATAGCGCTATCAGCTTGTGAGTGTCAACATTTATATGTAGATACTTCTACTTCAAGATTCGTTCCAATCAGGGCTTGCATCCTCTTACCTAGCGTTGATTTCTACTACATTGTAACCAGCATGCTTTGCGATAATGTGTGCTAGTGTGGTTTTCCCCAGTCCAGGAGGACCTGATAACAGTGCCACCTGTGTAGCATGACACACACAGTTAAACAACTTACATTTAACATGGTAATAATAAGAATTACACACCTCTTGGCATTACATTCACTACTTCTCTGATGGTGAAACCATGTATCATGCAGCTTATGTTCATATTTTACAATGAAAATCACCTATTCACTGTCAAACATCAAATCAAATAACTGACAAATAATTTGGTAAATTTAGTGACCTAAACTTCAAAATTTAAAATACTTCTCTAAATATGAATGTATAAATATATTTTAATATTACATAATTAAAATATATATTAAAATATATAATTTAAATCTTATAAGAAAATCTACACAAAAAATAGAAAAATAAAAACCATTAATGCTTAAACTTCTAAATTATTCCAAATGTAAACCTCAAGTACAAATAGAAAAAGCTTCATTTATACAAATCTAAACCTAATATAAAATTATTTTGTGACTGCTTAGTTTTACTCGCCTTAAATTTAGGTCTTTTGTACTGGTCGAGCTCAGCCTCTAGTATCTCTTCTGTTATTTGTGACTTGGTTTTGAAGCGCTGGGACTGGTTCTGGTTTTGAGCATTCGTGAAATTCGATCTGACGTCTGCAGGGGCCGAACGGGGTTTCCTCTCTCGCCCAAAGACCACAGTGTCCCAGAGCTTCAGCCACTTCAGCAGACAGCGATTAGTAAACTATAGAGACAAACGTAAATAATTACAAGGAAAATTCATGCCATTATCCGTTATCTTCAATTAGGTTAGTTTTCAAATAAACAGCGTGTCTATGACTCACATCATCACTGAGTAGATCAGTGTAGTGCTGTGGCGAGAACTGATCCACCCACAGCCGCGAGGACGAGCCTTCATCTTCCCCACTATCACCATCCACACCCGAGTCTGCCTGCTCTTTTGCAAGAAGCTCTGAATCTACACCACTAAATCGTCATTAAGAGTAAAAGGAATAGTTCAGCCAAATATGGAGATTTGCTGAAAATGTACTCACCCTCAGGCCATCCAAGATTAAATAAGTTTGTTTCTTCATTGGAATAGATTTGGAAAAATGGCCTGAGGCTGAGTGACTAATAAAAAATACAAACAAAATGTCACCTATTCATGAGCTCTGTCAATCTTTGGGACTCCTCCAACACTTGCCGATGGCGCTGAAAAAACAAAACCAATTCAGACAGGTTTCCTCCAAATCATTCATTTAGGTTTGTTCGCATGTGCACACGTATTCTTACTCTCTCTGCAATTTGTTCTTTCAACACTTCTATGGGAACCGCTAACAGTCCTAGTCCATTCAGCGAGTTACGGAAGGCTCTAGGGTCCGGTGCCTGAGAAAAAGGATTAGAAAAATCAATAAATAAACTTCACACATTGTATTCCAGCAAGCTGTCGAGTAAAATTGCTGGTGGGGTCCGCAACCTTCTCCTCATCCTCTTTCTTGTTCAGGTAGACTCTGTTTCCCATGGAGTCTGTGACAGTTATGTAATCTCCGATTGCAGGGGGTCTTTTCTGGGCATGGCGTCTTGCTGCGGTAACCCGCTTCGGTGACTCCTGCAATGAACCAAGTCCACTAATATCTAACACACTGGTTGTTATTTTTGTGGCTGCTGGTCTATCTGGACTCAACGACAGAGAAAATCCAGGCCTGTAAAAAGATTTTTTTTAAAACATATTTTAACACTCAACAATCAATGACTGCAACGTTATGATGTGAAATGTGTTCAGTTTAAGTGTGATGTGCATAAACTTTTACCCATCTCTTGCTGGTCTGTCGTAAACCTCTGGGGAAGATGGAGGGGTAATGTCATCACCATTTTCAACACCAAACTCCAGCTTTTTTGCCACATCTTGTCTCCTTTTCTTAGGTTTAGGAGCTTTGAGAAACCGCAAAACTCATTAGACACTGCATTACTTTTTATACACTAATTTCACAAAGTTGAAGTATACGCTACCGTTCAAATGTTTGGGGTAAGATTGTTTTGTTTTGAAGAAATTAATACTTTTATCCAGCAATGATGCATTAAATTGATCAAAAGTTAGAATAAAAGCATAATATTACAAAAATAAAAATGACTAAAATAAAATATAGTTACTGTTCTTTTGAACTTTCTATTCATCATAGAATCCTGAAAAATACGTCTCATGGTTTCCACAAAAATATTATGTAGCACATGATGATAATGAATCTTAAATCTTACTTAAGCCCCGAATAAGCATACTGGAATTATTTCTGAAGGATCATGTGACATTGAAGACTGAAAAAATTCAGCTTTCCTATCACATTAATAAATTACATATTAAAATAGAAAAGTTATTTTAAATTGTAATAATATGTTCACAGTATTACTGCTTTTTTTGATCAATTAAATGCAGTCTTGGTGAGCATACAAGACGTCTTTCAAAACCAAGAAAAAAAAATCTTAGTGACATCAAACTTTTGAACGATAGTGTAGCTCTGAATTATTGTTTTATCACATTAAAATTCAATGTAATGCACTCACTCAGAGATTCCTCCTCCTCCTCACATACCAGAGGTGAGATGCTCTCAGGACACTGTTTATTTTCTGATTTTCTCAATGGCACATCACCGGATACAATGGCTTCCTCAAACGTCTGTGAAATCTGCTTCTTATTGCGGAGCTCAGAAACTTTTGCACTTGAAGGATGTTCGCCTACACACATTAACAAGCTGTTTTAATTATGTCAAGTGATTATTAAAAATCAAATGACACAATATAGCACATTGCTTAAAGTATAAATTAAAAATCGAATAATATTTTTCCAACAATGTTTGGCAAATTCACATTTATATTCATCTTGATAACGTCAGATAACTTTGATAGAACGGTATGTAATGGATTACAATCAACTAAAAATTATTCAGCTGATAAATTTAAGTACACAATTAGATAATACCAATTTAGGTCGACCAATTACCAAGCAATGCTTAATTTTGTTCAGTCTGTGGTGTAAAAAATTTGCATTAGTAATTCAAGAAAAAACACTTAAAGCAAAACATGGTCAGGTGGTCAAAGTGTCTGAATAATTTTGGTCCCAAATTTTTTTCAATTTTACTGGTAGTCCGTATGAAGAATTTTTGGGTATAATATGTCACACTTCACTACGCTATACTCACTTAAATGATCTATAGTGTCCTGCACACACTAGTAAAAAATATATCAAAAAATGATATCTGGTGTCTGAATATTTTTGCTTTGACATATATATATATATATATATATATATATATATATATATATATATAACATGACAATATAATGAATCTTCATCTGACACTAACAAAGAGCAATGGCATATATATTCAGATACTATTGTGACCCTGGATCACAAAACCAGTCTTATGTCGCTGGGGTATATTTGTAGCAATAGCCAAAAATACATTGTATGGGTCAAAATTATCGATTTTTCTTTTATGCCAAAAATCATTAGTATATCAAGTAATGATCATATTCCATGAAGATATTTTGTAAATTACTACTGTAAATATATCAAAACGTCGTTTTTGATTAGTAATATGCATTGCTAAGAATTCATTTGGACAACTTTAAAGGCAATTTTCTCAATATTTAGATTTTTTTGCACCCTCAGATTCCAAATATTCAAATAGTTGTATCTCGGCCAAATATTGTCCGATCCTAATTATGTTACATAAATCTCAATTTCGAAAAATTGAAACTTAAGGCTGGTTTTGTGGTCCAGGGTCATATATATCTATTCTTCAGAGAATACTGTGGTCCTACCATGGTAAATATATTAGACATGACACAAAACAAAAATGCGATGTAAACTAGCTTTAAATACTTTTAGGAGGAGCAGTCAGTCGTTATACCATCAGACAGAGAGTTGACATTAACATATCTCTGTCTAACTTACGTTCCATTTCAGCCATGACTTCCAATTCATCCGCAAACTGTTGTTCAAAATCATCTTCAATCCCGTACATTTCATCATATTCGTCCATGTTTGCGATATCTTGGATGTTTTGACAGGAAATTTAGAGGTAACCTGACATATGAATAAACAAGTAGTAGAGCGTACAAACATCTGCAACAGAAATTTTCGCGCAAACTTTTTGTGTACGTAAATGCACTTCCGGTTACGTTGTAAGACCTACATCCGCTCGATAAAAGTCCTGGATGGACAATATTTCTCTAAATTAAATACACAAAAGAGAGTACAATAATTTAACATTTATATTAGAAAATAGCCTGTTTGAAAACTCTATCATCAGCCTTTTTTGAACTGTCATTTATAAATGCATTATAATTGCAAATTTAAAATAGATTAAATTAATATGAAATAACGTAATTTCCTAAATACTGTATGCACTAAAACAATGATATGCATGATAAACAGCCTTTCATTTATTTTTCATCAAATCTGTCATTCCTTCGTTTGCCTGGCTTCTGATTTGCAGACAAACTGAGGGGGCGGGGACTACGTAAACAATGACAAACAGAAATATCCAATCATTTTGCTAGAACGCAAATGTTTTGCATATGTCCCAGAACGCTCGCACAAAAGGGGAGTAAACCCTCCTAAAACTTAAGTTTGTATTGTTTTGAATGTACTTCAAAGATTTCACATATACCGCGCTACGATATAGCAACTTGTTATATAATTAACTTGTTGTCTAAATTTTTTGCTACCGTCATGTGCTTTGATAGCCAGTATCTGAACTGTACGTCTTGGCCTCGAGCCGAGTATGAATGTGTTTTTTGTGATAACACATACACTAAAATTGGCTTGATACAGAGAAGATTAGCATGGTCCGTTGCGCAAAAATGACACGCATAATCGTGAAGCGTATCCGATCTTTTGAAATTTAATATTTCATCATATACAAAAAAGTGATTAGACGTTTCTAAAATCTTCATCCATAAAACGATTATTTTCGAGCAAGGACGTGCAGAGAGTTTCTCAGGGGCTCAAATATAAAAGAAAATAGGCAAAATGAAGGAAAAAAAATTAATAAAACAGGTCAAAAGATTGGATACATTACTATTTTATATTTTTGCAAGAAGTCACGTATTGTCATCAAGCCTGCATTTATTTGATCGAAATTTTAATATACTTTATTAATTTACTTTATTTACTTAATGCATTTTATGAAAACCTGTGATACTTTTTTCAGGATTCTATATACAGTCAAAGCAAAAAATATTCAGACACCAGATATAATTTTTGATATATTTTTTACTAGTGGGTGCAGGACACTATAGATCATCTAAAAATTAAGCAACACAACTGTTTCCAACACTGATAATAAATCAGCATATTAGAATGATTTCTGAAGGACCATGCATTGAAGAATGGAGTAGAATTCAGCTTTGAATCACAGAAATAAATTACATTTTATTAAAATAGTATAAATGTATATTAAAATAGAAAAACGTTCTTTTAAATTGTAATAATATTTCACAATATTAGGCTACAGATCAAATAAATTTATTTTTGATCAAATAAATGCAGGTTTAATGAGCAGAAGACACTTTCATAATGCTGCATAATTATCTTTTCAAAGAAAAGTCTTTTCATGTCACCATTTCGCCAGCCTACACTTCAACATAATAGGCCTGTAGGTGACACTTGGGCTTAAATAATTATGTAGTAGTTTCATCAAATAGTAAACAGTGTATAGCTAAATAAATATAAGTGAATTGAATACTGATTACCATTATTGCACGGTTTTGTGCAGTGCTTTTGTAGTCATTCATTTCTCAGTGATGTAATTTGATTTATAAAATGAGACAAATGTACAGGTGCATCTCAATAAATTAGAATGTCGTGGAAAAGTTCATTTATTTCAGTAATTCAACTCAAATTGTGAAACTCGTGTATTAAATAAATTCAATGCACACAGACTGAAGTAGTTTAAGTCTTTGGTTCTTTTAATTGTGATGATTTTGGCTCACATTTAACAAAAACCCACCAATTCACTATCTCAACAAATTAGAATATGGTGACAAGCCAATCAGCTAATCAACTCAAAACACCTGCAAAGGTTTCCTGAGCCTTCAAAATGGTCTCTCAGTTTAGTTCACTAGGCTACACAATCATGGGGAAGACTGCTGATCTGACAGTCGTCCAGAAGACAATCATTGACACCCTTCACAAGGAGGGTAAGCCACAAACATTCATTGCCAAAGAAGCTGGCTGTTCACAGAGTGCTGTATCCAAGCATGTTAACAGAAAGTTGAGTGGAAGGAAAAAGTGTGGAAGAAAAGATGCACAACCAACCGAGAGAACCGCAGCCTTATGAGGATTGTCAAGCAAAATGGATTCAAGAATTTGGGTGAACTTCACAAGGAATGGACTGAGGCTGGGGTCAAGGCATCAACACAGACGTGTCAAGGAATTTGGCTACAGTTGTCGTATTCCTCTTGTTAAGCCACTCCTGAACCACAGACAATGTCAGAGGCGTCTTACCTGGGCTAAGGAGAAGAAGAACTGGACTGCTGCCCAGTGGTCCAAAGTCCTCTTTTCAGATGAGAGCAAGTTTTGTATTTCATTTGGAAACCAAGGTCCTAGAGTCTGGAGGAAGGGTGGAGAAGCTCATAGCCCAAGTTGCTTGAAGTCCAGTGTTAAGTTTCCACAGTCTGTGATGATTTGGGGTGCAATGTCATCTGCTGGTGTTGGTCCATTGTGTTTTTTGAAAACCAAAGTCACTGCACCCATTTACCAAGAAATTTTGGAGCACTTCATGCTTCCTTCTGCTGACCGGCTTTTTAAAGATGCTGATTTCATTTTCCAGCAGGATTTGGCACCTGCCCACACTGCCAAAAGCACCAAAAGTTGGTTAAATGACCATGGTGTTGGTGTGCTTGACTGGCCAGCAAACTCACCAGACCTGAACCCCAGAGAGAATCTGTGGGGTACTGTCAAGAGGAAAATGAGAAACAAGAGACCAAAAAAATGCAGATGAGCTGAAGGCCACTGTCAAAGAAACCTGGGCTTCCATACCAGTGGAAGCGTAGCTAAGGGTGGGCCATCTGTGGTCCACCCAATAAGAAGTTTGTAATTTTCCAAATGGATGTAATTTATTAAAATATACTAATAAACGTCTTATTTCACTGTAACTTTATTTATTGACAATATTAAACGCTTGTTTTCATGGTCAATTACAGGTCGTTTTCCCTCTTCCTATAGGTGCATCATATGCTTGTCAAAATGATGATTCGTCCGTTTCTGTTAGTCCCACCCACAATGTTATGTTTACGACCTATGTTTACGACGTACGGATATAATAGTAAAATGTGCGCGTTTGTGAAGATAAATTTGAAAATAGCCTAGTGAAGCAAACATAAATCAGATCAATTCTTTAAAAAGTCTTAGCAATAAATCCGGACCGTCTATAAATGAAACCCGACAAACCACCTGAGGGCGCTGGATATATCGACCGGAAACTTCTGAACCAAGTGTGTTTGAAACCTCATATTAGCGTAGGTACAGTGTTTGATCCGCTAAACAGATGCATCCTTTGTGGAAAGAAACACATAAACATTGTGCTAGATCCTGGTTGCATATTTCTGCGGTCCTCGATGCGCGTGAACTGACAGAGACGCTTGATTATGAAATCATCAGTGAAGCCCCGCTGTTTCACACTGAGGTAATGCTTTTTAATAAACTTCCTTTAGTTGCATTAACTAACATTAGCAATACGTTTGTTACCATGTTTATTCATCTTTGTTAACCAGCCCAGGCAAATGTTAAAAGATACAACTTTTAATTTTAATAATGTTCTATTAGAAAATTTTGAAATTAACATTAATATAACAAATTATTAATGTTAATGCATGTTTTAGAAGTACTGTGTAATGAACCTTGGTGCTCTATTTTTTGTTGCCAATTTCGCAATTTGACATGCAGTTTTCATATACACGCCTGGCCAACCCACTTAAAAATTTCTGGCTACGCTAGTGTTCCATACCAACTCAGCAGTGCCACAAACTGATCACCTCCATGCCACGCCGAATTGAGGCAGTAATTAAAGCAAAAGGAGCCCCTACCAAGTGCTGAGTACATACAGGTGCTGGTCATATAATTAGAATATCATCAAAAAGTTGATTTATTTCACTAATTCCATTCAAAAAGTGAAACTTGTATATTATATTCATTCATTACACACAGACTGATATATTTCAAATGTTTATTTCTTTTAATTTTGATGATTACAGCTTACAGCTCATGAAAGTCAAAAATCAGTATCTCAAAATATTAGAATATTTGTTTGAATAAATGACCATCCCTACAGTATAAATTCTGGGTATCTCTTGTTCTTTGAAACCACAATAATGGGGAAGACTGCTGACTTGGCAATGATCCAGAAGACAAACATTGACACCCTCCACAAAGAGGGTAAGTCACAGAAGGTCATCTCTGAAAGGTGTGGCTGTTTACAGAGTGCTGTATCAAAGCATATTAAATGCAAAGTTGACTGGAAGGAAGAATTTGGGTAGGAAAAGGTGCATAAGCAACAGGGATGACTGCAAGCTTGAGAATACAGTCAAGCAAAGCCGATTCAAACATTTGTGAGAGCTTCACAAGGAGTGGACTGAAGCTGGAGTCAGTGCATCAAGAGTCACCACGCTCAGACGTCTTCAGGAAAAGGGCCACCAAGCCACTTCTGAACCAGAGACAACGTCAGAAGCATCTTAACTGGGCTGTGGAGAAAAAGAACTGGACTGTTGCTCAGTGGTCCAAAGTCCTCTTTTCAGATGAAAGTAAATTTTACATTTCATTTGGAAATCAAGGTCCCAGAGTCTGAAGGAAGAGTGGAGAGGCACAGAATCCATGTTGCTTGAAGTCCAGTGTGAAGTTTCCACAGTCAGTGATGATTTGGGCTGCCATGTCATCTGCTGGTGTTGGTCCACTGTGTTTTCTGAAGTCCACAGTCAACGCAGCCATCTACCAGGAAATTTTAGAGCACTTCATGCTTCCTTCTGTTGACAAGCTTTATGGAGATGCTGATTTAATTTTCCAGCAGGACTTGGCACCTGCCCACACTGCCAAAGGTACCAAAAGCTGGTTCAATGACCATAGTGTTACTGTGCTTGATTGGCCAGCAAACTCGCCTGACCTGAACCCCAAAGAGAAACTGTGGGGTATTGTCAAGAGGAAGATGAGAGACACCAGACCCAACAATGCAGATGAGCTGAAGGCCACTATCAGAGCAACCTGGGCTCTCATAACACCTGAGCAGTGCCACAGACTGATCGACTCCATGCCACGCCGCATTGCTGCAGTAATTCAGGCAAAAGGAGCCCCAACTAAGTATTGAGTGCTGTACATGCTCATACTTTTCATTTTCATACTTTTCAGTTGGCCAAGATTTCTAAAAATCCTTTCTTTGTATTGGTCTTAAGTAATATTCTAATATTTTGAGATACTGATTTTTGACTTTCATGAGCTGTAAGCTCTAATCATCAAAATTAAAAGAAATAAACATTTGAAATATATCAGTCTGTGTGTAATGAATGAATATAATATACAAGTTTCACTTTTTGAATGGAATTAGTGAAATAAATCAACTTTTTGATGATATTCTAATTATATGACCAGCACCTGTATACGGTAAATGAACATGCTTTCCAGAAGGCCAACAATTCACTAAAAATGTTTTTTTATTGGTCTTATGAAGTATTCTAATTTGTTGAGATTTGGTGGGTTTTTGTTGAATGTGAGCCAAAATCATCACAATTAAAAGAACCAAAGACTTAAACTACTTCAGTCTGTGTGCATTGAATTTATTTAATACACGAGTTTCACAATTTGAGTTGAATTACTGAAATAAATTAACTTTTCCACGACATTCTAATTTATTGAGATGCACCTGTAATTTTCAACCGGTTTATGAATAAGAACGGAAAATAACTGCTTCACTTCACATTATTGTCCAATGAAATTTGAACTTCTTGTTCCAGATCATGACTGGTTGGTGTATTATAGCTACATGACTAATGGGCATTGATGAAATATGTAATATTCTAAAATATATAATAGCATATGGATTTTTAATTAAATCGACACACTAGCTTTTATTATTGATGAAACATTTTGAAAATATTGTTTGGTTTATTTTTACTTTCCGTCGACCCACTCACTGAAAGAACAATATATGGCTCGAGAGCCTCGGTTTCCGAAAAGACTGGAATATCAGTCATAAAGCAAAGCGCACGCAACTCATAGCAACGCCTCAGATTGACAGATATGTAAAAATAAACAGGAATTTTCTGACTTTTAAGCGACTAGTTTCTGTTTTGTACAAATTGTAATTTTAATTAGAATTTAAATGCATTTTGTTTTATTGACCACAATATCATTGCTATTTGTCCGAGAGGAGATAGGTATAAATGGAGGTCGGAGTCAGCTCCAAATGGGTTGGGCCTTGTTAATATGCTCTACATGGTACCAAACCCAACCCTAAACCAGAGCCATGGCTCTGCCCTAATCCTACCCTCCCACTTAGAGCTGTCCCAACCAGAGCCTCTATGGCTATGGTAAGTTCCTCCCACTTTGAGGTAAGTCCCTCCCACTTGGAGGTCTCCAGGCTGCAGCGATATATAGCCTACTTGAATCTTTCTACAGCTTCTTTGTGATTTTATGTAAAAAACGCACAATAATTAGCCTAATTTAACATTTTTCTGTTTCAGTAATTTTAAAATTACTGTTTGATGAGTGCACATCAATTACATATCAAACAGCAAACAGTAATTGAGTACGTAATGGGTGAGTAGGTAATATTTTACTTTTTTTTTTTTTTTTACATATATTTAGTGCAAAGACAAACACCAATTCTTTTATAAGCAAACATATTTTTAATACACACATATAGGCTATATTTTTACACACACACGCACACACACATAATTAAAGTGTCTTTAAACTGTATCAGCAGGGTCCTTTTAAGGATATCGTTTGGTGGGCTTGACTCTAAAAATCTTGCACAAGAGGGCAGCAAAGCTCATGGTATGTCAATATACTTTCATAAATTCTGAGGTTATACCACATTTTATTAAAACACATTTAATTGGTTTAAATGTTCTAAATGTTTTAATTAGCCTATATAATTTGCTGGCCATAATAATGTTATGATATTTTTTGTTACCTTGTACATGATTGTTGTTTTGTTTTGTTTTATTTATTTATGTATATGTTTGAGCTTTAATGTATGTGTCTACAAAGAATTTATATTCACTTAAGAGACAGCTAGCCCACATTACATTATCACTCTGTATGTTGCAATCAGTTTAGTTATACAAGCTATGTAGAATGTATAATTCTTATGCTTTAAATAACTATGTTGAGAAAACGACTGAACATAAAAAGTCATGCATGTTTCAGTATGTTATTATTTCTTAATTTTAATGAAGTAGTAAAAAATTACTTGTTCCGATAGCACTAAAATTGCAGAATTTTTTATTTTTTTATTTTTTATTTTGCCCACTTAATAAGCAGAGAGAATATTCTATGTTGAACCTCGAAAGTAAAAGAAAAAAAGACAGAACGAGCCGTGTTGTCATCAATTGTCAGGGCCAAACTGTTATTGTTCCACGTGTTTTAAAATGACATCCAGTTTTCTCGAAACTCCGCCTTTCAACTCAGCGCAGCGAGACGCTATTGGTCGAGCGCGCTGTCAATCAAACAAACATGGCCGTGCCTTCTAGTTTTCTACTGTAGGCTCTTTGATTTGAGTGACATCACCAGTTCCGTCCCAACGCGGAAATGTGCAATATTTGTTATTATAATATAGGATCAGTTGTCTGGCATGTTACAGACATATACTGAACCGTAGCTGTACTGTAAGTGACTGAGTATGCCGCTGTGAAGTTTTTCCAGTACTTTGTGATAATGGCGTTTTGTTGGAGGAGTTTGGAGCCCTTTCGACCTTAGTGTATATTTACTCACACGGATCTACAACACGCCGCAACTTTAACCACAGGCGCATCTGTCAGATTGAAGGAGAAATGATGGACTGGAGACATTTGCTGCTGTTGTTGCTTAGCTTGACTGGAAACGTGTCACAGGTAAATAGGGGGAAATGGATCTCATGTGTTTACCACTTTATGTTGCTGGTCACCATAGGGAATGCACGGGGACAGGGATATGTGTTCATCTATTTTTGGCTAACGTTACGCAGAGGCGGAGTGCTCTGAGGTTCCTGGAATGATAGGCTAATTAAAAATAATAAACACGAATAAAACAGCCATCCTATATTATTAATATTTAATATTATTATACTATTGTATTATAATTTAAAAAGTAATATAGTTAGAATTTACTAATAATAATGAAGTGTGCGCGTCTGATTCATTTTGGAGAATCGGTTCATTTGAACGAACCTCTTCAAAAATCCGATTCATAGATTCTTTAGTTATCGCTCAAAAGCGTCCTTGCGCAGGTTTTAACAGCTAGTTGGTGTTTTATATTATAGGTACTGTAGATCTAATGGTTTTTCTGTACTAAATCTGTGGTAACTATGCCATTTTTGCGGAAATTGCATTTTGTTGTATAATGGGATTGATAGGCTAATACAAAAAAAAAAAAACATTTAAATTAAATTTAATAATAATATTACTATTATTTTTTCTTATATTGTTAACTACATTATATCTACCTCACAGCTTTATTCCTAAACAAAATTATCCAGTACAGTCGAGTGCTTTGACAATTTGTGACTCGTTTCGACCGGATCATTATAATTAATCTTCTCAAAAGACCGATTCGTTCATTATGTGAGCGATTCAAGCAACACGTTTGGAAGAAGTTGGAAACACAACCCTATTAACTGAGTTTTTTAAGCTCATTTCTATTCGTATTTCTTACAATAGTGTCATATTACCCGAGCCTGAGCACGAGACCTGCATAGGCGCGCGCTTAATAGGCTTTGTGCTGGAGAGCTCGCGCAATCCACGATGCATTGTTCCCAGAGCGGATGCATGTGTGCTATAACAAGAGTTCCCATGAATGTGTGAGAAAACAGAGTAGTGAATTTTAAGGTAGGCTGTGTGGTGCTATATGATAATTTCTTTTAATCACTTATTGGCCAATAATGTTGCTTCAGGTTTAGTTTGACCTGAGGTAACAATACCACTGTTCTTTGTGCCCTCAGGGTGAATCATTGAAAATGTAAAACATTGTATCCCCTTAAATTAATAATGACTGTATGCTTTAATGAAATAAGAGCCTAATTATGTCATCCTACAGGTAAATTTGATACCTTTTGTACTGGTTTATTTTAGCGGAACAAGACAGTTTTGCAGTTCTACACAGTGAACTTTATAATACATTACAGGGTGGATATGGAGTCAGTAGGGGGTCAGATAAATTAAAATTAAAAACATGCATAATACTGTTGAGTGATATTGACTCATTCAAAGTTGTCATTCTCAGTCATATAATGTCAGGCAGTTTTTTGGTAAATATAGGAGTGGCTTTACAAAGAAGGATATCCTGGTTAATAGCCGTTGACTGTTAACCATGCTCTCTAACACAAACACACACAAACCTCTGAAGCTATGTTAGCGAGGACCTCGAATAGACATGGTTTTTCGTAAATAACATATTTGCTATACACTCCCATGAGTCTAACTCTTACAGACATGTTGGCATTATTAGATTTAAAGCTAAACGTGATTTTAAAAATGTTGGCCTTCACAAGTATAGCCAAAACACACACACACACACACGTTTGTTTTTTTGAAAAGTGGGGACATCCCATAGGCGTAATGGTTTTTATACTGTACAAACTGTATGTGCTATTGCCCTACTACACCTACCCTACACCTAACCCTACCCCTTACAGGAAACTTTGTGCTATTTCAGATTTTCAATACACTCCGTTCTGTGTGATTTATAAGCGTATTGAAAAATGGGGACATGGGGTAATGTCCTGAAAAGTCACCTTCTCCTTGTAATACCTGTCATACCCTTGTCATTATACAAATTTATGTCCTCATTTGTCACAAAAACGCGCGCGCGCACACACACACACACACACACACACTCACACTCACACACTCAGTCAGTCTCAAGAGAACACACTGTGGGTATTTCCGGATACATATCAGGTAGCAATTAGTTTTAAATAGTCTGTTATCTGCAGTGTGGTGTGTGAAATGGTGTTTTACTGGTTTCTCTTTCAGTGTGAGGGAGGAAGTTCAGTCTCTCTCCCAGAATCCCTGCTCTTTGTTTCTACACTGGATGGAAGTCTGCATGCCGTCAGTAAACAGACAGGAGACATCAAATGGACACTAAAGGAAGGTGTGTGTGTGTGTGTGTGTGTGTGTGTGTGTGTGTATCTGCATGCATGTATGTGCATTATGACAAATGATAAAAAAGAATGTTATCATGTTGTAGTGCTGTTTTGTAGCATTAAGACAAAAATTTTGTTGTTACAAAATTGTTATCCCATGGAATATTTTTAAGAGTAGTGTAATTATTGTAATATTATTATCTGCAAAACAACTTCCATAACTATTTCACTCTCTCTCTCTTCTAGATCCCATCATACAGGTTCCTACCTATTTCCAAGAGTAAGTGTTTAACAGCTTCAGAAACTAAATGAATGTACATTACTACATGTTTAGGGTCGGTAAGATGTTTAAAAATGTTTTTAAAATTCACTTATGCTCACCAAAAAATACAGTGAAGCACATTATAAACAGTAATATTGTGAAATATTATTACTGTTTAAATTAAATGAATTTAAAATATATTTAAAAATAAATTGAAATGTCATTTATTCCTGCGATGGCAAAAAAAAAAATTTTTGTCTACCATTGCTCAGTTTACATGATCCTTGAGAAATCATTCTAATGCGGTGATTTGTTGCTTAAGTAACGTTTATTATTATTATTATCAATGTTTAAAACAGTTGTGCTGCCTAATTTTTAAAAATATTACAGGAAACCTTGAAACCATGATACATTTTCAGGATACTTTGATGAATGGAAAGTTCAGAAGAACAGCATTTATTTGAAATAGAAATCTTTGGTAACATTATAAATGTGGTTATTGTCGCTTTTGAACAGTTTAATGCATCCTTGCTAAATAAAAGTAAATATAAAATAAAATGTTAATAAAAAAATTAATGAAATGACATCTTACTGACCCCATACACTTGCATTTGAAAGATAGTATCTTGGTCAAAATGTTGCAAACTTGCTTTTTCTCTTAAACAACATTCTTTTATAAATAACCTCACTTAAGCCATGAAGGCTATTGGATACTATTACCAATAGCCAATAAAATAATTTAGTGATTTGTTTTGCATTCAGGTCTCACACAATTCTGGTATGTAATTCCCACTTTTATGATCCAACTTTAAAGTTATCTGTTTCCTCTTGTAGGCCAGGCTTTTTACCGGATCCCAATGATGGCAGTCTGTATGTACTAGGAGGCAAGCGCAAAGAGGGTCTGATGGTGAGTGTCATTGTAAGGGGTGCGAGTGTGTTTGTCAGAGAGTTACAGCTCAGTCATTTATATGAATCTTCTCTGCAGAAACTCCCGTTCACTATTCCAGAACTGGTCCAGTCTTCTCCCTGCAGGAGCTCTGATGGGGTGCTCTACACGGGTAATGTCAGACATGTTTGTGTTTGTAATGTTTTTGGTGAAATCAGTGTTTGATGTATGTATTTTGTGGTAACGGAGGTTTCTCATGGATGTTTTGTTTTTGAAAACAAAGTGATTTCCAGCTCAGTGTGATCTTTTAAAAATTGTGAAAATTTATAAAAAGTCATGGATATACTAGTTTTTCTGAACGAAACCCTAATAGCATGGTCATACAGTGATCTGTGAAAAGCTCCACTCTCATTTATTGTATTGTGTATTTTCCCAGGTAAAAAACAGGACACTTGGTTTGTGGTTGATCCTCAGACAGGTGAAAAACAGACAAGTCTAAGCACCTCCTCTTCAGACTCCATTTGCCCTTCTGCCCCTCTGCTGTACATTGGTCGCACAGGTCCGAACACACATACGTGAACCTTCTCTTTATTATAACACCCTGAGTCATTCTGTACACATGTACAATATATATGTAATACACACACACACACATTTTTTTTTAAAGAAAGAAATACTTACAATTCAAGGATGCGTTGAATTGATCAAAAGTGAGAGTAAAGACAAAAATGTTAAAAGAAAAATGTCAGAACATTTTTTTTTTTTAATTAAATGTGTTAAACAACAGGGTTTTTTCAACATTATTAATAATAAGAAATGTTTCATGAGCAGCAAATGAACATATTAGATTGATTTCTGAAGGATTATGTGACACTGAAGACTGGAGTAATGATGCTTAAAATGCAGCTTTGTAAATTGAAGAGTTTATTTGCAAAAACCGATAACTCAGCTTTTTTAAATTTTCAAAAATCATGTTTTTTATTATGTTATCATGTTTTTATTGTGTTAGTTATCTTTATAACTTTTTTAGTTATTTTTACTTAATCAAAATAACCCAACTGCAGTTTGATTGAGATTAATTGGAATGCACAATGAAAAAACATGATTTTTGAAAATGATCTGTTTTTGCAAATGAACTCTTCAGTTACTTTTTAAAAATATATCAAAATTAAAAATAGAAATAATATATATATATATATATATATATATATAAAATATGTATTTAAATTGTAATAATATTTCACAATATTACTGTTTTATCAAATTAATGCAGCCATGGTGAGCATGAAATACTTTTTTCAAAAACTAAAAAATCTTACCGAACCCAAACTTTTGATTGGATGGTTATGTGATGCATGTATCCACATGTATGTCTGCAGAATATATGATCACCATGTATGATACGAAGACTCAGGAACTCCGCTGGAATGCCACCTACAACGACTACTCCGCACCTCTCTATGATGACAAAAAATATGAATATAGTAGGTCCTTCACCACGCATACACAGATTTTACAAGCCAGTCTATTGAATTTGTGAGTGCGTAAATATGTTGTTTTGGGATTTCATCACATTTGAGTGTGTCTATGAATCACAGAGATGTCACACTTTGCGTCCAGCGGGGACGGTCTGGTGGTTACGGTGGATCGGGACTCTGGTGAGGTGTTGTGGATGCAGAAGTTTGAGTCTCCAGTGGCAGGGTTTTATTTATGGAGTCAGGACAGTCTGCGGCGAGCTCCTCATCTGACGGTCGCAACAGAAACCCTGCGTTACCTGACCTTCACTGCAGAAAACACACAGTCCCACACCATGAAGTGGACCTACCAGTTCACAAAGGAGAACCACAGCACTAAGACTCAGCTAGTGTAAGACATTAGTCTTTAAAAACCCATTTATTTAAAGGGATAATTCACCACCCATCATTTTGTCATCATTTACTCACCCTTGCATGCCAAACCTGTATGTCTTAAAAGGCAATTAACTATAAAACAAATCAAGTGATGATTATCTTATTATAAAGTAATATTTTAAAGTAATCATGTATTCATGTGTGCATATTTTGATAGTCCTACTCTGTATGTTGGCAAGACGGACTCTCATCTGTATGCTTCTACCTCTCTTGTGCACCAAGGTGTGGCAATAGTGGTAAGTTCTGTTATCCATTTTTCAAAACCAACAGTAAAACTTCCTTATTAATAACTATATCCTGTTCCCACGGCAGCCAAAAGGTCTTACACTTGCACGCATTGAGGGGCCAATCACCACTGGCGTCACAATGGGTAGTGGGCGGCCCGAGTGTGAGATCACTCCCAGCACTGACGTGAAATATCCACCAGGAAGCAGCAATTCCCTGCAGAATCAGTGGCTGCTGATTGGTAAAGTCAACACTTTTGCAAATTTATCTTCATATAGGTACAGACACTCAAAATTTTGCTCATTTACATTATTATGTGTACTTCAAGATGCATGCATGTGCAATGCTACAACACCCACAGTTTAAGTTAGAGTTCAGTAGTTTCAGAACTGAGGTTTGTACAGTATATTTGAGAAAAATAAGCCTAAAACTGCTTTAAAACAGTGGTGTATCTCTGTAAATGGTTATTTTTTTGAATTCAAAAACATTTATATTATATTATTATATTAAAACATTTTGACTCAGTGTTTAAAAATGTAGTTAAATAATGATAAAAATGAAATTATAAAGAAAGAGCATTTACAAATTGCATTTCTTAATGTTTATTCAATCAATATCAGTTCTGTTTTTAGAAAGACTATTATATTTATACATATATAGCTTAATCTGTGTGTGTGTGTGTGTGTGTGTGTGTGAGAGTAGGTCACCATGAAGTCCCTCCATTGGCTCACACCACCATGTTGAGAGATTTCCCAGAGAACCTGCAGCGCTCTGGTGATGTCATCCCACCCCGAGGTTCTGGTTCTTCTTTCCGTTCTCCCTCTCAACCAGTGAGTCCAATGCACAACTCACTCAGAAATTAGAAAGTCTGCCATTTATTCATGTTGCTCAAAGCCTCATTATGTTATTTCTTTAAAAAAAATACCATAAGTTAACTATACATAAAAGTACCATAGCATTAATCTATGCAACTTTTGCCATGCCTTACATAACATAACTTATATACATTTATGCTTATGTGACCCTGGACCACAAAACCAGTCATAAGGGTAAATTTTTCTAAATTTAGATTTACACATCATCTGAAAGCTGAATAAATAAGCTTTCCATTGATGTATGGTTTGTTAGGCTACGATATTTGGCCGAGATGCAACTATTTGAAAATCCGGAATCTGATGGTGCAAAAAAATCTAAATATTGAGAAAATCGCAAAAGTTATTAGCAATGCATATTACTAATCAGAAAGTAGGTTTTGATATATTTACAGTAGGAAATTTACAAAATATTTTCATAGAACATGATCTTTACTTAATGTCCTAATGATTTTTGGCATAAAAGAAAAATCAATAATTTTGACCCATACAATGTATTTTTGGTTATTGCTACAAATATACCCCAGCGACTTAAGACTGGTTTTGTGGTCCAGGGTCACATTTAGCAGAAGCTTTTATACAGAGCAACTTACACAATAGAGGACCCAACAATATTCGTAATATGCAATGGCAGTTTTATTTGACACACCGCATAAGGATAGGAAGCAGTTTAGAGAAGAGGAGAAATGCAGAGAAAATTTTTTGTTTGTTTGTTTTGTTTTTTGGTGTGTGTGTAAATGCAAAAGTGCATTAGTTTAAGGGTGTGGGGTGGTTAAGTACTTGCAGAGGAGGTGTGTCTATGTTATTCACAGAAAATCTTACTTGGCTCTGACACCTTGATATTGTGATTGATTATTTTTATAATAGCTATTTCCTTGTAACAAACTATATGGAGCAAAGGACTGTATTAAGCTAAGTGGTGGATTAACAAACGTTAATTTGTGAGCTGTACTGTACATTCTTCAAAGAAATTGTTAAATAAATTGAAATTCAGAAGACGGTCTATAACAACTTTATAATTGGTTGTAGGCCGTTGAATCTCATGCTTGATGAAATTGCAAGCGTTCCTAACAGCCAAGTACAAACTTGTCATCTTGTGTTTACAGTTGCCACCGGTAACAAAGTACAGCTCCTCCTCTGTGTTGCCAGACTCCTTGACCTCTGACCCCATGACCGTGCTGGTGGTGACTCTGCTGCTGGGAGCGTGGGTTGCCTTCCTGCTAACACACAAAAGGGTTTGTAGTAGAGAGTGTATTTTGAATATTCATAATATACATATTCATATATATGTATATAAATATAAATATGTATATAATGTTTATATATACGTATGTATATAATATAAATAAACAAGGCATAAAAACTGTTTGTTTTTCTCTTCTTGATCAGCCTGTCAAAAAATCCCAGAGATCTGAAGAGCCAGTGGACTCTAACCCTCTGACGGTGTTGACCAATCAGAGCGCTAACACAGAACCCAGTGCTCCGCCCTCAACCTCGTCTTACAACAACAACAGCCATTCAGAGAAGACTAGTTCTGTGGCATCCAATCAAACTAAGCCATTCTCAAGCAAAGACTCCGCCCCAATAACGACAGCTGGCCAATCACAGAGTACAGAAACTATTCTATCTCCATATCAACTATTGAGCCTTATTCATTAAACACAAAAACATAAATCCAATTAAATCCAAACTATTCTTAACAAAATTGTTGCTTTTACAACTGATTATATGGAATTATTTTCTGATTATGTTTTGCTAATATTTCATGAATGAGGCCCATTGTTTGTTTTTTTTTCTTTTATCTAAATAAGAGGTTTATTTCATTTACAAACCATATGCTGTTCACTATAATTTAAGGCTTTAGATATTTGTGTTTTTAAATTGTGTTTAACTCATGTTCTTCAGGTGATCAGCCTGACGTTGTGGAAGTTGGTAAAGTCTCTTTCAGTCCTGCTGAGGTGTTGGGCCATGGGACAGAGGGAACCTTTGTGTTCCGGTGGGTTATAATGGATTGTAATAATAGTTTGGTTGGTTGGTTGGTTGGTTGTTCTTTACCTTTAATTCACTGGTGTTATACATGCAGGGGTCATTTTGACGGTCGGCGTGTGGCGGTAAAGCGTATCCTTCCAGAGTGTGTGGAGTTTGCAGAGCGAGAGGTTCAGCTCCTCCGTGAATCAGACGAGCATCCCAACGTCATCCGTTACTTCTGCACAGAGCGGGACAGACAGTTCACTTACATTGCCATAGAGCTGTGTGCTGCTACACTCCAGCAGGTGTGTTTCAGTGAATGTGTGTGTGTTTGCCTTTTCACTGTTTTATCGTGATTTGTGAAGTCGATCTACGTGAGGTAGGAACACGAGAATTGTATAGTTAGAATTTAAAAGTCAATTAGTGGCAGACAAGGAAATGTTTGTGCATTTAGAGTTAGGCTAGTTGCACAATGTATAATTTAATGTAACATAGTAAAATATAATATACACATTATTTTAGGATTAGTAATATACTATAATAGTATACTATTTATTAATATGTTGAACTAGCTTTTATTTTTATATTTTCAGTTTTAATTTTAGTTTAAGTTTTAGTAATTTTGTTTGTCTTTTTATTTTTACTTTTTAGCTTTATTTTATTTCAGTTTAGTCATTTAAACTTTCCTAAAGCTGCAGTCCGTAACTTTTTTTGGTTAAAAATGATCCAAAATCAATATTTGAGCAAGTACATAACCAGCCAGTATTCAAAACTATTGCCTTACTTTAGCCCGATTCACAACGGTTAGCTTATAATAATGTTTTCTAATTTGAGTGGTACGGATAGGTTTCCACAGGAAATTTGAGCATGCCGCTGCGTCATTACGTCACGTCTGTAAACATAAAGAAGTTTTCCCAGCTACTAGGCTATCGCATGTGAGGATCCTCCAGGTGGCGGATCACCTTTTCTCACAGCAGCTAGAATAATTAAATGTATCATTTTGATGGTGGATTTTGATCCAGAAAGGATTATGTGTTTATGAAACACATGTGAATGAAATTAAATTATATTCCGGTTTTAAATGTGCTTCTGATTACAGATAGCCTTATTACACGAGATTTGTATTTTAAAGAAAACCAGTTCGATGGGAGCATAATTTTCTTTTTGGGTTAAAAGAATTGATTAATATGAAATTCGAATGGTATGACAATTAGATTAGACTGTACAGAAATGTAATACACACTAATACACACTACACTCATAGTCACGCAATGCTGATGTTGTTAACATTAATAATTTGAGAAAAAAGTATAACAACAATAATAATAATTTGCACGGTTTGATGTGATATGAGCTAACCAATCTTTAGATTTAATCACCATTGGTAGCATGATTTATTGTAATGTTTTTTTTCCTCAGTTGGTCAGAACAAATGTGGCAGACTTGTTACTTACTTGTTCAGATTGCAATACGGTGAAAATTATTATTTGGGTCATATATTCCAAGACATAGGCTAGAATATGTTATTGCGAAGTACAGTAAACATCCACACCAGTGCAGTGATTGACAGCTACACAATCACCTCAAACAGAGATGGTGACAAAGAGGCATAACTTACAGACTGCAGCTTTAACATCCTTTTGAATACATTTCTAATTAATGTATTTATAGTTTTTCATCTAAAATTTATATTTTATTTTATTTCAGCTGTATTTCAATTAACAAAAACACAGTGTTTAAAACAGCATTGAAACCATGTAGCCATAACAAGATTGTTAAATGTGTAAAAACCATGCAGTGTTGTTATTTTTTTAAAGTTATTTCAGTATTATTAATAAACTATTATGTTCAATTAGCTTTTATTTTTATATTTTCAGTTTTAATTTTAGTTTTTTTTTAATTTAGTTTATTTAGTTATTTTGTTTGTTGTTTATTGGTTTTTATTTTTATTTTTATTTCATTTTTAATTTTAGTCATTTGTATACTTTCCTAACATACTTTTGAATACATTTATAATTAAAGTTTTTTAAGTTTAAATTTTTCATCAACATTTATATTTCACTTTATTTCAGCTTTATTTGAGTTAACAAAAAACACTTAAAATTTTTTTGTTTGAAATAACAATAACAAAAATTAGTGAGATTTATGCTTCAATTTTAAGATGCATTCTCTGAAAAATATGCACAATTTTTCATTTGTAAAGATGGTTTAAGGATTTAGATATTTCCACTAAAAAGCAAGACAAAAACTATGATTATGAATAAGACTTTTGCAATATGCCACTACTAAAACAATATTCTTACTGTACTATACTGTACTGTATTTTCTGTTTTCTAACTGTAGAACAACATTTTGTTATTCCTTTTCATTAATAATATTACTATTAGTATAATCAACTCTAATTTCAGCTGTGTAATAACTGATTTGTTTACATGCACCCTGATTGGGTTTTTCTATTTTGTATGTAGTATGTGGAGGACCCAAGCTGTCCTTATTCAGACCTGAACCCAGTGTCCCTGCTGGACCAGACCATGTGTGGCCTCAGTCACCTGCACTCCCTCAATATTGGTGAGTCGTCACTATTGCCATAGCAATGATTCTAATCATAACTTCCTTCCTGTATCTTCTTAAAAATGCACATGGTAGTATTGCATTGCACTAATGTTTATTAATTGCTATTAAGTACCTCAAGTTGACGGCATACATGCATGCAAGCAGACGGACCCACCGTCATTTGTAATGACGTGTCCCTCTCGTATTCAGTTCACAGGGATTTAAAGCCACGGAATATTTTGCTCTCTCTCCCGGGGGCATTGGGTCGAGTCCGGGCACTGATCTCAGATTTCGGCTTGTGTAAGAAGCTTCCAGATGGTCGCCATAGTTTCAGCCTACGCTCTGGAATACCAGGAACTGAAGGCTGGATTGCCCCTGAATTACTCCTAAATACTCCAAAAGGGAACCCTGTATGTACGCTAAACACACATCACATGTTCAGTTTAAAAAACAGATACTGTGATCTATTGAATTTTAAAAGCTCACTAAATAAGATATATTCTGTATAAGTTTCCTGTAAGTCTCCTGTATAAGTCTCCTTTCCCCTCTGTTTTTCTGTCTTTAGACAAGTGCAGTGGACATATTCTCAGCTGGATGTGTGTTTTATTATGTGACGTCCAAAGGACAGCATCCGTTTGGTGACACTCTGCGGCGTCAAGCTAATATCCTCTCTGGAGTCTATAACCTGGATCACTTTTTGGAGGATATACATGGTTTGTGCATGCATGAATTTATTAATGCATGTGTACTTTCTGCTTCAGAAGTGTCTGATTTTGTGTAGCCATTGTTATCACTGAGATAAATGTAGAATTGTATGTAGAACCATATTATTTGGCCATTTTAACATTTTTAGCATCAACTAATAACTATGTGGTTTGGCTGATTAATAGGTTTCAATTAATAAATTAGATCTACAATTTCATCAGTTATATGTATGCACTGAAAAACTCATATTTGAATAGCTTCCTGAAGTTTTTCTGGCTATTTTGGTGTTTGTAGAGGATGTGATTGGCAGAGATCTGATTGAGCGGATGATCAGTGCTGAACCAGAAACCCGTCCTTCAGCAGCGTCTGTCCTCAAACATCCCTTCTTCTGGAGCCCAGAGAAACAACTGCAGTTCTTTCAGGTGTGTGTTTGTGTGTGTTCATTGAAGGGTCTAGTGAGAGAACACAGTGCTGAAGTTGTTCTTTGGCTCTAGGATGTCAGTGACAGAATAGAGAAGGAGCCGGCAGACAGTGCTATAGTGGCCCGTCTGGAGAACTCCGGCAGATCTGTCGTAAGAACCAACTGGAGGATGCACATATCAGCACCACTGCAGGCTGGTAAGCACTGCCAATTACCATTACAAAAAATACCGTAACAGTTTTATTTTACAGAAGCAAATAAAATGTGGAATGTTCTAAGGCGTACGAAATGAAAAATGTTTCCATTCGTGTTTTTTCATATGTCTAATATAAAACTTTTTCCATCTGGCAGATCTTAGAAAATTTCGCACATATAAAGGAAACTCTGTGAGAGACCTACTTAGAGCAATGAGAAATAAAGTAAGTGTTTATGTGTATTTACATATAAAATGTTTTGCATACAAAAGTGAGTAATCACTAAAAAAACAATTAATTTTGCACTATAATATAATATAGTATATACTATCATTCAAAAGGAGTCTGTAAGATTTTTAAAATACTGTTGAAAGAAGATGAAAAACCTCATCAAACGTACAGTAAAAATGGTAATATTGTGAAATATTTTTACAATTTAAAAAACTGTTTTCTGTTAAACTGCTTTAATATATTTGAAAACGTAATTAATTCCTATGATGAAAAATCTGAATTTTCACCTACACTTCACTACATTTTCACCTGCAAAAACAAAAAAAAATTAAATTAGTGACAACAAACTTTTGAATGGTCATAATATAATGTTCCCTAATATATTATAATATAATATTTAAAAGTTGGGGTTGGTAAGTTTTTAATGTTTAAGTCACTTTTGCTCAAGGCTACATTTATTTGATAAAAATACAGTAAAAACAGAAATATTGTAACAAATTATTATATTTTAATATATTTAAAAATTTGCTAATGTTTTTCAACAGAAACATCATTATCATGAGCTCCCACCAGAGGTTCAGACAGCTCTTGGTGAAGTCCCTGATGGCTTTGTGGTATATTTTACCTCCCGTTTCCCCCGGTTACTGCTTCACACGCATTCAGCGCTTAGCATTTGTGCCCCCGAGAGACTCTTTCACCCATACTACCACCACTGAACATCCACAGAGACATGCTTGTTTGTTCCTACACTGGACTGAAGAGGAAAAGTAAGATCCTTGAGGACTCAACTAAACACTGTCGATGTATAATTCTGTACTTCAGAACTGTGAACACATTTCGTTGTAGAGCACCACTGAAAATTTTCTCCTAAACATCCTACTGGACTTCCTGAACGAAATTTCAAGTTTTTTATGCTTTTACAGAAACAGGTTTTATAGGTTAGATTAACCAAACAAGTTACTGAGTGTATTAATGGGCTTTTACAGAGCTGCCATTGTTTGCTGCTGGTTTTATCATGTCAACCAAATAGCAAAGAAATAAAAAGGCCATATTTTCTGACGAGTTGACATCAGCCAGTAGATTGGCACATGTTCTACCATTTCTGTTAGTTTTGTTTATTTTAATTCTGACTTTTAACAAACAAGATTACTGAATCGCCAACTGACTACTTATATTCTTAATAGGTAGAAAGTTAAGTATTTTCATAATAGAGACATGGTTTCTTAAAGGAATAGTTCACCACAAAAGTTTCAAAAAGGGGTGAAAAAAAGTATCATCAATGTGGTCCATCTTGTGCAGGATTTTCATATTCAATAACTTTGTGTGAGAAACAAATAATGAAATTTTGGTGAACTATACCTTTAGCAAAGGTTACATGCTTAAAGAATGATAAATGTATATGACGATATTTTAATTAGTGGACTCAAAACAAAAAGAAAAAATACTAGTTTGTCTGTCATATTGTACACCACGTGTACATGTATATGTATTTGTGTGATTCAGATACGTTGGGACTGGGATTGGGATTTTTTCTTTTGATTTTGCTTTGTGTGGTTTTAATTGCAGCTTTGTGCTACATATCTGGATCTTTTATCCTTCACCACTCATCGCAGCTTCATCCTCATCTCTCAGTGTTACAGCTTTAAAACCAAATATTGTGAAGTGTTTTACAGCCTGCTGTACACTAGTTTTATACTGCTAGTTTAAAAAAATGTCTTTTTATAAATTAAGTGTTGAGGATTTTTGCTACTGGAAATATTCACTGAATATGGAAATACTAGTGCCTTTGTTTTTCTACCCAGTGAAGATTAAATGTATTTGCCAAAAAAAATCTTTGAAACTATTTGTGGCACAGATCAAAAACTGTTATACTTGATTGATGAATGTTGTTATGGATTTCCATTGCACAAAATACTGATTGTTTCAGGTGGTATTGACATACTGTGTTAATTACAAGTTACTTCAAAAACGCCGTGGTATTACCATTATCTATGTACAAAAATGTGGTAGTACCATGGTACTTTTTTGTGCCATTTTATTACAGCATTTACAACAGGATACTAGTCAAGCACACGTAACTACATGAAAAATGTTTTAAAACTAAAAATGAAACCTTTTTATACTTATTTTGTGCCCTGCAAAACACTTTGGACAGTGATATAATCTTGTTTTTTGTTTTGAGATTAAAACAAAAACAAAACAAAAAACCCTAAATAAACTGTACCTTTAAGCATTTGACTGCATTTCTCTACATTTTCACGGCCGTTGAGTCTAGGTATGTTCTGTTGTAGGTTGCTGAAAGAAATCCATGATAAATCAATCATGTAGTCCATTATGTTGTGGCAAACTGTTATCGTGCAATTGCACTAAATGTTTAAATCATTTGTTAGCTTTGTGATGGCCTTGTGCTTTGTGATTAATACAAGTGGTCTTCTCGGTGACAGATGCAAATGGCAAGCTCAAAAACAAAATTAAACAAGATTTGTTGATGTGCACAGTGGCAATGTAAATAAACACTACCAAAGACGACATTAAAGTGACACTTCATTAAGATGAAGTGAAGCAAGTACCTGTAATCTTCCTCATGGTTTTCAACCAAACATTGTCGTATTTGCACATGCTGTTTTAATGTAGCATACGCTTCCTTTAATACAGAAAACATGCAGTATGTTTGGTGTTGACAAGATTTTTTTTAATGATTTTGTATAAGACTCTTATGCTCACCAAGGCTCCATTTAAAAAAAAAAAAAAAAAACAGCAGAAGTAGTAATATTGTGAGATAGTTAAAACAAACTTAAAATAGCTAAGCTTATTTTATTTGTATATTTTAAGACGTAATTTATTCCTGTGATGCAAAGCTGGACTTTCAGCATCATTATTCCAGTCTTCAGTGTCACATGATCCTTCAGAAATCATTCTAATATGCTGATCAAGAAACATCAATATGCAAAACTGATTTACAGCTTAATATTTTTGTGTTCTTTTATGAATTTCTAAAGAGCAGCATTTATTTGAAATGGAAATCTTTCATATTATAAAATTTGTTTATAGCAATTAAATTACAGTAAGCTCAACATGAAACAAAAGTAGACCCCATTTCGGTAATATTGAAATATTAAGACTGATAGATTGCAAGGCTTCACGTTTGATTTAAAACACTAAACACCTTATTTTCAAGAATTTTAATTAAACTCAATTATAAACTTATTTATCAGTAACAGTATCTAACAATCAAAATTTCTCTAAAATGATCTTTATTTTGGAAAACCAACTTATTTCAGATATTCTTACACATTAAAAGATTAACGTCCAAAAGATTTTATACAAAGAACAGTCAAAAAGGTAAACAGACAAATTCTAAAATATTAAAACATGTACAAGAGCATTCACATGATATAGAGAGCTGGCATAGTCACAAACTCCCCAACCCAGAAAAACAAGTAATAGTATGAGAGTAAACAACAGATCCAGAGGAAGTCGTCATAGTGTAGAACCCAGAAACCTTTTTGACTGCTGGAATATTTAAGGGCCCTTAGACTCGGTGGTGAACTGATAAAACTATACAATTTGTGACGTCAGTGGGTTAACGGGCAGAAGTAGCGGCTGTGGTGGTGCTTTTGCAGGCCATGAGCTTCTCCACCATGTTGCGAGCATAGCGCAAACGACTGGCCAACTCTTTACAGCACCCAAACTCCTCAATTAAGCTCATCTTATAGGTATAGAACTCCCGCTTCTCATTGATGTACGTCACTGCGCCCATCAGGGGACACAAAATAATCTTAGTGTGGTCCTGCAAGGCACAAATAAAATGGTGAGTTCACAGTTTCAGTTTGGATACTTCTGTATTTTGACACCACAAGTACCCAAATGAAGTACTTGACCTATTTTAAACATGGTAGGTTCTCACCTGGAAGAAGTTGATCTGCACGGTTCCGTTGCTCAGGTGTAGCACGATGGCGCTCTTTGTGCGGAACCAGTGGCGGAGATAAGGCAACCGGGTCAGTTCATCCCCATCGCGGGGTGTTATGTTCGCCCCGGCCTTTAGCAAGTGCTCACTCATGTAATTCCTAAAGTACTTGAGGAGTGTAATCTACACCAAAAAAAATAAAAATGATTTCAGCAACCCTGGAACAGAGAATTATGAAAGTCATCCGTTGTATTATTTTCCAGTGCAAACAGACCTTTTTGGAGAGTGCAGGAGGGTAGGAGCGAACACTGAGGTAGGATTCTGCTGTGCTGCGGTCGATGTACTGCAAACTGTCCCCGTCAGCGTACATGATTAAACGCGTGGAATCGTTGAACAGAACGCCTACGCTGTTATCACACAGCTGGTAACCTATGAAGGGGAAAAGTACATTAGCATATGGACAATATTTTTGGAGAGCATGCAAGTAGCTCTCGGCACCCAAAGCTACAAATTAAACTTGTGCACATAATTGGGATTTCATAAGATATCATAACATTTGTGAATGAAGCATCTTTTCCTTCCTGCATGTTCAAGAAATCCTGGGAAACTAGCACAAAATATATGTAATAAAAAAAAAAAAAACTGTGCTGCAACCCTGGAAGATTGTGAAGCTCTTCAAATTACAGCGATGCACCAAAAAACAAACAAAAAACAACCTAATACAGTTCTCAGTAATAAGGATTATTGAAATTTACTCCATTTTCACAATAAAGTTCTTCTGCAATGAGTTACTTCATTTCAACCAAACAAATTTTAAAAAGTGAAGCGAGTTAGCATTGCTTATATGATTGCCTGTTGTAGGTTATTCCCATTATGTTCACAAAACAGACAAGAGTGAAAATGCATCAGTGAAGAAATGCTAATTATACAGTTTGGGGCGGGGGGATATGTTTCCACACTTTTTAGTGAATATTTCCAGTTGCTGAAATTTTAGTACAACATTAATAAATTCCAGTTTGTATACTGGCTTGAGTAAGTAAGTAAGTGTCAGCATGGTGTCTTACCAAGGCCATATTTGTCAGAATAGTCGACCCATTTACTAATCCAGAAAATTGGAATACAAGCAGGGTCCTCGGCTTCCCCTATAAAGGGAAAAAGAAGTCATTGCATTGTGTTTGTCAACAGTTTGAACATGAACCCAAATCATATTTTGTACAAAGTATAGCTTTATAGATTTTTTGCTAATACAGTAGCTCCTACTCTTATTTCCATTCAAAAACAGCAACAGCATGTCGTTACCTTGTCTAATAAAGTCTCTCTCAGATGGCCTGGCCGTGTTGAGGCTGGCCAGCTGCTGCAGCATGTCAGTTAGATGACAGTCAGGTTGTTCAGCTCCATCCCTGTACAGAAAAAAAATGTAGATAAAACCATTAAACACAAATATATTACTATTAAACATAAGGGATGCAAGTCAGTTCACAATTATGTTAAAAAGCATGGTTTTGATACTATTGGCCAAATGCATGTTCAAAACCCAATAGTTTGCTGGTATCTACAACAGATAAAACTGACCTTTGCTGAAGATCTTCCATTTGTGGCTGCTCCATTTTCCCCATTTTCTCAATAGGACTATCGGTCCCTGTACACACAGAAGAAAGATTTACTGGATTGGTGACAGGATTTTCAATGAAGGAGGGGAACACTGAAATCCAAATTACAAGATAGCATTTTAAAAATGGATTTATCTGCACGTACCTTTATTAAGTGATGAGAGGGGTTTGCGAAGGAGGGCGGGATCCAGACTGGAGGGGGCGATGGAGAACCTGGGAGGTACAGTGAGACAGGAAGTGGGCAGCCGCACAGGCGCATAACCGGAGGTGAAAAACTCATCAGCCAGCAGCTCGGACACAGAAGGTCTGAGTGTAGGGTCAGCATGCAGCATCCGACGAATCAGAGCAGCAGCAACTGGATTAATGTGCTAAACAATACAAAAAAAAAAAGCATATTGCAATAAGCCACCAATCTGACAAGTATAACAGGCAAACTCTTGATTCAAAGATACATACTCTAGGAACAGTGTACTCATTCTTCTTGATTCTGATGTAGGTCTCCTTCAGACAGGACGTCTCAAATGGTGGCTTTCCAACAAGCAGTGTATATCTGATGGACATATTACATCTCCATCAGCAATCACACATGCTCAGTTATAAAAATGAATCCTTATGATTCCTAATTAGAGATAGTGTTTTATGAAAATCTACATCAAATGCTTCCATAGTTGTTTAATTTAACATTGGACTTACAGAATGCATCCCAGTGACCATACATCTACTTCAAAGCTGTGGCCTTTCTTGCAGAGCACCTCTGGGGCGATGTAGTTTGGAGTGCCACACAAGGTCTTCTTTCTCTCGCCATCAAACTCAATCTTAGTGGCCAAACCAAAGTCACCTAAAGAGAGAGAAATGGGATATAGTCTTAATTTTGTTTTTTAAAAAGGTCAGGGGTGGGGGGGTGGGGTGGGGTGGGGGAGGCAAGCAACAATAATTTTTCCTTACCGATTTTTACATCCATGTCATCATTGAGGAACAGATTTCCAAGTTTGAGATCACGGTGGATTACCCGGTTGTTGTGCAAGTACTGACAACCCTGAATAGTATGGCGCATGAAGTATCTGGCCTCAGGCTCAGTCACTGCCTTCCTCCGCTTGTGCAATTCAAGGAGAGACTGTAAGGAAAGAAAGAAATGAAGCACCAAAATATAGAGCAGACGGGAACTTCAAACAAACTTTTTTTTTAACTCCACTTCAAATCACAAAAAAAGGACAAAGGAATAAAAGAAGAATTCGCCAAGAACCTTCAGGATAAACAATTTCTTATTTCAGACTTCTGGGGAAAATAAATAAATAAAATCTGGTAGGATTTGATGTTTACATAAGTTTACAGAATCAAAAAATAAATAAAATTATGAATGTTTTATAAATATACATTGAAAATAGAAGTGAAGACAGTATAACATATATTATAGATTTTATTTTTTTCTGACGGAGTTCGTTTTAAACAACTATATCTCCGAGAAACACAAAATCAGCTGACGTCACATCCTCCAGTTTAAAATCCACCAGCGGCGTCAGGGAGAAAGTTGAAGCTGTTTTAGTTTATATAACGTACATTATTAATAAAGAACAAACATTTGCGTTTTGAAAGAACACAGTAAGTACCAGTTACTCTTAACAGAATGTAATTATGTTCATGAGTTCAGTTTGAAGCGCTGTTATATACTATCAGCCATTGACAGGAATACCGACCGTTGACGGTCTGTTTTCAAATCGGTGTCCCAGATCTTACCCGTCTCCGACAGATTTCCAACACCACGTACACGAAGTCATCATCCTCAAAAAAGCCGTGAAATCCCACGACGTGCGGGTTGTCGAGACTCTTGTGAATGGCGATTTCTGTGCTCATTTTCTCTTTCTGGTGCGGCTTGAGTAGCATCGACTTCGGCACCACTTTCCCTGCAAAAACCTCCTTGGTGTCCATATCTGTGATTTCGTAGCATTTCGCAAATCCTCCCTTTCCCAGAAAGCGACCTCGCATGTATCTCTTCGTGGTTCTGGGATCCACCAGAACGTCAGGAATCTCTTTCAGAGGAGCAGATTTGGGGTCGACGTGAGCCGATGGCTTCGCCGACTTTGCGATTCCAGCGCTCATCGTTGCACGCTTTACAAGACGATTTAAGAAGAACAAGGAACCCTAAAGTCCTGAAAAATAAATAACTGAGGCGAAGTTCCTTGCTCCTTGCTTTTTTTATCCCGAAACGCACGCACGCAATTCACCAGTCATCCACATCCGCTGCGAACCACAGAAATTTACATTCAAATAATAACTCCAAGAATTTGAAAACCCACAATATACACGGTGTCTTATCTAAAAGATGTATATTCGCCGCTCTGAAGCACGCATCGGTCGTATTTCGCTGATAAGAATGAAATTAAACGGGCATAAATGATGTGCGTCGGCCCGCTGCTCAGATGGGAATGCAGTGAGTCACTGCTACTTTTTGAATTGTGCTCGATTCGTTATCTCCGCCTCTGATTGGCTGCTGCGATTTAAATTCTGACCAAACACAGCGAAGCATCATGGGACTTGGCGTGCGCGTTCTGAAAAACTTTATTTGCCTGTGCATACAATGTGCATACTATCCATCCTAAATTCTATGTGATATTAGTACATTTCAATAGCCTGCTATTTAGGGCAGATAGGGTGGATAGTACGCACATTGGGACGCAGGGTTTGTGTTCTTTGGATATTTAACATTGGGAAACATTACACAACGTAAAATAGTTTCCGTATGAATTGAATTTTATGATTTATAACACGAATAATACGTTTTATTAAGTCTCTACGGAGTATACATACTATCCAAAGTCCACTAACTTGTAATAATAAAATTATTAATTAAATGTAAATAATTTATATTAAAATTTAAACTACATTTTGTAAAAAATAAAAATTACCTGACGATAAATTGCTATATTTATTTGCTCATGACAAATACAGCTAATCCTTTGGTTTTGTACATTGTTATATTTGTTTAATTATGCCACATGTGCCCTTTTGGGTTTGTATACACATTCATGCAGCATGTGTGCTTAAAGGCTGTTTAGTATCTAACCTCGAAAAGTAAATGATCTTGCTCTAGTTTTTAATCTAGTCAAGTTATCCCACGTGCTTTTAACACTTTGTGTACCTTTGGGCATTTGTGTGTGTGCAAATGGCCAAATGAGGGCATGTTTAGTTTGTGGAGGAGAAAAATATCATGTCGCCTATCATTACACACGTTTTTATGTTTGTACAAGTGTTTGTGTGAGTAGAGGAGAGAAAGCTAGATAAACAAACAGAAAGTTTGCCCTTGTGATACAAAACCAAAACACTGTTACAAGGTCAGTGAGTAGTAACAAACAATGTTATATTATATATTTTTTGACAATTATTAGTGTTTATTTTAGATGATATTCAACTATTTGTCACAGACTTAAAATTAATAGCTTTCTAAATAAATGAATATGAAAAAAAATTAATTATGCAAATGTATGGGATTTTTTCATATAATCAAACCATTAAAGAGAAGACATGACTTAAATTAGCTGTGTAGGTGTTTTTTTTGAGCGTATATCTGCATCTTTGTGAATTCTGTGAAGTGTTTCCTGTAAGGTTGTTTACTGTTTTTCATGCCAGCTTTCTCACTCTCGTGCTCACGACTTTCTCCTGTCTAGTCCATTCACAAATGCACGCATGCACCCACCGTTTCCTAATTAAAACACTACAACTGTCTCTCTAAAAGGTTGTCATGGCAGTTAGATAATTTTAGCTTATATAAAAAGGTGGGTTGCATGGTTGCAGTGAGAAAGGAAGTATTTAATGTTTGCATAAAACATGTCAGCCTCCTTGAAAGCTGAATAAATTATGCATAGGCTATATTAAACAGTTCCAAAATACATCAACCTATGCATATTAGTGATATGGTCAGCAACTGCTGGGACTAACATTATATGACTGGCATGCATATTTAGTGATAGATCAAATGTTTATACCATTAATTTTTACATTTGTGTTTCATTTTGCTACCATTGGTTTTTACTTGTTTATACAAGATGTGGCTGTAGAGCTGATAAAAATATCATTTTTGCTTGTATATGTACATAGCTATTCTTTTGTCCACTGAACTGTTTATAATTAAATATAATAATAAAATAATATATTTTAGGAGGTGATGAAGCAAGGAGAGCAGCAATGCATTCAGATGGAAGATGTGGTTTTTATTCATAATCTGCTTTGAAAATTTCTGGAACTGGTGTTGATTCCAAATAAGCATCAATAAAAAGTTGATTTACCACAAACTAACTATGTTTTAATGAATTCTATGGTCAGACTCACACAATTGGCCACTATAATGCATAGATTCACATCTATTTCACATTTCAGTTTTTGAAGCATTGAAGGAATAGTTCACACAGATGAGTTTGTTTTTGGAGAAATTTTGCATTAGCCTACATCACCTGCTCACCAATGGATTCTCTGCAATGAATGGGTGCCGTCAGAATGAGAGTCCGAACAACTAATAAAAACATCACAGTAATCCACACAATTGGTAGTCCATTAATTAACGTCTTGTGAAATTAAAAGTTGTTTGTTTGTAATAAAAGTTTATCTGTTTTTTTTTTAAATGGTTACTTCTGGCTAAAATATAAACTCTCTATACATAATATTGCTTTTGTGAAAAAGTCTCGTCTGAATCAGGAGAGAAATATCCAAGTGAAAACTAACTAGTCAGTAGATGATGTGCATTATTATAAATTATGGACTCATGTTTTGGCCAGAAGCAACGACTTCAGGTTAAGAACTTGATAGATTTGTTTTATATTACCAAGCAGCTCTTCACTTCACAATATGTTAACTGATGGACTGGAGTTGTGTGGATTACTTGTGGATTATTGTGATGTTTTAATCAGCTGTTTAGACTCATTCTAACGGCACCCATTCACTGCAGAGGATCCATTGATCCAAGTGATGTAATGCTAAATTTCTCCAAATCTGTTCTGATGAAGAAACAAACTCATGTACATCTTGGATGGCCTAGGGGTTTGTCGCAAATCTTAATTTGTGAACCATTCCTTTAAGGACATATTATTTGCAGACTATGTTATTGATTACAATAGCAAAGAAACGGTGTGACATGGTGTTGAGTCATGCACAGACTGATATACTAAAGGCCATCTGGAAGGTGCAGAGCTGACTTGAGAAAAGGTCAGGTCATTCAGCATATGTAGCAAAACCCTTAACTTGACCTGTATCTTATATGCAAAGTGATATTTTCTGTGTGTTGGATCAGAGCAGCAGGATATAGCCAAAAAAGCTTAAGACAGTCCGTCATTGATCTGATCGCAAGAACAAATAATGTCATCAAATTCCTGAATTATTACTCTCTTTCATTCAAAGCCATGCTTGGTTAAACTAAGAAAACATGTCTGTTGTATTCTGTAGGCTACTTTAGCCCAAGTAGGTCACATTTGATATAACCTATTATGGAACAAGGTAAAGAATATGCACAGAGAACATATTGATTAGAACACAATTTGCATTTATTCACTCATAAAAGAACTTTGGCTCTCATTTAGACAGATCAGACATATGCATAAAACCCTTACATGATTATGATAAAGCATCAGACACATTCTTGTGACTCAAAATGTCCAACATTTATGTGGAGTCTATTGATCCAGACCACTTAAGCATCAGTATGATGCACAACTATAATATCACGTGAATGTCCATTAAGACAAGATACAGCTGTTGTTCTTCTTCAATGGAGGCTTTTTCCGCGTTCCTGTAAGTTCTCTGCTCGTTGTCTGCGTCCGTCTGCGCAGTGCTGGGCTCACGCGGCTCGGTAACTTCATCTGTTGAAGCAAGTCCCGAAACACACCTGCGACGTTCTCGCCGGTGCGTGCGGACGTCTCCACAAACCCCGCGCCCCAGTCCTCCTCCACCGCGCGCATCACCTCAGCAGTGGCCTGGCGACTCCGGCTGCCCAGGTCCGCTTTGTTCTCTATCACCGTGATTTCAGTGAACTTCTCTCCCTTCAACTCCAGAATCTCCTCACGGAGTCTCTGCACCTCCTCCAGGGAGTCTGGCTCGTCTGCGGCGTACACAAGCGCAAACGCGTCCCCGGTTCGGATGCACAAAGCGCGCATCGCTGGGAACGAATAACTACCGCTCGTGTCCAAGATCTCAATGCGCACCCTCGCGCCGTCTATGTCGTACTCGAGAGCATGAAGCTCCTCCACCGTGCGCGTGTATTTGGAGTCGAAGCGATCTTGCAAGAAACGGGTGATCAGGGCAGTTTTTCCAACCCCGGCGGCGCCCAAAAACACAAAGCGCACCGTCCGATGCTCCCGCACCAACAAAGACATATTGCTTCAGTTGTTAATTTTATAAATTATAGTGTGCAGAAGAGATTCAATAAGACTTACAAATCTAATACTTTTAATGTCCTTATGCCATCGAGACGCGGTACAGAAGTGTTGAGATGAGGCAAGGATGCTGCCCTTATATTACCTGCATGCGTCCTACGTACTACTAGTTGTAGCCAATGGAAACACAAATGACGCGACGCGTTGGTTTCTGTGTTGTAGAGTTTGACGATTTGAAAAACATTGTAGGAATTATTCAGTGAGTTCAGCTGGGGTTTGTAGGAAAATTTCAGGGCGCAAACTGTTGAGGTTAATTAATCTCGCGCAAAAGCTGTTTGGTGTCTTAAACACCAATGATCAAATGTGAAAACCTTTAGTTAAAAAAAAAAAAAAAAAAAACTTGGTTTTTGTGATATGCAAATATATTATAAAGTGATAACTAATGACAGTGTTTTATAAATGTAACAGAAAATGCCCGAGCAGAATAAAATTAACCACGGTTTAATAAAACCAAAAAACGGTTAAACCATGGTACCACAAATCTTGCTACGCTAACCATAGTTTAACCATGGTAGGCTATTTGTAGTAAAACTGTGGTTATACAAAGGGTAATCAATGCACCAAAAAAACATGTTTACTACACTTTTACTATAATAAATCCATGGTTCATTTTCATAAGGGTTGCTCCTCATAATAACATGACTTCTGTTTGCATGACTTTATTTATCACCGCGAGAAATGAATAGGCCTAACCTAATATTTATGGTTGCTGAAACATTAAAAATATATAAATAAATAATGGGCAAATTTGGTTTATTTATTAAATGCATTTTTTTTATAACATATATTTGTGGATCATATTGTATTGTGAATTTGCTAAATCTTTGTAAATCTCTTTATATTTATTTATAATTGTATAATCTATTTATTCAAAAATACAAAACAGTGTGAGACCCCTCCAAAGTCCCCATAATTGTCCCGACAAACAGCTTCATCTCACAACAGTGAATGTTAATGTTTGAAAAGTGTGTATACTTTGTTGTTTCACATACTATTTTTTATTTTTTAAACAGACAGTTTTGATTTTACAAATAATGTGCTATTCTACTCCAAACAGGATTCTGACTTGAGAAAGCCTGACTTCTTGTCGGTGTGGTTTGGCAAATTATAGAAAAGTTTTTTTACTCTGCCCTGGATAAGTAAGCTTATCTACTATCAGCAGGCTTTATTATTTAACTAATGTGTGAACAAGCCTATATTATTTGATGTCTAATATTTAATCATCTTTATCTTTATGCATGGCTGACCTTTCAAAGACTTTCATAAGACTCCAGCAAAGTACCAGTTTAATTAGCTTAATTAGTCATCATGTTTCATCATTCTGTTGAAAGCTTACTGAAATAAAATACGTAAACTGTTCAAAGGAGCATTATATGCTTGTTTAAGCAAGGCTGTAATTGTCATTAAGCAAAGTCAGAAACCCCATCCTGAGGTGAGGTATTTCAAATCTATGTTTCATGAGCTCATCACGTCAGAGATGATTTTCCATATATTGCATATTAAAATCATGGTGTCAGACGGTAGGCATGGCAATACACACGGTCACCTCACAGCACTGATATTTTCCACACAAACACTGTGTTTACGCAAGTCTGAAGGCTAAATGCAGTCAATGTGACTTTATCTGTCTATTTCCCTATTAATCTGTTGCTGCTGTCCATCAAACCGGGACTAACATGAAACGGTGATTAATTTGGCCTTCAGTTCTGCCTTTTCTGCACATTGCTGTCTAGTTTATTATATTTAATGCAGTATATGAGTATATTTATATTAGTAGGCCTATATTTAGTATGCTTGTATTTATTAAAGCAACTTTAAGATAAGGCTGTTTGTGCTGTTGCAGTGTAAGTCCCAGGTGCATATGACTCACATTTTGACAGGAAATGACCTTTTCTGTGTAAATCTCAAAGATTAACATTTTAGGGAGACGTCCTCTTCACACCACATGAAGACACATCATAAGATCAGTATATCGCCTCTAAGGAACCATGAGACCCATTGTCCTTAAATGGACCCTTACTGTCCTGTCTAACACAAATACTACATAAAAACTATTGCAAATCATGCAGGTTTTTAAGATAAGGAGGTTGCACCAGTGTCTTTACAATACGGATGAGAACCACTCACATTTTCTTCAGAAATAGTAAAAATCATTCATTCTAGTGCCTTCCCTTTCAAAGTTTTAAAGGAATATTTCTCCGAACAATGAAAATACTTTAAATTTACTCAGTATCAGGTAATTAGGTAATGTAGATGAGTTTGTTATTTCTGCTGTGATATTTTTATCAGCTGGGTTCTCATTCACTGCAGACGATCCACTGGTTCCTCCAAGGAAGAAACAAACTGCAGTTGTGTGTGTGTGTGTGTGTGTGTGTGCACTGCAAAAAAAAAGAAAAAAGAAAAAAAAAGGATTTTCTTACTTAGATGTTTTGTCTTGTTTCCAGCCAAAATATCTAAAGATTCTTAAATCAAGAAGGATTTTCTAGACAAGTAAAAATTATTGGCTTTTTTTCAGAAAAGACATGTCAAAATTAAGTGAGTTTTTGCTTGAAACAAGTAAAATAATCTACCAATGGGGTAAGCAAAATAATCTTGTTTTCTGTTTGAAATAATATTATTTTGCTTACCCCATTGGCAGATTATTTTGCTTGTTCTAAGCAAAAACTCGCTTAATTTTTCTGAAAACAAGACAATTTTTACTTGTCTAGAAAATCCTTCTTGATTTAAGAATTTTCAGATATTTTGTCTGAAAACAAAACAAAAAAAGTCTAAGTAGGAAAAGCATTTTTTTGCAGCATGAACTACTCCTTTAATCTGATGTATTGATTAATTTAAGGAAATGAATAATTTAAGTTACTCACTTAAGTACTGACAATTGTCATGAGCAGATTATTCGATCAAATCTATTATTTGCCACTAATAACACTTTTAGGCTAATAAATTACACGTGATCTATATGTATTTACAATTCTGAGGCACCATTCCCTTTAATGCAAACAGACTACTTGCAAAGCTAATATTTAATATACAACACTGCTTTTAAGCTTACAGCTGCGAGACAGGGAAAACAGTAGTTGAATCCGAGCACATGAGCCCCAAATCTGCAGCTCATTCACTAAATACTGAGAACAAGAAGAAAAAAAACAGACATTACTAAAGAGTTCCGATGAGACGGATAATGCACACGTTTGTCTAAATCTCAATCCTGCTCTTCAGGAGGTCCTTTAATCTTATTATATAATAGGTTATATGTCTATTGTTAAAATAAAGGACGATTTTATTATCCAGTAGCAAAATCGAGTAACACTAACCTGAAGGTCAGAGAATGTGATCTGTTATCGATTAGTTTTGTCTGCAGTCAGAACTCGCGGGACAGTTGAGTGTGGCAAAATATTCCGCAAGACTCCTCAGGTTAGAAACAAAAGTCAACTTTTGAGCGTAAACTTCTCTCCTGGGTATGTAAATCAATGTTAATTTCACTGAAGCTCATTGTTTGACCAGCCAGATCTGTGTCTATCTATCAGTCAGATGATGAAAATACAGTTGGTTGTGATTCTCGTAATGTTTTCATATGTCAAATGTATACTTTGACTCTCTAGAAATAACATATGAACATATTAGTTTACAGGATGTCAGAGGAGATTCTCCCTAACGAAGATAAAGAGACAGTAAGTTCATGTGTTTATATATTTGTGGAAGCACCATTTGACAAAAGTTGATTAGAACTAATAACTGGTTATTATTGTTAGCTTGTTTTGGACATTGTTTGAAATACCTTGTAGTGCTATGTAAATACTGTACGTTATGACATACATGGTGTAGTGCCATGTAGCATCTGATATCCTCACTGTACTACCAATCGTACTTTTTATATACTATTATTTGTATAATTAGTATGTATTAATGTTTTCACGACAGACATAAAACTATTATTTCATTTGTCATTTATTGAATGTTTTAGCTGAGAAGACGATTGGAGCAGCTGAAGCGAGAGTATGAGAAGACCGCCCAGAGACTGCAGGTGGGCATGCAAGAATTTCTCTTCAAACTGATGTTAACACTGTTAGACTGAATTGATTTCTGCAGTATAACAGCGCTTGATATAATTGAACCTGTTAATGTATATGTGTGTGTTTTTCGTTTAGAGAGCAGAGCGTCATGATGCCATTCTCAGACTTACACAGAATGACTCTCCACACACATCTGAGCCATCTTCTGTGACTCCCTCCATGCCGACATCAGAATATTCACAAACCAGTAAGGCTAACTTCAGTGTAAAAACATGAATAGAGACAAACATAACTGATAATATTATGATTTATCGCTGTACGTACTGTATGTGTCAATATTCATAGCCTCAGTGGTTTGAGATACCAGTGATGACCACATTTACCATTCATTTTAATGTAAATGTTGAAGAGAGTAAAAAAAAGAAATTGTTACACTTTTTTTAAACTTAAACTTGGTTTTCTTTTTGCTGTCTCAGGCCTATTTGCAGAAAGAAACGGCTCTGGTTTTTCCGCTGTACCAAAAATCCCTGCCATCCAATCTGATTTTGTCGAGATTATGTCCACACCGCCTTTGTATTCCCCAGTATGCAGACGAAGCCCCGCCCACCGCCTGCGTTCTAAGCGTAGTCGACTGCGTCTACGGAACAAAGAGCGAGAATCAGACACTGACATCAGCCAAGAAAAAGAACGAGATGGAAGTGGAGACAGTATTTGTGAAAAGGTGGATACTGAAATAAAAGAGGGTAGTGAATGTACCGATAACAAGAACAGTCTGAAAGGAGTGAGAAAATATGGTAAGATGGAAGACAAAGACTATGAAAAGAAAAAAAACAGAGAAATTGTGAAGATGTCAGCTGAGAGGGAGAAGAACCAGGACAGGCCAATAGGCATAAAAGTTGGTAAAATTGCTAAGCCATCACAAGAACTGGAGAATGATGGGAAAAGAGTGGGGCATTGTGAATTAAACTGTTCTATGAGCCAATCAGATAACAAACTGCCAGTAGATTCAAGTGAAGAAAATCAGATTGTTCACTATAGCCAGAAAAAGGAGCAAAAATCACACTCAGGTTCAGATGTGTCTATCCAAACCTCATCTTTCCCTCAGTCATCTGAGGGAGTACAGATCACTGACAAATCACAAGAGATGCTTGAACAAACTAGCCAGTTGCTCAAAGACTCAAATAAAGGTTATGATGACAGGATAATCACTAATCCATCTGGCGTTCTGGACTCTTGCACGCTGGTTGAGGGTTTACCGTTTCCTGTGGAGTATTATATTCGGACGACAAGGCGCATGGCTGCATCTCGCAGCTCTATCGATCTAGATGCTGTCATTTACAGCCAGCTCACTGGGGGGCGGGGCAGACGCAGGCTCAGCCAATCGCAAACGAGTGGAAGAGGTCACATGACCCCAGAGCATTCAGTCTGCAGGTCCACCGACCAGACCAGACGCGGAGGAAAAGGTCAGAGAGGAAGAAGAGGCCGTCCAAGAAGCACCGCTTCATGTGCCAAAGCTGATCCTGATTGTACAATATCACATCCCCCAAGTGATTCTCAAGCAGTTTCAGAATCTCCTACAGAATCAAAGTCCACGTCTCACACTGAATCACCCAGCCAATCAGTACTGGTCCTTGAAACGCTAGAGGCAGAGTCTCAGGAAGTCCATTCTCCCGGGCCCACAGTGAATTTAAAGCCAAGTCCAGTGCAAGGAGTTACTCAAGATTTTAAGCATCTTCCAGATTCTCAGCTTTGCTTTGATTCCCAACTCCTCTCGGATTCAAATTTGTACCCTATTTTCAGAACAAAACATGGCCAAACTGGAAAAGCATCTCAGACAGGTACAAATAAAGATGATGCGATTTTTATATTCTTTTCTTTCTGTGTCTTGTAGAATGTATTTTTAAATTATTCTGAATCACAAATAATTATGACACTAGCAATGCCACGGTCATTGGTTCAATTCCCAGGGAATGCATGAACATAATGATAATAAATATACATTGAATGCAATGGAAGTCACTTTGGATTAAAGCATCTGCCAAATGCATGAATGTAAATGAGAGCTGTTGTACTTTTTGTATCTATCATATTACAAGTAATACATGTTTGTGAATGTGTTTTGTGTTTTAGATCAATCACCTCTTCTGCCATCATTAGCTTCACTCATTCACACTCTTCAAGAAAAGGATAAGGAAACTGGACTGCTGGTGGCTGTTGATTTCCAGGATTTCCACCTGCCTGATGAGGATTTTGGACAACTAAAGTTAGAAAGATTGCGCTTGTCCACTTCAGTCGTAGAGCCCTTCATACAGCGTCCCCTCGTGTACAATACACGGCAGAGCAGCAGGCGCCAGAGAACAAGCGGGAGAAAGAGTAATTGTGAAGCACGTTACTCAGTGGGTGAACTATTTACTCCAGAACCCCTACCTACCTCTTCTCTTGAGGATAGTTTACCTCTTTGTCAGTCAGACCCTGCTGACCAGTCACAGACAGAGATAGAAAAGGACCTCAACACTGTAAATGAAATAAAGACTTTCTCCTCAGATGTGATGGAGAGTAGACAGATTATCAAACCTGAACCAGACGGAAGCATAAACAATGAGAGAAAAGTTGAGGTCCCACTTAAATCCTCAGAAACTGAAAACATTAACGAGATTCAGTCGCAAACAAAGATGCAAAAACAATCTCACATGCTCCCAGAGAACAACTCGCCTTGCCCTGTGATACTAAGTTTGAGCCCATCTCTGACGTCACATACACAGAAAGGTCAGGATCCTGTCCTACCATCTTTGGGAATGTCCCCTCACTTTTTGACTCCAGGTTCGCCATTAGACCTCCGGTCACCACTGTTTTCTCCCTCTGGTGTCCTTAGGTCTCCCTCTTCAATTACACTTATGGGATTTGTGTCTCCAGAATCAGTCTCAGTTAAAACAGAGGACAAAAATCATATCTCTGTAAAAACTGGAGATCAGGGAGGTTCTGAAACACAAAATCAAACTCAAATTAGTCAAGAAACAATGGCAGAAGTTCAAAATACTGTGAAACCACGTATGCCATCCCAGAACAACACTCCACCGGGATATGAAAAATTAAATGGCCCAGAAACGAAATCATCATGCATCTCAGAAAATGAACAGAAACATGAATGCAGTCTTGATACGGAAAGCAATCTTGAATGTGGAAATAAGATCAGTTGCACGGCAGAAAATGAAGTTCAACTCCACAATATTCCTGAATTACTCTTTGAGTCTGAAATCCAAACCAAGAACAGTTCTGAAATAGATGTTAAAACCTATAAAGGCTCTGAGCTCGGGTCTGAAACCCAAAGTATGGGGTTAAACCCAAATTTGAAACTCTTTCATTGTGGTAGTAAATCTGGTGTTGTAGGTCAGACTCCTGTTGAGACAACCTCTTTGGACACTTCCACCTATCAGAGAACAGAAAGAAGGACTGGTTTTGACAATAAGAGTACACAGTCAGAGGAACGTAACACTGTTCCATCCAACAACCGGACATTATTGCATGAGGAATCCCTAACTGGCACTTCATTCACTGATGAAGTTCATTGTTCTGGAGTCCTGCAGGAGATGCACACTTTTAAGGTATCTATAAACCAAAAGAAATAATTTTTTGATATGCAATGCAGTGATATGTGCTAAATTGTCCTAAGGTCTAATTACCTGCATATGTCTGTGTGTGATGATTGTCTTTGTACTCAGGCACTGGAGGGTGGATGTGTGTTGGATTTGTGTTTGGTGCGATGGCCATCGGAGGACTGGTGCATATGTGTGGCAGGAGAATGGAGCGTTTGCCTTTGGGCTCAGATGAAGGGAGTTCAGTCGTGGAGTCTTTTACACACCTGGACATTTGCACAGGTAAACCAATTTGCTCCAGCACTTCAGCATAAATTAAAACAATTGCAAGCTGGCAATTCTTTGAATTTATGTGGTAGTTTAAAAGGTTAGTTCACCCAAAAATAACAATTCTGTCATCATTTATTCATTTTCATGTTGTTCCAAACCTTTAAGACTTCAAGACAAGAATTGAGCTATATCTAAAAATTATATATAAGATATATATAAAATATGTCCCTCTTATTTGACTTCTGTGTTTGTATCTGTAGTCCGTCATGTCTTTGCAAGGGATACCAGACTCTTCGGGACTGCTTTGTGTCACTCTGGGTCACTTGGAAATCACAGAAGCAAGGTAATAAAAATGGTATAATACAAAACAGCAAAATTACTATTGGGTAAACTAAAATTATGCTATTTTTGATTCCCTTTACCACAATTTTATTTTATTTTTTCTTTCAAATTAATCCCATTCTGAACTCAAACCCTAGGGGTGAACTGCGCTCAGGCATCTTCAAGATGGTTTTTGTGTTGTAGAACTCAATAAACGCCAGTCTATTTCCCTGTGTTCTTGAGTGCAGGATGCTTTGCTGTCCAAGTATGGATGGGCCGTTCTCTCAGTACGCAGTGTGCAAGGACACGTTACAAGCAGTGTTGGGTGTGTCTAATTGTCGGCTTGTGTGTTGCTCCACCCCTGGAGATCAACAAAGAGTCAGTGTGTTAACAGTGACTCAAGAGGGAAGGTAATAAACCATCATGTGCATGTTAAACACCTGTGTCCAACACCTATCGTTCTCTTGAAATATTTAAACAAAACTATTTATTATTTAATTGCTTCATTCAGGGTAATGAACACTCTTCCCCTGGCCTCTGCTAAGCAGAACATTCGGACCCTTGCAGCTGTCGAGGGTGAAAAAGATGCTCTGATTGGTTGGACAGAATGTAAATCTCTCCTTATATGGTAAAGAATTTGGCGATATTGAGTCTTAAACATCTTTGCATGTCTTTTTTTATTTTTTTTTTATTTTTCAATTGTATCCATCCTGTACATAGAGAGGATTACAATGATACAGTACATTCTGTTACTATATTGATGCACACTGCAGAAATGTTTATTATAAACTGCAGTATTTTTATTATTAATAAAGGAATACTTCACACATAAATGTACTCAGGCCATCCAAGATATAGATGAGTTTGTTTCTTCACGTGGGAAAATGTAGCGTTACATGAACTCTTCCTGTGCTTAATCTGTGCATATTTCTTTCCTGATTCAGATGAGACAACTTTTTCTCTAGAGAACGATAATGGATAGAGGACTCATATTTTAGCCAAAAGTAACCGTATAAAGTTAAAAACATCTAAATGGATTTGTTTAATACAAACACGCAACTTTTCGCTGACATTAAGTAAGCCATGTGGATTACTTGTGGATTATTGTGATGTTTTTATCAGCTGTTTGGACTCTCATTAACAGTACCCATTCACTGCAGAGGATCCATTGTTGAACAAATGATGTAATGCTAAATTTCTCCAAATCTGTCCCAATGAAGAAACAAACTCATTTACATCTGGATGGCCCAAATACATTTTCAGCAGAGTTTCATTTTTGGCTGAACCATTCTTTTAATTTTTGATAAAATGACTGGGATTTTCTGATGCTGTGCTAAAAGGTAGGTAGAATTTGGAGTCAGTTTTGTACATGTTGTCAGTAAATTATTTTTACTACTGTGTATATCTTGTTTTGCTTGTATTTTAATTTTTATAATTGATAATCGCTTTGGTCACACTTCCAAATTTCAGGAACATGAAAACAGGCCAGCAGCTGCAGACTATATACCTGGAAAAGACTTTAACCATGACAAACTGCATGAAGGGATATTCTTACAGAGTAAGTGAGTGTATTATTGTGTGAGTGAGTGTGTGTTAAAAGAATGAGTATGTGCCAGTGATAAACTTGCGCTTTCTTTCCTGCAGGGTGTGCTGTGTGTGTTGCTTCAGAATGCAGGAAATGTGTGTGATGATGAGAGTAACGCATCTCTTTTTACTCTGATTGCCACGAATCCTCTCACTGGCAAACATATCACACTGACCTCTATCAACTGTCCTGATCAACACAAACAGCAGTAAGATTAGAAGTGTTGAATGTTCTAATATAAGAACACATAATGTTAACAGTAAAGTCAAATTAATAAATGCTTGTCTCTTGCTCTAGGTTAATAGATGGTGATATCTTGGGCTCTGGGCTTGTTGGTGTTTTCCAGTCTGGTTATCTTGCTGTTTGGGATCTCAGAGGAAGCGTGGCTAAAGTTGTTGGTGTGCTGGATGAGTTGTGTCGACTAGCTCGCTGGGCAGGGCCAGACACGCTGCTGACTGGATATCTGAATGGGGATGTTAGTGTGTTTCATTATAAATCTACATAAACACATCTCTGTTCAGCAAAATGTGTGCCAAATGACTTGTATTACTTGTTAATAAAACAAAAATATGTTGATTAGTGCCATTGTTAAAAAATGAAAAATGTTACATTATTACACAAGCTATTTGTTGATTACAGTTTATAAAAGCAAAACCAGAGAAATATTTGTACTGTTTGGATGTGATACTGTATATAAAATATATTTTACAAAATAAAACATAATTTACTTAAACACTTTTAATGCCTTTAATATTGAGGTTCAAGTTTTTAGCTGAGAAAATGTCAAATCGTATAATTTTTATTGTCCCCAGCTAATTTGTGACACTGGACCACAAAACCAGTCATATGTAGCACGGGTATATTTGTAGCAATAGCCAAAAATACATTGTGTGGGTCAAAATGATCCATTTTTATTTTATGCCAAAAATCATTAGGATATTAAGTAAAGATCATGTTCCATTAAGATATTTTGTAAAGTTCCTACCTGAAATGTCAAAAATTAGGTTTTGATATTAGTAATATGCATTGCAGGGTTCGCAAAATCGCTAGCCCGACGTCCCGGGGCTATTGTGTTTTCCAGTCGGGCTACCAAAATGTATCACTGCCTGCCGACGGGCTCCTTAAATACAGATCTCCCACGGGTCCTTAAAAACTCTGAAAGTGAGTTGTATCAAAATTACGGCCATAAAAAGTTTTAAATAAGTTAAATGGTAAAAGAAATGTCTTAATTATAATTTCAAGAGGTCTTACAGTTGGGGACGGAAAGACATGAGTCGCGATACAGCAGGATTAAACTTCAAAAGGCAACGATGTCATTGAATAAATAATGAGCTCTGCACATTTCAAGTCAAAAACGTGGCGCGGATGTCTTTATGTGAATGTATCTGAAGGGAACCGACTGTCCTCAGAAACGTGTCGTTGGCATTTTAATTTCATTTTACCTATAATTCCTGATAAAGCAGTGTTTATGAGCGCAGAGCTGCTTTGTGTACAGCGTTTCCGGGGAAACCGCAGTATTTCAGCGCTCCTAAAGCGCCACCTCGTGGCAGAGAATGAATCTGCATTTCCAATAAGTCTTTCTTGCTGTTTATGGTCAGATCAATGCAAATATCAACTTTTTACGCAGCAAACACATAGTTGTAAATGAGAAAGAAGTTGATGTGCCTTCTAAAAATCTAAACAATTAAGACAGTAATATTTTTTAAGTACGTTTTAAATTAACATAATAATTGATATGCTTGATTGATCCCTTTTCATAAAAACAGTGTATAGCCTGAAACGCTGTTGTATAAGATTTTTGTTTTTGTGAAAACCTGTATCTGAACTGTAAATCATGTAATTGTATGGCTCAAAACTGTATGTTACCATAGACATTGTCCAACCCCGCTCATTCTGTGTTCATTTTACTTGTGCAGCTCTTAAAATGGGTCATAAATTGCCTTAAATATATTTTTTTAAAATTCTGCAGATACCCTGTAAATAGTGAAATAAAATTCCTTCCTTCATATTTGTTGATATTTGTGTATTGAAAATATTTTTGATTGACATTTAAAATCCTATCTGATTTTCTATATTAATAATAATAATAATAATAATAAAATAGTAATTTTTTAATTCGGGCTAGTTAAATTAATTTTCGGGCTACCAAAATCTGAAGAGTAACCTGCCTGAAGGGCTACCAGGGATTTTGAAATTTTGCGAGCCCTGCATTGCCAAGAACTTCATTTGGACAACTTTAAAGGCGATTTTCTCAATATTTTGATTTGTTTCACCCCCAGATTCCAGATCTTCAAAGAGTTGTATCTCGGCCAAATATTCCTACGTCTCTGCATCAACTGAATGAATCCCCCATTTATTTTTTATTCCCAGTGAATAGGAGTTAAAACTCCCACCCGGATGACAATAATAGACCATGCAAAATACAAAAAAATAAAAATAAAATAAAATAATAATATATTTAAAATATTGCCAAGTAACGTTGCAAACAACAATAAAATCACAGAAGGACTTTAACTGTAAGCGACACAAGTATACGGAAAACAAAGGTATTGTTTCCTATTTTTTCCTGATGTTTGTTATTATTTCAAATTTTGTATACATTTTTATAAACTTTTTTTTATTTATTTACTACTTAGGCATGTTGACAATAAATTAATTTTCGGCAATCTAGATCTGGCAGCAAAAGCGCATTTTTCCACCTGGGCGAGCGCTTTGCGGACAGCTTACCCCGCGCATGAAATCACTGAGAACGCGCTACAATCCTGAGAGTCACAGCCACAGAGCGCAGGCGCCAAAGCTGCGGAGAACCCGCTCACCCGGAAGCTTCCGTCACTGTCTCACTGACGTAGATTTACAGAAAATGACCATTGTTTTCAAATAAATAATTTTACATACTTATTCCCAACACTTCATTAAGCTTTAAGTCACATCTCAAATGACAAGAGATCAACTTATAATCATGTTTATATTCATTAGCCCGTGAACTCATTCTCTCAGACGGCCTGGGTATGCGGCGCATCCGCAGCTTATATGGACGGAACGCCACTGTAATAAACCATACATCAATGGAAAGCTTATTTATTCAGCTTTCAGACCCTTATGACTGCTTTTGTGGTCCAGGGTCCTAATAATTCCTAATCATAATTAATATTTTTTTGGACATTTTATGAAAGACTGTTTTGGATGATTAACGACTGAAACGATTTAGCATATAGTTTTCAGCCAAAAGAGCAAAAAGATGACAAATTCGCATTTATACAGATAAATTAAATTGAACATTTGATGTTGTACATTGACAGTTTCTTTTATTATTATGAAATAAAGTATATTTATCGAAAGTTAAATATTTACATTTATATAACTTCAATTCGAAAGAACTGAAGACAGTGTGTCGCGCATGCGCAGTGGCAGTCTCGTGCATTGTGGGAGCGGATTGAGAAACATGGCGGCGCGCATCATTGCCCGGTGTGTCCGGTCACTGAACCACCGTACTGTGTATTTTAACCGTATCAATACTGCCGCGACATTAACAGCAGCTCCACTCACCCATGGCCGAACACTTTCACAGCTGACTAATGGACACAAGTCTCCGCTGGCGCAGGTGTGTGTTAGTGATTTACACTCGTGACATCCAGTGACCTACCCGTGTCTTTAGTTAGAATGACTTCAACATTATGGACAAACATATCAATATACAGCTACAAAATACTTTTTAACCAACTGACCTGCATGTATAGTTCAGGATAATGTTTCTAAATTAACTTAAGTGTTATCATCTTTATGTAGCATAATAGATCATTAGACTGGTCTGTATGTTTTTGTTTTTAATTAGCTCTTTTGCTTCAATCAGTTATGGTTTACACAGGTTTATATGTATGTATACATGACAGTATTAATATATTTAAGGTCGTTTAAAGGTGTATTTGTTTTTCGCTGTATATATTTATATTTTATATTATATATGAGTATAATTTCTATCTTTCTTTCTTTCACATTGATATTCTATGATATTTAACAAATACATGATTTACCTCATCATAATACTCATGTATCATCTGTTATTATTGTTCTGAACCTTTAATTCATTGTTGTTATTGTTAACTAAAATCATTAAAATAAATTCTGTAATTGAAATATAAATGTACAAATATTAAATGAAAAACTGAAAAAAATGTTATAAATTAAACCCAAATAGAAAGCAAATAACTAAATCATTAAAACTTAAACTAAAATTTAAATAAAAATTTGAAATCTAAAAATAAAAGCTAATTCAAATCATTAATAAATATTATAAATAATAACACCGCTTCAGATGTCTGTTGAAATAATCTTTGTAAAATGTATTTTCTAAGAAGTTTTTTTTTTGTGTAGATCTCCGGCAGTTCATTTCAGGTTTTTCAGTGGAGGCAGTACGGTGACTTGCCCCCATTAACCCTAGACACTATCCATGACCGTGTCCTCTACGTCCTGAAGCTCTACGACAAGATCAACCCTGAGAAGGTAAATACCAAAGACTAAGGGACTTTGTAAATACTTCATAGTTTTAATCAGATGGACAACATGTTTGGTTGAAATATTTCAAATTAGCTTCAAATATACCATATTACCTGTGTTTGATGATAATTTAAAAGTGTTTTTCTTAATAGCTTCAGGCTGCGTCTCACTTCACGAAGGATTTGGGATTGGACAGTTTAGACCAGGTGGAGATCATCATGGCCATGGAAGATGAATTTGGTGTGTAATTGCATTTACAAATTTTTTTTTTTTTTTACAAATTTAATATCAAGTGTAAAGTTTCTCCCATTATGACCATTGCTTTGTATTTATGTGTTATTTGAATGCATGCATTGTTCTTGTTGGTGTATAAGGATTAAAGGGTTAGTTCACCCAAAAATGAAAATTAGACTCAAAGCATCCTAGGTGTATATGACTTTCTTCTTTCAGACGAATCCAATCGGAGTTATATTAAAAATTGTCCTGGCCCCTCCAAGCCTTACAATGGGGTAAGCGGGTGCTTTTTGTCAACAGTCCAAAAGACGTGAAATAAAGTGCGTGCATCCGTAATAAAACATGCCCCTCACGGCTCCAGGGGGTTTGCACTGTTGACAAAAAGCACCCACTTACACCATTGTAAGGCTTGGAGGGGCCAGGACAATTTTTAATATAACTCCGATTGGATTCGTCTGAAAGAAGAAAGTCATATACACCTAGGATGCTTTGAGGGTGTGTAAAACAGGCTAATTTTCATTTTTGGGTGAACTGACCCTTTAATAGAAACAGATTATTATACCTGGAATAAGAGTGTGTATCTATCCCAGTTGATAAAGTGTTTGCTTTCATGCACAGGTTTTGAAATTCCTGATGCTGATGCAGAGAAGTTGATGACACCACAAGAGATTGTTCAGTATATCGCAGACAAGAAGGATGTTTATGAATGAGCATAAATAATCATTGTGAGTTTAATTACTGTTCACATCACTTCGGTCATTTCGGGTGAACCTTATTATGAACACGTGTTTGTTCTTCTTCATCCAGATAAAGATAATCCTGTCAGATGACAAAGACCATTGAGCTTTTGTCATGAACTGTTTATGTTTCTGCTGTTCTTCTTCGTTCTTTATTCTTTTTGTATTTAGATCTGTGTTCATTTTGTTTTTGGTTGCTTGTGATTTGCAGCTCTGCAGCACTGTCTGCTAGATACATGCACAAGCTCCTCATTCATACAATAAGAGTATGCGAATAATACTACAAAAAATAAAGACTTTGAATAAGTTTAAAAGACTTAATTTTTGTGTTCAGGTACATTATGAATCTGTGCCAATATGATCAGTCTGTTCATTCATATAACTGGTCAGGGGTTTGTTTTCTTGACATTCTTTGTTTTCTGATATTTAAACCATGTACTAAGACAAAATCATAGGGTGCTTATAAGAATTATGTTTTAATATGAGGTAGTCTACCATTCAAAAGTTTGGGGTTGGTACGATTTTTATGTATGAATGTAATTATTTATTTATTGGAAACATTATGCTAGGTTGTATTCAATTGATCAAATACAGTAAATATTGTGTAATATTATCATAATTTAATATAACTGTTTTCTATTTTAATATAATTTAAAATGCAATTTATTCCTGTGATGGTAAAGCTAAATTTTCAACACCTTTACTCCAGTCTTCAGAGTCACATGATCCTTCAGAAATCATTCTAATAGGCTGATTTGCTGCTGATTTGAAAGAACGGCATTTATTTGAAATAGAAATCTTTTGCATTCATATAAATGCCTTTGCTGTCACTTTTGATCAATTTAATATGTCCTCGCTAAATAAAAGTATTAATGCTGCCCCAAACTTTTGAATAATAGTTTATAAAACAAGAGTGGCTGTATTTGGTATGTTATAGCACCACCTACTGGAGATTCTTTCCATGTCTAAAATTTTACTGCAAGACTTTTCCAGAGTTGGAGCCAAGAGAGTTTAAACAGGTTATATTAGGAAACATTTCTTGTCCAGTACTTAATCTTTACCCCCTGATGTTAATGCTAATAAAACGAATACAATCTTCCACTAATAACCTTTAACTTACCCTAAACAACATTAAGCTGACATTTATTGCAGTGTGGCCTTAAAATAGTGATACTTTCACATGCTTGTTCACATTTGCACATAGATTCCTTTAATGCCATTTCTTAAGTTTGTGTATTTCAGGATTGGCTCCTCAGCATAAAAGGACTGCGTCTGTATTTCCTTCAGCATATTTAAAACATTACACATAATCATATATCAAAATTTAGGATTACAGCAAAACTATTTGATTTATGATATATAATTCATTCTTAATTTAGACTTTATAAATAAGCAATATGTCATTGTCATAAAATATTGTTTATTCAGACTTGGAGTTTGAAATTTACCTTTAGTTTAGGGTAAAAGAGGAGAACTTTGGTTTAAGTTAAGTTCAAAAAGGCTTTAATTTTAAAGACACTCCTGTCTTATGGACTTAAACCCATGTTTCCTTTTCAGGTCTAATAAATCCTGCTCCCTCCCTCTGTGTTTATGTGTGTTATGTCAGTGGACGTCTGTGAACGTACCTCTCACTGTGAAGATGAGAAGCTAGGGAGGGACGCTTCAGGCATTTCCTCCTTTTTTGTGTTTGTGTCAGGATTTCTGTGCATTAGGGAAAGGTTAAGCAAAGTTTTAAATGCAGTGAGATTTGAATTTAAAATGAAGTTATGAAATTGACTTTTAAGCAATTGTTTGAGTTTTATTTAATGTCAGAATACCTTTTAATATAGTTTTAGTTTTTACTTTGCTTTACATATGCAGTGTCTGAGCTTGTCTAATCTACCCTCACACAAAAGTATTGTGGCAGTATTCCTTCAATCCCTGCATTCAATCCCCTAAAACTGCTGTCTAAAAAGGCATCTCTTGATTTTGAGACACAGACACTGTGCCAGTGATCTATGAATGACCTTCTGCGTTAATCTATTTTCTAGTTTGAATTGAGAGCTCAAGCTCGTCAGTGGAGCGCAAACAAACACTCTCTCTGTTTTCTTTCACACAAACACACACAACCTCGATAATTAACCTAATCTTGAAATCTCCTCTGTCCCCTTAACGTTTTACCGCTTCCGTCCCATTTTCCCTCTTAAAAAGATGCCTAATCGTAATCATATGTCTGCACGATGCCTTGTTTTCTACACCCCTTGGGCGAGCTCGCGCGCTCATACAAGCGCACATGAACGCGCGAGCTTCATAAAGTGAGCTGAGGTCGGTTCAGCAGCGGTTTCTGCGGCGGACTGAGGGATGAACTTGACTCTTCTGTAAAGGTCTTTAAAAACAGAAGGAAAACTGAAATTAATCCTCGTTACACATACTTTTTTGACTAGTTTATATAGCCTATTGTCTACATCATATTTCAGAATTGTTAAATATTCTTTATGGAATTAATTGTGGGAACGGATTCCTTCCTGGAATGTTTTGGCTCGCAAAATGCGTCGTTTTGTGTATCTTTTCTTATTTATTTTCGCTCCAGGTAAGACGACTATTTCATTAATAGACGAGGTATTTACATGCTAAACACATTACCTTATATGTCCATTAGCCATATTTTTAGATGATTTATAAAAACTGTATTTAATATCGTTTTTAAATAGTTTATGTTATGATTTATCTAAAGCATATCCTTGTAAAAATGTATCATGGTAATCTTAAAATTTACTGTAGTGGGCCCTCATCATCATAACATATAGGTACTGAATGTTTATGCACCACAGAATTCACACACGTGTCAAAAGTACCATGGTAATTCTAGGCTACTTTTTTTTTTTTTTTTTTTTTTTGGATATGCACATTGATAGTATGCTATTGGAATAAAAGTAGCAAGTGACATACTGTTCAAGTACAAAAGTACTGATACTTTAAAATATAAAATGGCATTAAAAGTTGTTACCTAACTTTCAGGTAAAAATATGTAAAGTTTCTTAACTTATTGAAGGTGATGATGATGATGTTTTCTCTGTAGGTAACACACTGTTGAACTTGAATCAAGACTGTGGAGGTAAAATTCTTGGAGAGAGGAGCGGCTCAATTCGGTACTCTTTACACCCAAACAGCCTTTTATTTAACAGAATTACCAGTGACGGCACAGAAAAACTGTTGGATGTTATCTGCACTTGGATTATTGATGCTTACGAAAATCAGACTGTTTGGATAGAGGTCATTTCTGTTGGGAAAGGCGCTCGTATTGGAATTAAATTTGGGAATGGGAATACACTGATCTGTGAAAGAGAGGAGCGGGCGTTATTCTCTGGCACTGGGAGAACCATCATTGAATGGAGCTTGAGAAGGACTGATGAAACAACATTTGCCACATTACATCTGAGTAAGTCACTTAAGTACCATGCTAATATCATATTCTTTCAAAAACATATATTTATACACATATACAGTAGTATATGTGAAAAGTATATGAACAGTACCCAGTGAGAAGGTTGTTGTATGTTTGTACATTTCCCTTAGTGTTGGATTCTTGTGTCTTGGATAATCTCGTAATTCCTGTTTCCATTCATCTTTGCGTGTGTGTTTTTCTCAGGATGGAACACGTCAGAGGACAGTCACACTCTTGCTTTGATTCCTTACACCCACTCTGATGCTGACCCTGTGTCTGCCTCTCCAAATGGCTCAAACGATGTAACCTACACCCCTGACATTCCAGTGAGCAGCGATGCAGCCCACAAAACACATGCTCTCAGGGGTGAGAGTATACAGCAGGGCGGAGGTGTGTCTGACCTGGACGATAAGCGCAGACCTCTCTTTCCGCAGGAAATCACCAACAATGGACAGGAAACGGCTGGAGCCTGGATCTCCGACCTCGCACTCGCTGGCACACATTCTTATTCTGATACACAGACCAGCTCTGCCCTTGACACACACATGAACACACATACAATGTTGTCTAATGAACCTTCTTTGGCTCAGTCTGAAATCCAATCACCATTGGTTTCTGTACAAACTACACACAGACAGGCAACTGACATGGCAAAAACAAGTGCACTTTTAACCACAAATGATGTTGCACACACTGAACTACATAGAGGAAGTTCACAGCACATACGTACACATGCATTTACCAAAATACAGCCCAAAACGACGAAAAGAGATGATCCGAGTTCAATATTTCCAACTTCCAGATTTATGACTGCAAGTCCGCATTATATTCAGCCATTCGACAAAACTTCTAAACACTTTCTTAGTGACAGTTCTTACAAGTCTAAAGCAACCACGGTGACGCTCCCAAATAGGGATGGGTTTACAATATCAGAGAATGTTGGGACGAGTCAGTTTGATTCGATACTTTGGAGTTCAAACACAATGACAGATGACAACCAACGTATATCATCAGAGATGGACAAGACAGATCGCTCTCCAAGGTCAACAAATGCAGATCAAAACATTACTAATCAAACAATCTATGATGATTCAGTACTCACTACTACTACGCCTGCAACAGTAGCCAAGTTTCCAAATGTTAATCAAACCCATAAATTAGCATTTGGTGATAGCGACACGGCTGAATACTCCAGATCTCCAAATGAGCCGCCAATAAATGTTACCACTGAGAATGAGCCAACAACTTCAGGCGAGTTCATGCAGTCTTCATATAACACACTTATGACTCCAACTTTGACTTCTTTGGAAGCATCAACCACCCACATCTCACACACCATCCAAAGTCAACACGATACAAGCACCCAAGAAACCAGCTCTGCATCTGTGTCAATCTCTTACCGGACGTCACACAACACTAATAAAATCAGTGCCTTCACCACCTTCCCAGCTACCATCCTTCCAGACCTGACCCCTACTGAGATTCCTAGCACCCCAGAAAGGAACAAGGATCTATCACCTTCTGAAAATGATTGTCTCGGTCTTGCATGCACTTCGTATTTACCGTCCACAGTACAAGGCAAACAAGAAAGCCCCATCACCAGCCCTGCAATCTCTTTGTCGAGTCCTAATGTGACTTCTGACCTCATGGTTGAAGACAGCACTACAGTGAGATTTGAGGACCACACTGATTTAGAAGAACTTGATGTGTCTCCATCACAAGTCCAGAATACCAACACAAAATCAAGTATGCATACTGAATTCCCTATATACACATCTACACCGCAGTATTCACCAACATCTTCTGAAAACACGCAGAGCAATGTGGGATTTTCCGATGTAACTGATATCAGTGAGATGAGTAGTGGTCAAACAGAAGGAAGAAGTCATTCGAGTCCTACTCAGACTAGTACGACAAGTTTGAAGACGACTCTTGGCTTAACTCCATTTAACGACATTCATACTAATGGCTTTACCGCCCGCACCATCGCCCCATTGAGTACTTCATCATTGGAAACCACAACTCCATACATTTCTCAGGTCAGTACAACTGTTCCAACAAGCACATCTGTTAGTACGACCACTCCACATTGGGAAACTAGAGAGACCTCTGTGGTTCACACACCTTCAATAACTACCCCTCAGATGAATCCACATGCCACATCCACAGAAATGACTTCAGTCCAGGTCCAGACAGACTTTCCAGTGCATAAACCCAGCACTGTCAGACCTCCACAACATATGACCACAAGCCCTTATCTAATTAAAACAAAAGCACACACAGTATCTACACAAGCAGTGACTCAAACTTCTTGGATCCATTCTACTGCATCCAGCTTTGACAGGAAGTGGCCACATGGACGCCATTATTTTATAGTGAAGGACCAGCCAGCAATCATCAAGGGTGAGTAATGTATCTGTCACGTTTGCTTCTGAGACCCCTAATGTTTCACTTCTCCATGTTTCTTAGTAAACTTGAATCTTGTTTGTTTTCCTGAAAAACATTTGTTCTTCTGTTTTCAGAGAAAACATTTCAAGTACTCTTACAGATTGTCCTGGAAGGAGATTATGCCCCTAGTATGAGGTTGCTTGAGGTGAAACTATTTGAATTACTTTATATACACTACCATTCACATGTTTGTGTGTGATTTTTAATGTTTTGAAAGAAGTCTTCTGTGCTCACCCAGGCTGTGTTTATTTGATAAAAATACAGTAAAAACAGTAATATTGTGAAATATTATTACAACTGTTTTCTATTTGAATATATTTCAAAATGTAATTTATTACTGTTATTGTCCTGTTATTGAATTGACAGCATCATTACTCCAGTCTTCTAATATGATGATTTGGTGCTCAAGAAAATGCGTAATATTTTTGTGGAATGCGTGATACATTTTTTCAGGATTCTTTGATGAATAGAAAGTTATGTATGAAATAGAAATATTTTATAACATTATAAATGTCTTTACTATCACTTTTTAATCAATTGAATGCATGTGTCCTTGATTTCTTTCAAAAAAAAAAAAAAAAAAAAAATGAAAGAAAAAAGTTACCAACCCCAAACTTTTGAATTTGTGTGTGGGCACACTCACATCAGCAGATGGTTGATGGTAATATGATTGTCATTGCTCTTCATCCACTCCTGCAGGTGGAGACATTTCTGCAGAGCCTTTCTGGGTTTCAGAATCAACATGTGACCTGGCACAGGTAAAAAGTTTTACTGACATATATATTTTCACTTAATCTATTTACATACACACTACGATAAATCATTGTGGGGTAGCTGAGAGACTAGACATGGCTTTAATGAACTTCATAATTCAATGAGGAAGAAGTTGTAATTGTAAAGGAATGATTTTTTTAAAAGATTTTGTGACCCCTAAAGGATCATGATCAACTATAATAGAAATGCCAATGCAAAATCAAAACATGAATATTCTTTTAAAACAGACTACATCATAATAATATTATTTTATAAAATGTATTATGATTTTATTAAACATAAATTATTTTTTTTATAAATTCAGCAGTTAAAATATAATACATTTTAGAGTATTTCAGGTACATCATTTAAGTCACAGTGGTTCAGCAGAGAAAAAGATTATTAAAACCTGCATCTAAAATATCTAAATGGTGGATGACTTGTGTTAAATAAGTGTATTTGATGGATTCTGTTATGGATGTTTTCATCAGTGGCCCAGTTCTGCAAACACTAGTTCAGTTCCAAACAGTGGAAGCACTCTCCTGGCTGGGAAGGGTGGAGTCTCTGTTACAAGAGGCGGGGTTAAACCCACTCCCAAAGAAAGGAATACGTGTGGGTGGAGTTAGAGTGAAGAATATTACTGTGGGAGGTGAGTGTTGAATGATAAGATCTTAACAAGTTACATCTTTTTTAGATATCTTTCGCTTTTATTTCTCTCTCAACCAATCAGGCCACCTATCATACCTTAATACGTTTGTTTTCTTTCTTTGTTTCATTCCAAGGTTTGCAGACAGATGTTTGTGAATGGTTGTTTGAATGTCCATCTGGGTTCCAGTGTGTTTCTTCAAAGGGCAATGCCACCTGCACATCTGTGTGCCACGCTGAATACTGCAAACATCAGGGCATCTGTGTCCATCGCCTCGGGCAACAACCTGTCTGCCAGTAAGTTCCATGAAAAGTTATATGCAGTGTAGTTTTGCATTGTCAGATTTTTTATTTGCAGCATACATCTGATCTTAATTGCAATTATTTTCTGGTCAAGACCTGTGCATTTATATGTGCATACTGATTAACCCTGTAAAGCCTGACATATTAAATAATATTCAGAAAAATATATGTATATTGTTTGTTTTTGATACATCAGGCTTTTATGGCTTATGTAGTATAAAATATTATGGAGTTCACACATGATTCTATTCAGAGGAACAAACTCAGTGTGTTTCAGTTTTTTGGTTTTGGTTCAGTTACTGAAATTTTAATGGCCAAAAAAAAAAATTAGATGAAATTCTGATAGCTTGTAATGTCAATCAACAAGATCTTCATAATAGTATAGCAGACTACATGAAACATGAAATGCATGTAAATACATGAAATGCATATAAATATCATTTGTCACTCTATATCCCCCAGTACATTGATGATTGAGAGATGCACACATAAATGTTCCTCAAAAGCCTGTTGCATCATATTTGAAACATACATTTTAACATGATTTTTCTACAAGATGATGTTTAATCAAGTAAACCTAATTAGCATGAAATATTACTAACAATATAAAGAGTATTTTTATTTTACTTTTTAAGAAGCAGTAAAGATTTCACAGTAAAAGGACACATGTACCACGATTTGAAGATGGTTTTACAATTATACCCAAAGGCCTTTTACTTGCTAAAAAGGTATAAATCAGATGACAGAAAGCATGTAGTATACTGTGTACAACAGGGAGGTTTCCATCATTTTGATACTCCAAAATTTGCATATCAAATATGATACAGCAGGCTTTATCGTGTTAAAATCCTGCTGACCAAACTCTCTTTTTCTGAAGGTGTCCTGTTGGGGAGGATTACTGGTTTATGGGCCAGCGCTGTGACCTCCACATGACCCGGCCGCGTTTGGTGGGCATGTGCTTTGGAGTGCTGGTCGCTGTCGCAGCAGTCATGGCTCTTCTGTCTTATCTCATAGTGCGCCGTTTTAAATCCATGCTCATGCAAGCCAAAGTGGAACAAACACGCAGCAGGTATCACATGTTCAATCATTTTAGACACACACACACTCAGCTCTAGTAGCGTGGTTTTGTTATTGGAAATAGTTGGCCAGTTAAAACAAACCATGGGTTGTGATAGCGCCACACCACAGGGGTCGAATGTGTGAATAATATTCCTTTGTCTTGTGTGTGTATGGAAACAGCTATCGCAGATTTAATCACTTTGATGAGCTTTCGGCTCGTTTTTGGGGAAGGTCCTGGCCGGGCTCTGAGGACTCGTTGGATAACCCTGCCTTCACCCGCTCTGATGAATTACTACACCTGAGAGCACTTGACCGTACCTGCTGTTACCATGATGACACTCTTTCTGTGGTATCCACATACCACGGTAGTGGAACACACCTCAACACCATATATCCTCACGGGTACCGTAAGATTTGCATATTATTGAATAAATCATGCACTGTAAAAAAAAAAAGTTGAGCCAACTTAGAATTTTAAGGCAACCAGCTTCAGCAGATTTTTGAGTTTTCTCAACTTGTCATTTTAAGTTTATACAACAAAAATTTGAGAATCTCCCACAAAAATAAGTTGAGCAAACTCAAAAATCTGCTGAAGCTGGTAAAACAATTTTTTTTAAGTTCGCTCAACTTTTTTTTTTTTACAGTGTGGTTTACCATAAATATTATGGTACATGAATTTCAGTAGCATGGTGCACTACTGTTCAAGTTAAGTGTGGGTAAGGTTTTTAATATTTTTGAAAGAAGTCTCTTATGCTCACAATGGTTGTATTTGTTTGATTGAAGAACAACATTTATTTGAAATAGAAATATTGTAACACTGAAATCTTACCCCAAATGTGTATAAAGCACCATAGTATTACCATAAGATGAGTTAAGTTGTTCACATGATTTTTCCATGTATGTTTGGGCTTACAGTTCTCAGTATGGCTGGGATCTCAGCAACTGTAGCTTGGCGGATGGTGTGGTGGATTCTGGGAAGGCTAGTGACCTGTCAGTCTGTAGCTGGCCGATTGAGCCCATTCAATGGACACCGTTCCCTTTGCTGCAGCAGCTCAACAGGAGTACCACCACGGTAAGACTCGTACACTAAAGATATATCTATACTGTTGTAATGGAACGACACATAACTGTTCTTCATATCCAGGTAAAAGCGTCCCGTCCCGCTCTTACTGTGAAGGCATGGAACTTGTAGATTTAGAGAAGAGCTGGACAGCTTAATGGAGAGTCTCAGAAAACCCAACAAGCTCTGGTCAAGTGAGAGAATATTTAATCTGTTTCAGGAACACCAGTGTTGTGCCAAACTGAATAAAATTAATTTTACCTGAAAAAAGACTTGTTTGGGATCTGCTTCCAGTGTACTCTACAAAATGTACACTACTGTTTCAACGTTAGGGGTCAAGATTTTTAGATAATTAATACTTTTATTCAGCAATGACACATTAAATTGATTAAAAGTAACAGTAAAGGCATTTATAATGTTATAAAAGATTTCTATGTCAAATAAATGTTGTTCTTTTAAACTTTAGTCAACAAAGAATTTGAAAAAAATGTATCACGGTTTTCACAAAAATTGTAAGCAGCACAACCGTTCTTAACATTAATAATAAGAAATGAGAAAACAATAGAAAATTCTGTACTTATTCTAAAAATAGAACATACTGTTTTTCATATTCTCCTTCTCTGCTTTCCAAAGATGTGACAACAAACCTGGTGTTAGCAAACCTATAATTGAGTTAGCAAGGCACCATTTTCTGATTGCCTAACATGCAAATGTAAAAGTTCAAGGTTCAGTCGTAGTCATGCATGACCCAGACACTAATGCCACCAATCACCATCCTATTCTGTCCTCATTGAGTCTAAAATCAATCCACTTAACCCCATTGCTTCAGGCAATCTCTCCTCTCAATTGTATTGTCAGTTAATTTGTATAAAAACTGTATGTTAAATTACCCAATCCAAAAGAACACAAAATGTACACTAAAAACCGAATGCACTAAACAATGTTTTAACACTTGCTGGAGCTTTTTTGTGCATATGTGTCCACTGGAATGAGAATGATGTATTATATTTTCAGAGAAGATCTAGTAGAGTAGTAGAGTGGACTGATTTTATCAGTCATAATATGGATCTAGAAATGATGAATGAGCCAGTGGACCCTTTTTTATATTTCCGGGGGTTCTCAGAAATCGCCATATTTGGGTAAACTTCTGTAGTAGTGAATGGAAACTACAGCTAATGTTTTTTGCATTCCCATTTGCTCCAGTAGCAAAATCAAAATAGTGCTTCTATGACTTTACAAAAGAGGGGAAACATATTGAGTGATTGATTACGGTGACATTTTTTAAATGAAAATATAAAATGCTTTTCTAGATTTACTTTGTCAATAACAGCATCAGTGAAAAGGGTCCAGTGTGTTTTGACACACTTTGCTTTGCTGCTCATGTGGCCATTAAGAGTATTGCATCCGGAAAAGTTCCAAGGACAAGGCAGCAAGTTCGCTTCTGCAGAGAGACAGCAGAGGGCACAATTAACAGCACCATTTGTTTTTGTTTCCTTTCAGACAGTCCACTTCATTTAGTACATAAAGGTAAAAGCAAATAATATGCACATATTCGGTGAAGGAATTAGCTAATCTTGACTCGGACCGTTCATATAGCATAATATAGCAGCATAGGTCAAACCATTTTTTTTTTTTTACACCGGAGTCGTTCTTCTTGATGCCGTGCTACTTTTAGACATATATGAGGGCTCTTTTACAGAGTTTTGCACGGATGAATTGTCATTCCCAGAATTTTGCGAATGCACTGGGCTTTTACTGAGATTGATTGAGTTTAGTTTATAGCTCTGCGACAGCGCGACTCCATTTTCAGGTTTAACTGAATTTTGTCCATGTGCATTTGTAAACGCAAACCCTTTCTCGGTGCTCAATGAGTTTTGTATGTGCGAAAGCTCTCTTTCTGATTTCAACGAGTTCTGCGTGGTGAACACATGAGGATTTGCAAAGCTGTTATTAGCAATGACAGCGTTATGAAAATGTGCAAAGCCACGGCCGGCGCTGAGGGTGTTGTGCGCGAGCGCGTGAGCAGCTGTTGGTGGAAGTCCGCGTCCCAGCGCGTAAAGCCCAAGGTCGTTCCCGTGACGGGCCAGAGAGGGTTCGCGCGATCGGGAGTCTGATGAGCGGTTTTGAGCCTGCCTCCAGCGGTAGCGGGAACGGTAGCTGGACGAGCGCCGATGTTGTAGGGAATGCGTGCTGGTTTGGAGCGTGCGATGCGAACGCGCTCTCAGCACACGGTGCGTATCGATGAACAGGTGCACGGTCAGGACGCCAACGGTCTCCGCTATGATGAAGGAAAGAGCGCCGCAGTAGAAGCTCCAGCCGTACCAGTGACTGCGTTTCGACTCGCTCTGGTTAGGGTCGCCAGCGTTGGATGAGATGTACACGATAATGCCAATAATGTTGCTGAGGCCTAAAAAAACAAACAAAAAGATACTGTCAACGTTCCTTCTTTTGTTCCAGTCCACTTACATGTGTGTTTCTAACCTAACCATTGGGGGCAATTGACAAAGAAATGTCTTTAGAAATTAGTTAAATGTCCCTCATGCAGGATGTCCTCGAAATAACTGGTGATCTTATGAAAATAATCTTATGTAAATTATGTTAGCAATGCATTTTTCCCACAAAAAAGACCATATTTTTTTGCGGTCAGTACTAATTTTCCAGAATCAGGAAGTTGCTAAAGACACCCTTGGCACTGATTCTGTAGTAGTTGTTTATGAAACGTTGCAATGTATGGAAGCCACATAATTATGAGTCATAATTATGAGATGAAAAGGACAAATTATGGGAATCTAGTCATATGAAATAAAGGTCAAAATCATGACAAAAAGTTTGTATTTTGACAAAAAAAAGTCTTATATGAAGTAAAAGGGCAAAATTTTGTCATAATTTTGACTTTTTAAGTCATAATTTTGGCTGTCTATATTAAGACTTTTTATGTCATAACTGAATTTTATCAACATTGTCATAATATCGAATACTTTTTCTTACAATTTCCTCTTTTATGTCATAATTAAACTTTTTATCTCATATGTTTGACTCTTTATGTCCTAAATTCACTTTTGTCATAATTATGATTTACCAAAGCATAATTGCTTTTCTTATGTGGCAGAAATTGGCTTCCATATTACTGTCATAAGAATAGCACATAAATTTAGTTACAGTGTCACCTATGATCAAACAAATCTACTCAACATTACAATGGGCTGCTATTTGTGTGCTTCCCCCTGTGATTGCTGTTTACAGATATATTTATATTTGATACATTTGAAAACATCTATGGTACATATAACCAGGTAAAAGTTTATATATGAGCATGTGGACATACCAGCTGAGACAAAAAAGATGCCTGCGCTCAGGATGACATTGTGTCGGCTCTTGTAGAACTCACTGGCGGCTACACACACTCCACCAATGAACAGCAGTCCCACACTCAGAATAGGGAAAAGACTAGAGGCGCGCACAGCACCTGTCACACAAACACACAATTATTACTAATCTCTAACAGTGTTTTTTCTTTAATCTATATATATATATATATATTATTATTATTTTTTTTTATTATTGTTATTTTATTTTAGCTCTTTTACAGGGTTCCTACATATTTTCCATTTCAAAATTCCATAATTTTCAAACCACTCTAAATTTTTCAGTCCATTTTTTACATAAATGATTCATACAGAATTATTTTCAATATTGTCATCTCTAAATATTATTATTTTATCGTTTTTGCCATTGGTTTTCCTTAAGTAATAAAATGAGAAGAATCTGCATGTATTCACCTGATGCATCAGTATGATTAACAAAACCGAACACAATAACACAAATATTTTTATTTACACCTGGAATCAAATTCAGTACTTTTCCAAAATGTTTAGGATAGAACCTTGTTTTAATAGTGATTAAATTGGAAACTACAGAGTTTGCAAATGCTATTTTTATAGTAGGTTTTTATTGCATGTGTTTTACCTTTAACTGAATGTGAAACATTTGTAGATACTCACGCAGTAGATATTCTGCAGCATCTTGTTCATAATCTGCATCCTCTGGAAAATGATCAATGTTCTTACAAACCCCTTGAAATAGGCCTGTAAGAAACACCAGATACTTTCACAATCACACATGCCTCAGTTAAAGCCCAATGCCATTTTCCACATGATTGGACTAATGCTATCAAATCATTAACAATATCAATATCCTCCAAACTAATTAGACATTCTCAAAACACACAGACTCTATTTCTCTTTTATCCAGGCAACACATTTTCTCTTTTGCTCAGTGTCATTCCACATATCAGATATCATGAGCCATAGTAACTATTAATAGAGTTTTAAAGCAAAATATAGAAGCTAAAGTGTCAATTTAAACTGGCCTTCCGTGGCTTTCTTTTTTAATACAAAATTGTCATGTGCATGTATGTAGATGCCACATATATCTACATGCATCTGCATTTTTAATCGCTGGATTTCTATCTCTGATTTTAGAGAACATCAGTTTTAGAGAAAGTGTATGGTCTGTGCCAACCATCTTTCATAACTGTCTACTCGTACCCTAAATATCTCTTGCATTCACACGCGTAAAGTGAACGCTGCCACTTTGATGCCCTTTTAACAGAGTGAACGCTTCATTACACTTTCCATTAAAAGAATTGACGTTGAACTGATATAGGTCAGAGAGTGTGTGACGGATGGGTCGAAACTAGAGGAATGCGTATTGTGAGAGAAAGTAAAAATAATTTAATCAATAGTCAGATAAATAAATCAACCCACAGGAAACAGGAAAGGGGTTTGATTCGGCTCCAACTTTTAAACATTTATAGTCATCTGAGTCACAAGTTTTAGAAAACTGTGATGTGTGGTAAAATGGCAGTGACAGTAGGGTTACTGTAAGACAGTACTATTATAGTGAATGTGTACTATGAGTAATTCAAGGTACTTCAAAGACTAGCATGGTATATGTAAAAACAAAAAACAAAAAAACAGTAAAACTACTGCACAATATAAAAATAGCAAAGATTCTTTTTTAAATGTATTTATTTATTTACTTTTTTTGTAGACTAAAAATGGTAACTTGAAATTGTTATATTAAATAGCCATTTTTTACCTGATTTAACCCTTAAACAATAGTTGGTATAAGGTATACTTGAATAAAATTAGCCTAGTTAATTTAGTCATTTTATCATTTACAGTTTTTTGGTGTAAGAGTATAAATATATCAGTTATTGAGTAACATTAAATCTCAACCAATAACTGTTCCTTAAATGAATATCAATTTGCCAGTTTTATTGCAACAATAACTTATAGGCTACCACAGTTATACTGCAACTTCAATCATAAAATAAAAATCATAACAAAATCATAGTTTGAGCTAAAATATATATTATAGTGTTATCAAGTCTAAACATGCAATAAAAGGCATTTTCTCACAGTTTTGAAGGAGAAAAATGTAGCCTACCTTCCATGCAGCACTGTCTCCAGAGCCCCGAGTGCGTGAGTACCTCTTCGTTCTTTCGGTTGGTGTCATTGTCATTCACGCTTTTGGTCCTGCAGACTCCGCGCGAGTACAGCCAGTAGTCGGTGCCCACCGCGATGGTCATCAGGCTGAAGGCCACGAAAGCCCCCGCCGTGGTGAGGAGCATCTGCACTCCACGGTTACACACCTTCATCCTGCACCCGGCTCTCTGGCATCAGTGTACACTTAGCACGGCTTATCCATATTCACGCGTGTTGATGAAGTCTCACATGTCTGCGACCGTGAGACAGTGAAGTTTTCGAGAAGTTTTGGCACGCGCTCCTCATGCTGTGCGCTTTTGCGCGTAAAGTGAGAGAGATCATTGGGGTTTATCTCCTTCATTAAGGTAAATCCTCATTTTAACGCTCCAAACTTACCTTATACATTCAAAATCAACTCCAAGAAAGACTTTTCCCCAAAAGACATTACGGTGGTGTTCTCGATATTCCCTCGGATAAAACCTGTATGGCCATGACTGATCTGTGCGCATTCCCATATGGATCATACTGAGGTGGGTTTTGGTTGAGCCTCTAGATCGTGGATGTAAAGCACCGCCTCTCACTTTGCGCTCGATAAACTTATGCAATAAAGGATCAGTACATTTTAAAGACGAACATGCACAATTTTAACCAACACATTTATTTAATTACCCTGTCATTTGCATTTTATTTACAAACCGTAAAAATGAGGTGGGACTAATATTAGCGCATATTGACAGAAAACGTATACGTTTATTAACACTTAACGTTTCTGAAATACACATATTTAAGTTTTTTTTATTAGATTGTAAAGTCTTATAAATACTCAGTATGGGTTACAGATTACATAAATTACCCTATCTAAAATGTAATAAGTAGTGTAACTATTTCAATTACTGTATTAAAGTAATGTAACTGATTACATTTGATTCCTTGTTAATCATTTTCAAATATGTAAACGAGGCAGGGTTAACCTTACAGTAGGCTCCTCAACACTGATTACTGTCACTTGCGAAATCAATTAAGATTATAATAATTTAATGTTTAAAGCACAGCCACCACAAAATCAGACTTACTTTGAGATCATTCTGAGGTTAAATACAGATTTAAAACCATAAAAAGAAATAGTTTAGTAGCTATGATACTGATTTTGAAATCAAATCTTTGCATAGTTATGACAGGAAACATGGCATCTAACAATGGCTTGGAAAAGAACAGTTAATCTTAAAAAATAAAGCATATACATAAACCCAAATAGGAAATAAAACAGTTATCAAATAAGCACGTGTCCTATTCTTTGTCCTAAACTCCTGGTGTCTCATATTTTAGAGCAGAAATCAGCTAAATGTGGGTGTGTGTGAAAAAATTCAGATGTAACTACCTGTAATCATTAACATTTTCATAAGTATCTAATTTAATTACACATTTATTTTGTAGTTAAATTACGTAATTTAGTTACATGTAACTAATTACTTCCCAACACTGGTTACCCACTATTGTAGTTTTAATGTCCGTGTAGAATGTAACATGAACACTAATGTAAAGTCTCACTGTATTCTGTGTTTCATAATCAGTCGCTGCTTTATATACTTTTAATCTCAATCCCAATTACTTACTATACATATAACATAATATATAACAGAGAAATCCACAGATAGTATTTAGTTACTTACAGATTGAATTGTTTAGTGTTTTACTATTAATTCTATTTTTAAGCATTTTGACCCAATTTTTCAGCATCAAATGTATACACTTATTTAAATTAGTTTAAGCCGTTGTGGTCCAGCATGTGGAAAAGTTAAGCAGTAACAATTTTAAATAGAAAAACATCTTGAAATTTCTCACTTTCTTGTGAATAGGCCAACAATCTTCGACCCTATGGACTCCTGACCTCATAACAAAAATTACAAACACACAGATTGGCATTTGAAAACTTCAGTTTTAATAACCCACATAGCATAAATAAACAACATGCAAAATATCTCTGCAATCACCAGCGATAGCCCTCCCCATAGCCAACCACTGCTGCTGTCTGGATGTTATGTTGATGTGTCGTTGTTGACATGCATCTGTCTTGCATAGTATAAAACTTGTTTTGGGGGGATTGATTCTTGCACAGGAAGCCCTTTAAAGCCTTCATCATTAAAACATGATAGAAAAACTAAATTAATAACCGCCTACTAAACAGGGCCAGGGTTTACAATATTACAATGTGCATGTTTGTTCGAGGTGTGACAATTACCTTGATCGCGTAAAGGCCACATCATTCATTTACAGTTACGCACATGCTGAAGAGATTTAGTTTAGGACAGTAATGCTACTAAGGCCGTCAGCTACACGCTATTTTATCTGCACGTTTTTATGTTTTATTTTTTTAATTTTTTTTTACAAATGTCCAGTTAAAGCAACTGTATGTTCTGTGTATCTTTTTTTTTTTTTTTTAAAGTTGTGAGTGAAATTCACTGTCGGAATTACATGTGCATTTGTTACTGCCGTAAAGCAATCCACCTTTTTCGCAGAATTTCGTACCCGCTCAGCAAACTTAGGCTACATCTTCCCAAAACACACGATTGAGCAGAAAAAGGAAAAAGAAACAGAAGCCATTTGCATTATTAAAAGTCAGTGAACCATCAGAATGATTTTAAAACTGTAGTTGCTTTAAAATAACAGCTTTTCAATCTTTCGTTCCAGCTTTCACATCTTTGTAGTTCAGGCTGTACAGGTGTTCACAGATATTTAACCCTCCATATACATTATACAATATCTTTATACATTATCCCCGCTTTTCCAGTTATCGCCTCAGGAAAATTAGATTGTACTTATATTATCACTATTATTACATGATCACACAATGTGTTTTCATTTGGAAGACTAGAATACTTGTATTTCTATTTCATATATCTAATTACAAAATAAAACATAAACAAATAGAAATGTTCACACACCATAACCCTTATAAGGATCTATGCTACAACAGATCCAACCATTACTGACACACTTAGTTAATAAGTTAACACCGAGTAAAAGAGCAAGGGCTCTACCATGCATGCATAGGGTAGACTAAAACTCCTTGTGGAGTCTGTTTAACACAGACACATTGCACATAACGAGTTCCCCAAACACTGCAGATTCCCACACAAGAATATATGGCACATTAGGGTTTCAGTCAAGACTGGTACAGTGGCTAATGTTGTAGTTTTTCAGCTCATACATTATGAATAACATTCTCTGCAGCCAGTGATATGCATGGAACAACCCCTGATGCCAATTCAGTAAACAGCACTAATGCACTTTATCAAGGATTGCAACCGCATGCACTTGTCAACTGTTCAAAAACAAATCGAAACTCAATGCTTTAAACACAGTAAAGGTTGAAAGTGCATTGTAACATTTTCCAGTCAGTATTTGTAATTCTCATCGTATTGCACATCGGAAGTCTGCATTGTCATATGATAGCACTTTTCTGTGCCCTTAAAGATACGTCTCTCTTAATTCATTATCCTTTTTTTTTTTTCATAAGCATATTTTAATTTCATGTTATTTGATGCTACAGTCACTGCTTTTTGCATTTTATTCTCTTTGTGTCATGCTTGCAGAAGGTTTCCTTCTCAAACAGTTTTTAACCCTAAAATGGGCATTATGCCAACTTTTATTTAAAAATCCAATTCCACCACATAAGGGAAAATCATGCTTTGGTAAATAATTATGACATGAAGTCAAGTCAAAATTGACATACTAAGTCATTAAGATATAAAAAGTTGAAATTGAGACATAAAAGTCAAACTTATGAGAAAAGTCATAAAATGACAAAAAGTCATCACTTTCGAAAGGATTAAAAAATGAAGGTTGAAATTATGACTTGTTACGATTACCCCCTTTATCTTATAAATATGATTTAATATGTCATAATAACAAGAGCACAACTGAAAAATCTCAAAAAGCTAAATCAATATGATGCTCTCACAGTTAAGCTCATTAATTGATTTTAATATCAGATTTCAACTGATCAGCAATAACGAAAGCAAAAAATCAACATATATCTGGCACCACAAATGTCAACCGTTTTCATGTAAAATGTTGATTTTCAAAGCTTTATCCATGTGCTTTTGTGTTGCATGCAAATTATAAATCAACCCTGTTGTCTTTTGTTTTTCCCTCAAGTTATCATGACACAAATAATGAATTTTAAGAGCATCTCATGAACAGAAGCCATTCTGCTGGGAGCAAACTAAAGGCCATATTTTGCTGCAATGCAAGCTTGTGCTGAGAATCTCAGGCCAAGCTGACAGATATCAACCATTTAAACAAACATCTAGCAAGAAGTGCTTGAGGATATTTGCTTAATGATGCACGGGAACTTGACTTTGAATTGATACCAAAATGCTTTACTAATTTAGACCAGATTGTAACTTAAACGGTTCAAGGTTGCGTAAGGCCTAATTAGCTCTGGAAAGGGCCATTAGTGCTGCATGTTGTCAGGCTAATTCATTTGGAAACGAGGGGCTGCAGGAAAACGCTGACTGAATCTATGGAGAGAATGTGTAAAAGAAAGAGGTAGGATAATTCTCATGGAGATGAAAAGACAAGACATTCTCATGGAGACTATGAATACACTCTTTTATAACCGTTCTCTCTCTTCTCTGGTGAGAGTTTCTGAGGCCTTGGTTGAGACTGAGTATAATCCTGGTTTGGTTCTGTATGAACCTGCTGGGTTTGTGCCGTTTTAGGTGAAGAGAGAGGACAATCGAGATGGCACAGGGACTAAAAATAATGCTTTCTGGGTAATAAGACCGTCAGCTGGAGTTTGGTGTTAAACCTGAATGACAAACTCAGGGTTGGTGTAGGAGAAGCCTTGGAATTCATTTTGGTCCAGATTCATAATGAAGAGTTTATCCGTTGGTGTCAGCTCAACCGCCATCTTGGTGAACTCCTTGTCAAAATTACCTGTGTCCCGTCGATTTTTCTGAAAGAAAAACAGAGAAAGAGAGTAATGAGTGTGACCATGAATGTGCATAATGTTTCGCATACGTCACTAATGGTCTAGGTTATGACTAGTAACTGTCCTGAACTCAAGGTGTTAAAGGTCAAAGATATTACCTGTTTACGCATTTTTTAAATAAAGTGGGTTTTTTTTTTTTTACAATACAGTAAGGTTCTACATGTTTACATTAGTAAATTACATACAGTACACTACTGTTCAAAATTTGAGGTTTGTAAGAAATTAAAGAACTGTTGATTAAAACAGTAATATTATGAAATATTATTACAATTAAAAACAACTTTTTTCTATTTAAATATATTTTAAAATGACAGCATCATTACTCCAGTCTTTAGTCACATGACATTGTGCTGCTTAATATTTTTCAGGATTCTGATGAACAGAAAATTCAAAAGAGCATTTTAAATGTCTTTACTATCGCTTTCGATCAATATAATGCGTCCTTGCTGAATAAAAGTATTAATTTCTTTAAAAAAATCTTACCGACCCAAAAGTTTTAAACGATAGTGTACATTTTAACATTCATTTGTATAAATTAACATGTGTCAATTACTGTATAAAAGATCAATGAATATTTATAAATGGACATTAACAAATGTTGAAAAAAAACATTTTTTGTACATTACACTTATTGTGAAGTGTTACCACTTTTTTAACTAAAAAAAAGGGGGGGATTAACGACTTTTCCATATCTTTAGCAAAAGTTTTTGTTGACGTTGCATTATGCATCACTTCAATAAGACCATTATTCTTATAGCAATGCAATTAAAAGTCAACACAAAATTGCATTTGCAACCTATTTTACTTTCAGTTTCTGTGATTCTGTGAATTTGTCCCATGAAAACTACTGAGAAGTTAACATGATCCAATAGCCCACAAAGCCTTGGTAACATCAGCAGAAAAAAGTTGATGAATTACGGAGGCACTTTGGAAAAATATGCCAAATCACCTGAAACGCGTGTTAAGAAAGCAAATAGGATTCATTTTGATTTTATGTTGACTTTAAATCAGACATCTGTGATTATAATCACATATCAACTGCAAAGACAACACAAAAAACATCACAGAGGATCATCAGATAATACAAGTCAGAAACAGCAAAAAGGACCAAGAGGAAACTGATGAAGAGGAACCCACAGCTTGAAGTTACATCAGAATCAAAAACTCAAGACAAAAGAGAGTCAGTCTGGAGGAGGCCGAATTAAACCACAAATAACATGAAGGGACAGTACACAGGAGAGCAGACTAGACCATAAATGTCTAAAACACAGCCATGAGAATGAGATGAACGTTTGGACATTAAAGTCCAGCCACCAACTGGAGACAAACAGCTCAAAGTTCTGCTAAACACATAAACCAGGAACAGAGAGACACCAAATGCCCTTTCATTCAAGACAGAGGACAATCAAGACAAAGTCCTACCTTCTAGAGGCCCAAAGCAGCTCAAGAATAAGGGCCTTGGAGAGAAGTACTTCTTGAGAGTCTGGTCCCTGTACCTATACTCAATAACTGTGCCATCATGTCCTCATGAGACCCAGAAGTCCAAACGCACAATTTCACACTCGCGCAAAACACTCCTTTTGTTCTCATATGGATCTGCTGTTTGCAGATGGTTATTTTGCAGGTATGCTATTGGTTACATTATAATAATTAAACGTGTGTGTGAATTCAGAAAAGTTTGTTGATAGCTTATTTTTAAGACTAGTCAAATAGCGTACTTGCATTGTGGACACTGCTTTATACTCAAAAGTTTGGAATCAGCAAGATTATTTACTTTTATTCACTAAGGATGCATTCAATTGATCAAAAGTGACAAGAAAGATAAAACAATTTATAATATTACAAAATATTTCAAATAAATCTATTCATCAAAGATTCCTGAAAAAAATGCATCACGGTTTACGCAAAAAAAATTCTGCGGCAAAACTTGTTTCTTGAGCAACAAATCTGCATATTAGAATGATTTCTGTGACACTCAAGATGTTACCGTTTTTACTGTATTTTTGATCAAATAAATGCAGCTTTGGTGAGCATAAAAGACTTAAAACACATTTTCTTACTGACCACCTTATATATATATATTGTTATATATACTAATATATATATGCTGATATTTACTGTATGTTAACATGAATTTTGCATTTTATAGCTTGGAAAACATTTTTTTTTTTTAGACTGCAGAATTCTATTTACCAGAAAAATTAAATGTTGTCATCTAAAAATGATGGTGCATTTTTAACTATATTTAACATATCCTAAAATATCAGTATTCAGAGACTACATTTTGGTACTGGTTGTGTACGCAAAAATAAACACAGAGAAAGAAAATATACAGACATACAAAAATCATTAATATATTCCAAATACATATTCATATATTTTCCTCTATAGAAACAGTCGGTCCACAGTTTCACAGTAATTTGATCCAAACACTGCCAGGCACAGATAACAAGTCAAAAAGTCATACATCACAGATTTGGCAGAATAATGACATAAAAGATATGTTCTCGTAAGTAGTCACAACATCATCATCATGTCTGGAATTAAGTTGTTGTAGTCACATCACTATCATTTCCAGTTGGTTTAAGGATGTGGTTATGAGTATCCAAGCAGCACTGGTTGGAAAACTACACGGTGCATGACCAGTTCCTAAACTTTAATCTCTGACTTGGCACAGTTTCACATGTACAACATCCAAACGAAAAAAGCACTAAAATGGGGTGACCCAGTAAACATCCTGATCAATAAGCAGTAAATGGTTCATCTGAGGCGCATGGCTTGCGTGCGCGCGTGCATGTGCATGTGGGGAGAAAGATAAATTTGGCAGCTATATTTAATATTCTAAAGATATGTTTCATCAGAGACAATGAGTGAATCTCACAAAACCTCTAGGGCAGGCCTAGGTCACATTTCACCCCAAAATGAAAAATAGTAATAATAAGAAACAAATTGATAAATAAAATGAAGTATAAATTTTTTAAAATCATTACAATCTTTTTGCATTGTCTGCATTGTTTTTTGTCTGATTCTTAAATTGTCATTAATAGTAATTAATATATATTAGCGTTGTCAAATGATTAATCATGATTAATTGCATCCAAAAAGTTTGTGTGTACATAAAATATGTCTGTGTACTGTGTATATTTGTACTGTGTGTGTGTGTGTGTGTGTATATATATGTATGTGTGTGTGTATATATATATATATATATATATATATATATATATATATATATATATATATATATATATATATATATATATATATATATATATATATATATATATGTGTGTGTGTGTGTGTGTGTGTGTGTGTGTGTATACATACACACAGTACAAATATATATGTGTATATATATATATATATATAAATAAACACACATATGCATGTATATATTTCAGAAAAATACGTTATGTTTATATATATATATATATATATATATAACAAATTATATGAATATAAATACATGTACATATTTTCAAAATGTATACTGTATGTGTATATTTATACATAAATACATATACAAAGTACACACAAATATATTATGTAAACAAAAACTTATTTTGAATGTGATTAATTGTTTGACAGCACTAATATATGAAATCTAGGGGTGAAATGTGTCCAGGACCCTGAGGTTTTTTTAAACCCGTAAAACTACAGTCCATGATATACAAGCATCAAATAGTCAAAATCTCGCAAGGCTGCCACACATTCACTCTTTATAGGTTCTTTACAAAGTTAGTTAATCTCTTTCCTTGATCCTTTTAAATCAAACAAACAATAATAAGCAGGAAAGAACAATATGAATAGAAATTACCTCCATTCCTCCATCAATCTGGTTGAACTCTCTCATTGGTTCATTCAGACTATGTAATTTCAAGATCTGTAATCTCATTGGTCCCTATTTTGAGTTTGGCTAAAACTGGCTACTTTGATTTCACAGATGCAAAATTTGTATTAATATACGAGAAGCCCTGAAATTCTTCTTGGTCCAGGTTTTGAATCACTTCCTGGTCAGGAGGAGTCAGGACGGGAGGATGGCGGGTGAAAAAACGATCAAAGTTCTCTGCGTCTCGACCGCACTGTGGAGAAGACGAGAGAAGAGAGATGTGGGATGGGAAAAATGATGGTACGGCGTGAGCAAGCAAACAAGGAATTCATGACTAATGGAAGCTTCAAATGTGGGAAAATAACTGAAAAAAAAAAAAAAAAATTTATTCAGACGTGTGATAATAGTAACAGTACTTCTATAGTAAGAATCTTAATTGAGTGAATGTGTAATGATAGAAAATGATGAGCACATACCTACATTGCATAACTAAAATACATGCACATACTGTCAGTCAAACACCTTTTTTGAGCCTCGTTTGAGTTCATGCACATCATTTTCTGTGTTAGAAACATATTTCTGATGCTGCTAATTGTTGTGCTGCTAGAAGTCAGCACTTAAAAAAAACCATTTCGTTTTCAGGTGATGAATGTGCAGCATTCAGAAAAATGTGATCCGTGGAATTGGACAATTCCAAGTGTTCAAAAAGAAGTGAGAGGGTGAAGAGCAGGGATTGTGAGAAAATAAAAAGGGATCCGTTTCCAAATCACTTACCTTTAAATGGGTAAATGGACTTTTGATTCAATATTTGAATGTTTTTCTTTTAACTCACCTCACACTTCTTTAATGCAGAATTATGTGGGGGCGGGACTTACTAAAATTGGCCAATCAGCCCACAGTCAAATGCATTATCAGAAATATATGCTTAGACTTTAGAGCAAAGAACAAAATGACAACCTAACCTTAACCTGAATCAGGCAGCACTGTCACAGGGAGATCTATGCACACATAGACTTATCATGAATAAATCAATTAATTAAATCAAACCTGTTGAAATACTCGTATGCAATCTGGTAAAAAGGGCTTAGGAATGATCCACTTTTAAGAACGATACAAAAAGTGGGAGACACATTAAAAATCTCATCAGCCTCTCTTCACATATACAACATGATTTCAAATGCCTAGTTGCCATGGATACACTCATTCAAGATACCATTTGAAAGCTTAAAAACAAATAACTAGCATTATTGTCAGTTTATAATTAAACCTAAACTTTGTTGCACATCATGTGTCACTGAAGACTGGAGTAATGATGCTGAAAATTCAGCTTCGCCATCACATGAATTAATTACACTTTAAAACATAAAATAGAACACAGTTATTTTAAATTGTATTTTTTTTTTTTTTTTACTGTTTATACTATATTTTGATCAAACAAGTATAGTCCTCGTAATCATAAAAGACTACTTTAAAAACCATTTAAAAAACTTATTGAACGATACTGTGATATGTGTGTGTAATATATATACATATATATATAACTGCGCACATAAATTGACTATACTATACTAAATATTTACTTTACTATACTAAACTCATATATATATATGTATAGTTTTTTATTTTATTTTATTTTTTAATTAAAGATTACTTTTCTTCTGTTGGTCAGCAGTATTGGGCACATGCTGTGCTAGGCGCAGCTTGGGTCATGAATATGAATTAATTTAAGTAATGCAGATGTTGGCAGATAAGCAGTGCATTAGCATTAATCACTTGCACATTGTTCAGCCAAAGCAGCTGGTTGGCTTTGAAACAGCATATGTATCATTTTATCATTGAAAATTGTGCTCTATGTCTTTAAAATGAATACAATAATATATTTTAGTGTGATTTAAGTGTCTGAATACATTTTTGGGTCACTGTAAATCCACATCCTGAGTCAACCCGCAAAATCCACATAGTAAAATGTTTAAATTCTTAAAATGCTCCATTATAGTTTTCTGCAGAATTTCAGTATAAATATGAAAGCAAACCTTCACTGCCTCACATATTTGTGTTTTCATAATCTTTGTGGTTTAACAGCAGAGCATGAAGTGATGCTTTACTTCCTGCACTGAGCATTTTGGAACCACAGCATCTTGGCCACACACACCAAATCTTCTCTAAAAAATTAGACACATGAATAATGAAGGTATTCTCCACCACGTGTACTAGGAACAAGAAAAGTGTAAAAAGGATGCTATTTTATTGCCACGTGCTACAATACACTCACCTGATAAAACACACACACACAGTCTAGTATATGTGGTTCACGGGGACTCTCCATAGGCGTAATGGTTTTTATACTGTACAAACTGTATGTGCTATTGCCCTACACCAACCCTACACCTAGCCCTACCCCTTACAGGAAACTACTGGCAACACACACACACAAAATTCACAGCTGCATTATTACTTACTGCTTTGGGTTTGAAGGGAGGCTGAACTTCCTTATTTTGCAGTTTTTCCCAGTCCATGTAGCGGAAGAAAGCGTGTTCCTTAATGTCTCGCTCTCCCTCCGGTCCACAGCCCAGACGCTTCCCTGGATGCTTGGTCATCAGCTGCCAACACGTAACAGTGTCTGTTAGTGTATGCAAGAATGTATACAGATAAGAATGTATAATGTGTGTGTTTGTGTGTGTCACCTACCCCCTTGCATATGGCCACTGCTTCTTTGGACATGGATTTGGGGTAAGACACATGATGCTCCATGATGGACTGGAAAAGCTCATCTTCATCCTCACCATCAAAAGGGGGCTAAAGAGGAGGAAGCACACTGGCATCACTGCATCTATCACAATTACATACTTACTTCTGACAATGGCTCAGAATGATAAGTTGGCATTAGTTTACCTGTCCTGCCAGCATTTCATAGAGGAGAACTCCATAAGCCCACCAGTCGACAGACCTGCCATACGGCTGATATGCAATGATCTGTAACACAGGAGAGCATATATATGCCTTGTGCGCACTAACATACACTCAGTGTAATTCACATAACACACTCATACTGTATATCAACACACACCTCTGGGGCGATGTAATCTGGAGTGCCACAGAAGGTTTTGGTTGTGGCCCCATCAAACATGTTCTCTTTGCACATGCCAAAATCTGCTATTTTAATGTGGCCTTCAGCGTCCAACATCACATTATCCAGCTTCAGATCTCTACACAAACCCAGAAAACAAACATTAGTAAATATTTGCTCTGACAACAATTTGAGTATGTTTCTTTACTAAATAATGCAATGCATCACGAAATATGAGATTAAATTGAATTATTTTGGTATTTTAAAATATGACAAATTAACTGGAGGGACAATTTACATAAGTAGAATATTGACAAATATTTGTATTATTATTAATGCATAATGCTTTGTGTATTATAACAGATTATTAAATACTGCAATTGTTGCATATAATTTTTATGCTTAGATTCACAAACAATCATTTCACCTGTAAATAATGCCCTTTGAATGAAGAAAGAACAAGCCGATGGCAATCTCTGCAGCATAGAACCTGATGGTAAAAAAAAAAAAAATTACTGATTTGACACATGAATATATATAAATAACACACACAAAAAACACATCGATAACCATAATTGATGACTATGAAGTTTACTTTTATAAAATGGGAAAAATAAAGTAATGTTTTAAAACACTTTGTAAGCTTTTGTAATGTTTCTGAAAGATTTTGTGAAATTAAAAATAACTGTTTTCTATTTTAATATATCTATAATAATAAAATGTCATTTATTCCTATGATGGCAAAGCTGAATTTCCAGTAGCCATTATTCCAGTTTTAAAATAATAATCTGGAATATTATTTTGTGCAATAAATAATTAAATGTATAATTTTAACAAATAAAAAAAAAAAAAAATTCAATTTTGCCATCATTTAACTGTTTTGTGTTTGTTTTTATTAGTGAATACATACACAGCATGGGGTTCCTTAAATTTTCCCACTTGTTGTATTTGATACATCAAATCTCCACCATTGATATACTCCATCACAAAGTAAAGACGGTCCTACAAACAACAACAACACAATTGATCATAGGTTTATAATGTGTTTTTCATGTGTATGTGAATCAGCTTAGTACAGAGAGAGCGTGATGTGTACCATGGTCTGAAAGCACGAGTGGAGATGGGTGAGGAAGGGTGGTTTGCCAGAGAGAGCGAGAACTCGCTTCTCCACCATAGTGCATTCCACATCATCATCCTGAATGACCACATCCTTCTTCAAGATCTTCACTGCGTACAGCTCATCTGAGCCTTTACGCTCGGACAGCATCACCTGCAGAAAGAGAAAAGGAGAACATGATTATTGTGATACTGATATAGTGATTTAAATAATTGTATAATTATTTATTATTTAAATTGAAAAACAAGTATGTGACCCTGGACCACAAAACCAGTCTTAAGTCGCTGGGGTATATTTGTAGCAATAGCCAAAAATACATTGTATGGGTCAAAATTATCCATTTTTATTTTATGCCAAAAATCATTAGGATATTAAATAAAGATCATGTTCCATGAAGATACTTTGTAAATTGCTTACCGTAAATGTATCAAAACTTAATTTTTGATTAGTAATAATATGCATTGCTAAGAACTTCATTTGGACAACTTTAAAAGTGTTTTTCTCAATATTTAGATTTTTTTGCACCCTCAGATTCCAGATTTTCAAATAGTTGTATGTATATTAATTATTCAGCTTTCAGATGATGTATGAATCTCAATTTCGAAAAATTGACACTTAAGACTGGTTTTGTGGTCCAGGGTCACATATACTAATTTATTGAGCAATTATGTATAATTGATTTGATGATATTAAAATTACATTATATAAAGCCTACAAATGGCATTATGTTCTGGATTTAATTGATAAATAATCTTTTTCAATTATTTACTGATAAATGTGAGTAATAATGAGTGTAATGAGAGTTTTTGTTTGTTTTTTTTCAATTTCTGACTATTCAGCCAGTCTTTAAAAATAACTTTTAGAGGACTATTAAAAGGTTTTTATGAATACGAACCATTTTTAAAGTCTCATATGTTCATCATAGTTAGAGTTATTTGATCAAAAATACTGTAAAACAGTAGTATTGTGAAATATTATTACGATTTAAAATAACTTTTTGCTATTTTAAAATGTAATTTATTCCTGTGATGGTAAAGCTGAATTTTCAGCATCATTACTGCAGTTTTCAGTGTCACATGATCCTTCAGAAATCATTCTAATGCGCTGATTTGCTGTTCAAGAAAGATTTCTTAATATTATCAATATTGAAAACAGTTTTGCTGTTTAATATTCTATTTATACATTTTTTTTTGATATTCTTTAATGAAAGTTTGAAAGAATTTAAAACCGAAATCTTTTGTAACCTAATTTCCTTTAAAAAAGAAAAAAGAAAAAAAAACCCTGACTTTTGAACTGCATTTAATCTCAAAAGCAGTACCGCCGCTCCCTATACGCAAAGTACGCAGTACGTAGGGCACCAACTCCCAGGGGGGCACCATCCCATTTGCTCCAAAAACACACACACATATATATATATATATATATATATATATATATATATATATATATATATATATATATGTATATATGTTCATGTTTATATTTTTATTTATGTATATCATTATAAAAAATGCATTTTACAGTGAACACAGTAGGCAGCAGGCTAAGCACACGTGACGCGCCGTTCCCGCATCCGCGCTCGCGACCGATTAATAATTATAATGTTAATTAATAATTATATGATTTCATTGAATAACACTGTTAAAATACATAATGTAATACAAAATAAACCATTTATGTACATTACATTACAAATGCCTGGAAAGGGCGCCAAAGGCCTGGTAATTACTGCTGTTACAGTTACAGGACCATCAAATCCTTGTTTAATAGACCCTTTTTCTGTTAGTAAACAATGTGACGTTTTTCTGTGGGCGGGGCTTAGCTGGAGGCAGAAAGATTCCACTGACCGCTTCACTAAAGCTAGCTATGAGGTTTGTTTACCTTGTTTTTTTAACAATGGCTGGAGAAAATCCGATTTTACCTGCATATGTTAGGTCACTCACTGTGCAGGACCATTATTGTTATTTAAATAAGTTAACTTTAACAGACAAAGTCAGATTGGCTGACCATTGATGGACGATCTGACAGGATTAACGTTAGAGAAACTCACCTGTGTCTATCTAGTCAAGAAGATGTAGATTTCAACTTCAGCAGGCTATTTTTACAGCTAACGTTATGTGAGAGTGAACTGGGCCAAAATACAAAAAGTAAGTTAAACATTCAATGTGATGGATATATTATTTGAAGATGTATGTATCATGGCCAAATACGTTAGTTATTTTAAAGTATATACATCCTGTAAATTATGTAAGTTAAGTTTACAATACTTTATTCACATCTTCCTTTAAATGTACTGTATGTAGTTTCTGGAAATAAACATTCCAGAAATTCATTTTGAACTTTCTGTATTTGATTATTCTTTCTTACTAAGTTCTTAGAAAGTCCAGCCGCTATCAATCACAACAATATATATTAGAGATGATTAAGCATATAAATCGTCAGTTTGTTGTTTTACACACATGCACACAGACATTATTTCATAGTTGTGAGATGCATAAGAAATCTTTAGACACGTAACACAAACCATAATCCATAACAACAAAAGACAATACTTTATTTAACCTTTTCTGATAAGAAGTGTGCGCTGCAAACACAGCATTTCTGAAGATAGTTTCTGTCCAGTCCTCTCGTTTTATTGCGTTTAACCACAGCTGTTGTCGGATTTGTGTCCGGCAGTGGCAGCAGGTAACTTATGCGTAAAAATTTCAAATTGGAGCCTGTACTACATAGATTTTTGCATCCAACATCACAACAAGATGATATTTTAAGCTCCTCATGTAGCCGAATCTGCACTGGTTTGAATGGGCCGCCTCCAGTTTTCCCTTTGTTTTGCCTCCAGCTAGCGCGGTGACGTAATCGTGACGTCGGCGCAAGAAGGGTCTATAATGACCAAACATTTAGGCTAATTCAAATATCCACTTAATCTTTCATTTTTGGCCACCTTTTTGCGATATAAATGCTACAGCCTCTATAATTTCTTCAACAAAAACATGTTGACATCACAAAAATGAACCATGGTTTTATCATAGTAAAACTGCTTAATTTTCTTTTGCATGATTTCTGAATGCTTGAGACTATAAAATCAATCAAACAACTGTATTAATAAAATCGTAGCCAGCCATAGGTAACTGTCTAGAGCTACAGTTGTATTTGTAATTTGTAAATAATATAATTTAATTACTATTTATTTATTTATTAACTTTTATATTTTATTAAAGTTCTATTTTAACTCCTATGTGCGTTTATTATTATTATTATTATTACTACTTCCATAATATTTGATTATGGAGGGGGCACAACAATACAATTCTGCTTAGGGCACCCATTTGGCCAGCAGCGGCCCTGTCAAAAAGTAACATGTTAGCTTTGGCAGACCTTACACTAACACAGATTTGTGCATGAATGAATGGTGTGTCCTACCTTGCCAAAGCTGCCTTTGCCCAGCACCATGATGAAGTTGAAGTCTGAGAGCTTCATGCGGTCTTGGTTGCCATTGGCATCGTATTTGGAGATGTCATTCTTTGAAGAGCCATCTGTATTCTTAATGCCAGGGCCAATCTTGGCTCTCTGGAGAGTTTAAAAATGTCAATACAAATCAGAATACCGTCAGAAAGGGAAGAAAGATACAAGTAAAAAAAAAAAAAAAGTGTGAAAATACAAATTAAAAGGGACGTGGATTTCACCTCAAATTTCTGCCGCAGTTCTTCATTGCCCTCCTCTCCATCTGGTGGAACTGGAACGTTGAAATACTCTCCTTCCTCTTGGCCCAGCAACTTAAACCTACAATCCAAACAGATGAAGAGGATGGCCACAATCCTCGAGCGCGGAGGTCTCACGTGTAGGAGGTATCTGGTATCTGTTAGTGCTTACCATCCGTCGACACCTTGTTTCTGCAGCTCAGAGATGCCAAAAGACATCGACCCCATGAAGTCATTTCTGCTGGTCAGATCCCAATCCCACACCTCCACTGACAAACGCCTGTCTTTATCTGTATCTCTGAGGTTACTATAGTAACAGAAAGATGGAAACAGACATCGCACATGTGAAACAAACATCCACATCCATTCCACACAAATGAATGCACTTGATTTATTTGCCACTCACAAGCTGAAGTGTTCGTCCCAGGTAGGATTGAGGGAGCACTTGATGGTTTTGGTCTTCTGCTTGCTCTCACTCTTTGGGTCTGGAATTAATTTAAGCTTGACGTATGGATCTGACAGACCGTTTGGATCCATTGGCACCAAGTTACGAGCTTCCTTGACTATAATTTAAAATGCAAAAAAATATCATTTGAAAACCAATGGATGAAGTATTATATGAACTTTAACTGTTGTATCTTCATGTGCAATTTGTATTTCAAAGTATTATTTATATAATATTCAAATATTTATTAACATATTGTTTTATTCATTTTGTTGTGTGTGTTTGTAATTTTTAATAGTTTTTGTTGTTTGAAACATTTCTATGTAATGTAATACTATTCTATTTCTATTTCTATTTACTTAAACTAATACCCAAAATAAAAAAAGTTTTATAAAGCAATAAGCCCCAAGAAGCCGTGGTTTACAGTGAATTGATAACAGCTAAGGGGCGTTGTTAGGCACGACGCGAAGCGGAGTTATAAATTCTGTTATAATTTCACTGTAAACCACGGCTTCACGGGGCTTATTGCTTTTATAAAACGGTTATACCATATATGTAGTAAGGTTTCACAAAATAAAACAGAGCAAATAAAGTGTAATGATATAAATAAAAACAGTATTCTTCCACCGAACAATGTAGTTCCTTAGAAAAGGTTGGGGTTGCAAGAAAATGGTTGCCAAGCAACACACAAAAGTAAACAAAGGTGTATGTTTGTAAAGTAATTTACACGAATACACGAGCTTCGAATGTGGCTCAACCAATCAGAATCAAGGACCGGAACTATCCGTTTTATAAAAATAGAACTAACATTACTAAAACTGAAATATAACGAAATTCTAGCTAAACAGAAATATTTAAAAACAACAAAAACCAATAAAAAGCACATAAAATTACTACAACTGTCAAATAACTAAAATAAAACCAAGTTTAAGTTTTCAAAAATATTCATATTTTATTTAATTTGATTTCAATTACTTTCTGTTTTTTGGTGTTTGTGCATTGCTAGGTGGATGCTAAGGGTTGTTTCTATGTGCGGTTGTTAGGCTGTTGTGGGGGTTACTATATTTTAACAATGTCATCAACATATTAATTCCAAAGAATCTGTAAGTTTTCTATAAATGAACAGCGAAGTGTATGAAGCTTCTATCTATATACTCAGGCCTCTAAATGTAGCTGTAGAGAGCTGATGCATGGGTGAACTGGTGTGTGTGTGTGTGTGTGTGAATGGGATGTGGGGCAATCGTTGGCGGATTGATCTCATGTTTCCAGAGGATGCAGTTTCTGCCCAAGGCAAAAAGAGCTGAGAAAAACACAGACTCGTTTAGAACACTTTGTTGCCGAGCTGTGTGCGTGTGTGCATTTTTTTAAACCGAGTGATAAAAGCATTTTCATGAAAACAAATTTCAGTTTTTTAATCAAATTTACCACACAAAGACCTAGAAATCTTCTTTAGCTAAGCCTAAAACATGCAAACATCACTATTATTGCAACATTGCCATTTAATACTCTTATACTGGTTTGCATGCTTAGCTGAAATTTTCAGCTAGAAAAGCAGTTTGCTTTCTGCCCTGCTGATAGATTAGATATCCCACAACAGCACTAACACGCACAACGAACACTGACGATATTTGCTTATAACATTAGATATTCAAAACTAGCGCAGCTGTGGGTTCTCTAGTTTCTGAACAAAGCCTTTCCTCACTAATCCAGTCAAGAAAATTATTATCAGAGTATTTGTTTGAAAAAGCTACTGACCAATTATTAAAATGATTAAAAAGTCACATTAAAATCCGGTGCAGTGAGCATTTTTAGAAGTGTATCTCTTTAAAATCAATAAAACCTTTATCTATCCATGTCGGGACTAAATATCCACACACTGACAGCGTAGCTACATAGTAGTTTCAGGGGTTGTAAAATGTTTTGTCAATTAACCAATCCTGTTATTTATGTAGTATCATCTAAATGAACTTTGAAAAATTGAATCAAGACAAATGATTTAATATTAATACCCAATTCTATTGTTTAAATCACTCCTCAAAATAAAACAGAATTAAAGCACTCCAACTCTGCTGGAAACAAGCCTCAGCTTAAACTAGTCTAAGATGCTTTGCAGGTCCAAATTGGTTTGAGCTGGTCTTCAGAGATGAACAAATTTGCATTCAGCTAGATTAGATTACACCAGCTGGTTTCTTAGCCTGACGTTCTGAAAACAGTAAAAAGTGGCCAAAATTCCTCTAAAACCAACTCAAAATTTGAAGTCGGTATGCTGTTTTTGAAAAAGTCTCTTATGCTCAACAAAGCTGCATTTATTTGATCAAAAATACAATAAAAATGTTTAAAGTGCCTGTCCTATTTTAATATATTTGATGATATGGCTAAACTGACCTTTCAGCAGCCACTACTCTCCATTAATGTCACATGATCCTTCGGAAATCATTCTAATTTGCTGATTTGATGATCTTCATATTAAGTTGAAAAGCATGTGACATTGATAATTTTCTTCTGAATTTTTTGATCAGTAGAAAGCTCAAAAGAACAGCATTTATTTGAAATTGAAATCTTTTGCAACATTATGAATAGCTTTACGGTCACGATTTACTGTATTATTTTTTGGGTGGTTATAACATGTGCCATGTGGTTGCTAGGGTATTCCAGACAGTTGCTAGGGTGTTCTGAGTGGCTGTTACTGGAGGTTGTTCTAAACCACTAAATTGGCTTAATTTAAGAATTAATTTAAGAGTCAGTGAAATATCCCCATTGTAATATATATATAAAAATGTGTGTGGAGGGGGGGATGGGGGGACGACGACTCACCGGTCACGGTGAGAACATTATTTGTGATACTAGCAATAAGCTGCAGACGTCCTCTCCTCTCGGTGTGGTCTGTTCCACACAGGCTGGGGACATTCTCCACGCATCGCTTATGAATATTCATCATACAAGCTGCAGAAAACCACACACAATTAGATTGACAGCATTACACATGCAGCGTTTGTTTCTCACTCACTACTTACTAAGAAATGCCCACACAATCACCATAGACACCAGGACACACACACACACACACACACACACACACACACACCCACAGACACACAAAGATCACACCCACACAAGTTAACATACAGAACACTAAATAGATTGTATTTACACATGTACTGCACATTAAATGATTTAAACAACTGAACGATTCAAAAACAATACATGTTTATATATGCTTACAGCTGTGCCATTTTTCATTATATAGAATATTTATATAAGCTTTCAGATTTTTCTTTTCTTTTAATTAGTTAAAAATATAAATCTGTTTACATGGATATATTTTTAGTCTCATACAGAACAAACATTTTGCATTTCATGCATCATTTTCAAATGATCAAACAGATGAGTAGATCAAACAGCGTATTATGTAGTGCATGATCATAACCAGCAGAGGTCACTGTATGAGGGCTTTCGCTGTTCAGTGTGTGTGTATTGTGTGTGTGTGTGTGTGTGTGTGTGTGTACGCAGGTTTAGACTTACTGTCACATTTCATCCCCTGGTGTATGAGCCCGTACAGTAGAGAACCACAGTGGTCACAGAATGTGGGGCTGGAGTATGTGTGTACCTTGAACTTATGCTTACTTCGAGGGTCCTATGACACAAAAACACCGTTTCTTATCAAAATAAGAAACTACTTAAACAGGAGAGTGAAATTACTAAACCTTAGGTTACAACAATAATGCAGAATCAAACACAGATGCAGTCACAATGCAAGGTATAGCGGAAATATATAGTACATATAAATTAAAAAAATAAATAAATAAATATATATATATATATATATATATATATATATATATAGTGTAAGGGCTGAGACATAAATTAATCACACCATGAACTTCTCAATTCATATAAAGATTTGAGAGAAGGAAAAAATATAGCTTTACAGACACAGACACACACACACACATATATATGCGTGTGTGTGTCTGTAAAGCTATATTTTTTTTCCTTCTCTCAAATCTTTATATGAATTGAGAAGTTCATGGTGTGGATTAATTTATGTCTCAGCCCTTACTCCCACCTGAACATGTAAAACATCTGAAATAACAGCTATATCTGCCTAAAATCACTGTTGCTTAAAATAATTTCATTACATACTGATTTCATTACATACATTTAATAGTGAAGGTGACAGTTATAAATTCATTGCATCACAGCAAGTACATTAGAAACAGAAGTAACACCTACACCAACACAGTATACTTTAATAGTTTTTATTAATATTTTGAATATTAATATAAAATCGATAGCTTTTCTATTTTTATTTGAATTTTACTTTTAGTAATTATTTTGTCATTTTTATTAGTTTTTGTTTTAAATAATATCAGGTTAGACTAAATTAAAAATCAAGCTCTGCAACTGATAGCAAGATTTACAAGAGGGAATTTAACAAACAATGAAGTGAATTCTGCAGCATTATATAATTGTCATGATACATTCCTACAGCTAGGGGGCGCCAATATAGAAACTCAAAGAAATAATGTACTGCAAAGATTATTATAAAAAAAATAAAATGCAGCTATGTGAAGAAGCATAATTTTGACTGTTGCTTTTCCTTTGTTTAAATAATTCCAGCAAGTGCAAATTCAACAAAAGCAAGTTAGTGGTCTAATTATTCAGCACCTTCTCTGTGTTCTTCAAGCTTCCGTAAAGGAGTCATTAGTGAAAGGGTCAAGGATCAAAGCTTTCCTACAAATCAGCACCACACAACGGAGATGCAACAAATATCACTTGTGAAGTACAGTATCATTCACGGGAAACAAAGATAATTGGCTGCAACGCAGAAACAAAGCACAACACAGGAAGTGCGCGTGTGCGCCTGCATTTACACATATAGGGAGGAAGCGTGGTTATAAATAGAGATTAGAGAAGAGAAAACTGATGCCTCTGACTGTTTGCATGTGAATATATAATGCAAGCAAACACATGAGGAACATGATTAGTGTTAAGCTTCATTAAACAGTACATAATCAGTTACCACTGAATAAATATTTAAACTGCTCACCAAGCAGTGTGTCTACTTAAGTGTGTGAGTGTGTGTGTACTGCTTAGTCACAGGAAGAAGTTTCTTCAACTGAAAAGGAAGTGTATTTCATTATCAGAAAAGATGGCGCAAGAGAAGCCAGAAGGGGGGCGGATGAGGGAGTTTCTAGTGCATGTGTTCACAGACTTTACTTACATCTGATGCAGGGCCCTTGTCGGCCCCGGGGCAGGAGAAAGTAACAAACTCATGGCAGCGCTTGTGGACCACAAAACCGCACACTGGGGGAGGGAGAGAGAGAGAGAGAGAGAGAGAGAGAGAGAGAGAGAGAGAGAGAGCGCTTCATTAGAACATTTTTGAACATTTCCATCATTGTGCACAATATTTTAAAGAAAGACAGCACAAGCACATTTTTAAGCCAAGTTTGTTGGGCTTTTATGATAAAACTATAGAGTAGACATATTGTTCAGAATGAAGACAAATGTTGATGTCACAGGTTCACTTGTTGTTGTTTACTTGTTGCTCCATTAGTGCTGGGTAACCGGTGGCATTTGTTTGCAGATGCCATGTGGTTAGATATTAGTGACTCCAAATTTTGTGTGTGTAGTGACTCTGTTTATGATATTTTTATGATTTTATTATGATACTGAAAAGTTTGAGATGACATTTGTGCATCTAGCTATTCACATCAATCAGTGTTGTTTCAATATTTTTATATAATATTTCTTAATGTTTTGAAATAACTTTCATTTTTATATTTTCAGTTTTCACTTAAATTTTTAAGTTTTGAGTATTTTTTATGTAGGTTCATAATTTTTGTTAATTTTTTATATTTCTATTTAGCTTTTTTTCAGTTTTAATTTTAATATATCAACTTAGTTATTTTATTTCAGTCTAATTTCTAAGTTTAAACATATTTATATAAACATGCATGTAAATATTACATTTTAATATTTATATATATACACTATAATTATATTCTATTGTTAACTTTCTAACTATAAACAACACTGACATGAATCTAAGTAGTTTAAGATGTTGCATAAAATATAAGCTTTAAAAGTTTGTTTTTACTACGTTGTAATTTTTCTAAAGTTTTCATTCTTACTAGGGTTTGTTTTAAATATTTCTATTTAGTTTTAAAATTTTTGTTCTTTTTTCAGTTCTAATATTTACAGTATATTTATATATTTCAAATCTATTCCTATTAAATGTAAAAGTAAACAATAACAATGACATGAATCTCAGTAGTTTGAGTATTCTTCACACCACCCTGTAATGTTCTAGGTCTTATTTGCATATAAGCACAAATGTAAAACTATCAATCTATCAACAAATAAAAGTCATCATATGTAATTAAACTTCTTCGTAACTTCATTCATATGTAATTAGGCTTCAGCTGCATTGTGAACTTGAGCCAAGCATTTTGTCTTCCGGCTTATGTTTGCATAATTGCCCAATTTGCCTATTACTTGATCATAAATCTCACAACCTAAGGTTGTAACAGAATGTGTCTCTGAAAATCTAATACTCTCTAGACGTTATTATAAAGTCACCAAAACCCCAAATTATCTGGTCAGTCCAAACAGGTTCATATTCGGCAGTTATTGGTAGGGGTCAAAAAAGGGTGACATTCACACCTTAATCTCTGTATACAATGTTAAACTAGCATTAGGTAAAACTATGAATACATAACACAAGCTAAAAAAGTCCATATTTCTAAATAACCATGGAGTTCATGTAGGCTTAAATTAACTTTTCACATTTTCTGTGGAACATTTTTAAACGTTAAACAAATCAGAAAACAATCAGAATAATGCACAAAATGATAAATGTATACATTGACTTCACTGTAAATCACTTCAAAATGTGTCAAATGAATGTAAAAGTAGAGGCATCAAAGAATTTCTATTTATGATATAAACATTGTTAATAAGTTAATACTTTAACAGATAATGCTCTTGTTCAAAAATATGGCATAGGATGGGATAAAAAAAAAAAAAATGATTGAAGCTTTTTTTTTTTTAATCTGCTCTTTGTAATAATAATCGGTCTAACAGTGTGGTAAGTAAAGCCTATAATCATAAACCGCTAATGATCATTTGCCAGCTAAGCCCTGATCAGCAGTGAACACTCCAAAAATCCTGGGGCCTGTACCATGAAGCCGGTTTAGCTGGCTAGTCAGGTAAGTTTCAGTTTATTTTGCGCCAAATCTGGGTTTTAGGTACCATGAAAGTGGTTTGGCTTTTAGCAGTGTTCATCGCCATAGTAACTTATGCTCCACGGCTAACCTGCTCCAGGGCAGGCTATGTTCTGGTTTAGAGAACATAGCCGAAATGACCAATCAGCTTCAAGCAAAGTGACACATCTCTGACGCAATAAAGCCACTCTTCCAGTTTCTCTTACTCCAAATTAAAGGACGCTACATAGTAAAACATTTTTAAAGATAAAATCATCTGATTATTTTTTTAATTATTTTATATTATATTATTATACCCTTAATCCATTACACAAGCCAGCTTAGTTTAATAGTAATTATTAAGCTTTTATTTAAAATCAATGTAAACATATAGATAATATGCAATATAAATAAGTTTTAGAATCAATAGCTTTAAACATGACTACATATGAGCTTAGAAGTGTTTTTATACCTATAAATATTATCAACTCTATAAACTAACTTTACAACTTTTACTTGCACTTATATGGTAAGATGTTTTCTTTAAGTTTTCCTCTTTCATGGACAGATCGTTTCATGATCGTGTTGTGTAAATGTGTTTAAATTCTTCATATCGTTCAATCTTTTAATCTTCACACTGACTCTCTCACAAGAAGTGAATCATAGTTTTAAGGCATGTGATTGGCTGCTCATTACTGATGTCACACTTTCATGTGCATGCGCTCCATTAGCGCAGGATTAAGCCTGAGTTGACAGAGAAAGTTGGTACCAACAAAGCCGGATTGGACTGGTTTGGTTTCGTCAACTCAAAACTAATCCTATAACCCTGAGTTTGTTCAGCCACCATCGTGGTACAGGCCCCTGGTCTTAACAAGTATATTTGTCTTATTTGTATGGTTAAAATTAGGGATGCACCGATACGGAGCTCATGTACTCGTACTCGTTAAAATGCCCTGATACCAAACGTCGATAGCACACAGCATGCGATAAGTGCCATATTCAGACAAAGAAACACAGACAACAGAAAAACAGACAGCAGAATGGAGTTATTAGAGATTAAGGATGTCTACAAAGTATATGTATGCAATGAATATAATGTTAAACTTTCGGTATTAATGCCTGTATAGCTATTGTGCGCAAGCTGATAAGCAAAGCACGCTGAGTGGCTTGAGGGCGCAGATGCTCGAGCTTGTCGAGTGAATATCCCTTTCTCACAGACATCACTGGAAAGTTTGTACTTTGGTCGGATATGTCAAAAACAAGTAAGTAAAACAATGCACAAGTTACTTAATGGTAGGGAGAGAGAGAGCACTTCTGTGTGATCTTTATTGATGTTCACATAGCACGCATCATTTGAATTAAAACTAAATCGTAAAAATAAGACAACTTATAGGGGCATTCATTCACTATAAACAATTTATTTTCAACCTTAAGCATACATGACTTTCTGGCGAAAGTGAAACTAGGGTGCTAGTGAAATGCGCTAGGGTGTACTGTACTTGTCCCTCTCATTCTGCACCAGTACAAATACGTGCGCGCGCTGCACATGTTTTGCTTGCTTCATGAGTGATTCTGCATTATATGAGTGGCTTTGAAATCTAAATCGCAGCATGTTTCAGATGAAAAAATAAAATAAAAATCGCGACTTCTATTTCTGAAAATAGCAGGACACTATAGTTCATTTATGTAAGTGAGGATAACAAAATAAAGTAAACTGTGACATATTATACCCAAAAATTCTTCATACAGTGGACTACCAGTAAAACTGATACAAATGTGGGACCAAAAATTATTCAGACAGAGTCTGGGAAAAGTTCAGGTTTGCATGAACCTGGCTGACAGCATGCCCAGGAGACTACAGGCTGTCATTAATGCTAAGGGTTGCCCGACAGAGTATTGATATTTGTGTAAATATTGTCATACTAACAGCTGTCTGAATACTTTTTGGTTGATTGTACTCCATTACATACCTTTCTATCAAAGTCATCTGACATTATCAAGCTGAATTTGTTCTGACACAGTTTAACTCTGAGTTCTTGTCATATTTTATTACCATTTCCTAAACTATAGCGAATAAACTGTGATAATGTGAGAAATGTTGAAGGTGTCTGAATAAATTTTGGTTTGACTATCTATTTGATAAATGGAGTTAACCAATTAACATTTTTTGGTTTCTGTACCCAATATTTAAAACATTTACAAATACAATGAAAATATCGGTATCGGTACTCAGTATCGGCAAGTACCAAAATTTAAAGTATCGGTATCAGGCGAGTACTGGAAAAAGTGGGATCAGTGCATCCCTAGTTAAAATATCTAAAAATCCTTGAATCATGATCATTTTACTTGAGAAGCAACACAGCATGAAATATTTAGCATATCTTTAAAACAAGTCTATTTTTTCTTATTGCACTGACAGTTTTTTCCCCATGAATTTTACAAATAAACAAGTTAAAGTGAACAAATCTGACAGTGCAGTAAAACAAAAAACACTTGTCAACAAGTCAAGTGTGCAGTAAGCACAGCTTACAAGGGGTAGTTTTGGAGGTAAAAGGAGTCCAGCTTGCAGACAATATTATTGTTTTTTTTTTTTGCAGGTGTCATAGATCAGATTATTTAAATAGCTATGATGGTTGACTACTTAGCCGTCAAGAACATGCCCAGTCATAATTCCAAAAAAATAAAATAAAAATTATTATTATATATATATATATATATATATATATATATATATATATATATATATATATATATATATATATATATATATATATATATATATATATATATATATATATATATATATATATATATATATATATATATATATATATATATATATATATATATATATATATATATACACACACACACATTTATATAGAAGCCTATCTAGTAACACTTTATAATAAGAATCAATTTGTTACCATTAGTTAACTACATTAGTTAACATGAACTAACAATATAAAATACTTCAAGAATTAATTATTCTTAGTTCATTTTAACATTATTAAAATCAAAAGTTGAATCTGTCTATATTTAATAGACTTCAGCTGATAAGAATTAACAATAAACGGTTGCATTTTTAATTATTAACTACGAATACAACTGTGTGTACAATTTTGGTACTGACAAATAAAACTGGCCTGGCAACCATAAAGAAAGAAATAACAATCAGATAAACTCTCTCTCTCTCACACACACACACGCACACACGCACACACGCACACGCACACACGCACGTTTCTGTGAATTGTGGGGACTTTCCATAGACTTCTATTACTTTTATAGTGACTTATATATTTTCTATTTTCTATCCCCTAACCCAACCCTAACCCTTACAGAAAAGTTGTTTGCATTGTTACACTTTCAGATAAACATCATTTATTGTTTTTAATAATTTTTTTTCTCCTCGCGGGGACCGAAGGCCGGTCCCCACAATGTCAAAAATTTCAGGTTTTACTTAAGGGGTGTGCGATATATATAGTTTGCGATAATATCGTAATTATTGTTTTAAAGATGTGCGATTTGACATATTTTGGAAAAAAACATTCAAAACTTCTACAGAGCGGATGTATTATGTGAAATCTAGATTAGTGCACGTGCACATTTAGGCCCTTTCCCAAAATGGAACACTTCATGTGCACTTGCAGTCTTACGAACTTACAATGGTCGCCGTGTGTGCATGTCCGTTAAGTCCATGAGACCGTAGGGTGTCCCATTCCTCATTTTAGCGTTCAGAAGGGCCGAGCCCGCACAGGGGCAAGCTCCGCGGCAGACTTCTACCCGACAGTCAAAGCGGCATTACATCACAAAAGTGCGGACTTTTTAAGACCACGAGGGTTTAGGGTGCCATTTGGGACACAGCGTAAGAGTGCGTTCTTTCACTGCATGATTCAGTCTATTAAAATACATTTAGAATGATAACAAATTCAAGACATGGGGGCAGAAAATGTGTATATTTATACCACTTCATATAGTTTATCAATTTCACACAAAGTGCTGTTTTTTTCTCCAAAAAAATACTATGATTACAAATGTGATATTGATTTTTTAGTTAATTAAGAGACTTTAATTTTAGACACCATATTGCCTGTTTTTGTGCTATTTTGTCAACAAAAATAATTCCAAAAAGCCACAGCACTGTTTTGCGTCTCTGAGCAACTTGACACGGTTTCATTCCTGAATGAATCAACCGTTTAAAATATGATTCGGTTCAATCGCAAAGACTCACTTATCAACAGTGACTTGCTGCCACCTACTAGCGAGTTTAGTTTGACATTTAAAGTACCTTTTTATTATTTAAATAATTTCAAATATCAGTATTTAACGTTTTAGGTTTAATATATCAAAACATTATTAATGCATTTGTAACTGCAGGTTAAAGCATTCATGTCCTGCATTAAACTAAACAGTGTGTAAATTCATCTAAATGCCACTTCAGATGCAGATTGTTTCCTCTGCATTGCTAAGATGAATTATGTTGATACTGACTTCATTTGCTTGGTAACAGCCTAAAGGTCTTATTATTCTAATCCACTGATTAAATTTAAGAATTTTATTCAAAAGATAAATGCACACTTTTAGAAAAAAAATGGCTTCATAAAAGGTAAAAACGCTCATAAAAAGGTAAAAATCTATTTAAACTTATTGGAAAAGGTAAATTTTATCAGTGTGAACTGACCAAAATACAGAATATAAAGAATATCAAAAACTTTAGGAGTCAGCTTTCCACAGCAGTCCTTTAGATACCAGCACAATAACACACATAGCAAAATATCGTCTAATTATCGTTATCAATAAAATATCAAGTTATTATTTTTGTCAATAGCGCACACCCCTAGTTTTACTATCCTTGTGGCTGACATTTGGCCCCCTCAATGTAGCATAAACAAGTACACACACACACACACACACACACACACACAAAACATCACAGGCCTTCAGACTTTAATCACTGGGAACTAGCATTCATTATTAACCAGACTATTAAATATGTATTGTTTGACAAATTATTTATGAGGTTGATAACCCAATGGCAACTGTTGCAATCTGTGATTTAGCTACAAACCTGTTTCACAAAAATGCTATTTCTGTCCATTTTGCACACACATGTAGTGTACATTTTAGCCTTCTGAACACCTGGCTGAACTGGACAGGCCAGGTAAACATACATACAGGGGTAGAGGTGAGGGAAGGAACCACAGTCTGGTATGCTCTGACATTCCAGCCATAGGAATGCATGTGTAGTTACATAAAGGAGGTGGCAGGGACGTTTGAGTCACAGCGGCCAGACTGAAGCTAAAGGATCTCCCCTTCACATGTAAATAGTCTATTCTACTTGACACACCCTTCCCCTTTTCTAGAGAAGCATTCCAGGACATTCCCTCTTAAATCTGTCAGTTGTTGCCTAGCAACAAGACCTAAGGGTTAAAGAGTGTGGAACTGTTCTCTCCGCTAAATGTCAAGTTTATAGTCTGCCTCAGTTTAACTCTTGACAATATCACAATTATACACATGTAGAGGAGAGTGGGATAAGATGCATGACTCCCTTAATCTAGCAAACTGTATACAATTTTTGCCATGTGATTATACACACCGCCATTGGTAAGATCTTTTTATTGTTTTTGAAATAAGTATGCTCACCAAGGCTGGGTTTATTTGATCAAAAACACAGTAAAAACAGTCATATTTTAAAATATTATTAATAGCTTCTCTTTTTCATTACATTTTAATGTGTAATTTATTCCTGCAATAAAATTTCCATTCTAATATGCTGATTTGCTGCTCCACTAATATTTCTTATGATCATCAAGGTTGAAAACAGTTGTGATGCTTAGTATTTTTGTGGAAACCTTGAAAACTGTGATTTTTTTTTCAGAATTAAGTGATGAATAGAAAGTTCAGAAGAACAGAATTTATTTGAAATAATCTTCTGTAATATTATAAATGTCTTTACTGTTACTTTTGATCAATTTAATGGATTACCATGGAATGAAAAAATAATTTCTCTCTCTCAAAAAAAAAATAAAAATAAAATATCTTACTAACCCCCAAATTTGGAACTATAGTTCTTGTGGAAAGGGCCTTTAAAAAAGCATTTTCTACAAAGCATGTAAAATGAAGCAAATTTCACAAAAGACATCTGAGGTGGCGCTCAGGAAAAAGAAAAGAAAGCCCACCATTCAAGTATTGATTCATCTTTATGTATTTATGTACAACACTAACTTTTTAAGTATTCCCAATGATTCAACCTGCCTGTGGACATCACAGCTTCTCCCTAACCTACTTTTTATAGAAATCTTGAGTTATAAACATCTTGAAATATAATTTGGCATATTAACTTCATTTAACTTCAGTGGCACAGCTTTGCATTTGTGTACTGTGTTGTACACTGTATTGTGTACACTCTGTCAGTTTAAATCTAGATTAAAGACCCATCTTTTTAGCCTGGCTTACACATAACGCGTGTCGCTTCTATTATTCAAATCCGTTAAAGTTGTTAGGCTGCATTAATTAGATCAACCGGAACCGGGAACACTCCCCATAACACACGATGTACTCGTTACATCGTCAGTTGAATGGCATCTACGCTAATATTTGTTTGTTTCTTTCCTAGTCTGTTTCTCAGTCCGTATCCGATCAGATGGTGGATCAGCACCAAGAGATGATGTCTACAGCCCTGATCGTCAGCGGAGACCAGGACACCCAGATGACCCCCAGAGATATATCCCTAGATATATCAACCAAAAATAACAAAATAACTAAAATATAATAAAATACCTAACTACATAATACTACTATTGTTAGAAATTGCAACAAAATTAAAATAGAAATATAAACTTTTGAACTGCGGGTTTCGTCTGGTCAGAGGAGAACTGGCCCCGACTGAGCCTGGTTTCTCCCAAGGTTTTTCTCCATTCTGTCACAGAGGAGTTTTGGTTCCTTGCCGCTGTCGCCTCTGGCTTGCTCAGTTGGGGACACTTAATTTCTAGCGATTATCGCCGATTTGATTGCACAGCTACTATTTAAACTAAACTGAGCTAGACAATGACATCTCTGAATTCAATAATGAAATGCCTTTAACTGAAAATTGAGTGTTTAATCTTATCATTATACATTACTGACACTCTATCCTCCAATTTGATACTGTTAAGTGCTTTGACACAATCTGCATTGTAAAAGCGCTATATAAATAAAGGTGACTTGACTTGACTTGACTACTGTTATGATAAGACTCTTTCCTACCATGACATCTTCGACATGTTTTCTTTGGAAGCTGAGCAAGTTTGAACCTGCACAGTATCTAGTAGTTCAACCTTTGGTGCATCTCAAACACTAAAATATGGCACAGCAGTGACAGAAAAGCTGCTTTTGCATAGGCAGACTAATTAATTAGATGTGCGATTACCACCTAGAACATCACGAACACTACTACACCCTTGCCAGTTAAATCTGAATTGCTCCTGAGCTTCCTGGACAATACGGACCACATGCTTAGATACAACACACCAAAGAGAAATTAAGAAAATGACAACTGTGTTTGCAAATATCACCACCACGATGCTAAGGTGTTTCAGTTGCAAGGACATTGCTATGTGGTTGCTAGAGAGTTCTGTATGGTTGCTAGGATTGTTCTCAGATTTGGCTCAGATACCTCCTTCGGTGAAAGTTCAAAGTAAGTTTAACTGGCACGAATGGAAAATTGAGTTTCGGTTTACAGGGAATGCTCTCAGAAGTTTATGAACAAAGGTGCTTCCAAGTAACACGTTCATTCATAATGTCTTTAATAATATCCTCAAAACTTCAGCATGAAAACCTTATTTATATCATTCATCATTTGTGTATTTTTTTTTTCTTGAAACATCTTAGTTGGATGTTTGTTTAAAGTTTTTTAAAGTTGAAAGAATATCCAAAAGTAACATTTGCACAATGTTTGCAATATGATAAAGGATTTTTAAAAACTGGAAAGATAAAACATTTTGAACATTCAGAGAAACGTTTTTTAGAACAATGTGAACATTAGCAAAACATTCTTAGAACATTTTACATTAGGTGGGTTGCAAGTCTACTGTCATAGCAGGAAAATAAAACTCTATATGCAAGTAAGAGAATGCAATTAACCATAAGATTATGTATTGTTAGGATAAAAAATAAGCAGGCAATGTTTAAAAGGGAAGAGAAAAGCTTCCTGTATCTTTTCTTGTTGACGTCAAAGGCTACGCATCCAATTGAATCAAACTCTAATGTATGTTGGTGCAAAATCTCCTGTCGTTTGGTACACTCTCAGAAATAAAGGTACAAACACTGTCACTGGGGCGGTACCTTTTCAAAGGGTACATGTTTGTACCTAAAGGGTCCATTTTGGTACCTTAAAAGGTACATATTAGTACTTAAAGTTAGGGCTGGGCGGTATATCGAGTTTGTACGATATATCGGTATATTTTTTATAAGCGATACGGTATGAAGCAATACCATTAATATCGATGTACAGTAGTTTGATACGAGCGCATCTTAAAAATATCTAAGGAGGACATGGACTGAACTGCTGCAGAGAAAGTGCATAATACAATTTGTTCTAAACATGTGACAAACTTTATATGAAGGGCTTTAAAAAACACGTAAGATATAGTAGCCTATAGTTTATAGTTTGAGTTTAAAGCGGCTCTGACAGAAAGGCTGTGTGTGCCGCTGACAGAGACGCGCTGTTTAATGTGTCTGAGACGTGCTGTTTTCCTAAATGCATAACTTACATTTCACAGGTATATTCTCCATCTGTAAATGTTAGAAAGCCATGGAAATATTTCCATTTTGCTGTCAGAAGTGCATGAGCCTTCTGCTTTGAGATTCTCCGCTAAACTTCACAGACTTCATTTAGAACGAGCTAAACAGACAGAGCAATGAAATAGGAGCGCAATAACTAAAATATACATTTTGCTGAAATATTTGTAGTTGGACAATGTGACATACGTAGAATTTTAAACCTCCAAGTAAGTGTATGCCTATGTGTATGATAGCACTGTAAAGTGTAATGGGGTAATCAAAATAGCCTTTTTACTCAGTCTGTGCCGTTTTATTATTGTCATTTAGTAAATATAACTTCTGCTTCAAAAGGATTATTTTAGTTTTTTAGATTGCAATGTTACAGTTTTAGAATGTAATGTTTTTTAACCCTTTTTTTGCACATAATATGCCTACATGCTTGCATATACTTATTTGTTTAATCCAAATAAAAAAATACCGAGATATATACCGTAAACGGCAAATCAGCCAAAAATACCGAGATATGAATTTTTGCTCATATCGCCCAGCCCTACTTAAAGTGTACATATTTGAACCAACCTGGTCTCATAAAAATACGTACCTCTGCGCACTTTTTGTGCGACACCGTTTTATGTACCTTGCTGCACGTTTTGCCGCAGTTTCAAATAGAAATGTCCACTGAGTGGCGCTAAAACACAGTGAATCCTGGCACGTTTTTATTACGCAGATATTGGTACGTATTGCTGTTTTTTTATTACGTTGCTTCTGATACATATTGCGGCGGTTCAGAATTCAAATATCCGGGGACTGTCGCTAAAAGTTAATGCTCTATCGTGTTGGAAATATGCCCTACACCAAATCCAGCCCTAAACCTACCCGATAGTGTTAACAAATGCAAAACTGATATAAAAACGTATTTGCTGATGCAACTGTGCCATTTGAACTTCCTTTTACGCAGATTTTAACTGCTTTGTCGAACCGTAGTTACACGGGATTCGAACCAGTGCTTCTCGTCTCTTAAGTCCGTCTCCGTACTCAGTGAGCAACCGAACAAACTTATCTATGAAAACCCATAGATATGAAGCTGGATGTGTGCGATGCTAACATTCAAAAGCATCAGTTTTCAAATCTCCCAGCATATTAATATTGTTTTGAAGTCATAGCATGATATTCTTCAAGTAATTGTGCGAAAATTATGCTTTATTAATCGCAACTCTGTAAATTTGTATGAAAGTGTTCATTTATTTTGGAAACTGCAGTGATATGTACTTATTGGTACATATTTCATGTCACGCTAAAACGTGCAGCCAGGTACGTAAATGCCATGAGACCAGGTAGATTTGAACCTAATAGGTACAAAAGCGTACCTTTTGAAAAGGTACCGCCCCAGTGACAGCTTTTGTACCTTTATTTCTGAGAGTGTAGAAGCAAGCCAAATTAGTTAGATCTGAACATGATCAGGTTGCGTGACATGTTTTGCTCTCATGGTTGCTCTCAGTTTTGAAAACTATGCACGGTAATAAAATACGACCCAGACTATAAATACAAACACAGCTGCACAATTATTCAATAAAAAAGTGATTGCAGTGACACAGGAGTGCTGAAGAGCATCACCTGACACCAGAAGCTTTAATTCTGAAAAGGATTATTTTGGATTCGTGACAAAAAAAAAAAAGGAGTGGATGCAGAGTAAATAAGATTTATTGCAATGCAGACAGTTTCATTGATTATAATGGGAGGATTTGCAGGAGTCCATAACTCCGCATGTGAAGCTCAAATGGTTGCTTGAAACAGTGTAAAACTTGCAGTGACAGCTTCAGTGATTAAAATGGGATTGGAGTGTTCCAGTATCCTTTTCTGCATATAGTATATTCAATATTTACATAACGGGTTTGTTTATGATGCTGCGAGCGTGAAAATGCAAGTTTATCATTTAGGCACTAGTTTTCAGATTTGACATTGTGTATCAAATCCAACATAATACAAAAATAAACAGAACTGTGCTTAAAATCAGCTTTGAAATTTATTGGTAAGGTTTTGTTCAAATGCTTAGTGATGCTTGTCCTAGCAGTCACTACTAATAAAAGGAACTGGAGTGAACACAAACCACATACAAATGGCAAAACTAGGCCTTTACACACATTCATTATGGAATCTTTTAAATCCCACAGCTATGCATCTTAATTAGAGTCAAGGTCCTTATTAATTATATCTTTGTGTTCAATTATTGCCCTCCAGTCATTACAGATGTGTGATTACAGAAGGTTCATGCAGTCAGTGATGATGGGGTTCTGTAGCAAAGGCCTGCTATCAGTTTGTCTGTCCCTTTAAAACTCTCCAAGCAACCTCAGAGTCCATGCAGCCACTATCATAACATTTCCAAACACTGTATCCAGTGTTCCATTAGTGTAGAAGTCATGCACATTACTGTAAACTAAATGTTACTGTTTACTTCAGTCATTGTTGAGTGGCAATTTGTTTTCTGATCTGACAAGCTTCATTAGACAAATGAGTGAACTGAAGGAGGCACCTAAGCCATAACTAGAGACTAGGACATTATAGAGACTTCATGGGATGGGCTCTTTAGACTTGAGCTAGTAAGCAACCACGTTTATATATATAAAAAAAAATAAAAAAATAAAAAACACTCCTTAGCAACCACATAGCAGCACCCTGGCAACCACTCACTGTTGTGAATTTTGCACAGGAAAACACTAATACCAGTATTACATCTTACATGCAAACTAAGTACTAACTAAAGTAATGTAAAGACAATTTACAGAATAAACTGAAGGGAACACAATATGTTCTCTAAACGGTCTATGAAGCAAGCAATGAGTTGTATCAGATTTCAAAGTTTGAAAATACAGCTTCCAACTATGATGATCATTATGATCTCCATTTTCTTTTAACTCATTTTATAAAATGCTTAAGGCAACCACTAGAATATGGAAATATCCTGTACTGTCTAGCAAAATGACATAAATAGTCATGTTTATAGTGAAACTGATCAAAATACAGTTTTTGATTAAAATAAAAACAAATACCTAACAGTGGGCTCTGCAAAATCAACTTAATTAAAATGGAAAACCAGTTTTCATAGCTCACTAACAGATATTTGTTCTTGTTTTAAGCATAAACTCACTTTTGTTCAAGACTTCATTTTACATTTGCATTTACTCAAGTAAATGCATTTTAATTTAAGGATCACATTTAGATATTTGTAACAGAAAACAAAAATAACAAAATACTGAGGAAGATTTATTTTCTGCCTTATTTTCCTTTAATGCCATGAGATAATGAATTTAGGACTTGCTGTTTTGATTAAAAACCTTTTTAAGGTCTTAAATTGTGGAAAGTTAAGACTTTTTAAAGACCACATATTTTAAGACATTTCTTGGTTTTTAGCTCATGGATCTTTTTGGACAGTTTTTTACTCCACTACTTTCAGTGTAGTAAACTTACATATAAATGATAAGTATCATAATGTAAATGAAAAACCATGACATCAACTGTTACTTTTTCAAACATCACATTTTGGCACGGTTCCATCTTGTTCAGGCCTGTGTAATTTAACACAAACCTACCTGCTTGGGTTTATAGATTTACATGCAAGTACATCTTTTGTAGTGGTAGAAAGATCAATAATGTTAATGAACGAATTAGTGATGTGATGGCATCATAAAAAGATATTATATTTGGCTGTAGCTTAAAAAATGGCATTAATACAAGCATTTTGTACAATTTCAAACATGTCTTGGGTTTACTGAACAGTAGCATTCACTTCAACCTCTTGTTTGCATTTTCACCATCTCTATGCACCACCTCACTCTCAGTCTGCAAGTATTTGCCAGTAAAATTAAATGGTAAAAATAGCTGTTGTGCTGGTATCAGACACATCTCTTTGTTACCTGAAGCAGGTCAGGTACACACAGCTCTGACCTCCTCTCATACCTTCTATTTTTCACTTCTACCAATTAGAAACACTTATAAGCAAAATAAAGAGAGAGTATGAGAGGTGAAACTTAAATTAATCTTGTAAATTTTGATGTAAATGTGCCTATTAATATTTGCATTATGGATTTAAAGAACCCATGAAATCTGTAGATGAACATTTCTTCTGTCCTTTGTTGGAATGAACTATACCCATGACTAGATGTGACTTGATATTGATTATTTTGTTAATACAGAAATGTAATTTTGGCAAAAGCAGGCTCCTCTGTGCAGTCTGCACATGTGCAACATGAACAAAATGGAGGCCTGATCTATGCTTTGATTAATCAGTCTTTATTTCTTTTACGCTTACATTTGTATGTGTGTGTGTTAAGTAAATGATCAACATTAACTGCTAACATATCGCTGCATCAGCAACAGACCCGTCTGGCCCTCGCAGAGTACTATAAATATCAACAGAGCGAATATGTCTTTCTGCTGCAGGGTAAACATTAAAACTGCCAAAATGAATGCAGTTTTTGTATGACTGTGCATTACAGCAATTATTTAAAAATGGTATGATGCCAACATACTGTACCAAATGGCATTAGACGATAAAACAGAGCAAAGATTTAATGTTGGCAGGATTTCATATACGTTAGATAATGCCAGAAGGATGAACTATCAGAAAACGAATTCAATATTGCAAAGATAAAGAGCCATGAAAGAGAGATGTCGCTCTAAGTGTGATAAAATATGGTAATCAATTCCATAAATTTAGAATTTGTTGGAGCCCATGTGGAGGCAGGAAACATGGGAACGAGGCGTTATTTCCGCAGACAAGCCAAGCAGTCCATTTGTACAGAACTCACTGTGCTAAAACACGCAGATGACAATTTCAGTGTATTAGTTGTACTGTAATGCTTAGCATAGCGGTCACTACTTAAATATCAAAGATCATTCACATACTGTTGAGCCAAATGTTTTAAAACTTGGTGCAATTTAATATTTTAACTGAAAAATTTGCTGAAAATACACCAGGATTTCCTTTTTTCTGACAGGTGGGGAATCTTGATTTGATAATAACCTTAAAACTAATTACATAGTCTTTTCACCTGTGATAGGCAAAGCAGCTCATTGCTCCATAGCATCTGAAGTAAGTTTGAGTCATCTGAATGTTTTTTTTTTTTTTGTTGACTTCAGTGAAAAACATCGTAAATGTGTGACGACTAGCCCTGGTTGCTCCTACTATGTATTTGCTGTCTTCGTAAAGTAGCACTGCAACGTAGTAATTGTGGATGATGTGTTTTTAGCAGCCCATTAATGATCTGAGTAGGAGGTGATGTGTTAAGGATAATGCTGCCAAATGCCAGTATAATGGCAGTTTGGGCTTTGACATTCATGGCAACAGTGCCTGAATATTGTATTTCATATCTGAATGTTCACTTTGTAGTTCACATGGGGAAGTTGTCACCAAGGGCTATACTAGTGATGCCAAGTTAAGAGGCAAAAGTTCAATTCAATTACAAATGCTTTTCTCTACCAGCGCTTTTGTATGGAATGGAATAATGGTGCAAATGTGCAACTGCAGTTGAAACGTTTAGGTATGTGCCTATACCAGGGTGTCAAACTCAGTTCCTGGAGGGCCGCAACCCTGCTCCAACACCCATGCCATGTAGCTTTCAAATAAGCCCGAAGGATGGGACTTGATTAGCTGGATCAGGTGTGTTTAATTAGGGTTGCATCTAAACTCTGCAGGTCTCTGGCCCTCCAGGAACTGAGTTTGACACCCCTGGCCTATACAGAAACAAACTACCCAAGGAAATATACATTGGCGAATAAGCTGAGACAAACAGATCTTATGAGAAAACGTAACTATTTTCACATTAATTTGTATGATGTGATCCTTATGGAGGAAAAAGTAAGCATAAGAGTCAGTGAGGCGTAAGCAGATCCTACAAAATAAGTTGTAGAGATTTATGTGAATTAACCACGTAAAATAGTTACAAACTGCTGTGTGTGTTGGCTGTGACAACTAACAACAACTGTCATTCTTAATTTATTCAACTGGCCACTAGAAAACCAAACAGCTTCTCTGTAGCCTACTTCTTCCTCAAATACAAACAAATTAAATGAAAGAACAATGTAACCATGTTCGCAACACCGCTTGCGTTCAAAAGGCAAGCAGCTGTCATGTAACAGAAAATAAACAGTTGCAATCATTGAAAATGCACAGACTCAAATTTCTCTAGGGGGGCAAAGAGCCTTACCTTGACACTGGAAGCCTTGCTTGCCGAAACCCCTGTAAAAGAGACGAGACTGTGTGAGAGATTACGGCACAGAAATCAAATCTGGATGCATTCCTCTGCGCTCAGCAGCAAGACGCGCAGGCGCGCCATATTCCGCAAAATAGCCAAATCCATCTCTATGATGATTATGATGGCTTAATCATAGCGCGAGGGATTTCTCGTGAGAGACAGTTAACATTTATCCTTACTACAGGAAGATAAGAGCCTAAACAAATGTGCTGTAATTGCATAAACACGCAAGCGCTCTGAAATCTAAACATCTCGTAGAGGTGCAGCATTGCGCTGGACTCGTTGCGCGAAGCGCTTGTCTTTTCCGTCTGCGCTCGGCGTCTTTGTTCAGTGTTGACAGCACTGCGGATGTCTGAGAGCGTTCAAACGCTTTGGTGTTTTTCCTGTCACGAGCATCAAGTGAGTCACCTGTGCCCTTCGCGGCCGTTTACATGCAACAACATCTTTGCGTCCTCCAGCATACTCACCAGATGAAGTCGGTGCAGTGGCTGCAGAAGGTCGGTTGCTTGAAGAAGCGCGCGATGAACTTGTGGTTTTTCACTTCGTGCACGTTCTTCTGCCTCAGCGCGCCCTGCCTGGCGAAGCCTCTTGCGCCCCCCGCGCCCTCCGCAGCCGCTGGGTCGGCCATGATGGGGACGGAATGGATGTAGTGGGTAGAAATCTCCTCGACTTGTAGCCTGCGCCGTTGTACTGGGTCTTGCTCAGTTTGCTTCCCGGTTGGTCGGCACGCGCGCGCGCAAACGCCTGCCTCTCCCCAGCTGACTGTTGGTCGAGAGCAGCGGTGCTTCAGTCAGTGAGACTGTAACCACACCTCCTTCGTGCAGCCGTTTTGAATGACTATTGCGGTTGAGAAAAACATTTTGGTAGCGCAGCCAGATTGAGAAGCCCGTCCAAAAAGAATTTCCGTGGAAACTGTAATTAGAAGGGTGGCTGAAGCACATCACTTGTTGATTTGGCGCATTGCAAACATTTACCATGGTAGCTTTCCGCCAAGATGCTTAAAATAATATTAACATTGAAATTGTGCTACGTGGTTATTATCCATCGCTTTCATGAAATGATATATGAAGAGAATTAGTGAATTAGTTCCCATGAAGTTCTCAAAATTCAGCATAAAATAGTCCTATTATAAATTTGATAAGAGTGTAATGCGGATATTTTGACAGTAAAATGCTATATTGATGCTTTTTTATTAGTAAAAACTATGAATCGCCTCATTTATTGCGAAAAGGGTAGAATTCCCTGTAGTAACCATGACATGGGTTTGTATTTTTCTTATCCATTATTAAACTAGTGTTTTAGGTTATTTTATTTTTTTTTTTTGCTCACATGTGTTGTTACCCTCGCTGTATGGACATTTAATTATTATTCAGTGTACAGTTGAAACAATTGTACTATTTTAATATTATACTGTATTTTTGTATTATGTTTTAGGCATTTCTGTTTAAAAAGTAGAGCATGGCACTAATAACAATAAGGTCATGGGTTTGATAATCAGATGCAGGAACTGGTAAAGTATAAATCTTGAATAAGTGGGTTTGGATGAAAGCTTCTGCTATGCTTTATACGTTTATTGCTTTTCTCAAAACTGTGTAAATAAATGTCAGCTACAAGAAGCACTGTAGTTATAATCCCACAACTGTTGTGACTTGTAACATTATAACATAAAACATTTGGATGAATGGACGTGGATGGATGGATTTACTGTCATAATCAAATTTCCTTAAAAAAGACAAAAATAGTTGCTCTATATCACCCTCCATTTTTACCTAAATTTATGTGACACATTTTCATTTGAAATGTTAAATATATAGAAAACATTTTAATTCAAAACTGCAATTAAAACTGGAAAAATATATAGAACTAAGACATAAAACATGAGGCAACGACTCTAAAAACATAACCGACATTGTGTGAGTGCATGTACTTTTGCAAAAATGTCGTGTCAGGTTATAGACTGTCCCATTTTGTGCAATCTTTGTGGGTTGAGTAGAAATAAATGTGAAAGTAGTTTTGCAACCCTCCCAGTCTGGTCAGCCATGACAGTTTTTATTTTTTTAGTATGTAGAAGCAAAAACTTGTGTGAATGATTTCTATTTACCTATAGAGCCTGCTGAGTTAGGTGACATCTGTTCTGTAATTTATTAAAATTCCTTAAAATGATCTCAAACAAAAGTATATACAGTGGGTACGGAAAGTATTCAGACCCCCTTAAATTTTTCACTCTTTGTTATATTGCAGCCATTTGCTAAAATCATTTAAGTTCATTTTTTTCCCTCATTAATGTACACACAGCACCCCATATTGACAGAAAAACACAGAATTGTTGACATTTTTGCAGATTTATTAAAAAAGAAAAACTGAAATATCACATGATCCTAAGTATTCAGACCCTTTGCTGTGACACTCATATATTTAACTCAGGTGCTGTCTATTTCTTCTGATCATCCTTGAGATGGTTCTACACCTTCATTTGAGTCCAGCTGTGTTTGATTATACTGATTGGACTTGATTAGGAAAGCCACACACCTGTCTATATAAGACCTTACAGCTCACAGTGCATGTCAGAGCAAATGAGAATCATGAGGTCAAAGGAACTGCCTGAAGAGCTCAGAGACAGAATTGTGGCAAGGCACAGATCTGGCCAAGGTTACAAAAAAAATTCTGCTGCACTTAAGGTTCCTAAGAGCACAGTGGCCTTCATAATCCTTAAATGGAAGATGTTTGGGACGACCAGAACCCTTCCTAGAGCTGGCCGTCCGGCCAAACTGAGCTATCGGGGGAGAAGAGCCCAAAGATCACTGTGGCTGAGCTCCAGAGATGCAGTCGGGAGATGGGAGAAAGTTGTAGAAAGTCAACCATCACTGCAGCCCTCCACCAGTCGGGGCTTTATGGCAGAGTGGCCCAACGGAAGCCTCTCCTCAGTGCAAGACACATGAAAGCCCGCATGGAGGACTCCAAGATGGTGAGAAATAAGATTCTCTGGTCTGATGAGACCAAGATAGAATTAAGGCCAAAAAGTTCTAAGCGGTATGTGTGGAGAAAACCAGGCACTGCTCATCACCTGTCCAATACAGTCCCAACAGTGAAGCATGGTGGTGGCAGCATCATGCTGTGGGGGTGTTTTTCAGCTGCAGGGACAGGACGACTGGTTGCAATCGAGGGAAAGATGAATGCGGCCAAGTACAGGGATATCCTGGACGAAAACCTTCTCCAGAGTGCTCAGGACCTCAGACTGGGCCGAAGGTTTACCTTCCAACAAGACAATGACCCTAAGCACACAGCTAAAATAACGAAGGAGTGGCTTCACAACAACTCCGTGACTGTTCTTGAATGGCCCAGCCAGAGCCCTGACTTAAACCCAACTGAGCATCTCTGGAGAGACCTAAAAATGGCTGTCCACCAACGGTGGGTTCTACTAAATACTGAGCAAAGGGTCTGAATACTTAGGACCATGTGATATTTCAGTTTTTCTTTTTTAATAAATCTGCAAAAATGTCAACAATTCTGTGTTTTTCTGTCAATATGGGGTGCTGTGTGTAAATTAATGAGGAAAAAAATTAACTTAAATGATTTTAGCAAATGGCTGCAATATAACAGAGTGAAAAATTTAAGGGGGTCTGAATACTTTCCGTACCCACTGTATGTATTAAACCAGGCATGAAATCCAGTTTTGTTTGTTTACATAAAATATTTTTTGTCCCAATATATATTTTAGCTGTTCTTTACACACTAATGCTGGTCTAAATTACCCTTCCAATTCATTAAACCAGTTTAGGTAAGTTACGTTAATATCTTTGTCCCCATGCTTCAGTCACAAATTAAACTTAAACTTCAGTGTATATATTAGATGTCTCAAAAACCTTTTCCCTCGTGATAGACTGGAGGTCTTTAAACTTCTTGCAGGAACTTAAGGATTCTGTCATGCACAAAGGTTCTGCAGCCGTGATGAAACCTTAAGTTATTTAGAGACCAGTCTTTTTTGAAAGGGCTCTCAAAATGGACCCGACTGTGCGTGGCAATTCTGAAAAGCCCGAAAAGCCATCTCAATCATCTCATGTCATGTTGGTGACAAATTGTTTCAGAAAAATTCTGGCACTCAAACCTGTAATTTTCTATTAGAAAATAACAGTAGCTCATAGCTTTGTGTGCCTGTGTATGCAAATCACCTCATAATACGTGCAGAAGGGGTGGTAACTTGTTTAGTTTCTATGGAAGAGTATTTTCATTCCTGAGAACATTTGTTCTTCGTTTGGCTTTTAAACTGATGATTTGTTTTTTTTAACCTTGTGGTTGAAGCCTAGTGGCCTATGATCTGAACTGATTCAAACCCCAGTAGTGGTGACCCATGAATAAGGGTTCACATTGTGCCCTTGAGAAAGACACTTAACCCCAGGCACCACCAAGGGGACTGTCCTTGCAATTACTGTTCAAGAGCAAAGCAAAAAAAAAAAAGACAAATAAAGAACAATTGGGAGGTCTGAATGTTCCTCATTCAGTGACAACAAAAAATTCCCCTTTTAATTTGCATTAATTCTGCCATTTAGCGGACGCTTTGCCACAACCTAGGATATTAAAACGATTAACTGACCCACATCCAGAAACTGACCCACAGAGATATTTAATGTCTGCAGACGACCGACTAGTTGTCTACTGAATATTCTCATGTCATTTTCTGTGTATATATTATTCACTCTGTCTTGATGCAACTGATGATCAGATGCTGACCAAGGGCTCATAAAAGAGATTTGAGTTTACTAACAAACACAAAAGATCTCATCATTGAGGCTTGTCCTCACATCATCCGACCTGACAGATGTGATCATTGTTAATTGTTATCTGACTCTGAGATACACTGATTTTGATGGCTGTCTGTAGGAGCCAAGAAATAAAATGCTCAAGCAGTATGTTTACTGGCTTGTGATGAACCCACTGGTGCGTCACCGGCGAGCTTATTTATAAGGACTCAGTCTGTGATTACATTGTTAAAACGTGCAATATTCAGTCAAAGATTACAGTTTATTCTTTGACAACAAGATGCATGACCCTCACCAATTAGCACTGTACCAAACTTCTTTTCTTTGAATCACTTGCATTGGCAACAAAAGCATTTGATACAGTCATCCACCATCTGCTGTCCCACACTGGTACAAGATACTACACTGTCAGTTCATTGCACAAAATTACATGCTTGGTTTAGGTTTCATTATGAGAGCAAGAATGTTATATTGTGAGAATATTAGAGGAATAACAGGTGGAAGAAAAAAAAAACAACAACTCTGATGTGACCTCACCACTACTTTCACTGATCAGTTATGAGTTCACATACCGAAGCCTTACTAACATAGCCTACTGTAAGTAAAATTCATCTTCAATTAAAAATCTAAAAACATCCAACAGGTGGCGCCAAAGTCATACAACTCTAGGCCTATTTAAAAGTTGTCAGTATCATGTGATTTCTGGAAAAAGAGATCTAAAAACAGATCGTTTACAGTAGCATCAAGACTATGAAAATAAACCTAAAGTCTCCTTTAAAAAGTGAGAAGTCTGCAGTATGTACAGACAGCATGCTAAAAACGAAAGAATAAGTCTAAAATAATAGGAAATGAACAAAAGAATGTTACCAGAAGAGTAAAATTGTTCGTGATTTTATAACAGTTCATTATTGCTATTGTCACATACATTAGCATTGGATTTGATCTAATGTTATTTGCTTATAGGTGACAGCAAAAGGACTGAACTCATTGTGAAATCATTATACTGGCGATAAACAGTCAGTCATTACAGTAGTTAATAACATTATAACTTCCCATTGTCACATCTTGCATTACAAAAACACATTCTACTGATAACACATGGCCTGGAAAATTACTATCTGTTGTGCAAACATTGTACCTCAAACCATATGCATTCACAGTGCTGTTAGTGCTCTGAACACGTCATGTGAAGTAGTCTATCAAGTAACAATGTATATTAAGTAAAAACAGGCACATCTGCATTGGTATTATCCAAGCAGCCCCCTAAAGCTTCAGCTGACAGGCATTGCATTTTGACACTTTGTAAATATTACATTTAAGGTTACCCTCTTATCCACATGGATTTGACGTTTTAAACTTTGCACATGTTAAAATACAATATACAGCAGTGTTATTTTTGTTTTATTTATATACTATTATAGCATTTATTAATATTTTCAGAATGTTCAGTTTTGCTTTAACGATAACACAGTAGGCCTACAAATAAAAGTAATGCATCATAGAGACATTGCGTTTTGCTACTTGGCCAGTTTTGATTAGTCTATATTTGTCACACAACCTGGCAATCCTTTAACATTCATCTCTCTGTAGAGCAGCTCTCAGATTGCTCCAGAACTCGCTTCTCTTTTCCTCCTCCTCAGGCCACTCCAGATACGTCCTGGAGTTCATAATCTTCCTCAGCTTGCAGAAACGCTTGGGAATGGTCTCCTTCTTGATTGGTTCTAGAAGTACCAGGACAGCGCAGTCATTGTGCTCATCGACTATGCGGAAATGGGAGAAGTCCAGCTCGTAACGGCACCATTCACTGGTAACAAAGTGCTCAGACAGAACAAAGAGAGTCCGATGGCTCTTCTCGATCGAGTTGATGATGTTGTCCACGATCCAGCGGCCTGGCTGGAAGTCCCGTTTGTGCAAACACAGGGCAAACGGAGGATGCGTGCTCTCTAGTTCTGGAACAAGGATCTCCTCGACCCACTCAGCGTCATGTTGACTGTAAGATACAAAAGCATGATAGCGGAGCTCTTCAGCCAGTCGACCAACTGCAGGTTTTCTTTTGGCTTGTATCCATGCTTTAGTCATCTGCAGATACCATATAACATGAAGCTTATGGCAGGTGATAACAATAAGTCCAAGCGCTATGATAATCACAGAACAAAGCACTAAGACAGCAGGGATCATATAACACTCGAAAACTGACAATCTGACGCTGTCAATATCATCACCTCTGAGAGTGAATGGAGTGTCGCACACGTAATTGCGACGACTATCCCTTAGTGTGATGAAAAGGTCAGTATCCTGTTTAAAGAAAGATACAAACTCGCAGGAGCACACAAAATTGTTATCACCCGCTTCCAAATATTGTAGGTTTTTGAATCTCTTAAAATCACTCCTGTTAAACATCCGCAAGGCATTCCTTTGGATAAGCAGCATCTGCAGCCTTGGAAATAATTCCCCCTGTGGGAGGTTAATAAATCGGTTGCCAGTCAGTATAAGCGTAACAAGTTGGGGAAATCTTTGGTTGAACACTTTCAGATCGTTTTCACTGAGATCCAGGACCGTCAAGCTAGAAGGCAGGCATGGGGTCATCTTGCGTAGCTTTGTGCTGGAAAGGTTCAGAAACCTGAGAGTCGCTGGCCAGCTACACTTTTCTGGCATAGAAATAAAACTATTATGGCTTAAGTCTAAATATGTGAGGCTCTTAAGATTAGTGGCCAACTGAGACATCAGCCCAAGGGATTTTAAAACGTTCTGGCTCACGTTAAGAGTGATGAGGTTTTGATATGCGCCAAAACTTGTGGATAACGTCGGCACAATTGTCAGGTCTGAAAGGAGGTTCTGACTAAGGTCCAAATATTCAAGTTTTTTCAACAGGAAAGTAGTTATCGGAGGAATAACAAACACTGTGCCGTTGATCACAGACACCTTGTGGAGATTCTCCAGCAGAAATCCCAACTGCGTCATGCTACTGAACTCAAAGAACCCTTGGATGTCGAGATTACGTATGTAAGCAGTATGTAAGTTTTCATAATGTGTGCATGAAGCTTTCTGCCACCACCCTTGACCAATCAAATGTACATCTTCCAAACCAATATAAGACAAAGAAGAACCATCCATAACCATCAAAAAAGAGGTCAATGCTTCATCAGTTGTGGTGCAATTTTGTAAACTCAAGCTTTTAGTCCCACCTTCTCTCACCTCTTTAAAGGATTCTGTCGAAGTGTTCGTTCTGAGTTCAACATCTCTGATAGTCAGCAGGGTTTTAGGGTGGGAGACATCTTGAAGAACCTTAGAGACTAATTCTGGATCATTCTCAAATAGACTCTGAAGGCTCAAAGAGACTAACTCGATGGGACGGGCTGCTTTTAAGCTCCCGTTCTCATATGACCTCAGGTAACTGCCAATGAATGTCATCTCATCCAGATGAGTGAGCCCATCTAAGCCATTCTTGTACACCTCTCTCAGTGAAGGACTACCGAATTGCAGTGTCCTTAGGTTAAGGAGAGACTGGAAAATGGGAGCAGGTCCCAAGGTGGTGTATGGGTTTCCTACAAGGTTCAGTTGCTGAAGAGAATTTAGCTCGTGGAACCAAGACGAAGACAGATTTTTTAGGTTGTTTAAGGACAGATCAAGAACTTCCAGCTTATGTTGAGATTTGAAAGCCTCCTTGTGTATAAACTTGAGCTTGTTCCTATGCAAGTTTAGGGTTTTCAGCTCACTATATGGGCTGAGATCGTTCATGTCAATTGACTCTATTTGATTACATGACAGATCAAGGCCAAGAGCATTCGCTGGAACTTTTGGGACCTGTTGGAGATGATCTGATGAACAGTTGCAAAAATATTGCTGATCACAACTACATGTCCTGGAGTAGTCAAAGCCTTGGGCCAAAATTAATATAAAAAGTATTATGGACTCCTTTGCTTCCAAGGGTCTCATCCTGTAAAAAAAGAGATTTTAAAAAAAAAAAATCATTTTATTCAGTAAAGATGCATAAAATTGATTAAAAATCATAGTACACACTCTGAAAACAAGCCATAAATATAGGGCACAATGTACAGTATTAGTATGAAGGAATTTACTGTACTGATTTTTACAGGTGTTTCACCTGTATTTACTTTTGCACTGCATGGCATGTATATTTATAGAGTTAACCAAAATGCCCATAAAATTAATGGGTAATGTCCTGGCAGAATTAAAAAAATAATAACTTTACAAATAAATGCTCTTCTTTTCAACTTTCTATTGATCAAATAATCCTTAAAAAAATGTATCATGGCTTCCACAAAAAATATTAAGCAGCACAATTGTTTTCAACATTGACATTAATAAGAATAATTTCTTGAGCAACGAATCAGCATAATGGAATCATTTCTGAAATATATGACATTGGAGACTGGAGTATTGGCTGCTGAAAATTCAGCTGTGTGTTACAGTAACACATTTAGCATACACAAAAGGAGAAACGCACAAAACAGGAGTCCTCAATTTCTGATCCAAAACGGTCAGTCAATCAATTTCGTTCTGTGACTATACCTCAATATTACACCACATTTTGTACGTACAATCGCAAGCTTACGATTGCAGTATTAAAACACGTTAACACAATGTACAAAACAAAACATGTTAACAAAAACACAAAGTACTACCAGTCTAGCATATTTCAAGACAGAAGTCAAATTTGATTACCTGACTGTCATTAATATGTCTGGTCCTCTTTTCTATGCAAACTGCAGTTTGGCCGTAGTCATAACAGGAGAAAACAAACATAAATCAAACATGCAAACAGAGTGTGAGTCACAGGAGGTAGTGAAACTCAATAGCCTGATTGAAACTTACAAAATAATTTCTCTTTTATCAGGAACATAAGATTTTAGGGAACCACCTATAGAGACCAGTCTCAGAGCATGTGCACATACAGCATGCTTCATATATAGCTGTAGCTGGGTAATAAGTATTCAGACGGTCTCAAGAGACTTACACAGCTTTTATGCAAATAGTTTTTTGTAAAACTATTTCAGATACCTGTTTATTTTCACTTCACTAAACACTGCATAAGAATTAAGGATACAAAAAGAAGAAGTAGCCCTTTTTAAGCAAGGCTTGAATTTTACTATATCTCTTCGTCAATCTTGTGGTTATTGCAGGGCACACAGTGCTTTTCATCCAGCTTTAATTTAAGGCACTGCAAATATTTTAAAAAGAGTAATAAAAGAAAGAGAAGAGCCGTGTGATGAAATATGGGATCCTCATGTTGAAAATGTTAGAGATTAATTTTGAATAGTCATATTTATGGTTTTATGTTGATTACTTGCTTTTATTAAATATCAAAAACCTTCTCTTTTTGACCTTAGCAGTTGCTCTGATGAAAACCGATCTAAAATTGCATAAGGACTCCTCCCTTGTGTCACCAGTAAAGTGACAGGTGAAAAGAGGCATAAACCTATATCAGGCATAAACAAATTTCTCAATTCACTTGGGACATATAGAGTTAATCTGCTATTTAAACTCCGGTTGATTTGAACTGTTGACAGCACAACAGTATTTCTGTGTTTGAATTTCAGACACAAATAGAGAAAAATTTATACAAGTCATGTTTAGTGTAAACATGCAGACTGAGTCAAAAAGAGAAGTGCATGCAGCATTACTAACTTAAGTTCCTATAAGCATCAAAATAGCAGAAAGCAGTATTTTGGCATAAAGTATTACTTCTAAACATGTTTTACACTAATGGTTCAGAAAGGAAACCTTGCAAGTATAGTTTATACTAAAAATAAGACATTTTCTGTGTGTATCATATAATGATATTCTGGTCTAGAAATGTCTTGGTTCATTTCTATAAAGTAAGTCAATGGGATTTGATCTGCTATCAGGCAAAAACTAAAAGTCTGATCACATATAAAATAATAGCACACCTCTCCGCAACAAGAAATATGACTTTTTATGTCTTTGTTACGTGTGTGTTAGCTAATAAGGCGCACGACAAGAGTAGAGTCCAAACAATAATCTTTTAATAATAATAATCCACAGACGGAACAGATGAATAGCAGGAACACGGTAAAGCATAACACAAGTTACAAACGATAGCAGACAAAGAATGAGGGGAGAACACAGGCTTTAAGTAATCAACGTAATCAAAGGGGAAACAAACAGGTGAGTAGCTAATTAACTAATGAGGAGAACTAAGGAAACTGGGTCAAGCATGTGACAGTCTTGTGTTCAAAACCCCAATCCTACTTGACCAATAATCATTTTTTAAATGTATTTAAACCTCTCAGAGCACCACTAATTATGTAAACATGCAATATCTGAATGGCAATGGCCATTAAGCATAATGATCATCTACCACAACACATCTTGCAGGCTACATCGCTAAAGGATAATCTGGATCTGGAAAAGAGTAGGCTAGGCAAATTGAGATAAAAAAACAAAAAATACATTCATCGTGTACTTGAGGAAGACCAGAGGAAACTGCCTTAACATTTATGCCATTAATTACTTAACCCATTTAAGCCCACCGGCAAAGTTGCTGCAGTTTATAATTGTCTTTTTCCTTTTGTAAGTATTTTTCTAGATGTTATCCATGTTTTATGTATCAATGGCATGCAAACAAAGAACCAAATAAAGGATTTCAAGACCAAAAAAAAAAAAGAATTAATTTCTTTCCTATCACATGAGGCTGTCAAATCCCTACTTATAGGAAGCATGGCGAAGGCAAACCCTCCGGTTGTGGCTAAGGTATACGGCTCTGACCGGAAACGAATAATGAAATGTAATTTTCTACCTATTAGATTGTGTTTTATTAATGTCCAAAACCCAACCCTAAACATACCCCTTACATTAATGAAAAAAATAGTAGGCCTAATTATTGTTGTACAGTGTGACAAAAATTACACTGTATTGATGATGTGCGCATGCCCAGTAGCGCCATACATATCCCTTCTAGCCTTAACCAAACCCTCCCAAAGAAGTGTAATTTTCATGTTACTAAAAGTATTTTTTGTTGACATATACAGTATCTCACAGAAGTGAGTACACCCTTCACATTTTTGTAAATATTTTATTATATCTTTTCATGTGACAACACTGAAGAAATGACACTTTGCTACAATGTAAAGTAGTGAGTGTACAGCTTGTATAACAGTGTAAATTTGCTGTCCCCTCAAAATAACTCAACACACAGCCATTAATGTCTAAACCGCTGGCCACAAAAGTGAGTACACCCCTAAGTGAAATGTCCAAATTGGGCCCAAAGTGTCAATATTTTGTGTGGCCACCATTATTTTCCAGCATTGCCTTAACCCTCTTAGGCATGGAGTTCACCAGAGCTTTTTAGGGTTACATGAGGGTTTTTAGGGTTACAGAGGGTTTAAGTCTGGAGACATGCTTGGCCAGTCCATCACCTTTACCCTCAGCTTCTTTAGCAAGGCAGTGGTCATCTTGGAGGTGTGTTTTGGGGTCGTTATCATGTTGGAATATTGCCCTGCGGCCCAGTCTCCGAAGGGAGGGGATCATGTTCTGCTTCAGTATGTCACAGTACATGTTGGCATTCATGGTTCCCTCAATGAACTGTAGCTCCCCAGTGCCGGCAGCACTCATGCAGCCCCAGACCATGACACTCCCACCACCATGCTTGACTGTAGGCAAGACACACTTGTCTTTGTACTACTCACCTGGTTGCTGCCACACACGCTTGACACCATCTGAACCAAATAAGTTTATCCTGGTCTCATCAGACCACAGGACATGGTTCCAGTAATTCATGTCCTTAGTCTGCTTGTCTTCAGCAAACTGTTTGCGGGCTTTCTTGTGCATCATCTTTAGAAGAGGCTTCCTTCTGGGACGACAGCCATGCAGACCAATTTGATGCAGTGTGCGGAGTATGGTCTGAGCACTGAAAGGCTGACCCTCCACACCTTCAACCTCTGCAGCAATGCTGGCAGCACTCATACATCTATTTCCCAAACACAACCTCTGGATATGACGCTGAGCACGTGCACCCAACTTCTTTGGTTGACCATGGCGAGGCCTGTTCTGAGTGGAACCTGTCCTATATGATCTTGGCCACCGTGCTGCAGCCCAGTTTCAGGGTCTTGGCAATCTTCTTATAGCCGACACGATAACACCAAATTTAACACACCTGCTCCCCATTCACACCTGAGACCTTGTAACACTAACAAGTCACATGACACCGAGGAGAGAAAATGGCTAATTGGGCCCAATTTGGACATTTTCACTTAGGGGTGTACTCACTTTTGTGGCCAGCGGTTTAGACATTAATGGCTGTGTGTTGAGTTATTTTGAGGGGACAGCAAATTTACACTGTTATACAAGCTGTACACTCACTACTTTACATTGTAGCAAAGTGTCATTTCTTCAGTGTTGTCACATGAAAAGATATAATAAAATATTTACAAAAATGTGTCCTGTACTGTATATATGAAGGAAGGTATTGGCAAAATCCCACCTGTAGTAAATCACTATGAGTAATTCAAGCTTTACAGTTTGGCAATGTTTTATTTTAAATGTTAAAATTCACTTTAGTTAAAATACATTGGACGTTTTAAACCCAGTCAGTGAAATTGTCAGACGGTCCCTTACGCATCAAGGGCCGCTATAGCACGTCAAAGCTTTCTTCGGTTTAAATTTTCTGCTACAATACACTCAGGCGATTTTTAAATAATGTTTTCATGTCGATATAAAGTTGTTGCATAATGTTAAAACTAATCGTGGTAGTGGTATCTTTATAGGACTGTCGAACAGTGGCACGCGAAAGCGAATGTCCGGCGAATATCGAACCTAAACCTAACTATACCGCGCTCGGTGATCGCATGTTAATGCCAAGTGTAAACGCAGCCTTTGTGATGGGCCGCTGTCCCTGCATGATGGGCCGGTGTTCTGTCGATTTGTGCTACCCTGTCAGATTTTGCTACCTCCCATTAAAACAGTGGGTAGTACAATTCGACAATGAAAAATGCTACCTGTAAAATGATGGTTTATTAACGTCTACACCTACCACAACCCTAAACCTACCCTTGCAGTAATGCAAATACAGTAATTATGTGTTATATTTGCGGTTGTGGCTAGAAGGGATACAGCTACAGGAAACCAACAATAAATAATTTTTTCTACCAATTAGATTGTGTTTTATTAAAGTTTACACCTACCCCAACCCTAAATCTACCCTTACAGTAATGCATATACATTAAATATTGTTGTTCAACGTGAGAAAAAGGATGCAATATTACGCAGTAAACCCTGGTAGGACATTCTGACGGGTAGGATAAAATGTCAGGACACCGGTCCTTGGCGGGGGGGAAAAAAATGTACCGGCCCAAACGTCGGCGCACCAGGAAAATGCCCGGTATGCCAGATTATAAAGCTCCCAGTCCAGCACTGATATGAAATCACCTACTACAGTCAGTCAGACATTGAATATTATGGGCCTAAATTTTTTAAATTTTCTTTCAGGTAGGCTATACCTTTTTTTTTTTTTTTTTGGTTATATAGATATACTTTTTTCTGCATTCTACTTATTTTTATTTATTTATTTTCATTTAACTTTTTGATAGCCTACACAATGCCCTGTTGGGGCAACTTAATGGCCGCACTTTGTTCTGCACTATGCTTCCACCACTTCAAGACAAATGGATTTGTTGTTGGTTGTGTTTTCATATTCAAGAGATTATAAGCTAGATGCAGCTTTTTTGGGGTCCACATCGAATGTTCTTCGACTTTTATACATAATAAAATTGTTTATGAATAAGGATTGATCTGTTGAAACCAGTTATTTTGAGTTAGATGACAATGTTCTCCTCCTATTCAAATTTGACATTGAAGGTATGCATACAACATATTTGCTCACCACCGCACATTCAAATACGATTTGAGAAAAAAAAAAAAAAAACTGGGGAAAATAAATGCAGAACATGTCACACGACTAGGCTATATGAAACCATTCAGAAAAATGTGGGAACAGATGGGTTAACTGTTACACAAATCACAGTAAGGCTGTAACCACTGCCCGCGCCTCTGATTATTACTCGCACACAGAAACTTGTCAACACTACCCCGCGACTTTTATAGTAATAAAATAGTTTCCATACTGAATCGCTGCATTATATTTCTCAGCAACGACGTGTTTTTGAAGTAGGACTAAATTCACAGTTTCATCGTTTGTAGGGACAATCAGATGCAGATAATTAACACATGCACATTTCCTCTCTCTCTCTTAAAATGGGCATATTTGAGAAAAAAAATTCGAGCAGTTTGCTTCACTGAATATAACTGTCGGTCATTTAACATTTCTATCGTAAAACAGTTGACTAAACATTAAATGATTTGCAGCTTACATCTTACCTTGCTCTTTCAATGTTTTCAATCTTCGCGACGCGCTCAGCATCTCTGAACACTAAACCCCGCCTACTTTGATTTGATTGGCCAGTTCAATTATTTTGACATTAACGAGCGCTGTTAGCCCGCTGAGGCAGAGCAGATTGCAGATGTTACTTTTAAAGCTTTTTTGTCATCTTAACAAGAGCGCTGCGTAATGGAGGACAGCAGATCAGTACAAGAATTTCAAATATTGGGGGGGACTTGTCCCCTTCAGTGTCTATGATGGTTGCGGCCCTGGGCTACCCATACGTTGTGTCATTGCCACTATAACTTCCGCTGACTGACTGACCTCAGTAACCACTTACATAAATACGCTTAACCAAAAATTCAAACACGGGCTCTTTAACTAGTTTGCGTAACCACATCAAAGTCCCGCCTCCAGGCCTGCAGGTATTGGCTCAACGTCTCAGTTAGGGAGTTTTAATTGGATGCTGAGCTGACATTTAAAAATTCCGGAACTAATACCGCAGCTGTAAACAACCGCAGCGTGTCCTTTGGAGAAACGGTATGTTTTAGAGTGATTCAGTAAGTGTTGAGTGTGTATATGTATATCAAGACGCACATGCTAATGTTTCCGTTGTGCTTTGTTTTGATTTGCAGCAGTACATGGTTTAAAACCGGTTTGTTTCTACAGACATGCCGACCTCCCCCGTGAAGACACGGATTCCGCTGACAAGTTTTGGTCATCTTATTAGCGAAGTCAAGGTAGACAAATACCTTATAAATCACAAAATCTCATAATAAGGAAATAAAAACATTTTGAAATACAAAAATGCCAAAGTAATGTATATAAATAAAATATAAAAATAGATAGCTTTTGAAGTCCCTGCCATTTGGACATACAATGCAATTGTATGTTAGGTTTATTCAGTACCATGGTATGATATTACCACCTAAAACTATTACTTTCTTTTATTTTAAAGACGTGGTTTCATTCATAATTCCTTGTTATTTTATAAAAATGTATTTTTTATGACAGAGACAGCTCTTTGGGATTGATGCACCAACCCCAACGGAACTGACAGGATGGAGGAAACATTTTAACAGCTACACATTACAAGGACGCAGAAATGTAAGATCATTAAGGATCTGTCAGATTGTTTCATGATCAAAGACAACAGTAGCCTAGCATCCTGGCTCACGTCACCAGTATCTAAATGTGTCATTATTCCTCCCACTTATTCCCTTTTCCAGTTTGTTCTTGCCACATATGGTGTTCTTGCACTCACAGCTGCCGTCTACATGATGAGACGCAGCAGGAAGGAAGAACATGAAACAGCATCTGCCTCCTCATAAACTACAAATGGAATGTTAAAGGGGGTTAAGAATACAATAAACTATTTATGATCACTACATGAGTGGACTGTGCTTAATTAAGTTTGTGTTTCCACATGTCACTGGCCAGATGTTGCCTTTTTCTATCATGCACACAGATTGTCATTTAAAAAAAAAAATGAGAGTAGCGACAGCTCTGTTCTTCTATGATATACATACAAGTGTAATACATCCAACATTTCACTCATAAGTGAATGCAGATGAAGATGAGCTTGAGGGACAATGAAGTCCTGCTTACTTCACCAAGAGAAAAGTCTGTCGCTTGTGAACAATACATCCATGCCTGGATGTATTGTTCACAATAAAACCTATAACATCCATTTGGAATATTAATAAAGTGTAGTCTGCATGAAATTAAAATTCAATGTTTTATAATCGCGTTGTTGTTATTTTAAATCTTTTAGGTGATTTGCCAGTAGAGTGCAGTGTAAGCTTATTGTCAAGTTCGTTTCTTGGAAGCCATTTGCTTTATCTGTTCTAAAGGCAAATTGTGTGGTTATTTTAACAGCTGTTGGTTTTAGGTTAGTGAAACTAGCAGGTCAAATAAGGATGTTCTCCTGTAAAATGAAATGTTCAGAAATTATTTCAGAAATAGCAGTGCTGTTGTAATATGTTTTTTTTTTTTTTTCTGCTTTCTGTTTCAGGATTATCATGTCAGTTAATTGTGATCAGGTGTCATTCTGAAAGTGAATCTTCGTTTAAATGCAATTGTTGTGAAGTCTACAATATTCCATTATTATGCTAACCAACACATGACTGAAGTAGCCTACTACCCATTTTCTTTAATACAATCCATTTCTGCCATAAGTTTGTTTTCCTCTTTTAGGCATTACACTACAGTTATGTCAACTGTATCTCTCTGACTGTCACTATTTTTTCAAATATTTTCACCTGAATGTGATACGATCTATACCTGGGTCAACTAAAGTGAAACTGAAATGAAAAAGCACCTGTGTGCACCTATGATGGGATGTGGTAAATCTTTTTTTTTTCCTATAAAGATAGAGCAGCAGCCTTCTCAGCTGTAGTAAATTCTCTCTGGGTGAATGTGCAAGCAGTTGATGTCAATTGCATAAGAGCTTTAGTCTCTTTGGATTTTGGGGCTCATCTCATCATCTTAAAAGTCCTTTCTATCCCTCTTCATCTTTGGATTCATCTGCAGTACAGTGCAAGGTATTTTTTTTCTTCCTGAAATCTGCAAATAAAACATGCAAATTATAGCTAAATTAGATTAAAATAGGATTTATACTTAATTGATTGATTACTAATTATGGTTCAAACAAACATATCTGTGAAAGATATAAACTGGGATTTGATTTGTGAGTGTTTTCTAAAAAGAAAAAAAGACCTGAACTTAATGTTGGATGAATTATTCCAGGTTTAAATTCTGCTTTGCCACTCAGAGATACAGTTTATCAGATATTTTTAGAGATAATCTGATTACTACAAGAGTCAGAAGCAATCTACAGAAAGAACAGTTAATTGTACAACATCCGTTTAAAGTTGAAACCATGCATCCAGTTACCAGTGAATGCTGCTGTTTGTACAGATACAATAGTTGTCTGGTGCACTAAAAACAGACTGGACACTTTTTATAATTTTTTTCCCCTATAAGTAAAAATTATATAGTGTTTGTTAATGGGTGCATCAGGGCCATAACCATCATAGATTTCAAGGTGGATATAGTGGTCCTAATATTCAAAAGAATAATGATCAATATAGGATTTTTCAATGGCCGATTCATATAGGCGTTTACATTTAGCTTAATATTTATGTATTTTTTTGCAGTGGTCTGAAAGATAATAATTTTACTATAAAATGCTATGAACTATTGACCTGTATTTGTAGGCTACTAGAGGATGACGTAAATTTACATTAGTAGGCTATCATTTCAATAATTTTCCAAATTTACTGAAAATACCATTTTATTTCGTAGATGTGTAGCTCATATGTTTGTTTAGGGTTACAGTCTTAAACTAAATTAAACCAGGATAAAACCTGGTACTTTAACCCCTTAACCCTATCGTAAGACGAGCCGAGTTGAAGATCACGTGATTTAAAATAAACCATGCCTTGAAATGAAAGTGAAACACGCGCATTCAAAACAGCAGTCTAAATAATAACCTAAAATAAACACCGGTGAACACAAACCGCAGTTGCTTTTTTATAACAAGCTTTTTATGTTCATTATTTTCTGAATCACCAAGATTTCACCACCATTTTGAAAGTATTACACAGAGAGGCAGAGAGAGCTGCCAAAATCCAGCCCCATTCCTAAATCTAGTATTTCACTTTGCAGATTTCGCAGCGGGTAGTGTAAATAAAATACATTAAATGGCATAACGCGTGCATAAACTGAGACATACATCCTTCATCCAGACTCTGGTAGTTCTTGGAAGAGTTATTAGTATGCTAGAGGCCAGACCGCCTTGCTTTTTTGGATGCTTTCGCTTTCGCTCTTTAGTAATGGCCAGCCTATGAGAGAAGAATGATGTGTTACAACTAAAAATGCAGCATCGCAGGAAATCTTGACACAGTTCTGGAGAAGTTTGGCTTAGACAACATCAAACTGCATTTGCGGTAAGTGGGCTAGAGGCTTTTCATCTGAGACCGGACTGGAGGTGTTTCCTTCACCTTTAATTTCACCGAGACGTTATCCGTGGATTAAACACCGCTTTATGGAAACTTTTCGGTACACATGAAGCTTAATGGTTATTCCTAAAAGTGTAGGTGACATACATTAAAAATCGTTAAATAGTTTAACTTGTAGCGCACCGTTTTAATATCATGTGACACCTTGGGGTGCTTTCGAGAATAGCCGATGTTCTGGTATTTCAGAGAAGGCAGGGGGCTTCGCTTTTCATGTGGGCTACTAACCGTTAAACGCTTATTTCCATAAAGACCGTATAACATCAAAACTTTCAGAGAATTAAATAGACAACCAAAAACACCACATTAGTTATTTATGATGGTTTTTATGTTTCAAATGTATGTTTAAAATATAAAATGCATTCATATAAATTATTTAAATATTTAATATTTTTGTAATGTTTTTGATATGGATCTTGATTCTTAGAGTAGCCCATATTAGCTACGCGTGAGGGAAATTGTTTTCCTTTGTCACCGTGACAAAGTTTTCGAGTAGAGAAAAGTGAGACATTTTCTAAACTTCTTCTAAATGTCACCGTTGCATTAATATTGATTTCAAACGTTTTTCTTACAAATTTTAAAAAATGTGGTGTAACCAAGAGCCATCAAGTAAAAGTACAGCCTACTTTAACTTTGATACAGTACACACAGTTCTCAATGTATATAATCATTCTTTTTAATCATCAGATTTTCAAACATGATTTTTCAAACGAATACACTCTTCAGGATGCCATAGAAGAACCTTTTTTGTCTAAATGGTTCCATAAAGAACCTTTCTGTTTCACAAAAGGTTCTTTGTGGCGAAAGAAGGTTCTTCAGATTATAAAAAGGTAAGAAAGAGATGGTTCTTTAAAGAACCTTTGACTGAATGTTTCTTTGTGGAACCAAAAATGGTTCTTCTATGGCATCGCTGTGAAGAACCTTTTAAGCACCCTTATTTAGCGTATGTTCTTAGGGTTGCTCCATTTGACCTGAACAAAATGTGCCTTTTCATAAAAGTTCAAAAAGTGATTTGACACTAAGATGCAAGGGTCTACAGGGGTCTTCTCTGTGTTTTCTTATCAAATGGCAACAACTGTAGGCTATGTTAATTACACCACACTGACTTCATAGAGCATCATCTGCATAGAAAGGGTAGGCTTTCTGTTTCGTAATGAAGAATTTAATTAAAGCTGAGTGCACTTGAAATCAGTGTGCTTTCTTGCACATGCACTTCTCGAATGTGTCCGTGCAAGAGCCATTCCCACCTCTTGATGTTAGAACTCTTTGTTTCTTTGAACAGGCGGCACGGAATCATTCATCTATGCTTTAGGACCATGGAGGAATGGTATGAGTGGGCCCTGATTCAGAATGGTCCAGCATAATGACTCTGACCATGCAGTTGCGCGACAGGGGCCATCCAAGCCACCTGAGTCCCCTAAACCCTGTGCTGTCCCACCAACACACTTTCACCCCTTTCGGGACCAGCGGGAATGTGACCTCATCACCCAGGCTGTGGATTACTTGAACCACAGTGGATTTTACTGGGGTCCCTTGGAAGTAGATGAAGCTCACACGCGACTGGCCAAACTTCCTCTTGGGATGTTCCTGATCCGGGACAGCATGCAAGCAAATGTTTTCTTCACTCTCAGCTATCGAGCTCCCGAGGGCCCGACTAGCGTGCGAGTTCTCCTGAAGGATGGAGGATTCAGTTTAGCGGGCAGTAAACATTCATTCCCTTGCCTTTTTGGCCTGCTGGGATACTATATTGCGTCCCCAAAAAAGAGTCTGAGTATGCCGTATCGCGGAGAAGCACCGCAGAGTCTGCAAGAACTGGCAAGAAGAGCTGTGGTGCGGAGTTTCGGGAAAGATAGTATTCAACATCTGCCCGTGAGCAAGAAACTTAAAGAATTTCTGTGGTTGTACCCTTTTAGTATATGAATGTGTGTAGTTTATATGAAGATGTTACAGATGTCGCAGCTCTTTAACAAAATACGATTTATTGGAACCATTATCTCAAAGTACATTTCAGATGGTGGGGTCACATTAGAGGAAATTCAGCGAAATTTCACGGGGCAAAAAATGTCCTTTGTTTGTTATCAAAAGTGCCGAATCTGCTCACACAGAAGTTACTGTAAAACCAAGCAATTTTCTTTTAGGCAACGGGGCAAATTTGCACAAAGAACCTGAACACAAACTTTAAGTTGGTTGTCCAAAATTTCTTTGGAAACGACTGGATTTTGCATGCTAAATTTCGCTGAGGTAATTGTGACCACTCCTATAGGATTCTGTGCTCTTCACTGACCCGTCTAGAACATGTACTGTATTTATGTGTGTAGTGATTGTTTGGACTATTCTACGATATTAACAATGCACTACAAAACATTTTTATTTAATTTTTTTAATGTGCAGGAAGATCAGTGCAACACCACCACAGGCCTTCAATTGCTTTAAAGCAGTCCCGATGGTACTGGGCCAGTGCAGAGTTTGAATTTGTGTAAAATGAGTGGTTTAACAATTTAGTTTCCTTTTCATAGTATTGTCTGTCTTTACATATATGAATGTAACTGACCACAAGGCACTGGTGATGTCGCTATCAGTAGGAATTATTATTTGAATTATTTTTATGTATTGGTACATATATACATGTAGGTTATGTAATCTATAGTATGTATTGTATGGCAACACATTCTGCTATGCAGAAATATGCATTTCACCTACTGAGACAAGGGTTTTATTTGTTTAGGATTGCTTTTTATTATTAAAGATAAATTATTTGATGTGATTTAAAGTTGATTTTATCGTCATCTCTCTCTGACTATTTCTCTTTCACTTCTTTTGTTCTAACGGGTAAGTTTATTTTAATGTGGCCCAACCATAAAAAGAATCAGTAACCTCTCATATACTGCCTTTACAGAAACGGCCCCATCTAGGGGAAGATATGAGGATTATATAAAATATGAAATTTTTAAGCAACACATTTTTCTCTCTTTCCATTTTACACTTTTACAATAGGATTACTTTTATTGAAATGGCCTGATTTTATATTTGCCAATTACTGCATGTCATCATGTGCTTGTCAAGCCATCTGTACATGTTTAAAATAACTGTGTTCATGTTGTGTATTTGTCTGTATGGTCACATCAGAAGCAGTACTGAACAGAAGCACAGTTTAAAAGCACAAACCACAGCCATACATACACAGACAGACCACTGAGCTTAAAGAAATCACATCCTCAGGGACAAAAACAGGAAAACATTTGTTTTACCTCCATATCTACCAGTTCCTTTGACAATTCTTTTGCGGAATAAACCAGGAAGGCATGTTTTGTTCTTGCATTTCTCACAAAAAAAAAAAAAAGAAGAAAAAAAGAAAGAAAATGGAAAATGATCTCATTACATTCAGGACAGAAACCTGAAACAAAGACATTCATTGTGATTCTGTCCTGAATACCTCACATACCTTATGCAGGAGAGGACATCTACATCAGTGCATTTATTCAACCAGCAGATGCTTTATCCAAAGCAGAGTTATATTAGTATTATTTATGTTTATACTATAATAGTATCGATATTTTAAGTTAGCTTTTATTTCTGTATTTTTAGTAATTTTAGTATTTTTTAGTAATTTTAGCACTTAAACTTCAAGTTTTTCATCTACTACTATTTATATTTTGTTACTATTACTACTATACTACTATTTATATTATACCACAACAACTGTGCTTCATCCTAGAGAGAAAAGTATGAGAATGAGATCATATTTGTGTATATATAGTTTTTTTTTTTGTGTTATATTTTTTATTTTGTCCTTAAACCAACACAGGACCATGCAAAAACAAAACAAAACAAAAACAAAAAACTAGAAGGACAGGGAAAAAAAGGAAAAGGGTTGGATGATTTTACAACCATAGAATTACATAAGTTCCTCCAGTTTTATACATAGTTTAACAATGTTACACATATATTTCTAGTCCAGTGGGCACAGGGAATATGCTGACCATGCAAAACAATAATAGGGGTCAGTGTGTATATAGTTATATATATCTGGACAAGATGTACAGGACAACAGCCAAAGACCACAGTATTCTCTCCTCCTCAGACTCTCAGAAATAAAGGTACAAAAGCTGTCACTGGGGCGGTAACTTTTCAAAAGGTACATGTTTGTACCTAAAGGGTCCATTTTGGTACCTTAAAGGTACATATTAGTACTTAAAGAGTACATATTTGAACCTAATAGGTACAAAAGTGTACCTTTTGAAAAGGTACCGCCCCAGTGACAACTTTTGTACCTTTATTTCTGAGAGTGCAACCAAAGCCTCTTGAGATTCATTCAGCATCCAACCACTGGAAGCCATTCTCTCATCAGAAGTTAGTAAGAGCAGAAACAACATACAAGGCTCAACCAAGCATTTCAATGAGTTTTACCACTGTGATGACAGGAAATGTTGTCACGGCCAAAGTATTCTTTCTGCATGCCTTGGCATCACCTCTCTTTGACGTCCATTAATCAGTAAGTCCTTTAACAAAACTGCCTTTGTGTTGTGTGGTACTGCTGTACTTATAAATAAAAAAACCTGAAAGACAGAAAGAGAGCAAGATTAATTGCACTTCAGTGTTTAATGCTTTCATATCTCAAAAATGACTATGACATAGTACATTCAAATTAAAATTTTAATTCTTTATACGGTCTGTTCGTTTTAGTATCTGGCATGCATGTGGCTGTGAAGCAGCATTACTAGTGAACATGAAATGCTCCACGCAACCAAATTTCTTCCATAATTGGCATTTTTCCAAGCGAAAGAAAATCATTCAGCGAGAAAAAAATGTTGAGGTTGATTTTATCCATCAGCAGTTGATTGGACCATGACGAGAGCATTGCCCACATGAATGGTGTCAGGTGATTGAAGGGAAAAGAATTAAAAAGCAAAAGTGTTTTGTAAAAAAGGAAGTAGTATCAGATTGGGGAAAAACAAAAATGAAGGCAACATATTTTACGAGGAATAACACACATCAGTGAATCATGCACAGTAAGAAAAGGAAAGTGGTGTATTAAGTTTTGATTTCCTGTTGACTTTGAAGGTGTGACATTTTTACTAATATGTATACTAATATGTGACCCTGGAGCACAAAACCAGTCTTAAGTCGCTGGGGTATATTTGTAGCAATAGCCAAAAGTACATTGTATGGGTCAAAATTATCCATTTTTCTTTTATGCCAAAAATCATTAGGATATTAAGCAAAGATCATGTTCCATGAAGATATTTTGTAAATTTCTTACCGTAAATATATCAAAACTACATTTCTGATTAGTAATATGCATTGCTAAGAACTTCATTTGGACAACTTTAAAGGCGATTTTCTCAGTATTTTTTTTTGCACCCTCAGATTCCAGATTTTCAAATAGTTGTATCTCGGCCAAATATTGTCTGATCCTAACAAACCATACATCAATGGAAAGCTTATTTATTCAGATGTATAAATCTCAATTTAAAAAAATTGACACTTTTGGTTTTGTGTCCCAGGGTCACATATGTGTTAATCTAAGTCATGTGCGTGTCACTCAAATACATAAATTTAAATCAAACATGTTATACCTACACTATTGGATTATACATTATATTTTTATTCAGGAGTATGTGAAAGGGAGTTACTTTCATTTCTTCAGTCTTTTAGCAACGAATGTTTAAAGATCTTTGATTTATACCTCCCACAGTGCTTACTAAAAGACATAAAGCGGACGAAACTTGTTATGTCTCTTTTTGTTATCCACTCCTTAAAGCCTAATCCCTGTGCAAAACAAGAACTGTTGACCTCATTCAGTTAAACTAACACTTGGATCCGGGCTTTAATCCTATTGCTTAATTGGGGTTTAGTGATATTTAGTGATACAGATATATTCTCATTTGAAAATATATAGATATATTCTCACTGAACAGATGTCTCTCACACCTGTTCAGTGAGAATCTTAAAATTGCTACTTTGTCATGTACAGTGGCCACAAGGGGGCATTGCTTCCCTCTATTACACTGTTGATCTATCAAGTTACATTTAGCTGGTGGTAATTCCTTGGATTTTACTATTTTGATGGGACGTTTTAAAACACATATCATTCAAAAATAAAATCAAAGGACTAAATGGGAGCTTAGTTAGTCAAGAAACCTGATTCTGAAAACATTAAATCCCTATAAAGGAGTAGAATGAACAAGAATAACTCCTGTAGCAGCAATAAGAGGGAAAGTAAGAATATGAGATTTGAGTGAAGTGTGATCAGGAACAATTTATACATCTTAAAAATGAAGTGTAATGAGGTTTGTCGTAACAGTTATAGTGTGTAATGTATGCGTGTTCACATGCCTGATCACTGCGGCACATTTACTGTGCATGTGCACAGGCCCCTGATAGAAAATCTGAGATGTGATAAATAATAATCAACTGTAAAAATTACATAAAACCAAATATTATAATTTCAATATTTACTGGCACAACTGCTGTTGACCAAGTGTGGGCTGTGTGTTTGTCTGTACACATTATTAAATGTTCACCGTCTTGCACGACTTCTTCAAACAAAATAACTGGTGTGCTCTGTTGTAACAAAAAGAAACAAATGTGGCTCTTTGTGAAATAACTCTGCAGGACTGGTTCCACCAGAAACCTGTGATTTCCCAGAAATCATATGACAGTTTTTACATCAAGGAAATCAGTCAGCACCCATGCTTTTATTCACCAACTGAGTGATAACTATTCTGGATTCCTGCACTTAAAATGTAATGTAATTTAACCAGGCAGGTTTTCAAAGCCAACAGCAATTACATTAAACTAGAACTGACTGGTTTATTTTTGCGGTCACTAAAGAATTGAATGTGCAACCAAACACTCAGATTTAACTGAAATACTTTGTGGTACATTGTTAGCATTTTCATTTGAGAAGCTGGATTGCTTTAGGCTGTGTGTATGCGTTACAGTGATTGCATCTTGTCAATGGTTGGAACGACACCTTGGGGTTTTCCCAGAGCTAAGAATGTTACATCACGTCATTTGCATAAACATCACAAAGTATTTGTCTATAAAAATAAACTTCCAGCTATATGATTACAGACAAGGTGATTAACATATCGGATCAGTTTCACTCTTTGCGTTTTAAACCTGTCAAAGGGTTCAAGCGTATCTTGGGCCCACAGTTTTTCATGCACCTTGCTGAAACACATGCAAATGGTTTCTTGGACTCAAAAGTCTGTTTTTTTTGCCTAGATGAGAGAGACAGACAGTCTCAATTAATCTTTCTAATTTTAGCTCTGTTTCCATAGCTAATGTTCTGGAAAAACTCTGGAAATTTAGAACCAATAAAACGTATCACCTAAACACAAAAGGATTTCTTTGTGTAGGAGATGAACACTGAGAGTGTGTCTCTTTGTTTGATTTGAACCAGACTAGTCATGTTGAGAACAAATCTGCATTCTTTAAAAAACCAATAAGATGCCCTCTTTTGATAAGGTTACCTGATGCCCTCTGGTGGATAATATTATGGATGTTCTTAATATAATTGTGATTTTTTTTTTCTTCATAAAATACCTGAAAGCACTCAATACACATTTTTCACTGTTTCAGCAAAAATAAATAAATAAAACAAATAAATTCCTCAATATTGAATACAAACAACAGATACAGAATTATTGTTTTGCACATTTTAACATGTTTTCCAGGAAACATGCAAGTATAAATCTTCAGTCAGCTGCTTTCAGGATAAAATACCCAGGCTTTGACGTTATGGTTGAGAAAATGATTGCACACACAAAATTGAATCGTGTCACACAGTAGTTAATTATTAAAGGAATAGTTTACACAATTTTAATTTGATATACATTATATATGAGTTTGTTTCTTCATCAGAACAGATTTGGAGACATTTAGCATTATGTCACTTGCTCATCAGTGGATCCTCTGCAGTGAATGGGTGCCGTCGGAATGAGAGCCCAAACAGCTGATAAAACATCACGGTGATCTACACGACTCCAATCATGTGTTTCTAATAAACAAATGTTTTCCAAAATGTATTTATTAAAATCTGGAATAAAAAGTATGGACATGGTTTAAATATGGCTAGCTGTGAAACAAACAATATTCAAGTTAAAATGTATGAGATTGAAACAAATTGGATTTATTGATAAGAAATATATAAACTTGGTTAATGTGCATTTAAAATACATGCAGTTTATTACTTTTACACAAATCTTATTCTTTCTCGTTTCATTTATGTATGACCAGCAAATATACACTACATTAAGATTTATATGCAATTAAAATACATAAATATTAAGCCTAAAAATGTTTAGAGTGTATAGAGTTGTCTTCCTACTTGACTTCCTATGTTCTACTTCCAAATGTTCTCTAGCAAGTTATTTTTGCTCTTATGATTCCCTGCCTTAGTATCTTTGTGTCATTCTGATTGGTCCATCTGTAAAAATCTTCTTCTGTATCGTCTCGCTCCCATTCTCACTCTCTCTCTCTCTTTGGCATGTCAGTTTTGCAGCCATGGAGTCTATATGTGGATAATGATCTTAGTCATTCTCATGCAGAAAGAGAGAGAGACATTGTCCAGGTGAAAACAGTGTAAACTGCAATAGTGTAAAGAGATGGCAGCATAAGAAATGTGGGTTTGACACTGTCAGAAAAACACTCTTCTCACTACCCACATCTATTAAAAAACAACTGACACTTTGCTAAGGTATACAAGTATGGAGGATTGTTGATTGAATATGGCAGCTCAAGAGAAATTTTTATTAACTTTTAAGCAAAACCATAAATTTGAGAGAGAAAATACATTATCAATCCAACTGAGTGTGTGAATGTAACCTTGGACTCAACTAGGTATCCACATCTGCATTAAGTGATTATTGAGATGCAGCTCAAGACACGTGACTTACTGTAGACTCCAATAACAATTTTGAAGGCCTGCAAGTATTTGCAATTCCTGCGACTCAGACGTGAGGTGAGTCATACTTTTACAGACCAAACATTGAGTTTTTACAGCCCACAAAAACTGTGCAGCAAAATAATCAGCTGCAACTTGGCTCATCTTTAAAAAACTAATGAAGAAAGGTACTGTGCACTGAAATGTTTTGTAATTTTTACATAAAAAAAATACTGTACAATGCTACAGTAATGCAAAGTAAAATATTGTCAAATGTATGGTTTTTGCAGGTACCAAATAATTTTATGTTGAAAACAGTTTAGTTGATTGTAATTTTTATTATCAGAAATGTACATTAAGATGTTTTGTGTTAAATTATATGTTATTTACGTAATGTTTATTGCATTATTTTAGTGCCCTGGTGGTGAAATACACAGTTGAGTTGTGAAATATACAGGCAATATGACATTCTGTGGTACCTGAAACATTGTTACAGTATTTTTTACTGTGTGTTTCTGGAAACCACAGATGCAGGGTTTTTTTTTTACCATAAATTTAACAAGAGTGTAAAACAGAGTTTTTAAGACCAGAAACATCAAGACAGAACAGGAGACCTCTTGATGTCCAGATCCAAAGCAAAAACTAGACTTATCAACTTTTTTTTCTTTTTTTTTAACAATACCAGCAACACTTGTGGAGACGTCAAAATATTCAGAAAGTGTAACTGAAAAGAATAATAATGTCCGTTTTGCCAACACGTTTTGGCACACAGGCTGAAAGGTCGTAATGTGAGAAATGCGCTTAATGAACAGAAATACAGAAAAGCCTAAACCCATTCCAGCAGTCATTTGCAAAATCTTATAAGAAAGTTGTCACATTATTTTAAATGGTTTCCAATCCCAGAAATTCCAATTAAATTCTGACAAAAATGCCATCTTTTTGTGAACATAAACATGAACCTTAATAATGGATTTCCCTGATGAACACTAAATGAAAACAAAGACTTCTGGGCCCACCAAAGAGGACAGGAGCTGTGGAGGCTTCTTTCCCCTGTGTAATGTTATGAAAACATACTGTGCCAAAAACACTGGAAATAGACTGTGTCTGTTGTCTGAGACCGTAAGCAGTGACCCAAATCCAGATCAAGACATCAAGTAAAAAGACCCAGACTAATGCCATGTTTATGTCATCTACTGAAGCCTAAGACCAGGACCACAAGGTCAATGTCAAAAGTCGATTCCCTGGGAAAACACAAAATGTCCAGTATACCCATTTTCCCACTATCAGTACTTGACTTTGACTTTACAAGTGAGGGGTGGTTCTGTTATGTAATGAATTTAATACAATGCCTCTGGTGTACTTTGGTATTATTCAATGCACTTTATATTGCATGGCAGGAGTGTATGTGTAACACAACAAATGTGGACTTTGTTGCAGATATCTGAGCTACAGAAGGCACAGGACTTCGGGGAAAAACTGTCCCACTCAGAAATCCAAAGTAGGTTATAAAGTAACCAAGAAGCCTGAAGCAGAGCTCTGCTGAGATCCTTTACACAAATATGTTATATATATTCAGTGAGGTACAAACATTTAGGGATGTTTTTGTGATTTAAACTTGGACATAAACAGAATTTATTTATTTATTTTTTAAATTTTGAAACTTTGGATGTACTGAGACAAAAGATGTTTGGAGCATTCTCATTCTTTACTGTGCGATTTATAATAGTCCTTTACGAATTGTTGCTTGTCAGACTCAGACTGTAACACAATCCCAGCTATAAGCCATGTCACACTCAGTTGTTATTAATGTCAGACTGTACGACAGTGAAGACTTACGCAAAGAGACTCATCCAGAGTTTTACATCATCAATCCGTGACATGTTCAGTGATGTGAGCTGAATTCAAAAACAATCTCTACTGTTAATTTTGATCAAGGCTCGTGTTGAAAATACAACTGACGAAGGCCGAAATGTCTGTTTTTTATCCCCTGCTTTTAACTTCAATGGAAGATATTAGAGTGCAGACCAATCTTTGTACAACCCGAATTCCAGAAATGTTGGGACGTTTTTTAAATTTGAATAAAATGAAAACTAAAAGACTTTCAAATCACGTTAGCCAATATTTTATTCACAACAGAACATAGAGAACATAACAAATGTTTAAACTGAGAAATTTTACACTTGTCCACTAAATGATTTGATGCCTGCTACAGGTCTCAAAAAAGTTGGCACGGGGGCAACAAAGGGCTGAAAAAACAAGAAATTTTGATAAGATTCAGCTGGGAGAACATCTAGCAAGTAATTAAGTTATGTGACATCAGGTCTGTAACATGATTAGCTATAAAAGGGATGTCTTAGAGAGGCAGAAGCTCTCAGAGGTAAAGATGGGCAGAGGCTCTCCAATCTGTGAAAGAGTGCGTAAAAAGATTGTGGAATACTTTAAAAACAACATTCCTCAACGTCAAATTGCAAAGGCTTTGCAAATCTCATCATCTACAGTGCATAACATCATCAAAAGATTCAGAGAAACTGGAGAAATCTCTGTGCGTAAGGGACAAGGCCGAAGACCTTTGTTGGATGGCCGTGGTCTTCGGGCCCTCAGATGACACTGCATCACTCATCGGCATGATTCTGTCATTGACATTACGCCTACATTATCAGTACATATTGATAAAACATATCATTATGCCAACTAAAGCTCTATCATGCAAAAAGGAAGCCATTTGTGAACATGGTCCAGATATGTGTCCCGTGGGCCAAGGCTCATTTAAAATTGACTGTTTCAAAGTGGAAAACTGTTCTATGGTCAGACGAGTCCAAATGAGTTATTTTTGTTGGAAATCACAGACGCTGTGTCCTCCAGGCTAAAGAGGAGGGAGATCTTTCAGCATGTTATCAGCATTCAGTTCAAAATCCAGCATCTCTGATGGTATGGGGGTGCATAAGTGCATGCGGTATGGGCAGCTTGCACTATGAATGCTGAAAGGTATATAAAGGTTTTAGAACAACATATGCTCCCTTCTAGACGACGTGTATTTCAGCAGGACAATGCAAAACCACATACTGCAGCTATTACAACAGCATGGCTTCGTAGTAGAAGAGTCCGGGTGCCTGCAGTCCAGATCTTTCACCTATAGAGAACATTTGGCACATCATTAAATGAAAAATACATTAAAGACGACCACAAACTCTTCAGGAGTTGGAAATCAGGAAAGAATGGGACCAAATTCCAACACCAAAACTCCAGAAACTCATAACCTTGATGCCCAGATGTCTTCAAACTGTTTTGAAAAGAAGAGGAGATGCTACACCATGGTAAACATGCCCCTGTCCCAACTATTTTGAGACCTGTAGCAGGCATCAAATTTGAAATTAGCTCATTTTGTGCATAAATTTGTAAAATTGGTCAGTTTAAACATTTGTTATGTTATCTATGTTCTAGTGGTTTTGTTGTTGCTGCACTAATTGCGTCACCAGATTCTGTTCAGGTTCAGTTCTAATGGGTCATGACTTGAGAAGCCACACTGCAGGATCGTGCATCAAAACTTCTGACGCTGGCAAAATTTCATCAGAGGAAAAATTTGATTGCAATGGTCCTTAATCTTTGGCTGGTGGATATGTCAAACTAGTGATGAATGACAACAGATCTTGGCCTAAAATCAGAAGAATCTTTTAGGATTCACAAAATTTAGGAGGCCAAATCGTGGCTAAAATTATACAGTATGCAGCCAGCTTTACAGAAATGTCTTTGTTTATTTTTATCTGTTGATTGTTTGATTGAGTTAAATAATTACTTCAGTTGAATACTTCTCAAAATTAAATAGGATATTGTGAGTGTAACATGCCATCTGTTTCTAATTTCCTTTATTGTTACTAACACTGAGTGGTTAAAGGGATGGTTCATGGTAATAACTTATAACATGCAAGAAGTGTTCTTGTCATGTACATTTTAACAGACACGCCAATGTTCATGTGTAGACACCATTGAAGTTAAATAGTGGAATAATAGCCTGTGTGTCTGAATATGTGTGGTTCCTGGCTGTTGTCGGATCTGTGGTGTATCCAGGACACCATGTGTGTGTTGCGTCAGAGTATGTGTTAGGCCCACGCGTGCTCCAGATATTGGCTCGGAGTAAAACCGTCAGTACAGAAACTGTGGAGCAAAGCACATGCTCACTACAGTGAGCCATTCAGCTTGATGAAGCTAACCATGCAACCCTAAATTAGCGGATTACACTTAGATGAATAAACACACACACACACAAGCCATCACACAAACCCCCATTAGATCTGAACGCTTCTTAATAAATCATTATCAGACAGGACAGTGCGTCTCCTCCCTCAACTTAATGACCAGCTGACTTTTACAAATGTCCTTCTGCACATCCTCTCTCCTAATGGCTAAAGTGCAGTGACACTGGGGTTGCGGGATTGTAAATCATTCAAGTTAGTGTCACACACTTCAGTGATTTACACCCGTAGAGGGAGTCCGTTTAAGCTCTAACGAACTGACTTTTGTGTTGCATGTCATGAGCTAAAACATGTTGTATTGGCTTCCATTGACCTTGATAACAGTTATTAAAGAACCTGAAACTTGAAGAGTCGATGTAACATACAGTAAGCTGGGTTGCCAAACTCTGAACAACGTAAAACGTCATTATATTAAAATAAATACGAATTATGTCATTATATTAAAATTAGTGCTGTCAAACGATTAATCGCGATTAATCGCATTCAAAATGAACGTTTTTGTTTACATAATATATGTGTATATACGGTGTATATTAATTATGTATATATAAATACAAACACATACATGTATATATTTAAGACAGATATATTATGTTTATATATTAAATATACTTATATATAACATATAAGAATATAAATATATAAATGAATACATGCAAATATTTTCAAAATACATACATGCATGTGTTTGTATTTATAAATACATAATAAATATACACAGTACACATACAAATATTATGCAAACAAAAACTTTTATTTTGGATGTGATTAATCGTTTGACAGCACTAATTAAAATAAATACAAATTACTGTAAATTTAGTATCTCTCCATGAAAGAGATATTTGTTAGGATAGGATAATATTTGGCCGAGATACAAGTATTTGAAAAACTGGAATCTGAGGGTGCAAAAAAAAAAAAAAATATTGAGAAAATCACCTTGTCCTAATGATTTTTGGTATAAGAGAAAAATCTATTATTTTGACCCATACAATGTATTTTTGGCTATTGCTACAAATATACCCCAGCGACTTAAGACTGGTTTTGTGGTCTAGGGTCACATATGATATTATTTAAAATTTAGTATAATTTCCTTAGTCAGAATTGGAAAAAATAATAATTGTTTTCAAACCAGTTTCCAAACAGTCCCTCCTGTCTGCCAGGTATAGACTCGAACTAATAGAGCAACGCTAAAAGCACCACAGAGCCACAGTGTTTACACTCATTGGGGAAATCAACCATGAATGGCTTATTTATAGCTGTCTCTGCACATTAAACTGGGATAGAAGAAAGTATTTTAACATTGAAAAATTTAAACACACCTTTAATGCTGAATTGCGCAAGCTGGGATAGGAGAAAAAGAAAAGAAAGAAAGGATTTAGAAGTTCTAAATAGCTTGTACCTAACACAGATGAAATTTATCATTTATCAACGTATAATTATCATATAATTATCATCACCCAAATTCACCACAAGCAGAATAAAAATGACATTTTAATATAATTTAAATTATAAATTGTGGATACGTCATAATTTAATAAAAGTATATTTAAATTAATATAACTCATATGACTTATTTACATAAAATAATTCATATTAGTCATATAAATTAAATGTTAATATTAATCATTCACCACTGATCAAAAGTTTGGGATCAGTAAGATTTTTTCATGTTTTTGAAAGAAGTCTCTTTTGCTCATCACATTTACTGTAAAAACACTAATACTGAGAAATTTTTATTTCTATTTTATATATTTCTCTTTTTAATTTTTATTTGTTTATTTATTTTAAAATGTATTTATTAAAAAGTATTCCTGTGATGGCAAAACTGAATTTACAGCATTATTCTAATATGTTGATTTAACGCTCAAGAAACATTTCATTATCAACACTGAAAACATCATGTTTAATATTAACATTTTCTTCAGGATTCTTTCATGAATAGAAAGCTGAAAAGGACAACATTTATTTGGATAAAAATATTGGTCCCACTTTATACTAGGTGTCCTTAACTACTATGCACTTACATTTAAATTAATCATTTGGAACAATGCACTTATTGTGTACATACATGTTTTTTCATTGTACTTATATTTTTAAAAATACCTGTATGTAGTTACATCTGTAATTAATTTCTGTAATTACATTTATAATTACTCTGTTGACCCATCCCTTACAACTTAACCCACCCTTAAACCTACCCATACCACCAAACCTGTCCCTAAGCTTACCCATATAACACCTCAATAGCAGTAAAAGTGTTTTGCAATACAATAAGTACATTGTACTTATTTTTTGATGTAAGCACATAGTAGTTAAGGCCACCTAATATAAAGTGACAGCTGAATTCCTGGTTCCCAGTATCAAGTTAAGTCTCTTGACTAAACACAGGAACAGGCAATATCTGAAACAGTTCAAATCTGATATAATAATCCAATCTCAAAACTATGTACAGTTTTGTTGAGTTTGCACGATTTGCTAATGCATCCAGGCGTCTATAGTCAGTTCCTGCAGTTCCATCCCCCAGCCACCAGATGTCTCACCCTACTGCATTGCTACGATTTAATTGAACGCACCTGTGCTTTGTTTACTGTTTGAAAGTCTGTTTAAGCAGCCTGGATCTACAGTCACCATAAGTCTTGATAGTGTAAACAAGCAGTTGAGTCGCTTCAATTGCATTCTTGTTTGTTGTATTTGGGTTATGCCATATTTGGATTTGTTTGTCTTATGTAAACTGATTACTACGGAGTGTGCATGCCTTATTTCTATGATTACTGCATTAGCCTTTTACCATTCTGCTTATTTTACTGTCTGCAAGAGAATTCTCACTTTGTCACAATCTGATATGTAACAAGGTGGGAACAGTAAACTGAAATAATCATTGACATACACTACAGTACAGTAAACACCATAATTCAAGCTTGTAGAGTTTTTCTCCATTCTGCATCACAGCACTTTCTTTCTAGTAAGTCTGAAAAGCTTAGTCGATTAGCTGGTTAAGGGATGTGTAATTACAGCTGGCGCTAAACTCTGCATTGAAGCGGTCCTCCAGGAACAGGACTGGACACAGCTGTCCTATCAAATAAACCTATCAAAATAGTGAGACACTGAATCGCTGGTCTTTAAATGGTCTTAAAACTGTCTTTTTGGGTAGCAGTGAAATTACCCCTTGCATTACATTCTTAATCATATGGTGTGATTTCTGTGGTGGAAACGAGAGCATATCATTGTCCAGCTGGCTGTTTATGAGTTTTTGCAATATTGTAACACCTTGCTCATTAGCATTCAGAAGAGCCTTCAAATTCTCTCCTCATTCATCTCATTAATTGGATCATCTGACTGAAATTACCATCATCAAAAAGCAAATTATCCTATAAGTATGTTGACCAGATGCCACTTTTTTTTTTTTTTTTGCCAGAACAGTTATATATGGGATAAATTTCAGACCAATCCAGGTCTCAAATAAAAAAAAAGGGACATCTGGTTCAGCTATACATATGCTTTCAGTTTGAATTTAGACATTTTTACCCCTCCACTTATCTGCAATTACAAATATAGCTAAAACTGCAAAGCTCACTATTTTGAATACAAAATGAGAATTCAAATTCATTTAATGACCATGTGCTGGATATTGAATACACGAAGCTATGAAAACCTCTGTAGTTTATGTCTTTCATATTTGATGTACAGTATGTGTTTGTGATGGCTTTTGTTATTGAATTAGTAACAGTGTTGACCTGAGATGACCTCTGATTTAGTATGTATTGTTTCTTGTAAGATTGCTTGGCAGCCTCCACATTGCATTGTGATAATACTGCATCCATTATTCAACATCATTTCACACTATGTACTGTATCATTCTGCACTGAGCGTATTAAACAGGAATCAATGTAATAAATTGAACTATTTACTACAAAATTGGACATCCTGCAAAATGACATCGCAAATAAAATGAGACATTAAGCTTTCTCTAGTGAATGAATCACTGCATTCAAGGAAAAATTATGCTGTTTTCTGTGTTATCTATCTATTATTATAAATTAGATGAAGATAGGTTCAAATTTTAATTCAAACTAAAGGTTACAGATTATTTTAAAGACATTATAAACACCCCACCACTCTCTTATGTCTCCGCTTATGTACAGAATGTGATTTTCACAGTATGTGTGAAAGCATGCATGTTATATGTGAGGCCATGCATGCACAGCAGGGCTCGTGTGAGTGCATTTGCTTTTGTATGTTGTGTATAAAGAAAGATGCATTAGGAACTAAGATTAGATTTCATTTAAACTAATTGCAAATGCAATTAGTTTAAATATTTTTCATAACGGCATAATTAACATTATAGTAAACACCGTCTTAGTGTTTTGTTTTGAATCACTTTCTGGGATAGATAGGGTGTTAAAGTGTAAAAGTTTGCTCTCTGACTACTTAATAAAAAAAAAGTAATTGCAAAAGATGGCTAGAGATATTATGGTGCGTCAAAGCTAAAACTGTCATGCAAATACTATTGTTAACGTGAAACACTGCTGTTCTATTGAGTGAATGTATGTTTGTGAGTGTGTGCGCACATTTGTCTCTGTGTGAAGGGGGTGTGAGTGTGTGTTTTATGTAATGTAGCATGGTCTGTTTGGTAACAAAAGTGGTGACACTGAAAATTGGGTTACCATGGAGACAGAATTTTCCCACTTTTTTGTGCTCATGACAGACTCATGCAAACCTCTCTTCCATTTCTTCTTTACTCCTTTATTTCTTAATTCCTTCTTCATTTATATATGAAGTTGTGCATATTTTGTGATGCTGTAGCTGTTGCCTTACTGTATTTTGCACTCGGAATTACAATTTATTGATGTTTGTTAGTGGATGTGAGATGTGGGAAATGAAATGTTTATTGTAAAATCAAAACAGTCCAAGAAAATTAGATCTTCAATAGTCAACATGAGCTTGTGTCAGGTGCCAAAGCATATATTTTGTGTATAGCTCTCTCCTTAAAAGAAAATGTGTCTAAAATGTATTATCTGTTCTCAGTTGTAAAATTGTTTCATTATGAGCTTTCTAGATAATTACCTGCGACTCCTTTCAAGTCAGTTCTGGGCTTTCATTTAATAAGTAAACAACTCCTAATTTGACCCAGTTTAACTCCGCATTAGGGCTGATTTAATACAAGCAAATAAGTGCTTGTGTCTTTGAGTGATTCACACGCAGTATAAAAGATTTGTTAAATGATTGTTTCAGATACTCTGGGGCTTCAATACTGCTTCCATGCCCACACTTAAACACAAACCTGTGTTTTCTAATTAGGCAATGAATTAATGAATAGAATGGTTAGCTAGCAGAAATACATTCTAGAAAACATGCATTTGTTTGATAATTTTATCTAAAGCAATTTACTTTCCATTCAAAATATACATGTTATCAGCATGCTCGACCTTGGCATTCTCTACTGTTTGAACCACTGGAAGTTTGGAAGTTTTAGATTCTGCTACTGTAAATGTTCTGAAACATTTGTTAATGTGTTCTGTATATGAGATGATGTATGATTTGAAAAAGAAAAGGAAAATCTTTCCAGCCAAAGCAAATCAGAGTTCCCTTTGAGCCATGAATTTGCATTATTTGCTCAAGCAAGCAGATAATGGGCATAGGTTTCCAAACTTAGATACACAGACATGGATAATCACAATGGACCTGCTGTTACAAACAGTAAAGTTTATCATCTCGAAATTTGCTCACTGGACTGTAAAACGTCCTTTCCCAGCCTATTCTGAAACATGATTGGCTGGCTGAGGGAGACAAAAAATGCTGGGGGTAACAAAAAGCAGCAGTATATTACGATGTATATGAGTTTAGATACGTCAGATCCACTTTATAGTGGTTTGCATGCTTGTATTCAGTTTTATATCTTCAAAATCAATGTGTGGAAAGTCGGTTGTCAAAGTGGGTAATTTCTAAATATGAATATATTAGTATATAAAGGTTGACCGTAATTATAATGCTTGTGAGGACAAACAGCAAGACAAAAAACGGTCCTGAGGCACAGCTTGCGGCTGCATGCCTGTGTGTTTATGCTAAATGGTTAAATGATATATATGTTAAATGGTTTTGTAGTGTTACATCATATTGAAATGTAGTTTCCTGGTAACCATAAAACAGTGGGCTGACTGGTCTGTGTTGTGAATAGCAGTATAAAGTGCTACAAATGCTTTAAAAAAAAAAAAAAGTTAAACTCATCTTAATGTTTGAAATAAGGTTCAACATCTCTATTGGAGTAGAAATGCATCATTTTAAATATAGTTGTTGTTTTTTGTTTTTTTCAGGGGGCACCAGTGGCAATTCTGACTCACTCAGTACCCTCGGCGAGATCAGACATGACTAGGTCCAGGTGGAATCTGTGGTGTTTTTTATTAAGTATTTTCTGTGTTATTTTGGGGGAGAATCTTCAAAATGAATTTCAATACAGTAAACTGAACACAGCTTAGAGTATTGTACTCTTATTGTCAGGTAAAGGAATCAGATGGTGTTGCATTTTATGGATTCTGTGGTAATCTGCTGAACTTTCTGTGGAGCAGATTTTGTAAGGTTAGACATGACCAGAAGGCAAATACTTTTTTTTTTTTTTTTAAACCCCATTAATGGTGCAGCTTAATTTTTTAAAGATACAGATATTTGCATTAAAATCCACTTGGCTCAAAAATCTGAAGGGACACGTGCCTTCTGTACATCTATACTTAAACACGCGGTCATAATCTTAAGTTTAAAAGACTTTAAATAGACTTGTCAAGCAGTTTCCCCTTTGACTGGGTGAATGATCTTAGAGCATAAAATCATTTGATTTAATTGCATTAGTTGAGGATCATAACGGCTCCCGTGGATCTCCTACAGGGAAATTACACAGCTGGGAGCGTCTGACTCATAACGAACCACCAATTTTGGCGCAAACGGAGCAAGCCCAAAATCACCGTTTTCATTGAGACAGACAGGAGTCGGTTCGTTGAACTGTTTTGCTCTTTTTAACACGTGGAGGCGTCAGTGAATGGGACATTTTGCAGGTTTTGCAACACCGAGCGGGAAAATGACTTGTTTACTGAGGCGTCGTGTGATTGAGAATTTTCCATAGTTTTGAGGCGCCCATCGTGCGCAGGGACTGTTAATGGTGCTCATTATCATTTGACTGTATTCATGTGTGTGATGGAGAGAGAGAGAGAGAGAGACTCAATCTACCATCTACTCGATTCACGGAGTGCGCGTCTGAGAGCAATGGTCTGTAAAGTTGGATGGAAATATGAACGCGCCTCATAACCAAATGATTTCTTTAATTAGTTAAGCGATAAGACTAGTCTGTTTGCATTGACAGACAGTAATCTGTATATGAAACGTATGTCTGTGTTTAATTATAGGTGGAAAGGTAAGAGAATTTAGTTGAATTTGGCGCGGAGCGCGTGGGAGGCATTGGCGAGTACAGTCTCAATTCCGCGCTGAGATGTTAAAGAGCGTACACGCGCTCGACAGTTTGCCATGATGTCTCGAGTTCAGTCGATGGTGTCGCAGAGGAATCTCTATCCAAAATACACCTCATCGACGTTTTAACGGCTGAATACGGCGCGTTACTGTTGTTTTCTCCAAAAGGATGCGATATTGACGGAATCCCCCTCGGAGGCGGCACACGGACCTGTTCCACAAGCTCCACTGCGGAAAGCACTCGAGTCTCAGAAAAAAAAAAAAATTACAGAAATATTAAGGTGAAAAATCCATGTTGTCGTTGTATGTCGTTTTTTTCCTTTTTCTGGTTAATCCCTGTAAGGAATGGACTCGGTAAACACAAGGACACCGGTGGAATTACGCCGTTAAGAGCGCTGAACTTGACGGATTTGTTTATAAAGAAAGATCAAGGTTACACGATGAAGACTACTGAGGACGCGGTTTAATTTCTTGACTGGTGTGTTGAAAATGCATAACGGGGATATTAGGTGAGTTGTTCTCTTTTTACTTTCAATAAAACATCAAAAACGTATTATTTTCCTTACCAAATGTGGGCTGGCTCTCTCATAGCCAACTGGGAGTCGTTGGAGCTTCCCGTTGACGAAATCGTCGGCTTATTTTTGTGACTGGAGAAATTATTTCAACCGCCTTGATGCGCAACACCTGCTGCGCGAGCGAGCGCCCTACATAGACAAACCCCGCGCGCGCGTGAGGGGAATACCTCACCGGCCGTTATTTAAACACACCGGGTCTCTCACACACCTTTTAACCGCTGACTTCACTCTCGAAGCTCACTGATAGGTGTTGTTTGAAACATGGTTGTGTGTGTGTTGTAGTCAGCCTCTGAGGTGACTTGGTTTTGTGCGGGGGAACCGTTACGCTTCCACGCAGATCAGTTTGCCCACTCGCGAAGCCTTTTGGTGTGGCTTTTCTCTTGTAGACTACTGAACACGAGCGATAAGTTATAGAAATACACTAAATAATGAGTTCTGTCATTTCTGTTGACCTGGTGTAAGGATTTTGGTTGACTTTTTTTCCAGAACATTGAACACTTAAGCTCCTGTCAAGGTGGTTCGCCGAAGGTCTGGGAAAAAAATGCGCCGAGAAACGCGCCTTCTCTGTGAGGAAATCTTCGTGGATCACATTCACAGGACATCGGTCAGTTTCACAGATGGCACATTTCAACCACGGCGAGTCTTCTTCACTGACACCTCGTGACACGCAAGGTAAGATACGTTTTAAATATTGAACGTTTTGGTAATAGGTGTGAAGCGGCTTGCAGGGAGATCCGACAGGGGGCGCCGTTGTTTCGCGGGTTCGGTCTAAACGGGGAATGAGGGACTTGCAGATTTGGGTGCAGTCACGTTGTCCAAGCACATTTTTGATGTTTTCCTCTTGCTTACAGGACCAGGCCTGAAATAGTCTTTCCTGCAATGGAGGATACATTTTTAGAAGCTGAAATATTTCAAAACCGCCCCCTCCCTACCCACACATTCATGTATAGAGCCACTTGTACACGTCTTGATAAAATGACCTTAACTGAGCGCCCAGATATATACACAGCAATGCATTCTTACATTTGCTATATTGGGCCAACTCTTGTGATGCCTTAGGCCAGAAACATAATTTAATCAAATACGTGAACGCAGACATTAGCCTTTGGCTAAGGCGCTGCCCTGTTGAACGTACTTAATGCGCTCTTGTGGTGGTACCAAACCTCAGGATTCAAGTGGGCAATGGAGTTACCTTCAAAATTTCTGGCATTAAAATGAAATTTGCTATAATATGTATTGACTTGCATAGCAAGATTTTCTTCAAACTGTTGCTCTTTCAGTAACTTTGACCTGAAAGAGAAAAAGGACTATGTAATACCACAGCTTTCTACACATTTAGTAAACTCGCTGCATTCAAATATTAGGTAGAATATATGAGCATACGTGCTGGTCAGAAAGAGAGATGGATGGGGGAGGAGGACCTAGTGCAGGTGCTTATTTTGAGAGTACTCGTAACTATTGACCCCTCCACCTTTCCACACAGTCAAACTCAGAAATCCACCCACAACCTCCCCATTCGCCTGTGAAGAGAAGTGATCTCAGCGGTGATATTCCACTAACAGCTAGCCGATCTGCACTTGGCACTTTATGCTGTGGTTTTGAATTATGAAATATGGGCTGTGACAGACCATCAAAACTGTGGTTGGTACTTCCAGGCATATACTCAAACCTCACTCGTACAAACACTCCTATTGGCAAGATGTTTTTGGCAGCATTGCTTAAATTTTGATGCGTAAAAATCCATGGGTCTGTTTTTGTATGTAAGCGAAACGAACTGTCTTTATTTTGATCCTTGGCTGCTCTTCAGTTGTATCCTGCAAGCTTAGGGTGAAGGTGATGTCTAATGTGACTGAAAGCATTACACACCGTTTACTTGAAAAACGTCCAACAAATCTGACAGATGCACATGCAGAACGAGATGCAGAGTGATGCACTGCATTTGCAAATGCTAAGTGCTAGTCCAGGGGTATACTTAAGGGCATGGTAGCTTTGCTGGGGTAGCTCTGTGAGTATGCCAATTATGGACGTTAGCAAATATACTAAATGAGAAAGTTACAGGGGTAACAGAGCACAACTGCCTGTCTCTGGAATCTCTAATGTGGTCATTGAGGCATGCACCACTTTTGAACCCTCACAAACTACCAGTGCAACCATCAAGAAAGCAATTAGGCAATTATATGATTGGCACTAATTAGTATGCTTCACAATACAGCTGAATGTTTAAGCTGTCAGAAGCAAAACCCTCTTACTATCTGCTATAAGTGTTTGCCAACAATTGAAAACGCATCAATAAATTATTAGTTTGTCAAGTGTTAAACAAGTCTTTGCTTCATTTATTCAAAAATGACATTGTAGGAGGAATTATATAATGCATCAGGCAGCAACAGTCATCCACTTCTGCTCATGTATGCTATATCAATGTTGTGATTTATAAAATTACTAATAAAAATCAGTATATTAGCGTCTGTGTGTGTGTATGTATGTGTTATATATATATATATATTAGTGCTGTCAATCGATTAAAAAATGTAATCACGTTAATCAGTCATGGACTGTGATTAATCATGATTAATCGCAAATTTTAAATACTAGGATTTACCTGTAAATGTGTTGAAAAAGAAATGCATGACACACTAGTCAGAAACAGAACCTTTCACACTTCCGCCAGGTATGAGACATAATCCTTATTATTCTTTTGTTTTTATTCAGCCATTACCCAAGCCACATCGCTTCAATCCCAGTATACATTTACCCAACTATTATCAAAAGTATTTCTAAATAAATACAACAAAACATTTCTTGCGACCTTACGTGAAGTATTATGACAAAATGCATTATGAAGAAGAATTGGAGCTAACATGCTTCATAAGACAGTTTATGAGATTAATAGTGCACTTTTTCTCAGAACTGACTTCAAACCACCATCGAGTGTTTGTAATAACTTCCTTTTACGATCACATGTGGAATTTGGTCGTTTACTGTTGTTAAAATATGCTATTTATAGCCTTTTATATCGCTGCACAAATTAGCATTTCAGACATACACATTCTCAAGAAAATCACATACAGACCATATCTATCGTAATCGTGTGTTTATTATCTTATATAATCTATAGTGGCTGTTGTCATGTTTATTTCTGCTGCTCTGCTGAAACTCACGTTGTTTGTGATGTTATAACCGCCTCTCCGTTCTTAAGTTGTCAGGGATACATTCCAAGTATAATACACATTAGTAAAAGGATCTATTTTAATTTTTATTTGTCTATATACACTTTTGGCGGCCGTGGTACATTATAAAAGTAGCCCAAAAAACCGCAACCCGCCACGGCTCTGTAATTTTTCCCGCGACTGTATTTTCAAACTAAACCACTTGTGCAGCTATCGTTACCCTGGCAACACTGGTGCTGTACCCTCATCACACAATGATAGATGACCTTCCGCGCTGCGATGATGGGAAGAAGTTGGGGTCAAACCTTATCAAACGATTAATCTGTGTTAAAATATTAACGCGTTAAATTGTTTTGATTAATCGCATGCGTTAACGCGTTAACGTTGACACCCCTAATAAATATATATATATGTATGTACTGCATCCTATATTGCATCCTTAAGAGACTATATGGAGTATTTATACTTTCAAAAAATGTCACATTGCAGGACTTTTTAAAAAAATTAAATGCAGATAAAATTCTTAAAATTGTGCTGATGTTGAAAATGTTCATGTCCTTATAATTTTTCTACTACCCACATGTACAGTAAGTATTTGCAATGTATTCCATCTAATATTCCAATGTAGGACTTTTTCTGTTAAGCTGTGCATTCATGAGCTTCTGCATTAAGCTTTGTCCTTTGTTGAGGACTGGTGATATAAAATGGTAGTATTTGTAGTAGCTGATGGCAGCACATTTTTATCTCATCATTCATTGCTGAGCACCCCAAACATACTTCCCAAAATTCAAGCTGTGGAGACTGTAGGGTTTATTTCACTTTATTGATTTTTGTGTCATGATGAGTATTGATTTTAAATGACATGCCCTGGCACATACAGTGTATTAAGAGACAAACTGACACGATTTGATGATGCTACTGTATATATGCCCTGCTTCTGTGTTACCAATGACATTTTCAACCAGAGTTAAATAAGAAACAGGATATTTGGCTGTACTAGTTAATATATTTTTGTTATAATTCTCAACATCATTTTGAGTACTTTTTCATCTGTGGTTATTAGCTATGGCCCAAGGTAGTCTGTGAATGAAATGGAGGTGCAAATATGACTGATGACTAAACTCCAGGGATGAAGCAGGTGCATCCAGTGACATTTCTGAGAGTGAAAAGTTCAGAGTGAATTCGATCAATCTTGCTATCAAAGCATGTTTGATAGCAAAGTATCTACCTTGATAAAAGAAGCCAAATGAACAGGAAAAAAAACTATATCTTTTTTTTTAACTTAAAGGAATATTGTCAGTCATTCACTCACTGTTTAGTCGTTCCAAATCTGTGCGGTCTTTCTTCTTTGTAACATATAAGGAGATATATTTGAAGTATGTTCACACTGCTGTTTTCCTTACAGTGAAAATGAATAGGAATAGGTGCCGATTGAGTTTTGGAGTGAACTATACCTTTAAGCCATAAGTACAGTTTCCTTAATTCCAAAATTGACTTTTACATTCAATCTCTTGAGACTGAACCATCTTTGAACCGCTGACATCAGCGCACTTAAATTTAACCATGTGTAAGCTGTTCTTCACTCATGAAGTTATAATGCACTCCAGCTTACTCCAGTTAGTGCAAGGTTTCATCAATTATTGCTATAATTTAAGAGACAGCTACACTAGCCATCTGGAATCATTCAGGCATCAAATTCCGCCTAGAATCGTAATAAACTATTGAAGAGACCTATCAATTAGACGGGCCATTTAAATGCAACCACGATGACATATTGTAAGACAGTACATCAGAGTAAATTGCTAATAAGTGAACCACTGTTCCATTCAACTGTTTAGGCTAATTGAAAAGTATTGACTTGAATTACTTGAATTGAAGCACCATATGATCTTAATCTTTAAAAGCTTGTCTTCCGGATTCGCTTCCCAGTCCCCCTCCACTGAATCATTGCGTGCAAAGGAACAGGCCGAATGTAATTTATGGATATGCGTTATCTGATTTTGGTTTATTGAGATCTGGTAAGCCTGATTTGTGAGACTTGGCGTGTTTTGCATCTTTTTAAAAACTTCTCCTCTTAACAGGGGCTGAAGCCAGGAATGATGGGAGCTGTAGTCTGCTTGATGGTCTTATGGGCTTTGCTGGGTTGGTCGCAGGCCGCAGAGAAGCCTCCATCCCTGAGTGTAGCTGTGATACTGGGCCAAACCCCCACCGTATCCGAATCAGCCCTGCGTCCGGCTCGTGGGATAGGTGCGCCTCTGGATGTGACTGTTCTCAGCATCCAGGTGAACCAGACGGACCCAGGAAGCATGCTTGCACACCTGTGTGAGCTCATGTCCCGACAGAGACTGCACGGGCTGGTCTATGGAGACGGCACGGACCAGGAATCCGTGGCACAGATGCTGGACTTTGTTTCCTCTCAGACTTCCATGCCCATACTGGGAATCCATGGCGGCTCTGCCATGACAATGGCCGAAAAGGTAAGCATGCAATACTCCCTTGCTGGCTCTATGTGCTTTATTTGTCCTCGACTTGCATTTACAGCAACCCACCGCAGAATATTTCATCATATCTGGCATCAAACGGATGTTTTCCACCAAGGCCTAAACAGAAAGCTTGATTTCAAATATTCAATGCCATGTTTTGGATTGTCTAGCTGTGTGGCATTAAACGAGACACAATTCAGATACCTGACAGATTTTCTTTATCAGTCATGCCATCTGCATCAGATATAACCTGACGGATTGCCAGTCTTCCTGTCACTGTCCCTCTGTCGGTCTATTTGTTTCTGCAAAGTTGGCAATGAGCTGTGTTTATAGCAAAATTGGTTGCAGTTGTGTGGGTGTGACAGAAACCTGCGGCCGGGGTAGAGATAGAGCTGCCTCAAAGAGTTTAGCATCGAAGCAGAGAAAGTTTTTGATTGCAAATGGACTCATTGATGCTGTCTTTGTTTTAAGTTAAACATTAGTGATTTTTTTAAAAATTCTTAATTCATTATCAAATGGATACATTTGACTATTAGGCTATTGCTACACAGTGTTCATCCACATAAACTGTAGAAACTTCTTGTAGACGACCATGTCATCCCATTGCATCATCTGGCTGAGTTCACTTCAAACTATCCTTCCAAATAGTGATTTGATAATTTTAGATGAACGCACAATCCCTTTTAACAGTGATGAAATACAACCACAAAGTAAGTGGATTGTGCTACTTTGTCAAAGCTCGTGGTTAGAGATGTTTCTCGCTTAAACCGAACAATGATTTTGATGTTTTAATTCTTATGTAATGTGCGTTTAGTTTTTATGTGATTAGTAGATTCTTTTTAAGTCCTGTTTTAGTTTTGTTTTACTATCTGCTTATTGTCTCATTGTATGTATGACAAGTTATTTGTGATGGCAAGTGTATATATTGAAAGTTGCTTAGAATTCATAAGGTTCAGATTTTTCATTATCTAATTTCCTTCGAGCGACATCCTCCAACTTCGTATTTGACACATTAGGCCCCGGTGCTGCTGTAGAGCTTGGAGGGTAATAATTGAAGAGACTCTTCAGGAGGGAAGCGCTGCTTAGGGAGTCAAATGCTGGGGCTGATGTGAATGAAACTCAAACATTAAGAGGCCCCCTGCTTGCTGTCTCCCATAACACTTCTCATCCCTTCTTTAAATCATCTCCCAGAGTTCCTTTTGATACCGAGGCTGATACAGCCTTGGCTGTATTGGCTGTGCAATAACATGTCAAGCACAATGCATTTCCAAGTCTGAAATAAACAGAAATAGAAAGGCAGAAAATATCACAATTACTGTCAGATCATTTCACATTTAATAAGGAGTCAGTGAGATTTCTTTAATGTGTCTGTAGGAAAAGTGTCTTCCACTTGCCAAGGCAGCATTTATTTGATTAAAAACAGCAATAATGTGAAAATACTATTCACAATTACACTCTCAGAAATAAAGGTACAAAAGCTGTCACTGGGGCGGTACCTTTTCAAAAGGTACAATTAAGTTCAAATATGTACACTTTAAGTACTAATGTGTATCTTTAAGGTACCAAAATGGACTTTTAGGTACAAACATGTACCTTTTGAAAAGGTACCGCCCCAGTGACAGTGTTTGTACCTTTATTTCTGAGTGTACAGTAACTGTTTTAATACAAGCATGGGAATGTTTTAATACATGTAATTTATTATATATAATTTATTCGTGTGATGGCAAAGCTGAATTTTTCAGTCATCAGTGTCACATTTGGTGCTCACAAAATATTTATCACAGTTAAGAATGTGTAGTATTATTTTCCCAATATTTATCTATATGAAAGTTCAAAAGAACAGCATTTCAGCATTGAGTTGTAATAGAAATCTTTTGTAAAATTATAAAAATTTTACTGTCACTTTGGATGTTTAATGTGTCTTTGAATAAAAGGCAGGTATGAAGGCATGTATGAAGTTTCTTGCATTTAATAGTAACATTTCCTTAAATAAAATAGCAAAATATCAAGTCAAATGTATTTGCACATAAATGAAGGCTTTTTTAATTGCTTTAATTATTTATATAAATAACATCTGACCGTTACATAAAGGTTGGCTTGCGATGTTTCTGGTCTCAGTTTTTCTGATTAGATTGAACAGAATAAAACCGCTTCAGTGTCAAAGTAGGTAAATGTGTTAACTGTGTTAAATTTAATGAATTTAGTGTTAGACACATTTAGTTGATTTAGCACTATAGAACACTTGGCATCCTGAATTGTAACTTTTGCATACGTGATGCTATTAGCACAGGCATGGGCGACATTTGAGTCTTTAGTCAGGGGGGGCAAGAAACGAAAGCACAAGAAATCTTCTTCGGATGTATGCATCAAAACAATGCCATACCATATTGCAACGCATCAAAACAGTCAATACAGCGCAGTCAAGAATAACTTAAAGAGGTTGCCTGCATTTACTAAACTGTGGGGCTTTGACTCTTGATGCTGATTTGAATTGCGACGCTTCCCGTTTGAAGTGGCCTTTCATTTTTAACCAAAAATGTGCACGCTGCTTTTCTGATGTTAATCTAAGTTTCCTGTGTCACTTGAAATGTGTCTGTTTCGATTAGTTGTTACTAAAGGTGAGACACGTGAGGAAAAAATAAACGATCAGTTGTGGGTAGGCATGGGACGATAACCGGTTTCAAGGTATACCGCGGTTTCAAAACCACTAAAATTTTCTGTTATACCGTTCCTGCGGAATGCGCAGTTTTTTTTTACGTGTCGTCAAAGACGGAAAGTGCAGGACTCCCTTAGTTGTGAGCAGTGAAGAGCGGAACGAGTCACACGACCCGTCCCCCTCCGGATAGCGGTCAGTGAGAGTCACCTATGTGTAGGATAATGGCCGCATGAGGTGAATCCCTGGAACTTGTTCCCTGTCGAAAAGGCGAAGTCTGCCGTATGGGTATTTCTCGGGTAACGTAGACGCAATGATGTTCCGTACAGATGACGTTTTGGCGCTGATCGCTAAATAAATATGTCCAGGTCGTACACAAACGATATATCTGTGTCGTCTTCATTTCTCCCTCTTCCACCCTCGATCAAGACGGTTGTTTCAGTGTTGAAATAAATACTATTTGGCTTGCTACCGAGGCAGATAACATACCTAATTAACTAGCTAAAATCCTCCCTCACGTTACTTCACAGAGCAGGGAATAGCAGACTAAAGTATTACGTTTCTGCGATTTAGTACAATCAATTTAAGCCCGGCTCACACTGTGCGATTTTGGCCATGATTTGGTCGTCTGAGACAAATTTTGAAAATCATAAAAGATTCCTATAATCCTAGGCTAAAATCTGTAGTCTTTGATTGCTGGTTTGACATGTTCACCGACAGCCGATTAATGGCTGTTGCGATCAAATTTCACCTCAGACGAAATTCTGGCAGTGTCAGAAGATTTGGCGCACAGTCCTGCAGTGTGACTACCCCTACGATGAATGTCAAACTGTCTCCGTTTTTCAAGGCAAGCTATGAGCAGAATTAATGCTAGAGATTTCTTCTATCCGCCATAAACTCCGACGCTCCCGTCCTCCGCTCACGGAATTCATCTGATGTGTTTCTTTTCTATATAATCACTGGTTGCGCTGCTGTTTTCATATGGGCGGGGGTGTAGAGCTGCATACACTATTCTTAAATACGCCGGTATTGCCGCCGTTCATATACTTTTCATGACAGCCAACATTTCGGTCCCGCGTGCAGTGCAGTTCGCAGTCACTGGACGTGTATAGGATGATAATGTAAAACTTCGGACAAGTTTTCTTGCGCACACCCGTTTTTAACTCGTCATGACTGTCGTACAGTCTGACATTAATGACAGCTGAGATCCCATAGTGTGACATGATCATCATGTTCGTGCAGTCTGATAAGTACAATCCTAAAGGACTTTTAAAAAATCGCACAGTGTGAGCCCGGCTTTAGCTGGTGTCATGTCTATAATTTTAAGCCTCCTGCCATTGTTTACATCTGTTCAAAATCACGTCATTTAAAAAAGAAACAAACTGCTGGCTCAGGTGTCTTTGCCACTGTTTGAGTATTATATGGACTAGAGAGACCATGTGTGTGTGTGTGTGTGTGTGTGTGTGTGTGTGAGACACAATCGCGCACTCTCCTTATGTGTATGTGCACACATATTTGTACCTCACCGCTCATAACTTGGACTGAAAGATGAATGTGTAGAAAGTGAGCATATCTCCAAAAACCTTGTTGAGCTGCAGGTTTAATGACTGCATTTTTTACAGAAGTTTTTTGATTTATGTTTTTGATTATTGAGCTGTAGGTATAGGTTAAGTGACTGCATTTAAAAAAATAAAATTTAGAAGGTTGTTTTTTTTTTTTTTTTTTACAGAAAATAATTTATGTTCTGATTATTGTTGAGCTGCAGGTAATTTTAATTAACAAGACTTCAATTATTTATATTATTTTTATTTACCGTTCCAAAATGTTCTATATGTTTCTTAAAAATAAAATGTATTGTGTTCAGTGGAAAAAACTTTGTTGTTTTTTACCCAGACATTTAAAAATAACACATTTTAGAACTGTAATCGCAATACTGTGATACCGTGATATTTTTTTTATCTAAGGTTATAATACCGTCAGAATCTCATACCGGCCCATGCCTAGTTGTGGGACTATTCTGCGATAAATCGCATACTATTCATTTCTGAACTTTCCGTTACTGGAAATGAAATTACTGGTTGATATGTCGCAATCTAAATAAAGTTAGGCTACACACGCTTTAAGTCCGTGAACTAGATCTTGTTCAGGACGTGCGCTGTCTGTTGAAGTCTGGTTCCAGAATAAATCACCGAGTCATTTTTGTCCCATCCATTGCTTTGGTTATCACTGTTTCAGTCACTGATATTTCAAGAATGAATCCAGCATAAACATGGGGATGTCATTCCATGCAACGTTTCTGTGTCCGAAAAACTAAAGTTTCATACAAATTCTGAATGGATTATAGCCTAGAAAGCGCGCTCCCATTATTATCACTAAAAGCATCTCTCATCTTAACTTAGTTCATCGCGAACTCACAAAGTTCCGCTATAATCAATGAAGCTCTCTAAACTACACAATGAATCTCTTATTTACATCACGTCCGAACTTATGAGATGATTCATGAGCGTGCAAAACCCTGGCGCTTTCAGCGGTGAGTGAATTCTGAAAACTCTAACGTTTCTGATTGGCCATTGCTTTAAAGAATTCAACAGAAATGTCTGTGATTAGCTACATTGCTCAACTCTGCAAAAACACGTTGGATTGTTTGCCAGATCTTTAATTGCTTGTGCTTTCGTTTGAGGGTATTTAGCACCGTCTAGTACCCCATACAACCAGTCCTGGGATGACATCGGGGATTCCATGACAGACGATATCATTTGCCCCCCCCCTAATGTCGCCCATGAGCACAGGACTTACTTTTCTACACATGTTTATCTTGCCAAGTTTTTTTTTTTTTTTTTTATCACAAATTGTATGAAAATTAAAGAGTATAACTTTACTATACTCTCAGTATTGCACAAGTGGATTTTGTTAAAAACTGTGGCTGCATACTGCATGTACATTTGTAGGTAGACCCGTCTCAATTATCGATTATCCATCTCTTAACTGCAGCACCTATTATATTAGTCATCTTTTTCCCCATGAAACGCAAAAGAAGAGATTTAAACAAGTAGGAGTTAGACAGAATCATTTAAAGATTTTTCAAAATGTGTCCTTTTGTGATCCATGGAAAAAACTACAACTTTTAAGTTTGGAGTGACTTAATAATGCCATAATTTTAAGTTTTGTGTGAACTATTGCTTTAGAATGTTTCAGAATGGCCTTTATCTCTATAGTATTATACATCCTTTCGGTCTTGTACTGCTGTGTCTCTTGGCCTGCTTTGATCAAGTTCAACTGCATGTCTTTTTGCGGTGTACTCTGGGGGGAGCGTGAATGTGTTTTGAGAGTGTGTATGTGAGGGTCCTGGAGGATGCTTCGCTTCACTGTAAACCCAGATTTTCATTAAAAATGAAGGTGCCGGGACTCATCTTTTTATCCATGTTTCCACCTCTGATATGGGAAAGAAAGGGCAGGGAGCAATAACGCACTCTGACGGGGCAGGACTGAATATTCAATGAGCTGCTTTGTGGTTTGCATGTTCAGTTTCTGGAATGGGGTCTGGGCATATGCGTTTAGGGTCTATATGAGGGGGCAGAGAGTGAAAGAAAACTGGAGGAAAACAAGGAAAGAGAGCCAGGCCTGAAGAGTTAAACACTAAAGCTGTTTTCTGCCCCATTGAAGCAGCTTTTATCCCATCTGTATCAGAGAGGTGCATTATGGGAGAAAAGAACAAAATAGAGGGGCTGAAAGAAATTAAATATGTAACATACACTTACAGGCGGACGTGTACAGCCACACACAGTCCTTTTTCTTTTTCGCTTATCCATCTCCCACACACTCTCAAATTTTCTTGTTATTCATTTGACAATAGACTGAGGTTGCACTGGCACATTAGATCATATGATGTCATCAGCAGTGCCAAATAATTGCCTGCAAAAAAACACAGTATCGCACAGAAAACCCACTCGAAGGGTAAAAGCCAACTCGTCTCCAACAAGCTTATAAGACACTTTGCTGATGTCACTGTGACATTAGTTTGATGATGTCAGCTACAATAAAACTCCCTTCACTGGATCGGTTAATGTTACTTAGTTTTATGTTGTGGCATAAAAAATAAAAAAGGTTTTTAAAAAAGCAACTTTATGATTGAAAAAGTGTAGTTTTAGCACAAACATTATGCCGGTCCTATTAGGTAATTTTTCAGTTAATACTTTTTCAAATCATGATTTGCCCCATCATTTGCCCAAATCATTTGAAGTGCCCCTATTATGCCATATTTAAGGTTCCTAGTATTGTTTTGGGAGTCTCCTACAATAGGTTTGCATACATGCAAGGTCAAACAATGCTTTCATTTTCTCAAAATATGCGTTTAATATCACCTAATTTTCCAACAATTTTCAAACGATTCGTTCAAAGCAGTTCTAAGATTCAGTTTCTCTAAAAACCCTCCTTTCTGTGAGCTTGCTCTGTTTGGTCAGATGGCCCAGTTTGTTGTGATTGGTCTACTGCTTACAGCCCATGTCGGAAACTATACACCCATTGCCATATTTCTGTATTTTGAACACTCGATAGAAAATGTAAACATCTATTGTTTGTCATACTTACAGGTTGAGGATTAGTGGAGCCAGCTAGTCCAAATAAACCGGGTACTGAGCCATCTTTCAAGAGCAAGCGGTTTGTGAATACCGCGATCAACTCCCTGAGATTAGAGAAGCAGTCGTCAGTAAAATGACTTGTTCGCGACTGGCCAATGTAGAACATAGACTGGCATTATGCAAATGTGTTACCCTGCATAGCTGTCATGGGAGTGGGATTCAAAATGACTCGATTACGCTGTTCAGAGTTGATTATTTCTTTTGGGAGACGACTAACTTTATTTATCATGCACTTTTGGCTTTACACCTTGCAGAGGGATTGCATTCACATACAGCTACATTACACACTGCATGAAAGGCAATATTCAAAATGGCCGTTATGCATTTTTGCAAGTCTTTTTCTTTCAGTTTTGATCAGTTTAACACATTCTTCTTGAAAAAAGTATCAAGTATCAATAAAAAAATATTACCTCAAACTTTTGAATGGTAGTGTATCTATTACTAAAATATTTATAGCACGAAAATATTTTTGTGTCATTTAAGAGGTCAGTTTTTATTTAGCTTAGAACAGCATTCTGTCATTTTGAAATACTGTGCCAGCTTTTACCTTTACCTGTGTTCCTACATTCCCAAATGCCCCCAAGGAGGGATCACTACAGCTTAAGTGAAAGTCCTGTAAAAGCCAAAATAAACTTGTCCTTCGTTATTTTGTGTGATGTATCGCTGCGCTTCAAGCAGACACCGAAATAAAGTTACAATGGCGGACCTAAGCTGGAATGTAATTTAAGATGCTTTACAAGACTCCGGAATGGTACACAGTGGACAAACGATCTGCCATCGCTCAATGCTGTATGATAAATCCTTCTCTCTCCGAACAGTAGCGCCTTGATGGCCACCTACTTATTTTGGGCTGTGCCACAGTGACTCACTGCAGTTCTTAGATGCTGTTAGATGGATTTGGCTTACAAAGATATGAAATTAGAAATTAATTTACATTTGGTTACTGTCATTAGGAGACTGGATAACAAATCTCTCGCCAATTCAGTGTCACTTCGAGTCAGGTTACAGGGAAGATCCCATACTGTATGTGGCACTTTGAACTATAGGATCAGATGGAGCTTTACAGGTCTTTTTTTAGAAGATAAAGCTTTCAGACCTCTGTCAAGTTTCAGTCTGTCCCCTCTTCTTTTAATCTCAGCAATCCCTCTATATGTGATCCTTCCTTCTCCCCATCTCTCTCTCTCTCTCTCTCTCTTTCCCGTTCTTTTATTTTCTTTCTCTATCATTCTTGCTTCAGGGTTTATCAGAAGCGAGGGTCTACACAAAGGATCCCTCTCCCTGGCAGACCACCAACATGTCTCTCTCGTCCTTACTTATTTTCTTTCTTCCTATTCCTCTCGTCACTTCTTTCCCGCGGGTTGTAAAGGACAATCGGCTAACATGGAGATTGGTGGCTGCATTCAGGACCGAATGAGGTCATTTTCCCTCTTAGCGCTGCCTTCACTGGAAATGACAGTCTATTTGGGAGAAGAACGGGCAGAACAACTCGGAAAAACCTTTGAAAGCAGCTTTTAAGGGCTAAGTTTAGATTCCCTGTTCCACAGCTTTCTGCGTTTTGTGCGACACTAACTTTATGAATATTGTATAGTGAAGTAGACACACAGGCTAATTCATTTAGAGTGAAACGTTAACCTCATAATTTCTACTGTTTTTCGGATTTGTCTTGGGCCAGAGGCTTTTCTTTGTGTGTGAGGGTGAGAGACTGAATTATAAAGACATCCAATGTGAGTTCGAGAGATTATGTTAATCTGATCTTTTTTATATGCATCAGGCAGCTTGAATTGCCTTTCAAAACAATAAGTCGCTGCTATATAAACCACCATTCAGAAGTCTGGGATCAATGTGTTTTTGTGTCCAAAAATGTTTTATTTTTTTTTTTGGAAAAAAATTAATAGGCTACTTTTCATCAAGGATGCATTAAATTAATCAAAAGTGTCATAAGGCATTCATAATGTTACAAAAGATTTATATTCTAAATAAACGCTGTTCTTTCGAACTTTCTTCAAAGAATCTTGAAAAAATGAATCATATAATAAAGAATGTTAAGAAATAAGAAGATAATGTTTTCTGAGCAGCATATCAGCATATTAGAATGATTTCTGAAGGATCATGTGATAATAAAGACTGGAGTAATGATGTTGAAAATTCAGCTTTACTATCAGGAATAAATTAAATTTTAAAATGTATTAAAAGAGAATGATTATATTAATTTATCAGATTTCACGATTTGACTTTTTACTGTATTTTTTAAACAAATGCAGCTTTGGTGAGAATAAGAGACTACTTTCAAAAACGATAGATAGATAGATAGATAGATAGATAGATAGATAGATAGATAGATTTCACAGCTCAATATGTCAGCATGCACCAGGGCACAGCTAAATATGCTTTTTAATGTTTGATATTTCACATTGAAATTACATAAATGCTAATCTAGAGGCTGTGCCTTTATTTATTTCAGGTGCTGTTTCATAGAGAATGTCCATGTTTGGTCATAATGGTCTAGCAGTCATCGCATGATCAAAGACTGCCTGGCGTAGGATTAGATGCAGAAATGTGTAGCTGTTCAAAGCGCTGGGCCACGGTAGCTGTGTGTGGGACTGATCACCCCTTATGATTCACTTCCATACTCTGTCTGTTCAGGCAGGATTGCATTTCTCACTTTTCTGTTACCAAACTGTATGTCAGTACATGTACATTCTCCAGATCTCTCTTTTTTTTTTTTTTTTTTTTTATAAATCAGGTTGGGAAACAAAGGAAATGGTGAGATCCTACAATATTAAAATGAAATATTCCAGTTAAATCCATTTACTGTTTAATGTTTTTGAAACAATTCTCTTATGCTCACCAAGGCTGCGTTTGTTTTATCAAATAGAGTAAAAACTGTAATATTGTGAAGTATTACAATTTTAAATAAGTGATTTCAGTGTATTTTAACATGTAATTTATTCCGCAAAGCTGAATTTTCATTGTCGTTACTCCAGTCTTCAGTGTCACATGATCCTTCAGAAATGATTCTAATATGCTGATTTGGTGCACAAGAAACATTTCTTATAATTACCACATTTGAAAATGTTTGCATTGCTTAGTATTTTTGTTGAAACTCTGATACATTTTTTCACAGTGTGTAGGATTTTATTCTGACAGTGCTGAGAATGCCAGTGCGCAGTGCTCCCATTCTTTGTCTTCATTAGTTTACTCTGTTGAACAGTTCTGACTAATAAATTACTACTAGGGGTGCACCGATCCGCTATTCAGTATCGGTATTGGCTCCGATACTGGCATTTTCTGCCGGATCGGGGTATCGGTCAGACGAGGCCGATCCAAATACGATATTGTGTGTATACTATTGTGTTATTGTTAAGCCCCACAAAAGCCACAAACACATTATAAAACACCGTAAAGTTTTCATGCACTATATTCCAAGTGTTCTAAAGCTGTTCCATAGTTTAATGTTAGGTTCAGATGAATATTTAAGTCAACTTCATGTAAACTCTTCTCTCCGCTGTGGCTGCCTGTCATCTTCCATTCAGCGTTCAAAAAGCGTGCCGCGTTCGGTTACTATAGTTAAGACGATGAAACGCTCTGCAAGATTATTAAATGTTCCTAATATTACACTTGATCTGTAAATAAAGATAGGGCTGCCACTAACTACTATTTTTATTACAAAAAATCAACAATTTTACTTAAGAATATTTTATTAAACCAAATAATTTCTATGAAATCCTTTTTTTTAAAGCAAAAGTAAAGTGCAACATAGAGTGCAAGAAGCAAGTGTCCATCTCATCTGAAATCAAAGTTCAGTATTCTAGTGTAAGAATGACAACATATCCACATGTTCTAGTCTACTAATAATAAAATTACAATCAAAATCATGTTTTAAAGGAGTATTTACCAGAATTTATTTAGGAGAAAAATGTAAATGTGCAGTATTTTTTTTTTTTTTTAAATAAAATAAATTAATTGGAGATACTTTTGTTTATTAAAATTGAATGGAACCATTAAAATGGAATCCAGAAAATAATAGAGAACAGAATTTGGTAAAGATAAAACTGTAAAACTCAATTAATTAGAAAGGCATTTTGATTTAATAAAATTTAATTTAACCATTAAAACAGAGTATAGAAAAATGAAAATGAGAAAAAAAAAAAAAAATGAATTTGGAAATAAAACTGATTTCATAGGGCCCTATAATTATAATAAAAACATTTTTGTAATAATAAAAATAGATGCAAGTGAACAATAGCCTTTAAAATGACTTAAAATACATATATAATAGCAATGAGGCAATAATAATCAGTTCAAGTAAAGTACCAAAAGCAAGAAATCATATGGTTTTATTGAACAAAATTGTTAAAATACATAATGTATTATAAACAATAGAGCTAATGTACATTACGCATTACAACAAAGGCCTGCAGGGGGCGCCAAAGGCCTGACGATTGTTTTTACACACTACTGTGCGATCTAATCCTTGTTTAATATTGACCAAGCACCATTTAATTCAAATGTCCACTTAATCTTTAATATTTGGCCATTTCTTTAAGACAGAAATGCTATAGCCACTGTAATTAAATGAATATGTGGACATCAAAACGTGTAAACTCAGAGTGAGGGTTTGAGCTTTTATTTTCAAACCGCGATGTATTCTCCTGTGTTTGCGTAGATTTATAAACTATTTACCTTACAAATCTGATGAAATGGCGCACGTTGTGTTCCCAGATGAACGTTATAATAAACCCAAACTCACACCAACATGCAGAGATGGAGTTTGAGATGCTCCACACATGTAAATGATAACAGTTTCTGTGGAACTACTGTTGTGTGACGCACATACTTAACCAACACGCTTAAATAATTAAAGCGCATATACTCTATTAGAACTGCATCGCATATAATTATTTAATTAAATCGTAGCGTTTGTGAATTCACATTATGCTTAATTATGTTTAATATATCATGCAGCCTTGGAAAACAGTCTAATAATGTGTTTTATGGATTCTCGTCTGTGAAATGTGCCACTTCCGGTATTTTGCCGGTTAGTTGACGCGAGCAAAATGAAGTCGACGATTTAAAAAAATCGAATAGTCGACTATAATCGACGAATAGCGACAGCCCTAAATAAAGATAAATGGTTTTGCCTAAAAGGACTTTATCTTGCAGGACTTTATCTTCGTGCTGTTTTCAAAATCATGTTACTTTCTACCAGGTGTCTGACTAGAGAGCTCTATGTTCTGAACGAGCACAGTAACTGAAATTTAAAACCGTTAAAAGAAAAGGCTCAAACTATCGCACAGATTTAATACACTACGCATTAATATCTCTTCACTTCGTGCTTTGAACTTTTTCTGTGCGGAGCGCTGTGACTCCGTGCTGCTTCAAGTACATCATTCTGTGCACAGGATGCGCATAAGCTCTTTGTGCCACTCTGTATTTGGAGCTTTTCGTATCATAATACTTTTGCACAGTGAAAGATTATTAATAGCCTTTCTTGTTCGTCTTACCTATCATATGTTTCTGCCTCATTACTGTGCTATACATTTAAAAAAAAAAAGTATTTTAATTTTACTCTATACATATACATATACATATACATACACAGTGCCCTCCAAAAGTATTGGAACAGTAAAGACAAAATTGCTGTTGGCTGTGGAGTCCAGACATTTACAAATATGATTAAAAGATGAATAAGAGACAAAACTACAGAATGTCACATTTTATTATTGGGTGATTCAACACATAGATGTTTTACCAGCTAAGAAGTTCAGCACTTTTAGAGTTTCATCCCTCTATCTGATGTGAGCATAAGTACTGGAACAGTTGCCTCACAGGTCTTTCTAAGTGATCAGCTGTGTCCTGTTGCATTAATTCTTCAGATATTAAAAGCAGGGAATGTGTCGTATTAGTTATATCCATTACTTCTGCATTCTGAATCTTGCATTTGATGATGACGCGCACAAACCAGGATGAAGATGAGGGAGCTGACTTTGAGAGAAAAGCAAGCAAGTTGGATGCTAAAAGAAAAGAGGAAGTCAATTAGAGCTCTAGCAAAAACAAAGGGCATGGAGAAATCAAGAGTTTGGAAACCACCAGCGACACCAACAACCAACAACGACTTGATCGGCTGAGAAAACAACAGTAGTTGATGACAGACAAATCATAAAAGCTGTGAAAATGAACCCTAAAAAAACGTCTATAAAATCACCAACAACTTCCAGAAATCTGGGGTGATGCTCTGACAATCTACTGTCCTCAGGAGACTTTGACACAGAATTACAGATGCTACACAGCAAGATACAAACTTCTGACCAGCTCCAAAAATAGAAAGGCAAGATTAGAGTTTGCAGAAAAGCACAAAGGTGAGCCAGAAGAGTTTTGGAACTGTGTTTATGGACTGATGAGACAAAGATGAACCTTTATCGAAGTGATGGAAAAGCAAAAATGTGGAGGAAAAAAAGGGAACAGCAATGATCCCAAGCATACAGCCTCATGTGTAAAGCATGGTGGAGGTGTTGTCATGGCATGGGCATGCATGGCTGCCTCTGGAACAGGCCCTCTCAACTTTACTGATGACTTAATGTATGATGACAGTAGCAGAATGAATTTGGAAGGGTACAAAACCATCTTGCCTACCAATATTAAAGAAAATGCCACCAGATTCATTGGGAAGTGCTTCATATTGCATCAGGACAATGACCCAAAACACCCTGCCAGTTCAGTCAAGGAGTTTATAAGGGCAAAGAAATGGAAAGTCTTAGATTGCCCAAGTCAATCTCCAGATTTAAATCCGATTGAACATGAATTTCACCAGCTGAAGAGGAGAGTAAAGGCAGAAACTCCCCAAAACAAGCAGCAATTGGAATTGGCTGCATTAAAGGCTGGGAAAAGCATTTCAAAGGATGAGACCAAGAGTCTGGTGATGTCTATGGGTCACAGACTCACTGCTGTGATAGTGCGCAAGGGATCTGCAACTAAATAATAGCTTTTAATCTTTTATATCTGCCTTATGTTCAACTGTCCCAATACTTATACTCGCATCAATCGAGTGGGATGAACTCTAAAAGTGCTGTTCTTTTTATTTGGTAAAACATGTATGTGTTGAAACGGCTAATAATAAAATGTGACATTCTGTAGTTTTGTCTCATATTCATCTTTTCATCATATTTGCAAATGTCTTGACTCCACAGCCAACAGAACAATTTTGTCTTCACTGTTTCAATACTTTTGGAGGGCACTGTATATAGTTTTTCATTCATGTATTTAACAACAATACAAAGAGTAATGTATATCGTTTTACCAGATTTAGTCCTACACTTATTCACTTTTATTTGTTCCCCATAATGTTTTTTTTTTTTCCCCACTAATTTTAGATTTTATAAAATTATTGTGCACTCATAATTTTTCTAGAGTAACTTTCCTGCTGAAAAAACAAAACAAAAACAATAGACACCATCACAAAATTTGTACTGGTTTTATTGGTTATAATGGGACTTGTATTGGTTTTAATGGAAACTGTAATGGACCCTGTGGGTCTCTACTGGTAATTGGACACCTTCTATTGGTGGCTTGATAAAACCAATAAATCCTAATGGAATATGTCCCAAAACACAGAAAACCATTTTTAATTGTTTTAGTGGTTATGGTTTGTAATGGTATTTGTAGTGGAAACCATTAGAATTTTCTGTGATGGTTCTGTTGTTTTTTTACAGCAGTATTTTGCTACTGAATTATCCACTAACCTATTATATAATAGTATTTTTGTCATAGATTATAATTGTATATGCGTTCATTTGTCGTTTTTCTTTACAATAAAGTTATATTTAGTAGATTGTGTGTAACACAAAAAAAGACCTGATCAGGTCAACACAGATTGAGGTATAAAAATTCAACACTAATTTAAAGAAAACACTGCCCTGTTATCGGATCGATATCGGTATCGGCAGATACTCAGAATCAGGATCAATTTCCGGTTCTGAAAAAGTGGTATCAAGCCACCCCTAATTACTACACATAACTTGTAAACAATGTACATTGTATATGAAAAAAGTATTATAGCATTTGCTTTTCTATTAGTAGTAACAAAGGCAAATGCTGTAATACTTTATCTATCGACAGCATTTAGCAAATATGCATTTCATTTAAAGTCGTTGAATATCTAATAAACATTTAATTTCTCTAAGCTTGCAAACTTTGTAAAATTTAGCTGTGAGATGCTCTGTGCATTTGCAGACTGCATAAAAATATGTACTCTGTTTAATGGTCAGTCTGTGTGAATTGAACACTGACAGGAAATTTTTTATTTCCAAATTTTTTTTTTTTTCCATTTAATTTTTCTAGACTCTGTTTTAATGGTTACGTTTAAATTTTATTCATCAAAAAGCATTTCTAATTAATTGAAATCATGAAACTTGCCATATTAAACAGCAGTTTATTAAACGTTTAACAAAAATTACATTTTTAAGGCCATGTGAAATATTATTTTTTTTGTCTCAAATTCAGTTTTATCTTTACCAAATTCTGCTTTCCATTTAATTTTCTGGATTCCATTTTAATGGTGTAATTTAAAAATTAATAATCAAAAACATCTCTAATTAATTGATTTTATTTAAAACAAATATTTTATTTATTTCTGTTTTTCCCCCAGAAGTACTTGTTGTGTATTTACATTTTTCTGTTAAATAAATTCTGGTAAATTATTTTTTTTCTGGTAAATATTTCCTATTATAAAAATGGTAACACTTTACAAAGAGGTGTCATATGTTAACATTAGTTAATGTATTAACTAATATGAACAAACAATGAACAATACATTTATTACACTATTCACCCTGCTAAAAAAAACAATAGAAGCCCAATAGAAACCATCACAGAAATTCCAGTGGTTTCCATTAAAATACCATTTACATTTACATTTAGTCATTTTGCAGACGCTTTTATCCAAAGCGACTTACAATTTGGGGAACACATGAAGCGATTCATCTTGAAGAGGCAATCCGACAAACGAAGTGCTTGTAACACCAAGTCTCAGGCATTGTTTAAATAAGTACAAGCTAGCAAGGGAAGGAATAAATAAGTAAATAAATAAATATTTTTTTTTTAACCATTATAAACCATTAGCTTTTTCCAGTAAAACCATTACAAAATTCCTTTTTGTAGTGTGTTTTGGGCATTTTTCCAATAGGATTTGACATCCCACCAATAGAATCCATCACATACCAGTAGACACCATTATAGTTTCCATTAAAACCAATACAATTCCCATTATAACCTTTAAAACCATTACATTTTCTATTGTGTTTTGGGCAGGGTTCTATTGTATTTTTGGTAACACTTTACAATAAGGTGTCATTTGTTAACATTAGTTAATGTATTAACTAACATGAACAAACAATGAACAATACATTTATTACACTATTTATTAATCTTTGTTAATGTTAGTTAATAAAAATAGTAGTTCATTGTTTGTTCATGTTAATTCATGGTGCATTAACTAATGTTAACAAGCACAACTCGTGATTTTAATGATGCATTAGTAAATGCTGAAATTAACATTAACTAAGATTAATAAATGCTGTAGAAGTATTGTTCATTCTTAGTTCATGTTAACTAATGTGAACTAATGAACTTTATTATAAAGTGTTACCATAAAAATAATGGTTAACACTTTATTTTAAGGTGTCATAATACAGAATAATTACCTTATTAAGCACTTAGTTAGTAGCCTTTGTACTTACATGAAATAAAATGTACTTACCATGTAACTAAGTTATGGAACAGCCTGTAATTACAGTTTGTAATTATGTAGATGTAATAGGCAGCTACTGTTTCACATATGTAACAGGCCGAGTCTGTTACACAGCTACTTGTACACTTAAGTACAATCTTGGTACACTTTATTTTAAGTAGCTTATGTCTGTGTACTTACATTTATAATTACGTTGTATAAAGTCTGCAACACATATGTAACAATCTTTTGGTTACATACAGTATCTCACAGAAGTGAGTACACCCCTCACATTTTTGTAAATATTTTATTATATCTTTTCATGTGACAAAACTGAAGAAATGACACTTTGCTACAATGTAAAGTAGTGAGTGTACAGCTTGTATAACAGTGTAAATTTGCTGTCCCCTCAAAATAACGCAACACACAGCCATTAATGTCTAAACCGCTGGCCACAAAAGTGAGTACACTCCTAAGTGAAAATGTTCAAATTGGGCCCAATTAGCCATTTTCTCTCCCCGGTGTCATGTGACTCGTTAGTGTTACAAGGTCTCGGGTGTGAATGGGGAGCAGGTGTGTTAAATTTGGTGTTATCGCTCTCACTCTCTCAGACTGGTCACTGGAAGTTCAACATGGCACCTCATGGCAAAGAATTCTCTGAGGATCTGAAAATAAGAATTGTTGCGCTACATAAAGATGGCATAGGCTATAAGAAGATTGCCAAGACCCTGAAACTGAGCTGCAGCACGGTGGCTAAGATCATACATCGGTTTAACAGGACAGGTTCCACTCAGAACAGGCCTCGCCACGGTCGATCAAAGAAGATGGGTGCACGTGCTCAGCATCATATCCAGAGGTTGTGTTTGGGAAATAGACGTATGAGTGCTGCCAGCATTGCTGCAGAGGTTGAAAGGGTGGGGGGTCAGCCTGTCAGTGCTCAGACCATACTCCGCACACTGCATCAAATTGTTCTGCATGGCTGTCGTCCCAGAAGGAAGCCTCTTCTAAAGATGATGCACAAGAAAGCCCGCAAACAGTTTGCTGAAGACAAGCAGACTAAGGACATGGATTACTGGAACCATGTCCTGTGGTCTGATGAGACCAAGATAAACTTATTTGGTTCAGATGGTGTCAAGCGTGTGTGGCGGCAACCAGATGAGGAGTACAAAGACAAGTGTGTCTTGCCTACAGTCAAGCATGGTGGTGGGAGTGTCATTGTCTGGGGCTGCATGAGTGCTGCCGGCACTGGGGAGCTACAGTTCATTGAGGGAACCATGAATGCCAACATGTACTGTGACATACTGAAGCAGAGCATGATCCCCTCCCTTCGGAGACTGGGCCGCAGGGCAATATTCCAACATGATAATGACCCCACAACCTTGCTAAAGAAGCTGAGGGTAAAGGTGATGGACTGGCCAAGCATGTCTCCAGACCTAAACCCTATTGAGCATCTGTGGGGCATCCTCAAACGGAAGGTGGAGGAGCGCAAGGTCTCTAACATCCACCAGCTCCGTGATGTCATCATGGAGGAGTGGAAGAGGACTCCAGTGGCAACCTGTGAAGCTCTGGTGAATAGGGCTGTGACGATTACCGCATTACCGCATCACCGCATCACCGCATCACCGCGGTAATGAGATGCCGACCGTGGTGTTGAGGTCATCACTGTCATCACCGCACTTTTTTTGCAAGGTATTTGCAGGAGGAAGCTAGAGGTCTGCATTCTGCAGCACAGGACCAGATTTCTTGCGACGCGGGATTAAATTCCCGAATAAAACTCGGTAGCGGTCAGTAACTCTGGTGTAATTTGAACGGGAGTGGGCAGTCTAACAACATACCGTTCCCAACGTCCTTTCAGAACAGCATATCTGCGCGTTACTCACTCTTATCGCTCATGCGCTGCACGCACTGACCAGTGCTTTCCGTTTCATGTATTTTATTGCGGCGTCTGTGCGCGCAGCAGGTGCATAACGGCCCTCAGACAGAACAGGCAGGTTGTCAATGAGTGACAGAGCAGAATAAGGATGTCAAAGCAAAGTGTGGATGCGCTGTCCTTGAAGGACGTTCAACTTGGACTGGAAAATGGTCAGTTTACTGCTAAGAAACCCACGTCAGGCAAGTCTGACTCGGACATGCTTCTCAGGGATGTTAAAAAGTGATTTCATTTCGCAATGTCTACAAGCCAACGGTTTTGTTCATATTTTGCTTTTAAATTTAAATGACAGATGTCTTTTTTTCTCTCTGCGACACTTTTCCTACTGTGTTGACAGCAAAATGTTAAACGAATTTTGTATTTTGACAAGACGAATAAAAATAACAAATAGGCTACAATTTTTTTACAACCTACAGGCCTATTTTATTTATAAATTGTTTTTCTCTGCGACGCTTTTTCCTGTTATGTTGTATGTTGACCGCAAAATGTAAAATTAATTTGATTCTGGTCAAGACGAATAAAATAAATAGCCTACAATAATTTTGTGCAGACTAAATTTTTATTTCTCTCTCTCTCTCTTTCAGTAGTGGAAGTTTAAATGTGAGATTCTGTGTCACTTGCGCATATATATATATATATATATATATATATATATAATATAATTATTTTTTAAATATATTTTGATTAGATAATCATGCAGTGTTCTAAAATAGCAGCAAATAAAATGTGGGAGTATACATACAATATCAATAACTTGTGCATGTAATTTTAATATGGCCTTGTGTAGGTATTTCAAGATGGCTATCTTTAAGCGTAACTGTTGAAATTAAATGGTAATACTTAACAATAAGAGTCCATTTGTAACACCAATGAAAGCTGTAGAAGTATTGTTCCTTGTTAGAGTGTGTTCATTTCGTTTCAACATTTACTATTACTAATAGGCTTCATTTTTATATTGAGTACATTGTGTAATTTTACATTACACAGTTTCTTCTTTTAACATTAGTAAACTATGAAATAACCAATGATCAATATAATAATTAATTTTAATACTAAATATTTATTCATTTACAGAGTATGTGTAACATGGCTGACGAGACGTGAGACGTGCGGATCCATTCGCAAGCTTTTATTAGGCAGAGACGTGGTCGTACAGGCAGGGTCGAAACAATGGCAAACAGGCATGGCAGGGACAAGACAAAGAGTAATCCTAGAGCAAGCAAAGGTCGATGATCGGCAAACAGTATCCAGTGGGCAAGGCAAAGAGATAATCCAGGGAACACGGGCTAGAATCCAATACGGGGTAAACAGTGTACAGACAGCAAGGCAAGGGTTAATCCAGGGAACACGGGTAGAACAAACACGGGGAAACCTATCAGGGGCTTGGTAGAGTTGCTACGGCTAGGGGAGCGGTAAATGCATACAATACTCGGCAACGTGGGAGAGAATGTCCAGGGTTGAAATAGTGTGTGTGATTAGTGTGTGCGTGGGACTCTGGACGAGCAGCTGTGACGTGCCGCTGTGACTCTGGATGAGCAGCTGTGACGTGCCGCTGTGACTCTGGACGAGCAGCTGAGACATGAACAGCTGAGACGTGCCAGCTGTGACTCTGGACGAGCAGCTGAGACATGAACAGCTGAGACGTGCTGCTGTGACTCTGGACGAGCAGCTGAGACATGAACAGCTGTGACGCTGCTGTGACTCTGGACGAGCAGCTGTGGCGTGCTGCTGTGACTCTGGGCGAGCAGCTGTGACGTGCTGCTGTGACTCTGGACGAGCAGCTGTGACGTGCTGCTGTGACTCTGGACGAGCAGCTGTGACGTGCTGCTGTGACTCTGGACGAGCAGCTGTGACGTGCTGCTGTGACTCTGGACGAGCAGCTGTGACGTGCTGCTGTGACTCTGGACGAGCAGCTGTGACGTGCTGCTGTGACTCTGGACGAGCAGCTGTGACTCTGGACGAGCAGCTGTGACGTGCTGCTGTGACTCTGGGCGAGCAGCTGTGGCGTGCCGCTGTGACTCTGGACGAGCAGCTGTGGCGTGCGCTGTGACTCTGGGCGAGCAGCTGTGGCGTGCGCTGTGACTCTGGACGAGCAGCTGAGACATGAACAGCTGAGACGTGCTGCTGTGACTCTGGACGAGCAGCCGTGACGTGATGCTGTGACTCTGGACGAGCAGCCGTGACGTGATGCTGTGACTCTGGACGAGCAGCCGTGACGGGCTGTGACTCTGGACGAGCAGCCGTGACGGGCTGTGACTCTGGAAGATCAGCCGTGACGGGCTGTGACTCTGGAAGATCAGCCGTGACGGGCTGTGACTCTGGAAGATCAGCCGTGACGGGCTGTGACTCTGGAAGATCAGCTGTGTCTTGGGTTGATTCGTGACGATTAGCAGTGACTTGACTTGATTCGTGAATGGCAGCAATGGCTTGACTTGATTCGTGAATGGCAGCAATGACATGACGGGATGTTGTTGTGGCCGCCATTTTGTGAACGGGCTCCAGTGTCACTGCCATTTCGAGCGCACGCTGGTCGTCTGCCATTTCAGTCACAGACACGCTGTCGCGTTCCTCTTCGCGACACCCACAGTAAACATTGAATCAGCACACAGCAAAACATAATCTATAAAGTCCCTCAATCGGACATTAACTTCCGCCCCGGGTAACCGCGATTTAACTGGTTCATTGAGTCCAAAACGGAATAAATCTTTAAACAATGTTTCGTCATATAGAGGAACTTGATAGATTACCTCACAGAACTGCTGAACATAATCCTCAATGGATCGATCTCCTTGCCGTAGACCTAGTAGCTGGTCGACAGGGTCCATACCTGGCCAGGGTTCCCTAGAATAGCCGCTGGATCCTCGTGAGGCCGAGTATTCTGTAACATGGCTGACGAGACGTGAGACGTGCGGATCCATTCGCAAGCTTTTATTAGGCAGAGACGTGGTCGTACAGGCAGGGTCGAAACAATGGCAAACAGGCATGGCAGGGACAAGACAAAGAGTAATCCTAGAGCAAGCAAAGGTCGATGATCGGCAAACAGTATCCAGTGGGCAAGGCAAAGAGATAATCCAGGGAACACTGGCTAGAATCCAATACGGGGTAAACAGTGTACAGACAGCAAGGCAAGGGTTAATCCAGGGAACACGGGTAGAACAAACACGGGGAAACCTATCAGGGGCTTGGTAGAGTTGCTACGGCTAGGGGAGCGGTAAATGCATACAATACTCGGCAACGTGGGAGAGAATGTCCAGGGTTGAAATAGTGTGTGTGATTAGTGTGTGCGTGGGACTCTGGACGAGCAGCTGTGACGTGCCGCTGTGACTCTGGACGAGCAGCTGTGACGTGCCGCTGTGACTCTGGACGAGCAGCTGAGACATGAACAGCTGAGACGTGCCAGCTGTGACTCTGGACGAGCAGCTGAGACATGAACAGCTGAGACGTGCTGCTGTGACTCTGGACGAGCAGCTGTGACGTGCTGCTGTGACTCTGGACGAGCAGCTGTGACGTGCTGCTGTGACTCTGGACGAGCAGCTGTGACGTGCTGCTGTGACTCTGGACGAGCAGCTGTGGCGTGCTGCTGTGACTCTGGGCGAGCAGCTGTGGCGTGCTGCTGTGACTCTGGGCGAGCAGCTGTGGCGTGCTGCTGTGACTCTGGACGAGCAGCTGTGACTCTGGACGAGCAGCCGTGACGTGATGCTGTGACTCTGGACGAGCAGCCGTGACGTGATGCTGTGACTCTGGACGAGCAGCCGTGACGTGATGCTGTGACTCTGGACGAGCAGCCGTGACGGGCTGTGACTCTGGAAGATCAGCCGTGACGGGCTGTGACTCTGGAAGATCAGCCGTGACGGGCTGTGACTCTGGAAGATCAGCTGTGTCTTGGGTTGATTCGTGACGATTAGCAGTGACTTGACTTGATTCGTGAATGGCAGCAATGGCTTGACTTGATTCGTGAATGGCAGCAATGACATGACGGGATGTTGTTGTGGCCGCCATTTTGTGAACGGGCTCCAGTGTCACTGCCATTTCGGGAGCGCACGCTGGTACGTCTGCCATTTCAGTCACAGACATGCTGTCGCGTTCCTCTTCCGCGACACCCACAGTAAACATTGAATCAGCACACAGCAAAACATAATCTATAAAGTCCCTCAATCGGACATTAACTTCCGCCCCGGGTAACCGCGATTTAACTGGTTCGTTGAGTCCAAAACGGAATAAATCTTTAAACAATGTTTCGTCATATAGAGGAACTTGATAGATTACCTCACAGAACTGCTGAACATAATCCTCAATGGATCGATCTCCTTGCCGTAGACCTAGTAGCTGGTCGACAGGGTCCATACCTGGCCAGGGTTCCCTAGAATAGCCGCTGGATCCTCGTGAGGCCGAGTATTCTGTAACATGGCTGACGAGACGTGAGACGTGCGGATCCATTCGCAAGCTTTTATTAGGCAGAGACGTGGTCGTACAGGCAGGGTCGAAACAATGGCAAACAGGCATGGCAGGGACAAGACAAAGAGTAATCCTAGAGCAAGCAAAGGTCGATGATCGGCAAACAGTATCCAGTGGGCAAGGCAAAGAGATAATCCAGGGAACACTGGCTAGAATCCAATACGGGGTAAACAGTGTCCAGACAGCAAGGCAAGGGTTAATCCAGGGAACACGGGTAGAACAAACACGGGGAAACCTATCAGGGGCTTGGTAGAGTTGCTATGGCTAGGGGAGCGGTAAATGCATACAATACTCGGCAACGTGGGAGAGAATGTCCAGGGTTGAAATAGTGTGTGTGATTAGTGTGTGCGTGGGATCAGGTGTGCGTGTGATTGATCACAGCTGTCACCAATCACTCATTGCATCAGTGTTGGATGATGGGAATTGGAGTCCATGTGATGTGTGGTGTGCAAGTCCATGTGGTGAGCGGGTGACCTCTAGTGGAGGGTGAATGGAAGTGCAGACTAGATTCATGACAGTATGGTTCAGTACTGTTACTGCTTTTTAAAAACAGTAAAGCTCTATTTTAGTTTTCGTTCAATATCCATTTTAAAAGCTATCGGTTGATTTAATCAGTATCGGCCAGTGTAGTCCAACCTAGCTGTCGGTATCGGTAAAATCCACTATCGGTCGACCTCTAGTACTCACTTTTGTTGCCAGCGGTTTAGACATTAATGGCTGTGTGTTGAGTTATTTTGAGGGGACAGCAAATTTACACTGTTATACAAGCTGTACACTCACTACTTTACATTGTAGCAAAGTGTCATTTCTTCAGTCACATGAAAAGATATAATAAAATATTTACAAAAATGTGAGGGGTGTACACACTTCTGTGAGATACTGTAAGTAGCTGTATAACAGACTCGGCCTGTTACATATGTGAAAGAGTAGCTGCCTATTACATCTACATAATTACAAACTGTAAGTACAGGCTGTTCCATAACTTAGTTACATGGTAAGTACATTTTATTTCATGTAAGTACAACGGCTACTACTAAGTAGAGGTCGACCGATAGTGGATTTTACCGATACCGATAGCTAGGTTGGACCACACTGGCCGATACCGATTAATCAACCGATAGTTTTCAAAATGGATACTGAAAAAGAGCTAGTGCTTTACCATTTAAAAAAAAAAGCAGCAACAGTACTGAACCATACTTTGTAAATGAATAAAAATATTAATATTATTTACTATATTGATCATTAAAGTTATTTCATAATTTGCTAATGTTAAAAGAAGAAACTTTAAAATGTAAAAATATAGCCTATTAGAAATGAAAACACTCTAACAAGGAACAATACTTCTACAGTTTTCATTAATGCTACGAATGGACTTTTATTGTTAAATGTTACCATTTAATTTCAACAGTCATGCTTAAAGATGGCCATGTTTAAATATCTACACAAGGCCATAACATTAAAATTACGTACATATGGATATTGTATGTGTACTCACACACTTTATTTGCTTCTATTTTTTAACACTTGATAATTATCTAATCAAAAAAAAAAAAAAAAAAGTTAGTCGCGCAGTGCTGCGTCTAGGAGAACTCGGAGGTATCACACACACACACACACACACACACATACCAGACGCTTTGCGTTCAATTCAAGTGGCGGTCTAAAACAATTTATTTAAATCACCAAACGGACATAAGTTTGCTTCAAGAATGAACAATGTGGCATAAATGAGTTTGAAGTTCGGTTTTTTAAAAAACTGAGCAAGAGGAAAGAGAACACGCGATCTGTATTACAGCTCTCTACATGAAGCATACCGACTTTATTAGAGCCACAGAAAGACAAACGTTTTGCTGAAAAATAATTTATAGCCTAGGGTGAAGTCATTATATACATTCACAACGATTTGGGACAAATATAATGTAATTTAATAGAAAACTATGTGAATGGCGCTCTGTTCCGCGGCAGGCTTTTCTGTCAGCTGTATTTAAATGCGCGTCTGGAGTTTCCCGCTCTGTGCAGCGCGCAGTGTCACATGTCACAATAAACAACACGTGCTGTCAGTGATTTCCGCCTCTAGAGGCCGCTCTCGTACTGTATAATGCCAGCAGACCCTTCTCAGCCATTCCGGCAACGGTTGCAAACCGGAAAACTATCGGCATGGATATTTGCCGATAACCGATAGTTGTGGCAATCAACTATCGGTGCCGATTAATCGGCAAAACCGATGAGTCGGTCGACCTCTACTACTAAGTACTTAACTAGGTAATTACTCTGTATTATGGACGCCTTAAAACAAAGTGTTACCAAATAATGTTTTAATAATAATTTTATTAGTAGTAATAGTACTGTCATTACTTTAAGTAATTTTTTTTGTCACTGTTTCTTTGTTAAACCAACCTTTATTTTGACTGGTTGCTGTGAAGACCTTTAAGTTTCTCTGTTTACGATATGACAATAGTTTTTCTCAGAGCAGTTCTAGAGATTATGTTCATGTACTCATATATTGAGGCAGTAGACACTGAAAACACCTCGAGCATCACTCACGCTTCTGTATGTGTGTAATAAACGAAACCGTGCGTTTGCACCATTCATTCACACAGAGACATGCAGGATTCATATTTAAATTATATTTTTGCTGTGTAATATTCGCAGCCACTAGTCCATATTTTGTTTTGATTTAAGTGTAGTGACCTACTTTTGATGTATCCATCCAAATTTGGCAAATTCCATGACATTCTGCGTTATTCAGTAAATTCTGTTTTTGTGACTGGATTCCATGATTCTGTCTGCGTTTTCCACATTGTGGAAATCATAGGGCCCTAAATATCTGCTGTCACTAGACATGCACGTTCAAGAAACTTAAAATCTTGTTTGCTGCTTTGTTGTGTTAATGTCATATTCACTGTGTTATGTGTAAAATTAGCAGTGTTGGGCAAGCTACTTGGAAAATGTAGTGAGCTAAGCAAACAGTTACTCTTCTTTAAATGAAGCTTAACTACACTAAAGCTACAGCCCTGGGAAATGTAGCAAGCTAAGCTACAACAACATGGCAAAAGTAGTTTACTACATCCAAGCTATTTAAAAAAAAAAAAAAAAAAAACAATTTCTATTGAACCAACATCATACCAAGTCAATGCTCTCTCAGTGATCAATAAAACTGTCAGTCAAGCAGATAGACAGACATGTTCAGTTTAATTGTTTATTCAACAGCTGTTCCAAACCAATTTGGCAACATAATCAGTATCAAATACAGGGCCGGATTGACCTCAAATTGTGACAAAGGCAAAATAAATTTTTGCTGTCGGCCGGAAACCTCCTATTGGTAGTTGGTATTGTGGCTTTATTGTATACAGATACATTTATATAAATGGTAACACTTCACAATAAGGTTCAGTAGTTAACATTAGTTAACTAGTGTAGTTAACATGAACTAAGAATGAACAATACTTCTGCAGCATTTATCTTAATGTTAATTTCAACATTTACTAACACATTATTAAAATCAAAAGTTGTTTGTTAACATGTTAATGCACTGTGAACTTACATGAACTACCAATGAAAGACTGTATTTTCATTAACTAACATTAACAAAGATTAATAAATACTGTAACACCTGTATTTTAATGAAATCGTATTGTATAGTGTTACCAGATGTTTAGGCCTACAGATAGGCTATGTTTATTTGCATCGTTGCATGTGTCATTAGATATTAATATAAACATTTCACCAAAATCAAGTTCAAATACGAAGCTTTGGACCAGCGAAGGTTTTTATTTTTATTTTTTTCCTGACTCGTGTTCTGTTTTCCCCAGTTTTCTGTCATTATGTGGGCATTCAGTTTTTTTCTGTTATTTGGCCAACGTATCATATTATGAAAGATTAAGCGCTTCGCACAAGCTATTTGGCTGTGACTTGACAACAAATGCTAGAGAAACTCTTCTCCGCTCCTCAAAGACAAAAAACAAACAAAAAAAGCATTAGCCTTTATAAATAGTGCGATAATAAACCGATGTACTTATTCAATCAACAGTTCTTTATTTACCTTCAGACTGCAAACAAGCTGAGATGCTCCAAAATGTGCACCGCATTTCATTGACGAAAGAGGCGGGAGGAATAATAAAGTTTGACTGACAGTTTGAGGAGCCAATGGCGTTACGAGCTTTAGTGTCTGTGGCGTCACTTACTGATCCAGGATCAGTGATCCGTAGCTGTTATATTTCCGATTTGAGCTTGAGTTTCAGAATGCTTTCTTTGGAAAATGTAACGTTAGCTTTTGTTGACGCTACCGTGCTACTTGATCAAAAAAAGAGCTTAACTACCGAAAAGCTATTTGATTCAGAAAGCAGTGATGCAACCGACACGCTACTGAGAAATGTAGTTAAACTAGTAGCGTCACTACTTGTAGCGACGCTACTGCCCATCACTGAAAATTAGTGCTACTTTGTCTTTGTTTGGAAAGAAATATGATTCCCAGTGCTCACAAACTTGAGTACACTGTTGGTTACAGTGTTTTCTTCCTTTTAATTAGTATTTTTAACAATTTATTTACTTATGAAAAACTCAGAAATTGCTATCTAAATAAATGTCTTTATTTTACAGGTCTATTTTTTTTTAAATCAAGTTCAAATTATTATTTAAATATATAATTTATTATATATTATGTAAAATAAATGTAATTTCAGTGATTTTTATATATGTGTTTTTGCTACCTTTAAATTAAATAGTGTGATTATCATATACATCTTTATTTCAGCCATCAGCCACCCTACTCTCTAAGATACTGGCACCGGCCATCAAAAAAATCTATTAGTTGACCACTAGATCTTGGCGTATAAGATTGACTGAAGTGCAAATTCAAACATTTCTCATCAAAAACTGCAGTTACCAAATTTAGCTTTAATTTACTGAATGTCAACAACTGACTTGTATTAGTCCTTTTGTATTCCCCGAGTAATGCCTTTGGACAAACATCTGATACAGTGAAGAACATCTGAGAATTCCATTAAATCTCTTGAGCTCTGAAAGAGGAACCTCCTGAGCAATAAATGTTTTCATTGGCTCAAAACCAATAATAAAGAACCACCTCGCCTCAAGAACCCACTGAAAAATGATTCTTGTTGATAAGGGGGTCCTTCACTTAATCTAAGAATCATTGAACAACCTTCATTTTGAAGAGTGTATCTGAAAGACCCTGCTCCGTACAACCTTCCTCCGTTGTGCCCTTGAGCAAGGCACTTGAGCCCCGTCTGCTCCGGGCATGCTGCAGTTTGGCTGACCTTGTGCCTCATCCCCTTCCTCAGTCTGTGTGTGCATGCGTCTATGAGTCTGCCAGAGATTTACAGAAATAGAACTTTTCGTGCACATTACGTTTATATGACGTATCATTATCGTCCTTTGCCTCGTCATCTTATCAAGTGTTAGCTCAGTTCATGTCCAACAGGAATCTTTCACTATTAATTAACTGACAGCATGCTGCGCTGTGCTACTGTCAACAAGTTTTAATGGCTGATTATGCAATCAGTATCAGCTTATCACATGCCTGATCTGTAGTGCATCAGAGGATACTTACATAAATACGTATTTATGCATGTAAATACCTTGACAGCAGTATGTTTAGACATGATAATTGCACATTTGTTGCTCCACAGGTAGTAAATGTTATAGATGATTTTAGTGCATCATATGTTGTTAACAGATTAAAGATTATAATTAAATTAATGACCTGTTATGGCAATTAACTAATGAAATTTATGATGTATATCAGTATTTGCTGAGAAAAGCCCCCAAACGAAGATAATGAAAAGACTAGACATGACAAAAAGTTGCTTTACAAGTCAATATAATTTTTTTAAATCGCCATTTAATTGAATAATAATTTACGTATGCTTATGGGGTAAGTGCATTAAATCACTGGTTCTCATTTCCAGGCCTGGGGAATCCCAGCTCTGTACATTTTGCATATCACACACCTGATTCAGATCATCAGCTTGTTAAGAGAGAGATCAGATAAGAGAGACATACAAAATGTGCAGAGCAGGGGGCCCCCAGTAGTGTTAATTTTGTCAACTATTTTTAATTTTAGCCTTAGGGCCCTATTTTAACGATCTAAGCACATGGTCTAAAGCGCAAGGCGCAGGTACACTTAGGGTGTGGCCGAAATCCACTTTTGCTCGTTTAACAATGGGGAAAAACGGTTGGCACGCCCGGCGCATGGTCTAAAAGGGTTGTCCCTATTCTCTTAATGAGTAATGGGTGTGTTTTGGTAACTAATGAGTAATGGGTGTGAGTCTCATCTCCCATTCCCTTTAAGAGCCAGTTGCCCACACGCCATGCAAATTCCGCCATGTAAATAGCGAATCCTCCAAGCGCAAAGAAACTCCAGGAAACGGATCTGCTCATGTGCGAGCAAATAGGTAGCCTAATTCTGATACATGCAATGACTATCCATTATGACATGTAGCCATTTTTATATTCATGTAGCCTACACAATAATAATTTTTTTAATTGTAATCCTTTAATTTTTAATATTTAGCATGTTTGTGTGCTGCTGCGTGTCCCTGTGTGTAATAAGCAGAGTGTACGTGCATTGTGGACCCGCCTATAGGCGCATACTAACAACGCTCTTTAAATAAAAAAAAAATACTGCACCATTGACTTTAGACCAGGTTTTAGTTAGTCAATGGCGCAGTCTATTTCAGTTGCCTCAAAATAGCAACGCATCAACAATGTGCCTGAACACACCTCGTTTTCAGACCAGCACGACCCGTGGTCGCACAAATGGGAGCAAATGCATTTGCTATTTCAACAATGTGGTGCAGGACATGAAAATAACTGCGTCAGGCTGAAACTAGCAAAAAGCACTTGCGTCACGCCTGACGCCGCATTGCGCCGGATGTATGATGGGGCCCTTAGTCCCGTGTTAATTTTCCTTATTAGTTTTTATCATATTTAGTCAACCTTATCCTATTTACTTCTAGTCAAGTTTTAGTCAACTAAAAGTCTCAGCGTTTTAGTAAAAGAAAATCTAAAGTATTTTAGTCTAGTTTTAGGGTGTACTCTCACTAGGCAAGGTTGCCTTGAACAGAGCCCGAGCCCAATTATCCCCCATCCCCACTCCCCTGCTGGCCTACACTCACACTTGCACTTAATATTCCGGGCTGGAGCATGCTTACATCATGTACGAGATAATGGAGAAAACATTTACGTTAACATTCTGCCTAATAAATTTATAATTTATGCTGTGCAGAGATTTTCACTTGTATGTATCAGAGAATTATTACGGAGGCAGCTGACGTTAATGAAAGAATTTGCAGCTTTGCTCACAAACCACAATTTCTGTTCATCAATAAGGTGAGAACCAGACCTGTTATAAACCTAAACATACATGATTTAATGAAATTAGTTGAAAAGTGTACTGTAGTAGTAATATAGAATATGTTTGCGGTCATAATGATGACAGTAGCGTACACAAAATACAGTAGTAGCCGTTCGGTGCTCTGGCGCAGTTAGCGCACACAATACATGCGTACCGCACCCAAGCCCAACTGAACCGTGCTCTGGTCCACGAACCAGGCTTTGGGGGTCAAACGCACTCGGGCACGGTTCAAAACGCCTAGTGTGAATACACCCTTAGTCAATAAAAATTGCCATTTTAGCAATAAGGTTATTATTAATTAACCACACAGCAGTGTTAATTTTGAACATTTTAGTTATTATCATATTTAGTCAACCTTGTCCTGTTTTTGTTTAGTCAAGTTTTAGTCAAAGAAATGTCTGAGCATTTTAGTTAGGTTTTATTTAATGAAATCTTAGTCACATTTCCATGCTATATAATGGTTAAACTGATAAAAAAAAAAAAATTGTAATGATTGTTGTCATTTGAGAAATTTACTTTTGCATGCAAGGTATTTCAGTTTCACCAGTAAGCACAAATCAATAGAATATCGAATTATATTTATTTGAACTCATCTAGTGTACTGATTTATTATATTATAGGCTTTTTGTTATATAAATTAATATCAAAGACTTATGCACTCTCTCTGTCTACATTATGAAAAAAAAAATATTACAACTAATTCCAAATTGCAATAGCCTATGTTTCTCTATTAAAACAACAGCGGTTGAGTTGTGTTCAGCAATCAAAATTGCAAACAACATAGTCGAGATCTCATAACAGAACACGGACTGGCTGAATGACTCTTTCATTTAGATTGCTAAACTCTAGCTGGATCATCAGTGGCAGCGCTTCCGCAATGAAAATCGAGCGTGCGCATGATTGCCAGATTGCAAAACTCCAGGCAGAAAACGTATCCTTGTAAAAGAGAAGCTCTGATTCAGGGATTTGAACTCTTGATATCTGGCAACCACACACATGAAAAGCTTGTGTAGTAGATGTGTGTACAGTAGTCCCACAATAATATTTTGTCTCCTTTTTTGGACAAAAGTAAAAATAGGTTTTTGTAAAGTTATTTTTTGAATAAATTTTAGTCTCATATTTTATTGTCAACAAAATTACATGTTGAGGCATTGTCTGAAATGCGGTTTCTGAATCGCGCCGCTTCTCTGTCTCTGCACGCTTTGGGTGTGTGCGGCAGCGGATGAGCGCAGAAAATGGCGCACGAGTCCCGATTCGATTTCTCCTTTATCTGAATGGTCTGAAATTGCTTGAATGTGTAAATTGGTAAACACATGCAAATGATAACTTTCAGTCTATACTGGTTGAATTTAACAGTTAATCCGTGCCGAATGCGTGCCGAACCGTGGGGACTGGTCCGTACGGATCACGGATCATCTACGATCCGTTGCACCCCTAATAGTCATAGTTATCGTTTATTGACCTTATTGTCGTCTCATCGTCGTCTCGTTTTGGTCATGGGGGAAAAAAAGCTCGTCAGCTGACATTTTTTCATAATAGTTTTCGTTAAAGAATTAACACTAGTCTATAGGACTGGAATTGAAAACCACTGCATTAAATGATCATAAATAATTATTTTTAATTAATCAAAAAAAAATAATAATACAGTCTTATGTGACTAAACCGATTTAGTTAAGAGACACTCTAGGTACAGGAGCTTTTTTTTTTTTTTTTTCACCGGAGTGTCCTCTAAATTCCTTCAGGAGTACAAGAGAAAGAAAGGGAGGAAGCGAGAGAAAGATGGAATCTTCCCACAATGCCTCAGGCAGAAAACTGTTTTTTATTGACAAGTGGACATTTTACCAACTGGCTTCAAAAGGTAAAATGTTCTTTTGAATTTACGAAGAAGTCAGATGACTTTCTCAGTCCAGCTGCATTATGTACTAGAGTCCTTCGAGAAGGGCAAAGAAAACATATTAGGTTTACAGAAGGTATCCAGCATACATACAGATGACTAATTTGTGAGTGGTGAGTGTAATGTGTCTATATTCACACAGCAGCAGAATATGGTTGTCAGTCCTGTTCAGATTATATCCGTGCACAATTCAGTTACGAAGAGAACAAGCTACTGAGTAATGAAAGTGACTACCTTTTTAAATTTTAGGACTCACAACAACATTTTACGAAAAAGTTCATTGTTGCTGCATGAACTGCAGTGAGCTAGTCATTGGCATGCGTATGACATTAGCACGAACGTTGTGGGTTATTCTTTGCTGTCAATCACTGATGTTAGGCCTGTCAGCATCTCTCCGGTTATGAAAAATGGCAGAGAATGGGGTATTGTGTCTGAGAGTGAGATAAAACTGTTACGTGGTGGGAATATGTGGTGGTAGTAAAAAAAAAAATCTGAATTGCACAAAAACAGAACAGAATTTTACACGCATTTTAAGGGTTAGTTCAACTAAAAATGAAAACTCTGTCATTAATTACTCACCCTCATGTCGTTCCAAACCCGTAAGACCTTTTTTCATCTTCGGAACACAAATTAAGATATTTTTGATGGAATTTGAGAGCTCTCTGACCGAGACCATAGACAGCAATGATATTACCACGATCAATGCACAGAAACGTAGCAAGGACATCAGTAAAATAGTCCAAGTGACATCAGGGGCTAAACCGTAATTTTACGAAGCTATGAGAATACTTTTTGTGCACAGAGAAAACGATAATAACATCATTTATTCAGCAATTCTTCTCCCCGAGTTACCGTCTTCTGACATTTTGGAGTGTACCCCAGAACATAATCAACATAATGAGCATTGTTTACGTTCAGCATGTTTTCCGAAGATGAACGAAGGTCTTACGTGTTTCGAACAACATGAGGGTGAGTAATTAATGACAGAATTTTCATTTTTGGGTGAACTATCCCTTTAAAGAACGGAAGCAGCTGGAGTCGCCTGAAATGCCAAACTATTTAGAATACAAAATATTCTTATAGATGGCATAAAAGATCTTAATGTTTACATCTGTGTACTGTCACTGTGGTTACAGGTTTACATAAAACTGTTGCCAGAAGGGGATTGAGAGCATCCAGCGCTGACAGTATCTGATCCACTCCGGTGATTCCACACTTGAGTTCCATTTTAGTTGTGTTCATCATATTTTTGAATCAAACTAAATAAAATTAAAATGACAGTCTTATGTAACTAAACAGATTTAGTTAAGAGACTCTAAATATCTTCAGGAGTACAAGGGGAAAAGAGAGAGGCAGCGAGACGAACACAATATTCCCATAATATTTCTCACTACAAATATACATGAAGTAGTCAACATTTTGAAGTGGATCAAAAAAGTTCATCAAAGTTGTCCTAAGACAAGAATGCATTTTGGTTTTAGGACAACTTTGAAAGGTTTTGATCCACTTCAAACATTGACTAGTGTATTTTTAATGTATAAAATTATAATTTTCTGAATAATAATAGTTATAATAATAATACATTCAATATTAGAAAGGGTTACATTTTGTGTCCTTGTTATAGTGTAATTATACATTTAATTACTGAGCAATATTAATTAACTACATTTACTTACTATACGGTTAGGGTTGGGATTAGGGTTTGGTTTAGGGTTACTTGAATGTAATTATGCATAATTTATTGTTATTATAATAGTAATTACATGTAACGTGTAATAACGACACCTTAAAATAAAGTGTTACCTTAGTGCTTATGCAGTGTGATTGAACTAATCAAAATGCAGTAAGAATGGTAATATTGTGAAATATTATTTCAATTTAAACTGTTTTCTATTTTAATATATTTCAAAATATAATTTATTCCTTTGATGGCAAAGCTGAATTTTTAGCATCATTACTCCAGTCTTCAGTGTCACATGATCCTTCAGAAATCATTTTCATATGATGATTTACTGCTCAAGAAACATTTATCATATTTTCTTCTGGATTATTAGATGAATAGAAGATGAAAAGAAGAGCATTTATTTGAAATGGCAATCTTTTGTAATATTTAGTAAGTCTATTCTAAATAGAAGTACAAGTGCAAAATATAATTTTTTTATTGACGCCAAACTTGAAAGTAATTTCTATATAGTGATGTGCCATTTTTTTTTTTTAGATACTTTTTATATATACTTCTCACCTGTCATCTCTATAAAAGTAAATAAATGGTCCATCTTGTGTTGTTTGGTCAATATGTAACTTGTAAAGGCCAAAAATATTTGTAATTGTGAAATGACCTGAAGTGCTTTGTGTTCACAGTGCGTGCTATTAGTGAACTGAAGCGTGAACTTAAAGCTTATTGCTTATTATGGTTTGCTTATCATCCTGTGCTGGTGGTTTGGTTTTGACATTGCTGTGTGATATTTAGCTCTCCAACTTCCAACCTTTTGAAAAATGTCTTATTTTATTAGTTTTAAAGAAATATCAGTCAGGTTAGTACGAGTTGATTTGTGTTTTTGTGTGTATTTGTGTCTCTGTGTGTGTGTGAGAGAGAGAAGGAGAGAGTTAAAGAGGTGAGGTTCTCTTATGCAAGTCATAGGCTCACTGCGCGTGGGAAGTGTGCAGTATAAACACACTCACACACTAACAAAAAATCAGGCTTGGGAGAGAGGGAGATACAGTATCTCTGTTCCATTTCAGAACAAGAAAATATTTCATTTATTAGTGTTAGAGCTGCCATTTTGCCAGCATTCCTGCTGAGTTTACTCTGTTGAAGGTAAACACTGTATTTTCTTTAAAGCTCAGCTATTAAAGAAGCTTTGCCAAGAAACTTGCGAGTAGTTGATTCATAACATGTCCACAGAGTTTTTATAATCAACATCAAGATTCTAGGTTAAAATGTACAAGGTAATGTGCATATCTTATCTTATTTTAACTTCCCCAAAGGACCCTCAAGATTAATATGGCACTGATGAACATTAGGCAGAACAAAGGCAGACTAATTGAGAGTAATTTGCATTATCTCAGGGTCTTTCAAAAAATCACTAGTGACATTAAGGGTAGAATGCATTTGCTGAATATGAAAATGTCTGGGAGAAAATTAAAGGGATAGTTCTAATATGCAAACCTGTATGACTTTTTCTTTAGAGGAACATTTAGTGTTTTTTTTTTTTTTTTTTTGCAAGTCACAACTGTTTGGTTACTAATATTCTTCAAAATATTTTCTTTGTGTTCCACAGAAAAAAGAAAGATATGAGGGTGAGTAAATGATGACAGAATTATGATTTTTGGGTGAACCATCTCTTCAAAATGAAATGTGAAAATGAACTTCTCTGGCTTAGATATTCCAGATCTTAATGTCTGCTAGGGTGTTTGGGATGATTGCCAGGACATCGCTGTGTGGTTGCTAATGTGTTCTGAGTTGTTTTTAGTGTGTTGCTATGCAGTTGCTATGGTCTTCTGGTGTTTGCTAATCTAAAAAGCCTGCCCCAAAGTCTCTGATGTTCTAGTACCTAGATAATGGCTCGGGTTCTTTCCCTCAATGAAAGTTTGTTGTACTTTTACACCAGTTTTAACATGCTCTAGGCGAAAATCATAAATCTGATCACTTAGAAATGTAATAGCATGCCTCTCCTCAGCAAGCAACATGATTTGTGGTTTCATGTGTGTCTGTAGCACCAACACAATGGATTTTAATGCTTAAAAAAACCTTGAAGAATACTACTACTGGTGCTTTATGTATGCATATGTGTTTTGATTCATTTCTGAATGTGAATGTCCATAGTTTGAACATTCCTATAAATGGGTAAATATGTATATTATGAATCAGTATCCAGTTTATTTGTTGTATCTAAGAGTGCGTGACTCATGAAAAGCCTAAGTCCTGCAGTCTTCACTCCTACAATCACACAGTTGGTTTGACATGATTGGTTTGACCTCTACCAAACAGATACAGAGAGCGAGAGATATAAAAAATAAAAGAGAGCCTTTTAAACATTTTGAGCCCCCACACAAAGACAATTTGCAAAGACAAATAACATCGCATTGCAACTTCTCCATTTGGTTCAAATGTAAGTTTGCGGCTCGTCTCGAGGTCCAAACATCCATGTAGCCTGTCAAAATGTATACAATCCTGTATTCATGTCATTCCAAACCTGTTCTTTGCTAAATCCAAGGTGAACTTTTGAATGTCAAATGGTTCTGTCAGATGTTTTTTTAATAGCCAGCTGTGCCCCAGAAATAATACATCTTCGTTAAACTAATTAAACAACTCCTCCAGGCAATACAGAAAAAGACCCATATTCAGGCCGAATAACTGTAAGTAAAGTGTAGTTCCCTTTATGGATGAGTGACTCAACAATATTACACAGTTCATTAGTGACTGATCCCTGGTCCATTTACAAACGTGTTGCAGATTTTTAGGCCAGAGACAGCAGCCATTTAAGGATTTGTAATGGTTGACCACCGGCTTGCTCAATCGCTTGTCTCCTCATGCGTGGGATCTTGACACCCACCCAAAATTTTATTGCTGTTAAATGCTTTTTAGTGCAGGCAGTTATAAGAACCCTATGTGCTTTTAGTTTTTGTTGTTAGACACATTTTAACTGCAGGAACCCACAGGAATATACATTTATAATGCATGTGATTTTTTTTTTTTTTTTTTTTAAATACTATATTTATGTATTATACCTCTCCTGACTAGCCGTGTCAAGCGAAGGGTAAGCTAGTTTCTATTTTGGGTAGTGCTGCCCACAGTAAAATCTTACTGATATAAAATCACTGTCCACATAATTTTATATTAAACATGGAATATTTTCTGATTGGCTGTGATTTGTCATGTCATGCAGCATTTTCACTTTAAGTGAGGAGAGATATTACTTATTGCTGGAAACCTGTCATGTTATAACTGGTTTAGACAGGATGTTCAGCTCTTGAAAATGGATGCTACAGTAGGTGTTACAAGACATCACATCTGCCATGTCTTTTCTGTTTAGTAAAAGAGTGGGGAATGTACTGAACAAAGTGTTTGGAAAAACAAGCTTGACTTTGATTTTAGCATTAGTGATGGGCGTTTCTAAACTCTCAGTTTTACCAAGAGAAAGCTTAAAACTCTTTACGTTCATGAGGATGTGAAGAGGATGAGACTAAATTGTGTTAAATGGTGCAGAAAAACAACCAGTAGGAAGGACAAACCACAAATGAGATTTAGTTAATATCTCAATTGTTTCTCCTAGACAGCAAGGGATTGAGAACAATGGAGTGTTTTTTTGTTTTTTGTTTTTTTTTGGGAGAAACTCTTTTAAAACTCCATAAAGTTTCTTGCGCTGTAAAATAATTGTATTATTATTATTATTATTATTAATGTTGTTGTTGTTATTGTTATCTGCCATGTCTTTTCTGTTTAATAATAGTAGTAGTAGTACAGTAATAAAAATGATTGTTTTAGTCACAAATAAGGTACATTTTATTCCCTTTGCATTATTACTGGTATTATGCATGCAGGGTCAGACAGAACAAATGTCAGATGCATTAGCGATTGTCTGATTGCAGCACAGCATATAGCATTAGCGAGTTGACCGTCTCCCCAGAGTTCGTTGTGACATCTTAAATTGCTGACTTTATTTCCTTGAGTGCCCTATATCTGCTGGAGATTGGCTTCGGTTACAGGAAGTTACAAAAACAGCAAACAGACATTAGGATCAGCAAAGAGAGGCCATGAGAGAGAGAGAAAGATCTGAACAAGAGTTTAGAGGAAAAGCACAACAAACATATGGACGGAAGGAGAGAGGAAGGGAATTACAGAACAAGACAACAGGGAGAGTGGGATGGGGAAAAAAAAGAAAGGAAACACAAAAGTTAAAGTCTTTGAGAAGAATAGCGAGAGGGAGCGGGGAGAATTCAGAGAGAAGTGAGGGAGTGTTCTGAGAATATGAAACACGGTTTTATTTCTCATCTGATATAAAGGATGTTACTCCTCCAAGCCATGCTTCAATAAAGAAAAAGACACCGCAAAGCATGAATAAACAAAAGAAGTGTCATAGAATCTGAAAACTAATTACAGCCTGACAGAATAAAGCTCGACTGTTCAACTCTCCTCCGCACCAGTGAGTGAGAGACGCAGATGAAGACGTATAGATCGAGGGCCAGATGATAAGTATTAGAGAATCACCAAATACAGGCAGCATCATCATCTTTATATCATCGCCCCGCGTTCCCATTGACTCTCAAAGGCCACGTTTACAGTTGATCATATTTTTCAACACTAAAATGAATTGAATCTCATTTATATAGAAGTAATGCGCTGAGAGAGGGCAGATGCGAGATGAGGGCGATGAATTCAAATTCTCTGTGTCTGCGGCACTAACCACCTCTCTTATCTCTGGCAAACGGCGTGGTGTCACCACGGTGTTGCCAAGGCTACAGGAGCAGTAATGGGGTGTTGTCACCGTAACCCCAGCTGTTGCAGTGAAGATTGTGGAGGAATTTTCCCCGGGAACGGGATTACATGCAACATGTGCACCCACATCCTAACACGCATGCGCTCACAATCACACGCTTACTCTCGAAGGGCTCTCAGAGCAGTGGGAACGAGAGATCAAAATCGTTACAATGCAAAGGATATACACTGCCGCTTGTGTGCTCCTGCTTTATTAGAGTTATTATATCAGAAAAGGATAAGAAACCACAGGGAGCTTCTCTGTTTCAAAGCTGTTAAACGGTGAGAGATGTATAGCAGAAGACACGTTGAGAGATGTATAGCAGAAGAAGGGTTGAGTGAGGGAGAAATTTGTTGATTTTAATAGTTTTATCTTTTAATGAAGCCCCCATGGGGGCGAGCCAAACACGCATGGCATCATGGGAACTTTTTCAGCCGTATCATTCATCCCTCTGTAGCACGCTGTATACCCTTTACATTACATAATTGTCTTTTGAGGGATGTTTTAGACAATCCTCAGAGACAGTGAAACCTGTGCCACGTAGATCTGCATGTACAGCACTCCCATTTTTATTTTTTTATTTTTTGTCAAAGCAGTTTCATTTTTCTGTCAGGAATCCTTTCGGATTCGTCACGAGATTGCAGAGATTTGGTTGTGATTTGTTTTCCTCTTTTCCTGCGTTACGCTATGCTGTGTTGTTTTCTAATCTTGTTCAATTTCCTGTTAAATTCAGGGTAGAAAACTGACAGCTCTGGTTGCCAGAAATTCATGCTAAAAATACTGTGACAGTGTTTCCAGTGTTTACGGGATGGCTTATTGGTTCCTGTATCTTTTTTACAACTTTTAGCGGTGTATTTCATTAAGTAATGTAATGTTAATGTGCCAAACTACTTACACTATTTACTGTGAAATGGACTAAAATCCACTGTAATGAATGCAGGTGAACAGAAATTCACATGAGTGTTCCAGTGTGCTTTAAAACTTAGCCAATATGTATAGTGTATAGATGAAGAGCAGGGTTATAAAAAGACAAAACATTATCAGGGTACTAAAATAATGCAATAAACATTAACTAAATAAAAGATAATGTAACAAAGCACCCTAATGTTCATTACTGATAACAAAAATAATATATTTTTAAAAAGTAAAATAGAATCATATGTGATGTGTCTTACAGGGATTTCTGGGAACGTCCTTTTAATGCTTTTCACCATTTGCATTATACAGTTGTTCATAGTTTTTACTATGAAAAAAAAAAAACATTTGACACACTGCTAAAAAAAATCATTCTTTGAAGCTGTGAATAAAGCAAAGATTATTGAAGTTTGTTTTACAAGAAAATGCTGTCAGTCTTCCTACATCAAAATGTCACGTGAAATTTATTTGAAATTTGTAAAAATCATATCCAAGTTGAATATAATATTTGACCCGAATATAAGACGATGTTTTTTTCTTGGAAATACATATGAAAAAACGCGGTCGTCTTATATTCGGGGTCTAGACTTTGACATGTCACTAATACACCCACAACAATAGGTGGCGCCAACAACGCATAAAACGAGTGTGCCATGAAATATGTAATATAATGTGTGTTGTAAAGATCGCGAATGAAAACAAAAGAAAAAGAAAAGCTTACAGGGGCATGAGTCGTGACTGTCATGTTAGCCTGATGGGAACAAACTTCCTCTGTAAGTGATTTTAAAACATAAGACAGGACCCAGATTTGAAGACTACAATAAGATTTCACTTCTACTGTAAATAAAATTTTGGTAGGCTACTATGAGATGGATAGCCTAAATGTTATATAATTCAGATGGGCTACCTGTTATTTCAATGGTATATCAAAAAGTGTATATTTTTCAATGTTATTGTTGGTACATTTTACCAGTATTTACTTTCAAAACAAAAATTAAAATAGGAAAAATATGCAATATGAAAATAATTTAAGAAAAAAATTTTACAGAGAGAAAAAAACCAAAAAAAACACCAAGATTTGGTTTTCAAAAAGCCTTTTTCCAAAAGGTACATCTGGGAAAAGGGGGGGGTCGTCTTATATTCAGGACAATACGGTAAATCCTATTCGGTTTTTTTCAGTGCAGCATTTTTACAGTAAAATTACATAATTTTTACAGTACATTCTACTCTATTATAAAAGTTTTGCATAGTGTAGACTGGTTTTTCTTGACCTTTTTTGTTCCCCCACAGCCCTATTAGTGACAAAGAGACTCTTACACCCATTACACACTTTTTTTCTTTTCCTAAGGAACTGAATAAATCATGAGTAGTTATTTTAGTCTTTTCTGTTTTATAGATTTAACAAAGTAAAATTGAAATCTTTCCAAGGACCTCCTGGATCCTGCTTAAGTGCTCCCTGCTTGGGAATCACTGCTGTAGACCGTTATGTGATTTGGTTGCTCACATTCATTCAGATTCAGATTCCAAACCATCCAAATCACTGAAGAGTAACAAAACCATTTTTGATTGACGTTTGTCAGTTGTGCAGTCAGCAGCGATGTCTCTGCATCAAGCATTCGATGGTAACACTAGCTGACCTCTTTTTACTGCAGAGTAGCATGAATTTAAAAAGGATATTACATATGCAGAGGGCTCACGAAAATCATTATTCACCAAATTATTCTTGCACACAAATTAATATACCATAGCAAATGAGCGTGAATGATTTTTCTAACATGCTAACAGTGTTTGCATAAGTCTTTGGATCACTGCTGGGTGTGTTTAGGCATAATACAGCAACCAGCAGTGCGGTAATGGCATGGCTTTGTGTGTGTGTTTGTATGACAGAGAGAAAAGAAAAAGAAAAGAGGAGAAACCAATTGAGAGAAAGAGAATGGAGTGTGTGTTTTAGCAGCAGCAGGGCTTTGTTCTAATGGTTGGTCTCACACTGTGCTTATCAATGCCGTCCAAATACATTGAAAGGCAGCAGCATGTGCCAGAGCGATATGCTTACTGTCACTGCAAAAATCCAATGAAAAATTGATCACGCACTAGCTCAGGTCACATACCCAGCCCTGTCAGTCTGACATTGTTCGAGTGGCCCAAATATATTTGATGGATAAATGTGTTTATTATACTGTGCAAACTGTTTTCTAATATATCAATATCATTTTACAGTGATTCAATATCATTGGTATTGAAGGAAGCTACGAGGTTAACATAAAATCAATTGAGATTTTGATAATAAAGGACATTTTAAAGGTCAAATGAAAGACACTGTCTGCACTACATATTGGTTTTAAGTAGAAAAAATTGTCTGAATTATGTTCAGATAAAATAAGCTAAGTTTATGCTAAATGTCAAAAAATACATTTTAATGGAATTGCAAAGTAACATCCAACTAAGATGTATTAAAATAGTGTGCTATGAACTAACAATTAACAGTGCTTTTGCAGAATTTATTAGGTTAATTTTAATTTCTATTTAGCATATACATCAAAACCATACTGGGTTTCTTAAAACTTTCAGTTAAGTTAAATGTATCAAAATAGTTTGCAGCATATGTAACACATACATGTACAAGTGTATATATAATATAATATAATATAAATACAATACAGTCATGGCCAAAAATATCGGCACCCTTGGTAAATATGATCAAAGGAGGCTGTGAAAATTAATCTGCATTAAGCTTTTATTTAAAAAAATCAAAAAAATCTAACCTTTCATTGGATAATAAGAATTTAAAATGGGGGGAAATGTCATTATGAAATAAATGTTTTTCTCTAATACACATTGGCCACAATTAACGGCACCCTTTTATTCAATACTTTTGAAACCTCCATTTGCCAGTTTAACAGCTCTAAGTGTTCTCCTATAATGCCTGATGAGGTTAGAGAACACCTGACAAGAGATCAGAGACCATTCCTTCATCCAGAATCACTCCAGACCCTTTAGATTCCCAGCTCCATGTTGGTGCTTCTTCTCTTCAGTTCACCCACTCATTTTCTATAGGGTTCAGGCCAGAGGACTGGAATGGCCAGCAGAAGCTTGGTTTTGTGCTCAGTGACCCATTTTTGTGTTGTTTTTGAGGTTTGTGTTTGGATTATTGTACGATTGATTAAAAGATGAATGAATTCCTCTTGTGGACGCGTTCTTCACGATAAACAATAAATAATCATCGTAGTACTACAATGAAGCGCTTTGCAGTGTAATTCAACCAAATGCATCCTATACGAGAGACATTTTACACGATATATATATATATATATAAACCAGCTGAAATGTTTTGAAATCACTTGTACCCTACCTGATCAAAAAAAAAATCGAGTCTTTCATTCTGCCTGTGTCAGTTTGAGTCTTGTTAAAGATTTAAATCCTTGCAGCCAAGATGCTCCTCGGTCGGTCACAGATTATGGAAAGTGAAACCTAAATCTATAGGGGTTGGATTTATTCACGAACGTTAAAATATTTATTTAAAGCTTCTTTCTTTTCAGATTCTTATTTACAGCAATATCATAGTAGGCTGTATATTAAGTTATTGGGAGAAAATCAGATCTATGTGAAAGCATATCTATCTATCTATCTATCTATCTGTCTATGTGTATGTGTATGTGTATGTGTATGTGTGTATATATATATATATATATATATATATATATATTAGCCAATGCATTAATGTATACTAACAATTAACAGTCCTTTGCAGAATTTATTAATCTAGGTTAATAAACACTTCATATAATATATGCTTTATATAAGTTTATACACTTAAAATTAAGTTAACATTGGTTAAAGTTTTTGATTGAACATGAATAAACAATGAAAAAAAGCATTTTTTATGAATTAACGTTTACCTAGATTCCTAAATGCTGTAAAATAAATCCTGTAAATGTTTAAAAACTCAATATTGTTATAAAATGTGTTTAGTGTTGTACACTGTAAGAAAAATACTTCAGTGTTCAGTAGAAAAACAAAGTTACTGATCATTTCTTCAGTATTTAAGTTTACAGACATTTCCACAATGGAATAATTCAATTCAAAATACAAGTGTACCACCTGTGAAAACAATGCCTAGAATTCCTTCATATTAACAGTACATTGTGTCCTATTTTCACAGACATTTCTGAGATTATAAATGTGTTCTCCAGTACACTAAAAATTGTTTTTCAAACTTTATTCAAATTATCCAGATCAAGAGAGCGCTGGTAAAAAAGTTTTTGAACATATAATCTCCCAGGAATAAAGATAATGATAAACTTCAAAATCCTCTGCACAATGGGGTACTTTTCAAGTGGATCTAAAAGAAGTCAAAGGAAATCATAATTCCCAAGAAATTAGTCAGGTTTCTGCCTTTGCTTTCATCTTGTGCTGCTATTGGCTGGTCAGCTCTGAGCTAAGGTCTTTTGGCACAACCTTTGCGTGGATTGCGCACCAATCTCAATATGTCACAAGGTGGAAGATGAAAGCTTTAGAGCCATTAGTACCGCGGGATGAAAGCAAAGCGGGAAACTGACGGGTTACCCTACGTGTCTACAAATCTAGCATGCGAGGGGCTTGTAGCATGGGGCCTTTTTATTTTCAGAATACCAATTTGTGCAGGCAATTTAAAGATATTATTATCTGCTTAATTCTGCTAACAAACGAACTCTGTAGATTATTCCATAAGAAGTGTGAGTCATAATATTAAGTGAATAAGAAGTGCTGACAGAGGTAATTATTCCTTTTGAGGCTGATTTGTAGGGCATATATGCTATTTCAAATCTAATTTGGACTTGAGTGGAAGGAGCTAAAAGTTAAAACTTTAGGGTATGCACTAAATGGTGCAGAAATTTGATTTCAGGATTTGAGATATGGCACAGAAGACTGAACTCGTACTTTAATGAGAGAAGTTTATCCCCATTTGCTGGTACATTTGGTCCAGACGGGAAACTAGAGTTGTCGGAAGCGGATTGTTCATTATTCATCAGTGCTGCTTCTAAATTTCATGTATAGTTCTAGTGTAGGCGTTTGCAGGGGTCAGAATGCATAAAATGAAAGTCATAATTCATAATGCAATAACTAAACTGGGTAACTGTGCACCAAATAAACATGTGACCTATTTGAGAAGCTTTTTGTTTTATTTGCTCCATATGTGCATTTAGATTCCTACAGAATGCTTTAAATGAACGGTGTTTGACAGTCTGTAATTTTATACTTGACACTGATTAAATTTTCCAATGCCGTATGATGTTACGGCAGGAAAATAATGGTTTTAATGTCTAATCCATTTGGAGTTTACCCAGGGGGAGGGATTTCTGGAGCACCTTGAAGGGCTCTGGATAATCTGAATAAACCAAATTATTTGCAGTGCAGAGACCCATTTCTTTGGATCCTTCCAGTTGTTATGATTGTGTTGGTCAAAGGAAATGAGTGACTGCAAATCTTGGCCTCTGATGTTTCGGTCCACTTCATTATGAAGTGTGTCAGTTTGTCTTTGAAGCTGCAGTGGCAACATTTGTCAAGTTGCAAAAACATTCCAACGCATCCCAGAGCCCAGTGAATTATTTAGTGAGTTTGAGGTCACTTAGTGAGGACCGACATCCAGACGTTGTGATGTTGCACTACTAGAGAGCTAGAGTAAATTCAAAATGAATGGCCAGAGAAGCCATTCAAGAGCATATTTCATAATTGAATTCGATGTGCAAAACTGCTACGACAAAAAAACGCCACTTGTATGTACTGACTAAGCAGTTTTCAGCTCATAGTATTTTTTTTTTTTTTTGTCGGTTTTATGTTAGTTTTGCACCCTCCGTGTGGGTGCATGTGTGTGAGAAGTGTGTAAACCATCAAGTCATGTAGCTCCCATTAGATTAGTATGTGTGCATGTGTGTGTGAATAGATATGCTCTTGAGTAACTTTGGTGTTTTATTCATGAGTACCCTGCAGCAGCTATTTCTCTCCATCAGCGGAGTCTTGATGCTCTAAGAATAACGCATTCATGTTCACACACAAACCATAGATTTTGTACTTCACAAGAAGCCGCAGATTATATGTGTCTTTCACAGACTGAATGATCATTACTGAGCTCTACTCCACTGATAGACTTGCATTAAAGGGAGGATGAAAATATTATGAGATGTAATTATTAGGATGTATATTATACATTCCATTCATCCACTGTAATAGTATGGGATGTATATTGTGTAAACTCACTGTATGACCATTTGCAAGTTTGAATGGGATCACATTATCATCTATATAAGCACACTTAGTGAACATGAATTCAGAATTGACCCTGTTAAAACATGTTTTTGGTCAAATTATTTTCAGTGCACATTTAAACCAAATTTAGGTCCACTTTCTATTGTCAAAAGTACAGCAATGTAAAAAAAAAAAAAAAGTCCTTTGCCTCTAAAACAATTTTTTTCCTTTTCTTTTCTTTTTTGATGTCACCAAGAGTGTGTGAGTGGGGGAAAAAATGTTAACCACTAACCAAATAGATATTTAGGTATTGTTTTAGGCTAGTCTAGTTAAACCTTTAAAAACTAGCTTCACAGTATTAAAGAGCTAAATAATGGAATCAGTAATGCAAACGTCAAATGAGACACATCCAAATTCTGCAGTTAAAACAAGAAAGTAGTGTCATTATTCAGCTGTAGTCAGTTCAGTGTTGATTCAGTTTAATAACAGTGCAAAGTTCATCAATTATGAAACAACTTTTATTTTTTTACTTTTATTATCATTTCTAAAACCTTGCCAGTAATTCAGAGTCATTAAAAACACTATGGTTTAAAGGTGTTTTTTTTTTTTTTTTTAATAGTTTATTCAGCAAGAATACATCAAATTGATCAAAAGTAACAATAGAGACATTTATAATGTTATAAGTTTTCTATTTAAAATAAATGCTTTTTATTTGAAGTTTCTGTCCATCAAAGTGTCCTGTTTTCAACATTAATATTAATAATAATAATGTTTTTAAGCATCTAATCAGCATATTAAAATCATTTATATTGTTTTAGACTTTTTGATTCAAGAAACCTTGATTAACATTTAACATTTATTAGTGAACTTCAGGGAAAAATAAACACTAGAAAAGTGTCCAGTAGGTTAGTGATAGCACTGCCTTTTCTGTGAATCGGAAAACCCAGTATTTCTGAATTATGGCTCTGACCTTGTGTTTCTGTGTGAGAGGAAGAGAGATTCACAGAGCAGAGCTCAACAATAATGATGGTCCGCTGGCCCGGGGGCAGTGTGATAGTGTTTTAGGCCAGTTGACACAACTGTCGCTGCTCTCACTAACCCACGTCTGATGATCATGCACATTTGTTTTAAGCCTTGCTATATTTTTTTTGTAAATAAAACGTCACATTTCATAAGTCTAAAAATATTGTTTGTAAAATATAATACATGCTAAATATGCAGTGTTTTTATGGTGGTCCTAGAAGAAATGAGAGAGTACCAGGGCAGCCGAAAAAAAATCATACTGTTTTGCCCTGTAGAAGGAATGAAATAGGCTGCATAAGCTGAGCGCCTTTCATAGATTTTGGCCAGCAGGACTCTAGACGACCCCTTGGTGAAAGCAAGGCACAAAGTAATGACAGGAGACAGAGAGAGAGACGGAAAGAGAGAGAGAGAGAGACGGTGCCGCCAGTGAGGTCAAATAAAAAGGAGAGAAAGAGACGGAGAGAAAAAGGGGCTTAGTGCAGACTCCCTTCTTTGAGACTGTGCTGTAGTTATCTCTGCTAACGTTTGCTTCTCCCCATGAAAGAAAAGAAAGTTAGAACCACAATGCATAATCAAATTCTGTTTTGTAAAAAAGAATTATTAATAAAGATGATTGGTGTACATTTTACTAGAAAATATAATTTCAGTCTCTCTACATTCAGAATTTGATATTTAATTCAGTGTTACTTACTGTTTGTAAGAAAATGTTTCCAAGGCATTTTTTTTTTCAGTGTATTCTTCAAAAACTATTAGTATGAAATTATTAATAAATATTAAAAAATGTGAATATTGGTTGGACTGCCAAGCAAACATTTTGGGGCATGTTCACTCTCCACCATGTAAGGCCCAGAATTATTTGCTGTGGCCCTGTATAGTGAGTTTTTAACTGATTTGGCAGGGCAATTACAAAAGGGAGATGCTTAATCTGCAGAATTATGCAGGTGTTTCAACTATGCCAAATTAGCTGGCTTCAGTGTGTGCTGCTTTTGATTCACATGTGGATATATGCTTACATACAATCGAAATAAAGTGTGAGAATATCCGACCAAAAATCAACTGAAAAAAAAAGACACTAGTCCATATGACTGTACACTATATATAGCCATATGATAAATGAAATGTGTTTTGATTGAGAGAGTTTATGTAAGAAAATTATTATTTGGCACCTCATAAATGGATAAACCGTGTAATTGATTTAGATAATTTAATGATGCTTTTCTCTTTTTATTTATTTTTGGTTTATTAATTCACCCATCTGTTTTTCTTTCAGTTTATTTATTTAAATTTAACTACAGAATCAAGACAACCTGCTAGAAGCCTTGTTTGGGAGAGAAAACCTTGAGGCTGAATAGTCAGATTTAATGGGTATCTATCCCTTTTAAATGCAGTGTAAATGTATGTTTTAGTGTGAACAGTTGGATTCATTTATAAACTGTGTCCACTAGGGCCCGCATCAATCTTCTGATTACTCACATAACCTTTGAATTTTTCAGTTCTCACCATATGCTCCAGAACCTCTTGGACCCAGGAAGGCCACAAGCTTTTTTGGTCTTTATTTTATTGGTTGTGTTTTTCAGAGAGTTTATTCTAAACTATAAAACGTGGAAATGTACAGTTGCTGTTTTAATTGTACTTCTACCAGATCTAACCCTGAAAAATTACCTTACCCAGTAGTCAGGTTATTTCAGTCATATTAAAGGGGTCCTATTATGCTTTTTCACTTTTTGAATGTTAGTCAGTGTGTAGTGTGTATGTTTGGGCATAAAAAGATCTACAAAGTTACAAATCTCAAAGTCCACTCCAAAGGGAGATATTTTGTTTTGAAAAAATCCCTTTTCAAGAACTACAACGAACAGCTCGTTTGGACTACAAAGTTGTTTTACTGTGTTTGTGATATCACAAAGCGGTCCATTAGAGTATCATTAAAATAAATCCCACCTACGGAAATTTGAATGGTTGGTGGGTGGGGAGAACACTTGAGCACTGCACGTTTCAAAATCAAAACCCGGTGCGGGTGTTTTTATATCACTGTATTTCTGAAGGAAACCGACTCTCTTCAGAAAATTTTGGATGTCATTTTCATTTCATCTTGCATGTAATGTCTGATAAAGCAACGTTTGTGAGCGGAGCTCTGCTTTGTGTACTCTCTCTACTCCAACAGCGCCTCCCGCTGGCAGAGAATTCATTTGCATATATGCCGCCACAAATAGTGCAACACTGTGGTATAAATAAATTCAACTGTATAACAGTTTCACTGCAATTTATGTTATAATGAATTCAAGAACAATAAACATAATACATATTACCGTTGCACTTATCTGTACATAGGATGTCAACAACAGCTTAAAAATAACTGCATTTACTATCTAAAATGTGATTTAGCCCCCAAAAAAACAACAATAACGTTACCACTTTAATATGTCTTGCAATATCAGTGCGTGCAAAGGTTTTGCGCGATCCTCTTATTCAATGTTTTTGGGGTCTGAATTGATATGGCAATATTGACGAACTTGCTGTTTTGGCAAGGGAGTACTGAAACGCCGTCTAAGTTGTTCGCCAATCACAACGCACTGGGACAGCTAACCAATCACAACATTTTGTTTTTCGGAAGGTGGGCCTTCATCAAACCCAGAACTAATTGAGCCGTTTGTGCCAGGCTGGGGAGAAATGTTTTGTAATAATGTAAATTATGTGAAAAAATAATGTGATTTTCGAACCACCAAGCATGAGAGCATGTTCTAGTACACCCCCAAAACAAAATCGAGACTTTGTAAAAGAGCATAATAGGACCCCTTTAAATAATTTCTTTTCTGGAGTAAAACTAATTTTTTTGCATTTTGTATAGACAGACAGCATAAATCAGATTTCCGATTCAAATCCAGACATAATTTGCGGTTCAGTAGGTGAGTCAGATTCTGTTATCAGTCTAGATGATTCATAAGTGTATTTGATTCACTGAACACATCCAGTTAAGAGTCATTTGAAGTTGAAGTACACTGGTCGCATTGTATATTTTGCACTGTAGATTTAGTTAGTGGCACTGCTAAATAGTAGCACAAGTATTTTAATGTAGAGTCCCATCCAAAATCTGATTCTCAGTCGTGAAAATTTCTCAATCCAATATTGGGAACTAGACTATGACGGAATGTTTTTCAGCCTTGGCGCCATCCTCATTGTCTCCTTTTATTTTTCCAAACTATCACTGTGATCTATTTCATGCACCTGCTTCTCCAATGTGTTTATCCAGGCTTGAACTGAGCCAGCTGCTTCTCCATTGCTTTAATCGTCTGCACCCTTGCTCAATCTTTGTTACTGCCCTTTTATCCCACTTAGTCTGAAGCATTACTCGTAATAATTTCTATCATCAATTATCCCAATGCGGTGTTGAGTGAATCTTCTTGTATTGCTTGGATGATGCTTGCTGGCTGTAGTTCAAGAGATGACAACTTGACAATATTCTAGCAAGAAGATTAACTTGTTACAGCAGAGTCAGTCTTAATTTCCTTCACTACTTTCAATATGACACTGACAGATTTTTTAACAAAGTAAACATCGAGGCTCATGATAATGGCTTTCATTTAAAACTTCAGGGAGTACAGCTTTAGCATATACTGGGAAATGTAATCCTGCTCGGAATCTGCTCCGGCAGATTTGGTGGAAAAAATCTACAGATTTCCGTAGAATAGAAGGCACATCCCCTGCCCCTTTAAATGTATGTAATAGGTTACATCTAACTTCAATGATTTAAATGCACTCACTTTCATTTTGTTACAAACCTGTATTCTTTCTTCAGTGGAACATAAAAGTATGTATCAATAGTTGTACACATTCCATGAAAATTTCAATGCAATCGTATGGAATCTAAAATAATTTTCTATGGTAATCAGTAGAATCAGTATCGATTAAGTGTTTCTAAATAGTTTCTCGTTATTTGTTAAATCTACAGATCACACATAATGTCAAAACAAGAAACTATTGTACCTTTACATTTCTTTTTAGCCAGCTGTGGTAATTTTTGTAAGTGTTCACATTCATTAATTTTTTTTTATCACTTTTCTACTCGCGTACACATTAATTCATATTTGGTCATGTACTATTAATGAAGTTGTTGCTCTGATGTTTAAATTAGAGGTTTCTGTAAGATTTGCGGTATTAGGAAGTTAGTACATGGCTCTTTGAAATAGTCTATTCTGATTGGTCAAGTGTGGCATACTGAGGTCTAACTGTATATCTGACTGTTATCCCAGATAACCAGTTTCCTTTCATCTCTCTCCTTTCAATAATGTGGTCTCATTCTTCTCAAATAATCAAATAGTTTCAGCTCAAATACATTTTTTTTGTCCATTTATTTATTTACTGTTAAGTAGCCCAGTTACAAAGATTTGTTTAAATGTATTAGTATTGTTATTAAATATTTAATTGTGTACACTTATTTCCCCTATTTTTAAATTTAAATGAGTTTTAGATGACGGGCAAAAGTAAGTTTCAAAATAAATATACATGATTCCAAACCTTTTTTTTTGTAAACCACAGCTCACACAACCAAACACATATGTTTCTGCGGCCCCCTACAAAAAAAAAAAAAAAATGAAATACACCCGCTATTTGTGGTGGGCAGGTAAAAGCTCATTTTCACCAATTGAGGTTTTCCAGCCTTTTTCAATCAGCTTTGCAACACGATAAGATGCCTCCAATCTTAAACCATGTCCTAACCATATGCAGCAAGATTCCACACCAGACACGATGCAACAACATGCCGCGATAGAATCAATCAAATATCACAGCCATTCACTGCACTCCCACCGAAATGGACAAGTTTATAATCTAATTTATAAATATTAAACCTTTTTAACATTATTAAAAGTACTGTACATACTGAGTGACTGATACCATCTTTATGCAATAAGCTTGTTGGTCCGCATTGAGTTCACAGTTTTAACATGTTTGCTTTATTTTTAAGATCTGAGATAAACAATCTGTTGTTGTTTTCAGTATGGTTATAAATGTCATGCAAAATGACATTCAAACTTACATTAGACAATTTTAACATTGAATAAAGCACATAATCAGTACCTGATATTTATCACTGTTGTAGTTTGTATGTTGTTGCTCCAGCCGCAACGTTGCCGGAATGAAAACTTTTTCTATAATGAAAACTTTGTTGCCATCACACCTGGTTAGGACAAAAACTCAGATTAACATGGAAAAGCGGCATCGCATGTAGTTAGGACCCGGTGTTACTGTTGTCGTTGCCAGAGTATACAGTTTCAAGCGTTTTTCCTGCTTTGGTACTCTTTAAGTTTATAAAAAAAACTTGGTTTGTTGGTTTGTATGCATATTCGCTATGTTTTGTCTCAGAGTGCCGTCATAGTTTGGTTTCAAAGCTTCATTTGACAAGACAAGCATACAACGCAGTTCTCTGCTCCCACACATGTGAAACCTAGCGCTAGTAACTACTAGAATTTTCTTTGTTTATTTTGAGTCTTTTCAGAGTCCGGCTTACTTGGATGAAGAAATGTCAGTATTTGTCCTTTTCAGCGATGCCGTTGACAATCAATTATTGATGTTTAAATCTGTTGTAGCATATGATGTATCCAGCAAAAATATGTTAGATAAATTGGAGGATTGTTATTAAACCAATCAGCGAGCTTGAATAGTGAATGCATAGTACACATAGCATTTATTATTTATTCTTCATTATTTAATTATATATCAAATTGTGATATTTAATTATGACAAGACATTTTTACATATATTAACAATATTATTATTTCTGTTAATAACTGGCACCCCCCCCTGCAATACCGTTGCTGCCCACAGGTTGAAAACCACTGCTCTAAATCATAATATTGTGATTTCTAAATTCATTTGAGGCATTTAAAATTAATTTTTTTTTTATCGTTTTTTTAACAAAATACTATAATTTTAATATTGTCCGTTTATCGTTTTTTGACCGTAGAATTAATATAATTTTCAGCTTAACTTGTTGGCCTTAATTTTAATATCCGTACATCCCTAATAGTTTGCATTTGGAAAACTACTTGGATTTTTTTGAACAAATACAGATACTGAACTCTTGTTGCACTGTAGTTTATTTACCTTACTGTAGCTTGATGTCTTTTGCCTCGTGGCTTAATAGCTTAATAGCTTAATAGCTTAATAGCTTGGCTTTGGAATATATGCAAATTATTCGTAACAGTTCAATAATCATTTGCATAGACGTCAGATAGCTAAATTACAGGAAGTGTTCCTTGAAAAAGAAATGCTCCCTCATAAGTGCCTCAGATATTGGACTTGGATGTTTTGTGGAAGTGGTTCCTATAATGGGCTTTTTTAATCAAGCTTAATATACATTTTGCTTACATTGCTGAAGCAAGCTGTTGGCACAAACGATTTTGCCCTCAGCAATCTCACCAACAGCACTTAAAAAGATTCAGTGAATGTGTTTTAGATTTCAGATGCTAGTAACATGTCATTACCACGTGCAGACATGCTTAATATTGCAGATGCTCTTTTAGGAAGACCGAAAGGAAGATGTTGATTTCACCTCTTTTAACATGGCATGATTTTAATCATTGTTTGGTGGTCTAATTAATTAATTGCCCTGTCATGTGTTTGGTTTGTGTGTGATTGCGATGTGATGAAGGGTTTGGTAAGTGTCTCACAACTAAATGTGTGTGGGGGTGTGAATGATTTTGATTAGATCGGAGTGAAGTCTTTTCTTCAGTCTGCTAGCTTCCTTGTAAACGTGTCTGTATTCGTCTGAACTGGATAGGAGTTTGTTGTCATGTGCGTCTCTAGACAGAATGTTGACTGAACATTACTCTGAGTAAGGTTAAAAAGACGTGCTTATCTTCATGCCTGTGTGTTAAGGTTATTATAGTTTTGTATTACAGTACTGTATATACTATTTTCAGGTTGCCAAATTAATTAGATTTTAGTTTGTTTCAGTGTATTTTTCATTTCATAGGCTCATTTTTTTTCTTTCCTTTGTTTGGTATCTTAAGCCCCGTTTAGGACTGTTTTTCACAGACATGGTTTTAATTCCATCCGAAGCAAGCGCATTTGTGTTTTTCTCCCATAACCTTGGCAAATGATCTAGTGTTTTTCAGCTAACTCTGGTCCTCTGAGAAATCTAATCCTGTTGGGATAGAAATATATGTGATTGCGGTATAATATTTTTTCACAATGCTTCTCATTTATTTTGACCTTTATCGTAAGCATATAGTGTAACTAAAGCTGAAAACTAAAGTTTTACACTGCCTCGTTCACCTTAATTATGAATTTGGACCTTTTTCACAACTTTCTGTGTAAGGTTGGTGGTTTTAGCTGGCATCCCGTCCGATTAAACACATAATTAAATCAATAAAGAGAGTCCAGTTCCAGAAACTGCTTAGAATGACCACTCCAGCAGCATTGGGTGTCATTCTTACCTTAATTCTGTCCTCTAATTATGTTGAATTATGTGATTTTATATAATTTGCAATCAGTGGGTTTTGTGTATTTCATTATACATGCATCCAGAGCATATGCTCTTCTATATAGCCCACATCTAGGAAATAGACAGTGTTTATTTTTATTAGTAATAAATGTAGATCCAGTTCCCTTACAAATTATAACGTGTAATTCACTGATTGCTTTCAAATTGGATAACTGTTACTCTTCTTTAGTTTTAAAAACTAATCCCATAGTAAGATTTTTATTAACTTTTTTTTTTTTTAGTTTTTTTAAAAGTTTTTAGTCATAGTAATTATAGTCAGTTAATGCACTGTATGAGTTCCTTTGGGTATAGTGCATGGGTTTTGAAAGACCTGAGGACAGAAAGAAATGATGACAGAATTATTTTTCCCCCACTCCTAGGGGAATCAGCTGAATATTCAGTTATTTACCTCTAAATTAGGCAAAACATTTGAATGTGAGATTAAGAGGTACTTTTAAAAAGCAAGATAAATCAGTAGAGTTTATCTATACTGCAAGGTGCAACAAAACTAAATTGCTCCCATTATAATCAACATAACTGTGCTTGCAAGGTAAAAATCATTGTGGATTTTAATTGAAGCGATTTATGTTATGTCGCATCACTTCTTTGCAATGTAGATTTGATGTGAGGCTGTTTTTTTTTATTCCATTAAGAAGAGATTTGTGCACACGTCATTGAACTTTTTTTTACACTCCCTCTGTTGCTATACACAAACCTCTATATACTCTATATATGTTCAATTACACAGACACACAGGTCAGAATATCCTTCGACCATGAAAAACCTGAATGTTTACAAAAATGAATTTATATTTGACCTTTGTCAAGCAACCCTATTTTTTGTCATTGAGATTTTTTCCATTTATTTTGTGCTATTTTATGCCTGGAGTTAACCAGGAAGACTTGTGTTCCCATGAGGTTTAGTTTTTGTTACCCAGAGTTGCCTTTTTGCTTTATTTTGTATGATGTTCTGGGTCTGCTGCATGAATTTAATGTAGTTGACCTACCTGGGAATACTGGAAAGGCTGCTTGGCATGCCAATGTTCTACTGACAGAAACAGGAGAAAGAGCAACAACACAGGTGCAGCCAGCCATAAATGGTGTTCCTGGCATGGACGAGGGTTAAGGGCATAACAGCAGTGGTAATAGGTAGGCTTGCATGAAACTAGCAGAAAGCTGGACAGATTTCCACATAATTTGCATAATTTCCACAGTTTCCACATAAGAAGTTCTGCACATGCATCTGCTGCTTGCATGTTTTTTCATGAAATGTTTTGGGCAATTTGGTAATACCTTCAGCTATCAATAAAGGTCTGTTCACACCAATAATGATTTGTAGCAGTAAAATGAAAATAAATTGTTCACTTTTAAAAGTGACGAGCAATTATGGGCCATGCAACCTAATTTAGAACAGCTTAACATCATGCAAGTCAGCAGCAACACAATACAGCCACTCTACCAGTGTGTTGAATCTAAGGAGGTAGGCTAGATCATGTGCACTTTAAGTCAACATAAAAACAAAAAACTTACCGTTTTCATCCTTAATGTGTTCCTGATCTTATTGTGCATCCTTGGTGTGTTATTCCAAAGAAAAAATTCTTTCAAGTATTTCAGCAAAATGTATTAACTTTCCTCGTGAATTTGTCACATTTTGGTTTGCAACACCAAATTTTCTCAGTCCATTCAATTCCGATGGATGAAACTGAGTGCTATCCAACTTTTTGTTTATTCTGTAATATCCATCTTCAAATATATGTCACATTACTGAAGTAAAATGGGTTGTGAATGCGGTTTCATTTTAACTTTAAGTCCATTCTGCAGATTTTCCATCACAATCCGATCAGAAAATGTGCAAAGACATGAAAATTCTGTGTGGAACCTGTCATAGTGGTTAATATGAGATTTGAATATGATTTTTTTTTTTTTTTGAGCTCTCATTAGTCTTGATCTAATAAGGCAAGGCATTGGAAGAAATGCTTACTTTGGTTGAATTGCACCATACGGTATGAACTCAGTCTTCCTTAAGTTGCATGATGCTTCTGCTCTTATGAGTTTATTGGACTTTGCGTTTTCCACAATAATGAAGTTCTAATGAATTCTGGGACTTTGAGTATTTGGGGGTTTGAATGGCCTAAGGGGAGAATAATAGAGACATTAAAAAGGCATTGTTTCTGCAAGCAGAAACAATAATGTGTTTCCGCTCAAAAAGAGAGACTCGGCACCGAATACTAATGTACAGGCGCACACACATACATGTATTTCTGTATGCATACTGAATACTAAATTATATAATATATTCTACTTTTTCTGAAAGAGAGAACACATAAGTGATAAGTGACACATGTGGCAAAATATAAACCCTGCCTATATCTCTCATCTGTGTGTGTGTGTGTGTGCGTGCATTATAGTGGTATTTGATGGATGAGTGGTTGTTGTGATAAAGGGCTTTAGGAATGGAGAGATGTCAGGGTGGAGGTGTGTGTGAAGTGAGAAACGTTACGTTTTGATGGCTGAGAGTATGGTTAGGTGGATGATGGATGGTTAGAATAAACAAGTACAGTGTTCTGATGAAAGGAAGTTTTGGAAGAGCGGTGGAAGGGATGCAAGACCTGCTTCATGGCGGCATGTTCGGATGGAAAGATGTTAGAAATGAAAGAGCATTCTGATGCCTAAATGAAAAAAGAGAATTGATTTGAGGACAGGGAAATAAAGTTCTCTCAAAAGTGACAGGAGAGACAAGCGAACCTCTTTATTAAGACAACTTTCAGAGAACACTTTGACAAATACAGATTAATAAATGAAAAAGGACGAATAAAAGAAGCTCTTGTGACACCTATAGTTAAAGGAACGATAACTGGTATAATGCTCTTATGGCATGAGTAAAGACATTTAGATGCCTTTTGAATATAGTGGGCAACATTTAAATGCAATGAAAGGTTGTCTATCATATTTCAAAATGCTGCACTCGATTTCACACATTTTATTCTGGAGTTATAGTTTGGGAAAAGTTCACCTAGTAAATGCCTTCAACTTTGTCACAACAACACATTATCGAATGCCAATAAGAAACATTACTTACTCGGTATAAAGTATCCTCCTCCGCCGGCTCCAGCTGCGCTCGCGTTCGGTTTGTGAGGTAAACAAAGCTTTTTCCTCTCAGCGCATCTTCTGGGGGTAAATATAACTCTTTTTCCTCTCAGCGTGTTCTTCCAAAACTGAAAAGTATCCGAGATGAACGCGTTGCTGCTTTGTTTACGGTGGTGTGGGCGTTTACATGCTGCGTGGCTCGCGTGGAGATTTGTAATAACAATAGCGCGAGCAGCGCGTGGGCGTGACCTAATTAGAGATAATGAGACCAGACGGAAAAACTGGACATGTCCTTGGTTTCATACGGATTACTTTATCACAGAATATTTGTTTTCAGTAAGACTTACTTCATTTAACAGTAGACATGTCAAGCTTTCTATATATTTCTCATGTCTCTGTGTGAAGTATTTGCTGAGTTACAGTTCATTTTAGTGACGTGTTTCAAAAAGCAGTTCACGGAGACGGAGAAGACCCAGAGCACACCCTGTTTGTTTTCTTTATTCTTCAAAAGCACAAAGTTTAGTTTTTATTATGAGTGTATACAAATAAAAGTAGACCCCTTACAGATTCGAATGGTGTATTGCTCTTATCTGTACGATCAAAAATGGCAGAGTAATTCAAGCTCACCTATGCGATTAACGCCGACAGTTTATTCTAATGGCATAAGTGAGATTGTGTTAACGCACTATTAACGTGTTAACTTCGACAGCCTAAGCTATATTCTTACGAACATTGGACAGAAAATCTGAAAAAAGTCAGCAAAATCATTGACGATGTTGACTTTCATGAACAACTTATTGAGTCAAACATACTCAGAAAACAACGTCAAGTTTGACAGAGCATGCGTGACCTAGACAATCTTATTTCTGACATGAGAACCGTTGAGACATTAGGAGATGGAAATTCAGCGTCAGAATAAAATGTACGAGCGTTATGATTTTTGGACAGAAAATCTCTGCCCCTGTTTTATCCCGATTTATTAACAATTTATCATGTAGCAACGCATATGAGAATTTAACCCACACAAGATTTTTTTTATTGTTTTGCTACTGATAGAATTACATGGAAAAATTATATCTCTGTTTCCTTTGGAATCATAGTTTAACGTTCGTAACTGCTTGGACAGAAGGTGTAACAAACGTTAGTAAATGTTTCCATTGCATCGTGGTGGATTAAGGGAATTATACTTTCAGTGTTAGTAGTAGTATTTTGTAGAAGACACACCAAAATAAATGTTATGCGCCAAAATTCAGGATTTTATTAAAGGAAATGAAAGAAATGACTTAGGAAAATATCTTAAACAAAATAGTGAACTAAAAATAAAAAAAATTACAACAACTGGGTATTATTCAATCTATATTGTTCATTACACCCCTTATGGACCGAAACTGTGGAATCGCTCAACAATATATGGATAAATGGGTGCAACAATAGATGGATAAATGGATGGAACAACAGAAGGATGAATGGAACAATCGATGGAAAGATAGATGGATCCAGTGTTTCCCACAGGATTTTGTGAGACTTGTGGCGGCAGGTGACGGCACATTAATTTGCATATGTATGATGTCATTGCGTCAAGTTTGCGTTCAAACAAGTTTAGGCACTTAAAATCTGTTCTACTCTATAAACTGTCACATACTGTAATGCAACATAATTCAATACTGTAATACATACTACATGTTAACCAGGAGTCACTCTCACTTTACTCCTTAAATCCTGATTTATAATCGTGAAAACATCTAATAAAATCAACATACATCTACACTAAAGAGCGACTATGCAGTGGTTTTGGATACATTACTTTTTTGTCACATGCAGTGCACTGCCTGCGTCTGAGTAACAAACTTTGACCATATTAACAGACGAATTATGTTCATTTAAAAGTCCAAACAGTAAGCTACAGGTCCTTGGAAATGCTGTTTTATACTCATTTATTGATGAGACGGCTGTGGTACGGCTATATGAATGCACTGCTTCTCTGCCGCTCACTGCACAGAACAGACGCAGAAAGAGGCGATACTGTCCCGGGAGAGTCAGACCTCGCGCTCGCGGGGCAGTACTGTCAGCCTCATCTAACTGAACGATAGTTAAGGTTTATCTAAAAAAAGTCGCTAAGTTTGTCAGTATGTATGTTTTATGGAAAAAAGCCATTAAATATAGTGCTAAAGTCACGCTCGTGTGTGTGTGTGTGTGAGACGCGGGAGCTGATGACAGGGGGCGGTGGATATTTGTGGCGGTCAATGTGGATATTGTGGCGGACCGCCACAAATAAAACAATGAAAGGGAAACCCTGATGCATAGATGGATAAAACAATATATGGATGGGTGGATAGCTGGATAGACAAAAAGAGACAGACAGATAGGGCGCTTGAACAGAATGTATTACCTGTGTTCTTCTTGTGACATAACCAATTCAATTGTTTTTTTAAATTGAAAGGGAGCTAATTCTTCAAAGTTGAATTTTGCACAACCCTGTGGAAAGTACTTGTCTTACTATAGTTTAACAGTTATTCATTACCTGAAGCTAACAGCTCATACTGTAGACATTGGACATGTTCCTTTGTGATGCTCTGCCAGGCTTGTTCTGTTGCCACCTTCGGTGCCTCCTTGTTTGCTGTCATTCTGATATCAAAAACACACAGTTGGATTCAGATTAAACAATTGTTTTAAACATTTTTTTTTGTTTGTTTGAGCCTGAACGCTCATAGGGTGCCTAAGCAGAGTTATAGTCAAGCTGCCAAATAGAGTCCCATCCAATGATTTTTAAGGCATTCGAGTGGATAAGAGCCAACAGTTGAATCACCAACAATGACAAATTGGAGAGAACCAGTAGTACCCATATACCATTGATCCTTGGGACATTATTTACAGATGAAATTGTGTGGTTTGGGTACTGTAAGGATCTTTCTTGCTGCACATTTTTCCTTTCTGTCAGTCTGTCCAGGTCTGCCGTTATCTAATTTAACTCTGTTTTGCTATCTTAACTGGCTCATTATCTCCTACTCCTGAGGTTTCATCATTTGTTATAGCCCCTCAGTGCAAGAGTAATTTTATGATACTAAAATTTTCCATCGCTGCCTTCAGCGAGTCTTAGAGGCAGGAATCAGAAAGAATCCCAAGACACAATATTATTATAGTGTAGTTGGGTCATGATACAATGCACATTGAAAAATTATTTTGAAATCTTTTGTTTTTGTGCGGTGTAATCTAACTATTAGATAAAATGTGATTATATATTTTTTTGTATTGAATGCATCAAGACTTTTAAACAAGATCACCAAATTGCATGTGTTGTATAGGACTCGTTTTTCCTCTGTACTGCCAAAATTAGTGTACACATGATTTCAGTGTAGATGGGCATTTTAATTTTTTCTTTGATATGTTGCGTAATAGTGTAACATAATTATATAGCCTATACCAGACAAAAGTTTGGATACACCTTATTCAATGGTTTTTCTTTATTTTTCTGTATTGTTTTCAATATTGTATACTAATATTGAATACATTGAAATTATGACAGAACAAATATGGAATTTCTTAATCAACAAAAATGTGTTAACCCAGAATATGTTTTACATTTTCAATTCTTCAAAGTAGCCACCTTTTGCTTTGATAACAGCTTTGCACACTCTTGGCATTCTCTCATGTCAGTCTCATGATCTTGAAGGAGTTCCCAGAGATGTTGAGTACTTGGCTGCTTTCCCTTCGGGTGATTGTGGAGGCCAGGTCATCTGATGCAGCACTCCATCATTCTCCTTCTTGGACATATAGCTCTCACATAACCTAGAGGTGCATTTGGGGTCATTGTCCTGTTGGAAAACAAATGATGGCCCCACTAAGTGCAAACCAAATGGGATGGCATATCACCGCAAAATGCTGTGGTAGCCATGCTTGTTAAGTCACATGGATTATTTTATTGATGTCCTTCATCAAAAATGTCATAATCTGTGTTCGGAAGATGAATGAAAGGTCTTACGGGTTTGAGGGTGAGTAATAAATGAAAGAATTTTCATTTTTGGGTAAACTATCACAATAACTCTTGACAAGGCATTCCGTGAATTGGAAACTATTCCAGGTGACTTCCTCGTGAATCTGTTGAGAGAATGCCATGAATGTGCCAAGCTGTCATTAAAGCTAAATGCAGCTTTGGACAATCTAAAATATAAAACATATTCTGGGTTGTTAATGTACAATGTTAAAAATAATAAAACAATTTTAGAAAGAAAGAAAAACTACTAAAGAAGGTGTGTCCAAACTTTTGACTGGTTTTGTATATGTAATACCTAGTTCACACTGCACGATTTTCAAAGTCGTCGGATCACCATTGTTTTCACACTGCATGACTTTTCAATGGCGAGAATCACAACTCCGACAACTCTGTCGTTGTCGACAACCAAACGCACGCGAGAAGTGATAAGGAAATAACGGAAGATCACGCTGATATTGTGGTCTGCAACTTGAACTTCCCACTGCCCTGTATCTTACTCTTTCATTGGCTGTAGATCATTGGCAATGTTTTTCAGTCAGAACTCATTTCACACAGCAATCGAATTTGAATAGACTTTGAATCTCAGATCACGTCTTGTCACTCATGTGAACAAGCACCAATTTGCCTGATTTCGGGCATTTGTCTGTGATTTTGTGAAATCTGTCGGCAAGTGTAAATCGGGGCTGAAATCGTGCAGTGTGAACTCGTCATAAGCACCACACCATCTGAACAGACAAAATGGAAATGCAACTAATTCAGATACTTGGGTTAGTGTACATGATTCAAAATCATGGCACTATTGTTCTCAGTGGGTTTCTTGCAGTGGTAGAGGTGAAGAGGAAATATTTGTTGGCAAGCTTCCAGGTCGGTGGCTGTAGCACAAGTGGCAAGGTCAAGGGTTGTCAGTCGGCACCATGTACAAGAAATCATGTTCAAGTCTGGTTTTCTATTACTATCACAGATGCTATCAACAGAACAGTACACTTGATTGCAAAAGCTTCATGTACCTCTGTGTACCTGGACTTTGCAAGGGTTAGTTTCTGACTGATGGATCCCTTAGCTCTAAGTTGAAGCCTGGGGCTCACGGGAACTGGCTGGATGGTGTTGGCTGTCAGCGTACAAAAGGTGATCCTTTCTGAGAGTCCTTTCTTGATCTGATCTGAGAGGTCAATGGTGGAACAACACCCAATGGCGATGGCAGAGACAGGTCATCTAGCAGAATGCCTGAGGTACCACTTTCATGCCAAGGAAGAAGTACTGTCCAAATCGCTCCTATCCTTCATGACTGTGCTCTTCAGTGATCATCAGAGCAGGGGATGCTAAAGGGTTGAACATGCTCAACCAAAAAAGGCAAGTTCTGTTGTTGGCTCTAACTTAGAGATAATTGGCGGAGTACTGTCTAAATGAATAAACATCATGGACTGTCTTTTAAATTATCTATCTCCAAAATCATGCCAGCTGAAATGAGTAGGTCATTCCTGACTACAGCTGTAATAGCTATGTTCTATTGTAACATATTTTAGAATGTGATGTAATGGCAAAACTGAATTGTCAGCAGCCAGAAACAAGTGGAAACATGGCTTGTTTTTTCAAGGATTCTTTTGTGAATAGAAACATAAATGACAACATTTATTTGAAGTAGAAATCTTTTGTAACATGTCTTTAAATGTCATTATTAAATGTCTTTTAATTGACCGTTATTCAGCAAATATGCTTTTAATTAATAAAAAGTTCATTTATTTTCAAAAAATAACAAAAATAAAAATACTAAACCCAAACTATTGTAGAATGGTCGTGTAAGTGACACAAAATGGAGGATGGCATTTGTATGCATTAATATTAAAATTCTGGCAGCTATTGATAAGTCTATAATTATTTTCATGTTATGCGTCTATAATTATTTTTACACGGATACATTATATTTACGTTCCATACTATTTTTTTCTGAAAAATAAAGTCAATCATTCACTACAAGTGAATTTGAGCATCACAAAATTATAATGTAAAGAATGAAAATGGAGATTTTTTTGAGATTTGCTCATTTTACATTTAACAGGGTTATTAAATGATCATTTCTTTCAAAGGTTTGGTTTGCCTTTGTCATCGTGAAACACTCATTCTAAATGTAAAAATAATGAACATGTACAATTAAATATCCAATACCAATAATCTGAAACATTTCTAATATTGGCTTATTACTAACATGCTACTGATAGTTTTACTAAAATATTGAGAAGCAAGTCAACCCTGAAATTGCACAACCTCCATCATTCTCCTGGTCCAGAAGTACTAGGGGTGGATGCTAGTCTCTCTTCCTGTCCTGAGGTCCTTTTTTATTTAATTTTTTTTATAGCTGTTTTTGTTTTTCCCCGCGAGTGTCAGTCACATAGTTGTTCAAACCCTGGCCAGTCTCTGCTGAGTAATAGCAGAACAGGGAGCTTTTTCTCTACTTCTCCCGCTTTGATGAAGTAAGAACAGCAGGCATTTTCCACCAAAAAATGGGATTGCTTTGGGACATATAGAATACATTCAGAAAGATTTATTCCAAATGTCTTTAGTGCCAGAGTAGCTCATTACTCTCTAATGTGTTTAAGCGTCTGTATTTAAAAAAAATATGACCGTAGGACAGCAAACTCCCAAGCGTTGTATTCTGAATCATAATGCTAACAACCATCATAAACAAATCAAATAATCTTTGATAAACCGTATTTTGGAAAGACAAATATGAATGAGCATTTTAGCCTTTTTTTTTTTTTTTTTTTTATAGGGCTAATCAGTATGTGTGGATGGTAAGCATCACTAAGTATGTGTGGATAATCAGGATAATCTCTGGAGTGATTGATGTGAGTTTTCCTTCTATTTTTAAATTTGCATGATATTCCAAAGCTGGAAAACAAAAAGTAAAACAAAGCATAAAAAATTAAAATTAGGAAGTGTTGCAATGATTATACTGTATATATTCATACTGGCAATCAAAAAAATGTTTTCATTAAGCAATATTCATATGCAGCATTATCAAGAAAATGGCAGCTCCAAGGTCAGGATGTGTGGACAAATGGGTGACAAGATTGAAGAAGTGCTTTAATGGAAGGATATTTCTGCGCTCCAACCCTCATATCCTCTCTGATTAAAGCAATTTCCCGGCACACATATCTTTTGTGTGTTTGTTTGTGTGTGCATCTACCTGCAAACCTCCAGCTCTGCAGCTAAATCCTAACCCTCTTCACATGCTTATCAACCTCCTGCCAAACTGGAAAACCTCTCAGCACCTCAAGTACCAAAAAAATAAATAAATGATGTGTGAGTCCGTATGATTAATTTTCGAAACCTGGTCTAAGAGCGGGTTTTTTTGATTAGACGCACTGTATGTGTGTGCACATGTACATGGCTATATACGTACAGTACATGCACCTTGGCTTATATCCGTTTACACCTGAGATTTGTGTGGGCCTTAGTGTGTATGTGTGAGTGCGCCCGAGCTGTGTGCATACCTCTAATCCAGTTTCATCCTAGAGCCTCTTAAACGCTGAAGTGCTGCATTCACAGTGCAAAAGAGACCATCCAAAACATTGAGTGCAGCCACTACATTTGCATTGATTTATTAACTCCTCAGTGTATCTGGGACACAGTTTTAATGTCTCCTGAATTGTTTGTGTGATATATTTTTAGAACGTGACATAACTGGTTTGTGTGAAGTTTGGTGCTCGCTCAGTTTTGGATCAGTGGAGATGTATTGCTTTGTGACTCAGTTACGAGCTGAAGATTCAATTTTCTCAGTAGGTTCGGTTACAGTGAAGTACAGTTTGAAGAGCATACATTTACCTCATGTAAATTCAATTGCCTTTGGCCTCTTTATTTTATTCTGTTCAAAGTACGGTGCTAATCCTCGGCGAATACCTCCTCCTTACCTGTTTATTTGCGTATCACTGTTTGCTTAAGCTCAGTATTTTAAATCTGTCACAGCACCGTGGTGGACAGATCAGCGTCTGTGTGTTTGCACAGCGCGTGAACCATGATATTCATAAGCTCCATTGTCGCTCGTTTATGTGTTTGTGTATTCTGAGATATCAAGCTGTCACCGCACAAGGATGCAGTCATTATTCTTAACTCAGTCAGTGACTCCAGTGTGACAGGGCGCAGCAATTTCTGTCTTTCTCCCCTCTCCTGTATTCAACGGCTCACTGTCTGCTCCTGATGCCTGCCCTTCTCTCTTTTGCTCGTTCCTGTTCCCTCTATAGACCTTTTCACACTTTCACGTTCGCAAAGCTGAAGGCTTCAGTAGTAGGGTAAAGGAACTTCTGCTTTATCAGTGGCAGTGAGAAACAGCCTTTCCACCGTTTTCAAATATTTCTCAGGGGTGACGAAACAAAATGATTTCATGTTCTACGGCTGGATAAAAGCAGTTATTTTATGGTTTAAAGCAGGAGTACCTAAAGTAACACACTTAGAAATCTATGAATATCATTGCATTAGACACAAAATATCAAAGTACACTACCATTTCTTATGTTTACCAAGGCTGGATTTCTTGATGAAAAATACAGTAAAAACTGTAATGTTATGAAATATTATTACAATTTAAACAACAGTTTTCTATTTTAAAATATTTTAAAATGCAATTTATTCCTTTTAATTGCAAAACTGTTATCAATGTTGAAAGCGGTTGTGCTACTTAATATTTTTGTGGAATTGGTTTTTGGATTGAATAGTAAAACAATCGCATTTATTTGCAATAGAGATGTTTTGTACTATTATAAAATGTTTTACTGTCACATTTGATTAGTTTAAATCATCCTTGCAGAATTGATTACTTTCAACAACAAAACAAAAATATCTTACTGACCTCATATATTGTTTTATTATTAAGGTTCTTAGGATTTTGCTTCAAAGTGTGAGTGTGCTTTTTTGCAATGTTATTCATATATGTTAAATATGGCTTACAGTAAGTGTCTCGATGCATTTTGAGGCTACTGAGGCCATGTGTGAACAGCAGTTCAAAAAGTTGTTGTTTTTTTATTAAAGAAATACAAAAATTGTAAATTATGATTATAAATAAGACTACATATAGCACATTAAACAACATTAGAGAAACAGGGGCATGCATCACAAAAAAAGCATACATTTATGAGTAAAAATTGGACACAGGGAACAATAATATTGCATGGAGAGAACAATGATGTTTACAGTCCTTTCATACACTTTTTATTCCGTATACATTCAAAGGACATTTAAAAAAATTGTTTGGATAAAGGCATATTTCTAGCCCCAGCCAAATGAGCTTGAATGCATAATGACCAAATGTATACAACAAGATAGACTGCAGATGTGATTTTGGATTTGGATGCAATGTACATAATAGCAAAGATGGAAACATTGCTGTGTTTGCAACTACATTTACGTTTGAAGTACAAAGGAAAATAATGTGCTGCAACAGCATCAGTGAAACGTTAGAAGTAACATTTAGTTTTAAAAACATCTCTTCAGACTTGAGTTGGCTGCATGGAATCCTCTGAGAGTCACCTGAATAGTGTACAACTCATCGTTTTTCTTCATGGACTGTAACACTGTCTGAGAATCACCTCGCTATTTATTTCTTCAGATACTGTTGTACATTTAAAATGGAAGCTAACACTAGCAGAAAGGTACCATGTCAAGCTAAGGAGACGGTTTAAAATGTTGAGGTTTTATTGTTCCAGTTCAGCTAAGATACTTTAGTTGATTTATCAGAACTGAAGACTGTCCATTGGCAAGAATGCAGGTGGAAGTACAATAACCCAACTATCAGAGTCGGATGTGACAACACACGGTTTGTATTTCCCCGCATTTCTTTATCTAACTTTCCTTTTTTGTCTTCACTCCTACTCATGTTTCCCTTTCTCCTTTTCTCTTCCACCACCTGTTCTTTCTGGCTCTCCCTCCCTCTTGCGCTCTCTCTCTCTCTCTCTCTCTTTTTTTTCTAGGATGCCAGTTCTTCGTTTTTCCAGTTCGGGGCCTCCCTCCAGCAGGAAGCGCTGTTGATGCTTGCTATAATGGAGGAGTACGACTGGCACGTCTTCTCGGTGGTCACCACCAAGTTCCCAGGTTTCCAGGAGTTCATTGCCACCGTCCGCGTCACCGTGGACCACAGCTTCATTCGTTGGGACCTTCAGAGCGTAGTGACGCTAGACGGCGTCGGCGAACCGGAGGACCGAGCCCATGTGCAGCTTAAACGTATCCAGTCGCCCGTCATCCTCCTCTACTGCTCCAAAGACGAAGCGGCGTTGGTTATGGAGGAAGCCCGTTCGCTAGGGCTCACTGGGGCTGGCTTTGTGTGGATTGTTCCTAGTCTGACGACAGGAAATCTTGAACAAACCCCGGAAGCCTTTCCGACGGGGATGATATCTGTGGCGTACGATGAATGGGATTATCCCCTGGAGACGCGTGTGCAGGACGCTGTGGGAATTATCAGTTCTGCAGCCGCTACCATGTTCAGAGAGGAAGGCCGGATACCTGATGGAACGGCTAGCTGCTACGGCCAATCAGAGAAGCCAGAGGTGCCGCCAAGTGCTCTGCGCAGGTAAGCACAGATTGCTTACGGTTGCATGCTTGAAAATCTGTTTGCATAATGAAATGGACAAACATACACAAATACAGGACTAACCAGAGGTAAATGCTTTCATATGTACTGTGCAATGGTAGTTATACTTTGAAAAAGAGAGATTACTTCAACGTTAACATGATAAAACACAATCTTTTTCAAATTCTGTAATCTCAACATACTTATGTAGATGCTTCATGCTGTGTCTTTTGGCTCGCCTTTCTGTACTACAGCTTGGCCACCTACTACTTTGGGCAAGCAGTTCCTTTTACAAGCCTCAAACTCACTGGCTAACAGTACTCTTTCTTGTAACTCAATCCAGCAAAGTGGCTAACATGGGTTTCCAGAGTACATTATTCCGCTCTGCAATAGAAATGAGAATAGTACTTTTGACAAATGTGTCAAAATGATCTTCACTACATTAGTGGACTAAAAAAAAGCTGTTTTATTGTATGTAAGTGACCCTTTCATTGTAGCTGTCATGTTGAGATAACTTTGAATGAGTTATAAAGACAAACTTCCAGAGAACAATTTTTCAATTTATGCACCGGTCAGTCTGTTATCTGGATGCTTTTTAGAGCTTTTGGGGCCAGAAGAGAGGCTAAAGCCATCATATTGGTTGTTTTTGAAGACAAATCAGGACAGGCAACACACCAAGGGGTCAAGGTTTGGCTGGTTAGCATGGTCCAGTTAGCACCTGATTGACTTGTAAACAATTGTGTCCGGAACTGTGTGGCTGCGAGCGAAGATGGCAGCATTTAAATTGCGTACTTCCAAGAAGACCGAGCAACTGGCATTGAAACGAATGGTAACAGACAGCTTTCTCCAGGCATTACAGACCTCCACGCGCTACGAGACACAAACTCAGCACCCTTCGCAAGGCACAAATTCATGCACATGCTAACCCATAGTAAGTCCATTCTTGACAAGATGTCAGTAAACAATGTGGAGGAAGGTCTTGCAATTTTGCAAAGAATGGGGAAAAAAAGCCAAACAATGTGGCCGAGACAGTGGATGAGCAGACGTGGGCAGTAGCTAGCTGCCATTTCAATGTTTTTTATGTTGTTTTTGGCATCCCACTGCCTCACCCTCCTTTTACACATTTTCCCCTGGAAATCTCATTGGCGGTTTGACATTGCTGCTCAGAGACACACAAATGCACATTTTTTTGATGGTTCGGCTAGATTTCAAACAAGTTTGCGAGTGTGTCACAAGTGCATGTAGTATATGTAGTATCCATGAAGATTTGGGGCTTAGAGCATAAAAGTGTGACAAGCAAGTCCTTGTAGTGTGTGCTGAACTGAAGAGCCAGCAAAACATAAAGGTCAATAAAAAAAACATCAGAATTCTTTAAAGTATTTAAATGGAAAAAATGCTAATAATCTGTCTTTAATCTAAAATGAAAGATGAAATTTTGTTATTGACCAAATACTTATTTTCCACCATAATTTGCAAAAAAATTCTTTAAAAATCCTACAATGTGATTTTCTGGATTTTTTTTTTTCTCATTTTGTCTCTCATAGTTGAGGTATACCTATGATGAAAATTACAGGCCTCTCTCATCATTTTAAGTGGGAGAACTTGCACAATTGGTGGCTGACTAAATACTTTTTTGCCCCACTGTATATCGATACATGAATTTCAGTACATCGGTATATACTGAATATGTTTTGAGTATTTTAAACTTGCAGTGACTTGCTGAATGTGTTTAAGTAAAAATTAAGTAAAAGAAAATGAAATTGATTTATTTATGTTGAAATTGTTGATTTGTTCTATTTGGACAAACTGTATTTATTTTATTTGTGCAAATGTCTTGAATTTAATTTGAAAAACTCTGTGCAGATACCCTTTATCTACTGTTGCTTAAATTATTATCCTTGGCTTTTAGGTCTCTAAATATTTTTTTTTCCTAGGTCTCCGCTTACTAAGCACTGACAAACAAGGAGTTTTTTCAGGCAACACATTTTCTTGCTCCATTTGAGAGGTGCTGGATATTTAAAGAAGCACAAAGATTGCTATTTTGGATCCCATTTAATTCCTCCTGCCCAATTCCTTTTATATCTCAGTGATTGGATTGGTTTTCAGTTCCGTTCTGAGCTGCGAGGGCAAACTTGTGATGTCTACATCGGCCAGGAAGACGTCGGTATCGCACACGGTAGTCGGAAGCAAAATCTACTGTTAGTTTAGATTGCGAAGGCACTTGCTGTGGCTGTTTTTTCAGAATGCACAGTTATCAGGAGTTGCCATGGGTTACCATCAGTAGCTGTTTGCAGCGTTGGTATCCGTCTGCTCCGAGTAGGTGTTCCTTTTGATCTCTCCCTCGTTGCTAAGGCTGTCTGTATCTGGGACACTGCAGACTCTTCAATGTGGGAACATTTTGTATGACGCCACCATCCACAGAGCTAGAATTAACCTTCGAAATGCCTCCAAGAAAGATGGATAGATGTGTTGTGATACTTGTAATAGCAAAGTACACAAATATAGTACAGTGTGAGCAGCGGAATTTATGTAACACAGAATGATCATAAAAGAGAATTATGGTGCTGTAATCAGAAACGTTGGTGTGATGTTTGGTAAGATGTCAGTGAAAGTTGGAGATTATCTTAAGGCTGTCATACATATACATATAGACACAAACCAAAAATACTGCATCTGAGTAGCAGGTGTAGTTCTGGCTTTTGTCCTTCTGGCTACCCAGAGGCTAAACCCCGTTTCTGACAAATGTACTGTATGTGTTGTCTTAATTAAGTCTGTTTCTCCCCTCCCGCACACACACATATGTATACATACAGCTGTCCTCGAACGATAACTCCAGCAATTAGTCCCTATATTACAAACTGTCATATATTGTTAGAAGAAATATGCTGATCTAGACGCTTTGGTCAATACAGATTTATTCTGAAATTACAGTGCATTTAATCAATATAACATAAGCAAGTAAGTGTTGTTGTTCTGAATATCTGATCATATCATACATTATAAAAGTTTGTTTCAGTTTGATTGGTGAAGCAGCATTTTAACTTTTTACTTTGTATCACTCACAAGCTTATCTGTGTTTGCGCTTTCCAGACAGACTGTCTGTGCATTAGTAGTAACAGTAAAAAGTTATATTTTTCAAAAACATTGATTCATTCTCTTTACGAGTGAATCATTGAATCATTCATTCAAGCAATTTGTTTCAAAACACTGATTCATCTAGCAATGAAGCAAGTGGCAGTTTTTATATGTGAATTATTGAATCTTTCTCTGAATCAATTACAAAAAACAAAACAAAAAAAGAATAATTCTCTGTATTGAATAAAAAATGAAGCACCTCTATTGTGTTGCTTGGACTAGGGTTGTCATGATACCAACATTTCAACATTAGAAGGAAAAAACTAATTTATTAATGCATTTTTATACTGTATGTACAAAATTATTAGTGAATATCAGTAGTGTTGAAGCTCTATTTTAATAATAATTTTAGTTATTTTTAAAACAAGTTATTTTATATATATTGTTAATTTTCTAATAAACGGTAAAACTGGAATTATGTAACATTTTAAGTGCAATATTTTTGTTCATATTGTTGTTATTGGCCATATTTTCCAAATCTAATATTGGTCGACCTCTTCCCATTATTATTACATGATCTGAAGATCCCCGTTTTTGTGAGGGTTATGCATTTTTGAATGTGATTAATTAGATTTAACTATAGCAATTTAGTTTACTTTTTTTAAAATATTTGACATAGTCCATATATGTATACAGACAGTTGCATCACAACTCTTTTTGTTGTTGCCATTTGTTGTTCTTTAGATCAATCGGATATGGGCTCATATGTGACCCTTGATGACAAAACCAGTCTTAAGTGTCAATTTTTCGAAATTGAGATTTATACATCATCTGAAAGCTGAATAAATAAGCTTTCCATTGATGTATGGTTTGTTAGGACAAAATAGGACAATATTTGGCTGAGATGCAACTATTTGAAAATCTGGAATCTGAGGGTGAAAAAAAATCAAAATATTGAGAAAATCACTTTTAAAGTTGTCCAAATGAAATTTTTAGCAATGCATATTACTAATAAAAATTAAGTTTTGATACATTTACAGGAAGAAATTTACAAAATATCTTCATGGAACATGATCTTTACTTAATATCCTAATGATTTTTGGCATAAAAGAAAAATCTATAATTTTGACCCATACAATGTATTTTTGGCTATTGCTACAAATATACCCCAGCGACTTAAGACTGGTTTTGTGCTCCAGGGTCACGTGCATTTTTATATAGTTTTGCACATCATTAATCAAAACGGCAGTCCCTGTTATTTTCTGCATCCCTATAGTTGTTAAGGTTAACTTTAGTTAGTTGGAGAGTTGTGTGTGTTTGTGTTTATCTGACTGTTGTTGTGAGCCCAACACAGACCTGCTGTATCTGCTCAAGCGCAAACACAACGGCTCCTTTCATAAGCTCCTCCTGCAACATTATCACCTTTACACAGAAGACGCTGCCACGAGGCTGACAAGTCTCATGTTTTAAGCGCTTGAGTGATTTCACAGCCTAAGGCAAAAGTGTCTGCCTTTTGTTTTGCCAGAGTTGTGGCAACTCCTTTACTCCAAATTATTCACAGTCTGACACATTAACTGTTAATGGCATCGATTATCATCTGCTCGTCTAGAGCGCTGCTGTTTAGTTGAGTTTTTTCCCCCCCACTCAGTTTAATGCAGTTACACGTACTGTATTTCTCACTGTACAGATTTAAAGTCGACTTCATCTGGGGGTATTTTCAACGCTTGATATACTTTTTAAACATTAAACACCTTAGCGGTGAGAGCCTTGTATTATGGGAACATGAATCTGTTTTCATCAGACACTTTCCTCTGCGCTTACTGTCCTTTTGATTCTGGCCTTGTTTACTTGCCTCGCTTGTAGGCAAGGCGGGATCTCTGAAAATCGATTCTGAAGCATTATGTTGTAGCTTTCGCTCGTTGTTGACCTCCTATTTATTGTCTTTCAGCGCACAAAACAACATAACTGCTGGGCCAGTTCTTATTGGTTGCGCTTGATATGCCAGCCTGGGTATTATTACTGACAAACCTGTTCACTTACATTAGTCTGTCTTAGCGAAATGCCATTTAAAGGTCTCTGATATTCAGTTAAGAATTCAGCATTTTTGGGTTTATGATCTGACAAATTCTTAGTTTTACTTTTAATTAAAAAAAATTCATTTTAATAATGTCAGCAATTTCTTAACTCTTATGTAAATGCTGTTCCATCTTGTATCTATTGATGTTCAACTGTTCAACATTTTGGCATTTATTTATAGACTGGGGTGTTCTGAAAGAATTTTAACACACGTGGTTGCTAGGGTATTCATAGTAGCATATAGGTGGTTTATATTCCTAATTTGTGATTGGCCTGTCATGATTATTACATAAAAACATGATTACGATTATGTCAATAATCACAAACGTTGTGTGCTTTAAATGAAAAAGGTCTAGCATGCATTGTGGACATAAAGTTCTTCAGTATTACTTAACAATTAATATAAGCAAATTAATATATCATTCTATTTATTTTTTATTTTATCATGCAAAGTCAATGAAACACCATGAAACAGAAGAGATAAAACATCTATGGGGATGAGAGAATGAAGAATTAGTTGAAAAGACTATCATGAAATATATACAGAAATGTAAAGGTCTTCTTTCATGTGAAATAAAGGCTCATGGGGTTAAAATTATTTGTGAATGAAATTAGGACAGAATTTATTATTCACCCCACAAAAAAACCCTTAATATATTTGTTATATTATTTGTTTTATACGTATATTGTGTTATGGATTTTTTATTTTGTTTTATTGTATTTTTTTTTTTTTTTTTCTTTTATGTTATTTTATTTTATTCTTAGGTGCAATATTTGTATTACAAAGCCTTTTTTATTATTCAAGTACATATGAAATGACTTATACTTCATCTGAACAAAATGGTCTATTGCAATAATTTGTCACAATGAGCCAGAATTTCACTATCGTGACAGCACTGCTAGTGATCACACGCTTTAGCACAGCACAAACAACCAGAGAAAGATTAATAGCATTCATGGCACCATGTGGGATTATCATCACCTAATATGCATTTAACTACATCTAATCTCTGACTAACATTTCACTGTTAATTGAGATCATGCATAAAGAGGCTCTGTGTACAGAAAGCCATTTGAATTGACATTTTATAAACCGTAAACTCTCTCTGACATAATTAGTTGTAAGCTTTCGATAATTTCCAGAAGACTATGGAAAATAAAGGTCACCCTGCGCAGTGTCTAGTATATTATACTCTCCCCCATCTCTGTTTATCAATCAGTGAGATTAGATGCACAGAATAATGTGTTTGTTTAAGAGAAAACTGTGACAACTATGACAAAAATCAATTTTAATTTTTACACTGTGGAAATCTCTAATATATGAATAAGACACGCTTACAAACAAACACACACAACAGAAGCTGTGTTTGAGTAGCAGGTGTAGCTCTGACCCTGTTCTTTTCATTTCTGCCTGAAGCTAAACCCCATTTCCTAGTTATGTTCCTGTTTCTTAATTAAATTCCGAAGAGAGTTTGTGTGTGTTTGTGCCATCTGAGTAGTGCACAGCTGAGCTAATCTTCACTGTGCATTACACGGAGAATGCAGAGATACAGTATTGAGCTGCTGTTATTCAGAGGAGTCAGTGATTGAACGCGGCCTGGCGAAAGTATTCAGCCCCTTTAAGGATTATAGTTCACTCAAAAATGTAAATTCTGGCTTTTTTACTCATCCTCATGTCGAGCCAAACTCGTGTCACCATTTTGCATGTGATTCAGATGGAGACATTTTGAATTACGGGACTGGTCGCTCATTTCCATGCCATTACAGTGAATGGAGACGGAAGCTTTCAAGCTTCAAAGGACGCAAAAGCACTCTAGAAGTATGACAGTAGAAGTCAATACAACTTGTGTACTCTATTCCGAGTCTTCTGAAGCCATATGATAGCGTTGTGTATAATAGTAATCTTCCCCTCCTGTGAACTGTTGAGTCAGACTGCTTTTGTGAACTGGATCAACATTTAATTGAAAAGATGCTGATTGTTTTTCCAGGAGATTTAAGGCAGATGTCGAGGTTTTAATTTTCTTTTGTTTTCCACGGAAGAAAGAACATTTATATGGGTTTGGAACAACATGAGGGTAAGTAAATAACAGACTTTTTCTTTTTGAGAGAAGGAATTCTTTAACCAAACCAACTTTTTACTTAATTACAAATCATTGTTTAAGTTCCTGTGACATTTGTACTTTTAAGCACCGAAACAGAAAATAAATTAGTTCATGGTTACATTTTCTAAAAAAAACTAAATAAATTAAATTGAAATGTGATTGTGATTGTGTGTATTCAGTGGCTATAGGTTACAGAAGCTCACAACTCTGGCAGCCATACAATTTTTGTGAGTTTAGAGTAAATTTAGTATTATAGAATGGTGATTTAGTAGTGAATTATTTAAAAATTGACTATTGTAGTAAATCAGGGTATCTTCCGTTCATTCGTTTTTTTAATTTTAATATTAAAAACAGGAAAATAAGAAAATGGTTCCTTTTTCCGTTTTCAATTTTTCAAAAAAAAACGAAAAAAACATGAATTATGCTTGATTTTCCATTTTTACATTCAAGGCTAGAAAATGAATAAACAGCTTGAATTTTTTATCTGTGCATGTGGGCGGGAATAAAACGCCCCTTTCAGCTGATTGGTCAACCAAACATTAAACCGTGCTGTCATTAGTTCTTCCGCAGTTCTGCACAGCAGAAAACAGTCCTGCTGCTACAGTTGTATCATTCGTGACGCTTTATTGCAACTTTCATCACTAACAAATGGCTAACGGTTAACATTTACCCCTAAAATATAACAATGAAAACCAATTAGAATAAAAATAGAATAACAGACCATATACTACACTGATATGAAATAATGTCATATCTTTACATATCTATTTCATTTCAACTTCATCTCTTGTCCAAAACTCAGCTCAATAAAACAGGCGATGTGCCAAAGATGTAGGCTAGGGGGTAGCTATGAGTACAGATGTCAATAAATTAATAGCTACGAGAAAATAATAACTTATAACTTTTTTAATAACTTATTTCTCGCGCACTGTAAAAAAAAAAAAAAAAGCTGAGCGAACTTAAAAAAAATAGTTTTAACAGCTTCAGCAGATTTTTGAGTTTGCTCAACTTATTTTTGTGGGAGATTCTCAAATTTTTGTTGTATAAACTTAAAACGACAAGTTGAGAGAACTCAAAACCTTTTTTTTGTACAGTGCACAGGTTGCCGAAATTATGCCCATACAGAAGTAAGCCGTCTATAGGCTCTGCCCCAGTATGGGCTATTCGTTAGCCATTTGTTAGTCTGGTTGTTTGGTGAGAAAGTAATTAAATATAGTTGCAATAAACGCATTAAGAATGCGTACAACTGTAGAAGCAGGACTGTTTTCTGCTGCACAGAACTGCGGAAGAACTAATGACGGCACGGTTTAATGTTTGGTTGACCAATCAGCGGAAAGGGGTGTTTTATTCCCGCCCACATGCAGAGATGGAATATTCATTTTCTAACCATGAGCGTAAAAACGGAAAATCAAGCATAATTCTTTTTTCGTTTCTTTGAAAAATTGAAAAACGAAAAAAGGAACGGTTTTCTTATTTTTCTGTTTTTAATATTAAGTTAAAAAATGAATGAACAGAAGAGACCCTGATTGTAGTATTATCAATATTTTTAATTAGCTTTTATTTTCATATTTTCATTTTAATTAATTTTGTTTTAGTAATTTTGTGCTTTTCTCATCTTAAGCTTAAATTTATTTTTTTCACTTTTAATGTCATTTTAGTACTTAAAGGTGCTGTATGTAGGATTTTGACTCTACTAAAGCATAAAAATATCATATGTTTGTAGATATTTAAGAAACATGCTAAATTAACATACTTGTTTATCTGAAAAACAATGCTACAGTCAGTTATTCTCCTTTGAAAATGTGCATTCCGGCCCGGAATGTCTGTGTTTGTTATGGTTTGTGAAACCCACTCACTGCCAGTTTACCCAATTGTATTTCTGCACCCCGGGTTGCCAGTTGGAGGAAAACACAGTGCATTTAATTTCATTCATCGGCATGTGCGCTCGTTCCTGTTGGTGTCGTTAATCTGGCAACCTGCGTGTGAGTCAAGTCTGAGGAGGAGGGGCCGGGTGAAAATAACCGTCTCCAATATTTTGAATTTGGACTGCAATAACGAGTTCAACCGCTGGGTGTCAATCCTACATACAGCACCTTTAAGCTTATTTCAGTTAGTTGCCAAGGCTACATTTCTAATTTTTGCTTAAGTTTATTTTATTTTATTTTAGCTTTATTAAAATTTATTTTCAGTAATTCAAATGGTTTTAGTTTACAATAAAAAAAAAAAACCTGGTTTCATTTGGGGGCTTTTCTCAGCAAATAAGCCATTAATTCAGTTCATTTGATTACTTAAACAGCACAAACTTTACAACATTTTTAATCGGTTGACAACTTTCAAAAAATAAATAAAACAAAATATGCTGGTGGAGGATCCGAACAGGTACAACTGGATTATACCTGTGAGTCATTATAACCTTTCCTAGATAAACAAAAATGTCACAGTTACAGGATAATTATTCAGGTTGTTAATCTAAAGGACAGCTGTGAAAATGAAGACTAAAGAGCATTCTAAATATGTCAGCGATAATGTTAGACAAATGCTTTAGGAAAAAGTTACAAAACAATGTCCAAATCTTTGGATGTCCCAGCGGTGTTGGTTCAATTATGAGGAAGTGGAAACTACCACAAACCCTCCAGACGCCATCGAGAAAAGGTCATCCCTCAAAAGTCTCTGCACAAACAAGCAGATTTGTAAGAGAGGCCAGAGATCACTTTGAAAGAGTTACAGAGTTCAGCAGTTGAGAAGAAAGTAAAAGATTGAATGAGCAGTCAAGCATTATCATAGCACCATATGGGAGGCTGATGTAGCAAAAGAAACCACTTTGTCAGATGTAACTAGAATTAGGTGTTTTTAGATAATGTTGCCCATTTTACATTGAACGCCAAAGATTAATAAAAAAATAAATATTGAGGCTTTGAAAGGGGATGGAGTCTGTCACGCTCCTAACAAGAACCACCATGAAAACTGTCCATGCAGAGGAGAAGATTTATGAGCGAATAACAATTTGGTGTAAATTGGTGTATGGCTACAGAAAAGATGAAGAACGCTGAAAAAAAACAAGAGAGCCTGTTTCTGAAACAAACAAAAAAGCCAGTCATTGATGGCAAAAAAGTATCAGATTTAATAATATAAAAAGGTGAATTTCTACACATCAGTATGTGAAACTAAATTTGCAAACAGCGTAAGTGTCATCCTATTACCCTGAACAACCTGGAGCAAAACTGCCAGAATTCAATTAAAGGGCAAATTAACACCTGTAGAGTGTGTGAAGCTCTTACATACACACCCTAACAAGTGTTTGTCTTTGCAGCAAAGGGTGGATCTACCAAATATTAAATTGTGGGGATACAATTCTTTAAACTGTTTTTTATGTTGTTCAGAATACTTTTAACATTCAACATGAAAATAATTTAAAGTTTTAATGCATTGAAAGATGAAAAAACTATGCATAATTTGTCCATTTAAAATGAATTAGTTGAGTGTCTAAATGCATTTGCAAGACTTTGTGTTTGCTGGCTCATTGAATTTGGGTTTTGGCTACAAAAACACAGAACTAGGATGGACTGATTTGTTTACCTCATTTAAGATTACAAAGGCAATTTAATGTCTTGCGAAAATAGATAAGACAAATAATGGCGTTCAATCAGACGTGATTTATATTGTTTACCTTGGAGCTTTTCACTTATATTTCATTAAATGACTTGCATTCCACCCCCAAACAGTTTTAAAGAACATTTAGTCAATGAAAACTTTTGTCCGAACACAATATGACAGATAGATAGACAGACATGTCGTAACTTTGCTGATATTTTTGCGTCTGTGTGTTTGTTGCAGATATATGATGGGAGTCAATCTAGGGGGTAGAGATCATTCGTTCATGGACGATGGCTACCAAGTCAATCCCAAGCTGGTTGTCATTGTTCTGAACACACAGAGGGAATGGGAAAAGGTAAGAAGAGCCTTTTATCTTTATATCCTTCCTGAATCTTCATTTTCTTCTATTAGCTCTGCCTGTAAGGGGATTCTGGAACCATAAGCAATCAATATTCTGTTTACTAGCTCAGAGCCTTTCTGTGACTGTGACTGAAAATGCACTGGACTTTGCTATTAGAGAAGAAGAACATTTCATTTGTACTTTCCTTTTCCCAGCCTGGGTTTTTTTTTATTTTTTTTTATGCACATGACTTAAACTATTGTTTACTTGGTCATAAAGAGTCAAAATAGCCCTTATTAAGGCATTGGTTTCACAACGGATTTATTGCGAGCTTTAAATTGGAGAAGAGTGCACGTGTGTCTCCATCCAATTCAATTGTGCTGGTTAATGCCCTTTTTCATTTCTCTCTCTATTTTGGCTATTAGCAATAATAATTTGCTTGTTTTTTTGTACAGTAATCTATTCTCTGTCTTTGCTCCCTTTCTCTAATTAGCTTTACATGTTCTCCTATTCTATCTCGGCGCTTCACACACTCGTTTTCGTAATCGTTTGCTCACTCATGCGTTCTTTTAATGAGTTGTTTTTTCTCTGAGGTGTGTTGGATGCTGTGTGTTTTGACAGTGCCCTGCAGTGTGTGTGAAGGCACACACACTCACATTAAAACCCTGCAGTGATTGTGTGAAAAGTGTGACACTAATCATTTCTCACTGCAGCGGGGCTAGAACAGAGTGTGAGCCAATCGTGTTATCGGAGCTTATAGATGAGCTCACGCACTTGACGGAACACATAACTACTGCATGAAGAGTGCAGTGCACATACACGGGGTAAATTTGACACATTATGTTGCTACACTGGTAGCTGACATGGCATTTCAAGCAGCAAAAGCAGTATCTTGCAGTGTGCCGTGCTATCTGAAACTACTTTAAACAGCTTTTTCTTTTGTAATTATCACACATGCAGTTCTAAGGCACTTTTGTACTTCTTAAAATTAGTGTGTAACCCACAGGATTTAAATCTGTGATTCCTAACTGGTTTTGTATTAGAACAAAACCAATATTATCTTGGACATCGAGGTGTGGGTAAAATTGTTTATTGTACAAAAGTAAGATTAACATTGATTAACATTAGCATGAATTACACAGGCCAAACAGTGTGCGAAATGATTAACATGACATAGGCTGAATGGGAAAACTGAGAATTTTGCTAATGCATAAACAGCAGCACAAGTGTGAATATTTTTTTTTTTTCGTTTTTTTTTTTTTTCTTCAGCCTAACACATGGAACAAATACCAGGCCAAATATAATATTCGTATTAGTCATATTATTATAAGTGAAAGATGAATTTGCACCAAAATACCATAAAGTTTGATTGGACAGCCTTTAACGTAAACAACAAAAGATATGGGAAGCATTTTCTCCTCCGTTTTAAAACTAGATAAACACATTTATTTTTCTGTCATGACTGTGCACATTTGTAGGTTAGGTTAGTGTTTTATTATTTGCATTTTGCTTTTTCCCCCTTGTTGCCAGTAAAACCTCATCAAAACAGGCCTGCAAAAAATTTCTAGGCTACAAACCACCAGTTGAGAATTTCCTGCAAAAATTTCAAAAGATTTAAAATCTTTTAAAATTAAAAAATTAAAAGATTTAAAAAAATATATATTTAATACAGTATATAAATATATATTATATATATACACCCCTAAAATCTAGACGTTAACGAGAATAAGGAAGACTGAAGGAAAAATAGGCCTGGGTCCCAGTCTTTGAATGTGACCTTATTTGCTGGCTGGATAAAATATACAATGTTTCGTTAATAACATTTCTTAGCTTTGCTTTGAAGAGCGGAAAATCACATTTTTGTCCCCAAACTTATAATAATAATGGAGGCCACTTCAGAAGAACCTTCAATCCTTGTTTATTTGTGAGCCAATGTTTGTTTGTGTATGTCTACAGATGGGACGATGGGAAAACCAAACGCTGAAGTTGAAGTTTCCAGTTTGGCCACGTTATAACTCATTTGGGGACAAGGACGCTGATGAGAACCACTTGAGCATTGTGACTCTAGAGGAAAGACCCTTTGTTATAGTGGATGATGTGGACATTCTTACTGGCACATGCATGCGCAACTCTGTACCTTGCAGGAAACACATTAAAGAGTGAGTTTTGTTTTGGTTTACTTAACTTTAAAGAGAAACTATAGCCGCTTATACCAGTCTTGAATAAACTAGCAGGTTCCGTAGGCTTTATACATCCTATCTTAACCTTCAGCATGAGAGCTGTCTTTTCCTGGGGAATACAGAAATAATTGTGCGGTCTCTAATGTGGTTATGAACTTTTTGTGTGTTAAATTTAGAACATATTAGATTGAGTTATCTTCAGTCTTTCTAAGCATCGGCTGTTTTCTATATTGCTGTGCCTGTATATGCTGCAGTAATACCACGGATGGCTCCTATATCAAGAAGTGCTGCAAGGGCTTTTGTATAGACATCCTGAAGAAGATTGCCAGAAATGTAAAGTTCACCTACGATCTTTACCTGGTCACAAATGGCAAACATGGCAAGAAGATCAATAATGTCTGGAACGGCATGGTGGGGGAGGTTAGTCACTTTCAATAACCTAATGAATGAATCATCAGTTTTAATTGCAGTCACGTAGATGTCAGTTCTCCCTGGCTGTCTGGCTGTCAATCTATTTTTCTGTCTGTGTGTCCATATTAATCTATCAGGCTTTCGTCCCCCACACTTTTTTGGGGAAAATATGTTCACACAGCAGTTTTCAAGGGGCAGTGTGAATAAATCTGGATTTAAAATTAAGGTGATGTGAAACACTCTCATGCAGTGTATGTTTCATTCATACTCGAAGCTGGAGGGCGCTCTTGAACTGAAAGTCCAAAACGAACTCATAGAAGTAACGGTGACTTATGACATGCCAAGAAATCCCTAATATGGACAAAAGCATCAAGCTAACTGTAGCTAAGCTTAAACTGATGCTTATGTACCCTCTCTTCTTTTCTTTCTTTTTTAATTTTTCTTTTTTTTAACTTTCCTTGTTCCTTCTTGTTGAGGCATGTGACATGTTTTTGTTATATAGTGGGATATGGCACTGTACATGCTACTTGTTGACAATAAAGCATATTAAAAACAAAAAAAAAACTAGCTAAGCTTAAAGGGGACATAACGAACACAGTTTTGCGCTGCAAATGCTTACAACACAACCAAATAAGGAATTTTATTTGCAGTGCGTTGTGAGTATTTGCAGTGCGTTTCTTTATTTGTTTGTGTTGTGAGCATTTGCAGTGTGTGTTGTCAAATTGATGATGTTTTCTTGATTTGCTGGTGCTTTTTCTATTTGCAGTGCGTTTCTTTATTTGTTTGTGTTGTAAGCATTTGCAGCGCCTGTGCTGTCAAATTGATGAAGTTGTTTTCTTAATTTGCAGTTGTTTTTTTCTATTTGCAGTGCGTTTCTTTATTTGGTTGTGTTGTGAGCATTTGCAGCGCGTGTGTTGTCAAATTGACGAAGTTCTGTCTATCGATTTGTTCTATCTGTGTGTCTGTTGTATCTATCTATCTATCTATCTATCTATCTATCTATCTATCTATCTATCTATCTATCTATCTATCTATCTATCTATCTATCTATCTGTCATTCATTTGTCATGTCTGTATATCAGTTGTTCTGTCAATCTTTTCTGTCCGTCTATCAGTCATTCTCTTGTCTTTCTATTGTTCTGTCATTCTATTATCTATCTGCCTCACTGTCATTCTTTTTATCATTCTATCAATCTGTTGTTCTGTTTGTCTGTATGGCTGTTTATCTATCATTCTGTCTGGCTTTCTGTTTGTCTGTTAGTCTATCAGTCTTTCATTCTGTGTGTCTGTCTGTTCTATTTATATATCTGTCTATTGTTGAGCCTCTGTCTGTCTGTTTGTATACCCATACATCCATACTTGTCTTCCATTATATATACACTATCTATATTCTTCAGTGTATTTTCTGTTTCTTGAGGTGTCTCTTTCTTCCCTGCTGTGTAGGTAGTCTATAAAAAGGCTATAATGGCTGTGGGCTCATTGACCATAAATGAAGAGCGGTCAGAGGCCATAGACTTCTCTGTCCCATTTGTTGAGACAGGCATCAGTGTGATGGTGTCACGTAGCAATGGAACGGTGTCGCCCTCTGCGTTTCTAGGTAATAGATGAAATGATATCTTTGAAATCCCTCTGGAACCAGTGTTTTTTTTTTTTTAATCTCTGCCTTTCCCCATGCATTTTCTCTATTCTCTCTCCTCCCTCAGAACCCTTCAGTGCTTCAGTGTGGGTTATGATGTTCGTCATGTTACTCATCGTCACAGCAATCGCTGTTTTCCTCTTTGAATTCATCAGTCCGCTTGGTTTCAATAGAAACCTGGCACAGGGCAAAGGTATGATACACAACCTCAACCACAGAGTCAACCAAAGTCTGCTTTGAAACAGCAAGAATACGTAGTTAAAATTTTAAAATCCCATCATTAAAAATTTAAACAAGCACCTTGAGTAACCTGTAGATCCACAAAGCTCTTATGACTTCCCACATACTCCTAACTCTTACTCAATAACTTTAGCTTTTTCTTGTCTTGCATTTCTATAGACCCTCATGGACCCTCCTTTACTATTGGTAAGGCTGTCTGGCTGCTGTGGGGCCTGGTGTTCAACAACTCTGTCCCAGTACAGAACCCCAGGGGCACTACCAGTAAATTTATCGTGTCCGTATGGGCCTTTTTCGCTGTGATCTTCCTAGCCAGCTACACTGCCAACTTGGCTGCCTTTATGATCCAAGAGGAGTTTGTGGACCAAGTAACAGGCCTTAGTGACAGAAAGGTAATTTTTTGTGTATCATGAAATACATTGAGCTGTCTCCTTCCTCACGAACCTGTATGTATATCTGTACCTGTAACTGTATGTTAGGATGGAACTAAAATAATGACAAGATTATACTGTCTGATAATTAATCTACCATTTAAAAGTTTGAGGTGATTAAAATGTTATGTTTTTGAAAAAAGTTTCTTATGCTTACCAAGGCTGCATTTATTTGATCAAAAACAGTAATAATGTGAAATACTGTTATTGTTTTCTATTATAATATATTTTAAAATGTGATACATTTCTGTGATGGCAGTTAATGTTAATGAGTAAATGTTTTTTTTTACTTTAATCATGTCTTATCTTGCCTAGGGCACTGGTGCCCCCTGAGAAAATATATGCATACACCCCTGACAGCAGCTGTCTTGTTGACCCTGAAGTTCTAACTTAATATAAATATATACATACATTTATAGACATCATTTTACTCCGGCTCTGTCAGCCATCTTAGCAGTTATTTGTTGCTGAGCTCAGCACAAATCCATTGTGAGATTACCTTATCTATGGATGACACACACTGTAAAAAGTAAAAATATGCAGTTGGTGCTATAGGAAGCTATTTCTACCTTTTTTTTTTTCTTTTTTTTTTTGCTAGTGTAATCTAATGTATTCTGGTTCATTCAAGTCATAATAAATAATTTCTCTGACTTGAATAAAACCAGTTAATTTAGATGTTACCACATGAAGCACATTTCTCAGGCTACCTGACAAAACATATTTTACAGTGTGCTGTCTAGTTGGCAGCTCACTAGGTTTTGAGAAAGCATCCGTATGCCATTATAAATTTACAAGATGGAGCGTCTGAACTACACCAGTTACTAGGTTTATCTCCCCGGATGTGTTTCTGTATTTGAGTTTGTATTGATTCTCTCCGTGTATCTCTTAAAGCTGCCCTCACTGTTCTTCGTGTAATTGATGTATTTTTTTTTTTTCTTTTTCTATCTTTTCTAGTTTCAGAGTCCCTATTCCTATTCACCACCGTTTCGCTTCGGGACCGTGCCTAATGGGAGCACAGAGCGAAACATCAGGAAAAACTACCCAGACATGCACCAGTACATGGTGAAATACCATCAGACTGGAGTTCAGGATGCACTGGTCAGCCTCAAGACGGGGTACGGCTGGGATATGCACATTATTTGCAGTGCATGGTCAACAAGAATACTTCTGGTATACATAATGTTGATATTTCTGTATATATAAGCCACTAATAGTGCTTTTTTGGTTTGTACAGTAAACTGGATGCTTTCATATATGACGCTGCTGTGCTCAACTATATGGCGGGGCGTGATGATGGCTGTAAGCTAGTAACTATTGGCAGTGGCTACATCTTTGCCACAACAGGATATGGCATCGCCCTGCAGAAAGGATCTTACTGGAAACGGCTGGTTGACCTTGCTATCCTTGGGATCATTGGAGATGGTATAAGTGTTTTCCTGCATTTCTTTCCTATTTTTTTTTTTACTTATTTCATGTCCTCCGTATTAAACACTAGCTCTGTTCCTAACCATAGTGAGATTCCTTGCTGTCTACAGTATGCAGCATCCTTAATGAAATGTAACTTCATAAATGATTGATTTGAAACACACTACATGGGGATAAAATGCGCACCCAGATGTGCAGCATAAATATCATGAAGTGCACTCAGTTGATTAGAATAGATTTGACCTTGAACATGAAATACTGATTCTCATTTTAAAATATATTAAAATAGGAAACTGTTATATTGTAAATTGTAATTATATTTTACAATACTACATTTTTTCCTGTATTTTTGATAAAGTAAATGCAACCTTGGTGAACATAAGAGACTAAACGCTTGAATGGCAGAAGAAAGTTTAGGAGACTGATAGCCAGGGACAGAGGTCAAATATGCAATTTGGCTGTCATTATTAAAAAAAAAAAAATGGCTGCAGAATGCTGCAAGCAACCAATCACAATGAGGTATTCCAGAGAGTGAAATAATGGGAAAATGCAAACAAATAAAATAAAGTTGCAAATAAAGATTGAGTGTTTTTACAAGAAAATACAATTTCAGCGTTTCTACATTTCACAATTAATCAAAAAAAAAAAATCAGAGTATAAATGTTGTGAGTTTTTTTTTTTCTTTCTCAGTGTAGTTCTTTTAGATTAAACTGTTATGCTATTTTGGTTGAATAAAAAAAAAAAAAATGTTTTAATTCAGTTTAATTTAATTTCACATGGCAACATTATTTTGCTGCCTATTTAGCAGCCTTTGCATCAGGAGCTTGCCTGAAATGCTTAAAAATGCAGCCCAGGTAAACAGCTCACTAGTGTTTGGAACAGAGCCAGAACGTGAGCCTGTTTTTTTTTTTTTTCTGTGAGTCTGTGCATAAGCATTAACTGTGTGATGTTTTGTTGTGTATTAGGTGAGATGGAGGAGCTGGAGGCCCAGTGGCTGACTGGTATCTGTCATAATGAGAAGAATGAAGTGATGAGCAGTCAGCTGGATGTGGATAATATGGCTGGTGTGTTCTATATGCTCGCGGCTGCCATGGCTCTGTCGCTAATTACTTTTGTCTGGGAGCACCTCTTCTACTGGAGGCTACGTTACTGTTTCACTGGTCTCTGTTCTGGTCGGCCAGGAATTCTCTTCACTATCAGCAGGGTATGTCGCAGAAAGACTATGGTAAATTAACTAAAGAGGTTCCGTTGCTGAAGGCAACTATTATCTGCTCAATCTTGACATATTAACTTGTCATGGTGGCTGTTTACCACAGTCGTCTTAAAGCTTCATCAGTGTAGGGATTGCTGCTTATGTGCTGACAAACACATTTTTTGCTGCGAAATAAGAAAGAGCTTATATAACAGAATATAATGGCACAAGCCACCATCTCTAGAATAAAGTTACAGGGTGCTGTTGTTTGTCACAGCGGGATATATTACTTTATTTCATCGGTTTATAGAGTTTCAGACCCCAGAAAAAACACAGCGGGACTATATTAAGAAATATTGTGCTAATATATACTTTTTGGTGTTAGCCTCCACTTATGAACTTCTTTCGTTAACCTTTCCGTCTCTGTTTCACCTATAGGGGATTTGGAGTTGTATTCACGGTGTCCATATTGAGATGAAGAAAGCTCCAGAGTTGGGCTTTAGTCCTCAGGCCAACATGTTACACCTTCTGAAATCGGCTAAAGAGATCACGACCCTCGGAGTTACCTCGCCCAAACAGCCCATGAGTAACATTCTCCGTCCTACCACGGGTTTGCTGGAGATTATGGACGGTGCAAAAGGCAACAACCTCGCCCAGAAAAACGATCCCTATAGCAATGCCAGCACCATGCTCAGCAACCGTCACAAAGAGCCACTTAACAATACTCTGTTGCCAGGGCAACGTGCCCTGAGCTTGACAGATGCTCAGCCAGGTGTTGCTGGAAACGGTGGCTCGGGAGGCGGAGGTGAGACTGCTCGACCTCCAGCCTCCAAGCCACGTGCTCTGTGGAAGAAGTCTGTGGAGACTCTGCGGCAGAACCAAGGACCTGGGGGTAATTCCCCACCATCTTCCCCACAGCCCACCGAGACCCTACCTATGAAGAGCCAGCGCTACCTGCCTGAAGACGCACCCGCCCGCTCGGATATGTCAGATTGCTCTGGTCGGGTGGACTTGCAAAAGCAGCACAAGTTAAAAGAAACACTTCGGAAACGGAACCGCCTACCGCGGGATCTGAGCGACATGGAGCTTTCAACTCTGCGAAGCCAGCCCAGCCAGCAGAGTAATCACAGCGCTCAGATCTACTCTCAGAGCAGCCAGGGGAGTCAGATTTATACCATTGACTCCATTGATCAGGAGCATAGCCTGCACTACCCAGATATCTTCAGCGATCACCGCGATAACAAGCACCGGCCGTCCTCTTCCTCTGAGCAGCAGCCAATCCTGCAGCTCAACAGCAGTCTGCTCTCCCAGGCCCACGAACCAGATGTGATGCAAACCGCCGTCGCGAAGGATAAGAAATACAACACGTACGGAAAGCCTGGCGGTGCAGGGACCATCGCCGGCGGGCCTGGCTCTACTCAGGATCCACGACAGACACACTGCCGTAGCTGCCTGTCGAAAGTGGCCAGTTACTCTGGGCTTTACACTGTACGGTCCCCTCAGTATCGCTGCGATGCCTGTCTGCACTCCGCAAACCTGTACGACATCAGCGAGGATCAGTTCCTCCATCCAGATGGACGGGGCACTGGCGGTGGAAGTGTTGACAGGGCCTTCTCTCCTTTTCTCCCTCAGCCTGATGCTTCCTTCACAGCCTATCTTCCCCAGAGTGACCAAGAGGGCGACGGTCTTATTAGTCACTACCAGAACGAGGGCGTAATCATCCGCCAGCACTCGTATGAGAACCTGCCCCAGAAGAGTTCCTCACGGCGGGTCAGTCTGCAGGACAACACGCCATATGCCAACGTTCCCTCTGCGACTCTGATCCCGGACAAGCCCCCAAAAAATCAGTCGGTCCACCTAAACCACACGCTCGCGGGGGTGGGCGTCAGTGGACTCGGGATCGGTCGTCGCAGCAAGTCGATGTATCCGGCGCGCCCTACGGAAAACCCGTTTCTCCAGACGCTTCGTGATGACCAGCGTCTAGCTCACGGCCGCAGCTCCACAGACATTTATAAGCAGCTTGTGCCGCTCACATTAGGCCAGGCCGATGGCAATGTGCTCAGCGTGGGGATGCCGACCCCTGACCTCTATTACTCCGAGCATGTCATGCCTTATGTAGCCCCTCCCCCTGTCGGCACATACACCGCTCCCAGGGCAATGAGCGCTGGGGGAGCTCGGCGTGTCTACAAGAGGATGCCGAGCATCGAGTCTGATGTCTGATGGAGAGAGTGCAGCGTGGTCTGGAAGACTATGAAAAGACGTGCATGGATATTTCCACCAGGATATGGCTTAACCGTGGAACTCTTGGCAGGATTGTAAAGCTTTTTGACTATAAGGCAAGCAAGTCTGGAATATATTTTGTTTCCCTTCTTGGACTTATCTGTCTGAACAGAAGTCAGAGTTCAACTTTACATCAGGTCCTCCCCTCTAGCCGAGCGGCAGCTCTGTGTCTTCCAGAAAACATCAAAAATGGTGGGCAGGACGCTCTCGCGCCTTCGAGCGAAGGAAGAGCAGCAAAAGCTGCTTGGAAGTACAGGGGCAGCTCCAAAGAGTTTCCTTTTTCACGCAACACGAGCAACCAAAAAATTTAGTAAATAAAAACCTGAGTGAATACCCACATTCAGCACTTTTACACACACAAAAATACACATGCACATGCAAGAGGCACAAATGATCTCAAACTACTGAAAGGACAGCGTTAGGTATAAACTAGAATCTTTCTTGACCAAAAAACCGAGTACCACATACAATGTAATAGCATAAATGACTGGTGTGCAGTTGCACACAATCTGAAATAAATAAACGCTTAGCAGATCCAAACCTGATTGAGTTTTTTTGGAAAGGCGGCAGAGCATCTGCTAGACTGTTTGAACGGCTTATAAATGCATGTACGGATGCATTTCGATGTAAAAGCTGCGCTGAAGCACGGTCCACAAAGCCTGCTCAGAGTTCAAAGATTAGATTTCCATTCCAGCCTGAACTGTGACAAAATGCACTACCTGTATGATTAGTCTCGGGTGTAATCTCTGAAATCAAGTACGTTAGAAAATTTCAGAGAAGGAAAACTCGATGCACACAAGGCCTGCGACTCATTGTGTCTCTGAGGACACCAAGTGGAAAAATCTTTGACCCTCCCCACCCTTGAATCCGTCCGTACCTTGCCTGCATGCAGAGCGCAAATGCAGGAAGACACTCCTCTGCTCACAGCACAACAGTGTAGTAAGTGTCAATGTTCATTCATCTAAATTTTATCATCTTGAGCATATTTCTATAGTTGTCTAGAATATTGAAAAAAGTGATAGTCAATTTTTACAGTTTTCTACACTGCCAAATATTTGAAAAAGGTGTGCCAAGTGTATTTATTGTGTTATAGAGAGGAAGACTGCAGGAAAAGAAATGCAGGGAAGTGACAGAAAAAGAGGTATACCGTCTTTTTGTGGTCGTAAGGGATTCCGAGAAGGCGTAGAAAATGTAAAAGCCCACACCAACTAATGATGTCAATACAGAACCACCAAGATATAAAAAGTTCCTCTTTGCCTCAACACACAAACACATCACTTCCTGTAGAATCCAATCACACACTCATACTTCACAAATATTTTTGGTTGTTTTGAATTATAATGGTCGTTCCAGCGATATGCACAATATCAGGTTGCAATATTATATTTATGTATGAAATTTCCTAGTTTTAATGTTTTATTATTAGTTCCTTTCATTTTATGAATTGTTATACATGTGGAATTCATTTATTAATGTGATTTAATTGCGTATATATATTTAAAAGAAAAAAGCTAACAGCATGTTAATCTTCTCTATGGTCAAACTTTTAGAATTGTTCTTTTTGATTTTGATGTGAATGGGAGTATATGTTTACAGTGAATGTGAAAATATGGATTCATCTCAGATGTGATTTTGATTCTCATTTGAATACAAACATAAAACTGTCCTATGACCAAACGGTAACTGGATCACCTTTCTTTGCTGTGTTTTCAGTAAACGCGAAGTGAGGTTAACCGGTAACACTTTACAATACGGGTGCACAAATATGCATTAAATAATGCTTAACTAATGCACAGATAATCATGAGTTAATGTATAACTCATGATGAACTAAACCATTTATTAATGATTACTGCATCAGCAACTAATGAACATTCGATATGATTCAAAGATTAAGTAATAGATAAATTGTTATCAGTTAAATGTGTCATAATATATTAACTTCCTAATAACTTATTTTATTATTAAAATAGTAAGTAAATTAATATGTTAATTACCACATTGGGTCGAAGCCATGCCTTTAAACTTCCAGTTGTCTGCTTTAATTAATCATTAGCTAATGATTTGCATGGGTATCATTATGTTATGACTTTACTTGTTGAGGCACAGTAATACGTCATTGTGGTTATATATTTTGAATTAGTTAGTAGAGTGCCTCAACAAGTTTAGTTCTTCATGAGTTACACATTAACTCATGATTATCTGTGCATTTGTTAAGCATGAATTAATGCATATTAGTGTCACCGTATTGTAAAGTGTTATTGGTTAACCTTTCAGGGTACATACTGGGTTTCAGACTCACCACACGAACATGGTTTGAAAATAATAAAGAATATATTGTGGCTTTAGAAAAGAGAAGCATTTTTGATTAGGACAGTCTGTCAGATGCTACACGTCTGCCTCTAACCATTTCCATTCTGTATCCGGACAGGCGTTCTTATGTTTACACACTCAAGAAAAATTCAAATTAGCTGTTTGTTTTTAGCCTCATTAATGTCTATGAATACTAGCATATTCATATTTCATATTTCATATCAGCCTCCATGGAAAAGGCCATGGCTGCGTGCATCAACATCTCACTTGAATGTAAACAACAACCAGACCCAAGACACGGTAGGATATTTTAATGTCCAGAGTAGATGGGTTGTGATTAGATTGTAGTGGTTTACACAACCGGTGTGCGTTTGTATTTACAGGTAGATTTTGAATAAATCTATTTGCACATTGATCTGTTTTACATCATTTACATCCCTTCCATTATGCAAATTTAGACCAATTTACACTTGCTTGATCCCATGCTACAATTCAAAATAGTGTAATAATGTCAAATGATGCTAATGTTGAGTCTCATTCCTCACAAACATTGTGCTGTATTCCTACAATTGGTATCCATTTAGGATCTGAATTTGCCGTAAAAATTTAAGAGCTCACATGATAAAAATGTGAAATTAGTGATTACTAAAACCATAGACATGTAAGTATAGTCACTTATAGGCTGAAAACAGACACGATAACCAAATTTAATTATTATTTTGTCTTGCTATTTGTATTGTTTTGTAATGAATTCATTTGCATGGAAAAGTAAAATTTAAAAGCTGTTTATTTTTTTTTCATTAGGTTGTTTAGCAGACAGCAAGTCATTTATGTTCTGCAGAAGAAAATGTTTAGGAAATTCAAAAGGAAATGGTGAGATGTAACTGATTCTATTTTTCAAAGTTTCCCTTGCAATATACTTTTAGTATCATTTGGACTATTTAGGTTATTTTGATATGACCAGTAACAGTGTTTCATTCTTTTAGGTGATATCTACCTATGCGAGTTAATCAAAAATCAAAGTGACAGGTTTGCAGACGAGTAGTCCTCTGGTAGTGAAACTGATCGGGTAGTTTTTCACACATTTTGGCCAAATCTTTGCTTTATAGAATTAAGCTACATATGAAATTGCTCCTGTTGTGTAAAGCTGTTTAGGGAACCTCTGACAATGATTCTGTATATTACAAAGGCTAATGCATAGGTAGTATCAGTAAGGTATATAGCTTATATTTAATGCTGACAACGTGCAGCCTTTTTTCTGCATCAACAGTGTTTGTCTCTGTCATAAACCTGGTCATGTTGCTACAGAGAAACTTATGAAATAGCCCATTCCTTTTAAATGAAACATAATCGTGTTGATAACAGCTACATGATGGGCTTCTGGCAGATCTTTCAAAACAACTTTGCAATGGATTTTATTCTTTTTTCCTGTAATTTGTAGTTGCCAAAAGACCCTGACAAATGTGGCATCTCGTGGCACTGCAATTGGCTCAGAGAAGGAAGAAATGCTCTGATTTCAGCACTAGTATTCATGTCCTTAAAGGGATAGTTCACCCAAAAATGGAAATTTTATAATCATTTAACTCGCCTTCATGTTGTTCCAAACCTGTATCTATTTCTTTCTTGTTTTGAACACAAAAGAAGATATTTAGAAGAATGTTAGTAACCAAACAGCTGAATTCCATAGTTTTTATTTTCTTCTCCTTCTCTATATACTATGGAAGTCAATGGCTACCAGCAACTGTTTGGTTACCAGACTTTACCATAATATCTTGTGTGTGTGTGTGCGTGCGTGCGTGCGTGCGCAACAGAACAAAGAAAATCATACAAGTTTGAAACAATGATGTCAAAATTGTCATTTTTGGGTGAACTACCCCTTTAATATTCACTTTATCAGCACTTTTAAAGTGTCTTATAAAGTCTTATGAAGAATAGCTGCATTATTCTGCACAAAAAAGTCCACAGATATCATTTATCTATACACCCACACAAATTAGGTTTTTACAATGTTTTGTAAGAACATCAAAGCTGCATTTTATTTCATTAAAAACAGTCATATTGTGTGAAATTCAAATTTTAAAGAACGTTTTCTACTTTAAAATGTAATTTAGCCCTATGAGGGCAAAACTCAATTTTCAGCAGTCATTTCTTCTTCAGTCTTCAGTGTCACATGATCTTTCAGAAATCATTCTAATGTATTCTAATAAATGCAGCCTTGGTGAGCATGAGACTTATTTCAAAAACATTAAAAACGTTTAATTAGTCCAAACTAGTGACTGGTAGCTACTGTATACATAGATATCAGTCCTTGCCATAGGACACACAGTAACAGTCAGAGTATTTGTGCAAGGTAGACTATATAGTACAAGTAGGCTGATATACTGTGAATAGACTAATGTGTGTGTGTGTGTGTGTGTGTGTATACTGGGAATAGACATGCTGTTTATGTTCACTGTTGTCAGATGTATGTGTGAGGACTTTGTGTGTGACTACTATGGGTAGGTGTGTCTTAGTAGGCAATGTATCCGATTAGTCATTCGGATTAATAAAGCTAAACAGTCAAATTGTCCCGGTTAAAGGTGAAGTGTGTAATTTCATTAGACGTTAAAACTGCTGTCAAAACCTTGTTCTGTTTGTTTGGGCATCACAATCAGCCCAACACCACAACACTGGCCCAACCAAAGGCTGTTTGTCCAACCAATAGATGGTAGGAGTGTTCGGAAAACCTGTTTGACAACAATAATTTTTATAATCATTTAGTGGCGCAGAAATTATACACTTTAGCTTTAAATTTTCTGGGATTTTTTTAAACCATTTTAATTTGCCCTCACAATGATTTCTTCTGCAATATCATACAGATATGAACTGATTTAAAAAATCTTTTATTTTGTTTTAAAACAATATTTAATATAATATATAATGTAACAAAATCCAGTAATAAAATATTTTTCTCAGTGTCTAGTAAAATTCAGAAAAAAGGCAATTAGACTTGGTTTAACAAGCATTTACTTGCTGAAATGTATCATATAAAGACATATAATAAACTTTCAGATGTTTCTTAATATTTTTCTCCGTAGTGGTATTTCATAATGTTCATGCATGTTATATGATGGATTTCTGTATCCATTGAGACCCTGTGGTCTGAAATAAAGGATAGCGATAATTTCTAAAATTCTTCGTTTTATTTCTCCATCGCTGTATTTTCATAGAGGCTTAAAAGACCGCTTTGCATGCTTTACAGATTTCGACCAGATGTGACCTACTATTTCTTGAGAGCACTTTAATGGCAGTGAATGCACTTCATGAGAGAACCTCAATGGGAGAATGTAAGTGTACTACAGAACTGTTTGATTTTCAATGCTATAATTTAGATGATTTTATAAAGACTTGGGTTGTCATTTAACACACTTTAGGCCATACCACAGCATTATATGGTTCCAGCCCATATTACTAATGATACTAATGATACAAAGCATGTTACAGTGCTAATGAAATGGGCAAAAAGTACATGTCCATTAATATGCCTGAGCATGACTTATATTCATTTAATTTTATTTAAAGCTATATTTTTTGTTTTATTTGATCTATTTTTGTTTCATTTAATTCACTTTAGCAATTCTATTCATACTGTTAGTTATTTTAGTATGTGATAGTGACAGCTGGATTTTTTTTTCTATTATTCAAAGCAATTCAATGCTAATTTCAAATTAGCTTTTATTTTTTTCCTTCAGTCTTCATTTTAGCTTAGTCATTTTTTTCATTAATTTATTTTAAATATTTCTGTTAGCTTAAACGTATTCATTTTGATTAATAAATTTAAATAATTCATTTTAGTTCTTCATTTTAAACTAATTTCAGGTAGCTGCCAAGGCGCATATATATATATATATATATATATATATATATATATATATATATATATATATATATATATATATATATATATATATAAGGGGTGTCAACATTAACGCATGCGATTAATCTAAAAATTTTAACGCGTTAATATTTTTTTAAAGCAAATTAATCATTTGATTAGGTTTGACCCTTCTTCCCGTCATCGCAGCGCGGAAGGTTATCTATCATTGAGTGCGTTTACATGCACCCTCTTAATGCGATTATAATGAGATTTTGACAATATTGCGATTAATCTTTACCTCATGTAAACGCAATACTTCGATCTAAATAATGCGATTAAGCTCATAATCGCAGCAAGCATAATCGTATTAACATAGGTGGCGTACGCCGATTTTAATCGAAATATACAGGCATGTAAACACCTTAATCGCAGTATTGCCTCTCTGACCAAAGTGCGCATGCGCTTGTGACATATGAATAACGTGACACGCACCTGTAATAATACGGAGATTACAAACGATGGCGGGGAAGAAAGCATCGCATTCTGGGGAAAACACAACTCGCTGCCACCAGTCTCTGTTCTTTACCCTCATCCAGAAACGGCGAGTAGAACGTGACGGCAATGTAGGCAAACATATTCCATCACATTTCTATGGCGCCGAAAAAGTGTGGAATACAGCCATACAAAATCATTATGCATTAGACGTAAATAAATTAAAACAGCGGCCAGTAACACTGCTCTTTCTGATTCCATCAGTTGTGCTGTGCTGTGCAGTGGGGTATGTGAATAATGGCAGTAAAAAAAATTAACCACAATTCTTAGCAAATAATAAGAATAATGGAAATTGCATGTAAACGGGAGCTTTGCTCTTGCCATGTAAACATCATAATGCGATTAAGTCCTTACTCTGATTATTGGAAATAATCGCATTATTCGTGCACATGTAAATGTAGTCATTGTGTGACGAGGGTACAGCACCAGTGTTGCCAGGGTAACGCCACAAGTGGGCTATTTTGAAAATACAGTTGCGGGAAAAATTACAGAGCCGTGGGTTGCGGTTTTTTGGGATACTTTTATAATGTACCGCGGCCGCCCAAAGTGTATATAGACAAAAAAAAAATTGAAATAGATCTTTTACTAATGTGTATTATACTTGGAATGTATACCTGGCGGTTGTAAAGGAGGGGCGGTTGTAACATCACAAACAACGTGAGTTTCAGCAGAGCATACAGGCTTTTACACAGCAGAAATAAACATGACAACAGCCACTATAGATTATATAAGATAATAATCACACGAATACGATAGGATATTTGTATGTGATTTTCTTGAGATGAATGTGTACATCTATGCTAATTTGTGCAGCGATATAAAAGGCTATAAATAGCATATTTTAACAACAGTAAACGACCAAAATCCACGTGATCGCAAAAGGAAGTTAATACAAACACTCGATGGTGGTTTGAAGTGAGTTCTGAGTAAAAGTGTACTATTAATTTCATAAATTGTCTTAAGCATGATGCTAATATTAGCTCTAATGCACCTGCAGAACAGGTCGAATTCTTCTTCATAATGCATTTTGTCATAATATATCACGTAAGGACGCAAGAAATGTTTTTTTGTATTTATTTAGAAATACTTTTGATAATAGTTGGGTAAGTGTATACTGGGATTGAAGCGATGTGGCTTGGTAAACGTTTTATTGGCAGTATAAAGGCTGATCATGGCTGAATAAAAAAAAGAATAATGATAAAAGTATAATAAGGATTATGTCTCATACCTGGCGGAAGTGTGAAAGGTTCCGTTTCCTTAAACTATAGTTCGTCATGCATTTCTTTATTTCAACACATTTAGAGGTAAATCCTAGTATTTAAAATTTATTAGTTTAAGCTAAAGTTTTTCATCTAATATTTATATATTTTTATTTAGATATTTAATCTAACATTAGATTTATCTAACATTCATTTTAGTTTACGATAAGAACACTGTAGCAATTTTTGCTGGATACTTAAAACCCTTTTCTAAAATTATTTTTAAAATAAACCTTTTTTATTTTATTTTAATCTCTCTGTTGCTCTCTTGCCTGTTCTGTAATTTTCCTGTTTTCGTTCTTTCTCTCTCTTTCTGTTTGGTTCTTTATTTATTAATTACTTTTGACAGTTATATTTATAATATCTGTTATGTTTTAACGCATATCAAGGACCAAACGCCTCCATACATTCCCACTCCGGAAATCTGGAGTCTGTCTCTCTCAGTGTGTATGCATGTGTCATAGTGTGTTTAGTGATGCACATGGGTGAAAGCATTACTTTTACTCATCACTGGGCACTAAAAGGTCCAGATGTATTGTGGTGAGGCTGAGAGGAGTCAGTGCAAAGGGCAGATGAGAGTCTATCAAACGAGTTTCCGTCATTTATTCTGCTTCAAACAAACAGCCTCAAATACACAGGCGTTAATCTGCAGTCAGATCGTCCTAATCTAATTAATCGTGACATGATCCATATGCACAACGATACAGCCTGCAGTAAAATGGCGCACACAGGCTCTGACATGTTTACATTGATGAATATCAGAGAAAGAGAGAGGAGCTGGAGATAATTACTCACACACATACAAGCACATGTCAAAAAAATAAAAGAATGCCGTTAAATGAATCAAATTTGAAGAATTAGCATAATTAAGGGCCTAATGTGGACATATGCGCTGTTCCCTCCAGAAAAAGCAGGGCTATAATATGCTCACTCATTAGCATTTACACTCACACATGACTTTCATATGCTGGATTGCTGTCAGGAAGTACTGCAGAAGTTCAGTCTGCGTGTAATCACGCGTGTGCGTTTTCCCGCACGACTGCGAGCGTGCGAGCGCACGAGCGCACATACGTGTGAGCTTAAACGGAGAGGTCAGCGACTCCTCCAAATAAATCTCAGAAGCGCGCATGCTGTAAAACCCGATTAACATTGTATTATCATGTCACTAACATGGAGCTTGAAGAAGTCGGGGGATTTTTTCCTCGGAAGGTCTGTGTGGGGGCTCGCGAGGAAAGCGAGAGACCCAGATCTATCCATTTTTAGATGCAAGTCATTTCTCATTGGCTTAATCTACTGTGAGACATTGAATGTTCATGTAGTGTTAGGTGTGTACTGTATCTCGCTCGTGTGGGTGTATACGTGTGTGTTTGTGCCAAACGGGAGGAACGGAGATGATGCTGATGAGTTTTCTTCTAGGTTGCAGTTTCGAAAGAATGAGTGTATGTTTGTGTGCATGTATTTGTGAGCGAGTATTTCTGAGCTTTTGCCAGAAGAGCGCGCTCTGCCTACACATAGAAGAACCCATGAAAATTCATAAGGGCGCGACGCCTACTCTCCAATACTAAAAATACAGAGGAAGATAGTTGGAGGCAAGAGAGGGAGGGAGGAAGAGAGAGAGAGGAGGAAGAGAGAGAGAGGAGGAAGAGGATGACGTTCGGCGAGCAGAGGAGCATTGCACACGTGGCGCACCATGCAAGGGTTTCTCTTTTCAAATTCCACTCTCAGAGTCACAACCTTCTGTGATCGTGTGTGTGTGTGTGTGTGTGTGTGTGCGCGTTTCAGATAGATGTGTGAGACTTTCCTTCCAGGCCTCCATATGTGGTGTGACCAAAACGCCACATGTCACACATTATGTGGTGAATCAAAGTACAGGATATTGGAGCCGATGCACGTTTGAAGGCGACATGAAATTAAAATGGACCCTACTTGCATTTTGGGGCTTACTGCGAGTGCTTTGTCAGTGCATGTTATCAAATTTCCAGAGAATTTTCGTAACACTTGTTTTGTGCAATTCCGATCTGTATCGCCCATTTTTATGATCCAATTAATTACAGATGGATATAATTAAGTCCAGGTCTACGTTATGAATGATTATATTATATTATATTATATTATTTTATATTATTTTATATTATATTATATTATATTATATTATTAAATTCAATTAAATTCATCTGGATCAGCCATATTCTTAAAATGAACAATGCACTTTAAAACGTATATATGCTGGATATGGATTGGTCGATATAATCTAGTTGTGCTAAAAAAAATACAAATACTATAATGCAAAACAGCTGTTCACTTAGACACTGTATTTATCAGTGCATAGCATGCCCTTCAGCCATGACTATATTAAAAAGCATGTCGGTTATATAAGCTTTTTGTATTAATTTAAAATATTTTCATTATGCCTTATAATACACATTGTAATACATTATATGGTATCTTAATTATTAATTACAAATCCATTCTTAATGTCTTAATAATGCCTTATAATACAGCTTATAATGGTTTGTGGGTGAATAATAGCAATAAAGTTGGTTGTTGAACATTTAATACATTTAAGGTGCATAACCACATATAGGCATTTATCATAACATATGACTGTGATCTCAATTATTCAAAAGATGATTATAATGTATTTAACAAACAAATCAATGTAAGGCATAATGAGTAAATTATAGTGCATTAAGAATCCAATCATAATGCGTTATGCATACAGGCTTCATGTGCAGTGCAAGTTATTTCACATTAACTTTGGAATCATTTTAAAACTAATCAAGCAAACAATATTAAACCCAATATATTGCATGTGAACCCAAATAATGTGTGAATGCGTGCTTCTCTCTCTCTCTCTGTGTGTGTGTGTGTGTGTGTGTGTGTGTGTGTGTGTGTGTGTGTGAGAGAGAGAATGTGTGTAGGCTTACGAATATTCTTATGTGCCCAGAGAGTATCAGTCTATGAGAATACGTTCATTCATAAAGTCACTTGGGAAAGAGACTGCACATATAAAGCAAAGTTATGACTCTAATTATGCGTTCAAAAACACCAAATGGGAACTGTTTATGCAAATGCACATGCAAATTAGTGTTATTTTAGGTGAGTTCCCAGTTGGAGCCAGAAGTCAAAATGTTTGGATTAAATATAGCGCCATTAGACATGCTGTCAAGCAGAACGTGATGAAATTTCATCTCGATACAATAAAAGACTAATACTCTGTGGAATGGAATTGACATAAATGGATGCATATTCGAACGGTAAGCCTGAAGTGAATCTAATAAACATGCTGCATGGCCAAAAGTATGTGAACACCGTGATTTAATTAACAGGTTTAGATATTTCAGCTGCACAGGTGCATAAAATCAAGTGTGCAGCCAAGGAATCTCCTTTTCAGCAGAATGAAGCCCTTTTCTGTTCCAACATGATGGTGCATAAAGCATTTCACTGAGTCTGGTGTGGAAGAACTCGCACAAAGTCCACAACTGAATTCTTTTGGGATAAATTTGGCTGTGTGCCAGACCCCATCACCCAATATCAGTATCTGACCTCATGCTCATGTCTGAATGGGAGCAAATCCCTGCAGCCATGTTCCAACATCTTGTGGAAAGTCTTCCCAGAAGAATAGAAGCTGTTAAATGTTCAGCAAGCACACATGGGTGAGATGTTCTGCTGTTCACAGATTTTTTTGGCCATGAAGTGCCTACACTTTCAAAATGAATTGGCTTTGTAAATATCACAAAAATAAATAACTATCTTAATAAAATCTCTGTATATGACATAAATTAATTATTGTTGGATATAGCCAAATACAGGTGCATCTCAATAAATTAGAATGTCGTGGAAAAGTTCATTTATTTCAGTAATTTAACTCAAATTGTGAAACTCGTGTATTAAATAAATTCAATGCACACAGACTGAAGTAGTTTAAGTCTTTGGTTCTTTTAATTGTGATGATTTTGGCTCACATTCAACAAAAACCCACCAATTCATTATCTCAACAAATTAGAATACTTCATAATAGAAAAAAACATTTTCAGTGAATTGTTGGCCTTCTGGAAAGTATGTTCATTTACTGTATATGTACTCAATACTTGGTAGGGGCTCCTTTTGCTTTGATTACTGCCTCAATTCGGCGTGGCATGGAGGTGATCAGTTTGTGGCACTGCTGAGGTGGTATGGAAGCCCAGGTTGCTTTGATAGCAGCCTTCAGGTTATCTGCATTGTTGGGTCTGGGTCTGGTGTCTCTCATCTTCCTCTTGACATGATGGGGTTCATATCAGGCGAGTTTGCTGGCCAATCAAGCACACCAACACGAATGGTCATTTAACCAACTTTTGGTACCTTTGGCAGTGTGGGCAGGTGCCAAGTCCTGCTGGAAAATGAAATCAGCATCTCCATAAAGCTTGTCAGCAGAAGGAAGCATGAAGTGCTCTAACATTTCCTGGTAGATGGCTGCGTTGACTGTGGACTTCAGAAAACACAGTGGACCAACACCAGCAGATGACATGGTAGCCCAAATCATCACAGACTGTGGAAACTTCACACTGGACTTCAAGCAACATGGATTCTGTGCCTCTCCACTCTTCCTCCAGACTCTGGGACCTTGATTTCCAAATGAAATGCAAAATTTACTTTCATCTGAAAAGAGGACTTTGGACCACTGAGCAACAGTCCAGTTCTTATTCTCCACAGCCCAGTTAAGATGCTTCTGACGTTGTCTCTGCTTCAGAAGTGGCTTGGTAGCCCTTTTCCTGAAGATGTCTGAGTGTGGTGACTCCTGATGCACTGACTCCAGCTTCAGTTCACTCCTTGTGAAGCTCTCACAAGTGTTTGAATCGGCTTTGCTTGACAGTATTCTCACGCTTGCAGTCATCCCTGTTGCTTGTGCACCTTTTCCTACCCAAATTCTTCCTTCCAGTCAACTTTGCATTTAATATGCTTTGATACAGCACTCTGTAAACAGCCACACCTTTCAGAAATGACCCTCTGTGACTTACCCTCTTTGTGGAGGGCGTCAATGTTCATCTTCTGGATCATTGCCAAGTCAGCAGTCTTCTCCATTATTGTGGTTTCAAAGAACAAGAGATACCCGGAATTTATACTGTAGGGATGGTCATTTATTGAAACTCAAATGTAAATATTCTAATATTTTGAGATACTGATTTTTGATTTTCATGAGCTGTAAGCACTAATCATCAAAATTAAAACAAAAAAACTTTTGAAATGTTTTACTTTACATCCAATGAATCTAAAATATATGAAAGTTTCACATTTTGAAATAACTTACAAGAAAAAATGAACTTTTTCACGACATTCTAATTTGAGATTCACCTGTAAATGGCTAAAATGTTGTCTAAAATGTACATATATTTAAAAAAAAAAAAAAAGGTATTTCACTAAATTGAAAATTAAATTTCAATCAAAAGATTTGAGAATGGAGAAATATTACAAGAACTACAATTATTACTCATTCCTTATCAATATTCTTTAACAACAACTTAAGAAACTGAGTAAGCTGGACACAGTTAACAATCATGCACAAAAGAGACATCTGATTTTCCCAGCATGCTTTCATATAGACTGTATAAAGAGAGTAAATGTTGAAATTAAGTGGTATTTTGTGTGTTTTTCAGTCTATTGTAATGGTACTAAGGCGTTTTAATTTTAAATCATCGCTTCTGGTCAAAATGCAAGTCCAAAATAATCCATAACATTTTCTCAAGTTGAAAGGTCAAGTTTGAAGTCCAAATCCTATGGTCCTCTTACATAAAATCAAAATGACATTTTGTTTAGAACTGTTTGGACTACTTGATCTGTGCATATTTCTCTCTGACAAGACATACTTTATGGATAGAGGACTCTGTTTGAAATTAAAAATGTCATAATGGATTTGTTTTGCATAAAAACTGTTTTTCACTTCACGACATGTTAATTGATGGAGTCGTGTGGATTACTTATTGATTATTGTTGATGTTTATATCAGCTGTTTGGACTCTCATTCTGATGGCACCCATTCACTGCAGAGGATCCAATGGTGAGCAAGTGATGTAATGCTAAATTTCTCCATATGTCAAGAAACAAACTCATCTACATCTTGGATGGCCTGAGGGTGAGTACATTTTTCATTTTGCATTTACTATTCCTTTAAGTGTTTAAAACGGTTTTACCAAAAAAAAAAAAAAAAAACTACACAAGTACATTAGTTTTAGAGTGTATTGGATAAGGAAGGAAATTAATGAGCTATTATTATTTGTAGAGTTGTTCAAATTGAAAGAATTTTTATTTTACACTTCATTACTCTTAGCTTCTCTTTTTTGCCTTTTGGGGATAAAGAAGCAACATTCCTGTTTTGCTGGGCATTTCATGTAGCTGTCAGTAGATGCAAAGACCTAGTTTCTCCTCACAAATGTGTGTGTGTGTGTGTGTGTGTGTGAGAGAGAGAGAAGAATGTGGATGGGGATGACAAGACAGTGGAAAGTCTGGAACATTACGCAGGTGGCCCCCTACATGTTTAATTCATGACGAGTGTTATATATTTATTTTTTAATGCGATATCTTAACATTTAATATGTATCTCTTGAGTGTTGACTTGTCAGAGTGTGGGCTGCAGCGATGATGTCATCCTGACATACCCATGGAGCAAACTTCGGAAACAACACACACAAAGAACATCTCAATTAAAAAAATATTGGGTCATTGGGACAAAAGCTGCTGTTTGATGGCTGACGACGTTTGTTTGATTGTTTCCAAGCCTCCAGGTACAAGATCGTACCTAACGATACATGACATCCTGACAGCTTCACGCATAGTACCTATCAGTCACAAGACTGCAAAATGGGTCATTCTCAGGAAACTGTACCATTTGTGCCTGAAGTTCAGTTTCATTTGAAAAGGTTACTGCTGAATTTGCAAGAAATCATATTTTTGCAACTTGAGCCTGAAATACCAGGGCCAGAACTGAAACATAGACACTGCGCCATCATCATACACAATCTGAAATTCAGATATGGGAATTTCAATTATTAGATTTTTTTTCAGGCATTACAGGGGACAGTTCAGCCTTATACTCAGTCATTTTTACATACCTTCATGTTGTTCCAAACCTCAAAATAGCTTATTTTATGTTCCACAGAAGAAAGTCAGTCATAAAGTTTTAAATATAAATGACAGAATTATCCCTTCAGTCCTAAAAAATTGATTACAGAAAACTACCCATAGTTATTTATTGTTACTGAATTATTTCAGCCCTGTCACATTTTTTGTCACAAGTCTGAAATTCTTACAGTTCCAATATCCTTATCCTTAATTTGAATAGCTACACTACATTTCAAACGTTTGGGGTTGTTAAGATTGAAAGAAGTGTCTTATGCTCACCCAATGATCAAAAAAGTATGGTAAGAAGTAATATTATGAAATATTACTACTATTTTACTAATACTAATTTGGTGCTCAATAAACATTTCTTATTATTATCAGTGTTGAAATCAGTTGTGCTGCTTAAAGAAAGTGTACAAACCACAAAATAGTGTTTTTTCCCCCACAATTCTTTAACAAAGGTTGAAGAACAGCATTTATTTATAATAGAAATCTTTTGTATGCGAGTAAATACTGGTAGTTTCAGTTTTGGTGTGCTTTATTATAAATCAAACATTAATAACAATTTTTAAAAGGTTTTTTAAGATGATAAAACTTATTAATAATAAATTTCTCTTTTAAAACGGGTGTGGTGCCGTCACGGTTACATTCAAAATGTTTTGAGTCAAATGTTACAAGATTGAAGGTCAGTGAAGGCACCAAACAACATTTTTCTTTAAAAAAAAAAAAAAAAATGAAGAACATAAATTCTCAAATTTTCTAAGAAAATTTATAAAGCATTTTAGAAAAATTACACTTTGTATTTAAATCTTTGGATTAATTTTATTAAACCCATTAAAATGACAATAGGGTACTGATTGGATGATATTTCCACAAAAAAGAGGCAAAAACATGCATCCCCGCTAAAGCACTAAGGCTCCTGTGTGTGGGAAGCGAAAAAGTAACTTTCTCACTTTCTAACTCAAATGTCACTGTAAATTGGAAATATCCAGTCAAGTAATTCACTTTTGATCCAGATTATATCCTTCTCAAATACCCACCCTGTGATTTCTTCTTAAAATACCCTATAAGTCTCACTAATTGCTCTCCAGGGGGGTGGATATCTAACCCTCGAATAATTTTTACTTTTAGTTCGCTTAGTAGACTTACCTACTGTGAGTGGATCCATTCCTCAGGCACAGGATGGAATAAAGGTCTATCAGTAATTTGAAGAGTGTGAAGCACTGGTCACAGTTAATTACCTCTGTTGGTTGGTGTGTGTGTGTGTGTGTGTGTGTGTGTGTGTTATAGCAGACTTTAATAGGCTGGGGACGAGGTCGGCACTTAGAACTTCTCTACCAGGGAGTCTCCATTAGACCTAATTGTGGAGAGAACACATTTTAGTAACAGATGGACCAAAGTTTCCAGTCGGCCTGTAATGTTAGCCCATAAACAAACGCATACACACACACACACACACACACACACACTTAAGTAGGGCAACCTGACGACAGACCCAAAATGAGAACACACACACTAGCAACTTAATCTGCCAAACTCCGGTAGTTTTTTGCAGCATATTTTTTGCTGGTTTGGCAGGTGTTGACCTTACAGTGAGCGTGTGTGTTTATGTGTATTTGAACAGGCACAGGTCTGTAATTTCAAGAAATTGCTTTCCCAAGCAGTTTCATGAAGGCTTTGTCTTCTAAGAACTGCATTAGGTACTTTAACATTTAATCCTTAAGACATACTAGTTTTTTTTTTGCTACTAGCTTATTCTTTAGGTAATAGAGACTAGATTTTATTCATTAGATACTAGTTCTTATTATATACTGGTACTTATTCATTTGATACTCGTACTTATTTATTAGATACTAGTAGGCTACTTATTAAATAAATACTTAGATATTAGTTACTATTGGAATAGTTGAATACTAGTCACTATTGAAATAAGTGCTAGTATCTAATATCTAAGAACTAGTGTCTAATGCAGTGGTCTCAAACTCAGTTTGTGGAGGGCCACAGCTCTGCAGAGTTTAGCTCCAACCAGCTCCAACTCACACCTGCTTGGAAGTTTCTAGTAATCCTGAAGACCTTGATTAGCTGGATCAGGTGTGTTTGATTAGGGTTGGAGCTAAACTGTTCAGAGCTGTGGCCAGGAACTGAGTTTAGACCACTAGTCTAATGAGTAAGTACTAGTATCTTTAAAAAGTTACTAGTACATAAATAGTAGTACCTAATGAAAGAGATACTAAAAAGTGTGTTTAAGTTTAAACACAATTATTACTTGTGTAAATGAAAGACGAAGTCGAGATGGATATAAAGCTTGAGTCTTAGACCTTTTTAATGATGTATAGTTTATGAAGTTAATTGCATTCTTTTACATTAAAACTAGCAGTAACTCTGAACTAATGTAAACAAAGAGCGCTGTGCACAGGTTAAGAGATTTTAAACAAGCACTATTAATGCACATTTAGTTAACCAAATGAAACAATACACATTTTAATGCTATAAAAGTGTGCACACCTTGAGAGAAATAAACAGCAGATGTTCATATTAACAACTTCTTTAACTTGAGCAAACGCTGCTAATACACACATACATTTGTTAATAAAATGAAAGCATGCATGTTTTAAAGCTAGTGAATAAAAGGAAACGATCCACCCGCATGCCTCTGCTCAATGACGGTGCCTGGATCAGCTGTGATCTGCGTCTCGGGCCGATGACGTCACTTCCAGGGAGGCATGCCCAGGCCTGTTGGACACGCCCCCGTCCCCTGACTCCACCCCCATGTCAAAACCGCGCCACAAAGTGAGACGCGCAGAAACGTGAAGCGCAAAGGGGAAAACGGTATCGCAAGCTCAAACTTGACTGAAAAGCAAAATAAAAGCTGCATTGCAAATAAATTAGTAGATATGGCCATGGAGAATATGTATTGCAAAATCATTGCTTTTGCTCTGTTTTATTTATATTTTGCAATTCTTTATTTTTGTTTGCAAAACTTATTTTCTTTTGCAAAACTTTATTTTCTTTTGCATATATATGCAGCATTAAATTGACTCCATAGTAATATATTAAAAGAGAAAACTAAATTTAAATAGAAAAATTATGCTAAATTGCCATACTATTTTATTACTATATTATTTCACAATATTGGTGTTTTTACTATATTTTTAATCAAATAAATGCAGCCTTGGTGAGCATAACTCCTTTTAAAAACTCATGTAGCCAGATCTTCAGACTGATGGCAGAAGGTCTTGGCTGCTTTTAATGTCCAAGACCCGCCCAAGCAGCCATATGACTGACAGGTAAACATGACGGCTTTCTTCTTCCATGAGGGGGTTTGGCATCATGGCATCTTTGTTTCCAGGTGGAACATTAAAGAACGTGACACACGTCAAATCATGTATAATTTAACCAATTCGATGACGACTTCAAAACTCCTGAAGTGTTTCCAGCTAAGTGTGCCGTATACATCAGGCGTTCAGCCAGTGGTCCGTGGGCGTGACGTCTGAGGCTGAGACTAACATCTTACTGACCCCAACTCATAGTATAGGTTTATATACAAATCATGTTATGATTATATAAAGAATTTAAAGGGGTGGTTGACTGTTTTTTTTCCTAGGCTTGATTGTGTTTATGGGGTCCAGTCTAACGTGTTAATGCTTCGTTTAAAAAAAAATATATATTTTTCACATAATTTACCTTTATTCCACACCTCTAAACGCGCTGATCATTTTCTGGTTTTATGAAGCCCCTCCCTCAGAAATACGCAATGGGCTCGGATTGGTTAGCTGGTCCAGTGTGTTGTGATTGGCTAAACCCCCTCTAGTGCGCATCTGAACGTCCCGCCCCTCAGCTAAGCTGCATGTGCTCTGGTTGTATTGTAAACAATGGCGTCGTCTCTATTGCTGATCAGTTTGAGCCCGATTGAGACCCAGAGAATATTAGTGAAGAGGATCGCGCAGAACCTGTGCAAGCACGGCTCTTAATGGTATGTTTTTTGTTTGTTGTTGTCTCATACTTTTAGATATGCTGTTATTTGTAAATGCTACTGCTTCTGTTAGCTTTTAATATACTGTGTTATCCTGATTAAAGCTTTAATACAGTACGGCAACCGCACACACATCCATGTATAACGCTTCACATAGCTATGTGAAAACAAGTGTATAAATGGAGCCATTGTTGGAGCCGAGCTGATGATCTGAATGAGAGAGAGAGAGATGCAGAGCAGGGCGACGCGAGGAACCGTATTAAGAACCGCTGCTTTAAAACATTTTATTTTGAAACTTGTGAATCCATTAGAATCGTTAGAAGACACAATGACCGATTCATATATGAATAAATTTGTACGTGCACCCCTAGTTTTCTTCCTCTTCTCTAAAGCATGACTTCACCCCCTTTGTTGCATGTTCCCGGGGGCGGGGTTTATCTGGGTTTGTGATGTAACGGACCCAGGAAGTAGCTCATTGTAGTCCCTACGAGTCGTTTTTTTTTTGTGGGCATTAAACTGCCAGAATTTTAAAAGACGATATCATTGTTTGCATTGAACTTTCAGCGCTGCCACTTTGCAGATATTGTTTATACTCAAATAGCAACATTATACACTAACTAACGTTAAAAAAGTGAAATCGCAATCAACCACCCCTTTAATAAGATAACTATTTATTTGGCACAAAAACAGTATGGATCTCAGTTCACATCACAAAGAAGACAAACATAATGATTGTTTTCCAAAAGGTTTCCTGAACACTCTCCCTGTCTGCCATCGATCAGAAAACGGATTGCCCCGCCCCAAATTCAAATCATTGGTTGAGCCACTGTTGCTATGCTGAGTCGATGTTACTGTGTCATGCTGTGATCTCACTTAAGCCATTTCTTCAATAAACACAAAGTCATAAATCACAACCACCATTTGTTATCCACAGAGTGTTTTTCTGGGATATTTTCTACTTTAAATGACTAATAAAATAAAAGAAGTCGAGGCAGAGCAGTCTGTTTATTAAATGTAAATCGTCTTCTCACTGAAGCTGCGCGCACACATTTAACAGCCCCGAAGGGACAAACACATAATCACACACATTCACAGCATAAAGTCACTCCATGAATTACAGTTGTTTATGCTCACGCCGTGCTCCCATTCACATTTTGGAAATGGACAGAAATGTCAGAGGCAGTCGTTTAGTTTCCTCCGACAGAACAGGGCAAGATTTCAGCGAAAGCATTTTGGATGTCTGACATCCCCTAGCATAAATGGAGTTGTTTCGAGACAGCCGGTTGGACGCCGCCTTTAGTTAGCGTTGTTATGCTAGATGAGCAGCTTTCCATCTCCATAGATCTTTCACCTTCTCAGCCGGATGTCTAGTCCTATACAGCAGCTTACACTGATGGTTTCCAACAATTCAACTGCATGCATTATTAAATTTCTTCCTACTGCGATGCATCTTCAAATGGATCTTGTCAGAGAGCAACTTCACAGAATGCTGGGTCTGAAACCCTCAGAGAATGCCGTAGGGTACCTTTAAGCGACCTGTGGGAGGAATGATTCCCATAGAGAAGCGCAACGAGCAGAAACCTAGTGAGGAATCAGACCCGAGGGGAGCCTGTCCTCCTTTAATTGGCAGTGGGCAATTACTGTACTATAGTTAGAGGTTGTTCAGTCTTGCTAACTCATTAAACATATATTAAGGGGTTTGGGATTACTTTGGGGTTTTGGAGACATTTGGATGGAAAAAACAAAGAGCCTGAGAATGCGTGGGAGTAGTATGCAACTTGACGGCAGTTGGAAGAGGGTGTAGAGACCAGCAGGCATCTTCTGTCGCTAACCAGAAGAATGAATGCTGCCAATCCCAAACAACGCACCATTGTAGAAGTCAGTTGAACTGATCTATGATAGGCAGAAGTGTGATGCTCGTTCAGACTAAAGCACGTGGCACCCTGATTATTGAGCCAAGTGGATTTCTGATTTAATGATTGTTATTAATGATTTTGTTGGCTTAAAATTCTGTAGCAGATATCATGCATTTGTTGAAATGTGTTGTGTCCAGAGTCCAGTGTTGTTATTGTTAACTAAAACTAAAAATTGTTTTCATTATTTGCAGTACAGCTGAAATAAAATATAGATTTTAGATGAAAAACTTAAATTGGTAATGTTGCCATGGTCTTGACACAAAATACATTAAAGCTAAAAGGAAACATTAAACATGTCAAAAGCTTATAAAAAATAACTAAACTAAACCATGGATATTATAGTTCACAAAAAATAAAAACCATAAAAGCACTCTTATACTCTGTTACTTTAAATAAATGTAAAAAAAATTAACTGAAATAAAATACAATATATATTTTATTATTATTTTCTTTTGCTGATGCGCCTGTTTGAGAACCAGGGTTATAATTAACTACAGATAAAACCATGAAAAAGAAATAACTGAAATAAAACAAATATTAAATGAAATCATTTTAAGGTCATATATATATATATATATATATATATATATATATATATATATATATATATATATATATACATACATACATACATTGCTTGTTACACTGTTTATTTAAGTTTATATTGTTATAAGGTTTTTATTCTATTATTTTGATATTTTCATTGGTATTATATTTCTCCACATATATTTCAAGCTTTGGCAATATTGTATTTTTCACAGTCATGCCAATAAAGCAATATTGAATTGAATTGAATATGTATATATGTGTATGTGTGTGTGTATATATATATATATATATATATATATATATATATATATATATATATATATATATATATATTAGGGGTGTCAACGTTAACGCATGCGATTAATCCAAAAAATTATTGTTAATATTTTTTAAAGCAGATTAATCGTTTGATAAGGTTTGACCCTAACTTCTTCCCGTCATCGCAGCGCGGAAGGTTATCTATCATTGTGTGATGAAGGTACAACACCAGTGTTGCCAGGGTAACGGCACAAGTGGGCTATTTTGAAAATACAGTCGCGGAAAAAAATTACAGAGCCGTGGGTTGCGGTTTTTGGGCTACTTTTTAATGTACATGACGCTCAAAGTGTATATAGACAAATAAAAATTAAAATAGATCCTTTTACTAATGTGTATTATACTTGAAATGTATCCCTGGCAACTTAAGAACGGAGAGGCGGTTATAACATCACAAACAACGTGAGTCTCAGCCAGAGCACATGTTAAGGCTTTTACACAGCAGAAATAAACATAACAGCCACTATAGATTATATTAGATAATAAACACACGATTACGATAGATATGGTCTGTATGTGATTTTCTTGAGATTGAATGTGTACATCTGAAATGCTAATTTGTGCAGCGATATAAAAGGCTATAAATAGTATATTTTAACAACAGTAAACGACCAAATTCCACATGTGATCGTAAAAGGAAGTTATTACAAACACTCGATGGTGGTTTGAAGTCAGTTCTGAGTAAAATTGTACTATTAATCTCATAAATTGTCTTATGAAGCATGATGCTAATATTAGCTCTAATGCAGCTGCAAAACAGGTCCAATTTTCTTCATAATACATTTTGTCATAATACTTCATGTAAGGTCGCAAGAAAATGTAGAAATTTAGAAATACTTTTGATAATAGTTGGGTAAATGTATACTGGGATTGAAGCAATGTGGTAAGGATTATGTCTCATAGCTGGCGGAAGTGTGAAAGGTTCTGTTTCCTTAAACTAGTTTCATGCATTTCTTTTTCAACACATTTACAGGTAAATCCTAGTATTTAAAATTTGTGATTAATCATGGTTAATCACAGCCCGTGACATCGATTGACAGCACTATATATACACACACACACACACACACACACACAGTGGGTACGGAAAGTATTCAGATCCCCCTTAAATTTTTCGATCTGTTATATTGCAGCCATTTACTAAAATCATTTGTTCATTTTTTTTTTCCTCATTAATGTACACACAGCACCCCATATTGACAGAAAACCACAGAATTGTTGACATTTTTGCAGATTTATTAAAAAAGAAAAACCACATGGTCCTAAGTATTCAGACCCTTTGCTGTGACACTCATATATTTAACTCAGGTGCTGTCCATTTCTCCTGATCATCCTTGAGATGGTTCTACACCTTCATTTGAGTCCAGCTGTGTTTGATTATACTGATTGGACTTGATTAGGAAAGCCACACACCTGTCTATATAAGACCTTACAGCTCAGAGTGCATGTCAGAGCAAATGAGAATCATGAGGTCAAAGGAACTGCCTGAAGAGCTCAGAGACAGAATTGTGGCAAGGCACAGATCTGGCCAAGGTTACAAAAACATTTCTGCTGCACTTAAGGTTCCTAAGAGCACAGTGGCCTCCATAATCCTTAAATGGAAGACGTTTGGGATGACCAGAACCCTTCCTAGAGCTGGCTGTCCGGCCAAACTGAGCTATCGGGGGAGAAGAGCCTTGGTGAGAGAGGTAAAGAAGAACCCAAAGATCACTGTGGCTGAGCTCCAGAGATGCAGTCGGGAGATGGGAGAAAGTTGTAGAAAGTCAACCATCACTGCAGCCAGTCGGGGCTTTATGGCTGAGTGGCCCGACGGAAGCCTCTCCTCAGTGCAAGACACATGAAAGCCCGCATGGAGTTTGCTAAAAAACACCTGAATAAGATTCTCTGGTCTGATGAGACCAAGATATAACTTTTTGGCCTTAATTCTAAGCGGTATGTGTGGAGAAAACCAGGCACTGCTCATCACCTGTCCAATACAGTCCCAACAGTGAAGCATGGTGGTGGCAGCATCATGCTGTGGGGGTGTTTTTCAGCTGCAGGGACAGGACGACTGGTTGCAATCGAGGGAAAGATGAATGCGGCCAAGTACAGGGATATCCTGGACGAAAACCTTCTCCAGAGTGCTCAGGACCTCAGACTGGGCCGAAGGTTTACCTTCCAACAAGACAATAACCCTAAGCACACAGCTAAAATAACGAAGGAGTGGCTTCACAACAACTCCGTGACTGTTCTTGAATGGCCCGGCCAGAGCCCTGACTTAAACCCAATTGAGCATCTCTGGAGAGACCTAAAAATGGCTGTCCACCAACGTTTACCGTCCAACATGACAGAACTGGAGAGGATCTGCAAGGAGGAATGGCAGAGGATCCCCAAATCCAGGTGTGAAAAACTTGTTGCATCTTTCCCAAAAAGACTCATGGCTGTATTAGATCAAAAGGGTGCTTCTACTAAATACTGAGCAAAGGGTCTGAATACTTAGGACCGTGTGATATTTCAGTTTTTCTTTTTTAATAAATCTGCAAAAATGTCAACAATTCTGTGTTTTTCTGTCAATATGGGGTGCTGTGTGTACATTAATGAGGGGGGAAAAAATGAACTTAAATGATTTTAGCAAATGGCTGCAATATAACTAAGAGAGAAAAATTAAAGGGGGTCTGAATACTTTCCGTACCCACTGTATATGTGTGTGTGTGTGTATATATCCAGAAGGGGGAGCCCGCAGTAATGCAACGCTGTTTGATAACCGCCAGCAGAAGAACAGCTAATGCCATGAGTTGCGCATTTGCAAACAAAGCCCCCTATGCTAAACTAATTATTTATGTAAATTATAGGCTTTGTACTTAAGTCGCGTTCCAATGGTGACACAGAGGCGCGCGCGCGCTGATGTTTGGTTCACTGTATTTTATTTGGTAAAGTGCCAACTGTGCTGTCAAGTTAGCAATGCTGGAACTGATATGGTGTGTGTGTGTGTGTGTGTGTGTGTGCACTGTAAAAAATCCAATTAACCAAATGTTGGAAGGCCAAAAATATTTAAGTTGAACTAATTTTATTGCTTGGGCTTAGTTGAGAAGACTTATATTAAGTATGCACAAATATATTTAAAAAACATTAAATGAATGGTTATTTTCAAATCCAGTCAACATTCAGAAAGCTAAATGTTGACTAAACTAATAAAAACAAATCCAGCCAAAACTGAGATCATTCTGCACGTGCCTGAGTGACTTCGCGGGAGAAACAGCGCCGCCACCTTGTCAAGTTCACGCGTCAGGTAAGTTGCACTAAATAATTTGAAGTTAACATGGACATGTTGAATGGGTTTTTGCATTGTAAACTTTTGCAATTGTCCCGTGAAGTAGAAAGACGACATTAAACGTGAATAACAACAAGCCATGGTGAAATGTATGTTGTTCTTTTCAAACGGACATTTCTGGTCCGTGAACGCGCTTTGGAAGAGGAGTTCATCGTTCCGTACGAAAATGATCATCTGAATCGTTTCACAAGGCCGTTAAAAGCGTCTCAGTCAGTTCCCTAGGTAGTGAATCACTAGATCGTGCACATGGGTCTGTGCACAAGGAAAGACCGTGGCTCAGTAAACACAACTGATCAATCAATTTGTAAAACGTCACCACTGGTATTTATCAACAACAGGCAGGACCGTTATATTTTGATATTATTTTTATGCTATTTGAGGTAACTTAGCCCTATAATATGAAAGGTACATGTTCTATTACAAATCCAGTCAGCACCAATGCTCCCTGTTGTGCAATGGAAAAAAAATAAAAAAGTTGCAACTTCTGTTTCATCACAAATTTAATTAACTGATATTGATACATTGTCAATTATTTCAAAGGCAGCATTTCATTTTTTGAACTTTTCTTTCTCCATCAGGGTGTGGCCAAAGGTTTCATTGGTGCTTTGTCGTCATTGCAAGATTTCAGATGCAACCCAGTCAGTTCTTCCAAGGCACCAAACACTGGCTCGTGACCAGACTGCTCCACTGCAATTACATATTGTTTGTGTACTTTCAAGACTAGGAGTTTATTTTTTTTCATTCCAGGTAATGTGTGTAAATGATTAGAGTTTTTACTACAATTATAATGTACTTTACTGTTCTCAGTGGCATCTACGCTATATTAGTCTGTTTCATTCTTATTCTGATGTGAATGTAGCCACCCAGTTAGTATCCAGATCAGATGGTTACTGTAGTCACCCAGATCCAGTCCGTATCCAGATCAGATGGTGGATCAGCACCTAGAGAAGACCTCTACAGCCAATAATGCTCATCAGCTAGATGAGCTCCAAAGACAGATCCCCTCCGAAGACCTCGTTGGCCATCGGGACAAGACCAAGAGAACCAGACAAGTCCTCTGCTCAATCTGACCTGTGTTGCAGCCTATAATTAAACCACGCCATTCTAGTTTCATCTGGCCAGAGGAGAACTGCCCCCCGACTGAGCCTGGTTGCTCCCAAGGTTTTCTACTCAATTTCTGTCACCGATGGAGTCTTGGGTCCTTTCCGCTGTCGCCTTTGGTTTGCTTATTTGGGGATGCTTGGCTGATTGCACAGACATTACTGGAAGAGAGCTGAACTGGATCATGTCAACACTGAATCACCATTGAACTGACTTTAACTGAAAAAATGACTTGTTAATGTCTTCTTGCATTATTGACATTTATTTCATAATGATATTTCCCCCCATTTTAAATTCTTATTATCCAATGAAAGGTTAGATTTTTTTATTTTTTTTAAATAAGATCAATATATACATACATACACACACACACACACACGCACACAGAGACAGAGACACACAGAGAGACACAAGAAAATTGTAAGTATAATAATAAAAGCTAATTCTTTTCTAGTATTAAATACTATAATATTAGCAAAATATCACTAGTCCACTGAAGCCTCAGATCATTTGCTTGAGGTTTCATAGCTCTGTACTATTATACTCAGCAATTGTCACATTCATGTCTATTTTTACTTCTCCATGAATTGTAGGATCTGGAACAAAGTTTATACTTAAAGCTTAACTGATAACTCTAAAGGGATATTAAAGAGATAGTTTAATTTACTCGCCTTCATGTTGTTCCAAACCTGTATCAATTTCTTTCTTCTGTTGAACACAAAAGAATATATTTTGAAGAGTGTTGTTAACCAAAGAGTTGTTTAACAAACTCGTACAGGTTTGGAACAACTTGAGATGAGAAAATGACAGAACTTTCATTTTTGGGTGAACTATCCCTATAACTTTTTCATGTAATAAACCTGATTATTTTCATTAAACACATTCACTTAACATAAAATGTCTCTATGAATGAATGCACGTGGAGAGGAAAGCACTTGCTGATTTAAATTATTAACATGACACGAGCATTCATGAAACAAAACAACTCTCATGAAAACCTTGAAATGCCACACACAGACTTGTAGATGAAACACGAAAAGGAAAGCAATCAGCTGATCATTTTAATTGAGGAACAAACTCAGCCTGACATCAACAGAACACAGCAACTATGCAAATAAAACTGGCAAACGGTCAAACAATGCACCTGTATTATTTATTCATGCCCCAGTGCATGCTGGGATTCCTAGCACTCTGAGAAAACAGCATCTGTGCCGTTAGTTAGTATATAGAAATAAAATGAGCATTTGCCACAGTTGTGACAGCAACTAGACTCCGAGCTATGCCATTATGATACAAGCCAGAACAACTGTAAAAATGCAGTTTTTTTTAATACTTTTTTTGCTGTAAATTTGATATTGCATATTGTATATTGCAGGGAGGGTCAAGGCGTGACTTAAGTTAGATTCAGCGACACATCACCCGCACATTAGAAGCCATTTACTACCCGCCGGGCCACGTCTCCAACAAGCTAACAGAATTTAATGGGAATAATGGCTGATTTAATTTGATCAATATTTTTTTTGTCTATTTTCTCTCTCTGTAATGAGCGCCAGCTCATGTCATTTTCGGTCTCATGCTAGCTGCCAAATGTTCACACACATTTACTTAACGGGCTACAATAAAACATCTTGTGAGATTCTCTTTTGACTTCTAGAAGTCTGATCTAACATCCCATTAACGAACACGCGCGCGCACACACACATACAAAGAGACAAAGAGGTCATGAACGGTTAACAGAGTGATATTTATTCATTTTGACACCCACTGTGTACATAATTCATCATGCCATGCACACTCATTTTAGACGTATATTCACATATTTATGATGAACCCTCTGCTCCCTGTGCACATACATGAACACACACACACTTTGACATGTAATTATATATTTATGTAAGACACACACAAATTCCCACACCTACATGCTTCCATCTAAGGCTTCATGAATGTATTTATGAAAGGGTACACACATAAGTTCCCATACACTTATTTGAGACCCATGCAGTGTCATGAACACACATTTGTGTCTTGTCGATTAGCATACTAACTCTGGTTCATGCACTGGCCATTAGTTCAGTACTTTACAGTGTGTTTATCAAAGTACTTTCTGTCCATCCATCTATCATTTACCAGTTTATTGTATCATTAAACCCTGAGGAATATATCCTCAGCTTGCATATAAATGTACCTGAAATGAATGAGATTTCGAGGGTTATTAAAAAAAAAGACATTTTATTACATTTTTTAGTTCTTATTTATTCCTTTATTTCATGAATAAAGTTGATATTTGAAATGCAAGAATTAATGAAAAGAGACGACAATTTTTGTGTGAATCTCAATTAAAAAAAAATATTGAAAACTGCAATTCAGACAATACATCACTTCCATGTATTTCTTAATGAAAAAACATTTTGATATTTTGTGTGAAGCATAGATAGATAGATAAACACACACACAAACAAACCTGTCATAAATATTATACAAGAATCCACTTTGTTGTTCTGTGACAAGAAATAGACCTTCCTGACAGATCTTTTGGCAAAGTTAGTTTATGATATACAAATACTTTTAACTTTGTAAAATGTTATTTTTTGCTTGGCTATCAGTTGGTGCACCACTTGCAATTTCACAGTCATTAAAGCAAAACTTCTTGAAAATGGCATTTACTCAAGGTTTTCAAAAACATATGAATCCAACAAAATAAAGACTGAGACTGCATTTCTAAGCGTCCATGTTTTAAATGAGATTTTGAGTGTTTCTTTCATTAAATCCTTATCACAATCCCTATAGGTTATTGATCCATTTTTCCTTTAATATGCAGGAACCAAAGAGAGCAGACAGCAGCGTGAAGGGAGAGCCGGTGCAGGGCAAACTCAAACCAGCGTCCCATCGAGCACGTGCAAATCCTGTAGCGTCACGCAGAATATAATTTCAAAAGTTGTCTTCTTTCTTAGAAAGTTCATGCTGAGTATCACCAGCATCTCCCCAGGACCAGCTGTTTGGCTGAATTTCACAATCCTGTTTCAAAAAAATTCAGATCTCTCCCATTCATACCAAATGAGAAGCAAAAATGCCAAAAAAGATATGCAAATCACTCATGCAGCGCCCCGTCTACATCTAAGGAGGGAAATCTTCCGAATGCAGCAGAGTGTTTCCTGTTTCCTCCAGATTGCAGGCTTTGGCAGGGGCCTGGTGATCATTATAACTAGAGGAGTCATGTCCCCCTCACTTTTGGAAACTGAGAATGTTCATTGTCAGTGCTTTTGGGAGATAATCATTACTTTTCAAAGATCTGTGCTTTGATGTGTCCCCCTCTGCTTTTCGAATCCTTCCTCAGCCCCTGATGTCAGGCGTTTTTATTCTGTCCATCAGGTAGTCTTAATAGGCAAATGGGAATAGACAATGTTGGTGCTGCACAATCACGGGCCTGTCCTCGTCTTTCAAAGTACGCTCTAATTATTGCAGAATCTGAATTCCTTATTCCAGCCATTTGGATTTGAATTTGATTAAAACAGATCAAACATCATGAGGGTTGGCGCAGCCGTATATGTGCGCCTTTGGTGATTACTTCTTTTCTGGGAATTTCTGCTCTAATAAGGACACCTGAATTTGCACAAGAGCCTTTGTTTGATAATACATCACATAGACAATTAAAGAGCCTATTTAGGGGGCTTCAGCCCTCTTGTCTTTCATCTAATCAGCAATGAATTTAGCTGTCAGCACCCTAAAAGTCAGTGATTATATAATTGTTCCTGTTTACTGAAAACAGCGACATCTTATTTCACAGGTCATTTCACACTGAATCTTCCCCTTACTAGTCATTAAACTTAAAAACATCAAACCTCATTAGACTGAAGAGAAAGGTCACTCAAATATAAATGTTATCTCTTGTTATTCCAAACCTATGTGGGTTTTTTCCTCAAAAAAATAAATAAATAAATAAAGCTAAAAAAGGCATAGACAGAATCTTCATGTCACTCTCTAAGAACCATTTGGATTCCCCAGAGAACCTTTCACTGAACAGTTCTAAAGGACCATTTTTTTCTTAAAGGAGTAGTTCACCCAAAAGTAAAAATATTCTGAAATTCTACTTTCATTTTTTTCTTACAAACATGCAGATTTTCACTGATGTTGTGATCAGCTATTTAGACTCTCATTCTGACGGCACCCATTCACTGCTGAGGATCCATTGGTGAGCAAGTGATGCTGCAATGCTAAATTTATCCAAATCTGTTCCGATGAATTAACAAATCATCTACATCTTGGAAGGCTTGAGGGTGAGCAAATTCTCAGTAAGTCTTAATTTTTCGGTGGACTATTCCTTTAAGGCAGGAATACACTTCACAACATTTAAAATTGGAACTGGTTTTATGCCCATCATATACTGCATGATTTTCTGCAATATGTGTCACCTCTGATGGCCCCATCCCTATTTGCAGGCTGGCTCTTACTATCGGGAACTAGCGTTGACTCATCCATGGCAAAAATCTGTGCATGTGTATTCAAGTAGAGCATTTTGAAAATCTAAAGACACTTTTCCACTTGTGCAATGGACGTTTCCATGGATGTTAAAGTTTCCTCGTGGAATCATGCTAATAAAAAACCTTTATTTTTAAAATATAATAAAAGTGAATAGGGTCTATCAAGCACCACAAATGTTGTTTAATGACCATATGATCTTTATATGGTGTTTTTTTTTTTTGCCATCATTAGGTGCTAAACAGATGAGGTCACAACAAACTGTTGTTTTATGGAAAATATTTATATGAATTTTCAAATGAACTTCAACAATATGAGGGAGAGTAAAATGAAAATACAGATTTTCAAAATTTTTGTGTGAACGGTTACTGTAAATTAATTTAATTCTGAGTCACAGTATCTTAGAATCACCCCTTATAAATCACCAGCAGCCTTCAGCCTGTGCCATATATACACTGTTTTTATGACTCAAACATAACTTTTTCCTTGAGATATTTTGCTATTCCACTCCACATACACCTACAGCCTTTCCTGATTCAGAAAGTGTTTTATCAAGACTATAAATCATCTCAAGATTAATCTCTATTTCATTTTTAAAGTAGCAGCAAACGGGTGACACTATATGAACGTCAGCATGAATCGTACAGTGACCCCAAAAGCGTATGAGATCAGACTTGCTAAATATACTACCCTACTAAAGACAGGATGATTCTCTTGAGCTGCTCCTGCGGTCAACATATATTATTCAAAATAGTGCATAGGTCCTTGCTGAGTCCTGCGACTGTATGAGAGAGTGTGTGTGTGTGTGTGTGAGAGAGAGAGAGAGAGAGAAAATGTTCTTGCTGTGAAAGCTCTCATCCCAGACAGCACACCCTGCGGGAGATGAAGGGAGAGGAAGAGGGAAAGGGAGTGATCGAGAGTAAAAGAGTGAGAGTGTCTAGGGAATGCAAAACTTGAACTAAAGTTAGCATTTTTGTCCGTTCTGATAAGTGCTCACCGTCTCATAGTGTGTGTGTGTGCGTACCTGTTTTTCTATTCAGGTGGGGACTTAAACCTGAATACACACAGACTCATGGGGACTCGTGTCATGGTGGGGACCTAAATTGAGATACCCCACGGGTAAACAAGCTAATAAATCACACAGAATGATGTTTTTTGAAAATCTAAAAATGCAGAAAGTCTCCTGTAAGGGGTAGGTTTAGGTGTAGGGTTAGTGTAGGGCAATAGAATATACGGTCTGTACAGTAGAAAAAGCATTACACCTATGGAGAGTCCCCACAAGGATAGCAAACCAGACGTGTGTGTGTGTGTGTGTGTGTGTGTGTGTCTCGGCCAGCTGGTCTAACCCAGATTGAAGAGGAAAAGTTTGTGTCAGATGGAACATTGCTGAGTGGCTTGAAACTAACAAAACAGTTTTAGCAAAAAAAAAAAAAGTAGATTTTATATTTTAAAAAATACAAAGATGCTTCGATCGATAAAGGGACGCTCCACTTTATGGGACGTTGCGTAATTGAAGTCTGTGCATGAAAGAGCAAAGCTCGTCTTTTCTCTCCACAAGAGACAAATCTGACTTTCTCATCATCTGCTTGTGTGTACAGAAAGCCATCTCTGTGGTCTTTGTGACTACAGTCAAATCAGAGAAGAATGTAAGATAAGCATAAGAAATTAGAATAAAACTGGAATATGCCCGAAATATACTACAGAGCAGATGGTGTTTTCAAAAATATGATGATAGTACAATGGAGAAAATGCATCCGTTTATAAAGTCATAATGACTTTCAAAACCCATTTTAGATTTATACAGAGTAAAATGAGATATTTACAGAAAAAAAAAAAAGAAATTACAAGTGGGAGTCAATTGGATAACACTGGTTCTCAACCGGCCCCCATTTGTTCACAGCATTTGACAGCCACGTGACCTTTTTTTTCTTCTACTAGATAAGGATAAGTGTTAAAAATATTTTTACTCACAATCTCTACCCAATTTAAAATTCAGATTACATTATTTTAATTGACTTTTCCATGTCTAAAATCACATTTTAAAGACACAAAATAAGAATTATTGATAAGAAATATCTTGATTTTTAGTTGTTTTGGCTTATTTTACTGCTTATTTTTACTTATCATTTTTAAACTAATCAAATCAAGTCATATTGAGGCTCCCGTGGAAGTTTTCTGAGGCCCTTCTGGTTGAGAACCAGTGTTATAGTTTAAATAAAATAAAAAATAAGTGAATATAAAATAAACTAACTAAAAATTAAAAAAAATTAGCTAAAATAACTAATTAGTATCTAAAATAACCAAAATAAAAATGTAAAACTTTATAGACATTTACAAAAACAAACAAAAAACACGCACAAAAAATTACTTTACCCAAATTAGTGAACATAAAGAAATTCAAAATATTTTAATTAAAAATTGGTTCCCATTACTGGTTCCGCCCCCTACAGGGCCTAGATGACATCAGCTATAAAGGAAAGTCATTTCAAAGGCAGAAAAATGTATATGGAATAACATGCACTGATGAAACGTGCACAATATGACCAGAAACATGCATTTTGAAAGTAAATTTTCCATTTTGATTTCATGTACATTATATATGTGCACTTTATATGTGACCCTGGACCACAAAACCAGTCTTAAGTCGCTGGGGTATATTTGTAGCAATAGCCAAAAATACACTGTATGGGTCAAAATTATAGATTTTTCTTTTCTGCCAAAAATCATTAGTATATTAAGTAAAGATCATGTTCCATGAAGATATTTTGTAAATTTACTACTGTAAATATATCAAAACGTCATTTTTGATTAGTAATATGCATTGCTAAGAATTCATTTGGACAACTTTAAAGGCGATTTTCTCAATATTTAGATTTTTTTTGCACCCTCAGATTCCAAATAGTTGTATCTCCAAATATTGTCCGATCCTAACAACCCATACATCAATGGAAAACTTATTTAATCAGCTTTCAGATGATGTCGAAATCTCAATTTCGTGGTCCAGGGTCACATATATCAAATACGAAAAAATGATGCTGTCTGAGAAGGTATCTTTTGTATAGATACGGACATTCGCGCACAAAGATTCTGGTGATAAAAATAGGTTTTTGTTCACTCTGAGGTGTTTCTGAGATGCAAGTAATTTCACAGAACCAGCCTCGGGGTCTCGCTTTGTGTGTGTGGCAGAGATAGAGGCACAGACAGAGTTGCCCTTAGACAGAAGTAATAATATTTCGAAAGTGCTCCGGGGCTGGGTCTCACAGACCATTCAATACATGAGAGGAACCAAAGTGTTTGTGTGTTTTCAAGTGGAACACAGCCAAGGTGGACGAGAAAACTCTGGGTCGGAGAGAAAGAGGAAGAGAGGAACATTTAAAGGATAAGAGAGGGACTGTGTTTGGGTTAAAGGAATAGTCACCCAAAATAATCCAAATCCAAAAATAGACACAAAATCTGTCTGATTTTACATCTTCTGACCGTTTCTATACAATGAAAGTAAATGGAGCTGCCAAGTTCCAAAAAAATTGCAAAATTGCACAATGAAAGTAATTCATATGTTGAATTAGAGTTGTTTTTGCTTGAAGTCTCCCTGCGGCATTCAAATCTCATTTAAAGGAATAGTTCACCCAAAAATGAAAGTTTGCTGCGAATTTACTCATCCTGAGGCCATCCGAGATGTAGATGAGTTTTTTTCTTCATTCGAACAGATTTGGAGAAATTTAACATTACATCACAGTCCAACAATTAATGTCTTGTGAAGCAAAACGCTGCTTGTTCGTAATAAACAAATTCATCAGTATGTTTTTAAAAATTTTTAAGTGATGGTTTAAAGTTCAAATAGATCAGTTTATTAGGCTACACTCAGCTTTTCACTTCACAAGATGGTTGAAGTTGTGGATTATTGTAATGTTTTTATCAGCTGTTTGGACTCTCATTCTGACGGCACCCATTCACCGCAGAGGATCCATTGGTTGTAATGCTACATTTCTATAAATCTATTCTGTTGAAGAAACAAACTACGTACATCTTGGATGACCTGACGCTAAGTACATTTCCAGCAAATTTTCATTTTAAGGTGAACTATTCTTTTAAATATTACTTATTGTAACTATTCCTACTGAGCTTGAAAATAATAATAGGAAACCATTTCATTATATTCTGCTTAACATCTCCTCCTGTGTTAGACAGAAGAGAATCATTCAGGTTTAGAATGACATGATGACCATTTTTGGTGGGCATTATTAAGTGTTCTTCTACAATACACATTTATCTCTCTCTCTTTCCCTCAACCCACTCATGAAGCTTTGTTTGTGATTTTTCTCATTCAGCACAGCACCAGCGAGCTCATCTTTACAAAAAATTATCTCTCCAAGTCCCCCTCCCTCTCTCATTCCTCTTCAAAAGACAGAAAACCACCTTGTATTGACCTTTTTCACGCCAAAACTACTTTCAAAAGATGCTTTTACCTCATTTACACACAATCTCTGTCGACAAGACGCGATCTGCAAGAGCAATTTGGTGTTTTTGACGGATTTGATTTTCCATGCTCTCGTCGTCAAGCTTCTTTGTGTTGTTAGCTGCTGCCCCTTAGCGGTGACTGCTCGACATTACGCCACAGAAGATAAAAACAGCCTCGGTTTCTCTTCGCTAGGAAGGATAAATATTACGTCTAGATATGTAACGTGTTGCTATGGTGATGGGCTCACGGTCCTCTTTACTGAGAAGCGAAGATGATTCGGAGGACGGCAGCGTAAAGGAATGCGGAGCCGATGACAGTGTACTGTTAGCGGCGGACTGTTACCATAGAAATAGGGGATAGTCCTGAAGCGCGCGCGCGCAAAGCGCCAACGCTTATTTTATCAATGAAACAACAGGTTTCGCGTGAGAACGAGGGAGGAATGGGTAAAACAGAACAACAAAAAAGAAAGGTGTGTTGCATTTAAGAACATCTTAAAGAGATAGCTCACCCGAAAATGAAAACTCTGTCACCACTTCACCCGTTTTCCAAATCCATGTAGTGGATCGCAAAAGAATATACAGATGCATTGACATCGAATGGTCAGTGAATCGATTAATAAAAATTAGACTATTCGACTCCCAAGTCTCATTTCTGAAGACGATATCATGATTTTCAGTCAGCAGCAACATTTTGTCTGTCTATCCAATATTTTTTTTTAAATTTAATTCCATATATTAAATTATATTTAATGTATTTAGAAAAATGTATACAGTGCACAAATCAGTGATGGTTAATTAGAAATAAGTTGTGTTATTGTCACTGCATGGACAAGAAATCTTAGATTTTAAAATCTGTCATTTTAACGACTTTTTATGGCACTGGTGGCAAAAATGATATGGTAACCAAATAATACCATATTTTCATTTTTGCGACTACTGTATAGTCATATTACATTAATATGGGATCTGTTAAGTTTATGAAGCAGCTTTCTGAAACTCATTCTGTGAAATAATTGTCATTGTAGACGTATCATTATAGAATTTATTAAACAATAAAAGGAAGAAAATTAAAATAAGTATATTTTAAAAAGTTACAGAAGATAAAAGGATAGTTGACCCCAAAATGGAAATTCTTTTACGCACCATAATGTTGTTCCAAAATTGTGTGATCCTCTTTCTTGTGTGAAACATAAAATATGAGAAATATCCTTTTTTTTTCTTTAACCATTGGTTACCAAATCAGTTTGGCAATGAATGCACTTAAAATATTTTGTGTGCTGCAAGAGAAGAAATGCAGCGTTTCAAAACAAAACTGTAAATGATGACAGAATTGTCATTTTTGGATGAACTATCCCTTTAAGCCTATTTAAATTACTTGATTGTATAAGGGAGTGTTTTTATCTTGGGTGACTTGTCACCATTTTAAGTTGTTACAATTTTAATGGTGCTGTGGTTCTGTGTGTCACATGATTATTAAAAGTGTTCTTTTAGAAAAATAAAATAGTTTAGGATGGAATATAGCACGTCACACTGTTGACACCACTTCACATGTTGCCACCTGCCAAACACATTTCAACAGCTCTTAGAGAAAAAAAAAAAAAACATTATGGGAATTGTCAGGGATTTGACATTCGATTCTTCCAGTTCTGTCCACACAACTTATTTCTTTGCACTTTCAGTTCTATGAAACCCTATTAACTGCCCTTTATATTTCCAGGATGCTGGACACAAAACATAATAACAAAAATTGTTGGATTTTAGCTAGTATTGTGTGGCCATATATAGCATATCCAGCCTATGGAATCACATTCACTGAGTGTTCAAACACAGCTGAACACATGGGCACAAGCAATCATTTTGAAAGCATTGTTATTGGCAGCTGTTGTTCACAGATTGTCAAAGGAACAGTAACAGATTGCACTTTTGATACAGAATTTGCATTCAATATATTAGCATTTTAATCTAGTTTAAGGATAAAATCCTATTTGGTCTCAAATGTGACTCAGATGACAAAGGTAGCAAAAAAGAGGTAGTTAAAAGCTTGATTTCTTTAATGCAAGAATCATTATTGTACATTAACAATTCAATGGTCTCTGCACAGCTTTTTTTACAATATGTACCACAAGTCTATGTCAGCACCTACAGGTATTTACATTACATAATGTTACACTGGAGACAAAGGTGCTGGGGAAAAGAGTGAAGAAAGAGGATGAGTGAATAAGATGGGATGCTTAGGTAGAATGAAATTATTGGAGAAAAACAAGAGTGATTGAGAGATGTGCATGACAGCGGATGTATGGCTATCACAGCACTTGTGCCTGCTGCTAGAGCAGAATTAAGAGAAGGCAAAAAAATCATGAATAACATTGTCAATAATATTAAAATAAAACTTTTGTTGCTTTTCAAAGCCGCAGCGTGGTAACTGAGAGCTGGGGCAGTGACAGGTGCTGGAGGAAGAGGCAGGTACCACACACTCTTAACACAAAACTCATCAGTCGTTCACTCACACACATCAAGTACTTGTATACACACGCAATCATACAGACATTGCTCATTATGTTGCGAACATGCACACAAAAATGTTTTCTTGTTCCTGCGTTCGATCGCATCTCCATTCAGCCATAACACAACCTTACACATACACACACACACAATCAACTCACGCAGCAATATAGTGAATGAGGGTTGTGTGTTTGTCGACAGGATCCTATGGAAGGGCACTTAGGCCTCTGCACTGAACACCGTCTCCCACCGATCACCTCAACTGGGCTCTGTAGACCAATCAGAGAATGTGCTGGGCTGTGGTGAGCACTGTTATTGGCTGCTTTTATTTCCTGGTCTGAATAAAGATGGGAGGATGACTGAGGAGTGGCATTTTATTCACGCATTTCGCTGTTGTCGTTTTCTTAAGAGCTCAGATCATCCTATTGCGTTTGTGAGTGGGCGAGTCTGTTATGACATCATTGCACTGGGCGGAGCTTCGTTTCCGAGTTCCGTTGTCGAGGTGGAGCGCCATCTCCTCTGCAATGAAAGTGTTGAGGTCCACGTCGTGGAGACCGTTTCGGCGGCGACTGGGGGCGGAGCTGGCGCTCAGGTGTGTAGGTGAACCTGGGGCTCCGGAGCGCATACTGATACTCGCCATGGCTCCACTTAGACCTTCAACACACACAGGTAGGAAAACAAATATGAAATACAAATGACTTAAACATGCATGTCACACACCCTAACTCATCAAAACAACAAAAGGCAACATGCTACCACTATATGTTCAAATTTGCAACATCTAATCAAAAATTGTTGTTGAAAATAGGCAGAAACTACAGAATCTAAAATTAAGCCATAGGAACAAATTCTTAATTTGTGGCCACAATACATATTTTTGCCTGAATGTCATGTGCAGTGCTCATGTGCGAGTCTAGTTTGTGTGCTCAGAAAACCTTTGTCAGTGACATTTTGCTGTATTGTGCCATACTATTTCTATGAAAAAGAACATATTTGAACAATACTAGAGGCCATAGAGTGAGATGCAGTGGAAAAAGTGTACAACACATATTGCCCAAAGCAAGGAAGCACTTTATATTATACGCTTCAAAGAATGTCTTAAAACATTTTTCATTTCTGTTCGATACGAACGAGAGATTATATTATATATATATATATATATATATATATATATATATATATATATATATATATATATATATATATATATATATATATATATATATATATATATACACACACACACACACACGCATACATACACACACACATTCATATCTATATACAGTATATCTATATCTATCTATCATATATAGCAATTTGGGCCATCCTACAGCAATCAAGCAATTAAATGGCACTGTCGTCAAACGCACTCACCATGCAGAGCAATGGCCTCCCTGAAAGGCTGCAGGTCTGTTTCTACAGATGAACTTGTCTCCGAGGACGTGGGTCGGCTTGGTGACACCATTGCAAGTCTTGGCGGAGCCCTGGAGCTACGTGGCGGTGGGGCTTTACCACAGAGGAAGCTGATAAGATCCTCACGCCGAATAGTCCGCCTCCTTTTCTTCACCCATGCCAGGACATCTTTGTTTCGTCTCTGATGACCAATCTGAATACCCAGCTCATAACTCCGCTGATGGGCATCAACACTCTCTGGAAAATGGGAAAAAAAAAAAAAAAAAAAAACTTGGCATGAGTATTTCTGTATGCATGTCAGGAATCAGCCCAGCTGCATCAATGTCTCCAAGTGTTTTATGCCCAATGAAGTCAGTCTCATTTAAAAATTCTAATAAGGGCTTTTGATTTCAGAAATTGTTATACAGCATCAAGCAGAGAGCAAGGATTTTGTGTGAAGAAACGGAACAGCAGGTAAATTATTGCTGATAATTAAAATAGGAAGCTTTTAATAACATAATTACGTAAATGTTACATCAACTTCCAAAGCAATTTCGCAACACCATAAATTTTCATTCTGCCAGAAACAGCAGCATCACCTCCTCAGGAACAGCAGCCACTGTTCTTCAATATATTATTTTCAATCCATAATAGGCAACAAATAATCCGGCTCAACCATAACTGGCAGGGATGAAGATTTGTTTCAATTGACAGGGTTTCCATTGCCAGGCTGGAACCAGGTTGAAATGAATTATACGCTTACAAAATCTTGAGATGGGGTGCATGAAATGATTCAAGGAGATAAAATCTCACCAAGGTGTTTATAAGAAAAATGAGGGGGGTTTAGAAAATACAGACTCGAACCGAACAATTTCTGGTTCAAACTGTGAACTTCAACACTAAACTTTTGATTGATAAATACAGAACACAGTGAGCAGGCAATCAAACTTGAACTGACCACATCCTATATGCTTCGAAAACTTCTCACAATGGATAACCTGCTAAATCAGTCATATGTAGGCAATGAGCTCAAGTAAACTGAACAAACAAACACTCCCTGTTCCTGACAGCTCCTAAAGTCAAATCATCCACATGACACATCTGACAACCTCCCCACCACATCATCTCTCATTACCCCAACCAAACACACCAACATATGAATGATGACTCAAGTTTTGCAAGCAGACAATGCCGTACACATGTCTGTGATGAGTTTAAGGTCTCATAACTGCAATCTAATAAAACACAACTACTCTAGGCAGTGAATAAGACTGTCTCTGTTACAATCAGAGAGATTCTGTCTGAAGAGAGGAATAAATCAATAGGATTTTAAGCACTGCTGCCGGCCATGTTGTTGCTAGTCTCAAATGTATGAACAACCTACTAAACACCGTTCAACAGCTATTTTTTCAGTAAGCAAACAGGTGTTCTCCATTATAAAGCAGATTCCAGAAAGAAAGAAAAAACCTTTGTTCTGTTGTTCTTTCTGCATGTTACGAAATGTCTTATTTGTGAAATGAGTGGTTGAATTGCTCACTTAACCGATTTATTAGAAAACACTGTCTCACAGCCAAACCCTTTCACTTATTCTATTTTGTTGTAACCTAGATTGATTCACATGACGGACAAACAAACTGAACAAAACACATTGTTCAGCAGCTACTCATTCATGAATAAGCTGCTTTGTCACTCCGAATTTTGTTCAGATTCAAAACACTGACTCTAAACGGAACATATTAGTACCTTAAAGATACATTTTAGTACCTTTTGAAAGGGTACCTCCCTAGAAACAGTTTTGTACTTATTTTTTCTCAGAGTGTAGGTCCAACCAATGCCATTGCTCATTACAGCCTGCACTCTAAAGCTATTGGCTTGTGCTACAGTTAAGGCTCATTCACAGCAATGATGAGAGCTGTAACAATAGTTATCATTTTAAGTTCTAAAAATAATCATTCTAATTTTATGAGAATAGAGAAGACCACAAACAGAACAATAACATGTTGAGGAACGATATCATTGGAATCACTTTCAGAACAATTATTTTTTTTTTTTCCAGATGATAAATTCTAAAAACATTAGCCAATCAGAATCTACCTGACTTTAAAGAGCTCGAGCATTTAAAGCCACAGGCCACAACTGAAAAGTATGCTTATAATAAACAGAATGTCACCGTTGGTACTGACACTGGTATGGTATGTATTAATATAGTTATTTTTCTTAATGTGAATAGGCCTGTTGTGTTTAAAAGCAGGAATGACCATAAGTGAACGAAAGATGTGTGTCTTAAAAAGACTCATTTGAAAACAGCAATAGGTTCACAAACAAAACACAAAATTAATACAGTGAACTGCAGTCCAATTAACGACGAACCTAAAATGCAACAGTTTGTTTAAAAAAAATCTCAACTTACCTTTGTATAGGTTAGTGACGGCAGTTGCAGCATTTTGAAAGGGAACCCATAAGGAAAGCCCCTGTTGTTGACATACTCTATCTGAAGGAGTGAACAGACAGGAAATGTTTATGTTGCAAGTGGAGATAAATCATTTCCCGTCTTAATGTGAGACATACCTTTAGCCACTGTGTTTAAAGAAACTCAAGAAAATACCCAAGACAACTAAGCCAACATCAGCTTTATATTTAGTACCTTAACAGTCTCTCACACTGGATGTATGTCACGAGATAGTGAGCTGCCTACTTAAACAGCACTTTTGGGCAGCATAAGCGCGCTTGGAATGTTCTAAAAGCGTCTATGATAACCATAAGTGCGGTCTACATAAGCAGTTCTCTATGTTTTGAGACACAGCCATTAATTACACGACGTCTAAATTTGATATGTAGCAAGAGGACTCTACGCCATTTTGTTGAGTAGCTTTAGTGTATCCGATTGTACCGGGTTGTCCAAACCACAACTTTGTGTATGAAAACGTGCACTCGCAAATTAAACCAGCTGTATGGTGTTTTATCTATTTAATAACAAATATGAACAAAACAAGCTCTGACACAATAACTCACAATCTTTCAACTTAGCTTGCTAATCCTGCCTTCGCCATTTTGTTTCGCATACTATTATTATTGTTAAAGAATAATCACACGTTCTCATCAGTTCATGTCGTAGTTTGTATTGCTAGATCTTTTTGTCTGCACACATGACGTTTGAGTTCATAACAGAGGAGTTTTCGATCACAAATCGAGTTATTTTCATCAGAAGAACTCCTCCCTGCACTTCGCCATTTTGTTTTGCTGATAGACAACCAGCTGGGTGACGCTTTAAATTTCTTTAGAATATCGCGAAAAACGTTTAAATGTACTGAAACTAGTTTTATCGATAAACAAAGACGGGCAACCGGTGACATTTCTGGATTGTGTCCTCACAGAAACTGATTTGTGTGTCAGTTTACGTTGCTCGTCTGCCACTTAGCATCGATGCTAATCTGTAAACGCCACCGACCTTCAAAACAGCCAAATAAGGGGCCGAAATAATCTTAATTGAGCCCTAAATGTGTACTTTATTGTAAAACAACTCCTCGACATCTTAATTAGGTCGCATTAGATTTAGTTTGGTGGCTATCCCTTGAGCTTATGAGTTAGTGTCCTTTGTTTGGCAGTGTCAGCTAACTTAGCCAGCTACGGCTAGCTCTCAGTGACTTTTTATTACATATTTCGCACCTTTATACAGTTGTGCGACGGCGGTGGCGGAGTTCTGGAAGAGATGCCAGAGTTTTTGTTGGCTCTGCTCGGTCTCCTCCTCGCTCGGTTCCTCTTGCTCGGCCTCGGCTAGGCACTGCCGCTCCCATTTGGAGAACCAGTGCTCGGGTCCGTGTTCCTGGATCTCCGCTTCCCCCTCCTCCTTCTTCTCCTCCATGGCCACAAAAACACTAAAACCGCTGCTGCAATGCTCTAATGTTCGCTTAAAAAGTTCTCCGCGGTGATTAAACCCGGCCGTGGTCGACTGTCGGCGGCGGCCTCATCGACAGCTGTTAGTTTACGTCTGCATCGCGAACGGTGCTTGCACTTCTCCGCCACACAGTCGATGAAAACAACTTAACGTTGCCGAGACTCAAACCCCGCCCCTTGAATTATGCTCGACGCCGATTGGCTACAGAAACGCGGGGGCGTGGTTAGGCGTCAACGGCTCAACTGTTTATTAGATGCGTCAACTGTCTGTCATCTGTCAAGAAGCGACAATAGATGAAGACACCGCCCCTGTTTATGTGAACCGCCACACCAAATACTTAAGCCTCCCTCAAGTACACTGAATAGGAACGCAAGATTGCGCAAGCCCGTAATGAGTCCCTATTCATGCAGCGAGTGTCCTTTACAAAGTCTTTTCCTGTTGCTCTTCTGTTCATTACAGTAAGCGTCTGTTAAACAAAGAAGGGATTTTGATTATACAGCCAGTTGTGATGACCTTCTTTGGCCTACAGAGGGCGCCATTACACAAGTGCACCAATGCATCTTTCGTGCTCAAAGCCATTTAAAGTCATAGACGTCTTTACAGGTAGGAAACGAATTCAGAGAAAATACAATTTCACGGTGGCATATTTCAAAACACCTCTCTTTTTATGTATAAACACAAGACTGTAGATCATTCCCTCTAAAAACAAAACAAAAAAAAACACGATAGGTTCATTCTGCGCTTTTATTTAATCCTGCAAAAACTGACATATGAAATAATAGTCACACATTTTTAAATCAAACTTAAATATTTGATACATCACACTTTTATGGATCGTATTGTATGATGAATATGTGACCCTGGACCATAAAACCAGTCTTAAGTGTCAATTTTCCGAAATTGAGATTTATACATCATCTGAAAGCTGAATAAATAAGCTTTCCATTGATGTATGGTTTGTTAGGATCGGACAATATTTGGCCGAGATACAACTATTTGAAAATCTGGAATCTAAAAATCAAAATACTGAGAAAATCACCTTTAAAGTTGTCTAAATGAAGTTCTTAGCTATGCATATTACTGATCAAAAATTAAGTTTTGATATATTTATGGTAGAAACTTCACTAAATATCTTCATGGAACATGATCTTTACTTAATATCCTAATGATTTTCGGCATAAAATAAAAATGGATAATTTTGACCCATACAATGTATTTTTGGCTATTGCTACAAATATACCCCAGCGACTTAAGACTGCTTTTGTGGCCCAGGGTCACATATGCGGTTCACACTTGATTTTATTCAGAGGCCCAAACTGGACAAAAATATGCAACTTGGTGCAGTTGCTGATATATATATATATATATATATATATATATATATATATATATATATATATATATAAAAATTAAGATGAAATTCTGATGAGATCTGTATAACATAATCTCTGTAGTTGTTATTGTTGGGGGCAAAACATAGGCCTAATGCAATGCAATACAATGATGATTGAGAGATATGAACAGATCTGGACAGAAGTCAAGTAGTTTTACTTTACTCAAGTAAAAAGTATCTGTACTTTATGTGTGTGTTTTTCTTTGGAAAACTTTTACTTCACTACATTCCAAAGCATAATGTCACACTTGAAACATTTCATAAATAAAAGTAGTGTTTGTTGTTGTTGTTTACCTTAAATAAGGCCACTTAACATTAAAAATATAGTACTATCTTGTACTCAAGTAAAACTTTTTTACTTGAGTAAAAGTAAGAAAGTGCTAGATTTCTAATGTAATTAAGTATAAATTATATTTAATATGAAATATAATGCAGTAAAAAGTACAATATTATGCTTTGGAATGTTGTGAAGTAAAAGTTCTCTAAAGATAAACACTCTGATAAAGTACAGACACTTGAAAAAATGTACTTTTAAAGCAGAGTAAAAATACTTCACTACTGTCCACCTCCGAATATAAACGTTAAAAGGGAAATAAATATTCCTCAAAAAAAAAAAAAAAAAAGTCAGGTTTACTTGATTATCAATACTTTTTTAAATAAGTTGCTTCTGTCCAGTTAATGTTTATTGTTAAAAATAAGTAAATATTTCACAACAAATAGACGTGTGCCACAAGCTATCAATCACATAATAGAAGTCATGTAGTAGATTGTGGATCGTTTAGAAATTTGCATATTAAATATGATATAGTAGTCTTAGTTAAATGAAACTCATCAATGAGCTATACTGAATTTATATTATTTCCACTGATGTTTAAAAAAAGGATATTTAAGTAGGTTTTGATTGCATTTTATAAAAAGTTTAAGCATGTAGAAAGTCAAAATGTTATGTTGCTAGAAAATTTAATTTTTCCTGGTACGTATAAACATTTAACATATTTTGAACTGTGTTATATGTTGTTTCATAAGTGCAGGAGTTACATAGCAGCAAGTGTTACGTAGAACCAGGGTGTGTGAGGACTTTGACAGGAGACACGCAGTGACCTCTGGTTGTATGGGTAATTCACGTCTGGAGTATAAGGTCCTGAAAGGGTGGAGCATCAATAGACACTTAAATGTTCATTCCACCTGGAAGCTTGTCACTTTTTCCATCCTCTTCTCTGCTTCAGTCTCTCTGGCTCCATGGATGTGAGTGAGCTAAAAATGTTACCTGCTGGGGAAAGCGATGGCACAAAGGTGTGTGTAAAAGTGCCGGGCCCAGCTCTGACATACCAGAATATTCACTACTGCATTAGAGAAAGCCGTGGACCGTGCCGCAAGAGAGGACCTGAGCGAGAAATCCTAAAAAACGTCAGGTTAGTGTCTGTGTGTGTTTATGTGCTGTAGAAACAGAGCAGATGCTTCATAAGAACTGACATCTCACACAGATCATATTCAGCAAAACACACTGCTGTGCAGTCAAATTTGATTTCACATCATTTTGATACAGATAACACTTATCTTTAAGATAAGCATCCCAGATCCATTTGATATGCATGTTTATATTACTGTCTTTCTATGTGTTTTAGTGTTTTTATATCTGGAAAGGAAATGTTTTGTGACCTAATGCTAAAATATTTGTCCAGAGTTTAGATGTTTAGGCATTAAAATAAAAAAGAAGAACTGAAATTGTAATTCTCCATAGATTTTGTGAGTCAGTGTGTTCTTTCTTTCTTTCTTTCTTTCATTCTTTCTTTCTTTCTTTCTTTCTTTGTGTGTGTGTGTGTGTGTTCTATGCATTTGCTTACTTTGGATGAGAAACTGTGATGATCATTGTTTTTCTATTATTTTTATAATACAAATGTCAAACAATACTTTGTATTCCTTTCCATAACAATATACCATAGTTAATGTCATTATATGTACATAGACTGCTTTTTTGTTGCATACATCATAATGAAATCAGATCAAAATCAAAATGTAATAGCATTTGATTCAACTGTTAAATAAAAAAGCGACTTTGTAAAATTAAAAGATATAATTTACACTACTGTTCAAAATATTTAGTTTTAATGGTCCTCTAGTTTTAATATGTTCAGGCATATTAAAAATATGATTGATTTAATTTAGATGTTGCCATATAGAGCACAATTTTAGGTTATTTGATAAACGTTTTTACAGTGCACTGTTTTGCTGTTTCCTGTTTTAGTGGAATCATGAAAACCGGCCTGAATGCAATCATGGGAGCAACAGGAAGCGGAAAAACATCGTAAGACGCTCACAGAATCAACCGACTATACGACTGATGAGGAGCTGGCAACTACACTTAATTTCTAACCTTTATTTTTGTTGTGTGAAGGCTGTTAGATGTGATCGCTGGAAGGAAGGATCCTCGTGGTTTGCGTTCAGGTCAAGTTCTGGTTGACAACAAGGTCGTGACCTCTGACCTCCGTCTCATGTCTGCGTACGTCGTACAGGTGAGAACGCAGAATTTTGCAGTCAGTAGTATGTCTTCTCGTGAGGATAAAGGAATATTCTGCTCTGTTGTGTGGCACGTGTACGTGTTAATACAGGGAAGATTATTGTGGAATAGAATTATTTTTGTCTCCTGTTCAAGAGTCTTTTGCTTAGCTCAAAATAAACACATTCATTTAGCTGGTTTAATTCTCAACATTTTCTTTGATCTCTGTGTGTGTGTCTGTCTGTGTCCTTCTGTAGGATGATATCCTGATGGGCACTCTGACTGTGCGGGAGAATCTTTTATTCTCTGGAAATCTGCGGTTGCCAAGGAAACAGTATTCCACTGCTGATAAGAAAAAAAAAGTGGAGAGCATCGTTCAGGAGCTGGGATTAGAGGACTGCGCAGACACCAAGGTTAGTCACAAATGCTACTGATGTTTTTTAGGTCCAGCTCTTTTAATGTAGTTTTAAAAAAAAAATGCAGTTTATATAAACATTGTCTTGAATAAACCATTTATTCATTTTGACCATTTTTGTGGGGCATATACTCAGAAATGTAACTGTCCTGAGATTGCAGGAGAAAAGGGGAAAAAAATAAAATAAAATATTGAAAATGTATTTATTAATTTGGTATAGTCTTGTTTTTAATGTTTTTAATTTTAATTCTTAAAATTATTAATAATTGAAAAATATCTGTTCTGAAAAAAAAGTCACAAGGTTACAAATATCTTTTATAAAGATATTTTTATGACAAGGTTTTCATGCTATTAATAATTCAAAAATCTTTTGACCTAAAAAATTAAATAAATAATTTAATTAATTAATTAATTAATTAAATAAATATGGTACATGTCATTTAAATAAAGGCTGTCAGAAATACAGTAACACTTTAATTTCTGTGATTAATATTTTCTGTTTAACATATAAAAATTATTTAGGCAATTAATGTTTTTCCTCAAAATATTACCAAAAGTTTTCACTAGTAAAATAAAGCAAAATAAACTTATAATTATATTGAGAGAGAAGCATCACTATATTTCTATATAGACAACATGTTATGTATAAAAGGCACAGCTAAATGTGACATTTATTATAATGGCTTTATGTGAAGATTGTTTTATGTTCACTTAAATTAAAAGTTTGAATATGTTTTAATGTTCTTTAACAGTTTAGGCCTATTAAATGTTACAAATAATGGCACAAGTTTTACTGTAATTTTGAATGGCTATATTTGCTCATTGTATCCTCAGACATTGGTACATAATTCCATGCCATAATTCATAGTACTTATAAAAAGATGCTATTAAACAAAAATGTAAAATATACTGTCTTTATATAGTTTCTACATTCATTTGGAGATTCAATATAAAACTATATTTATGATTACAAATTTTAATGTTGTGCAAAACATTTGTTTTGTTATTGATTGACAGCACTAATTGAAATGTGTTAAATAGATACGTCTTTTTTCAAGATTGGTACAGCGTTTATAAGAGGTGTATCAGGAGGAGAACGAAAGCGCTGTAGCATTGGTATGGAGCTCATTACGTCTCCTACTCTTCTGTTCCTGGATGAGCCGACCACAGGCCTCGACTCCAATACAGCTAACAGCATCATTGCTCTCTTGCACAGGTACAAACTTGTTTTAATAACCCTCCGTCGCCCAGCTTATTATGCACCTCATATAATGCCGTATAATGCTGCTTTGTTTGGTAATCACTTGAAATCTTTATGTTCACGTCATTTGATCTTATCACTTCAACTGTCCTCTTTCTCTCCTCTGGTCATTCAGGTTGTCACGGGGTGGTAGAACTATAATTTTCTCTATCCACCAGCCACGCTACTCAATCTTCAAGCTCTTTGATCACCTGACACTTCTCCATAAGGGAGAAACTGTTTATACTGGCCCTGCCGTCAAAGCTGTGGACTACTTCCAGAGTCTGGGTAAAATATATACATATATTTGATATGAATGAAAGGAAAACTTTTTATTTGAGTGAACTCGTCCAACTTACTAAAATATCACTGCTTTTGGACACTAGAAAGATGGTATTCTTTGAAATTCCTTGGAGTTCCATATAAACACTGATATACAAATATAGTAATACATCATATATAATATTTATTATTATTATTTTTTTTTATTTAGTTTTTTGATCAACAACAAAAAGAAATGTTCTATTATTTGCTACACTAAACAACATTTAACATAGTTTACATAATGCATTTAAAAAAATGTAAAAAAAATGTGCCAGGGTTGCCAGAGTTTAATAAAATCAAAACAAAAAACAAGTAGCCTTTTTGCTTCTGCAAACACAAAATACTGCAGTATTCCATAAAATATTCAGTCAGTGGCTAGTATCTTCACTACATTTTCTTGCTATATAATAGAAAAAGAATATTTGTCTGTCTTGTTTTTAGACATTATTAAATTCATTATTCATTATTCATATTCATTATTATTTTCTCCTCTGTTGATTAGGTTATAGGTGTGAGGCTTTCAACAACCCTGCAGATTTCTTTCTGGACATAACAAATGGGGAGGTTCTTTCTTCAATGCCAACAGGTGAGACACATACACAGGCATGCAAATATGAACACATATAAATGAAACTAAGATAAAGTACATAAAGTAATAAATGTTTTGTGGTATTGTTCAGTCACATGGTTCAGTGAATCAAAGGTTTCTCTCTGTTCCTCAGAGAAGTCATTGGCTGAGCTTTACAGGGAGTCTCACTACTGTGCTGCTGTCAAAGAGGAGTTGAAATGTATCACTGGACCATCAGATCTCACAACTGAGGTCGAGAGCAAGGCAGCATCCTATGCCACATCATTTTTCTACCAGGTTTGTTTCATAAGACAAAAAATATATTTTTGCGTGTGTGTTCAGTAAATGATTAACCAGTATATTATCTTGACCTGCTGTTGAACTTTAGTTCATATCTGTTATCAGGTCAGTCATGGGTGAAATGAACAGTGAGCTATAAACCTTGTCTTTCAGATAGTTCGTTTTTGTGTGTGTATGTAGTGTGTGCGTACGTGAAATCATGCATGCATGTTTGTATGCAGTTAAAGGTGGTATGCTGGAGGACAATGCTGAACGTTTTCAGGAATCCTCAGACCTCATATGCTCAAATGGTAATGAACATTCTCTCTGCTCTGCTGATTGGACTCATCTACTACCAGATGCCTTTAACTCTTCCTGAAGCCTTGCAGAACAGGTACTGATAGATCCATGTATACATGCATCCATCCATCAATTCATCCATTCTTCATACAGTTTGTGTTTGTGTGTGTGTGTGTGTGTGTGTGCAGGATCGGAGCGTTCTTCTTTCTCATCATCAACATGGTGTTTGGCAACCTATCAGCAGTTGAACTCTTTATTAATGAAAGAGCAATCTTTGTGTGAGTATAATATTAGAAATTATGTCAAGACAAGTCACTCTTGTTTTTATAGCACTTCATACAATACAGATGGTTTCAGAGCAGCTTCACAGTTCATCCAGTTATGCTTTTAAGTGTGTTTATCTAGCGGTGTTATTTTAGTGTTATTTATGTAATATTATAGTATTTATTCATATTTTTAGCTTTTATTTTTACATTTAAAAATATATATTATATTTTTTATTTTAATTTTAGCTTTTATTAACTTTGTTATGTGCTTATTTTTATTGATTTCTTAATATTTAGCTAGTAGTTTTAATACGTCAGTTTGTTGCAAAGACAACATTTTTAGTACTGTTTTTTTTATAAGTTTAGTTAAAATATTTGTATTTTATTTTATTTCCGATTTATTTCAACTAACAAAAGGGATTTTTAATAGTTTTAGCTTTAGTTTTGGTTAACAGTAACAATATTGCAATTCATGTGTCCAGACTGTATGAAATTTAACATCCTTTCATTAATTTTTCTTTTCCAAAACCAAGTCTGTTTATATGTGTGTGTTTTAGGCACGAGAACTCTGGGGGATATTACCGTACATCTGTGTATTTCCTGTCCAAGGTGTTTGTGGATCTGTTACCAAATCGCATTGTGCCGATTTTCATCTTCTCCAGCATTTCTTACTATATGATGGGTTAGCACACATAATACATTATTACTATGCTAAATGTGGCACATCATTAAAACTATCAGTAGCATGTATTCTATACTAAATAAAACATGAATATGCACAGTAAGTGTACATATATATTTGTGAACAGGGTTGAATCCATCATTCACGGCCTTCCTGTGCTTTGCATTGACCATGTCCATGGTCAGTCTGGCAGGAGTCAGCTTGGCCTTCCTGGTCAGTGCCAGCGTGAGCACATTCGCCATGGCCAACGTCCTCATTACCTTGCCTTTTGTCTTCATGATGGTCAGAATTCAAACATACACACTAATGTTACCAGTATGTTCTTGTACCATTCTCTCTTTCTTATTCGCTCTCTCTCTGTCTCTTTGTTGCAGGTATTTGGAGGGTTCCTGGTGAATCTCAACTCCATGCTCAACTGGCTGTCCTGGCTCAAGTGGGCCAGTATCTTCAGATATGGACTAGATGTAAGGAGGATGCAAAAAAAAAAAAAAATGCAAAAATTGTTAATAAATTAAAAGTGTGCATTTAAATGCATGTTTACTCCATTATCAGATTGTTTAAAAAGTGCTGCTTATTGTGTTTTGTTCTTTTGTAGGCTGTGACTATAAATGAAATGAAAGGGCAGGTCTTCTACAGTGACAATGCGACGTAAGTTGCTCAAACTGTAGATAAAGTGTAATGACAGTTCGGTTAAGTTCAATGAATCTTGCATCATGACAGACATGCATTACCGTTCAAAAGCTTGGGATCAGTTAGATTCGATTTTTTCTTTAACGCTTTTATTCAGCAAGCTTGCATTAAATTGATTAGTACAGACATGTTACAGATTTCTACCCCTCACACAAAATATATTCTTTGAGTCATTCATCAATTAAGTTTTTGACTTACCAGTATTTGATTTCTTTCTCATGGTCAGACTAACAGGAGAGATGTATCTGGAGTCTCAGGGGATCGACTACAGTGTGTGGGGCTTCTGGCAGAACCAGGTGGCTCTTCTGGGCATTATACTGGTGTGCATGACGTTTGCATACGTACAGTTGCGCAGGATCAACCGCTGGAAATAATGTGCATGTTCTACATAACAGATTCACTCGTACACACATTATGTAAATTCATAAAATTCTTATTTTGTTACACCATGTCCATTTCTGTATGTTTAATTCACATTTGTCTATGTAAATTATTATATTTAAATGTAATTATTAATCTAGGCTTTCTAGGATTGACACTGATACATTTTTGGAAATATGAAATGCTCTGTAAAGCTTAAAAAGGCCATGTCATGCAACATATCTGTATTTAAAATTCATTATCAGCTATTTAAATGCTTTTCTGCTAAATTTAGTACAATTATTATATAAAACGATTCATGAAAGGTAAAGTGACTAAATGTTTCTCTTGTAAAATCCCTGTTTGTGCAGTTGGACTATTAATTCAACTTTATAGTTACTGACATATAACCTTTGTGACATGTAAATATAAATTAAACTTAAGTTCTCAATTCTTTGTGCACATAGAAGGCATGTACTTCTAAAATGTATGGTCATAGATTTTTCTCTATTTAACTAAAATTTCAATATACGTTAAAATTCATTTTTCATATATTTTGATCTATATTTGTTTATCACATCAATAAAATTTTAATGTGTAGCCTAGTAGTGCACTTAAGTGAATGCATGTTGGTTTGCTTGCATAGACCGTCAGTAATGTAACCACTAGGCGGCAGCAGCGTTCTGAGTCATGACCTGCTGTCACTTACATTCTGCACGTTCCTCCATGTCTTCCGCTGCCCTGATATTAGTTACACACACAACTGTATTTTTTAGAAGTAGTTTGATTATCTATTATCATAGTAGCTATCAACTGAAATTTTTCATTCTGTCTTTTAGCTATACATGCATACAGCTCACACAGGCCATCATAAACCATGCAAGGCATTTGTTTACTGGATATTTTCATATTGCGAAAAATGAATTCTCAGCTCATCTCTCTTTGTTTATCTGTAACACAATTTAAAGTGAAATCTCTCCATCATATAATTTGTCCTTCAGTTGTTGCTGTAGTCTCTAAAACCCACAGAAAGCAGCTGCAGACATTTCTTTGTTATTGCCACATAGAATTTTCACATCTGTTAGATATTAGTAAATCCTTGTGTGTGTGTGTGTGTGTGTGTGTGTGTGTGTGTGTGTGTGTGTGTGTGTGTGTGTGGAGTGCAGTCTTCTTGAGTTTCATTCAGAGCCACACTGTCAGCGCAAAAAATCTTGGAAAGCCTCCAAAGTCGAGGTGGAGAGAATTCAGAGGAAAATAGTTAAGGAACAGAGGCACATACGATGGAGAAAGACAAAGAAAGAGAAGGAAGAAACAAAATCTACTCACATTTGCTTTGAAAATGTCAAATTCTAGTTAATATAAAATGTTATCATCTGTTAAATTAGGCTACTATGTGAGATGAACCTGCTTAGAAGAACTGGGGGAAAAAACAAAGCACACTTTTTGAGTATTTACTTTCCGACATTTTCTGTTTATTTCATTGTCATGTCCAGTTGCAAATGGCACATAATGAGAGTAAAATAAAAATGAAGTTCAAAAAACTGCATTTTCACACCTTAGGAGATCTTATCCCACTAAGGAAGGCACAAACACTTTATCTTTTTCTTTCAACACGTTCACATGAAAAAGCTTTAGCCGAAAAAGTGCAAATCAACATGTTATCATCAATAAGCTAGAGTTACATAAAAAACACTATTGTTCCAGTAGTCAGAATAATGCTGAATACAAGTCATGTAACCCAAAATGGCCACAAACACCACAAGTAACAATTTGACAAACAAATGATTTTCTTCTGACTGATTTTGTGTGCCTGTGTATGTGAGTGTATAAGGAAATCTGAATCTCTCTGATGTGAACAAGCATATTTCTCCAGTTTTTCTGAGCCACGGTGCAGCTATTTAAAACCTGGCCTCATTACAGAAGCCAGTTCACTCTAAAAATGTTTTTGAGAGCAGGAACAAACCCTATGGCCGAAGGCTCGGCTTATAAGACACGGCTGTATGCCCATTTTGCATAAGCAAATTATTGACCATTATGCAATGGCACATTTAGATTCTAAATTTCCTTGAAACGGATATTGTAATGAGCGAAACAAGGCCATGAAAGCATTTGAGAGGCAATGACAGTGACTTGAAAGAGCCTACATGATGTGCATTAAATTGGTTAACGTATTTTTTGCAAGATTTCATGACAGAATTTCACCCCATTAATCAGTGGTAACACTTTACATAAGGTCACATTTATTAACAATAGTTGATGTATTAAATAACAGGAAATAATGTTTATTTAACATTTATTAATCAATGTTAATGGTAGTTATTAAAAAATACAGTTATTGTTCGTTTGTTAGTTCACAGTGCATTAACTAATGTTAATACATACAAATTATGATTTAAAAAAATGTATTAGTAAATGTTGAAAGTAACATTAACTAAGATTAATACTGTAGAAGTGTTGCAGTTCATGTTAGCTAATGTTAACAAATGAAAGCCTATTGTAAAGTGTTATCTTGAGATTGAGCAAAGAACACCAACAGTTTGTGCGACAATAATCCAGTTTTTTTAAATATTTTGTCAGTACACCATCATCTTGTGCTTCTCTTAAAGGGACAGTTCCCCCAAAAATGAAAATTCTGTCATCATTTATTCTCCCTTATGTTGTTCCAAACCTGTATCCATTTCTTTCTTCTGCTGAACACAAAAGAAGATATTTTGAAGAACACTGATAACCAAACAGTTTTGGCTCCCATTGACTTCAATTGTATTTTTTGTTCATGCAATGAACAAAAGGGTCCAATGCTTTTTTGAGTGCTCTTCAAAATATTGTCTTTTATGCTGCACAGTAATATGAGAATGAGTAAATGATGTCAGAATTCATAATTTTGTCTGAACTATCTATTTAATGTAATGAGTTTTAAAGTTTAAGCTAATTTGTGCATTGTGATCATTTGTGCATTTGTTTATACTTATACATTCAAATGTGTTTTTTTGTCTTGATCCATTAGTTTATGCTGAGATATTTTTGAATGTTGTGAGATATGGACTGTGTGTTATCATGTGCTTATGCTGTAGAGAATGTGTTATGTTTAAGTATAGGTTTAAAGAACACACACGTTTGTTTGTGTGTGTAGATTGATGAATGTTTCTCAGTATTCCCACAATGTTGCATCAGCAATCCCCTGACCGCTGGCTTTGAGCACCCCAGCATGGTCTCCCTTAAGATACTTGCCCTCCTTTGTCTTAATGGCCACTTTATTATAATCACAGAACTCAAAGTGGAAATAGACAGGTGTGTCACCACTGCTGATCACGGAGCCGTCTGCCTCCACCGCCCAATACTTCCCCACTGAGTCTGACCACAGAAATTAGAGAAATAGTAAGTAGCAGACAACACAGAATTTCTGAACAAATGAAAATATTTTATAGGGCCGTATTATTGAATAAATGTTAAGAAATCATTTAATTGTTAAATTTTTTTATAAATTCAAGTGATTATGCATGCTTTCGATTATTAACATTTAAATTAACCATTAAAATGGAATGCAGGAAAAAAAAAAACACATATAAAAAAAGTATGTATGCATGTGTGTGTGTGTGTGTGTGTGTGTGTGTGTAATAAATAAACAAACAAACAAATTAATGAATTAATTTTTGGGGTCCATTCAGTGAAATTTGAATGGCTCCAATGTTCTTCAAAAGTATTATTTTTTTTTATGTTCCACATAAGGTTTCAATTACATGAGAAAGCAAAATTTGGGAACACATAAAACAGACTTCAAAGGCTTTTTGATTACCAAAATGTAATTTAAACATTAAAATAAAATCCAGAAAAATTTAAACAGAAAAATGGGATTTGGGACAAACACAGATTTCATAGGGACCTAAGTAATTATTTACATCCTATCAACTGTTAGTAAATCTTCATGAATTGTAGTAGCACTATCACTCACCTCTGAGGCTGTAAGCATTGTTGTTGTACTCTAACTGGAAGACATCATAGGATGAGCGGTTGGAATCAAGTGTTCCAGTTCCTTGTTTGCGGCAACCAATAAAGCCGTGTTCCCCACGCAGCACTATCAATGGCCTGTTGATGAGCTTCAACACAAACTCCTCCTGCTCACCTGTTAAACAAAACAACACCGGCTACAACATACTGTACATGTGAAACATAGGTGTGGTGCTATTCATTTACACATGCACGACAAAAATTGTAATTAGCATTCAGAAACAAACCTGCAGAGTCCACAGCAGCCGCCAGCTGTCCGTTCTTTTTGGCTGCCAAATATTTACCATTACTGGCCTTCAGTGCGACTTTTGAGCCTTTCCACTCAAGGTCAAAGAAACAACTGGAGGATCTGGGATAAACAGTCAGTTTCTTAAAACTCAACATGAAAAATAATCAAATTCAATTTAGTAATGTACATTTCTGGTCTTATTGAGCACAACTTAGCTTGTGCACTTTTTGTGTACTATATGTCCAGTCTTTATATCTATTATATATATAATCTAACAAGATGACCATGCAAACAAACAAGGCAAGCTGTTATATTTGTATTCCCTATTGCCTTTATTAATTCCTCTTGCCATATGGTTCACTCCACAAATATCTTTCAATCTGGCTAGTCTACTTTACTACCCTGCGCCTATTATGTGACATTTTCCTAACTTAGTTAAGTACAGTTAATTGTTCTTACTTAGTGGAGGCAGAGCATTGGATCGCTCCACTTGGGGTGAGACTCCAATACTTCCCATTGCAAGATCGGAAGGCACAGCCCTTTGTCTCCCTGTCCATCTCTATCTGAAACACCTCCTGATCGGACTCCTCATCCTGATTGGCTGATAAATCAACCCCTAAAAAAAAATTGTAATTCAATCAGAGTGTGTTTGCAGCCAACAGACTCGGAGAGTGAAGTTAATCAAAATTGTGAACACGTACTGTTTATCTTCATAAAGCTGTACTACAAAAGTGAAATGTGCATCTCTTTACATTCAGAAGCTCTTAACTTACCTTAGAAAAAACTCTATTTTGCTAACCAAGGCTGCATTTATTTGATCAAAAACACAGTAGCAACAGTTATATTGTGAAATATTATTACAATTTAAAATCATGGTTTTCTATTTTAATATATTTTGAAATAGAATTTATTCCAGTGGTGGCAAAACTGAATTTTCATCAGCCATTACGCCAGTCTTCAGAAATCATTCTGAAGAAATAGAAAACAGTTGTGCTGCTTAATATTAGAACAGCATTTATTCAAAATAGATCTATGAATCTATCTTTTGCAGCAATATACACTACCACTCAAAAGTTTGGGGTAATATTTTTTTTTTAATTATTATTATTATTATTATGCAATATGTTAAACTGATTAAAAAACGTATATTGTTACAAATGATTTCTATTAAATAATATTATTAAAAATAATTATAAATATTAAAAATCTCATCTGAATTAAAATTTAAGTCCTAATGATGCTTTCCTGCATGCACGCTCGCGCGCGTGCGCACACACACACACACACACTGATTTCCATAGTCTTTATGTTAATTTTGAGGCAAAAACTCAGAGCCAATTTAGCCTATAGCATGCATATTTGTCTTGTAAAATAGCTGTTTACAGTTTCCCAAGAAGGGCAGGACATCATTTAAAAACGGTAACCTAAAAATGGTTACATCTGTTTTAGGTCATATAATATAGCTAAATCCTAATTACATAAATGTATGAAAGCAAATTCCACGGCTTAAATGAGGCAATTTTCACGTAATTTTTTTTACAGTGAAGGCTGAATCTTACAATCTTAAATTGAGCTCCATGCAGATGCAGTATTTCACAATGAAGAGAGCAGGCTAGACAATGTGCAGACACATTTAGAAGCTCTACTAAACTCTAAATGATTTACCAAAACCAAAAGTGGCCCATTTCACTTAATTCACACCATTTCACATTCGCCCAACTGTGGTGCATATCTGTTATTAACAGCATTATTTATTAATCAGCATGCTGCAGTCACATCTCACCCTGGCGCATGGAGATGTTTCTCTCGTTGCTGGCGGTAAGCACCACTTGCCCGTGACTTTGCTCGAGGACAAACAGCTCATCTTTGCCGACGCGCGCGCTCTTGCCAGACTTCATGGTCCCGGTGGGGCCCGTGGGCGCGATGTATTTGCCCGTGGCGTCCCGGAAAGCCACCTTCCCCGCGCGAAATTCCAGCGTGAACCCAGTGCCCGTGCCCGGTTTGGCCGTCAGGGCACCGCTGCACGTGAGGAAGCGGTTGTCGGCGGTCTGCAGGTGATACCGGTGATCCAGGTAGACGAGCGTGAGCAGCGAGTCCACGCCCCACGGCACATCGCGGTTCACGGCGAGCTCGCTCCTCTCGGCGCACAGATGCGCGTACCGTTTGCGCGCGATGCTGTACACGTTCACCTGAGGATGGACGGCCAGGTGCACGTTCCATTTCTCCGCAGGCGAGATGCTTTGCGCAAAGCACGCGATCCGGTCCTCGGTCCCGCCCAGGTAGCGCGAGTGGGGCTCGGACTGCAGGGACCACCGGCCGTCGTCGTGGGCGATCACGAGGAACCGACAGTCCGCGCCGGGCTGCTCGCTGTCCGCCGTCACGTTGCCGTCCTTGTCGGTGGCGAGGTAGCGACCCAGGTGGCTTTTGATGAACACGGCATTGGAGTCTCCGTGGTCACTGGACTGCTCCAGGGTCCACACCTGCTTTTTCTTCATGGAGCTCGCCGAGGCGTTGATTTTAAATCCGAACGTCTCCGCTGTCAGATATTTGTTGTTGGCGTTTATCAGCCCGAACCGAATCACCAAAGTCTCGCCTAATCCTTCCGAAGACATGCTGGAGCTGTTTGAATGTTACGGTTCGGTGAGAATCGGTGAGCAGCGGTTCCGAGTAGCGGGTGTGACTAGTGTGATGGCGAGAGAGAGAGAATGAAGAGAGAGAGAGAGAGAGAGAGAGAGAGAGAGAGAGAGATTGTGCGTGATGCTGATATGTAGGTTGTAGGCTACGTAAACTTTTTTGGCGTCTTGCTGTTTTATTTCACTCTCAGAAGCATCATAGATCTTGATAGCTGTTTGCAACACTTGATTTATTTCTACCCTGGTAAAATGCAAAGAGTTTGAACCGCTACCTTCCCACGTCATCTCCCTGCTGTTGCTATGGGAAGAGTAGGGCAATATCCTAAATTAAAGTGCCTTCCCTTGTGAAAAGAAGTAGCCCACACTTTTATGTTTTTAAAGTGTGAAAAATGCAATATGGTAGGACACTTGTAATGTGCATTAGAATGGAAATCTGGGTAACCCTTTATTTTAAGGTGTCATTGTTACAGGTTACATGTAGCCTACTTGCTATTATAACACTTAATTATGCATAATTGCATGTATAATGCATATAAGTAACCCTAATCTAACCATACATGTTTAGGCTATTATCACTCAGTACTTAAATGTATAATTGCACTGTAACAAGGACACCTTAAAATGAAGTGTAACCGAAATCTTATATAGTTTCAGTTTATATTAAATACAATTTGAACTTAAGAGTGTTTTTGAGCAATTTACAGCACTTAAGTAGCCTATATTTATATGTATTTGGACAGTATTGGGGAGTAGTTACATGTAACAGAATTAGGTTTACGTTATTTAATTACAAAAGAAATGTAACTGCAATCTGTTACAGTTACTAAGAAAAATGTGTAATTAAATTACAGTTACTTATGAAAATGTTAAAGATTACAAACATCTGAATATTTTCACACACACTTACAGATTTGATTGATTTCTCCTAAATATGCATTGACAGTTTCAGGAGTTTAGGACACAGAATAAAACAGGTTTATTCGATACATTTTATTTCCTATTTTGGTTTGTGTTTATGCTTTAATTTTTAAATGAACTGTTTGTTAGATGTCAGTGTTTCCTTTCATGGCTATAGCAAAGATTTGATTTTAAAAACAGTATTAAACTATTTTGTTATGATTTTAAATCTGTATTTAACCTCAGAACAATCTCTAAGTAAAAAGAGGTGTTAACGTCTTTGTGGTGGATATGCTTTAAAATTAAATTATTATAATCATAATTCAAGTGATGAAGGATTTTGACAGTAATCAGTGTTGAGTAGGCTACTGTACGGTTAACCCTGCCTGCTTTAAATGTTTTAAAATGATTAACAATTAAGAAAAAATAAGAGAAAATGAAAAATTTAAATTTAGAAAAGTAATCAAATGGAATGTAGTTACATTACTTTAATAAAGTAATTGAAATATTTACAATTACATTACAAATAGGGTAATTTGTAATCTGTAACATATTACATTTCCAAAGTAACCTTCCCAACACTGTAACTGAATAATTACGGTTAAAGTGTACTGCAGTGATGACAAGCATTTATGGTAAACTAAAATTTACATATTTATAATTATGCATTTGTCATTTTAAAGCACGACAGAATGTTATAAAACAAAGATTTAACATTAAAGTGCATTTTTAAAAAGCGTTCATGTATTAAGAATAAGTCATGAAAGTGTACTGTATTAAGTACAATGTTTTTTATTTCACTAATATTTTCAGCAAATACAGTTTTTTAATAGTTCTAAGAATTGAAGTACACTACAAGTAGCCTATACATTCAGTACAATTAATGGCCGTTCTTTTTCCACAAGGATTCACTAAAAATAACTTATTGTGAGTTTACTGAATCCTCATCAAATTTCTGTGAACTTAATTTAACAGAGTTCGGTGAAATAACAGGTTTTGCCAACTTTTCTCGATAACTTTCCATGTTTGTTCAGTGTGCATGAGTGAAATCCACAAAAGACAATGTAGAATGTCCCTTTGTCCACACCATAGCTAAAATGAGCAATATTTAAGACAGCAGTAATGATTACCAGTCCGCATGTAAGGTCTGGTCTTTGAAGTTTAAAACAGTAAAACTATAGATCGGGGTGAAAGAGATACTGAAGAGACCTGCTGCAACAGCTATCAACCCGTAGCTTTCCACTGAGGGCTTGAGCATGGTCAGTATCTGGATGATGATTCTTCTGGGAAAGCTAATGTTGCTGCAGGATGAAGGCCAGAAGGGGGCGCTCATCATGCGCTCTGTGCCGGTTTAACCCCCAGATTGAACAAATTTGTATGTGACTAACTGGAATAACAAATTGTCTCAGTGAGTGAATTTGAGATTTAGGCCCCATAAACTCCCACATAAAGCATGCTGAGAACTACAAATCCAGTTTTACATCAACTGAACAAGCAGAAAAATCATTTTTGATTACTGATTTTTCACATTCACCCGAAACATAATTTAATCTGCACATTTTAGAGAAATACAATAATCGAAATCGAAAGAAACAAAGTAGCCTATTGTTGTGTAGAACACAAATAATATGACAAATCAGCATTTCCCCATTTTTTTCTGTGCATTTAAAATTTTTAAATTCTCAAGAGCTTCACCAGTCTATTTATTTTATTACAATAAGAATATTAAAAAATATAAGAGAAAAATGATACACCCAGGAAATCTATCTATCAGCAGTTAATGTAGTCATGGATCTAACTGTGTATTTTTGCCTGCTTGAGAACTCGTGCTGTGGATGTATACCATAACAATGCATATGTTCCCCAAACATATCCTCTGCTCAGCTGAAATAAGGAAATGGTGAAGGAAGCAGGAACTTGCTCAGGCTATTTTCAGGGCAAACAGCAGCTTTCCTCTTCCTCTTGTAAAGGACAGGATATTGATTGAGACCTTTATGCTCTGTTGACTGTTTGATGGAAATTAAATCTCTCCACTCATACGCTCTTCTGTTCATTTCTGCGTATACACACACACCTAGTGGGTTATAATTATTGATTGCATTAATGAAATAATGTATTAGTCACATCAGTTAGGCTATTTTTTATACAGACAGATACTTGATTTCAGAGTTAAAATTCAAGTTTCAAATAAAATCAACTTGAAATGTAAAATTTAAAAATACACTGATATATAACTATGTTTAGCTTTAGGTTGCATTCATATACAAGGGATTAATCAGGCTTCATTTACTGTCTTAATGAGCTAAACTCCTGTGTGGCCCAGAGCTACACATTGTCAACCTGCTTCCAGGCTTCCAGACTGCTCTGTCAGTTGAAAATCAGCATTGACGGAGATACACCCATAATCACTGTGTGCTAATGAAGTAGCGTAAATGATGCACAATGTGCAAATCTCTGGATTTAATGAGGTTCATCTGTCAAACCCAACTAATGAAGCCATTAAGTGGAAATAACATCCTAAAATATATAATGTTGCAAGCTAGATTTAGTTTTTCTCCCCAATTAACTCAAAAATAAGTAGCAGAAGATATCAGTTGATGTACAATGTGGCATTTTTCCTGATATTTCTCACTTTGAGGTTAAGACTGCTATTGTCGGCTTAACATTTATCAGCTCACGTGACATATGTTGCATCTCCTTCTTTGTACAAAGACCTGAAAGACTGAAAGCCAAAAACATGGTAACATCTGGACTGCTCCATCCTGTTGTCTGTTGGGGATTTGTGCCCATGATAAGGCAGGTATTCCAAAAAGTCAAGGCATCTTGAACACTTGAAACTGAACCCATCTGTGTGTCATGAAAGTATTACATATCCTTGCATAAAATTGTGCATGATCTATGAGTGTTGCTCAGACTCAACAGCTCTCTATGCTGATTTTGTATAGTTGTTGAAACTCTTTTTGCAGTTTGTCCCTGTAGAAAATATGATTATAGATTATTTTAATTTGTACATGAAAAAGATACTTTTTATGAATTTAAAAAGTTTGGTTTGGTGAGATTTTAGGTGAAGTTTGCATTTATTTAATCAAAAAACAAAAACAAACAAACAAACAAAACGGTGAAATATTATTACAATTTAAAATACCCATAATCTCTTATTATTATTTAAAATAGTTGTGCTGCTTAATATTTTTGTGGAAACAAAAATGGAATTGGAATTTTTCGAGGTCCTTTGATAAACAGAAAGTTCAAAGAACAGTGTTGAAAGAGAAATCTTTTAACATAATGTCCTTGCTATCACATTTCACTAATTTAATGTCCTTGCTGAATAAAACAGTTCAATAATTAAAATAAAAAATTACTCACCTCAAACTTTGGAAAAGTAGTGCATTTTTATTTTAAATATATATTAAATATTAATTAAAATGTTTTATAATTAAAATAATTAATCATTTTTAATTATATAAATAAAATTTTAAAAACGGTATATACATAATAACATACTTGTAAGTGCTCAAATGGAGAATCTCTGTGACATTCATATTCATATTTGCAGCCATGTGAAAAGAGAAATGTAATCTTTTTTTTTTTTTTTTTTAATGTGCCTGAGTTTGTGCATGTTCTAACACATAATACATTCCTGAAATGACAGCCACTTGAGTGAACACCCTCTTTTCCTTATTTAGTATGTACAATCAGAGAACTTATTCTGTGTATAAATCGTATTACATTTTATGAGAGTTCGTATGAGACTTACTTGCTATTTTGTTGCACTCGCCAATAGTATCCTAATTAGGTAACATAAAGTTGGCTTCTACCACGTATCTCAACTAAATGCAAAGCACTGAACTCTGAACTGCTCTGAGAAGGATTAAGCAGGACTGACCCATTGCCATACATGGAAAACACCTGGGAAAGGTTTAATTTGTACCTGTGGAAAACAAACATTGGGGTTACATCATGGCATATGTCATGTAGTTTACTCACTCAACCAATCGTGCTTAGATCCTTTCTGTCAACCTTAGGCATTTTGGTTATATTTCCATATTAGGAGTATACCTGTCCCCATTGTTTAGAGAGTGCAGCATCCACCAGTCCATCCCTTCAGATCTTAGCGTGAGCGTGTGTTACCTGTCAGTGTTTCCATATAGGGTACTTTAGGTCTGATGGGTGGAGACAGTCAGCCACTTATAGTGTTTTTGTATTTAATCCTATTGTGTACTTCCATTCTCCTATGTTAAATACAGTAAAGAGGCACAATAATCCTTTTAAAAGAAAAATAATCTTTCTGAATAAATGCAATGACAGGAGAAGAGAAGCAGAGAGTCCCAATCACTCTAAGTTCTAATTTCCGCTTTAAGGAGTCATGTGACTTCGCCTTGGCGTTCCAAAGTACTATACCATGTGACTCATCCAGAGATTGCCTTATAAGGAGATTGGCTGAATATCTCTTAAAGGGGCCCTGAACATAACCCTGTAAACAATACACAACACAAAGGTCATTTCATTTCCTTTATATTGTGCAGCGTAACATGTTTGAACTCTGTGTATGCCTATATGGAAGAAAACATTTCATTTCTGGTTGCTGTGTGTGTGTGTTGGTACACTCCATCACATTAAACATGGCCATATGTCAAAACAGCTGCTTAAACTAATAAATAAATGAACAATCGCCCTTTACAAGCTTACCACACAGTTTATACGCTACACTTAATTCCAGGAGTAGGCTAAATTAAGCTTGGCTTACTTTATATTTCCTTTCTGATATAGGCTCCTGTGACTTCCTCTCAGAATTGTCACAATGTGCTGTGGGTGTAAGACTTTAAGTCGTCTATCTCTCTTCCTCTTCCTCTTTCTGTTTGAAACATCCTTATAAGGGCTACAGTATTCTGCTGATGAGAGAAACAATTCGGATTTCAAAACAGATAAAACACAATCATAAACACGCACATATGCTACTACAACCAGTGAAGTCACAGACTCTCACACCCTAAACATCAAGCTGATACTCACACACACCCTGGAGATTGAAAGATATACCTATTCCATACATTAGGAATGTGAAGCACTTTGTGAAAAATGATGTGGCAATAGACTGTAACGATGACTCATTTACTTCTGTGACTAGCTTATCTATTCTTTATGGCTCATTGAGCTATGGGTATAATATTAAGATTGCACTGTTGAGTTCACTGTGGGAACATAGATAGTCAAAACTCAATATTAATAACGTTGCATGCCTAGGCACATGTTTGGTTGGGGTGGGCGGGGGTATGGGTGTCACTACTGTTAGCTATCTCTTGATGACAAGCCACTTTCGTCACTAGATAAATCACACACTACACTGCGGTGACACACTGATGCTTCAATATGACTAGCTTCTGAATAGTTCATTAACATAAAGCACCATTTTGCTGTCTTTTCAATTCCACAGTGATAAGTCAAGAAATTTGCAGAGCACCCCAGTCAAGACATGCTGTCACGCGTCTCAGATTGCCCATGCTGAAGGCAGCACACATATAACAGGGATTATGGAACAAAATATAACCTATAAACTCATAAAGGATTAACAAACACTGTAACATCATAATAAATGAGGTCTCGTTTAAGTAGTGTAAGAAGATTCCAGACTGCCATTTTATTTTTTTATTTTATTTTATTACATTTGAGGCTAATATCACAGTTTTACTTTAAATGCCGAATGTTAACTATAGTTACTCAGGGAAATTTGGGTTTCAAATTGGCCACATTTAACATTTAGGAAACACTTAAGATGCATATTGCTATTTGAAATATGAATATTATTTTTTTAATGCAAAGTAACAAAGCATGTAACATGTGAGCACTCCCAGTCCCAAGATTTTTCTGATGCATGGCAATGCAGCAGCGTGAAACGTAGTCGGTTATGACGTATTACGCAAATGCCGGGTTGACCGGAAGTGTCCGGTTCAGACGAGCAGCATGCCATTGTTTGGTATCCCCTGCTTTGCAGACGACCCGATACGCTAAAATATTTCAAAATTAGTTGATCTTATACACTTCCGAGCCACGATGTATACAGGACACATTTGCACTTTAAGTGGACACATTTCATTCATTTCTGCATGACTTCTGAAGCATCCGCAGCCTGCAAGCTTTTTTACATTCACAGCATTGCAAACGGCAAACTGATCCAAAGCACTGTGCACAAAAGCGACCGGTGATTACAGTGCAACAGATGACAGATTAATACGTTTTAATACTGATTTACAAATCTTACAATGGTCATGAGAAATATCTGTACTTTAAATGGGAGCCACGCCCACGTTGTTCATCTAATACAAACTGACCTAATAAAATGAGTTACTTGCATATGCGAACAATAAATGTCCTTTTATGAACTAATGCTGAACGAATCGCTTTGAGCTAGGTTATGTCAAAAAATTGTAAAGTAAGCAGCTCAGGCTATATGATCAAATAATGCTCCTCTGTTTTACCAATAATGAATGGCGACTCCAATATAGACTGCAACACTATTGTCATTTATAGTGCAATGACATGCATTAAAATACAAATAATGTATAATGATTTTTCAAAATGTATTAAAACAAGAACAGTATGTCGCAGTAGGCTGCAGTGTTTCTGTCAGTGTCTGTCGTTTCTGCAACCTGATTAAAGGCTTATTTAAATGTATTTGATCCATTGCTAGAGGTTCAGTGAACTAGCAAGCGAACTATTCAGTCGCTATGTAAAATGTATTATTATAAAGTAAAAAAGCCACAACCTAAGCAGTCCAGCTCTCTACACTGAATCACAAGATAATGTCACTGCGTCCCATGCCAAATTGCGTCCCATGCCAAATTAAAATATTTTTACTCAGTATAATGCATATATATATATATATATATATATATATATATATATGGCTATGTGGAATTAAATGACTTTTCCTGTCTTTCTTTTTCAAATAAATTTGCCTGCTTGATTAGCCTTGCCATACATTATTTCAATTCAGAACTTGAATTTCAAGCAACTAGCTTGAAACTCGCCAAGTGGACGACGGCTGGCCAATCAGATTGCTCGATGCCGAAAGTTTACCTTATATGGAAGGAGCCGGCCGCAGCTCCGGGTATAAAAGTGTGACGCACCTCACGCATAGTATTGTGAGTTTTCAGTACACACTGAGAAGATCTTCACTCTCCTTGTTCACAATAACCTACTAATACACAGGTGAGACTGGCTTTATATCACTACTAAATGGTGTTCAGTATTGTATTAATGTTTCTAATGACGCTGGTTTAAATTTAATTTGTTATTGCTGATATTACGCAGAGTATAATATATTGGTATGTGACTTAAGTTTTAATTCTGGATGGAGTAACTAACGTACGTTAACGATAAACGGTGCGATTTACTGTGGTTTTTACAGCTATTAACTTTAAAGGTTAAGTTAACGTACACTTTTTTTTTTTTTTTTTTTTTTTTTTTTAAATCTTAGTGGTATCAACCGATATTTTGTATCTTTCTTAGCCTGACGGATTTAACGTTAAAGCGTTTTTTTTTTTCTGTAACCAAGGGGCTTAATCTATTCATTTTGGGTGTAAAGTGCTTTTATTAATTTAATATAATACAATTAAATGTGGATTTAGTAGAGCAGTGTCCTCAATGTTCGCAGTTTGAATGGTGGGTGTGGTTACTATAACACAGTAACCGGCATCTCTTCCATCTGAGCCGTTTGATCCGTTCCAAGAAAGGTCTAAAAACGCTTAAAAGGGTATTTGAAGTTTGTTCTTCAGGGCTGTTAAGCTGTAACGTTAATGATATTTCATAGGCTTGTCGTTCACAGCCACTAAATAGGATTGCAGCAGTCATGTGCTGAAACCCCTGCACTTCATATCCTCTTGATAAAGGTTAACTTTGCAAGCATCAGGATCATAATGGTGCTCGTCTGGTTAAGCGCTTATCTCGGCCCTTGAAACTGGGAGTGGTCGCGTCCGTTGGTCTGGTTCCACGCGCTGAATCGGCGGCATTGAGCTGCTCGAACTTATTGCCATATAAGGCAATAGTGAGACTGCCTGACCACTTCCTTTGTCTCAAACCGCTTGGTTTCATCCCTGCGCCTTTGCGCCGCCTACTGGCAGTCGTCAAAAGCGTTACACCACAGCCTACAAGAAATACTGCCAGTCGCTCTAACAATTTTGCCTCTTTTTACAGCCATGGATGAGGAAATCGCTGCCCTGGTCGTTGACAACGGCTCCGGTATGTGCAAAGCCGGTTTTGCTGGAGATGATGCCCCTCGTGCTGTCTTCCCCTCCATTGTTGGCCGACCCAGGCATCAGGTATATAACTTAATAACTTTAATTCCTTGACGACAGTTTAAGTGTTAAAATGTCATCAAAAGTCTAGAAGATATCTTATTAAAATTACGGTTTATTCTTTTGAATGTCAAGTTATGTTTACGTAACGTTAGTATCTTATACAATACAGATTTGCAAAACCGCTTCACTATAATATACAGCAAAGTGCTAATTTTGAAAATTAAGCCACAACGTCAGGTGTACAGCAACTCTACAGCTAAATGTAGTTCAATGTTGATTTTAATTCAGTTCAATAAGTGTCAGTTTTGCTAGAGCAATCACAAAATTGCTTTAAAGAAGCCTCTACAGAAGGCTGTAGCATCACTATTCAGTTAAAGTTTGTTTTCATCTAATACTGTTAATGCAGTGCTAATTGAATTTTTTTTTTTTAAACCTATTTTGCATATAGATTCTGAGTATTACTTGGTTTTTTTGCATGGTCTCTGTGCCTAATCTCTAAACTCTTTCCTCCAGGGAGTGATGGTTGGCATGGGACAGAAGGACTCCTATGTAGGAGATGAGGCTCAGAGCAAGAGGGGTATCCTGACCCTTAAATATCCTATTGAGCACGGTATTGTGACCAACTGGGATGATATGGAGAAGATCTGGCATCACACTTTCTACAACGAGCTGCGTGTTGCCCCTGAGGAGCACCCTGTCCTGCTGACAGAGGCTCCCCTCAATCCCAAAGCCAACAGGGAGAAGATGACACAGGTGCGTCTCTATCAAATCATCATGACTCATACTGCTCTTGTCTCTTTCCTTTTTTTTTTTTTTTTTATTCACTTCCTTTCTATCCACTTCCTCTCAGGCTCTCTGTCCTCTGCCATGAGGATCTCCTGATAGGAGGTTCAAAAGGTTTATCCTTTTTGAAATGCATTTCCTGCATGGTAGCTTCTCTAACACTCTACTTTTCTAACACTATCTTGAGTGTGAAGTTATAGCATGGTGTGCCAAGGAGGCTTTGCTCCCTTAACCATGGAGTGCCTTTTGGTTTAGATGTGTATTCACTGGAAACTTCAAGAGAGATCTGACACTATAAATTTGTTTCTACAGATCATGTTTGAGACCTTCAACACCCCTGCCATGTATGTGGCCATCCAGGCTGTGCTCTCCCTGTACGCTTCTGGTCGTACTACTGGTATCGTGATGGACTCCGGTGATGGTGTGACCCACACTGTACCCATCTACGAGGGTTATGCTCTTCCCCACGCCATCCTGCGTCTGGATCTGGCTGGTCGTGACCTGACAGACTACCTGATGAAGATCCTGACCGAGCGTGGCTACAGTTTCACCACCACGGCCGAGAGAGAAATTGTCCGTGACATCAAGGAGAAGCTGTGCTACGTGGCCCTGGACTTCGAGCAGGAGATGGGAACTGCTGCTTCCTCTTCCTCCCTGGAGAAGAGCTATGAGCTGCCTGACGGGCAGGTCATCACCATTGGCAATGAGCGTTTCCGTTGCCCTGAGGCTCTCTTCCAGCCTTCCTTCCTGGGTGAGTTTTATGCTGCGCATTAAAATGCAAAGGGTTTTGTGCTCGTATTGCTGACCTTACTGAGACTAACTTTATTTCTTTCATACAAGGTATGGAATCTTGCGGTATCCATGAGACCACCTTCAACTCCATCATGAAGTGTGACGTGGACATCCGTAAGGACCTGTATGCCAACACCGTGCTGTCTGGCGGTACCACCATGTACCCTGGCATTGCTGACCGTATGCAGAAGGAGATCACTTCCCTTGCTCCTTCCACCATGAAGATCAAGGTGATGCCCCTTAGCTGTTTTTTGTCTCTTATGGTAGCTTGCAGTTATTAAGGTGAGCTAACACATCTCTTCTCTTGTAGATCATTGCTCCCCCTGAGCGCAAATACTCTGTCTGGATCGGTGGCTCCATCCTGGCCTCCCTGTCCACCTTCCAGCAGATGTGGATCAGCAAGCAGGAGTATGATGAGTCTGGCCCTTCCATCGTCCACAGAAAGTGCTTCTAAACAGAACTGTTGCCACCATAAATGGCCATGCAGTAGGATTCAATCGAACGACCAACCTAAACCTCTCGAACAAGATGACATCAGCATGGCTTCTGCTCTGTATGGCGCATTGACTCAGGATGCGGAAACTGGAAAGGGAGGTAGTTGTCTTGCAGGGGGAGGAGCTTTCCCCGAGAGGACTTCAATGTACATTTCTTCTTTTTAGTCATTCCAGAAGCGTCTGCCACTTCGCCCTCATCACTGTGGGCATACATGACCTTTGTTATAGTGTTTATGTAAATTATGTAATCGATGCATTGTTTCGTTTTTTTTTTTTTTTGTACTTCAGCCTTAAACTTGGCCCAGTTTGTTGCAATGATGGGGAAAGCTTTACCTTTTAAACGTGAAGATCTTGCAGGACTCCCCTAGGGTATGTGAATGAGGGACGTCCCTTGCGTATGTAAGCCAGGGTGTCTCTGTACACTGACAAGTAAACCCAAATAAAACGTGCACATGTAAAACCACACACTGTCTGTCTTCAGTTGTCTAAGCACTTTCTCAGGTTTTAAACTTGTTAAATTCAATCATTTTAATAGGATGGTATGCTATACTCTTAGCCTCAGTTACTAGCTGGTGTCTGTGGGACCAAAATGGCCCTTGTTCAAACCTGGCTCCAGCAGATGCCAAGTCTGTTTATTAACATGTTAATGCCACATTACAATTATTTTTATAACCAGACTATTAGAAACTTGAGGCATGAACTGGGATGCTACAAATAAGCATTCAAGTCCTACATTTAGGTTTCATACAATTAAGCCAAATGGCTCTACTAATACTACTTGTATAGTCAAGCTAAACCTTTACAAATATTTGGCACTTTAAGTGGTCCTGGTTGTTTCACTTGGAGTTAAATGCTTTGATCTAGTTTAATATTTAGCCTTTAAGGTACTCAATGTAAGAAGTTAAGTTTAAAAATTAGAGACAATTAAGTGTTTGATTTCTCTGCTTATGAGCTTTTTTTTTTTTTGTCCTTTTTGAGGTGAAGGACAAATCGCACCTTATGTACTACAGACTGATACTCTCAGAAGCATGTAGTGTCCATTAAACCTGAAGTGAGCAAATTTTTCATTTTGTTCCATATGGTGGACAAAAACGTATATCAACACGTTAATGTTAACTATTACGGTATTCAAATAACTGATTCCAACCCAATTCAATTTGTGAATGTCCTATTTGTATGATACCGAGTCTATTATGCTCCTATATACACTTTATTCATATTCTTTCTAATCAGCTTCATTAAATTTTCATAATTATCGTTATAAGATTGAATACGAAAATGATAATGTATTTTTGTCTATTCGGTGTTTCAAGTTTAGAAACGCTAGTGTTTGACTTTGTTAAATGACATTTAATGTTCTTTGAAAGTTAAACCAAAATGAAAAAGGGACCACACCCGGGGACATTTTTACTAGTTGCACGCTACCGGAAGGAGGTACGTCTTTCAAACGTTCCGATGGTGCTACATCTTGCTGCCGCTATACGTCTGCCTACAGTGGCAGTCACATTTTCAATGGATAAATTATATATTTGTTGAGATGGCAACAATTTGTTTTTGTATATCACTGAAGTACATATCCAAACAGATTTACCTAAAGCGTCATGGATAATCAAATTGAAACGGTAAGTTACATCTGAGAGCTGATCATTCATGCTAGTTAGCTTCTGCATTTTGTTGCCTGCAAAGATAATTTTATTTAGCAAACAACGTTTTGAAACGATTAGGATACATTTATTTTTAAATATCTGGACACGAAGATATTCAGTCTTCGTAAGGAACAGATTAGCAGAACATGATATAATTCCTGTCCTAATACTATATTACTGACGTTTTTTTTTACTTCTGTAAACTAGTTTTAAATACTGTACACACTACTAACAGGCGTACAGATCGTAGAATAAACTGACTTGCGTTCAGAAAGCTTTATGTCATTTTTGGCATTTGTTTTGACTTTAGTGATTACCACATCTGCATTGTAATAAGATCACTTAAAAGCTGAGGATGTAGGACTTCACCGTTATATTTTGCAAACAATGAACTCCCTGGTTAATGAACTCTTGGTTAAAAAAAAAAGAACTGAGCTCAATCCAGTCAAATTAGTTGCTATATATGAATAACTGTTTCTTCTTGCTGCTCTCCAGGCTCTGTGCTGCTCAGACAGCATTTCCCAGACCTCTGTCACTATCTCAGACTTCTCAGATGAGATTTTACTGAATATCCTGCGATTCATTCCAAGCCATGACCTGATGCTCAATGTGAGTCAAGTGTGCCGGAAACTTCGAACTCTCTGTCTGGACAAGAGCTTGAGAGCCCATGTACACCTGCATAAAGAATACACAGTAAGCTTGAAACACACACTCACACACACACACACACACACATACACACACACACGTCTGGTTTGCTATCCTTGTGGGGACTCTTCATAGGCGTAATGGTTTTTCTACTGTACAGACCGTATATTCTATTGCCCCACACCAACCCTACACCTAAACCTACCCCTTACAGGAGACTTTCTGCATTTTTAGATTTTCAAAAAGCTTTATGATTTATTAGCTTGTTTACCCGTGGGGACCTCAATTTAGGACCTCAATTTAGGTCCCCACCGTGACACGAGTCCCAATGAGTCTCTGTGTATTGAGGTTTAAATCTCCACCTGATTAGAAAAACAGGTACACACACACACACACACTTTTACTGTCTCTCATGAACTTAAAAGTATTTCTGACAAACAACGGTTTGATTAGGTTGAAGGGATACATTTTTCCCAAAAACATTATATTCTATTTGAGGTTCCAGAACTTCTGAACAGTTATCCATCTTGTCTATTGTGCATTATAATGTTTTGATGCATGTTCTTGCATGTTTGGGCCAGTATTTTTCAGATTGACCTGCCAGCATTTTTATTGTTAAATCAAAATCATACATTGATTGCATTATAAATGTATGTTTTTGGTGAATTTAAATGTACACATTTATGTTTACATTTATAATATTGCTTTGCTGATTTTTTAAATGTATAATTTGTATGTTTGTTATTTAATATATATTTCAACAATTAATATATTATAATAATTAAGAAGTTATTAGTTATTATGCAATTCATAACATTTACTATACAATTAATAAACATGTTAATTATTTTTGTACATTTTTCCACACATAATACATTTTTTTTCCATGTACAACAAATGTACATCGAAAAAAATGCAATAATTACTAGGAATTATACTGTTATCATATATTATAATTTTACAATTATATAGGAAAGTATAATTAAGACTCCGTAAGTTCATAAAATTTCCATTGCTGGAAAATGATGGCATACCTGGCATTTATCCCATTCATATGCCACCAATATCATCAATTATTTACTGCAATTAAAAAAGAAAAAAAAAATCTAATTTTTTAGCTAGTTAGATAATTTTACCTGTCTGACAGGTTTTAAATGTTGACAAACAGAATTGGGAACCAAGACCTGGAAATCTTACCTTTGCATTGCTTCCTATTCACAGGCAAATGACGATGCTGTGAAGCAGCTCTTGAAGAACCTTTCCGGCGACATCCAGACTTTAAACCTGAGCGGCTGCTACTGGTTGGCTGGCTCTATGGTGGATCAGGTCACCCGCTGTAAGGCTCTAGTCAGCCTGGACCTTACAGGCTGTCGATTGACATCAGTTCGCCTCTCGCATCTGCTGACCTCTCTTCGTTCTCTACGCTCATTGGCATTGGATGTGGGACCGGGGTTTGACCTCCATCAGCTGAGCGCCGAGGGCAAGTCTGCTTTGGCACGACTGCAGGAGCTCAAGCAGACATTGTTGACTCCCTCGTACGGTGTGGTGCCGTGCTGCAGTGCCCTACGCCGCCTGCACCTTTATCTAGAGGCCAGCGAGGGCTGGAGGGAAGCGGGCGGTTGCGCGCAGCTGATGGTGGGTCAGAGCAGCGTGCCACACTATCAGAATCTGCGTTGGTTCTCTGCACGCCTGGCGCCTGGTGAAGTCAATCGCACTCTGTTGGCACTCTACTTGGCTGTTTTCAGTATGAGAGTCCCGGAGGGTCTTACAGGACTGGTACTGTTTGTGCCGGGCCCCGCACCGCCAAGGCCGGTTGCAATGACGGCGCTAATGGAGAGCATGGCGTCGACGGTGGGAAACACCGTTAGCGCTCTCCAGCTTCCACGTACGTGGTTGGATGGTGCTATACTTGGGCGGGTCTTGGCGCATGGCTGCCCCTCTTACCTAAATGTCTCACGCTGTTCATCTCCAGGGTTCAACCCTCTACATGTGCTCCTTAGTGCGGGTCGTGACCTCAAACCCTTAAAGAGTCTCAACGTGCGTGGATGTGGCCAAGGGCCTCTCGCCGAGAGCTGTGGGAAGGGCGAGGAGGAGATGGATGCAGAGAGTGTCAAAGCGCTTACTGAATGTTGCCCACATCTTATTCACCTTAATTTATCTGCCACACACTACCACCATGCTCTTCCTGCTGGGCAGGATGGACACTTGTGTGGCGCTTTAGGGCGTCTCGCTGCCTTGTGCTCTTTGGCACTTCCGGTGTGTGCCTTGGCACAGTTCCCACCAGCACCTGTGAACATTCAAGACTCCAACACAGACCACTCCTCAAGGTCACTACTTCTCGGGCTTAAAAAGAGCAGCCGCATCGGTGTGCCCACATATCGACCAACAACCGAGGTCACCGTGGATCAGGGCGAAGAGCGGCAGGATAGAGGCTTGTGCATTCAGCCTCTGCTTCACGGTTGCCCGCATCTAGTGGAGCTAGAGCTGATTGGCGCAGGGTTTTCCTCTGCCATGCCACGCAATGAGCCGGCCATCCGCAAGGATCCTGCCGCATGCCGCTGGTCCTACAATGTCGGAGATGGTGAGTTAGCTGCTTTGGGAGCGATGAAATTTTTGCGCAAGCTTACCCTCGCTCACTTACCGGGAGTTCTGAAGGGGACAGGACTGATCGAGCTGGTTCAGGGGTGCAAGGACCTTTGTTCGTTATCACTTGCAAATCTTGGATCTTTAAAGACCATGAACTACACGCAGGCTCTGCTGGAGGCTCTTTCCTACTGTACACAACTCAGGGACTTAAGGTAAACACATGCCACTACACACTCCATGCACAAAATGCAGTCAACAAATAGACTTGTTGCAATATATATATATATATATATAATATATATATAATTTTTTTCAATAACCATGCCACAAATAATTTCATGTTAAAACTGTAACTCACCAGTAGGGAGCAGCACCATAATGACAGAATTGCTGTACATCCTGTATGTTTACGTGATTACATTTAATGTATGCTAAACATTAAACATAAATATACATAAACATAAATGTATTGCTAAATAAAAGTATTAATTTAGCTATTTCCCCCCCTGAATGGTATAGTGTATAATGTTACAAAATCTTTTTATTTCAGATAAATGCTGATCTTTGGATCTTTCTATTCATCATGTACTCAACTGTTTTAAATATTGATAATAATAATAATAAAAATGTTTCTTGAGCAGCAAATCAGCATATTAGAATGATTTCTGAAGGATCATGTGACACTGAAGACTGGAGTAATGATTCTGAAAATGTAGTTTTGATCACAGGAATAAATTAAATTTTAAAATGTATTCAAACAGAAAGCAGTTATTATAAATAGTAAAAATATTCCACGATATTACTGCTTTGGCTGTAGTTTGGATCAAATAAATGCATGCTTGGTGAGCAAAAGAGAATTCTTCAAAACATTACAAACCTTAACTGTTCAAAAACTTTGACTGTTAGTGTAAGCAATAATAATAATACATTTATTATTAATAATTTTTAGTAGACTATTTTAGCCCCATAACTCCTGCTTTTATTTACTGTTTTTATATGTGTGAAACTGCAGGCTGGAGCAGCCCTATTTTAATGCGAGCGCTGCGTTTTTTGAAGCACTCAGTCAGTGTCACCAACTGCGGCGTCTGTGTTTGGTTTCTCGACATGGGACCTTCCAGCCCGCCGCTGTGGCGTCCTTCATGCAGAGCTGCGCTGACGTCATCATGTGCCACATGTTCATGGGTGGTACCCTAGTGGCCTGTAAAACACTGCAGAAAACCCTGCTGGACAGGTCATTTGCTTTAATGAATTCTTAATGATAAAGACTTTCTTAATGAGTGAATAATTTCAGGAAGTAACCTGGTGAATGTCAAATATTTACCGGTCCTTTCTCTTCCTCCTGCAGTTTTTCAATATCTCGTCCAGCCCTCAGTGTGGTGATTTACCCTTTACTGCACGAGGATCTGGCCCATGTGATCAGAGGTATGCCACTTTGCCATCTGGACGAGATCACACTTTTCAAAAGCCGCGTCGCTGAGGAGCCCATGAAACAGTGACATGAGGTGAAATCAGAAAATGGAAATCATGTGTTGGATAAACCTGAGTAATGCTTGACCTGTGCAATTTTGTGTGAGAGAGGTCAGAGTTATGCATTGTAGGGATTTTCCTTTTGTTTATTTAATAAAAAAAAATAATATGTTAGCAATCTGGTGAAAGGATTCCAGGAAAACCATTTGTTTGGATTTAAAAGATCATTGAGCTAAATGGACAATCGCAACGTTTAATAAGGTCATTGTTTCCCAGTAAAGATGCAGTGTAAACAAACTCTTTACCAGGTTGAAATGTCATCTCTGTAAATGTGCCAAAATAAAACCTTGTTCACATCTTCATTCTTTTTGTGTTCACTGAGATATTCTCTGTCTCTTAGATTGAGATGCTATAGCCACAGTTTAGGCACAGGCCATCTGAACCTAATGAGCAGTTCAGCTTTTACAGCCACAATGTTGGACCTTTAGATTATCAGATATCTGTTTTTCTCACAGGTAAGAAGAGTGAGAGTTCATTAGAGAATCTGAGATGTCTGATTGGTGAGCATAATGTTCTTTTGAGTCATCTTTTCTGTGAATAGGTTAATATGGTTCACAAAACTGGTTTCAGTCTGTTGCTTCTTCTCTCATGAACACATCAAGGAAAGACAAACGAAAGTGGGTTGTAATTTGCTGACAGGTGTCTGATTGTTTAGAGTTTCAAACAAACTTTTGATATAAAACCTTTAAATCTTACAAATAAAGCATTCACAGATTAATATTATTAAATATTGTGAAATTTTACATATGCCATTAATTACTCACCCTCATGTTGTTCCAAACCCGTAAGACCTTCATTCATCTTCAGAACACAAATAAAAATCTTCTCTTCCGTGTCAGTCTGCGATGCACATTCATCGAGTACCACGACGCAAAAATTTGACAAAATGTTCGTTTTTGGGTGAACTATCCCTTTAAAGTCATTGACCTTATCATTTCTCAGTAATATTAGTTTTTCTTGGTTGCTAACATGCAATTCATGAAAGATTTACCATTTTCTCACAACTATAAACATAATCTCAAAACAGCAAACCTCAAAACTTCTAAGTCAAAATCAAATATTTTAGTCGAAAAACATTCTCTTTAAACTAGATCAAACTAGAGACCAGTGAAATGTCACAATTCTCAATACCACAGCAGAATACCAAAGTAACTAATATTAGTTAAAAAAAACAACAAAAAAGGTCCTCAAAATTATTGAAAATAATTAAACTGCCAGTAATAAAAAAGCAAAAGAATACAATAGAATTAAAAAAAAAGATACAAATGAAACAAACTGCACTTTAAGTTTGAGTGCACTTTTTGAGTGCATTTGATCGTTTAGGCGCTAAAAGATTACTTTACATGTCAGTGCTGTGTTCCGTCTCTGAGCGCGTAAGTTACACAGTAATCTTCCCGAGGAAGCGCGCGAGTTCTCTTTCATGCTTTTAAATCAAGCACTTGACATTTTGCAAAAGTCTCGTTACACGATTTTACTGATTTGCACGTGAAATTGGGCTTTTATGGAGAAAGGAAGGTGCACCGCTGGAAAGGGCGCAAAAATCGTTTTATCTCGATTACTGTATTTTCATAATCGTTGGAGGCGGAAATCGAAATCGAAACTGAATTTCGATTAATTGCACAGCTACATAGACCTGCTCATTGGTTGAAGACCAGACGCAGTGCTAGGTTGTGGCTAGTCTGCGAAAGCCTAGTCATGCTGGCTGTATGCTGGCGAAAAGAGCACTGCTGTTGTCCAGACCTTCAAATGATAGGAAGGAGCGGATTTTCCTGTTGCTGTTAAGTGCAAACCTGCATGACCAGGTATTTTATTCTTTATTGTTTAGTGGTTTAATATAAGATTCCAGTATTATATTAGTTCCAGTGTTTAATTACTAAACTGAAGGTGCTATGTTATTTACATTGTCACATTATTTTCTCTTCATTGAATAGGTGAATAGCTTCTTGCTCTAAATTTTGAGGTAAGTACAGTAATGCTATTTATATGTGATTTAAATATTACAAAATATATGTAAAATGTGTATTGTGGCTCTTGCAGAGAACTTGATCCATCATCATCTCTCATCCTCTTCATCATGATGCTGCTTCTTCATGTGCTGATGCTGTCTCTTCTCTCCGGTGGTTCAGCCAAAGTTGTGCAGGATTTTGAGACTGAATGTGGTCAATTTTTGGCAAATGGAAAATCACCAACAAGATTTCCTGATCCACAATACAGGCAGATCTGCCAAACTCTAGATAATGTTTATTATTATGCCACATTCTATGACACTCACAACAGGATCCCCGTGTACTCAGCCTACAAGTTTGAAGGGCTAATGAACTGCACAAGACTAAAGGCGTGGTACATTGAACCTCAAGTAAGTGAAATATTACTCTAAATGGGTTCAAGTAATTGTTGTACCATATTATTATTTTATTTTTTTATTTTAGTTATTTTTTTGCGGTTTATCCTCTTAGACTTTGAAAATATTCACAGCTAATCTTTAAAGTAAAATCATTTTAAAAATATACATTTTTGAAATCATATTTTTCTCATTGTATGCATGTAGCACTCTATGATGTAATACTTTGTCCAGCCTCCTTTGATAACAGCTCTTAGTCTTCTTTTCTTCTGCGTCATAAGTTTGAAGAAAACACAAATTAGGATCTAAGATCTTTCCAACTTGATCCATTGGTTCCATAACCATTCCATAATTCAAAATCATTCTGTATGAGCACCAAATAATATGCCAAACATCTTTAAAATCTAAAGAAACATGAGGATACTAAATCAGATTAATGATTCTAAAATAAAAGAGAGATTGCTAATTTATTTTATGTGTAGTACAGTACAAAGAATAACAGGAGCTGTAAAGAAAGTTTGTAATGTATTTTGCTGGGATGAAGAACAACAATAAATTTGGTCTAAATTTGTTTGCTGTACTTATTTAAAACAGCAGCCTACAGAGTCTGCTTCATGTATTATGATTTTTTTCTCTTCTTCTCCTTAAGCTAATGTTTTCAATTGATTTACTATTGCAGCTTGATGACAATAATGCATCACCAAACATGGAATTCGAGAATGGTGTGGAAATACAAGGACTTGGAGACCGTCAAGCTCTCAATAGAGACTATGAGAGGTCTGGCTATGACAAAGGTCATCTGGCACCAGTCTACCAGGCAAACTCACAGAGCTGTGCTAATGCCACCTTCACTCTCACCAATGCTGCTCCACAAAACCCCTCTTTTAACCGAGGCCAGTGGAAGGTACTAGAAAAAAAAATTGCTGGAGAACTGTCCAATCAATGTCTACCGAAAAAGTATTCTGTTTACATTGTGGTTGGGGTGGTACCAGGTTCTGAAATCATAAACAATAGAGTGAAAGTGCCTAGTCATTTCTGGACTGCATTCTGCTGCTTAGACAACAATAATAAATGTCAGATCTCAAGAGGGTTTATTGGAAAGAATGAGAACATTCCTCCCAAAAACAAAACTGTGAATGATTTAGAGACAGAGTTGGCAACGCTTTATAATGTTGATTCATTTGAGTTGTTTGATAAATCTACAAAACTCCCACCGAAGAAACAAAGCGATTCAGAAAATGAAAATAAGCTCTTTCAAAATAAAGCACCAGCGAGCTATTGTCTGAAAGAGAAACTTTATCAAATGTTTTCTTTGGTGTTGTTGTTATTTCTGACTAAATTATTATAACTGTTAGCGGAATCATGAAGAAAATCCTGCTCATGTTTTGAAAAGGTGTACTAGCATGATTGTGAAAACCCTTAAGAACTCCAGTTTTCCAAGAATGTTTCAATTCTTAGATGTTTGATTGTAATTAATAATTGAAACAATTATAATATGTATAATGGAGTGCATCATATATTACACTAATATGAAATAAAGATTGTTTTTTTGATTGAAAAAATAAATTTTTGGCCCCTTTGCCTCTTTATTGGACAGACATCCATTAGATTATAACTAACTGCTAAACTACAACTCTGACACAGATTCAGTCTCGATTTACTCAAACTTTGAGATCATTGTATGATTATAAAGTTACATTATTACAAAAATATCCATTGAAAAAAAAATTGCCAGACATATGACACGTGGAACTCGTCCCTCTCAGTCAATGTGAGTATAATGCAAAATAATTTATTTACACTGAAATCAATGTAAATACATGCACACACACACACACAAACATTGTATCACAAACTCAAAATCTGATGTTGATTTTCCTGGTCAGGTGACAGAAAACAACACACACACTGATTGGCAACTGTGCAATTTGTAAACCTCCAAATGTAAACTTTTTAAATGTCATAAATGTCGTAAGATACAGTGAGACACAATAGAGAGAAATAGTAAACACTTCTGTGCATTTATTTGCATTCATTCCTTTAAGAAAATTACAATCATTGGAGTGTAAAACAAAATTAGGCACAATTTCAACCAAATCCACCAGAGAGAAAATACGATACTAACGGAAAGAATATATGAATTCACCCAGCGTGCTTGTTTACTTCATGAGATCCATCAAGGGTATATCACCAGATACAGTACATTTACATTTATTCATTTAGCAGAAGCTTTTATCCAAAGCGACTTACAATTGGGGAATACATCAAGCGAGTCATCTTACAGAGGCAAATAGACACAGGAAGTGCTCGTAATACCAAGTTTCAAGCATTGTTCAAATAAGTACGAGCTAGAGAGGAAAAGATAAGAAGAATTTATTAATTAATTTTTTTTTTTTTTTTTTAAGATGAAGTCAGATTGTGACGAAAGAGATGAGTTTTCAGCTGTTGCTTGAAAATTGTCAGGGAATCAGCGTTCCGGATAGAGGTTGCAAGATCGTTCCACCAGCCAGGAACGGTAAACGAAAATGTTCTGGAAAGTGATTTTGTGCCTCTCTGTGATGGTGCACGAGGCGTCGCTCACTAGTGGATCTCAGACTTCTGGTGGGAATGTAGATTCGTAAAAGTGAGTGGAAGTAGGCAGGTGCTGAGCCTGTGCCTGTTCTATATGCAAGCATCAGTGTCTTGAACTTGATGCGGCCAGTGCAGGGAGATGAAGAGAGGTGTGACGTGGGCTCTTTTGGGTTCGGTGAAGACCAGTCGTGCCACTGCATTCTGAATCATTTGTAAAGGTTTGATTATGCATGATGGAAGTCCAGCTAGGAGAGCATTGCAGTGGTTCAGTCTAGAAATGACAAGGGCCTGGACAAGAAGTTGTGCAGTATGCTCCGTCAGGAAGGGCCTGATCTTTCTGATGTTGCGCAATGCAAACCTGCAAGATCGAGGAGAGACAAATAATTAATTGAAAAATTAATAGAAAAACAAAACAAAAACACAACGCTTAATATATGTAGGAAAGTTGTCAGGAGCAACGTCTGATCATTTTGCTCCAGAATGTTGTTTATGCACATTATCTGGAACAACTGGAAGACTTTTATCCTCATGGGTCATTGAACCCTACACTGTAAAAAATGATAAGTTGACTTAACTTAAAAAAACCTGTTGCCTTAAAATTTGTAAGTAAATGATAATTAAAAAAATAAGTTAAGTGAATTGTCAAGTTCACTTAATTTTTAAAAAAATTATTATTTACTTAATCATTTTAAGGCAACGAGTTTCCTCAATTTTTTAAGTTAAGTGAACTTATCACTTTTTACAGTGTATGAAGGAGGTGGTAACAATAACACTAGAACCAGTGCCAGCAGAATCCTACAACAAACTTTGACTACAGAAATGTAAGTATAACATTGAGTAGGCTATTGTGTATTATTTTTGTCCTATGTTTAGTGGTTGACTGATATTGATTTTTTTTATGCCTGATGCCGATATCTAAGAAAGCAGGGTGGCTTTCTCAGTTTCTCAGAAACTCAGTTAACATGCTGTGCTAAACATTCAAAATGTGTATGATACAGTTAAGTAGGGCTGGAACGACTCAACGTAATCAATTACGTAAATTAGTTGATTTGCAAGAAATAATCTAATTTACTATCTTGAGACACATGGCTCAAACATACTGTCTGAATGAAGGTATAATTCCCCCCAAAAAACCTCTTGTTTGTATTTTCCAAAAAAATTTAAAATAATATCAACATTATTTCATGCAGTTGCAGTTTTTTCAGTGTAAATGATTTAATTTGATTGGTAACAGTCCTATAGAGAAATTTAATTTATTGATCAAATTTAAGAATTTAAAATGAAGTATGTCATTTTGACTCTCCTCTACAAAATAGTGCATTACTCAGTCAATATACATTCATTGCACTTAATATTTTGGCTTTCATCACTATTTATGTTAATAAATATTTAAATTAATTAAAATATTAACAAAAGTACAAATTTGAGTCAGGAAAGTTTCTGAAATTTGGTTGATTTGACATGGAATGATGCATTTGCATAATAAATATTTTTAAGGAATTCATTGTGCAGTCTTAAATTGAATATCTCTCTTTGTCATCATAAAAACATAATGAAATAGTGAATGACATAGGGCTGGATGATATGGCCAAAATTTATATCACGATATATTTCTTAATTTCGGTCAATACAATATAATTCCGATATCGATATGAACACTATTAAAAAAAGCCTCTTAAAAACTGACAAGAATGCCCACAACAGATGTCTGTACCTACAAACTTATGAAAAATGAATTTGCCAAGTCTATGAACTCCTCCTATTAAACTATATAATATTTTAGGGGGGAAAAAACAGCACAAATAAATTAATGTTCACCTTTTATTTGTATTTAGCCTTCATACAAAAAAGGAACGTGAAATCACTGTCAAATAAACATCTCAGACTCACCTTATTAATATTAATATCTTTAACGTCATACTATAGGCTAACATACACTACCAGTCAAAAGTTTTTTGTTTTCTAAAGAATTCTCTTCTGCTCACCAAGCCTGCATTTATTTGATAAAAAAAAAAAACAGCAAAAACAGTAACATTTTGAAATATTTACCATTTAAAATAACTGTTTTCTATTTTAAAATATTTTAAAATGCAAGTTATTCCTGTGATTTCAAAGCTGAATTTTTAGCATAATTACTCCAGTCACATGATCCTTCAGAAATCATTCTAATATTCTGAATCAATTTTCTGCTCAAAAAACATTTATTATTATGTTGAAAACAGCAGAGTAGAATTGTTTCATGCTTCTTTGATGAATAGAAAGTTCAGAAGAACAGCATTTATCTGAAATAGAAATCTTTTGTAACATTATAAATGTCTTTATCTTCACTTTTGACTTTGACTTTTGGCTTGTAAACAATTTCATGCATTTTATTCAACATTTGTTGATATTTTCATTTAATCAGGTTTTTTTTCCAAAAACTCGACATTGTTTGGAACTATTTGTTAAACTCTCACTTTATAATACTCTGATACATGTCCGGTTATGCAGTTCTAACAGATGTTGCATTGTTTTACTGATAGATGTTTAACATTTTCTTTTCTTCTAACAGTGTGATGCTGATACTCCATACCCAACCATACAGTTGGTAGAAACTGACTGGAAAATGGCTTTCACCAAGAGGGTTCAAGTCCTTGTCAAAGTGGATGGTGTGGAGGTGTGCAGGGGAAGAGGAGCTGAAGAAGGGATAATTGCAGCCTTCAGTGCTTACTATGTTTATTTAACTTGGCTTATCCACCCTACATGAAGAATACACTGACCTTCCTGCAGCATGCCATAGCAAAGATTACTGAGGTGTGTGGCAAGCCCCTTCCAATAACTGTCACCCGAATAAGGAATATTCTGTGCTAAAAATGCCACAACCATATCGATGCATAAGAAAAACCTTCACCTTAACGAAACTAATTCAACATGTTGGTCTGGTTCACAACCATGAACCCAATTTCAGCATTACTTGTGGACTGAGTAACTGCAAGACATCTTTTACAACATATGAGTCTTTCAGGCGTCATGTCTATCGAACATATAGGAAGCTTGTTCTACCTCATGATGATATGGATGCTACTGAATACATGGACAATGACAATGATTTTGAAAACATGGACTGTCACAATGATCTGGAGAATACCAATGAGTGCCCTTGACACGTACTCTGCTGATGATAAATTGTTTGTGATCCTCAAGAATGTTTAAAAAGTTCAAATGAAATATGTAGCACTGTGTTTGGTGAAATCTGTGTTTGTGATAATGTTTTAAGGGTATAAAGTTACAATTAATGAAATGTGTACTGTTGGAAATAGATTGCTTTGAGATTCTTGATATTAAAAAACTTTTTAGAAAATGTAGAATGTAGTAGAAAAAGTACGTAAAATGAGATCTAGTGCTGTTTTGAAAAAAGTGAAATTACTTTCTAAATGTTACATGTTTTATTACATGGTTAAAAAAATTGGCAATGAAATGCGATTGTACTGATTTTGAAAAAAGTTGAATATTAAGCTTAATATTCTTGTTGTTTTTAAATTTTATAAAAGTTAGAGTATAAGCATAACTGTTTTTGAAAAAAGTAAAATTGCTCTGCATCCTGTTATGACACATTGTGATAGAGCTTAAAACATTCATCCTGTGAAAAATGTGAGAAAGTAACAGTTTTGAATGTTTAAAAAATGTGTGTTTGTGATAAAATGTTAAGAGTATAAAGTTAAAATGAATGAAATGTGTACTGTTGGAAAAAGATTGCTTTTTGATTCTTGCTGTTTACAATTTTGAGTTAAAAAAGTAAAATTGCACAATATATGTATCCTGTTATGACATTGTGATAGAGCTTAAAACATTCATCCTGTGAAAAATGTGATAAACAAGATTCTGGCCTTTTTAATGTGCTGTATGGAGTACAAATTTGCCATCAAATGGTACAAAAGGCTTGTCACTGGGGCAGTACCCTTAAAAGGACAAATTTGCACCTTTTTTACAGGTACATTAGGGTACCGTAGCACTATAAGGTACAATTTAGTCAGCAGAGGTACATATTTGCTTTTGAAAGGTACATACAGCATGGGTACCCATGTGAAAGTGTACAACGGGTGTATCGTTGAGGGTACTGCCCCAGTGACAAGCCATTGTACCCCTGCCTGAAGGTACACATTTTGCACATTTTTTTCTGACAGTGCAGCTGACAAAGCAAAATTAAGAGCTCCAAACACTTTTTAGAGGCCAAATTGAAGAGAGTATTTTTTTTCTACATCGACTTGGACTTTAAAGTGAATTCAAAGCTCAGTTTTAGTTAGTTTTTAGTGATAGTGTCTCAGTTCACATTGCATTTATTAGTAGTAGTAGTCGTAGTAGTATACAACTGTAAAATACAAAAATAAAGATGTATGTTTTATAATTATATTAATTATTTTACTTTGCAGTAGTAAAAATTGCATGAGGTCCTTGCAACCTTCAAGCCTTTATGTTGCCAAAAAATTGCAGTTTGTGAAAATATCTTATTACAAATCCAGTGAAATGCTGTAATTGTCTGTCCACAAAAATGTTGGAAATGATGTGAATGCATTACTCGCGCATGCTGTGTTCCTGAAATGCAACAGCACATGCAGAGATGGAATTCACAGCAAAATAAGTCTCTTTTAAGCATATTCTGCAGGGCATATGTAAACTTCAAACCATTTATTTTTAATTATTTTTATATAATATTATTTTCATATAATATAAGCTAATTAAGCTAATCTAATTCTTGAGACATGGGACAAAACATGTCCAGCAATTGTAACTGCTCCCCTTCAATTATATTGTATCAAATCTACGACACTTATTGTCTTCTCACTACATCTAAAACAGTGTGTCCACAGAGAAGGGTTCAATCGTTTATAAGCAATAAAATGGATAAAAAGTTGTTGTTGTTTTTTTATGATGAAAAAGAGCTTGTTTTATCAAAAGCAGCACTTAATAATATCTCATATCAAAGCAAGGTTGTTTTTCAAGGACACATGCGTATTTCATAAGGTTTCAAAGTTGTGTCTGCACGTTTTGTCGACACCATCAGACATTTATTAAAATGTAATAAAATCAGGGAATATCAGGGGCAGCTGTCACTCTAAAGGTCCCCCTCACCACAATCCTCCTCTGCAGAGTACATCAGTGTCAGACAGACTCTGGTCAGTTTATAGTTCTAGAATATTTTAAATCCTAATGTTAATATTTCTGGTGTCATGATATGTCAACACCATCTTTCTATTTCTGAGGAAATTATTTGAAATGCTTAGATCATTTTATTCTTCTGAAGCAGGTTCTATTAGCATCTAGCATCAACAGAAAAAAAAGGCTACTAAATGAGCTCCATTTGTTTTGTGAAAGAAATGCCAAATTTGTCAACACCATCAGATTTACATATTTTCATATTCAACATGAAGTCATAGTATTTTTGTGGTTTTCAAGTCATTTTGAATTACATTAAATATAAAATAGTGTATTTGATAGTTAAAATGTCTATGAATTCAGGTTTTCACCACCACCGTCAGATGTGTCAACTCTGTCAGGTCTATGCCCCCTGCCAGATTAATATTTTGATAATATTTGATTATGATATTTTATATTTGATGAGGAATTGTTGGTCACATGTGAAAATAAAATCTGTCTGCTAACATGAGAATGTGATTTGAAATGTGTTAAAAACATCTTGATTGCAAAATATGTGATGGCAAGGTAAAAAGCACATTTTGATAAAAAGAGAAAAGTTGGGAGGTTGAATCAAAGCATAGCTCAGCAGCTTAGTGCATGTAAGATACAAAATATAGTTTAATTTGTTTTGTTTTTTCAATATTTCACCCTGTTTTGTCACTTCTCAAGAATCAGTGACAAGAAAACTTATGAAAGAGAAGCATGAAGAAGTCATTTTTAGTTCCAATGTATTTTAGCTGAATTACAAAAATGAAAATGAGACAGCACATTTCACTAAATAGAGAGGGTATATAAACATGAGCAAAGGGAGGGAAGTTATAGAAGGACGGGTGAAAACAAGCTTCTTCAGAAGAACAACTATTAGTGGTGAGTAACAGTTCTATAGATGCATCTTTAATTCCACTTGTTATTGTTATACTTATGCTATTATAAGTTGTTTATATATATTAATATATATATTATTTTATTGAGTTATATGATTTGTTAGACCTGTGATATATGATCTTCATTTTTGCTATCACTTTACACACAACTACACATAATACAGCAACTGATATTTGCGTAATTAGTAAAATGTACCTAGTTATGTAACTAACAAATGTAACAACTTAATTCTGTCCTTCAGTCCAATCAAATTTTTGTAATAGCAGTTGGGTAATGCATTAGAAGTATATGAGAGAGTCAACTATAATGCTGGATTATAATCAAATATTTTCCCACCTGTAACAAAAATTTAAATATGTGTTTAATTAATGTTTTTTTTCTCTCTCTCTCTGGGCAATAACAGATTGTTTGTTTGTTTGTTCATCAGAATTATTTTTTTCCATATTGTTTACAAGGCCTCCTTTATGGGGGAATACGTAAGGCGTACAAATACATATAGCTAGACCTAATCACATACTTTTTATACCGACATTTTATATACTTTGCTTTTGGTGCCAGTATGGACTAGGCTATTTGTAGAGCTGCCTTTGGCCTTTTACATTTTATTTAGGGATGTCAAGTGATTCATTTTTTTATTAAATTAATTAGCCTACATGATGTGGCGATTAATTAATCTAATTAATCTCAAATTAATCACACATCAATTTAGGCGGAGAAAATACTCCCCAAAGGATCATTTAAATTATTGTATAATGTATATATTATTATAGCTTGATCTTTATAGCTATTTTGTGTAATAACCTATTACACAATGTAAGATGTTATAGTAGTTATAAAAACAATCACATGCGGTTGTTGTTCTTGCAGAGAACTTGATATTCCTCATTTCTTCATCATGATGCTGCTTCTTCATGTGCTGATGCTGTCTCTTCTCTCCGGTGGTTCGGCCAGAGTTGTGCAGGATTTTGAGAGTGAATGTGGTCAATTTTTTGCAAATGGAAAATCACCAACAAGATTTCCTGGTCAACAATACAGGCAGATCTGCCAAACTCTAAATAATGTTTATTATTATGCCACATTCTATGACACTGACAACAAGATCCCCGTGTACTCAGCCTACAAGTTTGAAGGGCTAAAGGGCTGCGTAAGACTAAACAAGTGGTACATTGAACCTCAAGTAAGTGAAATATTACTCTAAATGTGTTGTTGTACCATATTACATATTACAGATTTTGTGTGTGGGTGTGTGGGTGGAGTCATTACAAATGTACTAATAACAGTAACATCTTTGCTGTTTATCCTCTTAGACTTTGAAAATATTCACAGCTAATCTTTAAAGTCAAATCGTTTTAAAAATATACTTTTTTCAAATAATACTTTTCTCACTTGTATACCTGTAGCACCCTATGATGTAATACTTTGTCCAGCCTCCTTTGATAACAGCTCTTATTTTACACTGTATCATAAGTTTGAAGAAACATAAATTAGGATCTGAGTTCTTTCCAACTAGATCCATCGGATTCTGAGGTCCACATGTCTCTACATTACATTGTTCAAAGTAATTCAAGATCATTCTGTATGAGCACCAAATAATGTGCCAAACATCTTTAAAATCTAAAGAAACATGAGGATACTAAATCAGATAAATGATTCTAAAATAAAAGAGAGATTGCTAATATATTTTATGTGTGGTACAGTACAAAGCTGAATAACAGAAGGAGCTGTAAAGAAGGGCGGTAGTGATGAGTTTGTAATGTATTATGCTGGGATGAAGAACAACAATAGATTTGGCCTAAAAGTGTTTGCTGTACTTATTTCAAACTTCAGCCCACAGAGTCTGTGTCACATATTAGTATGATTTTTTTTCTCTTCTAACGTGAACTGTCCTAAAGCTCATATTTTCAATTTATTTATTATTGCAGCTTGACGACAATAATGGATCACCAAACATGAACTTCGAGACAGGTGTGAAAAAACAAGGACTTGGAAAGCATCAAGCTCTCAATGGAGACTATGAGAGTTCTCGCTATGACAGAGGTCATCTGGCACCAGTCTACCAGGCACAGTCACAGAGCTGTGCTCATGCCACCTTCACTCTCACCAATGCTGCTCCACAAAACCCCTCTTTTAACCGAGGCCAGTGGAAGAAACTAGAAAGAAACATTGCAAAAGAACTGTCTAATCAATGTCTACCAAAAAGATATACTATTTACATTGTGACAGGGGTGGTACCAGGTGCACAGAAAATTAAAAATAGAGTGAACGTGCCTAAACATTTCTGGACTGCTTACTGCTGCTTAGACAACAATAACAAGTGTCAGATCTCAAGTGGGTTTATTGGAAAGAACGAGAACATTACTCCAAAAAGAAAAACTGTGAAGAATTTAGAGAAAGAGTTGGCAACACTTTATAAAGTCACATCCTTTCAGTTGTTTTAAGCTGTACAGAACCCCAAGCAAAGAAAAAAAAAAGAATAAGTAGATTAAGAATAAAATCAATTGAACCGAAAAGGAAATCAATTTCCAAAAGAAAAAAAAAAAAAGCGTTTTGAAAATAACTGTGTCTGAGAGAAAGTTTATTGTGTTGTTTTGTTTGTTTGTTTTTGACTAAATGTTCATAATTATCAGCTGAATCTTAAAAACTCCAGTTTTATATGTAATTCTCCAATTCTTCTGATTCTTAGATGTTTGTCTGTAATGAATAACCAAAGCAATTATAATGTGCATAAATGAAGTAGTATATAGTAAATAACATACTCTATTTTTTTTGTTTATGTGTGTGCATGCCTATGTATCCAAGTATATCTCTGTCCATGTTTGAACGTGTTTACCTATGTGTATGTATATGCACATATGTATTACTTTCTTTTTCTTTTCTTTTTTTTTTTGCTATATCCTTGACGTTATTCTATACTGCTCTGTAATTCATTTCAATTATTCTAAATAAAAATTATAATCAGAAAAAAAGTGTTCATATGTTGAATGACAAAGCGGGAGGTTAGAAATACTCATCAATCTCACTACAGCACCAGTGTATCCTTCCTTTGGTATACTGTAATATTTATAGAGCTTACTTTGGCCTTTTACATTTAATTCTTTATCATTTGTTGAGTATTCTGCTGCTTGGACGACAATAAGAACTGTCAAATCTCAGGAGGATTCATCAGAAGACAAAACTGAACATGAGATAAGAGATAGATTTGACAAACCTTTATAATTCGTCTTTTCAGTTGTTCGATAGCTCTACAAATCCAACAAAGAAAGCAAAAACATTATCTCACATTTTAATTATTAATATTATTTCTGACTTAATGATTGTAATTATCAGCTGAATTATTAAATCATTAAAATATATTTCACTGTAATTAATAATTAAGCAATTATAAAGTTTATAAATTAAGTGCATCAAATATTCCACTAATATGAAATAAAGATTGATTTTGTTTATTACTTCATGAGAATCATCAAGGGCATATGTCCAGATACAGTATACAGATTAGACAAATAACTTGATGAAAAGGAAAAAAAACAAAACATAATGCTCAATATATGGCAGCTGTCTAATCTTTTTGCTTAAGAATGTTGTTTATGCACATTTTCTGGACTAACTTTTAGCCTGATGGGTTCACTGAGATATTAAATTAATCATTTGATACAGTGCACTTATTGTGTACATACATGTATTTATATTTGAAAATACCGTCCTGTAATTACATCTGTAATTAATTTCTGTAGTGACATCTAGAGTTACACTGTTGACCCTATCTCTACCCCTTAAACCTAACGATACCACCAAACCTGCCCCTAACCTTATACCCGCACCCACCTTATTAACAGCAGGATTCAACATGAGCAAAACAGATACACTGTACATTAGGTGTTCAGAAACTTGTCCCATTCAGTCACTGTAATATTATTGCAACATAAATATATTTACACTGAAAAAGCCATTGCTGGAAACATTGTCTAACATACTAAAAAGCTGAATGTTGATTTCCCAGTAAGGTGACAAAACTACAACACAATAGAGAGAAATGTTAAACACTTTCTGCATTTGTTTGTATTCACTCCTTTAAGAAAATTACCAGTAGTTGTGAGATCTTACTGGACTGTAAAACAAATTTTGGCACAAATTCAACTTGGAAAATGTGATACAGGAAGAACAGGAAGAGTTTACTTAGTGTCCTATGCTGTCAAAACTTAAGCTTGGAAAACACCTTAAGATAATTCTTTTCCTCATTCAAGTAAACAGGATATGACTAGAAAACGGTCACCATGTGAACTGACTTGGGTGCCAGTCAGTCATTCTGGCAAAAAAGAGACCATGATCATTCACCTGGCAAAAAAATGTCAAGTGGATTTGGGTGAAGAGGGCCACAATAGTTTGTGATATTCTGTGTCCTGTAACAAAACGTCAAATTTTTATTTTCCTAATCAAACACACTTGTTAAGTGGACTTAAGGAAATTAGTTTAAATATGTATTGTAGCTATAGGGAGATACGTTGTGGATCAAGTTTGTGTGCGTCATTATTTTAAAAGTGTTCATATGTTGAATGACACTGGGAGGTTAGAAATACTCGCCCATCTCACTACAACACCAGTGTTTCCTTGCCTTTGGTGTCGGTATGTACTGTAATATTTATAGAGCTGCCTTTGGTTTTTTACATTTTATTCTTTATTATTTGTTGAGTAATTAATAACAGATATTTACTTACTACATGGAAGATATCATAATAGTTTCTTACATTCTCATTGTTTCTTGAATAGGTTAATAGCGTGATCTTGGACTTGTACTGCTATAAATTTTAGGTAAGTGTTTATATGTGATTTATATATTATAAAATAAATATTTGAGTAATATTTTATAATATAAATCTAATACTGTATATATATATATATATATATATATATATATATATATATATATATAAACTGTTATAGCAATTACAAAAAATATGTGCATGTTGTTCCTGCAGAGAACTTGTGTACTCTGCAGATCCCTGTGTACTCAGCCTACAAGTTTGAAGGGTTAATGGGCTGCACAAGACAAAACAAGTGGTACATTGAACCTCAAGTAAGTGAA